>NC_135917.1:14914153-16123729 GCF_964194155.1 Cetorhinus maximus | reverse complement strand
CAGAGATAGGGAGGGGTGTAGGGGCTGGAGGAGGTTACAGAGATAGGGAGGGTTATAAGGGCTGGAGGAGGTTACAGAGATAGGGAGGGTTGTAGGACTGGAGGAGATTTTACAGAGATAGGGAGGGGTGAGGCCATGGAGGGATTTGAAAACAAGGATGTGAATTTTAAAATGAAGACATTGCTGGACTGGGAGCCAGTGTCGGTCAGTGAGCACGGGGGTGATAGGGGAATGGAACTTGCTGTGAGTTAGTATATGGACAGCAGAGTTTTGGATAATCTGAAGTTTACAGAGGGTAGAGTGTGGGGGAGCAGCCAGGAGTGTTGGAATAGTCCAGTCTGGAGGTAACAAAGGCAAAGATTAGGGTTTCAGCAGCAGATGAGCTGAAACAGGGGCAAAGTCCAGCAGTTTTAGAGATGGCATGAATATGGGCACTTCCGGCCTGACATGGAAATGAATCAAATTCCCATCCAGTGCCGGACTGGACAGGCCTGAAATTTCTGAGATGTAAAGCAGACATCATAGGTCAGACTTTTGGAACACGAGGTGTCATTTTCTACTCACTTCTTTAAACTAGGTAAGCAAGTGTCATTTAGTCAGGGTCATGGCCCCCGTCCTCCTAGAAACACCCATACATTCAACAAAAATGATTGATAAGACATTGCCGCTCTTCCTCAATGTCCCTTGTCCTCTACTTTATCTCATTATCTCTCAAGTATGCCTTTCACTTCAATGGCTGTCTCTCAAACTTGGCAAATACTACAGAGCAGCAAACACAGGAACCTCGGAGGTTTTCCCACAGTGAGTTCCCCATCTGTATCCCTGATAACTGCAATTCCGCTTTTGATTGCTCGTGTCTCCAAGGCAGTAGGAGCTGTTCACAGCCCCCTCCCACTCTTTATATAAAATTATGTATATATATATATATATATATATATAGTGTGTATATGTATATACAATGTCTCACACCCAGTCACCAGTAGCCCTTTTGACTGCTTAAACATTCCTTGGCAATGAGGCGAGCTGTTCTCTCACTTCGCCCCCAGCCTTTAATGAGAACAGACAGGCCTATCAAGGAACAGTGTGCTTGGGGTGGAGTGTCTCAGCCACCTGAAGAAACCAAGTTATTTGCCAGCTGAAACCCAGAGGCCACCCCTCCCCCACCTCGAGACTGCGGCTGTCATTTCTAATGGGCCTCATTTCCACAACTGCTGCCGATAAAAACAGAATTGTTGTTGGCGAGAGGCAATTAAGGTTGATAGGCCTTCCGGCTAATGTACAACAAACCATTCCAACTGTTTTTTTAATTCAGTCACAGGATGTAGGTGTCCTGAGTCTTCTTTTGTCTCTGATGTTGCCCCCTCCTCTGCTGAAGGCCTTGTCTGTTGCTGAGCTACATTTCCATGGGCACTGGCAGCCCTCCAGTGCCTGATCTAACTGACCATAATGTGCAAATGTGTCAGCAGGCTCTTAGGCCACAGAGGACAACCCAGGTCCAGCCTGATCTTTGCCCCACCTGATGGCCACACATGCATTCTTCAGTAGGAATCACTGCTAACTGACGGATCTTTATTGTAACAGGTCAAAGACAACCCTAACTGAGATCAGCCAGTTCAGCAAGGGTCTGTGGTGAAACCCAGGACCTTTCCGGCCTGTTGTCGCTCAGTGCCACACCCATTTAGCCATTAAGCCGCCAGTGGACCATGTAAGCTGGTACCAGTGGTATGCCTTGAGAGCCTTTTGGTAGATGTGCTTAGATATAATGACAGGTTAGCTTTCAGGACTGCATCAGAGTCTCCAGGAATTAAAGATTAATCTCCAGGATAACCTGGTACGAAAAAGAAACAGGGGAATTGAAAAAAATGTGTATTTTGTTAATGTTCTTTGAACATTTGTGTTTATTATTAGTAAAAATATGGAAGATGGGAGGAAAAGGCTGTTTGATTAGGCAGGGCATTTGAAAACAGGAGGTTGTTACAGACAGGAGGGGGATTTAATTTAGAACAGCCTTGACTTGTCCCCTCACTACCTGTCCTTTTTCAGTGGTGGTGTATTTTCCCCAACCCTTCTGATTTAGAGTGATCCAATCCTCTATTAATAACCCCACAGCAAACTCGAGACAGGGTAAAATCAGAAAGTTAGTTTATTTTACACACACTCAAAACACAGGGAGGGGGTGTTGCTACGCACCCCAGGTACATTCACACAGTAAAAGAGGGATAAGGGAAAGAAAGAGGTATTGGGCAAAGACCACAGACAAAATAAGAATTATTGTTTCACATGAGTCCAGAGTTCAGAATCAAAAGCCCAATGGTGTATTCCTTCTCAGAGGTTAGCCGGCTGAAACTGATGTGGGGTGATCCATTTTTCCACAATGGGAGAAACATGTAGAGATGAATCAGGTTTGTAGTAGGCGCTGGTACAGTAGTTCAGATGTTCCAGTAGAAACAGTGTAAATGAGGGCCAGGCAATTTCAACCAGGACAGAGCCCTGGTTCTGCTGATGGAAGATGGCAGACTGCCTTTGTTCAGCTCCACAAGGCAATATTACAGGTTCTAGCAGCCTGGGGTGGGGGGATCATGTGATATAACTCCCACTTCTTCCCCTTGGTTTGGACAAAGGATATATAGTCCTGGTCTAGATTCTTGAGGTGGTAAATGTTTCATCCATTAATACATTGACCAGATGTTTCAGGGTCCTTTGTCCTCGCTGGCTCCATCAGAGCCTGCCTTAGAAATGTAAAGTGCCTTTGTGCAAGCCCTTTGGAATTTGGTCTCTGCAAGCTCAGGGCTGTTAGTGCCTCTTCAGGGATTATGAGATTGTAGCTGCTCCAAATGCCAGGAAGTTCCTAGTGTGTGAGTCATAGTCAGCAATGGCTTCAGTCATCATAAAGCCTTTGTTGTCCAGTTTTAAAGATTTTATAAATTAGCATGCTGATATATACATTATATTTTTATAATATATTATCTATATACCGAGCGAGGTCTTAGCTCCAAGACAAGGTCATGTATTGAAGCCATCAGGAACATGTCCAAACTGAGTTGGCAGCCATTCCTGGCCTTTTCTTAAACTCTCTCATTGTAATAATTAAACAGATCCAATATTCCTCTCTTCAACTGGATACACCAAAAATCACTGCAGTTTAAATATTATTGGTCCTTAACCTTCCACTGACTGAACTGGAATCTGCTGCCAGCATATTTTGAAGCCAATTCCCTTGATCATTATGCCAGATGTGATCCTTTGTGATCCATTTGTGAGAGAGACACCGGTCCTGATTGTAACTCCAGGCCAGATTTTTTGAGTGAGCTGTGGTGTAAGATAGAAACTCGCCCCTTGCTCCAGATGTAAGGCCCAGGTTATTTGAACGGAACATCCAGGCCTTGGTTTAAATCCTGTCAGGAATTCGGGGGTAGTGGTGAAAAATTATTCCTACTCCCTCTGGCCCCACGAGCAAATTATTTTTAAAAGTACCATTTTGTGTCTCCTCTGGTCCCGGTCCTCGTGGGAAACTCACTGTTGCTTCCTGCTCAAACCACCCACGTTAAAATTGCAGTCAGGTCCTGATGATGTTAACAAGGCTCGGCAGACCATCTGTTCAGAGGGACCCTGTGGGCGTCCTTGCAACCTGCTTGGTGGAGCAGGTCAAAATCCCAACTCAAGCTGGGTCAGGGCCCAGATCAGGGCTGTCAAGCCTCCAGAATTGACTTGGATTCTCCAGGGATTAAGCATTGGACACTACTTGACAGGGTGGATGCCGAAAGAATGTTTCTCTGTGTGGGAGAGACTAGAACTATGTGACACCGTTTAAAAATAAAGGGTTTCCCATTTAAGACGGAGACGAGGAGAATTGTTTTCTCTCAGGGGGTAGAGAGCGGTAGAGGCAGGGTCATTGAATATTTTTAAGGCTGAGGTAGGTAGATTCTTGACTAACAATGGAGTCAAAGGTTATCGGGGGTGGGGAGGCGGGTAAGTGGAATATGGAGTTCAGGCCACGATCTGATCAGCCATGATTTTATTGAATGGCAGAGCAGGCTCGAGGGGACGAATGGCCTACTCCTGCTCCTATATTGTATGTCTGTACATACTGTGAGCAACTTAGGAGAAGAAACATGAGGCAGGTGGGCTAAAAGAATTGTCTGTTTTTCTTCATTATCTTCGAATGTATTTCATTAGTTATAAGAATACTCGGGATGAAAAATGGATGTTTGCCTGGACGTGGCACTTGGAGGAGGGAGATCATGAGATGAAGGAATGTAATCAACCAGAGTTGGCAACACGAACACACCCACATGGTTTACATTGGTCAGTTAAGGATAAATGTGCACCAATTGGGGCAGTGCACAGATGAGTGACGGTGAGAGGCACCAGGAGAGGTCACTGATGACAGAGAATGAGATAGCAGCTTGGTGCACTGGTGAGTGAGAGTGAGAGACATTGGGAAAGTGCATTAGTGAGTGAGAGACACAGGCACAGTGACTCAGGAGTGAGAGAGAGGGACATTGAGAGAGTGCATAGAATCACAGAATTGTTGCAGTCCAGAAGGGGGCCATTCGGCCCATCGTGTCTGCACTGGCTCTCCAATTGAGCAATTCACCTAGTTCCATTCTCGTGCCTTCTCCCTGTAACCCTGCACATTCTTTCTGTTCAAATAACAGTCTAATTCCCTGTTAAATGCTTCAATTGAACCCACCTCCTCCATACTCCCAGGCAGAGCATTCCAGACCCTAACCACTCGCCGTGTGAAAAAGTTTTTCCTCATATTACGATTGCTTCTTTTGCCAATTACTTTAATCTGTGTCCTCTTGCTTTTATAAGACCATAAGATGTAGGAGCAGAAGTAGGCCATTCGGCCCATCGAGACTGCTCCGCCATTCAATGTGATCATGGCTGATTTGATAATCCTCAACTCCACTTTCCTGCCTTTTCCCCACAACCCTTGATTCCCTCACTGATTAAAAATCTGTCTATCTCAGCCTTGAATATACTTAACGACCCAGCCCCTACAGCCCCCTGCGGTAAAGAATTCCACAGATTCACTACCCTCTGAGAGAAGAAATTCCTCTTCATCTGTTTTAAATGGACGACCCCTTACTCTGAGATTATGTCCCCTGGTTCTAGACTCTCCCACAAGGGGAAACAACCTCTCAGCATCTACCCTGTCAGGGGTACCTACCCTGTACCCCTAAGAATCTTATATGTTTCAATAAGGTCACCTCTCATTCTTCTAAACTCCAATGAGTACAGGCACAACCTACTCAACCTCTCCTCATAAGAAAATCCCTCCATCCCCAGTGAACCTAGTGAGCCTTCTCTGGATTGCCTCCAATGCCAGTATATATTTTCTTAGATAAGTGGGCCAAAACTATTCACAGTATTCTAGATGTGGTCTAACTAGTCCCTTGTATAGTTCTAGCAAGACTTCCCTGTTTTTATACTCCATTCCCTTTGAAATAAAGGCCAACGTTCCATTTGCCTTCTTGATCATTTCATGAGCGGGAACAGTTTCTCCCTATCTACTCTGTCCAGACCCCTCATGATTTTGAACATCTCTATCAAATCTCCTCTCAATGTGGGAGAGCAGCTAGGAGTGCATGGGAATAATCAAGTCTAGAGCTAACAAAGGCACAAATGAGGGTTCATGAGCTGAGGCAGGGGCAAAGTCAGGTGATGTTACGGAGGTGGAAACAGACAGACTTAACAATGCCATGGCTATGGTTTGATGCTCATCACAGGACTCAGATATCATTGAATCATAGAATGGTTACAGCACAGAAGGCCATCACTTGGCCTGCTGTGTCCATGCTGATTCTCTGCAAGACCTGCTAAGCTAGTCCCACCACCCCCGACTTTTCCCCCTCACCCTTCAAATTTTCTTCTCTTCAAAAGAGAATTGGACAATTACCTGAAGACCTTGATTGAGTTTACCTCCACCACACTCTCAGGCAGTGCAGTCCATATCCTGTGTAAAAATGTTTTTTCTCAGGCCACTGTTGCTTCTTTTTCTAGTCACCAGGAGTCCTCTGGTTCGCGAACCCATCCTCCAATGGGAACAGTTTCTCCCTATTTACTCTGTCCAAACCCCTCATGATTTTGAACACTTCCGTCAAATCTCCTCTCAGCCTTCACTTCTCTAAGGAGAACAGCCCAGCTTCTGTAATCTGTGCTCATAACTGAGGTCCTGCATCCCAGGAAATCATTCTCGTCAATCTATCTTCCATCTATTCTAGTGCCTTCACATCCTTCCCAAAGTCTGGTGCCCAAATTGGACACAATACTCCAGTTGAGGCAGAGGTGGAAAGGATCAAGTCAAACATTAGGTAAGGGAATTGCTTGGAATAGCAACTTATAACAGCACACTTGAGAAAGCAGTGATACACATGAGAGCCTCACAAATCACTGAAACAGGCTTTATCAACAGATAAAAGCAAAAAACTGCGGATGCTGGAAATCCAAAACAAAAATAAAAATACCTGGAAAAACTCAGCATATCTGGCAGCATCTGCGGAGAGGGACACAGTTAACGTTTCGAGTCCGCATGACTCTTCAACAGAACTAAGTAAAAATAGAAAAGAGGTGGAATATAAGCTGGTTTAAGGGGGGTGGGACAAGTAGAGCTGGATAGAGGGCCAGTGATAGGTGGAGATAGCCAAAAGATGTCATAGACAAGAGAACAAAGAGGTGTTGAAGGTGGTGATATCATCTAAGGAATGTGCTAATTAAGGGTAGAAAGCAGGACGAGCAAGGTACAGATAGCCCTAGTGGGGGTGGGGTGGGGTGAAGGAATCGAAATAGGCTAATAGGTAGAGATAAAACAATGGATGGAAATACATTTGAAAATAATGGAAATAGGTGGGAAAAGAAAAATCTATATAAATTATTGGAAAAAAAAGGTGGGGGGCAAATCGGAAAGGGGGTGGGGATGGAGGAGAGAGTTCATGATCTACAATTGTTGAACTCAATATTCAGTCCGGAAGGCTGTAAAGTGCCTAGTCGGAAGATGAGGTGCTGTTCCTCCAGTTTGCGTTGAGCTTCACTAGAACAATGCAGCAGGCCAAGGACGGACATGTGGACATGAGAGCAGGGTGGTGTGTTGAAATGGCAAGCGACAAGGAGGCCTGGGTCATGCTTGCGGACAGACCAAAGGTGTTCTGCAAAGCGGTCACCCAGCCTGCGTTTGGTCTCTCCAATGTAGAGGAAACCGCATTGGGAGCAGCAAATGCAGTAGACTGAATTGAGGGAAGTACAAGTGAAATGCTGCTTCACTTGAAAGGAGTGTTTGGGCCCTTGGACGGTGAGGAGAGGGGAAGTAAAGGGGCAGGTGTTGCACCTTCTGCGGTTGCATGTGAAGGTGCCATGGGAGGGGGTTGAGGTGTAGGGGGTGATGGAGGAGTGGACCAGGGTGTCCCGGGGGGAATGATCCCTGCGGAATGCCGCCGGGAGGGTGAAGGGAAGATGTGTTTGGTGGTGGCATCATGCTGGAGTTGGCGGAAATGGCGGAGGATGATCCTTTGAATGCGGAGGCTGGTGGGGGTGATAAGTGAGGACAAGGGGGACCCTATCATGTTTCTGGGAGGGAGAGGAAGGTGTGAGGGCGGATGCGCGGGAGATGGGCCGGACACGGTTGAGGGCCCTGTCAACCGCTGTGGGTGGAAAACCTCGGTCAAGGAAGAAGGAAGACATGTCAGAGGAACTGTTTTGGAAAGTGGCATCATCAGAACAGATGTGACAGAGGTGAAGGAACTGAGAGAATGGGATGGAGTCCTTAATGGAAGCGGGGTGTGAGGAGCTGTAGTCGAGGTAGCTGTGGGAGTCGGTAGGCTTGTAATGAATATTGGTGGACAGTCTATCACCAGAAATAGAGACAGAGAGGTCAAGGAAGGGAAGGGAAGTGTCAGAGATGGACCATGTGAAAATGATGAAGGGGTGGAAATTGGAAGCAAAATTAATACATTTTTCCAGGTCCAGACGAGAGCATGAAGCAGCACCGAAGCAATCATCGATGTACCGGAGAAAGAGTTGTGGGAGGGAGCCAGAATAGGACTGGAACAAGGAATGTTCCACATATCCCATAAAGAGACAGGCATAACTGGGGCCCATGCGGGTACCCATAGCCACACCTTTTATTTGGAGTAAGTGAGAGGAGTTTAAGGAGAAATTGTTCAGTGTGAAAATAAGTTCAGCCAGACGGAGGAGAGTAGTGGTGGATGGGGATTGTTCGGGCCTCTGTTCGAGGAAGAAGCGGAGAGCCCTCAGACCATCCTGGTGGGGGATGGAGGTGTAGAGGGATTGGACGTCCAATCAACAGATCAACAGATGCAGTTTTAGGCAGATGTAAATACAATTGGAGGGACTCCTTGGCATTTCAACCTCTGAACAGGTTTCCTTCATCATTCACTGTTTTCCCCGTATCCTCTTGTTGTGCTACCTGCCCAGACATGTTGAATTTCAGCGTGCAAACCACCTTGCTGGTTTATGGAAAAAAGTATAAATTTAGTAGATTAGTTTGTTCTCAGCCGGGAGCTGCTGCTGGCAAAATGAGAGACACACTGGGACAGTGACCCAGGAGTGTGAGAGAGAGCGAGAGAGACACTCTGAGAGTGCACTGTTGGGTGAGAGTGAGAGACACTGCGACAGTGAGTCAGGAGTGTGTAAGAGAGAGAGAGACTAGGACAGTGCACTGCTGAATGACAGTGAGACACTCAGACAGTGACCTAGGAGTGTGTGTGTGAGAGAAAGAGAGGAGAGAGAGAGAGACACTGGGAGAGTGACTCAGAAGTGAGAGAGACACTGGGAGAGTGCACTGCCGGATGAGTGTGAGAGATACTGGGACAGTGACTCAGGAGTGAGAGAAAGAGGGACACTGGGCGTAGTAACCTGATTTGTAATACGCCTTTAAGACAAGTGTTGTAATGTAAGATCCCAATAGCAGAGTAGCGTGGGCTACCTCTGTGAGAGAGTCTTGAGTTAGACAATGAAGAGTGAAGACAGAGTTTTGAGTAATGCGCAGACAAGTATAGTTGTAGAGTTTAGTTTGTAAATAAACAACATGTGTTTATTCTCACAACAATCTCCTGATGTTCTCTGTCTCTGTACCAACTTGGTCACCCTGAAACAAGCGTGCAACCCGAATCCTTTAGCCCCCACAAACCAAGGGCACTGGATGCAACAAACTGGCGACGAGAGTAAAAGCATGAAAAACCACAGAAAGAACGAGGTAAGAAGTGAGAAGAATGAAGGAAACCAGAAGAACCGAAATCAGGCCGTACCTCGCATGGTAGTTGTAAATAAAAGAAAATTTCCTTCTGAGCCTCGAAGCAATCCCCTCAGGGCATGCCGCAATTTGGATGAGTGGAGCCTTTCAACCCAACCTCGGACGACTGGTCTCACTATGTTGAACGCCTCACATTCTTCTTCCAGGCAAATGATATTGCCGGGGAGGAGAAGAGGCGCGTGATTCTTCTGTCCATGTGTGGGAGTAAGACATATGGACTAATTCGGAATCTGTTGGCACCTAGTGCCCCAGACTCCAAGTTTTGATGATTTAGTGAACCTCATAAAGAACCATTACCAGCCCAAGCTGTCGGTGACCATACAATGGTTTAAATTTAACTCAAAAAATAGAGCTGCGGAGGAGACAGTTGCTTGTATGTGGCAAGTCTGAAGCAATTAACTGAATATTGCGAGTTCGGTACATTTATTAATGATATGCTTAGAGATCACTTGGTGTGCGGTATAAATGAAAATGCGATTCAGAAGAGATTGTTGGCTGAAACAAATCTAGATTTTCTGAAGGCGTTGGAAATTGCTCTGGCAATGGAAGGTGCAGTGCAAGACACAGAAGCCATTCGAGGAGCACAAAATGGCGCCATCCTCCATGCTGGGCAGGGAGCTTCAACCAAAAAGAGTGCAAAAGTGCAGAGCTTTGTTCAGAAGCGGGAAGCTAGCAGACAAATTAAAAAGGAAAGTTTAGCAGCAAAAACATAGCATAATAGTAACAGAGGTGGAAGCAGACAACCTTGTAATGAAACACAGTTTAAAAAGATTGAATGTTTCTTCTGCCATCAATATGGACACCTCATGAGAGATTGTAAAGATAGGATCAGGCAGACTGTCAGACAAAGGCAAAAACCCAATGAGATAAAAGCATTGGATTCACTGTATAATTTAAAGCTAGGAAGAATGGAGCCTATCTATGTGACCATGAGAGTGAATGAGAAGCCTATCAGAATGGAGGTGGATACTGGTGCAGCTACTATGGTGATCGGTGAGCATATTTTTCAATACCTGACTCATGGAGAATGTAAGCTGAATTTAGAAGAAACTGATGAAAAATGAAAGATTTACACAGGAGAAGACATACAAGTCAAGGGCGTATGTAAACTATGTTTACATCTGGGTTCCACGCTTTGTTCAGGGTGACTGAGTCAGTACAGAGACAGTAAACTATGAAGGTCAAACAGTGAGATTACCCTTAATGGTAGTAGCAGACGAGGGACCTAGTCTCCTCGGATGAAACTGGCTGAAAGAAATTAAATTGAAATGGAAGGATATCTTCCAACTAAAAACTAATGGACTTTCACAGCTACTACAAAAATATGCCTCAGTTTTCAAGGAGGAACTTGGAAAAATTGAAGGGCTACAAGCAAAAATTCATGTAGATCCAGAGGCAACACCAAGATTCATGAAGGCAAGACCAGTATCTTATGCAATGTGGGATAAGGTAGATTCAGAACTGGACAGATTAGAAAAACTGGGAGTGATACAGCCAGTACAATTTTCAGAGTGGGCAGCTCCAATTGTACCTGTTCTCAAACCTGACCGAAGTATTCAAATTTGTGGGGACTATAAATTAACAGTCAATAAAGTGGCAAAATTGGATAGACGCCCCATACCTAAAATTGAATATTTATACACTAAACTGGCAGGTGGAAAGGCCTACACGCAGTTAGATTTGAGTCATGCCTATCAGCAGTTGGAATTAAAGCAGGCACTCCAAAAGTTTGTTACCATTAATACACACGAGGGGTTGTATCAATATACCCGTTTACTATTACTTATCTTCAGCTTGTGCCATATTCCAAAGAACAATGGAAAGTTCACTACAGGGATTGCCCCATGTTGTAGTTTATTTGGATGACGTTCTGGTGACTGGACTGACTGAAAAGGAACACTTGATGAACTTGGAAGAAGTTTTGAAACGTTTTTCGCAAGTTGGAGCGAGACTCAAAAAGGAGAAGTGCACATTCCAGGCAGAAGAGGTAACTTACCTAGGTCACAAGGTAGATTCACAAGGCCTACATCCTGTTGAAGAAAAAGTGAAAGCCATTAAAGAAGCCCCAGTACCAAAGATTACACCTGAACTGAAATCATTCTTGGGGATGATCAATTACTATGGATGCTTCTTGCCTAATTTATCGACAGAACTGGCTCTCCCTGTGTTACCTACTCAAGAAAAACCAGAGATGGTCTTGGCAAACACCACCAGAAGAAGCTTTCACAAAAGTGAAACAGTTGTTACAATCATCTACACTTCCATTACATTTTGACCCAAATAAAGCGTTGATATTAATGTGTGACGCATCTCCCTATGGAGTTGGAGCAGTGCTTTCCCATCGAATAGATGATGGATCAGAACGACTTATTGGTTATGTGTCGAGAACACTTAGTGCTGCAGAGAAAGGTACTCTCAAATTGGAAAAGAAGGCCTGGCGATCATTTCTGGTGTTAAAGAGTTTCATCAATATGTCCAGGGTCATCATTTTACTTTTATAATGGACCACAAGCCATTATTAAGACTATTATTAGGACTATTTGGTGAAGACAAGGCTATACCCCCTATAGACTCAGCAACAGTACAAAGATGGGTGTTGATCTTGGCAGCGTATGGGTATACTTTTATTCATAGGCCAGAAGTCAAATTGCAGATGCACTCAGTTGTTTACCCTTGCAGGTAAAGAATAAGGATGTTCCAATTCCTCAGGAATTCATCTTGTTATTGAACTTCCTGGACTCATCACTGATAAGTGCTAAACAAATTAAAGATTGGAAGAATCGAGACCCAGTCTTATCCAAAGTGAGAAATCAAGTTCTTTTCTTTATGGTTGGTCACAAATACAAGAATCCAATGAAATGAAATTGTATTTCCAGAGAAGATATGAGATAACCAGCCAAGAAGGTATCTTATTGTGGGGAGCTCGTGTGACTGTTCCTCCAAAAGGATGAAAGTCATTGTTATCTGAACTTCACAGTGCCCATCCTGGAATTTCCCGAATGAAGGCGATTGCATGTAGCTACATGTGGTGGCCGGGAATGAATGGAGAAATTGAAAACCTAGTGAGAGGTTGTATGCAGTGTCAACAAGTACAAAATTTACCTGCAACAGTTCCGTTACACCCCTGGGAATGGCCGGGAAGATCATGAGTATGGGTACACATCGATTATTTGGGACCTTTTATGGGAACAATGTTTCTCCTTATCATAGGCGCTCATTCAAAATAGATGGTTATATGCGGTGAGGTCACCCACATCTTCAGCAACAATAGACAAGCTAGGACAAAGCTTCACTATCAGTGGATTACCTGAAGTGCTAGTATCAGGTAA
Organism: Cetorhinus maximus; assembly: GCF_964194155.1. Taxonomy (NCBI): domain Eukaryota; kingdom Metazoa; phylum Chordata; class Chondrichthyes; order Lamniformes; family Cetorhinidae; genus Cetorhinus; species Cetorhinus maximus. The sequence goes on along the minus strand of NC_135917.1, from coordinate 16,111,126 downwards.
TGGAACAGTATTCACAAGTGCTGAATTCAACTGATTTATAAACCTCAATGGTATTGCTCATGTGTAAATATCTCTATACCACCCTTCTTCAAATGGACTGGCCAAGAGAGCAGTTCAGACATTCAAATCTGGTATGAAGAAATTGTCTGGAGATTCATTAGCAACTAAATTAACATGATTTCTTTTCATTATAGAACCACCCCTCATTCAACAACAGGTGTCACACCAGCAGAATTGTTGATGAAGCCCCCGTCTCCGATCGAGACTGAACCTAATTATGCCAAACTTGGGGGGAAGGTAGGAAGAAGGCAGGAAAGTCAGAAAATGGGACATGATTGTCACAGTCGGGACAGAACATTAAATGTAGGAGAGGCGGTATTTGTGAAAAAGTTTAGAGAAGGACCAGTATGGTTGTTGGTGAAATAAGTGCTGTAACGGGACCTCTTTCCTACCATGTGAAAGTCGAAGATCAAGTAATAAGGAGACATGTGGATCACATACAAAGTAGAGAAGCCAAATATCCAGAAGTGATTCCAGAAGTGCTTGAGACTGAATCGACATTTCCTGCTGAAAGAACTCAGCCAAGTACAAACGTATTCGAAGGGCCGATTGTACCTGAAAGAGTCGAAGAAACAAATTTACAGGAATGTGCTGTAGAACCTGATGCACAGATGACATCAGTAAGGGAGACTCCAAAGCAAACTTCAGAAGCTGTAGAACTGAGACATTCTACACGCATAAGGAAACCCCCAGAGAGACTGACTTTGTAAATCATTGAACTGTGAAAATAACTTGATATATTGAAAAATTGTAAAATGTATTTTTCAGTAAAGGGGGAGGGATGTAGTAACCTGATTTGTAATATACCTTTAAGATAAGTATTGTAATGTAAGATCACATGATCTTAATACCCAATAGTAGAGTAGCGCAGGCTACCTCTATGTGGGGGAGCCTTGAGTTAGACACTGAAGAGTGAAGACAGAGTTTTGAGTTGTGAGCATACAAGTATAGTTGTAGAGTTTAGTTTGTTAATAAACAGCATTTGTTTATTCTAACAACAATTTCCTGATGTTCTCTGTCTCTGTACCAACTCGGTCACCCTGAAACAAGCGTGCAACCCGAATCCTTTAGCCCCCACAAACCAAGGGCACTGGATCCAATAAACTAGGTCAGCGCACTGGTGGGTGAGTGTGAAAGACAGTCACAGTGATTCAGGAGTAAGAGAGAAAGACACTGGGATAGTGCACTGCTGGGTGAGTCTGAGTGACACTGGGACAGTGAGTCTGGAGTGAAAGAGAGAGAGAGACACTGGGACAGTGCACTGCTGGGTGAGTCTGAGTGACACTGGGACAGTGAGTCTGGAGTGAAAGAGAGAGAGAGACACTGGGACAGTGCACTGCTGGGTGAGTCTGAGTGACACTGGGACAGTGAGTCTGGAGTGAAAGAGAGAGAGAGACACTGGGACAGTGCACTGCTGGGTGAGTCTGAGTGACACTGGGACAGTGAGTCTGGAGTGAAAGAGAGAGAGAGACACTGGGACAGTGCACTGCTGGGTGAGAGTGAGAGACACCGGGACAGTGACTCAGGAGTGAGAAGCAGAGACACTGGGGCAGTGCACTGCTGGGTGAGAGAGAGAGACACTGGGACAGTGACTCAGGAGTGAGAAGCAGAGACACTGGGGCAGTGCACTGCTGGGTGAGTGTGAGAGACGCAGAGACAGTGACTCAGGAGTAAGAGGGAGAGACATGGGCAGTGAACTGCTGGGTGAGAGAGAGAGAGACACTGGGACAGTGACTCAGGAGTGAGAGAGAGACACTGGAACAATGCACTGCTAGGTGAGTGTGAGAGCCACAGGCACAGTGAGTCTGGGGTGAGAGAGATGAGATAGGTCTACTTTGCTGAATTTCTGTCCACCAGCCAGGCCAGCAAAAGGGTCCTCAATATGGGGAAGTAGATATTGTTCAGCACACAACACGGGGTTAACAGTAACCGTGAAACTTCCACTGATGCATATGGAGCCAACTTTCTTGAGCACTGGAACGATGGGTGTTGCCCATTCGCTATGGGAGACAGGTACCAAGACTCCTATCTTGACCATATGCTCCAGATTAGCTTCGACTTGTGGTCGTATGGCATAAGACACGGTCCTGGCCTTCAGAAATTTTGGCTGAGAGTCAGCTTTGATATTCAATTTTACGGTGATTCCCTTCATGGGAAATTGCTTCCCGAATCTCCTTTGAAAACAACAGCATGTTTTTTTATAACAGTTGTCAGACCAGTTACTTCTTTTGCAGTGCTGTGTACTTTTGTTCAGTTTAACCAGATCTTCTCAAGCCATGACCGCCCAACTAAAGCTGGGTAGTTACCTTCCACCACAAACAGTTGTAGCTTAACAGTCTGTCCATTTAGTTCCGCTTTAATTTCCATTCTGCCCATCATAGGTACAGATTCCCCTGTAAATGTTTTCAGAATGATTTTTGCAGGTGTCAAGGGATGATGTTTAAGCTTCTCCTTATACACAGCATCTGGGACCAGAGAAACCACTGCCCCTGTAACCAGTTCCATACGTATTGGTTGGCCCTCCGGCAGCGGTGTTACCCAGTAACCCTGTGAACCATCTGTCACTGACGAGATGTGGAGGGGCCCTTCTTCTTCGGACTTGGTATCACTCTGGTCCTCCTGCTCCTGCTGTATGACAGGCAGACTTTTCTTGTTGTTACACCAGGCGGCAGTTTCCTTTTTCTCTGGTTTGCCTTTCTGATTCACTGCTACTTTTTTGTTTTTACAGGCACGCTCAAAGTGTTCCTTCTTGCCACACTGATGACATTCAAGGTCTCTGCACCAACATTCAGATGGATGGAGACTAGGCTTTCCACAACGGTAACATTCTCGGTTGCTTGCTATCTTGTGTGCACACTCAGCTGTCACGTTATGTACTCGAGTCGATGCACTCAGCTGCTGAGCTTCTTTTGCAGCCAGCTCCATGGAAACCGCAATCTCTATGGCTTTCTGCAAAGTGAGGTTAGCCTCTGTCAGGAGGTGTTTCTGGATTGTTCCAGTACGAGGGCCACAGACCAACCTGTCACGGAGGGTATCATTCAGTGCTTCATTGAATTCACAATGTTCAGTGAGCTTTTTAAGTGCTGCAACATACTGCGCAATTGTTTCCCCCTCTTCTTGGTTTCTTTTGTGAAACCTAAACCTTTCTGCTATGACAAGTGGCTTAGGGGAAAAATGCGTCTCCAGGACTTTGACAATGTCTTTATATGATTTTCTGCCAGGTTTGTCAGGCTGCACCAAGCTTCTTAATAAGCCAAAGGTTTTAGCTCCCATCACACTTAAGAAAGTTGCCACCTTTCTAGCATTTTCAATTCTATTTGCAAGGACAAAAAATTCAAAGTGTTCAGTGTAGGAGCTCCACTGTTCCACAGTCTCATCGAAATGTCCCATAGGTCCGGTAAATGTGGTCATTTTCCACCTTTTTATTTTCTCTTCTTTGTCAGTTGCTTTTTGTTTACTGTTGTTTCCTTTTTTCTGTACTTACCACTTTAAATGCTGTTACCACTTTAAGACAATAACCGTTTTTTTTAACCCAGGCTGTCAGCGGCTGCCGGTTAAGTCTCTGTGGTTTTTCCCACACTTTTCAGGTTTTTGGCAAGTTCTGCAGAGATCGTGGATCTTCCCTTTCTGTAAGTTTTTAAACTTTTTAAAACTGCAGCACTCTCTGTGTCTTCTTTTTGAACCCCTGCATGTCCTGTATATTGGGAACTTTGGAGGTTGTCTGCAGCTGGCAGCCCTATCGCTGTATTTTTCCCCTGCTTTCTCGGGATCCCCGCGATCATGGGTCTCAACTTCTTTCCTGTTCAGAAAGGCACAGCAGCGATTGTTTCCCTTTCTGTCTTTTTATTTTTGCCTTGCAGACCCCTTTTGTCAGAATGCGGGAGCGCCCCGGGAGGATTGGTGTGCCTTTTTTTACTAGTAGTTTCCTTTTACTAGTTGTTTCACTTTTCAAGTGGCCTTACTGCAAAGGTCCATCGTCCTCATCACCAATTTGTTATGTTTTAATATTGGTACGGTCGATAATTTTTTAAAGACTAAGCAATACCCACGGAGGCGTGGAGGTGACTGAACATTGCAGCTCTCATTTATTCTACTACAGTAACAGAACTAACTAAAAAACATGGATTCTGTGATCCCACAGTGCATTGGCTTGCAAAGTATGGCAAGCCAAACAAGACATTCAATACATAACAGAGGGGGTCGGAGGGAAGGGAAGGGGAGGAAGGATCAGAGAGGTATTGGTTCCATGAGCTGTTGAAGATTGTGATCCTTCACACCTGAAAGGAAGATAAAAATTTTTGTTAAAGATCCAGATGGGGTGAAGGATGAAAGGAAACTGTGGACCGGAACGGCCCTGAGAGAGAGTGAGTTGGTGCTGCTTAAGAGAGGTCAAGAGTGTGCATGTGGTGGTGCACAGCATTGAGAGTGGATCTCAGGATGTAGTGAGAACACAGGTTCGAGGCATACTGAACATCTAGGAGGTCTGCAATTGTGGGTTGTTCCAGAACGTGAAGGGTGGAATTCCGATTGGTATCCTCGTGTAATACATTGGAGCTGGAGACAGTTGCGGAGGAAGGAGGCGTGGCTGGGAAAGCGAGTTTTGGTGGATACATGATCAAACAGGAGAAGGGGAATAGAGAGCAGTGAAGATGAACAAAGTAGATGAGACAAACTAAAATCCCCTCAGAAAGAGCTAACCTTATTTAAGGTAGGGATTCCTGGAAGAGAAGACACTGAATTAAACACTAGTAGAAAAGCAAAATACACAAATGCAAATGCACAAAGCCAATGACATTTCTAACTTTTCTCAGTTCTGATGAAAGGTCATTGACCTGAAACATTAACTGTTTCTCCCTCCACAGATGCTGCCTGACCTGCTGAGTATTTCCAGCATTTTCTGTTTTTATTTCAGATTTCCAGCAGCCACGGTATTTTACTTTGTATTCATTAATGGAAATGTATATAGGATGATTTTCTAGAGCAGCACGTTGAGGAACCAACTAGGGAATGGGCTATTTTAGACCTAGTATTGTGTGATGAAAAGGTGCTACTTAATAATCTTGTGGTAAAGGAGCCTTTAGGAAAGAGTGGCCTTAATATGATAGAATTTTACATTAAGTTTGAAAGTGATGTAGTTCAATCAGAGACAAGGGCCTTAAATCAATTAAGGGCCCCCAGTGTGAAACGCGTCTGCTCAATGGTCGGAAGGGCTGGGTGGGGGCGGGAGCCTGTCGGGCGTTTGGTCCAATGATGACCCGATGGGGGATTTATAAGCAGCAGAGGCAGCTCCCTGAAGGCTGCCAGGGGACACGTTTGGAGTTGTTTGACAAAATATTTTTCTCAGCTGCAACGGCATCTGCAGCTGCTGGGCAGGCCAGACAGGAGGGCAAGTCCTGTGGGCACTCGGCCCCCAGGTTCTCGGATGAATGCCCGAGAATCCTCGTGGAGGAGGTCTGTGCCAGGTGGGACACCCTCATCCCCAGGGATGGCAAGAGGAGGCCACCACACCTGACCAAGAAAGCATGGGCAGAGCTGGCAGCCCAGGTCAGCGGCCATCATGCTGTGCAGCACACATGGGTGCATTACCGCAAAGTGTTCAATGATCACTGGGGAAGAGTGAGAACTGAGTTGGCATGGATTTGTGTGAAGAAGTGTTAATGGCTGCCCATCCCCCTGTGGTGCTCAGGGATGTAAGAGTCTGAATGCCAACTGTTACTGACATCAGCGCCAGCCAAGGCAGTGAGCTCTGGCTGCTTGGCCTGATTACTTTGCGGGTCGAGGGCCACGACTCAGATGTGCCCTCCAAGGTGTTCCTCAGGTGGGGTTGGCCAGGCTGCAATGGCGCTGCAGGTAGAGGGTGGACTAATCGATGCTCCTCTGTCCTTTCAGGACAATCGAAGCCATAACAACATCGAGAGGTCAAGGACAGGCGGAGGCCCCCAACCCCGATGATTCTGATGAGGTACAAGATGGATACCCTGGAGATGGAGTGCCAACGCCCAGCTCATTCCACCGGTTGTGGAGAGGCAGGGGTCTCTGGCAAAGATAAGGTGCAGTGCGCAGGTGCGAAAGTGTCAGAGTGTATAAACATTGTTGTATTGTCTCATCTGTAATGGAAATCTCAAACCTAGAGTCCCTATTGTTCATTGAAAGATGATGGCACCATGATGCAGATCTCCATTGTCCCACCAGCCTGCCTGGCATGCACAGTGACAGTGTGATAACTGATACCTACTGACGTGTCATTTTCTTCCCCTAGAATCACCGCCCAGCAAACGATTGCAGGACCCCGAGGAACTACCCTTGACACCGGAGGACCAGTGTCCATCAGGTGCAACTGCATCACACCCCCTCTCTGCACCAGGCACCACCGCAGATACCAGCACCTCAGTGGGCATTAGATTGTCAGCTACAATGTTGGTGCACAGCGGTGAGGGCACAGCACACCCATATGAGGAGCTGGTGGAGGCAGAGAGTGCCCAGGGTGCTGGCAGTCGGAGGACTGCTGGAGACCAGGACGCTGCTGAGTCTGAGGTAGGTGACAAGCCTCTGGAGTCGCCCATTAGGCAGCAGATGCTGGATGTCCAACTGGATGTGTGGGAGGATCTGGTCAGAGGACGACCACCAAGGTCATCAAGGCCAACAGGACACAGTCAGCAGCTGTCTCCAATGCCGGTGCCAATGAGGGGGGCACCTAAACACAGCGCTCACAGGCGTATGTTTAAGGCACCATGAGCACGAGAGGGACTGTTCACGGGTGACCTCCTGTTCTGCCATGTTTTGTTAGTTTGTTTACTGGTGTGACCATCAACACCTTATATTATTATGCTCATTCTCTGTGAGTGTCAGCATGATATAAGTTTTGTTTTTGTGTTAATGGCCTGCATATGCTTCACTTGTTTTGTAGGGTCAGGGCACGCCAGTATCTCATACTGGACGTGAATGGCTCTAAACCTTATTGCACCGGTACTGAGCGGCCTTTGGTTCAATGGAATGGGTCATTTCCAACATTCGGTAAGGAGGCTGCACCCCTGGCATGAGGTGGAGGCTGGAGTGTTGGAGCTGGAGGAGTGTTGAATCAAGGCCTCCCTGGTGACCCTGCCTCCCTGGAGGTTCCAGAGGTTTGCCTCCATGTCCTCACCATGCTCTTCCCCAGGCTCCTCTTCTCATCCACAACTGGGTTCATCCTCTGTGGCCTGTGGAGCTGCCTCAAGATCCTCTCCCTCCAGTGGGTCCCCCCCTTGCCAGTGCCAGATTGTGGAGAGTGCAGCAGGTAACCACTATCAGTGATACCCGCTCTGGGGGGTATTGTAGTGCTTCCCCTGAACGGCCCAGGCATCGGAAGCGCATCTTGAGAAGACCCATGGTCCTCTCTATCACTGCCCTTGTGGAGCCGTGACTCCTGTTATAACGCTGCTCTGCCTCTGTCCTTGGATGGTGGACAGGCGTCATGAGCCACCTCTTCAATGGATAGCCCTTGTCACCCAGCAGCCATCCATCCAGTCGGGCTGGAGCACTGAAAAGCCTCGGCACCTGGGAGTGTCTGAGGATGTAGGCGTTGTGGGAGCTGCCTGGGCACTGTGCACAGACTTGCAGAACCTGCATCCTGTGGTCACACACTATCTGCACGTTCATGGAGTGGAATCCCTGCCTGTTGATGAAGGCACCGGGCTCACCCGCTGGCGCCTTGATGGCCACATGTGTACAGTCTATAGCGCCCTGGACACGGGGGAAGCCAGCAATCGCTGCAAAGCCTCTGGCTCCCTCAGCCTGGCTGGCCTTGTCAATATGGAAATAAATAAATGTCATTACCCGCCTGAACAAAGCGTCTGTCACCAGCTTGACACAACTGTGGACAGCCGATTGGGAGACTCCACACAGACCCCCCACTGAGCCCTGGAAAGAGCCGGAGGTATAGAAGTTGAGGGCCACTGTGACCTTCAGGGCCACTGGCATGGGGTGTCCACCCACACAGTCAGACTGATCTCAGGGCCTATCATCTACCATATGGAGATCACTGTCTCCCTGGAGAGACGGAGCCTCCTTTATCATTGCACCTCGGACATATTGAGGTAGCTGCATCGCCACCTGTAAACCCTGGCAGCAGGATAGTGGCGTTTTCTGTGGCCCTTTCTGCCTTGGACTCCCTGTTGTGCCTGCACTTCTTCTTCCACAGATGCTGCCTATGTACACCCGGCCTCCTCTCCCTTCTGCCCCTCTATTCCTCCTCAGAGGAGGTGCCACCAATGGAGACCACAATCCCCATTCCCAGAGAAACAGAAAGCTGTCTGGCGGCTGGCAGGGTTCACACGGTATAAATTCTTCAGGGGTCTTGGAGACACTAATGAGTCCTGAAATGAAGGCTAGAAATGCAAAGACAAGATCAAACAGAGAAAAAGCTACCATGTAGCAATAAGCAACCAGCAGCAAACTATCTCCCAAACTCCTCACTACTCACAATGGCAATGCTGCTGACCCTTTTTATCCTGACAGTTTGCTAAAAACAGGCTTCCCACCTGCCCGTTTTGCCCATGTGACAAACGCGAAATCACACGAGCAATGTAAAATCAAGTACAACTGGCTTTTTAATGGCCTTAATTGGCCCTTTAGTTGTTGGCGGGTAGGGCTCCGACCATAATATTGCTCACGTGTGCGATGACGTTGGGATGCACGCCCGACATCATCTCATGCAATTTCATGCACGTTCGGAATAGGCGCGCTCCCGATCTTGGAACGTAAAATTCAGGCCATAATTTACAACAAAAATACATTCCTTTAATGCACAAAAACCCAGCAAGGAAAGGGGCTAACAAAAGAAATCTGGATTGTATTATATTAAAGGAAGATGCATATAAAGTTGCCAAAATATGGTCAGCTTGAGAATTGGGAACATTTTAGAATTCTGTAAAGGAGGACCAAGAGAAAAATTAAGAAAGGGAAAATAGAATATGAGAGTAAACATGTGAGCAACATAAAAAACATACTGTAAAAGCTTCTTTCAGTATGTAAAAAGGAAAAGATTAGCAAAGACAAATGTGGGCCCATTACACACAGAGACAGGAGGATTTATAATGGGGAATAAGGAAATGGCAGAGAAACTAATCAAATACTTTGTCTGTCTTCACAGAGGAAGATACAAAAAACCTCCCAGGAATACGAGAGAACCAAGGGATTAGCAGGAATGAGAACTGAAAGAAATTAGTATTAGTAAAAAAGTACTACTGGGGAAATTAATGGGACTGAAAGTTACTAAATCCTTTGGACCTGATGATCTACATCCCAGAGAGTTGAAAGAGGTGGCTGTAGAGATAGTGGATACATTGGTGATTATCTTCCAAAATTCTGTAGATTCTGGAATGGTTCCTGCAGATTGGAAGGTAGCAAATGTCACCTCACTATTTAAGAAAGAAGGGGGAGAGAAAACAGGGAACTACAGACCTGTTGGCCTGACACCAGTAGCAGGGAAAATGTTAGAATCTATAATAAGGGATGTGATAACAGGACACGTAGAAAATGATAGTAGGATTGGGCAGAGTCAATATGGATTTATAAAAGGAAATCATGTTTGACAAACCTGTTGGAGTTTTTGAGGATGTAACTAGCAGAATAGATAAGGGGGAACTGGTGGATGTGGTGTATTTAGATTTTCAGAAAGCTTTTGATAAGGTCCCACACAAGAGGTTGGTAAACAAAATTAGAGCACATGGGATTGGGGGAATATACTGGCAAGGATTGAGAATTGGTTAATAGACAGAAAACAGAGAGTAGGAATAAATGGGTCATTTTCAGATTGTCAGCTGTGATAAGTAGTGTACCATAAAGATCAGTGCCTGAGCGCCAGCTATTCACAATCTACGTCAATGATTTGGGTGTGCGGATTAAACGTAATGTTTCCAAGTTTGCAGATGACACAAAACTAGGTAGAAGTTTGAATTGTGAGGAGCACGCAAAGACGCTTCAAGGGAATTTGGAAAGGCTAAGCAGGGTGGGCAAAAATTTGGCAGACGTAATACAATTTGGAGAAATATGAGTTTATCTAATTTGGTAGGCAGACAAGAAAGGCAGAGTATTTTTTAAATGGTGAGAGGCTGGGAAGTGTTGAACTTCCAAGGGACTTGCGTGTCCTTGTTCATAAGTCACTGAAAGCTAACATGCCTGTACAGCAAGCGGTTAAGAATGAGACTGAAAGTTGCTAAATCCCCTGGATCTGATGATCTACACCCCAGAGTGTTGAAAGAAGTGGCGGAAGAGAAAGTAAATGCATTGGTGATCATCTTTCAAAATTCGAAAGATTCTCGAATGGTTCCTGCAGATTGGAAGGTAGCAAATGTAACCCCATTACTTAAGAAAGGAGGGAGAGAGAAAATGGGGAACTATGTAAATAAAATTAAGTGTTGACCTTTATTACAAGAGGATTTGAGTAAAGATGCAATTATATACAGCCTTGGTGAGACCTCACCTGGAGTATTGTGTGCAGTTTTTGTCCCCTTCCCTAATGAAAGACATACTTGCTATAGAGGGAGTGCAACAAAGGTTCACTAGATTAATTCCTGGGATGGAGGGATTATCCTATGAGGAAAGATTAAATAGACTGGGCCTTTATTCTCTGGAGTTTAGAAGAATGAGAGGTGATCTCGTTCAAACTTACAGAATTCTTACAGGGCTCAACAGGGTAGATGCAGGAAGGATATTTCCCTTGGCTGGGGTGTCTAGGACCAGGGGACACAGTCTCAGAATAATGGGCAAGTTATTTAGGACTGAGATGAGGAGGAATTTCCTCACTCAGAGGGTGGTGAACCTTTGGAATTCTCTACCCCAGAGGGCTGTGGAAGCTCAATCATTATGTTGAAGACTGAGATTGATAGATTTCTACATGTTAAAAACATCAAGGGATACGGGGATAGTGCAGGAAAATGGTGTTGAAATAGATCAGCCATGATCTCATTGAATGGTACAGCGAGCTTGAAGGGCTGAATGGCCTATGCCTGCTCCTATTTCTTATGTTCTTAAGTATTCTTGCCCTACGCCTCTAGGTATATCTTCATCCCCAATAAGACACATCCTGCATCTTATAACCACTTACTATTTACATACTGGTAGGAGATTTTTGGGATTCCTTTTATGTTTGCTGCCATCCTATTCTCATATTCTCTCTTTGCCAATTTTATTTACCTCTACACCTTCCCTCTCAATCGATTGTAATTGGCCAGTTTCTTGTCTCAACAGCTGTCACAACAGCTCATTGATTTCTGCCAAGTTTGGTAGGAACTTGCCCACTTGGTTGACCATCCCAAGGAATCTTTGTAATTCTGTGATGGATCTAGGCTGTGGAAACTCTCTGATTACCTTGGGTTTTCTGCAGGTCAGCAGCAATTCCTGAAGCTTGCGCAATGTGCCCGGAGAATGTTGTCATAGGCTTTGCAAATTCACATTCGTCATTTAATGTCAAACCTGCTTCTTGTAGGAGGACAGCTCTCGCTCAATGGTCATGTTCTTCCTTTGATGAAACATGTACAAGAATGTCGTCCATATGACATATTAATCCAATGACCAAATGGGGTGATAAAAATAGTTAACAACCTGGATTCTTTGCCTGGGGACAATTGAAAAAAAAGCTGTTAGCATCCAATTTCGTGAAGTAGGTGCTGTTTACTAATTTAGCAAGACTTTCATCCACTGATGCCAATCGGGTGGATTTCCTACTCTACTGACTTGTTTAATTGAGTCAAGTCCACACAGATTCTAACTGAACCATGAGGCTTTGGTACTGTGCTCATTCCACAACTCCACTTTGTCATTATGGTAATTTTACTTCATCACATAATACTGAAACACTTGCCCCAGTATCTAGTTTAAATTCTGTGGGGTGACCATCAACTTCAAATTTAATGCTCCAATAATTATTTTCTGTTTCGTTAACTTCTCTTAGGAAGGTTATTTGTTTTTTCTGTGGCTCTCCCACTTCTTGGATTTGACTTGGCCTAGTTACTTTCTCTTTCTTCCTGTGAGCTACCTCTATTTTAGATCCGCAGACTATTTTAAAATGTCCTAACTTTCCACAGTTGTGGCTCTCAGCTCCCCTGATGGGCGTTCTTCCCACTTGCGTAAGGTTTTCCCGCCGCACAAGAACATCTCAAGGTGGTGGTCGGTGCGTTTTTCCTGATTTTGCAGGCTTTTGCTTCACTGCGCTTTCTCTTTTCTGTCCAACATATTGAATGGCCTCACTCGTTTTTCTCCAAGGAATATCTCTAATAGGAATAGTAATATTCCTAAGCTCTAGTTGCACTGCCTTTGTGAGAGTTAAAATTTCCCTCATTTGCAAAATGTTTGATAGGGTTTCAACTAAGACCCCAACTATTACACAATCAGGTATTAATTCATCTCTGAGGATCCAATTCTCTCCAAGTCTGTCCGGGTCATTTATAAATGAATCCATGGCTTTGTCCAGTTTTTGTTTCCTCTTATTAAATTTTGTTCACTCAATGATCAAATGTTTTGAATTTGAAGTATGAATTGAATGCTTCATAATCATCAAATAAGGGCTTCACCATATGAGTTCTCAGCCTCATCAACTCCCTGTCTCATTATTGTATCATCTACAGTAGCCCCTACGGAGAGAGAGAGAGGCTCCCGGGCTGTGCACTGGCGGGTGAGAGTGATAGGCACCCGGACTGTGCACTGGCAGGTGAGAGTGAGAGGCACCCAGACTGTGCACTGGCGGGTGAGAGAGAGAGGCTCCCGGGCTGTGCACTGGCGGGTGAGACGAGAGACACCCGGGATTTGCACTGGTGGGTGAAAGTGAGAGACAGTGCACTGGCGGGTGAGAGTCAGAGGCTCCCGGGCTGTGCACTGGTGGGTGAGAGTGATAGGCACCCGGACTGTGCACTGGCAGGTGAGAGTGAGAGGCACCCAGACTATGCACTGGCGGGTGAGAGTGAGAAACACCCGGACTGTGCACTAGCGGGTGAGACGAGAGACACCCAGGATTTGCATTGGTGGGCGAAAGTGAGAGACACCCGGGCTGTGCACTGGCAGGTGAGAATGAGAGGCTCCCGGGCTGTGCACTGGCGGGTAAGAGTGAGAGGCTCCCGGGCTGTGCACTGGCGGGTAAGAGTGAGAGGCTCCCGGGCTGTGCACTGGCGGGTAAGAGTGAGAGGCTCCCGGGCTGTGCACTGGCGGGTAAGTGTGAGAGGCACCCGGGTTGTGCACTGCTGGGTGAGAGTGAGAGACACCCGGGCTGACCACTGGCGGGTGAGAGAGAGAGGTGCCCAGACTGTGCACTGGCGGGTGAGAGTGAGAGACACTCGGGCTGTGCACTGGTGGGTGAGAGTGAGAGGCACATGGGCTGTGCACTGGTGGGTGAGAGTGAGAGGCACCTGGGCTGACCACTGGCGGGTGAGAGAGAGAGGTGCCTGGACTGTGCACTGGCGGGTGAGAGTGAGAGACACCCGGGCTGACCACTGGCGGGTGAGAGAGAGGTGCCCGGACTGTGCACTGGCGGGTGAGAGTGAGAGACACTCGGGCTGTGCACTGGTGGGTGAGAGCGAGAGGCACATGGGCTGTGCACTGGTGGGTGAGAGTGAGAGGCACCTGGGCTGACCACTGGCGGGTGAGAGAGAGAGGTGCCCGGACTGTGCACTGGCGGGTGAGAGTGAGAGACACCCGGGCTGACCACTGGCGGGTGAGAGAGAGGTGCCCGGACTGTGCACTGGTGGGTGAGAGTGAGAGGCACATGGGCTGTGCACTGGTGGGTGAGAGTGAGAGGCACCTGGGCTGACCACTGGCGGGTGAGAGAGAGAGGTGCCCGGACTGTGCACTGGCGGGTGACAGTGAGAGACACTCGGGCTGTGCACTGGCGGGTGAGAGTGAGAGGCACCTGGGCTGTGCACTGGCTGGTGAGAGTGAGAGGAACCCGGACTGTGCACTGGCGGGTGAGAGAGAGAGGCACCTGGGCTGTGCACTGGCGGGTGAGAGTGAGAGGCACCTGGGCTGTCGACGGGCAAGTGAGAGTGAGAAGTACCCAGACTGTGCACTGGCGGGTGAGAGTGAGAGGCACCCAGACTGTGCACTGGCGGGTGAGAGTGAGAGGCACCCAGACTGTGCACTGGCGGGTGAGAGTGAGAGGCACCCAGACTGTGCACTGGCGGGTGAGAGTGAGAGGCACCCAGACTGTGCACTGGCGGGTGAGAGTGAGAGGCACCCAGACTGTGCACTGGCGGGTGAGAGTGAGAGGAACCCGGACTGTGCATTGGCGGGTGAGAGTGAGAGACACCCAGACTGTGCACTGGCGGGTGAGAGTGAGAGACACCCAGACTGTGCACTGGCGGGTGAGAGTGAGAGACACCTGGGCTGTGCACTGGCGGGTGAGAGTGAGAGGAACCCGGACTGTGCACTGGCGGGTGAGAGTGAGAGGCTCCTGGGCTGTGCACTGGCGAGTGAGAGTGAGAGACACCTGGGCTGTGCACTGGCGGGTGAGAGTGAGAGGAACCCGGACTGTGCACTGGCGGGTGAGAGTGAGAGGCTCCTGGGCTGTGCACTGGCGAGTGAGAGTGAGAGACACCTGGGCTGTGCACTGGCGGGTGAGAGTGAGAGGAACCCGGACTGTGCACTGGCGGGTGAGAGTGAGAGGCTCCTGGGCTGTGCACTGGCGAGTGAGAGTGAGAGACACCTGGGCTGTGCACTGGCGGGTGAGACGAGAGACACCAGGATTGTGCACTGGCGGGTGAGTTTGAGAGGCACCCGGACTGTGCACTGTTGGGTGCGAGCGGCTGAGAGTGAGAGTGAGAGACTAGCGCGATAACTAAAGGTCTTTAATCGAGTTATCAGTCTCCTGTTTCTCCACTTAATTTTCTACACCCCACCATGTGAGGAGACCAAATTCTGCCGAGTTTTATGCAAGAGGAAACCCACTGCTTGTAATATCACATCCACAGAAGCCAGGAAGCTACATGTTAAGTTTATTTAGCTCAGGCAGGGCAGCAGGAGATGTGGAGGATTTGATCTCAGATCACCTTAGCTTTGAAAGGTGAAAGACAACAAAGGGAACAGATTCCCCAATCCTGTTTCTGATTCAATGATGCTTTCTGGAACAGTTTTAGAAGTGGGTGTTGGCTCATTTACGATGTCCTCCATAGTCGAATGGCCTGCCAAGATTCATGGCTGAGGCTCCCATTTGAGTGAGGTACAAGATAAGCATCAGCAATGAGGAGACTGCATCACAGCCGTAGATTGCACCTCCAGGGGGAAAACAAAAGAAAAGAGAGCTGAAGATTTTTGCAAAATCTGACAATGGGCGAAATTTTCTGTGCCCGTTGGTGGTGGGTGTGTTGGTGGCGTGAGCGGACAATATGGTGAGAAGACCAATAATCGGTTTCACAATGTCGTGAAACCAGTTTGCAACTGTCCGCTCTGCCTGTTGATGGTGGGCCACATTTCCCACTGTCAGACATCGGGAACTTCGTTTTAACACATCTGCATATCATTATAAGGCCAGCCCGCCGGACTCATTCCCCCCTGCTGGATCGTCCAGGCACGGCAGCATAATTACACACCGATGTGCTTCACAACAGCAGAATAAGCCCTGCACCTGGTGAGCTGCATTTCCAGGGGAACTTGGAGGTGAGTGCACTGTAACATTGCACGGTAACATTGCGCGGTAACGTTGAGCGGTAACGTTCAGCGGTAACGTTGCAGAGTAACATTGCATGGTAACGTTGCGCAGTAACGTTGCAGAGTAACATTGCACGGTAACGTTGCGCAGTAACATTGCACAGTAACGTTGCAGAGTAACATTGCACGGTAACGTTGCGCAGTAACATTGCACAGTAACGTTGCAGAGTAACGTTGCAGAGTAACATTGCACAGTAACGTTGTGCGGCAACGTTGCAGAATAACGCTGCACAGTAACGTTGCACAGTAACGTTGCACAGTAACGTTGCACGGTAACGTTGCGCAGTAACATTGCACAGTAACGTTGCAGAGTAACGTTGCAGAGTAACGTTGCACAGTAACGTTGTGCGGCAACGTTGCATAATAACGCTGCACAGTAACGTTGCACAGTAACGTTGTGCAGTAACGTTGCGCAGTAACGTTGAAGAGTAACGTTGCAGAGTAACGTTGCAGAGTAACGTTGTAGAGTAACGTTGCGCAGTAACGTTGCAGAGTAACATTGTACAGTAATGTTGCACAGTAACGTTGCACGGTAACGTTGCACGGTAATGTTGCACAGTAATGTTGCACAGTAACGTTGCACAGTAACGTTGCAGAGTAACATTGCACTGTAACGTTGTAACGCTCCCCTGTTGTCTGTTGGACTTCAAGGTTGAGATGCCGCGCATTCAGGTGAAGGGCAGAGGCAAGTTGCATTTTCCTGGCCAGCTGATAGTGAGGTGCTGGGGAAAGGGCTGCCCTGTGGTTGAGGTGAGTTGGGGAGGGGGGTACAGAGCTGCTCTGTGGTTGAGGTGAGTTGGGGAGGGGGTACAGGGCTGCTCTGTGGTTGAGGTGAGTTGGGGAGGGGGTACAGGGCTGCTCTGTGGTTGAGGTGAGTTGGGGAGGGGGTACAGGGCTGCCCTGTGGTTGAGGTGAGTTGGGGAGGGGGGTACAGGGCTGCCCTGTGGTTGAGGTGAGTTGGGGAGGGGGTACAGGGCTGCTCTGTGGTTGAGGTGAGTTGGGGAGGGGGTACAGGGCTGCCCTGTGGTTGAGGTGAGTTGGGGAGGGGGTACAGGGCTGCCCTGTGGTTGAGGTGAGTTGGGGAGGGGGTACAGGGCTGCCCTGTGGTTGAGGTGAGTTGGGGAGGGGGTACAGGGCTGCCCTGTGGTTGAGGTGAGTTGGGGAGGGGGGTACAGGGCTGCTCTGTGGTTGAGGTGAGTTGGGGAGGGGGTACAGGGCTGCTCTGTGGTTGAGGTGAGTTGGGGAGGGGGTACAGGGCTGCCCTGTGGTTGAGGTGAGTTGGGGAGTGGGGGACAGGGCTGCTCTGTGGTTGAGGTGAGTTGGGGAGGGGGGTACAGGGCTGCCCTGTGGTTGAGGTGAGTTGGGGAGGGGGGTACAGGGCTGTTCTGTGGTTGAGGTGAGTTGGGGAGGGGGTACAGGGCTGCCCTGTGGTTGAGGTGAGTTGGGGAGGGGGTACAGGACTGCTCTGTGGTTGAGGTGAGTTGGGGAGGGGGTACAGGGCTGCTCTGTGGTTGAGGTGAGTTGGGGAGGGGGTACAGGGCTGCCCTGTGGTTGAGGTGAGTTGGGGAGGGGGTACAGGGCTGCCCTGTGGTTGAGGTGAGTTGGGGAGGGGGTACAGGGCTGCCCTGTGGTTGAGGTGAGTTAGGGAGGGGGTACAGGGCTGCCCTGTGGTTGAGGGTCGTGCACAAGCACGTGTGGGGTGTGGGGGGAGGGAAGCAGCCACACATCAGGTAAACCTTGTATAAAGTGACCATTCCTCTGCAGACAGTTCAGACACAGCCACATTGACATGCGTGGAGTCGGGTCTCTAGCTTATCTACCTACTCGAGCAGAGGCATGAAAGTGCCACCAAGTGCCCCAGAGCTTTTCACCCCTCGGGCACAGACTGCAAACTGATGAGTGTTTCAGTGAACTGCAGAACAGTTGGGTGACTGGACACGTTGTACAATCTCCTTGCTAAATCTGGCCATGGGGCAGTCACTGGTGGAGGCGCTCACAGCCCCTCGCAATGTCATCATCCCGGTTTGGACCAGTCTCCCCCATGGTTCAAGCTAACAGAGCAGCCTTGCAGTGTGGGTTAGGAGAATGCCTGTGTCTGAGCTGAGAGTACAGCATGCAGTCCAATGGGCAAAGCTGCTGCCAATCGGTCAGGTGGAGTGGGATGGAGGAGGGTGGGGTTTCGGGAAGCTGTGTAGCGCACTAATCTCTGGCCATCCAAGTGGTGGCCAGCACTCTCCGGGGTGTGTAAAGGGGCCTTCAGACTTAACCAAGAGAGATTCTTAGTACATCCAAGCTAACCCACACTTCTCACTCTTTCATCCTGCAGGAGGAGTACATCAGGATGATGGAGCCTGGTGAACTAGCTGGATGCCTCATGGCTTACAGAGAGCAGAGACGACGGAGAAGAGAGTGACGGAGGTGCCTGTTTGGGCAGAGGGAGGAGCAGCACCCTCAGGAAGATGATGAGGTTCCTGCACACGCCACTGAAGAGCCACAGTGAGAGTTGCTGGTTGGCGTCGAGCTAGACCCAGGGTCTAGAAACACCACCTTTCATTCCTGCAGATGACTGAGAACCAGTGTTGCCGTAGACGGCGCACGTCTAGGGACCTGGTCAGTCACATCTGCCACTTACTGCAGTACTTGGCACCACAAGGACATGAAGGGCATCCACTGCCAGTGGCTGTGAAAGCGACCATGGAGCTCAATTTTTACACCAGTGGCTCCTTTCAGGGCTCCACAGGTGACCTCTGTGGGATATCGCAAGCCTCCACCCACAAATGTATCCATGGGGTCATGGACACCATCTTCGCAAAGGCCACACAACTCTGTGCATTTCACCCAGGACCAGGAGAGCCAGGATACAAGAGCGATTGGATTTGCCCAGATCTCAGGTTTCCCACAGGTGCAGGGTTCCATCGACTGCACTCACATGGCACTCAGATCTCCGTGGCAACAAGCGGGCAACTATATCAACCGCAAGGGCTTCCATTCGCTGATGTTCAGCTGGTATGTGACCACCACAAACACATCCTGCAGGTCTGTACACGGTTTCCTGGGAGTGTCCATGACTCTTACATTCTCAGTTGGTCACAGATCCCTGACATCTTCCAGGGTCCACAGAGTCTGCAGGGTTGGCACCTCGGGGATAAGGGCTACCCACAGAGGCCATGGCTGATGACACCCGTGCGGCGGCCTCAGACTGCAGCAGAGCGAAGGTATAACGAGGCTCAAGCTGCAACTCACAACTTGGTGGAGTAAACCATCGGGATGCTGAAGATGGGGTTCCGGTGCCTGGACCGGTCTGGTGGAGCCCTGCAATACAGTCCACAGAGGGTGTCACACATCATTATGTGATATGCTGCGCTCTTTACAACCTGGCGCTGCAATGGGGAGAGGAGCTGGCTGAGGAGGAGATAGAGGAGCTGGAGGTCTCCCCGGATGAGGAGAATGTCAATGGGGATGAGGGTGAGGGGGTCCTCAGTGGTGACGATGACGGGGATGAGGGTGAGGGGGTCCTCGAAGGCAACGATGCTGGCGATGAGGCTCTCATACTGGCCAGACGAGGCAGGCACTCGGGAGGCCCTCATAGCTGCCAGATTTGTGGAGGATGATGACGAGATGCAGTGAGGAGACACCGTAGATCCTCACATCGCAGCTGTGAATGTCTGACTCCAGTCTGGCTGATGGCAGCGCGAATACCCTCTGTGGTAAGGCTCCTGTCGTGGAGGTGTATTGGAGGCCCTAATTGTCGCTCGATCACAGGAGGATGATGACAACATGCAGTGAGGACACTCTATAGATCTTCACATAGCTTCTCTGAATGTCTGACTCCTTGTCTGGCTGAGGGAAGCTCGCTTGCGCTCTGTGATCAGGGTCATATCATGGAGACACAGCCATGAAACTTTAAATACACCTGATCCTTTGTCCACCTTCAGCACCTGACCCCTTCAGGAGCTGGTGCACAGCGTCACTGGTCACAGATGCTGAAGAGATGGGGGGCCAGCCCCACCTTAAAGGTGCTGAGAGCACACAGAGAGAATGAGGGAACTCTGTGACACCTGCCCACTACATTCTGGCAGCAATGACCAGCACCATCGAGGTGCAGGCATCAGTAATGTGTCCAGTGAGTGTGAGGCTGGACCATCACTGTGGTCTGAAGGTTACACACTGCACAGGGAAGAGGCCCTGGACTGAGACACCTGCCTTTATCTTGTGCAGGAACCAAGGTTTCACATCTGAGTGATACAAATACTGCTCATCAGAACAAGGAGCCTGTAGTAACTAAAGGTATAGCCTCTCCTACAGTCTATCAAGGGTCACGTGATTGTTCTTGGAGGCTCTGACCAATGAGCATAAGCGCAGGTAATCCAGGGGCCAGGGCCTTCTTGTTGAGGACCTGGTTCAAGCATCTAAAAACTTCTCTGCTGAAAGTTATCTATTTCTGGTTGAAACCTGTATGGTACATTAAGTCATTACAGAGCCATGGGCAGGGAGACATTCTTGGGAGTTTATTTACAATAGTGAACGTTATGTGAAAATGATCAACACCCGTGCCCAGGAGAAGAAACCAGCTCCCAAGAAGGGAGCCAAGAAAGCCTTAAAGAACCTGTCAGCAAAGGATGGGAAGAAGCGGCGAAGGTGGAGGGAGGAGGGTTTACTCCATCTACATCCACAAAGTGATGAAGCAGGTTCACCCCAACACCGACATCTCCTCCAAGGCCATGAGCATCATGAACTCGTTCGTGAGCGATATTTTCGAGCGCATCGCGGGTGAGGCTTCCCACCTGGCCCATTACAACAAGCGCAGCACCATCAGCTCCCGGGAGATCCAGACCGCCGTGTGCCCTCTGCTGCCCGGGGAACTGGCCAAGCACGCCATGTCGGAGGGCACAAAGGCGGTGACCAAGTACACCAGCTCCAAGTAAAACCCTGCAATGGACTGAAAAAAACACCCATCTTCCTGAATGGGCTCAGGTGCAGCTCATTGTTGCCTGAGCTGCAGTTGGGAGGGGGTGTTGCTGCTGTTTGCTGCTCCTGTGGTTTCTGCCACTGAGGATTCGGTTTTTGGCCTTTACCTGGAGGAAGAAGTCTGCTGCCCACTGGGAGGAGAAAGACGTTTGAGATTTGGACTCTTCTTTTTGGAGACTCCAACAACCTGCTGCTGCTACTACAGGTTGGGGCCTAGCAAGGCCTGAAGAGCCTGGGAGTGGAAGTTTGGAGAGAGCTGGAGGGGAGGAGGACCCAACTCCAGCCGGAGGGGGAGGACTTTTTGCTGCAAGGGATAGATGCCTGGGGGAGAAAAGAGCTGACTTTTGTCTGATTGGTTGTCTACAGGAGGAGGAATAGAACATCTGGGAGGGAGGGCTGTGAGAGACTGAACTTTGAGGGGAAGGAGACCTGCACGCCACTCTGCCCTCCCTTGCCTCACCTGTGCCCAGAGCCATCGTTCCTGAACTGTGCCTGGGTGGTGCGAGCTGCCCAGGCGAAGACACTCCTTCCCCTGCAGCGGAACATCAGAACCCTCCCACCTCACAAAACATTGAGGCACCTGCCTGCCTTTGTCCCCTCCCCCTCCCTCACTCTCCCCTACTCCCACTCCCCTTTGCTCTGTTTGTTGTGTATATTTTGCCTGGATCGGGGTGGGTGTAGCACTGCCTGATGGTGGTGGGGCCCGCTCGGGCTACCTCCACCAGAGCGGCTTGGCTCCTGCTTCCTCTGCGGCCCTGTCACGTTTTAGGCGACTGGCCCACAAGCTGGGGCTGAAGTGCTACACTTGCCCACCATGACGATTGAGGCCTACATGAAGGCTCTGGCCGGGGTTGTTGGATACTCGGCCATAGTTGCAGCCTCCAAGATGTCCGGGAAGACCGTATTCTTTATAAAGGCTGAGCGGCCAGTGCACCTCACCCTCAACAAGGGGCTCACACTGGACGGGGTGTTTCTGATGGAGGTCCTTCTGGAGGTCACCACCCAGAGGCTCATTCATTCGTCCCCGATGGGCTCCTTCTCCCCCACCTTTGTCATCTGTGGGAGGTGATGTCAGGCGTGGCGCTGACCCCGGTCGGCCTGAAGGAGGCGAGCATTCGTCACGTGTACTCCTTCCGGCACCAGGTTTTTGTAGGCCTGGCCGGGGAGGAGGGCACCCAAGTGGCTGGGGGGCTTTGATATCACCCTTGAGAGGGCCGCCTACCACATTTTCTGGTCGGCAGATGGCATGCGGTGCCACGCCTGCAAGGGGGTGGGGCACATGAGGAAGAACTGCCCCAACTCCAAAGCCACCAATAGCATCCAGGCTGCCGCAGTTCCTGCCCTTGACACCCAGGGACACCGGCTCGGGGAGGAAAACATCATCCGGCGCTCCCAGGCCCTTGAGAACCTCAGCTTCATGTGCCAGGTCCGGCGTCGGCCCTGCGCGGGTTCCCAAGTCCGCAAGGTCATATGTGTCCGCTCCCCCAGTGAAGAGGGGGTGTCTCCTCCCCCAGTGAAGAGGGGGTGTCTCCTCCCCCAGTGAAGAGGGGGTGTCTCCTCCCCCAGTGAAGAGGGGGTGTCTCCCCCAGTGAAGAGGGGGTGTCTCCTCCCCCAGTGAAGAGGGGGTGTCTCCTCCCCCAGTGAAGAGGGGGTGTCTCCTCCCCCAGTGAAGAGGGGGTGTCTCCTCCCCCAGTGAAGAGGGGGTGTCTCCCCCAGTGAAGAGGGGGTGTTGTCTCCCCCAGTGAAGAGGGGGTGTTGTCTCCCCCAGTGAAGAGGGGGTGTTGTCTCCCCCAGTGAAGAGGGGGTGTTGTCTCCCCCAGTGAAGACGGGGTGTTGTCTCCCCCAGTGAAGAGGGGGTGTTGTCTCCCCCAGTGAAGAGGGGGTGTCTCCCCCAGTGAAGAGGGGGTGTTGTCTCCCCCAGTGAAGAGGGGGTGTCTCCCCCAGTGAAGAGGGGGTGTTGTCTCCCCCAGTGAAGAGGGGGTGTCTCCTCCCCCAGTGAAGAGGGGGTGTTGTCTCCCCCAGTGAAGAGGGGGTGTCCCCCCCAGTGAAGAGGGGGTGTTGTCTCCCCCAGTGAAGAGGGGGTGTTGTCTCCCCCAGTGAAGAGGGGGTGTTGTCTCCCCCAGTGAAGAGGGGGTGTTGTCTCCCCCAGTGAAGAGGGGGTGTTGTCTCCCCCAGTGAAGAGGGGGTGTTGTCTCCCCCAGTGAAGAGGGGGTGTTGTCTCCTCCCCCAGTGAAGAGGGGGTGTCTCCCCCAGTGAAGAGGGGGTGTTGTCTCCCCCCCCAGTGAAGAGGGGGTGTCTCCTCCCCCAGTGAAGAGGGGGTGTCTCCCCCAGTGAAGAGGGGGTGTTGTCTCCCCCAGTGAAGAGGGGGTGTCTCCCCCAGTGAAGAGGGGGTGCTGTCTCCTCCCCCAGTGAAGAGGGGGTGTCTCCCCCAGTGAAGAGGGGGTGTCTCCTCCCCCAGTGAAGAGGGGGTGTCTCCCCCAGTGAAGAGGGGGTGCTGTCTCCTCCCCCAGTGAAGAGGGGGTGTCTCCTCCCCCAGTGAAGAGGGGGTGTATCCCCCAGTGAAGAGGGGGTGTCTCCCCCAGTGAAGAGGGGGTGTTGTCTCCTCCCCCAGTGAAGAGGGGGTGTCTCCCCCAGTGAAGAGGGGGTGTTGTCTCCTCCCCCAGTGAAGAGGGGGTGTCTCCCCCAGTGAAGAGGGGGTGTCTCCTCCCCCAGTGAAGAGGTGTTGGTGTCTCCTCCCCCAGTGAAGAGGTAAGTCCTCACTCTGCCCTCTGGGAGGAACCCAAACCCCCGACCCCTTCCTGGAGCCCCCTGAGCAGGGCCCCTCGGGGGTCGGTGAGGGTATCGTCCTGGTGCTGGTGCCCCACCCCGACCCACGTTGTACCCCCGAGTTGCCATCTGGCCCACCAGGGGACTGCAGCCGTGCCTTCATGACCCTGACAATTGGGTCATTAGGAGGCGGTGGTGAAGAAGGCCTCCCTGCTCCCTCCCAACCTTCAGCGCCGGGCGTCTCTGTCTTCGCTCCGGAGCTTTCTCCAGACTAGCAGAGCGACCCGGTGCCCGAGGGAAAGCGGGGCTCTGAGCCCCCGCCGCCCTATGGCCCACATCCCCAAGTGGAGACCAGAGAGGACCCTCTGCCCTTGATCCTGGGGGTGGGATCGAGTTGGAGGTGGAGCCGATTGGCAGCTCTGAACCAGCCCCCGTACTCAATGCGGGGGAAGGGTTGGAAGCTGGAGGTGACGACCTGGAGGAGGATGGAGTTTCGGTGGTGAGCACCAGGGACGACCTAGAGCCGTTATCGGGTGAGGTGGTGGATCCCCAGTGCCCCACACCAACTCTCCCCTCATCCCCCCACGGGAACTCCAGGATTTTTTAGTGCGTAATCGTGGTCACTGAGACAGGGTCCATTCGGCCCTGGACCGGTGTGATTCTGTTCACCTTGTGTTCTGGTCTGTCCGCGAGGCCCTCAAGGCCCCAGAGCTGGACCGGAATACGAGGCGGAGGGTCCACACGTTTCTCGCTGGGCTCCTGAAGGAGAGGAAGGATTAAAATAGCCCTATTCTTACACTAGGCGTGGTGATGGTAGCACATACTCCTGACAATGAAGACTACCCTAGCCAGCCTCAACATCCACAGCAGCAGCAGGAACGCCGAGCGCAGGTTCCAGAACTTCCTGGTTCTCCGAGACGGGGAGTATGCGTTGTGCTTCCTGCAGGAAACCCAGACCGTTCCGGGAGACAAAGCTACGTGGCTCCTGAAGTGGCAGGGAGGGGGTCTACATGAGTCACCTAGCCTCCAATTCTGGCCGGGTGGCTATCTTGTTGGCCCCACATTTTCAGCCGGAGATCTTGGGGGTCAAGGAGCCGGTGCCAGGCCGGTTGCTGCACCTGACTGTGCGCCTGGGGGGTGCGGCGCTTCACTTTGTGAATGTGTACGCTCCCCTGGGCGCGCAGCAGCAAGCGAGACTCTTTGAGGAAGTGTCCACTTATCTGGGCTCCATCGACACGGGCGAGTGCATCGTCCTCGGAGGGGATTTTAATTGCACCCTCGAGGCCCGGGACCGTCACGGTACCCAGCACCGCACGCTCGGTGTGAGTAAGTTGCGGGACCTGGTCAGGTCCTTCGACTTGGTGGACGTCTGGCGACATCTCCATCCCGAGTCCAGCGTTTTCACTCTCGTGTCACCTGGAGTCGGAGCGTCCAGACTCGACCATCTTTACGTTTCTAAGGTGTGCGTTCCGGCGGCTTCTGTGCAGCAGGTTCCGTGCACGGACCACCGTCTGGTGTGGGCGGAGCTCACTTCGTTCTGCGCTCGGACGGGGTCTGCGTACTGGCCCTTTAACAACCTGTTGCTGGAGGACGAGCGGTTCCTGGACTCGTTTCGTCGGTTCTGGGCCGGCTGGAGAAGGAAGCGGGGAGGCTTCCCCTCCTTGAGGCTCGGGTGGGACGTGGGCAAGACTCACGTCCGAGTTTTCTGTCAAGAGTACGCGAAGGGGTCGACAAAGAGGCGGAAATCCAGGGTCGAGGAGTTGGAGAAGGAGGTGCTCAACCTGGAGGCACGTCTCCGTCAGCCCGATGCGGACCCGGCCGTGCGGTCAGTGTACGATGTGAGGAAGGGCGCACTGCGGGACCTGGAGTCACGTCTCCGTCAGCCCGACGCGGACCCGGCCGTGCGGTCAGTGTACGATGTGAGGAAGGGCGCACTGCGGGACCTGGAGTCACGTCTCCGTCAGCCCGACGCGGACCCGGCCGTGCGGTCAGCGTACGATGTGAGGAAGGACGCACTGCGGGACCTGGAGTCACGTCTCCGTCAGCCAGACGCGGACCCGGCCGTGCGGTCAGTGTATGATGTGAGGAAGGGCGCACTGCGGGACCTGGAGTCACGTCTCCGTCAGCCCGAAGCAGACCCGGCCGTGCGGTCAGTGTACGATGTGAGGAAGGGCGCACTGCGGGACCTGGAGTCACTTCTCCGTCAGCCGGACGCGGACCCGGCCGTGCGGTCAGTGTACGATGTGAGGAAGGGCGCGCTGCGGGACATGGAGTCACGTCTCCGTCAGCCCGACGCGGACCCGGCCATGCGGTCAGTGTACGATGTGAGGAAGGGCGCAGTGCGGGACCTGGAGACACGTCTCCGTCAGCCCGATGCGGACCCGGCCCTGCGGTCAGTGTACGATGTGGATCCGGCCCTGCGGTCAGTGTACGATGTGAGGAAGGGCGCGCTGCGGGACCTGGAGACACGTCTCCGTCAGCCCGATGCGGACCCGGCCCTGCGCTCAGTGTACGATGTGGATCCGGCCCTGCGGTCAGTGTACGATGTTAGGAAGGGCGCGCTGCGGGACCTGGAGACAAGTCTCCGTCAGCCCGAGTTGAACCCGGCCCTGCGGTCAGTGTACGATGCGGACTCGGCCCTGCGGTCGGTGTACGATGTGGATCCGGCCCTGCGGTCAGTGTACGATGAGAGAAAGGATGCACTGCTGAACCTGGAGACACGTCTCCGTCAGCCCGATGCGGACCCGGCCCTGCGATCAGTGTACGATGTGAGGAAGGGCGCTGGGGGAAGAGACACCACCCCCTCTTCACTGGGGGAGACAACACCCCCTCTTCACTGGGGGGGACAATACCCCCTCTTCACTGGGGGAGACAACACCCCCTCTTCACTGGGGGAGACAACACCCCCTCTTCACTGGGGGAGACAATACCCCCTCTTCACTGGGGGAGACAACACCCCCTCTTCACTGGGGGAGACAACACCCCCTCTTCACTGGGGGAGACAATACCCCCTCTTCACTGGGGGAGACAACACCCCCTCTTCACTGGGGGAGACAATACCCCCTCTTCACTGGGGGGGACACCACCCCCTCTTCACTGGGGGAGACAACACCCCCTCTTCACTGGGGGAGGAGACATCCCCTCTTCACTGGGGGAGACAACACCCCCTCTTCACTGGGGGAGGAGACATCCCCTCTTCACTGGGGGAGACAACACCCCCTCTTCACTGAGGGAGACAACACCCCCTCTTCACTGGGGGAGACAACACCCCCTCTTCACTGGGGGAGACACCCCCTCTTCACTGGGGGAGGAGACAGCCCCTCTTCACTGAGGGAGACACCCCGTCTTCACTGGGGAAGACACCCCCTCTTCACTGGGGGAGACGCCCCCTCTTCACTGGGGAAGACAACACCCCCTCTTCACTGGGGGAGACAGCCCCTCTTCACTGAGGGAGACACCCCGTCTTCACTGGGGAAGACACCCCCTCTTCACTGGGGAAGACAACACCCCCTCTTCACTGGGGGAGACACCCCCTCTTCACTGGGGGAGGAGACACCCCCTCTTCACTGGGGAAGACACCCCCTCTTCACTGGGGAAGACAACACCCCCTCTTCACTGGGGAAGACACCCCCTCTTCACTGGGGAAGACAACACCCCCTCTTCACTGGGGGAGACAACACCCCCTCTTCACTGGGGGAGACACCCCCTCTTCACTGGGGGAGGAGACACCCCCTCTTCACTGGGGGAGGAGACACCCCCTCTTCACTGGGGGAGGAGACACCCCCTCTTCACTGGGGGAGACACCCCCTCTTCACTGGGGGAGGAGACACCACCACATCTTCATTTCTGGGATGATTTCTCCCTATGTTCTTTGTTCTGGCCTTGAGCAGAGTGGGAGAGGCGGATTGGAAGCAGGCTGTGCTCTTGCACATTAACAAGACAAAGGACACAAACACCAGATTTAATCATTGTTGTTTGTTAATATAATCTTTTCTGTTGGAATCCTTTCCTATTGCACAGCAAGGCCTGGACAAATGCCACTCAAAGGCTGCCGGACCCCGACAGGCTTATTCCCAATCAGGCTGAGAAACAATTCATTAAGTCTGATAATCAGCGGTGGGCCTACAGAGAGTGTCACATCGAATTGATTAAATGAAATCTTAAAAAAACAAAAGCAAACTAATAATGCGGGTGGAAATTAACAGGGTAAAATCTGAGTGTTAGAGAGAGATGGTGGTGTGCAAAAGAGAAAGTGTTATAACTGACAGGCTTACACTGAGGGTCAGTGTAACAGAGAGAGTGTTATAACTGACAGGCTTACACTGAGGGTCAGTGTAACAGAGAGAGTGTTATAACTGAAAGTCTTATACTGAGGGTCAGTGTAACAGAGAGAGTGTTATAACTGACAGCTTACACTGAGGGTCAGTGTAACAGAGAGAGTGTTATAACTGAAAGTCTTATACTGAGGGTCAGTGTAACAGAGAGAGTGTTATAACTGACAGCTTACACTGAGGGTCAGAGTAACAGAGAGAGTGTTATAACTGAGAGTCTTATACTGAGGGACAGTGTAACAGAGAGTGTGTTATAACTGACAGGCTTACACTGAGAGTCAGAGTAACAGAGAGAGTGTTATAACTGAGAGTCTTATACTGAGGGACAGTGTAACAGAGAGTGTGTTATAATTGTGAGTCTTATACTGAGGGTCAGTGTAACAGAGAGAGTGTTATAACTGAGAGTCTTACACTGAGGGTCAGTGTAACAGAGAGAGTGTTATAACTGAGAGTCTTATACTGAGGGTCAGTGTAACAGAGAGAGTGTTATAACTGAGAGTCTTATACTGAGTGTCAGTGTAACAGAGAGAGTGTTATAACTGATTGTCTTATACTGAGTGTCAGTGTAACAGAGAGAGAGTGTTATAACTGATTGTCTTATATTGAGGGTCAGTGTAACAGAGAGAGTGTTATAACTGATTGTCTTATATTGAGGGTCAGTGTAACAGAGAGAGTGTTATAACTGAGGGTCTTATCCTGAGGGTCAGTGTAACAGAGAGAGTGTTATAACTGAGAGTCTTATACTGAGGGTCAGAGTAACAGAGAGAGTGTTATAACTGAGAGTCTTACACTGAGGGTCAGTGTAACAGAGTTTTATAACTGAGACTCTTATAGTGAGGGACAGCTGAACAGAGAGAATATTATAACTGAAGGTATTAATCTGTGGGGTCAGTGTTACAGAGAGATTTTCTCAGTGAGCTTCTTACACTGAGAGTCAGTGTAAAAGAGAATTTTTTCACTGAGACTCTTATACTGAGGGTCAGTGTAACAGAGAGAGTGTTATAACTGAGACTCTTATACTGAGATTCAGAGTAACAGAAAGAGTGTTGTAACGGAGAGTATTATACTGAGGATCAATGTAACAGGGAAATGTTTCTCACTGAGAGTCTTATCGTCATGGTCAGTGTAAGAGAGCGAGTTTTATAACTGAGAGGCTTATATTGAAGGACAGTATAACAGACACATTGTTATAACTGAGAGTCTTATACTGGGGGTCAGTCTTTCAGAGTGTTATAACTGAGTGTCATTTATTGAGGGTCAGTGTAACAGAGAGAGTTATAACTGAGAGTCTTATACTGATGGTCAGTGTAACAGAGAGAGTGTTATAACTGAGAGTCTTATGCTGAGTGTCAATGTAACAGAGAGAGTGTTATAACTGAGAGTCTTATGCTGAGTGTCAATGTAACAGAGAGAGTGTTATAACTGAGAGCCTTATACTGAGGGTCAGTGTAACAGAGAGAGTGTTATAACTGAGAGTCTTATACTGATGGTCAGTGTAACAGAGAGAGTGTTATAACTGAGAGTCTTATGCTGAGTGTCAATGTAACAGAGAGAGTGTTATAACTGAGAGCCTTATACTGAGGGTCAGTGTAACAGAGAGAGTGTTATAGCTGACAGTCTTATACTGAGGGACAGTGTAACAGAGAGAGTGTTATAACTGAGAGTCTTATACTGAGGGTCAGTGTGAGAGAGAGAGTGTTATAACTGAGAGTCTTATACTGAGGGACAGTGTAACAGAGTGAGATTTATGAGTCTTATCGTGAGGGTCAGTGAAACAGATTTTTCTCACTGAGAGTATTATACTGAGGGTCAGTGTAACAGAGAGAGTGTAAAAACTGAGAGTCTTAGACTGAGGGTCAGTGTAACAGAGAGAGAGTGTTATAACTGAGAGTCTTATACTGAGGATCAGTTTAACAGAGAGAGTGTTTTCACTGAGAGTCTTATACTAAGGGAAAGTGTAACAGTGAGAGTGTTACAACTGAGGGTGTTAAACTGTGGGGTCAGTCTTATACTGAGGATCAATGTAACAGATAAATGTTTCTCACTGAGACTCTTATAGTGATGGTCAGTGTAACAGAGCGAGTGTTATAACTGAGAGCCTTATATTGAAGGACAGTGTAACAGAGAGAGTGTTATAACTGAGAGTCTTATACTGGGAGTCAGTCTTCCAGAGTGTTATAACTGAGAGTCTTTTATTGAGGGTCATTGTAACAGTGAGAGTGTTATAACTGAGAGTCTGATACTAAGGGTCAGTGTAACAGAGAGAGTATTATAACTGAGAGTCTTATACTGAGTGTCAGTGAAACACAGAGAGTGTTATAACTAGGAGTCTTATACTAAGGGACAGTGTAACAGTGAGAGTGTTATAACTGAGGGTGTTAAACTGAGGGTCAGTGTAACAGAGAAATTTTCTCACTGAGCTTCTTACACTGAGGGTCAGTGTAACAGAGAGAGTGTTTTCACTGAGAGTCTTATACAGAGGGACAGTGTAACAGAGTGTTTTAATTGAGAGTCTTAGACTGAGGTTCAGTGTAACGGAGAGTGCATTATAACTGAGTTTCTTATACTGAGGGTCAGTATCACAGTGAAAGTGTTATAAAGGAGTGTCTTATACTGAGGGTCAATGGAACAGAAAGAGTGTTATAATAATGAGAATCATATACTGAGGGACAGTGTAACAGAGAGAGTGTTATAACTGAGAGTCTTATTCTGAGGGTCAGTGTAACAGAGAGATTTTTCTCACTGAGAGTCTTAAACTGAGGGTCAGTGTAACAGAGAGTGTTATACTGAGGGTCAGTGTAACAGAGGGAGTGTTATAACTGCGAGTCTTATTCTGAGGGTCAGTGTAACCCAGAGAGTGTTATAACTGAGAGTGTTAGATTCAGTTTCAGTGTAACAGAGTGAGTGTAATATCTAAGAGTCTTCCACTGAGGGTCAGTGTAACAGAGAGAGTGATATAATAGAGAGTCTTCTACTGAGGGTCAGTGTAAAAGAGAGAGTGTTATAAGTGAGAGTCTTATGCTGTGGGTCAGTGTAACAGAGAGAGTGTTGTAACTGAGAGACTTATACTGAGGGTCAGCGTAACAGAGAGAGTGTTATAATAATGAGAGTCTTATACTGGGGGACAGAGTAACAGAGTGAGTGTCATAACTAAGTGTCTTATAGTGAGGGTCAGTGAAACAGAGAGATTTTTCTCACTGCGAGTATTATACTAAGGGTCAGTGTAACAGAGAGAGTGTTAAAACTGAGAATCTTATACTGAGGGTCAATGTAAAACAGAGTGTTATAACTGAGAGTCTTATACTGAGGGTCAGTGTAACAGAGAGATTTTTCTCAATGAGAGTCTTACACTGAGGGTCAGTGTAACAGTGAGAGTGTTATAACTGCGAGTCTGATACTGAGGGTCAGTGTAACAGAGAGAGTGTTATAACTGAGAGTCTTATACTGAGGGCCAGTGTAACAGAGAGAGAGTGTTATAACTGAGAGTCTTATACTGAGGGACAGTGTAACAGCGTGAGGTTTATAACTAAGAGTCTTATCGTGAGGGTCAGTAAAACAGATTTTTCTCACTGAGAGTATTATACTGAGGGTCAGTGTAACAGAGAGAGTGTTATAACTGAGAGTCTTATACTGAGGATCAGTTTAACAGAGAGAGTGTTAAAACTGAGAGTCTTATGCTAAGGGACAGTGTAACAGTGAGAGTCTTATAACTGAGGGTGTTAAACTGTGGGGTCTGTGTAACAGAGAGATTTTCTCACTGAGCTCCTTACACTGAGGGTCAGAGTAACAGAGAGAGTATTGTAACTGAGAGTCTTATACTGAGGATCAATGTAACAGAGAAATGTTTCTCACTGAGAGTCTTATAGTGATGGTCAGTGTAACAGAGCGAGTGTTATAACTGAGAGCCTTATATTGAAGGACAGTGTAACAGAGAGAGTGTTATAACTGAGAGTCTTATACTGAGGGTCAGTGTAACAGAGAGAGTGTTAAAACTGAGAGCCTTATATTGAAGGACAGTGTAACAGAGAGAGTGTTATAACTTAGAGTCTTATACTGAGGGTCAGTGTAACAGAGAGAGTGTTATAACTGAGAATCTTATACAGAGGGACAGTGCAACAGAGAGAGTGTGGTGACTGAGAGTCTTATACTGAGGGTCAGGGTAACAGAGAGAGTGTTATAACTGAGAGTCTGATACTGAGGGACAGTGTAACAGTGAGAGTGTTATATCTGAGAGTCTTACATTGAGGGACAGTGTAACAGAGAGAGTGTTATAACTGAGAGTCTGATACTGAGGGTCAGTGTAACAGAGAGAGTATTATAACTGAGAGCCTATTACTGCGAGACAGTGTAACAGAGAGAGTGTTATAACTGAGTGTCTTATGCTGAGTGTCAGTGTAACAGAGGGAGTGTTATAACTGAGAGTCTTATACTGAGTGACAGTGTAACAGCGTGAGGTTTATAACTAAGAGTCTTATCGTGAGGGTCAGTGAAACAGATTGTTCTCACTGAGAGTATTATACTGAGGGTCAGTGTAACAGAGAGAGTGTAAAAACTGAGAGTCTTAGACTGAGGGTCAGTGTAACACAGAGAGTATTATAACTGAGAGTCTTATACTAAGGGACAGTGTAACAGTGAGAGTCGTATAACTGAGGGTGTTAAACTGTGGGGTCAGTGTAACAGAGAGATTTTCTCACTGAGCTACTTACACTGAGGGTCAGAGTAACAGAGAGAGTGTTTTCACTGAGACTCTTATACTGAGGTTCAGTGTAACAGAGAGAGTGTAGTAACTGAGAGTCTTATACTGAGGATCAATGTAACAGAGAAATGTTTCTCACTGAGAGTCTTCTACTGAGGGTCAGTGTAAAAGAGAGAGTGTTATAACTGCGAGTCTTAAGATGTGGGTCAGTGCAACAGAGAGAGTGTTGTGACTGAGAGTCTTATACTGAGGGTCAAAGTAACAGAGAGAGTGTTAAAACTGAGAGTCTTATATTGAGGTTCAGTGTAACACAGAGAGTGTTATAACTGAGAGTCTTATACTGAGGATCAGAGTAACAGAGAGATTTTTCTCAATGAGACTCTTACACTGAGGGTCAATGTAACAGAGAGAGTGTTATAACTGAGAATCTTATACTGAGGGACAGTGTAACAGAGAGAGTGTTATAACTGAGAGTCTTATTCTGAGGGTCAGGGTAACAGAGAGAGTGTTAGAACTGAGAGTCTTCTACTGAGGGTCAGTGTAAAAGAGAGAGTGTTATAACTGAGAGTCTTAAGCTGTGCGTCAGTGCAACAGAGAGAATGTTGTGACTGAGAGTCTTATACTGAGGGTCAGGGTAACAGAGAGAGTGTTATAACTGAGAGTCTTATACTGAGGGTCAGTGTAACAGAGAGAGTGCTATAACTGAGAGTCTCCCACTGAGTGTCAGTGTAACAGAGAGAGCATTATAACTGAGACTCTTACACTGAGGATCAGTTTAACAGAGAGAGTGTTATAACTGAGAGTCTTATACTGAGGGTCAGTGCACCAGAGAGAGTATTATGACTGAGAGCCTTATACTGCAGGACAGTGTAACAGAGAGAGTGTTATAACTGAGACTCTTATACTGAGAATCAGTTTAACAGAGAAAGTGTTATAACTGAGAGTCTTATACTGAGGGTCAGTGTAACAGAGAGAGTGTTATAACTGAGGGTGTTAAACTGAGGGTCAGTGGAACAGAGATATTTTCTCACTGAGCTTCATACACCGAGGGTCAGTGTAACAGAGTGTTTTCACTGAGAGTCTTATACTGAGGGACAGTGTAACAGAGTGAGTTTTATAACTAAGTGTCTTATAGTGAGGGTCAGTGAAACAGAGAGATTTTTCTCACTGAGAGTATTATACTCAGGGTCAGTGTAACAGAGAGAGTGTTAAAACTGAGAGTCTTATATTGAGGTTCAGTGTAACACAGAGAGTGTTATAACTGAGAGTCTTATACTGAGGATCAGAGTAACAGAGAGATTTTTCTCAATGAGACTCTTACACTGAGGGTCAGTGTAACAGAGACAGTGTTAAAACTGAGAATCTTATACTGAGGGACAGTGTAACAGAGAGAGTGTTATAACTGAAGGTGTTAAACTGTGGGGTCAGTGTAACAGAGAAATTTTCTCACTGAGCTTCTGACACTGAGGGTCAGTGTAACAGTGAGAGTGTTTTCACTGATACTCTTATACTTAGGTTCAGTGTAACAGAGCGAGTGTTATAACTGAGAGCCTTATATTGAAGGACAGTGTAACAGAGAGAGTGTTATAACTGAGAGTCTTATACTAAGGAACAGTGTAACAGTGAGAGTGTTATAACTGAGGGTCAGTGTAAAACAGAAATTTTCTCACTGAGCTTCTTACACTGAGGGTCAGTGTAACAGAGAGAGTGTTATAAAGGAGTGTCTTATACTGAGGGTCAATGGAACAGAGAGAGTGTTAAAATAATGAGAATCATATACTGAGGGACAGTGTAACAGAGAGAGTGTTATAACTGAGAATCTTATACTGAGGGTCAGTGTAACAGAGAGTGCGTTATAACTGAGTTTCTTATATTGAGGGTCAGTGTCACAGTGAGAGTGTTATAAAGGAGTGTCTTATACTGAGGGTCAATGGAACAGAGAGAGTGTTATAATAATGAGAATCATATACTGAGGGACAGTGTAACAGAGAGAGTGTTATAACTGAGAGTCTTATACTGAGGGTCAGTGTAACAGAGAGATTTTTCTCACTGAGAGTCTTATGCAGAGGGTCAGTGTAACAGAGAGAGTGTTATAACTGAGAGTCTTAAACTGAGGGTCAGTGTAACAGAGGGAGTGTTATAACTGCGAATCTTATATTGAGGGCCAGTGTAATCCAGAGAGTTTTATAACTGAGAGTGTTAGACTCAGTGTCAGTGTAATTGAGAGAGTGTAATATCTAAGAGTCTTCCACTAAGGGTCAGTGTAACAGAGAGAGTGATATAACAGAGAGTCTTGTACTGAGGGTCAGTGTAAAAGAGAGAGTGTTATAACTGAGAGTCTTAAGCTGTGGGTCAGTGCAACAGAGAGAGTGTTGTGACTGAGAGTCTTATACTGAGGGTCAGGGTAACAGAGAGAGTGTTATAACTGAGAGTCTTATACTGAGGGTCAGTACACCAGAGAGAGTATTATAACTGAGAGCCTTGTACTGCAGGACAGTGTAACAGAGAGAGTGTTATAAATGAGAGTCTTATACTGAGGGTCAGTGTAACAGAGAGAGTGTTATAACTGAGAGTCTTATACTGAGGGACAGTGTAACAGAGTCAGTTTTATAACTAAGAGTCTTATACTGAGGGTCAGTGAAACAGAGAGTGTTATAACTGAGAGTTTTACACTGAGGGTCAGTGTAACACAGAGGGTGTTATAACTGAGAGTCTTACACTGAGAGCCAGTGTAACAGAGTTTTATAACTGAGACTCTTATACTGAGGGACAGCGTAACAGAGAGAGTGTTATAACTGAAGGTATTAATCTGTGGGGTCAGTGTAACAGAGATTTTCTCAGTGAGCTTCTTACACTGAGAGACAGTGTAAAAGAGAGAGATTTTTCACTGAGACTCTTATACTGAGGGTCAGTGTAACAGAGTGTTATAACTGAGACTCTTATACTGAGATTCAGTGTAACAGAGAGAGTGTTGTAACTGAGAGTATTATACTGAGGATCAATGTAACGGAGAAATGTTTCTCACTGATAGTCTTATCGTGATGGTCAGTGTAACAGAGCGAGGTTTATAACTGAGAGCCTAAAATTGAAGGACAGTATAACAGACATATTGTTATTACTGAGAGTCTTATACTGGGGGAGAGTCTTTCAGAGTATTATAATTGAGGGTCTTTTATTGAGGGTCAGTGTAACAGTGAGACTGTTATATCTGAGATTATTACATTGACGGTCAGTGTAACAGAGAGAGTGTTATAACTGTGAGTCTTATACAGAGGGTCAGTGGAACAGAGTGTTATAACTGAGAGTCTGATACAGAGGGTCAGTGTAACAGAGAGAATGTTATAACTGAGAGTCTTATACAGAGGGTCAGTGGAACAGAGAGAGTGTTATAACTGAGAGTCTGATACTGAGGGTCAGTGTAACAGAGAATGTTATAACCTCGAGTCTTATACTGAGTGTCAGTGTAACAGTGAAAGTGTTATAACTGAGAGTCTTATACTGAGGGTCAGTGTAACAGAGAGAGAGTGTTATAACTGAGATTCTTTTGCTGAGTGTCAGTGTAACTGAGAGAGTGTTATAACTGAAAGTCTTATACTGAGGGACTGTGTAACAGAGTGAGATTTATAGCTAAGAGTCTTATCGTGAGGGTCAGTGAAACAGATTTTTCTCACTGAGAGTATTATACTGAGGGTCAGTGTAACAGAGACAGTGTTCAAACTGAGAGTCTTAGACTGAGGGTCAGTGTAACACAGAGAGTGTTAAAACTGAGAGTCTTATACTGAGGATCAGTGTAACAGAGAGAGTGTTATAACTGAGAGTCTTATACTGAGGGACAGTGTAACAGTGAGAGTGTTATAACTGAGGGTGTTAAACTGAGGGTCAGTGTAACAGAGAGATTTTCTCACTGAGCTTCTTACACTGAGGGTCAGTGTGACAGAGAGAGTGTTTTCACTGAGAGTCTTATACTGAGGGACAGTGTAACAGAGAAAGTGTTGTAACTGAGAGTCTGATACTGAGGATCAATGTAACAGAGAAATGTTTCTCACTGAGAGTCTTATAGTGATGGTCAGTGTAACAGAGCGAGTGTTATAACTGAGAGCCTTATATTGAAGGACAGTATAACAGAGAGAGTGTTCTAACTGAGAGTCTTATACTGGGGGTCAGTCTTTCAGAGTGTTATAACTGAGAGTCTTTTATTGAGGGTCATTGTAACAGTGAGAGTGTTATATCTCAGAGTCTTACATAGAGGGTCAGTGTAACAGAGAGAGTGTTATAACTGAGAGTCTGATACTGAGGGTCAGTGTAACAGAGAGAATGTTATAACCTAGAGTCTTATATTGAGGGTCAGTGTAACAGTGAGAGTACTATAACTGAGAGTCTTATACTGAGGGTCAGTGTACCAGAGAGAGTATTATAATTGAGAGCCTTATACTGCGGGACCGTGTAACAGAGAGAGTGCTATAACTGAGAGTCTGATACTGAGTGTCAGTGTAACACAGAGACTGTTATAACTGAGAGTCTTATACTAAGGGACAGTGTAACAGTGAGAGTGTTATAACTGAGGGTGTTAAACTGAGGGTCAGTGTAACAGAGAAATTTTCTCACTGAGCTTCTTACCCTGAGGGTCAGTGTAACAGAGAGAGTGTTTTCACTGAGAGTCGTATACTCAGGGACAGTGTAACAGAGTGTTATAATTGAGAGTCTTAGACTGAGGTTCAGTGTAACAGAGAGTGCGTTATAACTGAGTTTCTTATACTGAGGGTTAGTGTCACAGTGAGAGTGTTATAAAGGAGTGTCTTATACTGAGGGTCAACGGAACAGAGAGAGTGTTATAATAATGAGAATCATATATTGAGGGACAGTGTAACAGAGAGAGTGTTATAACTGAGAGTCTTAAACTGAGGGTCAGTGTAACAGAGAGTGTTATACTGAGGGTCAGTGTAACAGAGGGAATGTTATAACTGCGAGTCTTATACTGAGGGTCAGTGTAACCCAGAGAGTGTTATAACTGAGAGTGTTAGACTCAGTGACAGTGTAACAGAGTGAGTGTAGTATCTAAGAGTCTTCCACTGACGGTCTGTGTAACAGAGAGAGTGATATAACAGAGAGTCTTCTACTGAGTGTCAGAGTAAAAGGGAGAGTGTTATAACTGAGAGTCTTATGCTGTGGGTCAGTGCAACAGAGAGAGTGTTGTGACTGAGAGTCTTACACTGAGGGTCAGTGTAACAGAGAGTGTTACAACTGAGAGACTTAAACTGAGGGTCAGCGTAACAGAGAGAGTGTTATAATAATGAGAGTCTTATACTGAGGGACAGTATAACAGTGAGAGTGTTATAACTGAGGGTGTTAAACTGACGGTCAGTGTAACAGAGAGATTTTCTCACTGAGCTTCTTACACTGAGGGTCAGTGTGACAGAGTGTTTTCACTGTGAGTCTTATACTGAGGGACAGTGTAACAGGGTGATATAACTGAGCCTCTTTTTCTGAGGATCAGTTTAACAGAGAGAGTGTTCTAACTGAGAGTCTTATACTAAGGGACAGTGTAACAGTGAGAGTCTTATAACTGAGGGTGTTAAACTGTGTGGTCAGTGTAACAGAGAGATTTTCTCTCTGAGCTCCTTACACTGAGGGTCAGAGTAATAGAGAGAGTGTTTTCACTGAGACTCTTATACTGAGGTTCAGTGTAACAGAGAGAGTGTTGTAACTGAGAGTCTTATACTGAGGATCAATGTAACAGAGAAATGTTTCTCACTGAGAGTTTTATAGTGATGGTCAGTGTAACAGAGCGAGTGTTATAACTGAGAGCCTTATATTGAAGGACAGTGTAACAGAGAGAGTGTTATAACTGAGAGTCTTTTATTGAGGGTCAGTGTAACAGTGAGAGTGTTATAACTGAGAGTCTTACATTGAGGGTCAGTGTAACAGGGAGAGTGTTATAACTGAGAATCTGATACTGAGGGTCAGTGTAACAGTGAGAGTGCTATAACTGAGAGTCTTATGCTGAGGGTCAGTGTACCAGAGAGTGTTATAACTGAGAGCCTTATACTGATGGTCAGTGTAACAGAGAGAGTGTTATAACTGAGAGTCTTACACTGAGTGTCAGTGTAACACAGAGGGTGTTATAACTGAGAGTCTTATATTAAGGGACAGTGTAACAGTGAGAGTGTTATAACTGAGGGTGTTAAACTGAGGGTCAGTGTAACAGAGAGATTTTCTCACTGAGCTTCTTACACTGAGGTTAAGTGTAACAGAGAGAGTGTTTTCACTGAGGGTATTAAACTGAGGGTCAGTGTAACAGAGAGTGTTATATCCGAGAGTGTTCTACTCAGTGTCAGTGTAACAGAGAAAGTGTAATAACTGAGATTATTATACTGAGGGACAGTCTAACAGGGAGAGGGTTAAAACTGAGAGTCTTATGCTGTGGGTCAGTGCAACAGAGAGAGTGTTGTGACTGGGAGTCTTACACTGAGGGTCAGTGTAACAGAGATTTTTCTCACTAAGAGTCTTACACTGAGGGTCAGTGTAACAGAGAGTGTTACAACTGAGAGTCTTATACTGAGAGTCAGTGTAACAGAGAGTGTTATAACTGAGAGTCTCACACTTAGGGACAGTGCAAGAGAGAGAGTGTTACAACTGAGAGTCTAATACTGCGGGTCAGTGTAACAGAGAGTGTTACAACTGAGAGTCTTATACTGAGAGTCAGTGTAACAGAGAGTGTTATAACTGAGAGTCTCACACTTAGGGACAGTGCAACAGAGAGAGTGTTACAACTGAGAGTCTAATACTGAGGGTCAGTGTAACAGAGAGAGTGTTTTAACTGAGAGTCTTCTACTCAGTGTCAGTGTAACAGAGAGAGTGTTATAAATGAGAGTATTATACTGAGGGAGAGTGTAAAAGAGAGAGTGTTATAACTGAGAGTCTTATGCTGTGGGTCAGTTCAACAGAGAGAGTGTTGTGACTGGGAGTCTTACATTGAGGGTCAGTGTAACAGAGAGATTTTCTCACTGAGCTTCTTACAATGAGGGTCAGTGTGACAGAGAGAGTGTTATAACTGAGGGTGTAAAACTGAGGGTCAGTGTAACAGAGAGAGTGTAATAACTGAGAGTCTTTCCTCAGGGACAGTGTAACAGAGAGAGTGTTATAACTGAGACCCTTATACTGAGGATCAGTTTAACAGAGAGAGTTATAACTGAGAGTCTTATACCGAGGGTCAGTGTAACACAGAGAGTGTTATAACTGAGAGTCTGATCCTGAGGGTCAGTCTAACAGAGAGAATGTTATAACCTAGAGTCTTATACTGAGGGTCAGTATAACAGTGAGACCCTCAGTATAACACTCTCAGTTATAACATTCTCTGTTGCACTGACCCTCAGTATAATCTCTCAGTTATAACACTCTCTCTGTTATACTGTCCCTCAGTTTAAGACTCTCAGTTATAACACTCTCTCTGTTACAATGACCCTCAGTATAAGACTCTCAGTTAAAACATTCTCTCTCTGTTATACTGGCACTCAGTGTAAGACTCTCAGTGAGAAAAATCTTTCTGTTACACTGACCCTCAGTATAAGACTGTCAGTTAGAACTGTCTCACTGTTACACTTACCCTCAGTATAAGACTCTAGGTTATAACATTTGCTCTATTACAGTGCCCCTCAGTAACAGACCCTCAGTTATACCACTCCCTCTGTTACACTGACATTCAGTATAAGACTCTCAGTTATAACACTTTCTCTGTTACACTGACCCTCAGTATAAGACTCTCAGTTATAACACTCTCTGTTGCACTGACCCTCAGTATAAGACTCTCAGTTATAACACTCTCTCTGTTACACTGACCCTCAGTATAAGACCTTCAGTTATAACACTCTCTCTGTTACACTGACCCTCAGTATAATACTCTCAGTGAGAAAAATCTCTCTGTTACACTGTCCCTCAGTATAAGACTCATTATTATAACACTCTCTCTTTTACACTGACCCTCAGTATTAGACGCTAGGTTATAACACTCTGTTGCACTGTCCCTCAGTTTATGACTCTCAGTTATAACACTCTCTCTGTTACACTGTCCCTCAGTATAAGACTCTCAGTTATAACACTTTCTCTGTTACACTGACCCTCAGTATAAGACTCTCAGTGAGAATAATCTCTCTGTTACACTGACCCTCAGTATAAGACTCTCAGTGAGAATAATCTCTGTTACAATGACCCTCAGTGTAAGACTCTCAGTGAGAAAATTCTCTCTGTTACACTGACCCTCAGTATAAGACTGTCAATTATAATACTCTCTCTGTTACACTGACCCTCAGTGTAAGACTCAGTTATAACACTCTCTCTGTTACACTGACCCTCAGTGTCAGACTCTCAGTGAGAAAAATCTCTCTGTTACACTGACCCTCAGTATAAGACTCTCAGTGAGAATAATCTCTGTTACAATGACCCTCAGTATAAGACTCTCAGTGAGAATAATCTCTGTTACAATGACCCTCAGTATAAGACTCTCAGTTATAACAGGCCCTCTGTTACACTGACCATCAGTATAAGACTCTCAGTGAGAATAATCTCTCTGTTACACTGACCCTCAGTATAAGACTCTCAGTGAGAATAATCTCTGTTACAATGACCCTCAGTGTAAGACTCTCAGTGAGAAAATTCTCTCTGTTACACTGACCCTCAGTATAAGACTGTCAATTATAATACTCTCTCTGTTACACTGACCCTCAGTGTAAGACTCTCAGTTATAACACTCTCTCTGTTACACTGACCCTCAGTGTCAGACTCTCAGTGAGAAAAATCTCACTGCTACACTGACCCTCAGTGTAAGACTCTCAGTTATAACACTCTCTCTGTTACACTGACCCTCAGTATAAGACACTCAGTTATAACACTTTCTCTTGCACTGACCCACAGTATAAGACTCTCAGTTATAACACTCGCTCTGTTACACTGACCCTCAGTATAAGACTCTCAGTTATAACACTCTCTCTGTTACACTGACCCTCAGTATAAGACACTCAGTTATAACACTTTCTCTTGCACTGACACACAGTATAAGACTCTCAGTTACAACACTCGCTCTGTTACACTGACCCTCATTATAAGAATTTAGGTTATAACATTCTCTCTGTTACACTGACCCTCAGTAAAAGACTCTCACTTATAACACTCTCTCTGTTACACTGATCCTCAGTATAAGACTCTCAGTTAGAACACTCTCTGTTACACTGACCCTCAGTAAAACTCCCTCAGTTATAACACTCTCTGTTGCACTGACCCTCAATACAAGACTCACAGTTATAACAATCTCTTTCTTACACTTACCCTCACTGAGGGTCAGTGTAACAGAGAGAGTGTTATAACTGGGAGTCTGATACTGAGGGTCAGTGTAACAGAGAGAGTGTTATAACTGAGGGAGTTTTACTGAGGGTCAGTGTAACAGAGAGAGTATTATAACTGAGAGTCTTACACTGAGGGTCAGTGTAACAGAGAGAGTGTTATAACTGAGAGTCTTATACTGAGGGTCAGTGTAACAGAGAGAGTGTTATAACTGAGAGTCTTATACTGAGGGTCAGTGTAACAGAGAGAGTGTTATATCTGAGCATCTTACACTGAGGGTCAGTGTAACACAGAGAGTGTTATAACTGAGAGTCTTATACTGAGGGTCAGTGTAACAGAGAGAGTTTTATAACTGAGTTTTATATTGAGGGTCAGTGTAACAGAGAGAGTGTTATAACTGAGAGTTTTATACTGAGGGCAGTTGTAACAGAGAGATTATTCTCACTGAGAGTCTTATACTGAGGGACAGTGTAACAGAGAGAGTATTATAACTGAGACTCTTATACTGAGGGTCAGTGTAACAGAGAGAATTTTCTCACCGAGATTCTTACACTGAAAGTCATTGTAACAGAGAGAGTCTTATAACTGAGAGTCTTACACTGAGGGTCATTGCAACGAGTGATTATTCTCGCTGAGAGTCTTATCCAGAGGTTCTTTGTAACAGAGCGTTATAACTGAGAGCCTTATACTGAGGGTCAGTGTAACAGAGAGAGTGTTATAACTGAGAGCCTTATACTGTGGGTCCGTGTAACAGAGAGAGTGTCATGACTGAGAGTCTTATACTGAGGGTCAGTGTAACAGAGAGAGTGTTATAACTGAGAGTCTTATAATCAGTGTCAGTGTAAATGAGAGAATGTTATAACTGAGAGTCTTATACTGAGTGTCAGTGTAACAGAGAAAGTGTTATATCTGAGCGTCTTACACTGAGGGTCAGTGTAACAGAGAGAGTGTTATAACTGAGAGTCTTATACTGAGGGCAGCTGTAACAGAGAGAGTGTTATAACAGAGAGTCTTATACTGAGGGTCAGTGTAACAGTGAGACTGTTATAACTGAGAGGCTTATACTGAGTGTCAGTGTAACAGAGAGACTGTTTTAACTGAGAGTCTTATACTGAGGGTCAGTGTAACAGAAATATTTTTCTCACTGACAGTCTTATACTGAGGGTCAATGTAACAGAGAAAGTGTTATAACTGAGAGTCTTATACTGAGGGCCAGTATGACAGAAAGAGTGTTATAAATGAGGGTGTTATACTGAGTGTCAGTGCAAGAGAGAGTGTTATAGCTGAGTGTCTTATACTGAGTGTCAGTGTAACAGAGAGATTTTTCTCACTGAGAGTCTTACACTGAGGATCAGTGTAACAGAGAGAGTGTTATAACTGAGAATCCTATAGTGATGGTCAGTATAACAGAGCGAGTGTTATAACTGAGAGCCTTATACTGAGGGACAGTGTAACAGAGAGAGTGTTATAACTGAGAATCCTATAGTGATGGTCAGTATAACAGAGCGAGTGTTATAACTGAGAGCCTTATACTGAGGGACAGTGTAACAGAGAGACTCTTATATCCTACATTTTTATAATGATGGTCAGTGTAACAGTGAGACTGTTGTACCTGATAGGATTATACTGAGGGACAGTGTAACAAAGAGAGTGTTATAACTGAGAGTCTTATACTAAGGGTCAGTGTATTAGAGAGAATGTTATAACCTAGCGTCTAATACTGAGGGTCAGTGTAAAAGAGAGAGTGTTATAATAATGAGTCTTATACTGAGGGACAGTGTAACAGAGAGATTTTTCTCACTGAGAGTATTATACTGAGGGTAAGTGTAAGAAAGAGATTGTTATAACTGAGAGTCTTATACTGAGGGTCAGTGCAACAGAGATTTGTCTCACTGAGAGTCTTACACTGAGGGTCAGTGTAACAGACAGAGTGTTATTACTGAGAGTCTCACACTGAGGGACAGTACAACAGAGAGAGTGTTTTGACTGAGAGTCTTACACTAAGGGTCAGTGTAACAGAGAGATTTTTCTCACTGAGAGTCTTACACTGAGGATCAGTCGAACAGAGAGAGTTTTATAACTGAGAGTCTTATACTGAGGGACAGTGTAACAGAGAGAGTGTTATAACTGAGAGTCTTATACTGGGGATCAGTCTTTCAGAGTGTTACAACTGAGTGTCTTACACTGAAAGTCATTGTAACAGAGAGAGTCTTATAACTGAGAGTCTTACACTGAGGGTCATTGTAACGAGTGATTATTCTCGCTGAGAGTCTTATCCAGAGGTTCTTTGTAACAGAGCGTTATAACTGAGAGCCTTATACTGAGGGTCAGTGTAACAGAGAGAGTGTTATAACTGAGAGCCTTATACTGAGGGTCCGTGTAACAGAGAGAGTGTCATGACTGAGAGTCTTATACTGAGGGTCAGTGTAACAGAGAGAGTGTTATAACTGAGAGTCTTATAATCAGTGTCAGTGTAAATGAGAGAATGTTATAACTAAGAGTCTTATACTGAGGGTCAGTGTAACAGAGAAAGTGTTATATCTGAGCGTCTTACACTGAGGGTCAGTGTAACAGAGAGAGTGTTATAACTGAGAGTCTTATACTGAGGGCAGTTGTAACAGAGAGAGTGTTATAACAGAGAGTCTTATACTGAGGGTCAGTGTAACAGTGAGACTGTTATAACTGAGAGGCTTATACTGAGTGTCAGTGTAACAGAGAGACTGTTTTAACTGAGAGTCTTATACTGAGGGTCAGTGTAACAGAGAGAGTGTCATGACTGAGAGTCTTATACTGAGGGTCAGTGTAACAGAGAGAGTGTTATAACTGAGAATCTTATAACCAGTGTCAGTGTAAATGAGAGAATGTTATAACTGAGATCCTTATACTGAGGGTCAGTGTAACAGAGAGTGTTATAACTGAGAGCCTTATACTGAGGGTCCGTGTAACAGAGAGAGTGTCATGACTGAGAGTCTTATACTGAGAGTCAGTGTAACAGAGAAAGTG
Source organism: Cetorhinus maximus (assembly GCF_964194155.1). Lineage (NCBI taxonomy): Eukaryota > Metazoa > Chordata > Chondrichthyes > Lamniformes > Cetorhinidae > Cetorhinus > Cetorhinus maximus. The sequence goes on along the minus strand of NC_135917.1, from coordinate 16,066,300 downwards.
TTATATCTGAGCATCTTACACTGAGGGTCAGTGTAACAGAGAGAGTGTTATAACTGAGAGTCTTATACTGAGGGCAGTTGTAACAGAGAGAGTGTTATAACAGAGAGTCTTATACTGAGGGTCAGTGTAACAGTGAGACTGTTATAACTGAGAGGCTTATACTGAGTGTCAGTGTAACAGAGAGACTGTTTTAACTGAGAGTCTTATACTGAGGGTCAGTGTAACAGAAATATTTTTCTCACTGACAGTCTTATACTGAGGGTCAATGTAACAGAGATAGTGTTATAACTGAGAATCTTATACTGAGGGCCAGTATGACAGAAAGAGTGTTATAAATGAGGGTGTTATACTGAGTGTCAGTGCAAGAGAGAGTGTTATAGCTGAGTGTCTTATACTGAGTGTCAGTGTAACAGAGAGATTTTTCTCACTGAGAGTCTTACACTGAGGATCAGTGTAACAGAGAGAGTGTTATAACTGAGAATCCTATAGTGATGGTCAGTATAACAGAGCGAGTGTTATAACTGAGAGCCTTATACTGAGGGACAGTGTAACAGAGAGACTCTTATATCCTACATTTTTATAATGATGGTCAGTGTAACAGTGAGACTGTTGTACCTGATAGGATTATACTGAGGGACAGTGTAACAAAGAGAGTGTTATAACTGAGAGTCTTATACTAAGGGTCAGTGTATTAGAGAGAATGTTATAACCTAGCGTCTAATACTGAGGGTCAGTGTAAAAGAGAGAGTGTTATAATAATGAGTCTTATACTGAGGGACAGTGTAACAGAGAGATTTTTCTCACTGAGAGTATTATACTGAGGGTAAGTGTAAGAAAGAGATTGTTATAACTGAGAGTCTTATACTGAGGGTCAGTGCAACAGAGATTTGTCTCACTGAGAGTCTTACACTGAGGGTCAGTGTAACAGACAGAGTGTTATTACTGAGAGTCTCACACTGAGGGACAGTACAACAGAGAGAGTGTTTTGACTGAGAGTCTTACACTAAGGGTCAGTGTAAAAGAGAGATTTTTCTCACTGAGAGTCTTACACTGAGGATCAGTCTAACAGAGAGAGTTTTATAACTGAGAGCCTTATACTGAGGGACAGTGTAACAGAGTGTTATAACTGAGAGTCTTATACTGGGGATCAGTCTTTCAGAGTGTTATAACTGAGTGTCTTATACTGAGTGTCAGTGTAACAGAGATAGAGTGTTATAACTGAGAGTCTTATTCTGAGTGTCAGTGTAACAGAGAGATTGTTATAACTGAGAGTCTTACACTGAGGGTCAGTGTAACAAAGATATTTTTCTCACTTTGAGTCTTACACTAAGGGTCATTGCAACAGAGAGAGTGTTATAACTGAGTGTCTGAAACTGAGGGTTAGTGTCGAAGAGAGAATGTTATAACCTAGATTTTTATACTGAGGGTCATTGTAACAGAGAGAGTGTTATAACTGAGAGACTTATACTGAGGGTCAGTGCAACAGAGAGTGTTATAACTGAGAGTGTTATACTGGGGGTCAGTTTAACAGAAAGAGTGTTATAACTGCGAGTCTTACACTGAGGGCAGTTGTAACAGAGAGAGTGTTATAACTAAGAGTCTTATAATCAGTGTCAGTGTAAATGAGAGAATGTTATAACTGAGAGTCTTATACTGAGGGTCAGTGTAACAGAGAGATTATTCTCACTGAGAGTCTTATACTGAGGGTCAGTGTAACAGAGAGAGTGTTATAACTGAGAGTCTTATACTGAGGGCCAGTGTAACAGAGAAAGAGTGTTATAACTGACAGTCTTATACTGAGGGTCAGTATAACAGAGAGAGTGTTATAACTGAGAGGCTTATACTAAGGGTCAGTGTAATGGAGAGAATGTTATAACCTAGCGTCCAATACTGAGGGTCAGTGTAAAAGAGAGAGTGTTATAATAATGAGTCTTATACTGAGGGACAGCGTAACAGAGAGATTTTTCTCACTGAGAGTATTATACTGAGGGTCAGTGCAACAGAGAGTGTTATAACTGAGAGTGTTATACTGAGGGTCAGTGTTACACAAGGAGTATAAAATCTGAGAGTCTTATACTGAGGGACATTAACAGTGAGTGTTATAACTGAGAGTCTTATACTGAGGATCAGTGTGACAGAGATTTTTCTCACTGAGAGTCTTACACTGAGGGTCAGTGTAACAGACAGACTGTTATTACTGAGAGTCTCACACTGAGGGACAGGACAACAGAGAGAGTGTTTTGACTGAGAGTCTTACACTAAGGGTCAGTGTAACAGAGAGATTTTTCTCACTGAGAGTCTTACACTGAGGAATAGTCTAACAGAGAGAGTTTTATAACTGAGAGTCTTAGACTGAGGGACCGTATAACAGAGAGAGTGTTATAACTGAGAGACTTATACTGAGGGTCAGTGCAACAGAGAGTATTATAACTGAGAGTGTTATACTGAGGGTCAGTTTAACAGAAAGAGTGTTATAACTGAGAGTCTCATACTGAGGGTCGTTGTAACACAGAGAGTGTTATAATTGAGAGTCTTATAATCAGTGTCAGTGTAAATGAGAGAATGTTATAACTGAGAGTCTTCCACTGGGGGTCATTGTAACAGAGAGATTATTCTCACTGAGAGTCTTATACTGAGGTTCTTTGTAACAGAGTGTTATAATTGAGAGCCTTATGATGAGGGTCAGTGTAACAAGAGGACATGTTATATCTGAGAGTCTTATACTGAGGGTCATTGTAACAGAGATTTTTCTCACTGACAGTCTTACACGGAGGGTCAGTGTAACAGAGAGTGTGTTATAACTGAGAGTCTTATACTGAGGGTCTGTGTAACAGAGAGAGTGTTATAACTGAGAGTCTTATGCTGTGGGTCAGTGCAACAGAGAGAGTGTTATAACTGAGAGTCTTATACTAAGGGTCAGTGTAACAGAGAGTGTGTTATAACTGAGAGTCTTATACTGAGGGTCAATGTAACACAGAGAGTTTTATAACTTAGGGCCTTATACTGAGGGTCAATTTAACAGAGAGAGTGTAATAACTGAGAGTCTTATACTGAGGTTCAGTGTAACAGAGAGAGTGTTATAACTGAGAGTCTTATACTGAGGTTCAGTGTAACAGAGAGAGTGTTATAACTGAGAGTCTTACACAGAGGGTCAGTGTAACAGAGAGTGTGTCATAACTGAGAGTCTTATACTGAGGGTCTGTGTAACAGAGAGAGTGTTATAACTGAGAGTCTTAAACTGAGGGTCAGTGTAACAGAGAAAGTCTTATAACCGAGAGTCTTGTTCTGAGGGTCAGTGCCGTTGCAAGAGTGTTATAACGGAGCGTCTTTTACTGAGGGTCATTGTTGTCCATTATGGGCTCTGCAGCATTAAGCTGTTCAAATCACAGACTGTTGTATCTGGCCTATCATCTTGTTGTCAAATTGGACCATTGCTCAAAACGAAAGAATAATGTTTAAGTATTTGTCGGCCTCATGGTTCAGTACAGCACCATGGCCTGACCTTCCATCTGCTTGCAGCCAAGAGGCTGAGACACTGAGCATGTTTGTGATGCCAATCAGCCCAACCTACACTTCTCTGGCACATGTGCCCGCATCCCAGCACTGAGAACCCTAGGCAGGGAGCAGAGTTCCACACCCTTCAACAGCCATGGGGGGCCATGTGTTTGGTGCAGGGTAACTGGAGGAGTGAAGAATTGCAGTGAAAATAAAATAACAATGAAACATCTTTGTTAAATAATTCTAAAAATCTGAGTTTGCCATTTTGGAGAAAGGCTATTGCTTGATGTTCTCTTAAATTTTAATTTCAATCTGGAACATAGAAGTGTTATTGCAGTACTGCATGGTTTAACTCGCTTACATCTTTCCCTCTTCCCAATGCCTGATTTGTTTACTCTTCCATCCATAATGTTCCATTCAATTGGGACGCAGAGCCACATCTGCCCTTTTCTGAATCATTTCTGGCAATTTTTTTTTGAAGTACACATTTATTGTTTAATATCTCCTGCAGCAGATAGGTTGTTCATTTTTATTTGTTTTCAATTTCAGTTAGCCTCAGTCTTTCAAGTCCCATCGAATTTGGACAATCGTTCCCCCACCTCAAAACCTGGCTTGGGGCCATGAGACAGGGGCCTCAACCCTGCGCTTCTTGGCTTTCCCTCACCAACTCGGGTCACTAACGCAGGGACACAGGGATATCATGAGCAAAAGAGAACAAAAAGAAATAAAGCAACAGTCCATGCTGAACATTTTAAAAGCCTTCAAGGTAGGTCAGTGAAAGTCGATCTTGCTGCTCAATATTCTGGCCCTCAATGAAAAGTCAAGTCAGAACCCATTGGCTTACCTGAACTAAATTTACTGAGGTCTCTTATTCTCTGCATGTGTACAAAGGTGGCATTTTTCCCACGTACCACTCCTCTTTACTCGCTCCCTTGGCCTCTCTTGGTTTCTATATTTGTTCTACATTTCTGCTCTCCATTGACACAAACAGGCAAATATTTGTTCAGCACACTGCAGCGCTTTCAGAAGTAAAAAATCCCTTCTTGCCAGGTCACCGACACCAGCCGCTGCCCCCCTGCCTGGTCTCCTTTCAGTGTTGATGGAAGGCCTGCACTGTCATGAGCTCACTCAAAGAGAGTTTTGTTTGTGCTGGCTCTCGCCTTCCATTTGCCTGACATTACTACTCTGTCAGATCTCATACCTGCCATACCTCTGGTCTTCTGAGTGCGAGCAGCATCCAGATTTCTGGCACCAGTACTGAGTTCACAGAGGCGGCAATTCAACAGAGAGAGCACAGAGAGCACACTTTAAACAGACCATCCTGCAGACCGGCTTGGAATAAAGAGCAGGAGTGCTGGGGCTCAGGTGACCATTTCTGCCCCAATTCAGTGGTCACCAATACTCCAGGATTCACTTAGAGTGTCCAGAAATTCAAGAATCTTCTCCAGGACATTGTTAAGAGCAACCAGGGCGAATAATCATAGGTGCATTAAATTCAAAATCAGTTTCTTTCAACACTTCTATTTGTTTTACAAATGTTGGTGATGGGAAAGGAAAGACTGTTTACTGAGTGTCAACAATCAGGTAAGAATAAGCTGAGAGCTTTCCAACTGACTGGGAAGGCGGAGCACCTTACGATTTGGGAATGCGATTTGACAGATGGTAGAGAGATGACCAAATGCTGGGTGGATCTAATGGTACCTGAGTTGCTGGGACCAAGTCAGGAGAGATCACTGGTCTAAGATGAGCATGGTAAAATCTGGATTAAATTGGCACTCAGCAGTTTTATTTCATTTAAATCTGGAGCCAGTGATATCACTGCAGGACATCACCTCAAACGGTTAAAGGGGCTGGGCAGAGCCCTGACAAGGCATGCAGCATATGGATTTCAGAATATTAGGTCAGGTTATTTTCAGATTGTTGATTATTGTTCATCATCCATGCATTCTTATATATGGCGAAAATATTGGACCAGAGTAAAGAGAGTTACATGCAATCCCCTCACAATCTGTACACAGATTCCCAACACCCTCTCACTACACAACACTGTACACAGATTCCCAACACCACCTCGCTACACAACACTGTACACAGATTCCCAACACCACCTCGCTACACAACACTGTACACAGATTCCCAACACCACCTCGCTACACAACACTACACAGATTCCCAACACCACCTCGCTACACAACACGGTACACAGATTCCCAACACCACCTCGCTACACAACACTGTACACAGATTCCCAACACCACCTCGCTACACAACACTGTACACAGATTCCTAACACCACCTCGCTACACAACACGGTACACAGATTCCCAACACCACCTCGCTACACAACACTGTGCACAGATTCCTAACACCACCTCGCTACACAACACTGTGCACAGATTCCTAACACCACCTCGCTACACAACACTGTGCACAGATTCCCAACACCACCTCACTACACAACGCTGTACACAGATTCCCAACACCACCTCAATACACAACACTGTACACAGATTCCTAACACCACCTCGCTACACAACGCTGTACACAGATTCCCAACACCACCTCAGTACACAACACTGTACACAGATTCCAAACAGCCCCTCACGGCACAACACGGTACACAGATTCCCAACACCCTCTCGCTACACAACACTGTACACAGATTCCAAACAGCCCCTCACAACACAACACTGTACACAGATTCCCAACACACCCATTACTACACAACACTGTACACAGATTCCCAACACACCCATTACTACACAACACTGTATACAGATTCCCAACGCCGCCTCGCTACACAACACTGTACACAGGTTCCCAACACCATCTCTCTACACAATACTGTACACAGATTCACAATGCCCTCTCACTGCAAAACACTGTGCACAGATTCCCAACACACTCTCACTGCACCACACTACTGATTTCCAAAAGCTTCTCACAACACTACACACAGATTCCCAACACCCCCTCACTACACATCACTGTACACAGATTCCCACACCCCCTCATTACACATCACTGTACACAGATTCCCACACCCCCTCACTACACAACACTGTACACAGATTCCCACACCCCCTCAATACACAACACTGTACACAGATTCCCAACACCACCTCAATACACAACACTGTACACAGATTCCCACACCCCCTCAATACACAACACTGTACACAGATTCCCAACCCGCCCTCACTGCGCAACGCTACACAGATTCCCAATACCCCCTCACTACACAACAGTGTACATGGATTCCCAATGCACCCATCACTACACAACACTGTAGACAGATTCCCAACACCCTCTCAGGATACAAAACTGTCCACAGATTCGAAACACCCGCTCAATACAGTATACTATACAGAGATTTCCAACACACCCAACACTGCACAGCGCTGTACACAGGTTCCCAGCACCCTCTCACTTTACAACACTGTACACAGATTCCCAAAGATCCTCTCACGACACAACACTGTGCACAGATTTCAAAAACCCTCTGACTACACCACACTGTACGCAGATTCCCAACAGACCAATCAATACAGAACCCTATACACAGACTTCCAACAACCCCTCACTAGGCTGCACTGTATAGATTCCCAACACACCCATCACTGCACAACACTGTACACAGATTCCCAAAGATCCTCTCACTACACAACCTTGTACACAGATCCCCAACTACACAATACTGTACACAGATTCCCAACACCCTGTCACTATACAACACGGTACACAGATTCCCAACACCCTCTCACGACACAACAATGTACACAGATCCCCAACAGACCCATCACTACACAACCCTATACACAGACTCCCAACTAACCCTCACTGAGTACACTGTATGCAGATTCCCAACACCCTCTCACTGTACACAGATCCCCAACACCCTCTCATACTAACACTGTACCAAGTTTCCCAACACTGCCTCACTGCATTGCAATTTAGACAGATTCACAAAACATTCTCACTATACAACACTGTGCACAGATTCCTAACACCACCTCAATACACAACACTGTGCACAGATTCCCAACACCACCTCAGTACACAACACTGTGCACAGATTCACAACACCACCTCACTACACAACACTGTGCACAGATTCCCAACACCACCTCAGTACACAACACTGTGCACAGATTCCCAACACCACCTCAGTACACAACACTGTGCACAGATTCCCAACACCACCTCAGTACACAACACTGTGCACAGATTCCTAACACCACCTCAATACACAACACTGTGCACAGATTCCAAACACCACCTCAATACACAACACTGTGCACAGATTCCCAAAACCACCTCACTACACAACACTGTGCACAGATTCCTAACACCACCTCACTACACAACACTGTGCACAGATTCCCAACACCACCTCACTACACAACACTGTGCACAGATTCCTAACACCACCTCACTACACAACACTGTGCACAGATTCCTAACACCACCTCACTACACAACACTGTGCACAGATTCCTAACACCACCTCAATACACAACACTGTGCACAGATTCCTAACACCACCTCAATACACAACACTGTGCACAGATTCCTAACACCACCTCAATACACAACACTGTGCACAGATTCCCAACACCACCTCAATACACAACACTGTGCACAGATTCCCAACACCACCTCAATACACAACACGGTGCACAGATTCCCAACACCACCTCACTACACAACACTGTGCACAAATTCCCAACACCACCTCACTACACAACACTGTACACAGATTCCTAACACCACCTCACTACACAACACTGTACACAGATTCCCAAAACCACCTCAATACACAACACTGTGCACAGATTCCTAACACCACCTCAATACACAACACTGTGCACAGATTCCTAACACCACCTCAATACACAACAGTGTGCACAGATTCCTAACACCACATCAATACACAACACTGTGCACAGATTCCCAACACCACCTCACTACACAACACTGTGCACAGATTCCTAACACAACCTCAATACACAACACTGTGCACAGATTCCCAACACCACCTCAATACACAACACTGTGCACAGATTCCTAACACCACCTCAATACACAACACTGGGCACAGATTCCTAACACCACCTCAGTACACACTGTGCACAGATTCCTAACACCACCTCAATACACAACACTGTGCACAGATTCCTAACACCACCTCACTACACAACACTGTGCACAGATTCCTAACACCTCCTCACTACACAACACTGTGCACAGATTCCTAACACGACCTCAATACACAACACTGTGCACAGATTCCCAACACCACCTCACTACACAACACTGTACACAGATTCCTAACACCACCTCACTGCACAACACTGTACACAGATTCCTAACAGCACCTCAGTACACAACACTGTACACAGATTCCCAACACCACCTCACTACACAACACTGTGCACAGATTCCCAACACCACCTCACTACACAACACTGTGCACAGATTCCTAACACCACCTCAATACACAACACTGTGCACAGATTCCCAACACCACCTCAATACACAACACTGGGCACAGATTCCTAACACCACCTCAATACACAACACTGGGCACAGATTCCTAACACCACCTCAGTACACACTGTGCACAGATTCCTAACACCACCTCAATACAGAACACTGTGCACAGATTCCTAACACCACCTCAATACACAACACTGTGCACAGATTCCTAACACCACCTCAATACACAACAACTGTGCACAGATTCCTAACACCACCTCAGTACACAACACTGTGCACAGATTCCTAACACCACCTCAATACACAACACTGTGCACAGATTCCTAACACCACCTCACTACACAACACTGTGCACAGATTCCCAACAACACCTCAATACACACACTGTACACAGATTCCCAACACCACCTCACTACACAACACTGTGCACAGATTCCCCACGCCACCTCACTACACAACACTGTGCACAGATTCCTAACACCACCTCACTACACAACACTGTGCACAGATTCCTAACACGATCTCAATACACAACACTGTGCACAGATTCCCAACACCACCTCACTACACAACACTGTACACAGATTCCTAACACCACCTCACTGCACAACACTGTACACAGATTCCTAACAGCACCTCAATACACAACACTGTACACAGATTCCCAACACCACCTCACTAGACAACACTGTGCACAGATTCCTAACACCACCTCACTACACAACACTGTAAACAGATTCCCAACACCACCTCACTACACAACACTGTGCACAGATTCCTAACACCACCTCACTACACAACACTGTGCACAGATTCCTAACACGACCTCAATACACAACACTGTGCACAGATTCCCAACACCACCTCACTACACAACACTGTACACAGATTCCTAACACCACCTCACTGCACAACACTGTACACAGATTCCTAACAGCACCTCAATACACAACACTGTACACAGATTCCCAACACCACCTCACTACACAACACTGTGCACAGATTCCCAACGCCACCTCACTACACAACACTGTGCACAGATTCCTAACACCACCTCACTACACAACACTGTGCACAGATTCCTAACACCACCTCAATACACAACACTGTGCACAGATTCCCAACACCACCTCACTACACAACACTGTACACAGATTCCTAACACCACCTCACTGCACAACACTGTACACAGATTCCTAACAGCACCTCAATACACAACACTGTACACAGATTCCCAACACCACCTCACTAGACAACACTGTGCACAGATTCCTAACACCACCTCACTACACAACACTGTAAACAGATTCCCAACACCACCTCACTACACAACACTGTGCACAGATTCCTAACACCACCTCAATACACAACACTGTGCACAGATTCCTAACACCACCTCAATACACAACACTGTGCACAGATTCCCAACACCACCTCACTACACAACACTGTGCACAGATTCCTAACACCACCTCAATACACAACACTGTGCACAGATTCCCAGCACCACCTCAATACACAACACTGTGCACAGATTCCTAACACCACCTCAATACACAACACTGGGCACAGATTCCTAACACCACCTCAGTACACACTGTGCACAGATTCCTAACACCACCTCAATACACAACACTGTGCACAGATTCCTAACACCACCTCAATACACAACACTGTGCACAGATTCCTAACACCACCTCAATACACAACACTGTGCACAGATTCCTAACACCACCTCAATACACAACACTGTGCACAGATTCCTAACACCACCTCACTACACAACACTGTGCACAGATTCCTAACACCACCTCATTACACAACACTGTGCACAGATTCCCAACACCACCTCAATACACAACACTGTGCACAGATTCCTAACACCACCTCACTACACAACACTGTGCACAGATTCCCAACAACACCTCAATACACACACTGTACACAGATTCCCAACACCACCTCAGTACACAACACTGTGCACAGATTCCTAACACCACCTCACTACACAACACTGTGCACAGATTCCCAACACCACCTCACTACACAACACTGTGCACAGATTCCTAACACCACCTCACTACACAACACTGTGCACAGATTCCTAACACCACCTCACTACAGAACACTGTGCACAGATTCCCAACACCACCTCACTACATAACACTGTGCACAGATTCCTAACACCACCTCAATACACAACACTGTGCACAGATTCCTAACACCACCTCAATACACAACACTGTGCACAGATTCCTAACACCACCTCAATACATAACACTGTGCACAGATTCCTAACACTCTGCCATTCTGTTTATCCTACCAAAGAGGATAACTTCACGCTTATCCACATTACACAGCATCTGCCATGTATTTGCCCACTCACTCCACTTGTCTAAATCGTCTTGAAGCCTCTTAACACCATCCTCACCACTCACATTCCCACCAAGTTTTGTGTCGGCAGCAAGCTTGGAAATATTATATTTGGGGCAAGACTTTTACTCTGTCGGGCAGGCGTGGCGATTGGGCCCTGATCACAATCTCTGCTGGCTGGCCAATTAACAGCATGAATGGCGTGCTGCAATGCTCAGTGCTGCCGGGGTGGGGATGGGAGGAGGGCAAGCGTGGAAGTCTGCACCAGCGCGCACTGTAAACTCCCTGAAGGCACAGAGCTGGATTTATAACTTTACAAATAAAGATTTAAAACATAAGGTAAATGTATCCCCTCGTGTAACTCTGTCCCATGAGCAGGGACATGTTATAAATAAGATTTAAACATTCTTATTTTATTTTTAATTAACATCGGAAATCCAAAGGCCTTTTCGCTTGTCGGTTGGACAGGCTGCTAAAAGACCAATTTAATTAATTGATTAAGGGCCTTAATAAGCCTTTTAATTGTCGGCAGGCATGCTGCCACCTTTCACGTGTGCCCACCAAGTGAAATATCACAAGGGTGCGCGATGAGGTCAGAACGCTCGCCCAACATCATTGCGCACTATTTTACTTTCGTTTGGGTCGAGCACGCGCCCACCCAACAAGGGAAAAATTCTGACGTTGGTTCCCTCATCCTAATCATTGATATACATTGTGAATAGCTGAGGCCCAAGCACTGATCCCTGTGGTACACCAATAGTCACCGCCCGCCCCATTTATTCCTACTCTCTGTTTCCTGTCTGCTAGCCAATCCTCAATCCATGCCAATATATTACCCGAAATCCCATGTGCTTTAATTTTGCATACTAGCCTCTAATGTGGGACTTTATCAAAAGCTTTCTGAAAACCCAAATAGACCACATCCACTGGTTCCCCCTTATCTATTCTGCTAGTTACATCCTCAAAAAACTCCAGTAGGTTTACCAAACATGATTTCCTTTTCATAAATCCATGTTGACTTTGTCTAATTCTAAGTGTCCTGTTATCACATCCTTTATAATGCATTTTCCCTAATACTGATGTTAGGCTAACCGGTCTGTAATAATCTGTTTTCTCTCTCCCTCCTTTTTTAAATAGTGGCGTTACATTTGCCACTCTTCAATCTGCCGGGACTGTTCCAGAATCTACAGAATTTTGGAAGATGACAACCAACACATCCACTATTTCCATGGCCGCCTCCTTTACTACCCTGGGGTGTAGATTATCAGCCCCTGGGGATTTATCAGCTTTCAGTCCCATTCATTTCTCCAGCACTATTGTTTTAGTAATACCAATTTCCTTCAATTCCTCCTTCTCACTAGACCCTTGGTTCCCTAGTATCCCTCTGGACATGCAGCAGAGGCAAATCAGCCACGTGCTCTTAAGGTCACATTGTAAGTGACGAATCTTGTGCTTCCCAGATCGAAATGTATGGAGGATGGTTTCCTCTGACCACAACTTTGAGAAAGATCACAAAGGAACAAACCTTTGATTTCACTAAAAGTAGCAATGGAAGGAAGTCTTCCTTGCACTGTCTACATTCTCAGTTGCAGACGTGATTAGTCCAGACTGCTGGAGTTGAGCGCTTCAGGGAGTTAAGCGGAGGAAGGGAAAGAGGTGTTTGGCTACTTTTGCCTAAACTTTTTCAGCCTCCAGGAATTGATTCTTGCTCTGCTACAGGAGAAGAAGCTGGTGAATTGGTGAGTATCTGGTAAGTGACTAAGGTTTATTCTATTCGAGAGGTGAGTGGGAGAGGATAAAAGACGTGGATTGAGAGGTCTACCTGCAGTGAAACCAGTGGCAGAGAGACGTCACCACGTGACACAAGTGCAGGGAAAGCAGCTGATTGGTGAGTAGGATTGGTGAGAATTTCTAGTCTTTAAAGTAAAAGTAGAAGTAAGGTCTTTAGTTTGTGCTTAGGTCTCTAATCTTTTTTTCTCTCTTTTTCTCTCTTTTTCTTAAAAATAGCTTGTTATAATATCGATACTGGTGTAAAAATTAATTACATTAAAGTACAAAGAGTGGGGGATTCTTCAAGTGTAAAGAGCAGGGATACTAGAGTAACTAATTAATAAATTAAATAAAATACGATAGTGATGGCAGGGTGGGTGATGTGTTGCTGCTGCAGCATGTGGAAGTTGCTGGACACCAAGGCGATCCAAAGCGAACACATCTGTAGTAAGTGTTTGCAGCTCAAGGGACTTCAGATCTGAGTTGAGGAGCTGCAGTCCAAGCTGCAGACATTACGTCACATCAGGGAGAGAGAAAGTTACCTGGACACTTTGCTCCAGGAGGTGGTCACACCCCTTAGATTAGGTAATGCAAATTTGGTCTGTGATCAGGGACAGAAGGGTGTGACTGCAGGTTAGGCAGGTATGGGGACCCAGGGGGTAGAGATTAAGGAGTCTCGGCCCCTGCAATTGTCCAACAGTTACGAGGTTCTTGCAAGCTGTGTGGACAAGAATGGGGACCGCAGGGTGGATGAGCAAACTGCCAACGGCACCGTGGTACAGGTATCCATTCAAGTAGGGGGAGGAAATAAGAACGTAGTAGTGGTAGGGGACAGTATAATTAGGGGGATAGGTACTGTTCTCTGCAGCCGTGAGTGTGAGGCCCGAAGGCTGTGTTGCCTGCCCGGTGCTAGGGTTAATCTCCTCAGGCTGGAGAGGGACTTGGAGTGGGAGAGGAGGGATCCAGTTGTTGTCATCCATGTTGATACTAACGACATTGATAGGATGAGAAAGGAGGTTCTGCTGAAAGAATTTGAACATTTAGGAGCTAAATTAAAAAGCAGAACCTCCAAGGTAATAATCTCAGGATTACTACCTGATCCACGGGCAAACTGGCATATGGTAAATAAAGTCAAGGAATTAAATACATGGTTCAAAGATTGGTGTGGGAGGAATGGGTTTCAGTTCATGGGGCACTGGCACCAGTACTGGGGTAGGAGGGAGCTGTTCCAGTGGGACGGGCTTCACTTGAACCGTGATGGGACCAGTGTCCTGGCGAATCGAATAACTAGGGTTGTACAAAGGGCTTCAAACTAAATAGAGGCAAGGGGAGGGTTCTGGAGAGGGGATACATACGCTTACAAAACAAAAGGTTATGGCAGCATTCTAGGACAGCTATTTAGGCAATGATACCCAGAGTGTGGCAAGAAGGGACAGAGTGTACAAACATTAAAAAAAGCAGCAAATAGGGTCAAAGGGGGAAAAATGGTCAAAAGGCAAAATTAATGGCCCTTTACTTAAGTGCATGTAATATTCAGAACAAAATAAATGAATTAACGGCACACAGAGGTTCATAGGTATGATCTTTTAGCCATTACGGAGACGTGGTTACAAGGAGATCAAACCTGGGCACTAAATATTCAGGGGTTTGTGACTTTTTGAAAGGACAGGCAGGAAGGAAAGGGTGGTGGGGTAGCTTTGTTAGTACGAGGTGGAATATGTACGATAGCAAGAAATTATCTTGGATCGGAAGATGTAGAATCCATATGGGTGGAGGTAAGAAATAACAAGGGGAAGAAGACACTGGTGGGAGTAGTCTATAGACCCCCTAACAGTAGCTATACTGTAGGACAGAAAATGAATCATGAGATAATGAGAGCATGTAAAAAAAGGCAGTATATTAATCATCAAGACTTTAATCTTCATGTAGATTGGGAAAATCAAAATGGCAAAGTTTACCACGAGCAAGAATTCATAGAGTGTATTCGGGACAGTTTCCTAGAACAATATGTTGTGGATCCACCAGGGATCAGGCTATTTTGGATCTGGTAATGTGTAATGAGGCAGGTTTAACAAATGATCTCAGGGTAAAAGATCCCATAAGAAACAGTGACCATGACATGTTAGAATTTAGCATTCAGTTTGAGAGTGAGAAACTTGGGTCAGAAACAACTGTGCTAAACTTAAATAAGGGTAATTACAGAGGAATGAGGGCAGAGTTGGCTGGAGTGGACTGGGAAAGGAGCTTAGCAGAAAAGATGGTTAATGAACAATGGCAGATGTTTAAGAAAATAGTTCATGACTCTCAACAAAGATATATCCCAGTGAGGAAGAAAGATATTAGGGAGGAGATAAACCAACCATAGTAAACCAAGGAAATTAAGGACAGTATCAAATTGAAATAAAGAACATACAATGTGGCAAAGATTAGTGGTAAGCCAGAGGATTGGGAAAGTTTTAAAAAACCAATGAAAGATGACCAAAAAATAATAAAGAGGGAGAAAATAAACTTTGAGGGTAAACTAGTAAGTAATATAAAAACGGACAGTAAGAGCTTCTTTAAATACATAAAAGGGAGAGAGAGGCCAAAGTGAACATAGGCCAGAATATTGCCATCGGCGTGCGGGGGCGGGCCCGACACACCGACAGGCTAAATGATGCACGATGACGTCGGGCGTGCGTCCTGACGTCTGCGTGCATCATTTAGATAATTTAGATATTATATTCGGCGGGCTTGCCGGAGGTGACTGTGCACCCTCTGAACTGTCAACGGCCTCTTAAGGCCATTAAAAAACCAATTAAAGTTGTTAATCATGCTGCCCATCGAACCTTAAGGTTGGCGGGCAGGTGAAGAGCCCAAGCGGCCTTCGTGTTTTTCAGGAAACTTCATCCACGGACGGGATGAGGTTTCCTGAAGCTTGTATACAATCAATAAATTAATTTCCCCACTTTCACAAACATGTCCCAACTCATGTGACACAGTTACATGAGGGAACATGTTTAAATAATTTTTTACTTTATTTATTAAAATGTTTTATTATTTACTTAATCTGCCTGAGACAGCTCCATGCCTCAGGGAGATTGCTGTGCTCTTTCACAGACCCTGACTCTCCCTCCTCCCCCTGCCCATACAGGTAGCGCTGAGCACTACTGGCCGCGCATTACGCTGGGCGGGCCTTAATTAACCTGCCCACGTAAAATGGCGGAGCGCAGCCAATCGCGGGTGACGATCAGCTCCATGCCTGCCCGCGCCCACTCCTGCCCAGCCTGCTCACCATAAGTAAAATCCTGGCCATTGAGTTTTTCCAGCATTTTCTGTTTCTGTTTCAGGTTTCCAGCATCCACCTTATTTTGCTTTTATCCTAAGGCAAATGGAATGTTGGCCTTTATTTCAAAGGGAATGGAGTATAAAAATAGGGAAGTCTTGCTGAAACTATACAAGGCACTAGTCTAGCACACCTAGAATACTGTGAACAGTTTTGGTCCTCTTATCGAAGGAAAGATATACTGGCATTGGAGGCAGTCCAGACAAGGTTCACTAGGTTGATCCCGGGTATGGAGGGATTTTCTTATGAGGAGAGGTTGAGTAGGTTGGGTCTGTACTCGTTGGAGTTTAGAAGAATGAGAGGCGACCTTATTGAACATATAAGATTCTTGGGGGCTTGACAGGGTAGATGCTGAAAGGTTGTTTCCCCTTGTGGGAGAGTCTAGGACCAGACGGCATAATCTCAGAGTAACGGGTCGTCCATTTAAGACAGAGATGAGGAGGAATTTCTTCTCTCAGAGGATAGTGAATCCGTGGAATTCTTTGCCGCAGAGGGCTGTAGAGGCTGGGTCACTAAGTATATTCAGGGTGGGAGATAGACAGGTTTTTAATCAGTCAGGGAATCAAGGGTTATGGGGAAAGGCAGGAAAGTGGTGTTGAGGATTATCAGATAAGCATTGATGTCATTGAATGGCAGAGCAGACTCGATGGGCCAAATGGCCTACTTCAGCTCCTACGTTTTACAGTCTTATGGTCCTATGATTGAATGCCCAAGGTGAATGAGTTGGTGGATTGATGAATGAATGGATTGATAAATGCATGGGTGGATGGAAAGTTGGATAAAATACTTTAAGAGCTGGCTGGGGCCATTGATTTCCAGTAATGAAAAAAGTCATAAATGGAGAATTTTTTCCCAATAATTTAAATATTGTATTCCATAACTCCCTTTGCCTTTTCTGAGAAAACTATAAACCAATGGATTTGGTAATAGTTATGAATAATTTATGTGAATATTCTTCAAATGTGTTTGTAAACCTTGCTGAATTGGTACATTATTTGAATGAAACTGGAGTTCCATACTGCCATACTTTACTTCATGGACATTTGGTGCAAAATCACGGACCATATAGTACTAAATGACCAATTTTAATGCTTTTTGATGTAAGCAGAAAATCTACCCGAGCATTTAGTGTGTGCCCTATAACATTGATGTTACACCCTCAGCCTCATTTTGGTCAGACAGGCTGACTTGTGCCCTTCTACTGCTCTCTGCCTCTGAACAACATACCCTCCTCGAAAACGGAAGCTCTCGATACTACATGGCTCCTCCTTCTAAAATGGACAGTCTACATTGATTCCACCCAGTCAGTTGAAACTCTCGTTACATTTTCCATGCCCAGGGATACTGCAGCCACATGGTGCACCCCCATTGTCATCCTGGCTGTGGTCAGTTAGCACGTATAGACTAAGGATTGAGCGTGGAACCTTCCTGGACTGTATAGCTGAGTGCCAAACCACATGCATTCATTCATTCATACATTTACGTGGCTCATTTGGATTGGAATCAACTGTGATCCTAGAGTCATTCACAAAGTCTATTCAAGTGTAAAAAGGGATTACGAGTGCAGTATTTACTGCCTCATTACTGTGAGTCCCTGCTGTCTAGTTATGCTAATTGCCCAGTGTTTAATCAGCACTGCCTTTGGATTCCGCTTCACAGTTGGTTAATCAAAGCTAACCTCATAGCATCTTGGTGTAACATTCTGCACCCCTGCTGTTTCCAGCTATCCTGGTTTACAAGCAGCATTTCTATTTTTACTTGTCTTATTTGTCTCTGATTGATTGTTGATCTTCACCACCGGCTCATTAACTCTTGGATCGTGCTGGTTCCCTTGATGAAATGTCTAAAGCTACAGCAGGCTTGGTGTGGAGCAGTGAGTGGCCCCTGGGCCTGTCAGGATAATCTTGCTGGATTTGCATCAGCTCACTTTGCACAAGCCTGTCCACGTTCAATGGTCAACTAGTTAAGTATGTTATTGTATGAAACAGGGTGAGGACTTGTTTGCAGCACCATCTGTTGGCACCTGTCTAAAGACTGAGGGCTCAAGAAAAAGACAAATAATTTAATTCCACCCCTCTCTTGCAGCACTGATTCCTTCAGAGGCCCAGTTCTACGGCCACCAGCGAACCAAGTTGTCAATTTTCAAGTGGCTATTTGACCATGATGGGCATCTCGGTCAAGCCCAAACACGTCCTCATCCTTCATTTGTTTTCTTTAAAAGACTCGCAGTATTGGTTGCTGTAAACTCTCACACAATAATACTGTCATTTGAGAAATGAAGATGAAATCAAACTCATGGCAAACTGCGTGAAAGAGAGAAAGGAAAGAATTAAGGGGCAATTTTCCATTTGGGGTCTGAACCCCAAAGTCTGGATCAAATGCAGGTCCCAACCCGTCAGGAACAATCACCCCAACAGTGACTTATGCAGGATTGGCCAATTAGGGGCCAGAAGATGCACTTGCCATCCAATTAAGGACAGCGGCAGGATCTTGCAGCTGGAAGGCCAACAGAAGTCCCTCTAGCACTGGTAAGGGAGAGAGAGGGCACCTCTGTCTTAAGGCACCTTTTCAGCACGTTTTACAATACTGAAGAAAAGAAATGGCCACAGCTGTCAGACCACCAGGGTGGAGCAGCAAACCCCTCCACAGGGCAGCCTGTGGTGGCAGCTGTGCCCAGGTCAGTATGGCAGCTGCACAGGAGCCTCAAAGTCTTCCTAGAGTGCAGTATCCACCCCCCCCAACCCCGGGTCTGCCACTGGGAGGCTGCTTCCAGGTAGCTGCCATACTCTTGACACTGGAGCAGGGGTGCGGAGGTCAACTGGAAAATTCCAGTTAGCCTCTGATCAATGGCCTTAATTGGCCTTTTAATTGAGCTAACAAGCTACCCATCACCTGCAGGAGGCTAGCCATTTTGCGCCTAACCCGGCTTCCAGGTAAAAGGTCAGAAGTCGGGACTCTGGTGAGGAACCAACATGCTGGCTGGCATCAGACAATTCCATGCCAACCTGCCTCCATTCTTGCCCCCATATCGACGCCAAAATTGGGACCAATATTGACACTGTTGGACTCCTGATCTTGGGGTGCTCAATCTGTCAGACTGGAGTGTTTCAGTGAGGACAGTGCTAGAAATCCCTGTTTGATACTAGAGGAAAAACATCAGGCTTGTGTGACATTTATCTGTTGTCTGTTTTAATGTAGGTGTTAACCCATTTATCTAATTCAGCATCAACTGAACAGTGAGTGCACCAGAACGCAAGATAGATACAGGAGATGGATGTCATTCAGTCCGTCCATGTACCAAAGGCCTGACATTCACACACGACGTCATCGCACTGTATGTTCAATAAGTCTAAGATTTTTACTTCCACTGCCTCAGCCAGAGACCATTCCAAGTGTCAATCACTCTTTGTGTGAAGGAGTTCTTTCCTATTCATAAGATTCTTGGGAACTTTGGTCTGATTGATGTTCAACTTGCTTTAACCTGCCATCCTGTTCATTATCTAATAAGCAATGACTGACTATCCTCCCAGGGGAGGAATTTGTTTTAGGGTCATGAGAGCTCCAAGAGAACATGGTTGATGATAGATGCTTGGAATCAAGTTATGCCCAGTGGTAAATTTGATAATCTGATACTTGAACTAAGTTCTCCAAGACACTGTTAATGACTGACTCAGAAACCTCCTTCATTAACAGAGCCTAGAGGAATAGACTTGTATCTGGCACCAAGATTCTTCCCATTTGGCTCCAAATATCCCTGCAAAGCAAAACCATGCACCTAGACTCTTCTTGCAGGACACCACCAAGACTGAGAAGAGAAAGAAAAGGAATTTGCATTTCTATAGCACCTTTCACCTCCTCCAGCAGTCCCAAAGCATTTCACAGCCAATGAAGTACTTCTGAAGTGAGTCACTGTTGTAACATCAGGAAATGTGCAGCCAATTTGCGTGCGGTAAGGTGCCAAAAACAACAGTTAAGATGAATGACCAAATAATCTCTTTTGGTAGAGGAATAAACAGTGGTTAGAACACTCCGAGAACATGCCTGCTATACTTCAAACATTTTCATGGGATTTTTTTACATTCACTTCAGCAAACTAAGAGAGCCGCAGCTTTCAACGTTTCAAGCAAAATACAGCACTTCCAACCGCTTAGCAATCCTTCATACTGCACTGGAGGTTACACCACGTCAAAGATGCAGCAGAATTCACTAAAGCAGAAAATCCCAGCCACGTATTCATAATGCAGACTGGAAATTTCCTCACAGCCGCCCTCACTCCACCACACACTTCCATCAAATCGTGGAATCATGCAGCCACAGACAGAGGCCATTTGGCTCATTATGCCTGTTACGGCTCCTTGAGAGAGCTATCCAAATAATTCCACTCCCCCTGCCCTTTCTCCGTAGCCCTGCAACTTTCTTCCCATCAAATATCTATCCAATTTCCTTTGGAAAGTTACCATTGAATCTGTGTCCAACTCCCCTTCAAGTAGTGCATTCCAGATCATAACAACACTCTGCATAAAAATTACTGACCCTCCTGCCAGTGGGAACAGTTTCTCTCTATATAACATTGTGACTTTGAACACCTCTATTAAATTTCCCATAACCACCTCTACCCTAAGGAGAATAATCTCAGCTCCTCCAGTCTCTCCACATAACTGAAGACCCTCATCCCAGGCACAATTTTGGCACCTGACACCCATTATTATGATATACAGTTTTTTGTCCACATTTATACACAGTCCTCATTGCCATTCCATATTATGTATAATCCCCATTCATGTATGTTTCATATTTTCATGACAGGAAAGTATCCCCCTCATAAACTATTATTATTAATCTTGGCTGATAAGCTTTTTGGGTACTAAGGGAATTCAGGCATATGGGGATAGTGCAGAAAGATGCAGTTGAGATAGAAGATCAGCCATTATCTTATTGAATGGCGGAGTGGACTCAAAGGGTTGAATTACCTACTCCAGCTCCTGCTTATGTTCTTATGAAATCTCATCTGCCAGTATGTTTATAATTCTGAATGCTTTGCAGTCCACAAATGAACTTATTCTCACCTATTGCTCAAACCCTGGCCTACAACAATTTTGGTAAACCTCATTCTTGACCCCATTTGCTCTTCTTGGAAGACAAGGCGTTCGTTTAAGACATTGTCATATAAAACCACATTGCACCAATCACTTTCAAATTGATGGACCCCTGATTTCAAAGAGTTCCGTATCAATCACTATGCAGAGAGGTTCTAGGATGATGAACAATAAGGACAGTGACAAGTAGACCAAAGACACTCATTTCGCACAGGACAAACCTCATGTCATGAATTTGAATGGGTCACCTCTTGCCTTGTGAGAACCCATGAAGTACATTGGATTCTGGCTGCAAAAGTACACAGTCGCCAACCAATTCTGACAACCATCTTGTAATGAAGATCAAAGGCTGTGTCACAGTTACTGCAATGAGGAGCTCTCTTGTACTCTGCAGTGTTTAATTATCAGTGCTTCATTTTCAGACCAAAGCCTGGAGGTTGCTGTTGGGAGTTTTAGCATATTTGAGCATGTTTCAAATAAATGGGTTAGCACCTCCATTAAAATAGCAGAGGAATGTCACCCAAATGTGTTTGTCTATTCATGTTGTTCACAATCATTTCTGGACTGAACAAGCAGTAAAAGAGAAAAAGGAACTTAATACAAGAGTCAAGAGAAAAAGTCCATTATCGGGTATGCATGATGCACCATAAAATTTGATTTTTATCCTGCTTGATACGGTAAAGGTTGTATGGTGCAGTAAACACATTATATATATATATATATATGTTACTGGGAAATGCATCAAATTAAGTGTCAGCTGTCCAAACATTGGGGGGCCAATACATACGCTCAGAACAACCACCGCTCTCCCTCCCCTCCAGAAAATAAATCCAGTGCATGGTTTGCAGTCTCCCCACTTCTAGTCCTGCCATTGCATGACTGGTGGGAGTATAAGGAGGTGAAAACTTAAAAGGAACAAGAGAGGAGAGTCTTGAGAAAGAATTGACCCCCAGCCAAGATGTAGTTATGTCTTTGTTCTTGATTGATTCAATAACATCTGTGCTAAGTGGGTGAATTACTCCAGTCTTGTATGTCAAAGAGAATTTCTGATAAAGAAACTCCTTACCTGATGCCAAACACATGTCTGTCGGTTTCATTACTCCACAGGAATATAGCTTACCTTGATTAGCCAACTTCCTCACACAGCTCTCTCTCCTGTCTCCTGTGTTAAAAAAAGCAAATTACTTATTATTTTCTTGTTAAAAGGCAATCACGTCAAACTTTTACAACTTTGTCCAGACAAAACTTACCTCTTCAACCGTGCATTCCATCACCTTTTTTAATTCTACCAGCTCCGCTGTGAAACATTGGGACATTGTGCAACAAATAATAAACGGTTTGGTAGTTATATTAAGAAAAAAAGGCAATTGAGGGATAGAGTGGGGACACTGAAATTGGGTTCCGGTGAGGGCGTGACAGCTGATGCAGCACTGGCCATAAATGTGTTAAATCATTCGGCAGAATTTTACGTCCCTCGGGCAGGCGTGTGCACAACCTGATTGGGCATAAAATAGCACACAATATTTCAGTTAGCAGGCGCGCGCAAGAGTCAGCGGCGCAACCGCCGACAATTAAGAGGCCTATTAAGGCCATTAATCAATTAATTAACTGTTATTTTTCGCTACCCGCCATAACGGTTGGCAGAGCTTCCCTGGTGGTCTAGTGGTTAGGGTTCGGCGTTCTCGCCGCCGCGAACCGGGTTCGATTCCTGGTCAGGGATTGTAGAGTTGTTGCATTCGTAGGAGCGAGTGCTGATGATTTATTGTGCTCGCTTCGGCAGCACATATACTAAAATTGGAACGATACAGAGAAGATTAGCATGGCCCCTGCGCAAGGATGACACGCAAATTCGTGAAGCGTTCCATATGAAATAACGGTTGGCAGGCAGGCAAAGTGGCCAGGCAGCCTTTGCATTTTTGAAGAAAACTCATCCATGGGCAGGGTGAGGTTTCTGACATTAATTTTAAAAACATGTTTTGACAAAATTTTTATTATGTCTATGTTCATGTGAGTGAGTCCTATGTGGGGACATTTTTCTCCCATTTTCCATATCTTTATTTAAGGGTTTTATATTCTTCAGCTCCCTGAGGCAGCTCTCCCTTTAATGCTGCCTGGCCGTTTATTGGCCAGCCAGGGTGAAATCGCGGTTGGAGGACAATCGCGAGCGATGGACCCTTTCCTGGCCGCTCCCAGGCCTGCCCACCACGCCCACCCGACAACTCAAAAATCCTGCCCATGGTTTTTCCTTTTGCTTTTACCAAGGAGAAGATGGGGAAGGATTTATCTGAAAGAGGAACTTGTGCCTGGTAAGGTGTGACACTCTTCACATTACAACCGCCTTGGTTGCTGAACAGCTACACAAACTTAAGATAAATAAATCTCAAGGACCGGATAAGATACATCCAAGGATCCTTTCGTAAATAAGGGAGGGGAATGTAGGAACTCTGGCACAAATCTTCCAAATTCCCTGAATACTGGAGAGCTGCCCAGGGACTGGGGAAAGGCAGATATTAGTCTCTTTTTTTGACCCAGGAAATGACAGATCAGTGAGTTTGAAGTTCATTATCGATAGAGTTATTAAAGATGATAGGACATTCTATTACAGATAGAAATTAGATCATAAAAGATAGGCAACATGGATTAATGAAAGGGAGATGATGTCATTTAACTTTTGGTTTCATTTGAGGGTATGACAAAGGAGCTGGGCAGGGATAAGGCAGTGGATGCGGCAGTCTTGGGTTTCAGTACGGACTTTGGTACAATTCCTCTGGAGGTGCTGGTACTGAGAATAAAGGAAGTGTGAATAAGTGGAAACATCTTGCATCAATGGTTGGCCGATAGAGCCAAGACACCTTGTTTATATCGCACTGTTAGCAGCTAGTGTCCTTCTGATGTACACAGTCTTCGGTCCCGATATTTGCCCATCCCCAGAGAAGCAGAGGTCCTGCTGATCTTAATGGTCAGAGCTCATCATAAGTTTTCTGAACCAGTTCCCACCCAGTAGCAGGCCAAATTGACAACCTGGCATGGTGGCCAGGAGGAGAAAAGCTAGCAGCAAGAGGCTGCAACCAGGGACCCGTAGGGGCCGCCCCCAGTAATCGGGAGGGAGGGTCAGCCAACCAAGCTTGGTGGGGAGAGAGGCCACAACCGGCCAGGAAGAGGTCGAAGGCTTCATTGAGGGACTGGGGGGAAACACTCCTGCTATACCAGCCCACAAGGAGTGCTGTAAAAGGCAACCCTCGCCTCCCTTTCACTGCCGCCTTTCCCGACTAATGGGAAAGTCCTATAGCAGCAGTGAATTTGAAATCAATCTCCGAATTACACTGTGGGACAGTCACCACAGTGGACCATAAGCCTTACTTAAATACTCCTTAAAAGAGAAATTCCCATATTTAAACAACAACTCCAAACAAATGGCCAGCTTAATAACTCTTCTCTTCCTCTGCCACAACAGATTTTGCCTGCCATGAGCATGACATTGCCCTGGAACTACACAAAGCAAGTGGGTTTTTGATATTTATTTTTTCACAGGATATGGATATCATTGGCTGGGTCAGCATTTATTACCCATCCCTAATTTCCCTTGAGAAGGTGGTGGTGAGCTGCCTTCTTGAACCGCTGCCGTCCATGTGGTGTAGGTACACCCACAGTGCTGTTAGGAAGGGAGTTCCAGGATTTTGACCCAGCGACAGTGAAGGAACGGTGATATATTTCCAAGTCAGGATGGTCAGTGACTTGGAGGGGAACTTCCAGGTGGTGGTGTTCCCATGTGTCTGCTGCCCTTGTCCTTCTAGGTGGCAGAGGTCGTGGGTTTGGAAGGTGCTGTCGAAGGAGCCTTGTACAAGCCCTGTGCAAAAGCAAAGTACTGTGGACGCTGGAAATTTGAAATAAAAACAGGCCAGTCTAGAAAGCTGTCATTTTAGTTCTCCACTTTACTTTCACTTCAACCTCTCTGTCCTTGTCCTCCTGCAGTGTTCCAATGAAGCTCAACGTAAGCTGGAGGAACAGCACCTCATGTTTCAATTAGGCACTTTACAGCCTTCAAGGCTCAATACTGAGTTCAACAAATTTAGATCATAACCTCTGCCCCCATTTGGTTGTTTTTTCTTTGCTGGCTTGTTTTTTTTTCTCTAGTTTCTCTCTTATGTTTGCTTTCAGGCATCAACTATTTAGAATCCTGCCATTTACATCTCCTCTAGACACATCTTTTGTTTCTTTACTTGTCCCATTACCACTCCCTTTGGCCTTGCACCATGAACCCTTCTGTCATTTAGTCTCTCCTCTCTTCTAACCTACCACAGACCTTAACCACCCCACCCTCAACTTCTCTCCCCCCGCCCCCCACCTTAAACCAGCTTATATTTCACCCCTCTCCTAACTACACTCAGTTCTGTTGAAGGGTCATGTGAACTCGAAACGTCAACTCTTTTCTTCTCCACCGATGCTGCCAGACCTGCTGAGTTTTTCCAGGTAATTCTGTTTTTGTTTTGTCTACCACAGACCTTCCCTTTTGTTCTTTTTCCCATCCTCCCCCCTTTCCATAGAACCATAGAAAAGTTACAGTACAGAAGGAGGCCATTCAGCCTATCTTGTCCATGCCAGCCCGAGGACACCCAGGTGCCCTTTCTAATCCCACCTTCCTGCACCCGGCCCATAGCCCTGCAGTTTACAGCACTTAAGGTGCAGATCCAGGTACTTTTTAAAAGAGTTTAAAGTTTCTGCCTCTACCACCAACTTGGGCAGCGAATTCCAGATACCCAATACCCTCTGTGTAAAAAAATTCTTCCTCATGTCCCCCCTACACCTTCTGCCACTTATCTTGAATCTATGTCCCCTGGTTCTAGAATTCTCCACCAAGGGAAACAATTTTATCCTGTCCACTCTATCTATTCCCTTCATAATTTTGTATACCTCAATCAAGTCACCTCTCAGCCTTCTTTGTTCTAAGGTAAATAACCCAACCTATCCAATCTCAATTTCAGTTGTTTAAAACCTACTATATTTCTAACTTTCCCCAGTCCTGATGAAAAGATCATCGACTTGAAACATTAACTCTGATTTTCTCTCTACAGATGCTGCATGACTACTGAGTATTTGCAACATTTTTCATTTTTCATATTTGATGGTCAACCCTTGTAAAGGCCAGGAGAGTTTATTTGCATTCAGTAGAGCCTTGTCTTTTGGAAATCCAATTGTTTTAACTCCAACACCAGATTAATTAACTCCTGAAAAAGGAACCATGAGAAAAATATCCAGTTTTAACAGCAAGTTCCCAGACTGTGAAGGAAACAAGAACATGGTGAAATAGGAAACACTTTTCCCATCATCTCACAGATCTTTACTTACAGTACAATGATGCATTAAATATCCTTTTTTTTAAACTTTTGGTCCTTGGGATGTGGTGACACTGGCAAGGCTGGCATTCATTGCCCATCCATGGTTGCACGGAGTAAAACCAATAGGGTCAGACTGGAACAGCGAGTAGGCCAGACCGGGTACGGTTGGCAGGCTCTCTTCACTGAAGGGCATTAGTGAACTAGTTGGATCTTTGCAACAATCTGGCATTTCTCGGAGTCATTTAATCTAGTGCCAACCCCCAAATGATCAGATTTATTGAGTGACTAATCCAGTATCAAAACCAGAAATCCACAGAGCCAAATCACCTTGGATAAAATTTCACCTTTCCAAATCCTTGCTGGAACATTAACAGGAAAAATGAACAAACCTGTTCAATCCTAGCATTGAAAAAATGGTGTCTCTCAACACACTATTGTAGAAGCTCACAGGATAATCAAGTCTCAATATTTTACTGTACAATCTTTCTATGAATAATCTCCTCAACATTCTACTGCACAGACTCTCTTTGGACAATTTCCTCTCAGATGACATCTACAAACTTGTATAGACAATCTCCTAGGCCCAACTATCTTCAACTCCTTCATTAATGACCTTCCCTCCATCATACCATCATAAGGCCTAAAGCGCAATGCTGGATGATGATTGCATTGTGCTCACTTCTATTTGACAGGTCCTTAGATACTGAAACAGTCCATTCCCACATGCAGCA
The DNA here is from genome assembly GCF_964194155.1 of Cetorhinus maximus. NCBI lineage: Eukaryota > Metazoa > Chordata > Chondrichthyes > Lamniformes > Cetorhinidae > Cetorhinus > Cetorhinus maximus. The sequence continues at coordinate 16,038,672 of NC_135917.1, read as the reverse complement.
AGGCCTGGACAACATTTAGGTTTGGGCTGATAAGTGGCAAGCAAAATTCACACCACACAAGCACCAAACAATGGCGATCCCTAATAGATAGTCTAACTACCTATACTGGACATTCAATGGCATTACCATCCCTGAATCCCACACTAAAACATGCGAGGATCTTCATTGACCAGAAACCTAACTGGGCTAGCCATATAAATACTGTGGTTACAAGAGCAGGTCAGATGCTGGGTATTTATGGTGAGTAACTCACCTCTTGACTCCCCAATGGCTGTCCACCATCTACAATGCTCAAGTCAGGAATGTGATGGAATACTCTTCATTTGCCTGGATGAGTGCAGCTCCAACAACACTCAAGAAGCTCCACACCATCCAGGACAAAGCACTGTACTTGATCGGCAACACATCCACCACTTGGCAGCAGTGTGTACCATCTACAAGATGCACTGCAACAACTCCCCAAGGCACCTTCGACAGAACCTTCCAAACCTGCAACCTCTACCACCTAGAAGGACAAGGACAGCAGACACATGGGAACACCACCACCTGCAAGTTCCCGCCAAACCACACACTATCCTGACCTGGAAATATATCTCCGTTCTTTCACTGTCACTGGGTCAAAATCCTGGAACTCCCTTCCTAACAGCACTGTAGGTGTACCTACACCACAGGGACTGCAGCGGTTCAAGAAGGCAGCTCACCACCACCTTCTCAAGGGCAATTATGGATGGTTTTGCCAGCAATGCCCACATCCCATGGATGAATAAAGGAAAACTTCTCTCAACACTGAACTGTCCAGTATCTCCATGGCCAATCTCCACTACCACTGGGGTAAATGGGATGTATTCAGAACAGGTATAGCAGCTCAAAACTGGACATCCATGAGGCGCTGTGAGTCAGCAAAACTAGCAGAATTGTATTCCACCACAATCTGTAACTTCCTGGCTCAGTATATCCCTCACTCTACCATGAAGATCAAACCAGGGGACCAGCACTGATTCATAGTGCCTGAGAGACATAGGGCAGAATTTTGCCGTCGGCGAGCAGGGGGCGGGGCCTGCTCGCCAACACTTAAAATGACTCGGGATGACGTTGGGGAGAACCCCCGACATCACCCCACCCCATTTAAATATTTAGGAAGGTGGGGGCGCAGCAAAATCAGCTGTGCGCCCGCCGACCTGTCAATGGTCAGGATCATTTAAACAATTAAAGGCCCTGCCCGTCCAACCTTAAGGTTGGCGGGCAGGCCAGGAGCCCTGGCGGGGAATAGAAAAAACATGAAACCTCATCCACTGGCGGGATGAAGTTTCATGTAGGGTTTAAAAAATTTTAATAAAGTTATTCTGTAAATTATGAACATGCCCCAACTCATGTGACATTGTCACATGAGGGGACATGTAAGAGGTTTTTTTTTCTATTTTTAATATTTTTCAAAGTCCAGGCGATCTCCCTGAGGCTGCACTTAGCCTCAGGGAGATGTGCGCTCTTTCGTACGCATGCGCGATAGAGCGCACTCTTGCTTTTGGGGAATCCCCCCCCGCCCGCACAGGGAGCGCATAGCGCTTCCCACCGGACGTCACGCTGGGCGGGCCTTAATTGGCCCGCCCATTTAAAATGGCGGCGGGGCCCGCTTCTCCGGCGGGGATCGGCTCCCCGCCCGCCGGAGATTGGGTCGGGTCCACCCGCCCGACAGGCAGGAAATTCTGCCCATAGAGTCATTATGGCATAGAAGGAGGCCATTCAACTCATCAAGTCTATGCTAGCCCTCTGTGGATAAATCCAGTCAACCCCATTCCCCTGCTCTATCCCTGTAACCCTGCAGGTCTATTTCACTCAAGTGCCCATCCAATTTCCTTTTAAAATCATTCCTCATCTCCACTTTCCCCACCCTCATGGGCAGCAAGTTCCAGGTCATTACCATTCGCTGTGTAAAAAAGTTCCTCCTCACATTCACCCTGTAACTCTTGCCCAAAACCTTCAATCTATGTCCCCCTAGTCCTTGCATCATCAACTAATGGAAACGGTTTTTCTTTGTCTACCTTATCCAAACCTGTCATAATCTTGTACACCTCTATCAAATCTCTCCTCAATCCCCTTTGCTCCAAGGAGAACAACCCCAACTTCTCCAGCGTAACCTTGCAGGCTGGATACACTCTGGATACACTGATCTGGATGGCTTTCATCACAGATTGCTAAAGGAAATGCCAGTGGAGAGGACCAGAAACTGAGTTGGACTAGCCAAATAAATACTGTAGCTACAAGAGCAGGTCAGAGGCTAGGAATCCTGTGACAAGTAACTCACCTCCTGACTCCCCAAAGCCTGTCCACCATCTACAAGGCATAAGTCAGGAGTGTGATGGAATACTCTCCACTTGCCTGGATGAATACAGCTCCAACAACACTCAAGAAGCTTGACACCATCCAGGACAAAGCAGCCCCGCTTGATTGGCACCACATCCACAAACATTCACTCCCTCCACCACCTATGCACAGTGGCAGCAGTGTGTGTACCATCTACAAGATGCACTGCAGGAATTAACCAAGGCTCCTTCAACAGCACCTTCCAAACCCACGACCACTACCATCTAGAAGGACAAGGGCAGTAGACACATGGGAACACCACCACATGGAAGTTCCCCTCAAAGCCACTCACCATCGTGACTCAGAACTATATCACCGTTCCTTTACTGTCGCTGGGTCAAAACCCTGGAACGAACTCCCTAACAGCACTGTGGGTACACCTACATCACATGGACTGCAGCAGTTCAAGAAGGCAGTTCACCACCACCTTCTCAAGGGCAATTAAGGATGGGCAATAAATGCTGGCCTAACCAGCGACGCCCACATCCCATGAATGAATTTTTTTAAAAACTGGCTTAAGGACAGAAAACAGCGAGTTGTCTTAAACGGTTATTTTCAGACTGGAGGATGGTAGACAGTGGTGTTCCCCAAAGGTCAGTGCTAGGACCACTGCTTTGTTTGCTATATAAAAGTGACTTGGACATTGAAATTAAAAGTAAAATTTCAAATTTGATGATGATTCCAAACCTGGAGGAGTGTTAAACAGTGAGGATTGCTACCAATCAACTGCAACAGGACATAGATGGTCCAGGAGAATGGGCAGAGAAATGGCAGATGGGATTTAATACAGAGAAGTGTGAGGTGATGCACTTTGGCAGAAGAAAAAGGGAGAGGCAACATAGACTTAATGGTACAGTTCTAAAAAGTGTACAGGGCAGTGGGACCCGGGGGTGCATGTGCAGAGATCTTTAAAGGTGGCTGGACATATTGAGAGAGTGGTTAGCAAAGTATATGGGATCTTGGGCTTCATAAATAGAGGTGTTGAGTACAAAACCAGGGGAGTTATGCTGAACCTTTATAAAGCTCTGATTAGGCACGAACTCTGCTCCCTCTTTTCGAACCTAGGTAGTGCCTTGTTTGAATGATAAGCATAGAAAATCATGGCAGCCACAGTGCCAGGTGCACCTAAAAATGAGATGACCACCTGTCCGAGCTACAACACAGAACTATATGTATGTTAAAAAGGTAAAACAGCATGTGATAGACAGAACAAAGCGATTCTATGGCCAACGGATCAGATCTAAGCTCTGCAGTCCTGCCACATCCAGTCGTGAATGGTGATGGACAATTAAACAATTCACTTGGAGGGGGAGGCCCCATGATCATCTTCCTCCTTGGTGATAGTAGAGCCCAACATATCAGTGCAAAAGACAAGTCTGAAGCATTTGCAATAATCTTCACCCAGAAATGCCAAATGGATGATCCTTCCTGGCCTCCACCTGAGGTCCTCAGCATTAAAGATACCAGTTGTCAGCTAATTCACTCCAGTTGATATGAAGAAACAGCTGAAGGTACTGGAAACTGCAAAGGCTATGGGCCCCAGCAATAGTACTGAAGACTTGTACTCCAGAACTAGCCAAGCTGTTGCAGTACAGCTACAACACTGGCATCTACCCAGCAATGTGGAAAACTGCCCAGGTATGTTCTGTACATGAAAAACAGGACAAATCCAACCCGGCCAATTACCGCCCCATCAGTCTACTCTCGCTCATCAGTAAAGTGATGGAAGGGGTCATCAACAGTGCTATCAAGCAGCACTTACTCAGCAATAACCTGCTCACTGGCATTCATTTTGGGTTCTGCCAGGTCCATTTGGCTTCAGTTCTCATTACAGCCTTATTCCAAGTAAGGAAAAAGGACATGAAGACCAGAGGTGAGGTGAGAGTAACTGCTCTTGACATCGAGGCAACATTTGAACCAGTGTGACATCAAGGAGCCCTCATGAAATTGAAGTCAATGTGAATCAGCAGGGTGAACTCTCCACTGGTTGGAGTCATACCTAGCACAAAGGAGGATGGTTATGGTTGTTGGAGGCCAATCATCTCAGCCTCAGGACATCACTGCAGGAGTTCCTCAGGGTAGTGTCCTAGGCCCAACCAACTTCAGCTGCTTCATCAATGACCTTCCTTCCATCATAAGGTCAGGAGTGGGGATGTTCACTGATGATTACACAATGTTCAGCACCATTCGCAACTCCTCAGATAATAAAATATAATGCCCTCGCGTGCAGCAAGACCTGGACAACATTCAATCTTGGGCTGATAAGTGGTCAATGACATTCACACTCCTAGGTAATGACCATCTCCAACAAGAGAGGAGCTAACCATCGCCCCTTGACATTCAATGGCATTAACATCGCTGAATCCCCCACTATCAACATCCTGGGAGTTAATATTGACCAGAAACTTAACTGGTCCAACCACAAGAGAGGCTGGAAATTATGTGGTGAGTAATTGTGGACCCACCCAATCTACCCAAGGGCAAGACCCACCCAGTCTACCCATTCCCCAGGTACAGGAGTCACTCAATTCACTTTCCATTTAATTCTTGCTTTAGGTTTAAATGACCATTTATAACTTATTCCTGACCACAATCCAGAAGAATTCCACCGTTTTCTGAAGCCGCAATCAATTCAATTTTGTTTGTAATGTTTTAGTCGATTGTGTGTTTACTGCACTAGGTGGCAGTCTTCGCCATCAGTCAATGTTTGTGAACATAAAGAAATTAATCTTGAAGTTATGTTCTTGCTTTTATCTTTTTCAACTGCTAATTATGTCCTCTGGTTCTTTTATGTTGATTTTGCATAAATTAACTCTGCATATGCATCTATCAATTCTCTTCATGCTTTTAACAAATTCCATTCCATTCTCCCTCCCTTACACCTCTCTTCCAATGTGATTGACATGCACAGTCTTCAATCTTCATAGCCCAATGATCCAGAATGTCTTAGAATCATCATGTTGCCTTTATCTGAATCCTTTGCCCTGCTTAAAGGTGAGTGGCTGGAGGAGAATTTTCCTTGTGTTGGGTCCTGAATGGAGCATTTTCTTGTGAACGTGAGCATTGATAAACACAGGGAGCAGCAGTTCCCTTATCGACTACGGTATTTGTCATTTATGACATTAACATAATCAATCAGCTTGATCAACATGGTCTATGCTAATAAGCACCTTAATAAGGACTTGTACTTCTTGACCCAGGTAAGAAATGAAGTGTTCTGCAATCTAGATGAACAGGACTGTTGATATTCAAAAAACAACAAGGGAGATTAATTTTACAGACGCTGATGCATCCAATACACAATCCAGGAGAGTTTGAAGTGGGCTTTTATCAGTACACTCAATTGTCACACAGATGTTGATGGTCTGGCTGCACATTTCCAGCATTTTCTCCTTCTTGTAGCTCGCTCTTCTCATTTCACTGTGGGTTTATCTTTTGTGCGGATGTGCAGCGTGGAATGTCAGTCACACAATTAGCTTCCTGTCACTGTGCTGCCACATTACTGAACACTAATTGTAAGGGTTTAACCAAAGTTTGGGAATGTTTTCATGAGAGCAGAGGATATTGTGGAAAGAGGAGTTTTGATGGATGTGTTTAAAATTATAAAGGAGTGGAACAGAGTAGATAGAAACAGAAGGGTAGATAATAACCTTCGTCATGCTCACTTTTCAGGCGGGCGTATGGGGCAAAAATACCAATTTCATGCCTCTGAAATACTGGAGTGAGCAATTTTTTAGGCAACCCTGGCCACTGCCTAAACCAAGCATTAGGCCCTGAGAACAGGTTATTGAGGGGCCTAACGTATATTTTAGGACCCCTCTGCCAAATTGTGTGCAAGGCAATCAGCCCAAAATTGAAACTGGGCATGGAGACAGGCCAGGAGAGTGGAAATTGGTTCTTGGATATCAATTGAGCATCAATGACAAATTAAATTTACCAATCATTTGGGTCCCATGACCCAATCACAGAGCTCAAATCTGATTGACCGACAGTCAAACCGGCCAATCACCACAGAACCATAGTTACAGCACAGAAAGAGGCCACTCGGCTCATTGTGTCCATGCTGATTCTCTGTAAGAGCAACTCAGCTAGTCCCACTCCCCCACCCTTTCTCCATAGCCCTGCAATTCTTTTCTCTTCATGTGTTTATCCAGTTCCCTTTTGAAAGCCACAATTGAATCCGCCTCCACTACACTCTCAGGCAATGCATTCCAGATCCTAATCACTCCCCGCGTAAAAAGTTCTTCTACATGTTATTGTTCCTTCTTTCGCCAATCACCTGAAATTGGTGTCCCCTGGTTCTCGATCCTTCCAGCTCAATTTTTGAATATTTAACAATGGAGTCCTGAGCTTTCTAATGAATAGAGGAATTAATAGACCTGAACTCTTGACCTGTTGTTCTCCCCTCCCTCCTTTTTCATTTGGACAGTGTGTTAAAGAAGCTTGTCCAGCCCAGCCATGCCAGTTCTGATGAAGGTTCCCACTGAAACATGATGATATCTATTCTCTTTCAGATGCCGACTGGCCTACTGACTATCTCAGCATTTACTCTATCCATTCTGATTTCAGTGGAAATGATAGTTGGGTGTAAAAGTCAAGATTTACTCTCTAACTTTCTGTCCTTAATCTTGTTTGGTGAGTGGGTTGGTGGATGGAACGCAGAAATTTATGACTTGAGTGCTGCAGTAATCTCCATCCAGTGTGTCAAGGGCCTCCACGTGTGCTGCAATTTATTCCTTCAAAGCGTTAAGTTTAGCCAGCTGTGGGTTTTCACTAGTATGGGCTCTGTCAGCAGTAGTACACTGGAGGCTACTGTTTTCAGTCCAATGCCAGATCCTGTTGCAGTTTATTCCACTGAGTTCCCTGAATCACAGCCCAGTTTTCTAGCTTCTGCTGCCAAAAGCAGATTCCTCTCTTGCTACAGTCAAACCTCCCTCTATTAAAGCAGTATTGACCAGGGTTCATTGGTGCTTTGCATCACCACACTGCGCATTCTGTTACGCCTTTGCATTCAAAGAATGCCAAGAACAAGAATGCAAAGGAAACCTTTACCGTCTGATAGGCGATCCCTCACTCACCTCCAGCCCAACTTTTCTTGTCTCTCTCTTTATCTGACTGACAGAGTGAGACTTTGGCTCAGTGGTAGCATTCATACCCTTAATTAGAAGGTGCATGGCTCAGTCCCTGCAAGTGGAGACCGGAGCTTCTGCTCTGAAATCTGGGACGTGCAGTGGGATATTTGCATCTGTGGGTGGCCCCCACCTCAACATATGGGCTGTGGGAGCCCATAAAAATCTTCTGTCATATAGAATTAACCACCCTATCAGCTGGGATAATGATCACATCACAGACTGTCAGCCTGTTAATCAGCCTGCAAATCCTTCTGTTACTTCACACTGTTCTCCAAGAGAATACTGTAAAGAAATAATAACAACTCATACTGATATTGCTCTTCATGTACTTTCTTCTCTTCCACATCCTCAGTCTGTTGAGGGGAGGTGGTGGTGGCATACTGGTATCGTCACTGACTAGTATTCCAGAGACCCAGCGTAATTCTCTGGGGAACCTGGATTGGAATCCCACCATTGGCAGTTGGTGAAATTTGAATACAATAAAAAAACCTGCAATTTGCTGATTCACTAATGTCCTTTAGGGAAAGGAAATCTGTTGTCCTTACCTGGTCTGGCCTACATGTGACTCCAGACCCATAGCAATGTGGTTGACTCTTAAATTCCCTCTGAACAAGGGCAATTAGGGATGGGCAATAAATGCTGGCCTAGCCAGTGACACGCACATCCCATGAACGAATTTTTAAAAAATTGTGGTCCAGTGCTCCTGGCACTGACAAAGAGCACAACTCTGCACATCATAGGCCTGTGATTTTTCAAGATGTGCTCTGTTATTGCCACCTGCTACTGGGAACTCTGAGTCAGGTAATCAGTCCTGAAGACTCACTGCACAGTCTCCTGCCCTAACTCAGTCTTTCCTAGGAGCCTCAAACACGTGGAACACCTTACCTCCCTCAGCCTTCAATTCCCTCCACAATCTACAGGCTCTTAACCCAAGCTTGGTGCACATAATCACTTCTTGATTTTGACCTAACCGTCTTGTCTATTCTTCCCAATTGTGGAACTATTCTGCACAATGGGCCTCAGCCCTTCACCTGAAAATCTCATTGAAAGACAAGTATAGATGTGCCAAATGATATATATATATATATATATATATTTTAAATTCAGACACAAAAAGCAATAAAATGAATGCCCTGTTAACTTTTTTATTGCGGGAAAGGAATCAGTTGAGGCTGCACAGGAAACCTGGTAAACTCCCTTCAATTCTTCAAATAGTTCCTGAGTATCTTTCTCTTCCAGCTGAAACACCTGAAGAAGTAGCCAGGGCTTAACAGATGGCACAGTTGCGCCTTTGATGTTTTCCCAGTATTTTTGTATTGTGTTGATAGTTCAAAGGTATTTTGCATAAGCAGACTGAGTCCCCTACAAACACAAACCCGGTCCATTACACTTGCAATGCATAAGTGTTTTCAGGTTTGACAATTAATCTTTTTGTTAAGTTTTTAGTAAGATCTACGCACACTGACAAGGCCAGCATTTATTGCCCATCCCTAATTGCCCTTGAGAAGGTGGTGGTGAGCTGCCTTCTTGAACCGCTGCAGCCCATGTGGTGTAGGTACACCCACAGTGCTATTAGGGAGGGAGTTCCAGGATTTTGACCCAGTGACAGTGAAGGAACGGCAATATATTTCCAAATCAGGATGGTGAGTGTCTTGGAGGGGAACTTCCAGGTGGTGGTGTTCCCATCTATCTGCTGCCCTTGTGCTTCTAGATGGTAGTGGTCATGGGTTTGGAAGGTGCTGTCGAAGGAGCCTTGGTGAGTTCCTGCAGTGCATCTTGTAGATGATACACACTGCTGCTACTGTGCGTCAGTGGTGGAGGGAGTGAATGTTTGTGGATGGGGTGCCAATCAAGCGGGGCGGCTTTGTCCTGGATGGTGTCGAGCTTCTTGATTGTTTTTGGAGCTGCACTCATCCAGGCAAGTGGGGCGTATTCCATCACACTCCTGACTTGTGCCTTGTAGATAGTGGACGTCTTTGTGGAGTCGGGAGGCAAGTTTCTCGACGCAGGATTCCTAGCCTCTGACCTGTTCTTGCAGCCACAGTATTTATATGGCTAGGCCAGTTCAGATTCTGGTTAATGGAACCCCCAGGATGTTGATAGTGGGGGATTCAGCAATGGTAATGCCATTGAATGTCAAGGGGTGATGATTAGGTTCTCTCTTGTTGGAGATGGTCATTGCCTGGCACTTGTGTGGCGCTAATGTTACTTGCCACTTGTCAGCCCAAGCCTGGATCTTGTCCAGGTCTTGCTGCATTTGGACATGGGCTGCTTCAGTATCTGAGGTGTCACAAATGGTGCTGAACGTTGTGCAATTATCAGCGAACATCCCCACTTCTGACTTTATGATGGAAGGAAGGTCATTGATGAAGCAGCTGAAGATGTTTGGACCAAGGACACTACCCTGAGGAACTCCTGCAGTGATGTCCTGGAGCTGGGATAACTGACCTCCAACAACCACAACCATCTTCCTTTGTGCTTGGTATGACTCCAAAAAGTGGAGAGTTTTCCCCCTGATTCCCATTGACTCCAGTTTTATTAGGGCTCCTTGATGCCACACTCGGTCAAATGCTGCCTTGATGTCAAGGGCAGTCACTCTCACCTCACCTCTGGAGGTCAGCTCTTTAGTCCATGTTTGAACCAAGGCTGTAATGAGGCCAGGAGCTGAGTTGCCCTGGCGGAACCCAAACTGGGCATCAGTGAGCAGGTCATTGCGAAGCAAGTGCTGCTTGATAGCACTGTTGATGACCCCTTCCATCACTTTACTGATGATAGAGAGTAGACTGATGGGGCAGTAATTGGTTGGTTTGGATTTGTCCTGCTTTTTGTGGACAGGACATACCTGGGCAATTTTCCACATAGTCAGGTACATGCCAGTGTTGTAGCTATACTGAAACAGCTTGGCTAGGGGCGCGGCAAGTTCTGGAGTACAAGTCTTCAGTACTATTTATGGAATATTGTCAGGGCCCATAGCCTTTGCAGTATCCAGTACCTTCAGCTCTTTCTTGACATCATGTGGAGTAAATCGAATTGGCTGAAGACTGGCATCTGTGATGCTGGGGACCTCCGGAGGAGGCCAAAGATGGATCATCCACTTGGCACTTCTGGCTGAAGATTGTAGCAAATGCTTCAGCCTTATCTTTTGCACTGATGTGCTGGGCTCTTCCATCATTGAGGATGGGGATATTTGTGGAGCCTCCTCCTCCAGTGAGTTGTTTAATTGTCCACCACAATTCACAACTAGATGTGGCAGGACTGCAGAGCTTAGATTTGATCCGTTGCTTGTGGAATCACTTAGCTCCAACTATTGCTTGCTGCTTATGCTGTTTGGCACACAGGTAGTCCTGTGTTGTAGCTTCACCAGGTTGACACCTCATTTTTAGGTATGCCTGGTGCTGCTCCTGGCATGCCCTCCTGCACTCTTCATTGAACCAGGGTTGATCCCCTGGCTTGATGGTAATGGTAGAGTGGGGGATATGCCAGGCCATGAGGTTACAGATTGTGTTCAAGTACAATTCTGCTGCTGCTGATGGCCCACAGTGCCTCATGGATGCCCAGTCTTGAGTTGCTAGATCTGTTTGAAATCTATCCCATTTAGCACAGTGGTAGTGCCACACAACACAATGGAGGGTGTCCTCAATGTGAAGGCTCCACAATGACTGTGCGATGGTCACTCCTACCGATACTGTCATGGACAGATGTGTCTGTGGCAGGCAGGTTGGCAAGGATGAGGTGAAGTATGCTTTTCCCTCGTGTTGGTTCCCTCACCACCTGCTGCAGACCCAGTCCAGCAGCTATGTCCTTTAGGACTCGGCCAGCTCGGTCAGTAGTGGTGGTACCGAGCCACTCTTGGTGATGGACATTGAAGTCCCCCACCTAGAATACATTCTGCACCCTTGCCACCCTCAGTTCTTCCTCCAAATGGTGCTCAACACAGAAGATTACTGATTCATCAGCTGAGGGAGGGGGGTACGTGGTAATCAGCAGGAGGTTTCCTTGCCCATGTTTGACCTGATGCCATGAGGCTTCATGGGGGGTCGGAGTCAATGTTGAGGACCCCCAGGTTAACTCCCTCCAGACTGTATACCACTGTGCCGCCACCTCTGCTGGGTCTGTCCTGTTGGTGATGGTGGTGTCTGGGACATGATCTGTAAGATATGATTCGGTGAGGATGGCTATGTCAGGCTGTTGTTTGATTAGTCTGTGAGGCAGCTCTCCAAATTTTGGCACTAGGCCCCCAGCTGTTAGTAAGGAGAACTTTGCGGGGTCAACAGGGCTGAGTTTGCTGTTGTCGTTTCCGGTTCTGAGGTCGATGCTGGGTGGTCCGTCTGGTTTCATTCCTTTTATTAGGCTTCATAGTGGCTTTTATACAACTGAGTGGCTCACTAGACCATTTCAGAAGGCATTTATGAGTCAACCACATTGTTGTGGGTCTGGAGTCACATGTAGGCCAGGCCAGGTAAGGACGACAGATTTCCTTCCCTAAAGGACATTAGTGAACCAGATGGATTTTTACAACACTCAGCAATGGTTTCATGATCACCATCAGACTTTTAATTCCAGATTTTTATTGAATTTAAATTCCACAATTTGCCATGGTGGGATTCTAGCCCGGGTCCCCAGAGCACTACCCTGGGTCTCTGGATTAATAGCCCAGTGAGAATACACAATGCCACCAGCTACCCCTCCGAGGTGTGTGCAAATGTTACTTGCCACTTGTTAGCCCAAGCTTCGATATTGCCCAGGTCTTGTCGCATTTGGACATGGACTGCTTCAGTATCTGAGGAGTTGCGAATGGTGCTGAACATTGTGCTGAACATTGTGCAATCATCAGTGAACATCCTCACTTCTGACCTTATGATGGAGGGAAGGTCATTGATGAAGCAGCTGAAGAGGTTGGGCCTAGGACACTACCCTGAGGGGACAATTTCAAAGATCGCGGATGATACAAAGCTTGGGAGTGTTGTGAACGGTGAGGTGGATGGTGTGGAACTTCAAGAGACCATAAGACCATAAGACGTAGGAGAAAAAGTAGACCATTCAGCCCATCGAGTCTGCTCCGGCATTCAATTAGCTCATGGCTAATCTGATAATCCTCAACTCCACTTTCCTGCCTTTTCCCCATAGCCCTTGATTCCCTCACTGATTAAAAATCTGCCTATCTCAGTCTTGAATATAATTAACGACCCAGCCTCTACAGCCCTCTATGGTAAAGAATTTCACAGATTCACCACCCTCTGAGAGGAGAAATTCCTCTTCATCTCTGTCTTAAATGGGCGACCCTTCACTCTGAGATTATGTCCTCTCATCCTAGACTCTCCCACAAGGGGAAACAGCCTCTCAGCGTCTACCCTGTCAAGCCCCCTAAGAATCTTATATGTCGCCTCTCATTCTTCTAAACTCCAACAAGTACAGACCCAACCTATTCAACCTCTCCTCAAAAGAAAATTCCTCCATACCCGGGACTGACCTAGTGAACCTTCTCTGGACTGCCTCCAATGCCAGAATATCTTTCCTTAGATAAGGGGATCAAAACTGTTCACAGTATTCTAGGTGTGCTAGACTAGTGCCTTGTATAGTTTTAGAAAGACTTCCCTGTTTTTATACTCCAGTTCCTTTGAAATAAAGACCAACATTCCATTTGGCTTCCCTATTACCTGCTGAAATTATAAGCTAGCTTTTTGTGATTCATGCACAAGGACCCCCAAATCCCTCTGTGCTGCAGCTTTCTGCAGTCTTTCTCCATTTAAATAATATTCAGCTCCTCTATTCTTCCTGCCAAAGTGCATAACCTCACATTTTCCCACATTATATTTCACCTGCCAAGTTTTTGCCCACTCACTTAACCTGTCTATATCCCTTTGCAGACTCTTTGTGTCATCCTCACCAATTGCCTTCCCAACTATTTTGTGTCATCCGCAAACTTGGTGATAGTACATTCACTTCCTTTGTCCAAGTCATTAATGTATATTGTAAATAATTGTGGCCCCAGCACTGATCTCTGTGGCACTCCACTAGTTACAGGTTGCCATCCTGAAAATACCCCCCTTATCCCAACTCTCTGTCTTCTATTAGTTAGCTAATCCTCTATCCATGCTAATATACTACTTCCAACACCATGGGCTCTTATATTTTTCAGTAGTCTTATGTGCGGTACCTTATCGAACACCTTTTGGAAATCCAAATATATTACATCTACTGGTTCTCCTTTATCAATCCTGATTGTTACCTCCTCAAAGAGTTCTAATAAATTTATCAGGCATGATTTCCCCTTCATGAAGCCATGCTGACTCTGCTTGATTAGATTATGCATTTCTAAATGCTCTGCTATTACATCCTTTATAATAGACTAACATTTTCCCAATGACGGATGTTAAGCTAACTGGCCTATAGTTACCTGTTGTTGTCTCCTTCCATTTTTGAATAAAGGTGTTGCATTGGCAGTTTTCCAATCCTCTGGGACTTTTCCAGAATCTTAGGATTCTTGGAAGATTATTACCAGTGCATCCATTATCTCTGTAGCTACTTTCTTTAATATCCTAGGATGCAACCCATCAGGTCCAGGGGACTTATCGGCCTTTAGCCCCATTGGTTTCCCTAATATTTTTTCTCTAGTGATAGTTATTGTATTTATTTCCTCCCGGCCTTTTGCCCCTTGAGTATTTCATATTTTTGGAATGCTATTAGTGTCTTCTGAAGACTGATGCAAAGTATTATTCAACTCCTCTGCCATTTCCAGGTTCCCCATTATTATTTCCCCCGCCTCATTCTCTAAGGGGCCTATGTTCACTTTGGCCTCTCTCTTCCTTTTTATATATTTAAAGAAGCTCTTACTGTCCGTTTTTAAATTACTTGCTAGTTTACCCTCAAAGTTTATTTTCTCCATCTTTATTGTTTTTTTGGTCATCTTTTGTTGGTTTTTAAAACTTTCCCAATCCTCTGGCTTACCACTAATCTTTGCCACATTGTATGTTTTTTCGTTCAATTTGATACTATCCTAAACTTCCTTGGTGAACCATGGTTGGTTTACCCCCTTCCTAGAAACCTTGTTCCTCACTGGGATATATCTTTGTTGTGAGTCATGAACTATTTTCTTAAACGTCTGCCATTGTTTAACAGCCGTCTTTTCTGCTAAATTCCTTTTCCAGTCCACTCCAGCCAATTCTGCCCTCATTCCTTTGTAATTTTTCAAGTTTGCAAGTAATTTGCAAGTTTCTCACTCTCAAACTGAATGCTAAATTCTACCATGTTATGGTCAATGTTTCCTATGGGATCTTTTACTCTGAGGTCATTTATTAAACCTGCCTCATTACACATTACCAGATCCAAATTAGTTTGATCCCTGGTTGGATCCAAGACATATTGTTCTAGGAAACTGTCCCTAATACACTCTATGAATTTTTACTCGCGGCTACCTCTGCCAATTTGATTTTCCCAATCTACATGAAGATTAAAGTCACCCATGATTAATATACTGCCTTTTTTACATGCCCTCATTGTCTCCTGATTCATTTTCTGTCCTACAGTATAGCTACTGTTAGGGGGTCTATAGACTACTCCCACCAGTGTCTTCTTCCCCTTGTTATTTCTTACCTCCACCCATATGGATTCTACATCTTCCGATCCAAGATCATTTCTTGCTATTGTACTTATTCCATCTCATACTAACAAAGCTACCCCACCACCTTTCCTTCCAGCCTGTCCTTTCGAAAAGTTACATACCCTTGACTATTTAGTTCCCAGCTTTGTTCACCTTGTAACCACATCTCCATAATAGCTATAAGATCATACCCATTAATCCCTATTTGTGCCGTTAATTCATTCATTTTGTTCTGAATACTGCATGCATTTAACTAAAGAGCCATTAATTTTGCATTTTTACAATTTTTTCCACATTTGACTCTATTTTGCTGCTTTTTTTTTATGTTTGTACACTTTGTCCCTTTCTGTCACACTCATTATCATTACCTAAATAGCTGCCCTGCAAAGCTGCCATATTCTTTAGCTTTGTAAGGCTATGTAGGCCCTTTCTAGAACCCTCCCCTTGCCTCTATTTAGTTTAAAGCCCTCTCTACAGCCCTAGTTATTCGATTCGCCAGGACACTGGTCCCATCACGGTTCAAGTGAAGCCCGTCCCACTGGAACAGCTCCCTCCTACCCCAGTACTGGTGCCAGTGCCCCATGAACTGAAACCCATTCCTCCCACACCAATCTTTGAACCATGTATTTAATTCCTTGACTTTATTTACCCTTTGCCAGTTTGCCCGTGGATCAGGTAGTAATCCCGAGATTATTATTTTGGAGGTTTTGCTTTTTAATTTAGCTCCTAAATGTTCAAATTCTTTCAGCAGAACCTCCTTTCTCGTCCTATCAATGTCGTTAGTATCAACATGGATGACCACAACTGGATCCCTCCCCTCCCACTCCAAGTTCCCCTCTAGCCCTGAGGAGATGTCCTTAACCCTGGCACTGGGCAGGCAACACAGCTCACGCTCACGGCTGCAGAGAACAACATCTATCCCATTAATTATACTGTCCCCTACCACTACTACATCCCTATTTCTTCACTTGAATGGATACCTGTATCACGGTGCCGTGGTCAGTTTGTTCATCCTTCCTGCAGTCCCCATTCTCGTCCACACAGCTTGCAAGAGCCTTGTAACTGTTAGATATTTCCAGGAGCACAAGAGGACATAGACAAGTTGGTGGGGTGGGCAGCAGGTGGCAGATGAAGTTCAATGTGGAGAAGTGTGAGCTGATGCATTTTGGTAGGAAGAACATGGATAGACAATACAAAATATAAATATGTGCATATGTCATTGAAGGTGGCAGGACAGGTAGAGAGAGCAGTTGATAAAGTATATCGTATCTTGGGCTTTATTAATAGGGGCATAGAGTACAAGAGCAGGGAGGTTATGCTGTGTTTATATAAGACACTTGTTAGACCTCAGCTGGTGTATTGTGTACAGTTCTGGGTGCCACATTATAGGAAGGATGTGAACACATTGGAGAGAGTGCGGAAGAGGTTTACAAGAATGGTTCCAGGTATGAGAAACTTCAGCTATGAGGATAGATTGGAGAGGTTGGGACTGTTCTCCTTGGAGAGAAGAAGGCTAAGAGGAGATTTGATAGAGATGTTCAAAATCATGAGGGAGCTGGACAGAGTAGATAGGGAGAAGCTGTTCCTGTTCGTAAAAGGATCGAGAACGAGAGGGCAGAGGTTTAAAGTGAATTGCAGAAGAAGCAAATGTGACATGAGAATCTTTTTCACACAGCGAGTGGTTCGGGTCTGGAATTCACTGCCTGGAAGTGTGGTGGAGGCAGGTTCAATCGAGGCATTAAAGAAGGCATTAGATGATTATTTGAATAGAAACAATGTGCAGGAGTATGGGAAAAGGCAGGGCAATGGCACTAGGTGAGTTGCTCATTTGGAGAGCTGATGCAGACACGATGGGCCGAATGACCTCCTTCTGTGCCGTTAAAATTCAGTGATTCTGAGGAACTCCTGCAGTGATGTCCTGGGACTGGGATGATTGGCCTCCAACAAAAAAGATCCATTTTCATTTTTGCAGGGTATGACTCCAACAGTAGAGAGATTTCCCCAATTACCATTGACTTAATTTTACTAGGGTTGCTTGATTGCACATTGGGTCAAATGCTGTTAAGGACAATTACTCTCACCTCGAAACTCTGGAGTTCAGCTCTTTTGTCCATGTTTGGAACAAGGCGCCAATGAGTCTGGAGCAAAGTGGTCCTGGCAGAGCACAAACTGAGCATTGGTGAGCAGGTTATTGGTGAATAAGTGCCAGATGGCACTGTCAACTGTCCATTGCTTTACTGATGACTGAGAGTAGATTGATGGGGCGGTAATTGGCCAGGTGGGATTTGTCCTGCTTTTTGTGCACAGGACCTACCTGGGCAATTTTTCACTTGCTGGGTAGTTGCCAGCGTTGTAGCTGTACTGGAACAGCTTGGCTAGGGGTGCTGCAGGTTCTGGAGCACAAGTCTTCAATATTATTGCCAGAATATTGTCAGGGCCCATAACCTTTACAGCATCCAGTGCCTTCAGCTCTTTCTTGATATCATGTGGAGTGAATCGAATTGGCTGAAGACTGGCATCTGGGGACCTCCGGAGGAGGCCAAGATGGATCATCCACTCGGCACTTCTGGCTGAAGATACTTGCAAACGCTTTATTCGTGTCTTTTGCTCTCACATGCTGGGTTCCACTATCATCAAGGCGTGGGATGATCATGGAGCCTCCTCCTCCAGTTAGTTGCTTAATTATCTACCATCATTCATGACTGAATGTGGCAGGACTGCAGACCTTAGATCTGATCCGTTGGTTGTGGGATCCCTTCGCTCTGTCTATAGCATTCTACTTATGCTGTTTGGCATGTTATAGCTTCACCAGGTTGACACTCTAATCGTGTATGTTGATAGTATTGGAATCGGCAGGTCACTGAACAAAGAACAAAGAACAAGAACAAAGAAAAGTACAGCACAGGGACAGACCCTTCGGCCCTCCAAACCTGCGTCGATCAAATTGCCCGTCAAACTAAAACATTTTGCACTTCCAGGGTCCGTATCCCTCTATTCCCATCCTATTCATGTATTTGTCAAGCTGCCGCTTAAACACCACTATCGTACCTGCTTCCACCACCTCCTCTGGCAGCGAATTCCAGATACTCACTACCCTCTGTGTAAAAAACTTGCCCCGTACATCTCCTCTATAGTTTTCTCCTCTCACCTTAAATCTATGTCCCCTAGTAATTGACTCTTCCACCCTGGGAAAAAGCTTCTGACTATCTACTCTGTCCATGCCACTCATAATTTTGTAAACTTCTATCAAGTCGCCCCTCAATCTCCGTCGCTCTAGTGAGAACAATCCGAGTTTCTCCAACCTCTCCTCATAGCTAATAACCTCCAGACCAGGCAGCATCCTGGTAAACCTCCTCTGCACCCTCTCCAACGCCTCCATATCCTTCTGGTAATGTGGCGACCAGAATTGCACGCAATATTCCAAGTGTGGCCTAACCAAGGTTCTATACAGCTGCAGCACTGGTTCACATATTCAACATAATATTGAACTGTCACATGAACTCATGCTCATCAAACATCAAACAGATGCTAGTCCTTTCAATTGGGAGATGCCTATCTGTTGAAAGGCTGAATGATTCTAAGCAGGAAAATGCAGATCTGACAGATGAAATGAGCTTCAATATGACCATCGGTGAGCTTCAATATGACCATAGGTGCACTCAGTCCAAAGCACTATGGCCTGGGTACATCACAAGATTCCAATATGGGATAGGATTTTTTTTATTTGTTCATGGGATGTGGGCGTCACTGGCTAGGCCAGCATTTATTGCCCATCCCTATTTGCCCTCATTCAGTGGGCATTTAAGAGTCAACCACATTGCTGTTGGTCACATGTAGGCCAGGCCAGGTAAGGACAGAAGGCAGCAGACTTCCTTCCCTAGTGAACCAGATGGGTTTTTATAACAATCAACAATAGTTTCATGGTCGTCATCAGTCTTCTAATTCCAGATTTTTATTGAATTCAAATTTCACCACCTGCCGTGGTGGGATTCAAACCCGGGTCCCCAGAGAATTACTCTGGGTCTCTGGAATACCACTCTAGTGACAATACCACTATGTCACACCTGCCCTATTGCACATTGAAAGATGATGACAACGCAACCAACCACGATGTTTCCCCTTTAGTCCTGAGCCAGACTGGGGAGAATGTGGAAGCCGCTCATTCCACTGCAGTTGCTTTACTCAAAAAGCTTTTTTGTATTAATGAACCATTTCAAATATTTCCAGGTAGCAGGAATTCAAGTTATGAGGCAAGGCTCAGGAAGGATTATATTCTTTAGAAAACAGGAGTGATCAAAGTGACCTTATTGAACTTTTCAGGTTTCTGAAGTGAATTGGCAAGACTGGTTCTGGCAAATTGTTCCCTGTGGTGGAAGATTCAAATCCTAGGGGAGACAGATTAAAGGTTTTGAATTAGGGCCATAATGGGAAATCAGGGGGGACTTTATTAACATCCCTCACTAAAACAAATCATCTGGCCGTTCATCACTGTTATTTGTAGTTTCCTGCTGTGTGCAAATTAATGTCGCATTTCCCTACATTAAGGTTGCACTTCAAAAGTATTTAATTATCTATGAAGTGCTTTGGGACATCTTGAGTTTGTGAAAGCCACCATATAAATGCAAGTCCTTTCTTTCAAAGGGTAATAGGTTTGTGGGATACGTTAACAGGAGAGAACAATTAAGCAAATACTCCAAGTGAGTTTAAGAGATAGGAGTCCGGATTCTCCAGGAAACCAGCAGTAACCCATCAGCTTCCATATTTAACTGAAGTGCGTTCGTTAACACATGGGACACCTCCGTGGGACAGGCAAGTTCAGTCCAGTTTCTATGTTGAACGCTGAACGCATGGGTTTCCCAAGCTTTCTGGAATTTGTCAGGTTAAATGAGGCGAGAGGACAACAGGAATTGACAGGGCTGAGCATTTGACAAGCAAAAAACTTTTAAATGCTGAGATATAACAGCTATTTCCTTGCCTAAGTCAAAGACTCACAGGATCTGTTCTGAGAGTGTGCTTTCACTGCTTTGGGGGATATTTCCAATACTTTGGAGGTCATTTCTGCTACCTTGGATTGTTTTTGTCTTTGCTCTGCACTTCCCAGCTGTCAGCCTTCACTGCAGCATGGGAGCCACCTATGAAGCTCTTCCTTGCATCTCTGATGAGCAAGAAGAGGAACAGCACAAATAACATTAGTATGAGCAAGAGCAGCACCAGCAGCAGCATGTTTTTACTCACTTAGCTGCCAGGGATACCTGGGGCGGCTAACCTGAGGCAGTGTAGTCATCTTGGCACACCAATTTTGAACCATGTACTGTGCCACTCCCAGCCTCCTGCACAAAGCAGTCGCACAATCAACAATCCATCCATATCACAGACCACCACTGCTCACCTTTTACTTTTGCCAGACTATTCTTCACAAGTCAAAAGGCCACTTGGCAGGCAGCTGGCAACAATGAGGAGGATGAGGCAAAGGAGATTTGAAACAAAGTTCGTAAACATTGAACAGAAAAATGGCAAAGCAACACCCAAGTGATTACCCTTCGCAACTACAAATCTTTCTTCTTCCTTTTTCTACTTCTTCTCTGTGCGACAGAGGTAAACACAGGTTCCTCAGATCCCTGCTCTGACTGCTGAGATGCTCTTGGCTGATGTCCTCTGAGTTTTCGAGCCTGTGAGGGCCCCAACATAGACTGCTCAACCTGCACCTGCACAAGAGCAGATTCATCCATGGGGACCCGGGGCAGCATTTGGGGTTCTGACTGGATGTGGCAGGAGATCCATGAGAAGGATCAGGAATGCAAGCACTATGAACGAAGCCCACTGTTTTTTATATTCATTCATGAGACGTGGGCTTCGCTGGCTAGGCCAGCATTTATTGCCCATCCCTAGTTGCCCTTGAGAAGGTGGTGGTGAGCTGCCTTCTTGAACCACTGCAGTCCATGTGGTGTAGGTACACCCACAGTGCTGTTAGGGAGGGAGTTCCAGGATTTTGACCCAGTGACAGTGAAGGAACGGCCGATATATTTCCAAGTCAGGATGATGAGCAACTTGGAGGGGAACTCCCAGATGGTGGTGTTCCCATCTATCTGCTGCCCTTGTCCCTCTAGATGGTAATGGTCGTGGGTTTGGAAGGTACTGTCTAAGGAGCCTTGGTTAGTTCCTACAGTGCATCTTGTAGATGGTACACACTGCTGCAAATGTGCATCGGTGGTAGAGTGAGTGAATGTTTGTGGATGGGGTGCCAATCAAGCGGGGCTGCTTTGTCCTGGATGGTGTCAAACCACTTGAGTGTTGTGGGAGCTGCACCCACATCCAGGCAAGTGGGGAGTATTCCATCACATTCCTGACTTGGGCCTTGTAGATGGTGGACAGGCTTTGTGGAGTCGGGAGGTGAGTTACTCAACGCAGGATTCCTAGTCTCTGACCTGCTCTTGTAGCCACAGTATTTATGTGGCTAGTCCAGTTCAGTTTCTGATCAATGGTAACCCCCAGGATGTTGATAGTTTGTGATTGAGTGATGGTAATGCCATTGAATGTCAAGGGCCGATGATTAGATTCTCTCTTGTTGGAGACGGTCATTGCCTGGCATTTGTGTGGTGCAAATGTTCGTTGCCAATTGTCAGCTCAAGTCTGGATATTGTCCAGGACTTGCTGCATTTGGACATGGGCTGCTTCAGTATCTGAGGAGTCGCGAATGGTGCTGAACATTGTGCAATCATCAGCGAACATCCCCACTTCTGACCTTATGATGGGAGGAAGGTCATTGATGAAGCAGCTGAAGATGGTTGGGCCAAGGACACTACCCTGAGGAACTCCTGCAGCGATGTCCTGGAGCTGAGATGACTGACCTCCAACAATCACAACCATCTTCCTTTGTGCTAGGTGTCACTCCGACCACTGGAGAGTTTTCCCCCCGATTCCCATTGACTCATTTTGCTCGGGCTCCTTGATGCCGCACTCGGTCAAATGCGGCCTTGATGTCAAGGGCAGTCACTCTCACCTCGCCTTGGGGGAGTTCAGCTCTTTTGTCCATGCTTGAACCAAGGCTGTAATGAGATCAGGAAATGAGTGGCCCTGGCGGAAACCAAACTGGGCATCAGTAAGCAGGTTACTGCTAAGCAGTGCCGCTTGATAGCACTGTTGATGGACCCTTCCACCACCTTACTGATGATGGAGAGTAGACTGATGGGGCAGTAATTGGCCGGGTTTGATTGGTCCTGCTTTTTGTGTACAGGACATACCTGGGCAATTTTCCACATAGTCGGGTAGATGCCAGTGTTGTAGCTGTACTGGAACAGCTTGGCTAGGGGCACGGCAAGTTCTGGAGCACAAGTCTTCAGTACTATTGCCAGAATGTTGTCAGGGCCCATAGCCTTTGCAGTATCCAATGCCTTCAACCGTTTCTTGATATCACGTGGAGTGAATCGAATTGGCTGAAGACTGGCGTCTGTGATGCTGGGGACCTCCGGAGGAGGCCGAGATAGATCATCCATTTGACACTTCTGGCTGAAGATTGTTGCAAATACTTCAGCCTTATCTTTTGCACTGATGTGCTGGTCTCCCCCATCATTAAGGATGGGCATATTCGTGGAGCCTCCTCCTCCATTGAGATGTTTAATTGTCCACCATCATTCACAACTGGATGTGGCAGGACTGCAGAGCTTAGATCTGATCCGTTGGTTGTGGGATCACTTAACTCAGTCTATCACTTGCTGCTTATGCTGTTTGGTACGCAAGTCGTCCTGTGTTATAGCTTCACCAGGTTGTCACCTCATTGTTAAGACTTGGTGCTGCTCCTGGCATGCCTTCCTGCAGCCTTCATTGAACCAGGGTTGATCCCCTGGCTTGATGGTAATGGTAGAGTGGGGGATATGCTGGGCCAAGAGGTTGCAGATTGTGTTCGAGTACAATTCTGCTGCTGCTGATGGCCCACAGCGCCTCATGGATGCCCAGTTCTGAGTGCCTAGATCTGTTTGAAATCTATCCCATTTAGCACGGTGGTAGTGCCACACAACACGATGGACGGTATCCTCAATGTGAAGGTGGGACTTTGTCTCCACAAGGACTGTGCAGTGGTCACTCCTACCAATACTGTCATGGACAGATGCATCTGTGGCAGGCAGGTCGGTGAGGATGAGGTCAAATAGGTTTTTCCCTAACCACCTGCCACAGGCCCAGTCTAGCAGCAATGGCCATTAGGACTTGGCCAGCAGTGGTGCTGCCGAGCCTTGGTGATTGAGGAATGGACATTGAAGTCCCCCACCCAGAGTACATTCTGCACCCTTGCCACCCTCAGTTCTTCCTCCAAGTGGTGTTCAACATGGAGGAGCACTGATTCATCAGCTGAGGGAGGGTGGTACGTGGTAATCAGCAGGAGGTTTCCTTGCCCATGTTTGGCCTTGTGCCATGAGACTTCATGGGGTCCAGAGCCAATGTTGAGGACTCCCAAGGCAACTCCCTCCTGATTGTATACCACTGTGCTGCCACCTCTGCTGGGCCTGTCCTGCCAGTGAGACAGGACATACCCAGGGATGGTGATGGAGGTGCCTGGGACATTATCTGTAAGGTGTGATTCCGTGAGGATGACTATGTCAGGCTGCTGCTTGACCAGTCTGTGAGACAGCTCTCCCAATTCTGGCACTAGCCCCCAGATGTTAGTAAGAAGGACTTTGCAGGGTCGACAAGGCTGAGATTGTCATTGTCGTTTCCCGTGCCTAGGTCGATGCCAGGTGGTCTGTCTGGTTTCATTCCTTTTTTGATACAACTGAGGGCATTTCAAAGTCAACCACATTGTAATGTGTCTGAAGTCACATGTAAGCTAGACCAAGTAAGGACGGCAGATATCCTTCCCTAAAGGGCAGCTGCGTTCTTACGACAATCGACATGGCTTAACGGTCATCATTAAAATGCAAATTCCACCATCAGCCATGGCAGGATTCAAACCCTGGTCCCCAGAGCATTACCCTGGGCCTCTAGTTCAGCAACAATACCACTACGCCATCGCCTCCCCTTACATGAGTCCTTTCTCAACCTTCCCTCTCATGGCTCGTCCACACTTGCTAGTCAACAGCCGGAGAACATTTTGCTGAAATCCAGTGAGATGTTAAATGGCCAAAAGGCAAGGCTTTTCTCTATCCTGTTTAAAGTGGCAGAGCAGGGTTCAAAATAAACAGGGGTGGTGAGTGAATTCACCCTTGAAAACCCCAGGAAGCCTGCAAAGGGGGAAGGGGGCAATAAATGAGAAAAGTGTCACTTCCGTACATGGAAGAGACAGTATCTGTGAGGAGCTGCTCCTCCAATCACAGAAATAGAGCACAGAAAACCTAGACCTGGATGCCACAAAACCTGAACCCAGAGCACCCAAAACATGGGCACCGGCCACCCAAAGCATAGACCTGAACTATCCAAAACACAGAACCCCAAAACGAGGATCCAGAACCTCCAGAACCCGGACCCCAAAACTAGATCTCCAAATTCAGGACACAGGCTGCCCAAAACCAGACCCAGACCATTCAAAACCCAGCCGCAAAAGCTGACCACTCACAACTTGCACTGGATCCCCAAATCCAGATCTCCTAAAACCTGAACCCAGACCCCCGAAAACCTGGACCACCACAAATAGGAGCCAGCCAAAACCCGGACCTGGATTCATTGAAACTGGGACGCAGACCTCCAAAACCCAGACCCAGTCCCAGACCTACAATATCCAACAACCCAAAACGTGGACCTGGATCCTCAAAACCCAGACCCACCAAAACCTGGACACAGAATCCCCTAAAACAGAGACCTACATGTCAGGCTGGGAAATTTATTAAAGATATTTTCAACAGCCAGCATACCTCTGTTTCTATATTTGCGTGCAGACTTTCAAAGCCCATTGTAAAAATTGTGGCATTGGGGTGGGGGGTACAATTAGTTAGTTAACCACCTCCTTAAAGTGGTATGTATCTTTAATGTACCTGCCCTGTTCGCATACCCATGTGTTTCCATGAGCAGTGGCTCAGCTGGTCACACTTTTGCGTCTGAGTCAGAAGGTTGTGGGTTCAAGACCCACTCCAAAGATTTGAGTGTAAAAATCTAGGTTAATACTCCAGTGCAGTATGGAGAGAGTGCTGCACTGTCAAAAGTGCTGTCTTTCAGATGAGATGTTAAATCTGCTCTCTCAGGTGGATGCAAAAGATCCCAGGGCACTATTTCTAGGAAGAGTAGGAGAATTCTCCCCGGTGTCCTGGCCAGTATTTATCCCTCAATTAACATCACAAAAAAAGATGATCTGGTCATCATTGCATCACTGTTTGTGGGAGCTTGCTGTGTGCAAATTGGCTGCTGCATTTCATGCATTACAACAGTGACTACACTTCAAAAATACTTCATTGAGGTGCAGTAACCCACAGGGCTATGGAAAAAGAGCTGGAAAGTGGGATTAGGCTCGGTTGTTCTTTTTCAACTGGTGTGGACATGACGGAGAGAACTCTTCAGTGCTGTAAATTTTTCTATGTTTCTTTGAGACATCCTATGGTATTGCAAAGCGCTATAAAATTACAAGTCTTCCTTTTTTAATCCCTATATCCTCCCTTCTTTCAAACAATTATCTAACCTATTCTGAAATCTTGGCATGGCCTCTGTTTTAATCGCTAACTCCAGTAGTACATCCACAGCCTCAAAATCCAGGGTAAAACATTTTCTATTGCTGACTCTCCTAAATTTCTTACATTTAATTTAATATCCATATCCCCTTGTTCTCGGTTCCTCAATTACTGAAAACAATCTGCTTATATCTAACTCGTCTAGTCTCAGCATAATTTTACAGAGCTCTATCAAATTACTCTCAGATCTCCTCAGGGGTCAGCTGTGGCTCAGTGGAGCCTCCCTTTGAGGCAGAGGACCATGGGTTCAAGCACCACTCTAAACTTGAGCATCAATGTTCCCTCCAAGCTGCACATTGGTGCAGGAACCTAAAAGTTCCAACACAGGCTGTGCCTTTAACTTGCCATGTGTGTGCAGCCGCGTGAAAAAAAATTAAGGACCACCCCCTCCTAAATCACCCATGCACTGCAAAAAACAAAATTGGATGTAGTTGTGCAAATGATCTAGGCTGACAGCACACTGTCAGTTGTACTGTCTTTTGAATGAGACTTTAAATCCAGGCCTAGTCTTCCCTCTAAGGTGGATGTAAAAGGAGCCACGGCAGCTTTTCAAAGAAAAGCATGCAAGTTCGTCCAGTGTTCTGACCAACATCTATCTCTCTAGTCAACATCACTAAAACAGATGACTTGGTTATTATCTCATTATTATTTGCTTGACCTTGCTACATGTAAATTGGCTGCTGCCTTTCCTACATTACCACGTTTCAAAAGTACTTCATTGGCTGTTAAGTGTTTTGAACATTCCGAGATCATGAATAGCTGTGTGTAATTTCTGTCATAGTTTTTGATTGAATTAATTCTAACCAATCATGTAAGATTTATGTAAAGCCTCAATATTTCAGACTTTAACCCTGACAACCAGCTGGGTTGGTTAGTTGTAGTCACTAAAATAGCGAGGGCAACAATATCAATTGCCCGATTGCAAATCTTGAACATGAAAGGAAGGTTCTTTACAAGGATTCAAGTCATCACATGTTGCCAACTCCCAGTCTGTTGCTGCCACATCTGGAAAGATCCCAATGGGGAAAACTAATGATTGGGTCACTTTAGGATCAGAGTTCAGGTCAATTTCACTAACAGTTTAAACATGGTCAGAATAGCAAATAGAAACTGATCAGCAAGGAGTTGACTTTCCTAAGGTTAGGGCAGTTGATGCACTGTAAAGGGAGTGTCACTTTACTTTTAAAACAAAGCTGGTGCTGCACTTAACTGCAGAAGCACTGAGTGTCAAGACTGCAGACCAGTATGTGTCAATTGTCCAGGACTGACATTAAAAATATAGAAGCACAGAAAAATTTACAGCACTGAAGGGTTCTCCCCATCATCTTCACACCAGTTGAAAAAGAGCAACTGAGCCTAATCCCACTTTCCAGCTCTTTTTCCATAGCCTTGTAGGTTACAACACCTCAAGTGCACATCCAAGTGTTTTTTAAATGCTATCAGGGTGTCTGCCTCTACCACCCTTCCAGGAAGCATGACTTCCAGATTCTCACTACCATCTGGATGAAAAAATTATTCCTCAACTCCCTCTAATCCTTTCACCAATAACTTTAAATCTATGCTCATGACATGAATATAATGGCCTAGATTTTGAGCGTTGTTGAAATAGAGCCCGGCCCATTTGCTCACCATGTAGGCTTGATGCTGAAATAGGGGCATCAAAGGCATCCTGCAGGATAATGGCTACCCTGATCAGATCACTTCGTGCTGTATATCACGCAAACGCATGAATGGGCCTAAGGCCTTCACTTTCGGCCCTGAAAAGTGCCCAGTCTACCTCAGATTACCCTGGAGGGGCAAGGTATCTCAAAAGTTTGAGCAACGGGTGAAGCTAGTTGTTTCACGCTGCTACTACACAGTAGCAACATGAGTGGTATTTGCCACTAACAGGATGCTGCCGTCAAGCCAAAAAGACATTCTGCCTATCACGCACATGAGTAATGTGGTATATGAATTTCAGTGCCAATGTGATGCTAAGTGTGTAGGCTGTACATCCCAAAGATTTGGCAGATTGTATCAAACAACATGTCCCAGCCGCTGTTCACAATGGGCTGTACCCAACCAGCCCGTGCTTACAAAACTCAAAACTTACAACATTAGATGTGATTCTGTGATTGGACAACATTCGTTAAATAACCCTCAATGTGCTAAAAATTACACTGACAACCAATTTAAGATTGTCAGTCGGACTCGCAATGTAGTACATTGGCGTGTACTGGAAGCTATATACATTAATACACAGGGCCCTGTTCTTTGCAGACAGAAAGAACATGTACACACATTGCACCTGTTTCAGCTAAACAAAATAAGTGACAGCCATTCGCTGGTTCATTCCCCAGGGCAATGTCTTGACCAATCAGAGTCAAGCTGCCTTGTTTAAATTTCAATCAATGCTTGGCAGTTAATTGTCATTCACCATCACTGGTGCATTCTCCATGGCAATGCCTCTACCAATCAGAGTCAACTTGCCAACCAATTAGCACTCTCTTCTCATACAGTATAAAGTTGTTACTTCCCCTTACATTGGTATTCTTGTGATTGTGCTGATGAGCGCAAGACAAAAAGCTTTGACAAAAATGTATTTTTTCAGCAATACTCAAGTTCTGTAGTACCAACGATTATTTGGCCAAGATTTTCCTGCTTCTGATCCTGAAACGAAGGAGTTACTGGGGGGTCAGTGAATACGAGACAATCAGGTGTGGAAGAGGGCACACCTTGAAGGAATCCCACCCACTTTAAACAAATGCCTGGAAAATAGGACAGACTCCAAAGGGGGTTCAGTTCTCCCCACCTGATTATCCTGTACTGCACTCTAGGTTATCCCATAGACCAGAGAAATCAGCCTCAGTTCTTCATATACACAAACACAGTGGCTGAGAGCCCATGAAGACATGGGTCAGAATTTTACGTTCCCCTGTCGGGGGGTTTGCAAGCTGGGAGAGGCCAATAAATTCCTTAATGGCCTTCCCACTGGCCCTGAGCTCCATGAGATTTTTTACAGAGGTATTTTTTACATAGGCCAGCTCACCCACCCCTGCCCAATCAAAGCACTTAAGTGGCCAATTATGGACCACTTAAGGGCCGTTTTCCACCCACCCTCAATTATCAGGCTAGTGGGAGGTGTCCAGGGGTAGGGTGAGCCCGAAAAGTGATCCTGTTCAGGCCTCGGGCGGGAGCGGTGCCTCCATCAAAGGCATCCCTTCAACTTTAGGCATCCCCCCACAGAGTCTAGGCCCTGCGGGTGCTCCCCCCCACCCCTGCCCTCTCCAACCTCAGAAGGAAAAAAACAGTCCAGACCAGTATTCTTATTTCCCAGTTTTTACTGGTGTTCCATTTTAAGGTATACAAGACCAGTTCGGACCAGTATTCTTATTTCCCAGTTTTTACTGGTGTTCCATTTTAAGGTTTACAAGACCAGTTCAGACCAGTATTCTTATTTCCCAGTTTTACTGGTGTTCCATTTTAAGGTATACAAGACCAGTTCAGACCAGTATTCTTATTTCCCAGTTTTTACTGGTGTTCCATTTTAAGGTATACAAATTCAGTTCGGACCAGTATTCTTATTCCCCAGTTTTACTGGTGTCCCATTTTAAGGTATACAAGACCAGTTCAGACCAGTATTCTTATTTCCCAGTTTTACTGGTGTTCCATTTTAAGGTATACAAGACCAGTTCAGACCAGTATTCTTATTTCCCAGTTTTTACTGGTGTTCTATTTTAAGGTATACAAGACCAGTTCGGACCAGTACTCTTATTTCCCAGTTTTACTGGTGTCCCATTTTAAGGTATACAAGACCAGTTCAGGCCAGTATTCTTATTCCCCAGTTTTACTGGTGTTCCATTTTAAGGTATACAAGACCAGTTCGGACCAGTATTCTTATTTCCCAGTTTTTACTGGTGTCCCATTTTAAGGTATACAAGACCAGTTCAGACCAGTATTCTTACTTCCCAGTTTTTACTGGTGTTCCATTTTAAGGTATACAAGACCAGTTCAGACCAGTATTCTTATTCCCCAGTTTTTACTGGTCTTCCATTTTAAGGTATACAAGACCAGTTCAGGCCAGTATTCTTATTCCCCAGTTTTACTGGTGTTCCATTTTAAGGTATACAAGACCAGTTCAGACCAGTATTCTTATTTCCCAGTTTTTACTGGTGTCCCATTTTAAGGTATACAAGACCAGTTCAGACCAGTATTCTTACTTCCCAGTTTTTACTGGTGTTCCATTTTAAGGTATACAAGACCAGTTCAGACCAGTACTCTTATTTCCCAGTTTTTACTGGTGTTCCATTTTAAGGTATACAAGACCAGTTCGGACCAGTACTCTTATTTCCCAGTTTTTACTGGTGTTCCATTTTAAGGTATACAAGACCAGTTCGGACCAGTACTCTTATTTCCCAGTTTTTACTGGTGTTCCATTTTAAGGTATACAAGACCAGTCCAGACCAGTATTCTTATTCCCCAGTTTTTACTGGTGTTCCATTTTAAGGTATACAAGACCAGTTCAGACCAGTACTCTTATTTCCCAGTTTTACTAGTGTTCCATTTTTAGGTATACAAGACCAGTTCAGACCAGTATTCTTATTTCCCAGTTTTACCTGTGTCCCATTTTAAGGTATACAAGACCAGTTCAGACCAGTATTCTTATTTCCCAGTTTTACCTGTGTCCCATTTTAAGGTATACAAGACCAGTTCAGACCAGTATTCTTATTTCCCAGTTTTACCTGTGTCCCATTTTAAGGTATACAAGACCAGTTCAGACCAGTATTCTTATTTCCCAGTTTTACCTGTGTCCCATTTTAAGGTATACAAGACCAGTTCAGACCAGTATTCTTATTTCCCAGTTTTTACTGGTGTCCCATTTTAAGGTATACAAGACCAGTTCAGACCAGTATTCTCATTTCCCAGTTTTTACTGGTGTTCCATTTTAAAGTATACAAGATCAGATCAGACCAATATTCCAATTTACCAGTTTTTTCTTCTGGGCCCACACCCTTTCAGTTAACCCCCTCCCCTCCCCTCCCCTCCCCACCATTTCCCACCCCTCCCCACCCCTCCGCTGAGATTCCCACACTTACCAGGTCCTGGAATCCCAGGGCTTAGACTCCGGGGACTGCTTGCAGTCGCAGTCCTGTCCACTTCAGCTCCTGGTGCTGCTGGTACTGGAGAGCTGATTGCCAATCAGATTGCTTGGCAACTCTCTGAGGCAGGACTTCTCCCGACTGAGGGACAGAAGTACTATCTCCAGTCAATTAATGCTCACTGAAGCATGAAATGGCTGTGAGGCATCCAGTGTCGATGGCAATGCCTTCGGCTGCGAGGCTGACAGGAAGGGAAACCCTGCCATCTTAAAAATCCCCACCATGGTAAAGGAATGGCAACACAAAGCGCTTTGAAGTACAGCTCAGTACTACTCGCACAAAGTAGGTAAATGGACCGCCCAACATGATCTGAGACGCACACACCAGGAAGGCTTCTGGACCTTGAAAAATGGGGAAAACCTCACTGGGTTCCTCTTCCTGGCCGCTACCCAGTAAAGCGTGTGTGTGTGTCCGTCAGGTGGGGACAGAATCAGGCTCTGTTGTGAGGCCCCCTATTGTCAAATAGCCTGCTGACATTCACTTTCCAGTATCAATCTATGAACAACGGATGAATGGATGCCTGCGTGAGGAACTGTGCTCCAGCAAGGAATCAGCATGTTTACCAGAGGAGGAAGGGTGTAAAAAATACTCCAGAAAAGAAATTCTAGCACATGACAAGAAACTAAATGTTTTAAAAAGAGAAACTCTCAATTCAGGAAAACTCTGCCTTTTTCACAGCATGGAGGGACACCTGATACCTGGGCACCTCCGAGCCCCATAGACCCTCAGTGCACAGTGATAGAGCTATTTGGAATGCACACATATCAGTTTCCACATGCACATAGAAGGGAGCACTGTGTGCGTGTAATTGTGTGTGTGTAGAGGTCCTCTACTCCTCTAGCTTGGCCTGGTTGTTTATCAGAATGCCTGTGAAAGTCATTTCTTTAAAAAAACAGAAAGCATAAATGCCTCAAATGGTAACAAAATCTTCCTTTAAAAAAACTTGCGTGTTTGTGTCTTTATTTCTCAGCGTGTTTTCTAGTTTTCCCAATGAGCCAGCATATAGATTGACTAATTGTGAAACTCACTTCAGACTCAGAGAATTCACTGCTGTTAGCACTGCAGATTCAGGTAAGCCTTAGCTTACAGCAGTCACCATATTAGAGCTGAATTACCTGAAGACAATAATCGCTTCCTCTTAGTCACTTCTGAAAACTCCATTTTGTGACGTTTCATGAAGAGATCTCTACTCAAAACATTAATCTGTTTTATGTCTTTCTAGATGCTAACAGACCTGTTGTGTTTTCTGCTTTTATGTTAAATTAAAAAAGAAAGTGTAATATATTAATTGAAGCTCATGGATAAACTTCACAGTTATTTTCGGGGAATGAACCTTTTGCTTAAGAGCATTCTTGCCTCCGAAACAAAAGGTTGTGGGTTTAAGTCCCACCCCAGAGACTTGAGCACATAATCTAGATTGATACTCCAATACCAGTATTAAGGGAGTGCTGCACTTTTGGGAATACCATCTTTTAAACTGAGGCCCTGTATGCTCTCGCAGGTGGGCATGAAAGATCCCATGGCACTATTTCAAAGTTCTCCCATAGTATTCTGGTCAATATTCATCCCCAAACCAATATCACTAAAACAGATCATCTGGTCAAAATCTCAATGGTGTTTGTGGGACCAAATTGGCTGTTACACAGCAATGACCGCACTTTGAAAATATTTTATTTTCTGTGAAGTATTTTAGGATGTCCTGTGGTCATGAAAGGTGTTATATTGCTCTATGGACAGCAGTTAGCATCACTTTACATGTGTAAAGCAAACTAGCTGTTAATAAATAGCATCACAGTTGGAACTGATCCTGTCCTCACCACCAACAATTATTTATTTTTATGTAACACCTCTAACATAGGAAAATGTCCCAAAGTGCTTCACAGGAGCCATTATCAAACAAAATTTGACACCGAGTCACATAAGGTCAGATGACCAAAAGCTCGGTCAAAGAGATAGGTTTTAAGGAGTGTCTTAAATGAGGAAAGCGAGGTAGAGAGGCGGAGGGTTTTAGGGAGGGAATTCCAGAGTCTCGGGCTTGGGCAATTGAAGGCACCCCCACCAATAGTTGAGCAGTTAAAATTGGTAATGTGGAGGAGCGCAGTGATCTCTGAAGGCGGTAGAGTATAAAACAGCAACTTAAGTCGGGTATGGGAGTGTCCTGGTTCTGCTATACTGGGCTAGTAATTTGGAGACCATGAATTCCAACTCCAACATGGCAAACTGTGAATTCAATTGAATAAGTCTGCTCATTTGTTGGCTGGCATCAGAAAAAGTGACAGCAAAGAATGTCAATTTGTCATAAAAAACAATTGTCACCCAGTCACAAGCTGAGACTCATTTGTCAGTGCAACATGCTGGCACCGCCTCCTTTCTGTGAACAATGTAAAAAGAAAGAGACTCAGGGAGAAAAAGGTACCTGTTGGCTGGATGTGAGAGAGCTTCATCATGGGGCTGTTGTTATAACCCTTATCCTGAGAAATAACAATAGCTTGTGGGCAGAGAGACAAATAAGTGAACTGTTTGCAATTAACAACTGTGATGTTAGCAGTGGAGAGAAATATCAGAATAATAGACTTGTTTTCAGCATTTCAAAACATTTAAACTCAGTTTCTGAGCTCATTGCATCAGATATCTAACAGCAGGATATGTACTGAGCTTAGACAGACATATCCAACACTAGGATATACAGTATAAAGAGAACCAACCAATACATGTACAGGGAAAAGTGAGAGCTATCCATCACCATTAAGCAGAGCACAGTGAAAGGTATCCAACAGAAGCATACATAGTGAGTAGAGAAAGACATACCTATTTACGGGAGACCCAGAAACCAAAATAACCAAATTTACCAAGAGAATCCAGATGAAGATATTACCAAGATTCCACCTTTTGTAG
Organism: Cetorhinus maximus; assembly: GCF_964194155.1. Lineage (NCBI taxonomy): Eukaryota > Metazoa > Chordata > Chondrichthyes > Lamniformes > Cetorhinidae > Cetorhinus > Cetorhinus maximus. The sequence continues at coordinate 16,004,900 of NC_135917.1, read as the reverse complement.
CTTTTAATCTAACATGAATCAGAACCGACGCAAATTACACATGAATTAACAGACAAATGATACTTCAAATAAAAAGGTAAATCTCACTTTAAATAGCTGATACAACGAAGATACATCTTACACAACCACAAACATTTCCCTTCAGTACTTGTGGAATACTTGGCTACACAGTTCCACAATATGCTGTTCTTTATTCACTCAGGGTAGGTCAGGAGTCCTATTCGTCAATGGTATTCACATCCAAGTTTCACAGGTATGATTATCATCAAGAAAGCAGACTTCTCCGAGCCCTCTCACACTCGAGTCACAACAGTCCTAGCTCCCCAGAATTCCTTTTCGATCAGCCAACCGATACCACTCCGGTTCACTGTGTGGCCACTTCTGGTAAAATGCCCAGCTCCACGCTAACTCTGAGCTATTCACACAGCCTTTGATGTTTCAGACATTTTTAGCCAGCTAGCACAATGCCTCTAAGAGCTCCTGCATCTGTCTGCTGATCATACTCTGCCTCTTTTGTTTCCGCAAACAAAACGGCTTTTCTGTGTTAACTTGTTTCCTGTTGGTATTGCTTCCAGGCCATGGGTCACCAGATCACATGGACCGGTATTCTTAGGGCAGAATTTAGCCCTTATTGGGCAGGCTCGGTGGGGGCAGGCGGGATCAGGGCTGGACCGCAATTTCACGCTGGTGGGGCAATTAAGGCCCGCCCAGCGTGAAACGCAAGCAGCAGCGCTGCCTGTGCAGGCGGGGGAGGAGGGCGAGAGCGAATCTCATGCATGCGCGCGAGTGTACGCTTGGAAATCTCCCTGAGGCACAGAGCTGCCTTAGAGAGATGAAGACTTTTCAGAAAAATAAATAAAGGTACATAAAATGTTTTCGAACATGTCCCCTCATGTGACTCTGTCACATGAGGGGACATGTTATTAATTACATTTTAAAATTGTTGCTTTATTTTTATTTGCTTTTGGAAACCTCATGCCGCTTGGCCTTTTCGCCTGTAGCCAACAGTAAGGTTGGACGGGTAGCGAACAATGTCCATTAATTAGGACATTCATGGCCTTAACGGGCCTTTCAAATGCCGGCAGACATGCTCCTGATTCCCGCAGGTACCCGCCAACCGAAATACCCCACGACTGCGCATTGATGTCAGGATGCTTGCCCAATGTCAATGCGCATCATTTTACGCTCGAGCGGGTCGGGTACATGCCTGCCCGCCGAGGTAAAAATTTTGCCCTTAGTATTCAAAAAAGTCAGAGATATTAAACTCCACAATATAAACTGTGCAAAGTGGGAGATACCAAATGCTAGGACATACACTGAGCAGATTTATATAGACAGACATATCCAACACCAGGATATATACTGAGCTCAGTGAGAGATATCCAACACCAGGACATATAATGGGCACAGTGAGAGATATCCAACACCAGGATATATACTAGGGACAGTGAGAGATATCCAACACCAGGATATATACTGAGCACAGTGAGAGATATTATCCAACACCAGGATATATACTGAGCACAGTGAGAGTTATTATCCAACACCAGGATATTAATGAGCACAGTGAGAGATATCCAACACCAGGATATATACTGGGCACAGTGAGAGATATCCAACACCAGGATATATACTGAGGTCAGTGAGAGATATCCAACACCAGGGTATCTAATGAGCTCAGTGAGAGATATCCAACACCAGGATATATACTGGGCACAGTGAGAGATATCCAACACCAGGATATATACTGGGAACAGTGAGAGATATCCAACACCAGGGTATATAATGAGCTCAGTGAGAGATATCCAACACCAGGATATATACCGGGGACGGTGAGAGATATCCAACACCAGGTTATATACTGGGCAAAGTGAGAGATAAACAACACCAGGATATATATTGGGCACAGTGAGAGATATCCAACACCAGGATATATACTGGGCACAGTGAGAGATAACCAACACCAGGATATATACTGGGCACAGTGAGAGATATCCAACACCAGGACATATACTGGGGACAGTGAGCGATATCCAACACCAGGATATATACTAGGCACAGTGAGAGATATCCAACACCAGGATATATACTGAGCACAGTAAGAGATATCCAACACCAGGATATATACCGGGAACGGTGAGAGATATCCAACACCATGATATATACTGGGCACAGTGAGAGATAACCAACACCAGGATATATACTGGGCACAGTGAGAGATATACAACACCAGGACATGTACTGGGCACAGTGAGAGATATCCAACACCAGGATATATACTGGGGACAGTGAGAGATATCCAACACCAGAATATATACTGGGCACAGTGAGAGATATCCAACACCAGGATGTAGACTGGGCACAGTGAGTGATAACCAACACCAGAATATATACTGGGCACAGTGAGAGATACCCAACACCAGGATATATACTGAGCAGAGTGGAGATATCAGCCAACACCAGGATATACGCTGAGCACAGTGAGAGATATCCAACACCAGGATATATATTAGGCATAGTGAGAGATATCCAACACCAGGATATATACTGAGCACAGTGAGAGATATCCAACACCAGGATATATACTGAGCACAGTGAGAGATATTATCCAACACCAGGATATTTATGAGCACAGTGAGAGATATCCAATACCAGGATATATACTGGGCACAGTGAGAGATAGCCAACACCAGGATATATACTGAGCACAGTGAGAGATATTATTCAACACCAGGATATATACTGAGCACAGTGAGAGTTATTATCCTACACCAGGATAATAATGAGCACAGTGAGAGATATCCAACACCAGGATATATACTGGGCACAGTGAGAGATATCCAACACCAGGATATATACTGAGGTCAGTGAGAGATATCCAACACCAGGGTATCTAATGAGCTCAGTGAGAGATATCCAACACCAGGATATATACTGGGCACAGTGAGAGATATCCAACACCAGGATATATACTGGGAACAGTGAGAGATATCCAACACCAGGGTATATAATGAGCTCAGTGAGAGATATCCAACACCAGGATATATACCGGGGACGGTGAGAGATATCCAACACCAGGTTATATACTGGGCAAAGTGAGAGATAAACAACACCAGGATATATATTGGGCACAGTGAGAGATATCCAACACCAGGATATATACTGGGCACAGTGAGAGATAACCAACACCAGGATATATACTGGGCACAGTGAGAGATATCCAACACCAGGACATATACTGGGGACAGTGAGCGATATCCAACACCAGGATATATACTAGGCACAGTGAGAGATATCCAACACCAGGATATATACTGAGCACAGTAAGAGATATCCAACACCAGGATATATACCGGGAACGGTGAGAGATATCCAACACCATGATATATACTGGGCACAGTGAGAGATAACCAACACCAGGATATATACTGGGCACAGTGAGAGATATACAACACCAGGACATGTACTGGGCACAGTGAGAGATATCCAACACCAGGATATATACTGGGGACAGTGAGAGATATCCAACACCAGAATATATACTGGGCACAGTGAGAGATATCCAACACCAGGATGTAGACTGGGCACAGTGAGTGATAACCAACACCAGAATATATACTGGGCACAGTGAGAGATACCCAACACCAGGATATATACTGAGCAGAGTGGAGATATCAGCCAACACCAGGATATACGCTGAGCACAGTGAGAGATATCCAACACCAGGATATATATTAGGCATAGTGAGAGATATCCAACACCAGGATATATACTGAGCACAGTGAGAGATATCCAACACCAGGATATATACTGAGCACAGTGAGAGATATTATCCAACACCAGGATATTTATGAGCACAGTGAGAGATATCCAATACCAGGATATATACTGGGCACAGTGAGAGATAGCCAACACCAGGATATATACTGAGCACAGTGAGAGATATTATTCAACACCAGGATATATACTGAGCACAGTGAGAGTTATTATCCTACACCAGGATAATAATGAGCACAGTGAGAGATATCCATCACCAGGATATATACTAGGCACAGTGAGAGATATCCAACACCAGGATATATACTGAGCACAATGGAGATATTAGCCAACACCAGGATATATACTGAGCACAGTTAGAGATATTATCCAACACCAGGATATATACTGAGCACAGTGAGAGATATTATCCAACACCAGGATATATACTGGGCACAGTGAGAGATATTATCCAACACCAGGATATATACTGAGCACAGTGAGAGATATTATCCAACAGCAGGATATTTATGAGCACAGGGAGAGATATCCAACACCAGGATATATACTGGGCACAGTGAGAGATATCCAACACCAGGATATATACTAGGCACAGTGAGAGATATCCAACACCAGGATATATACCGGGGACGGTGAGAGATATCCAACACCAGGATATATACTGGGCACAGTGAGAGATAACCAACACCAGGATATATGCTGAGCACAGTGAGAGATATCCAACACCAGGATATATACTGAGCACAGTGAGAGATATTATCCAACACCAGGATATATACTGAGCACAGTGAGAGATATTATCCAATGCCAGGATATTAATGAGCACAGTGAGAGATATCCAACACCATGATATATACTGGCCACAGTGAGAGATATCCAACATCAGGATATATACTGGGCACAGTGAGAGATATCCAACACCAAAATATATACTGGGTACAGTGAGAGATATCCAACACCAGGATATATACTGGGCACAGCGAGAGATATTATCCAACACCAGGATATTTATGAGCACAGTGAGAGATATCCAACACCAGGATATATACTGGGCACAGTGAGAGATATCCAACGCCAGAACATATACTGGCCACAGTGAGAGATATCCAACACCAGGATATATACTGAGCACAGTGGAGATATCAGCCAACACCATGATATACGCTGAGCACAGTGAGAGATCTCCAACACCAGGATATATACTAGGCACAGTGAGAGATATCCAACACCAGGATATATACTGAGCACAGTGAGAGATATCCAACACCAGGATATATACTGAGCACAGTGAGAGATATTATCCAACACCAGGATATTTATGAGCACAGTGAGAGATATCCAACACCAGAATATATACTGGGCACAGTGAGAGATACCCAACACCAGGATATATACTGAGCGCAGTGAGACATATTATTCAACACCAGGATATATACTGAGCACAGTGAGAGTTATTACCCTACACCAGGATATTAATGAGCACAGTGAGAGATATCCAACACCAGGATATATACTGGGCACAGTGAGAGATATCCAACACTAGGATATATACTGAGCACAGTGGAGATATTAGCCAACACCAGGATATATACTGAGCCCAGTGAGAGATATCCAACACCAGGATATATACTGAGCACAGTGAGAGATATTATCCAACACCACGATTTCTACTGAGCACAGTGAGAGATATTATCCAACACCAGGATATATACTGAGCACAGTGAGAGATATTATCCAACACCAGGATATGTACTGAGCACAGTGAGAGATATTATCCAATGCCAGGATATTAATGAGCACAGTGAGAGATATCCAACACCATGATATATACTGGCCACAGTGAGAGATATCCAACATCAGGATATATACTGGGCACAGTGAGAGATATCCAACACCAAAATATATACTGGGTACAGTGAGAGATATCCAACACCAGGATATATACTGGGCACAGCGAGAGATATTATCCAACACCAGGATATTTATGAGCACAGTGAGAGATATCCAACACCAGGATATATACTGGGCACAGTGAGAGATATCCAACACCAGAATATATACTGAGCACAGTGGGAGATAACCAACACCAGGATATATACTGGGCACAGTGAGAGATATCCAACACCAGGATATATACTGGGCACAGTGAGAGATATCCAACGCCAGAACATATACTGGCCACAGTGAGAGATATCCAACACCAGGATATATACTGAGCACAGTGGAGATATCAGCCAACACCATGATATACGCTGAGCACAGTGAGAGATCTCCAACACCAGGATATATACTAGGCACAGTGAGAGATATCCAACACCAGGATATATACTGAGCACAGTGAGAGATATCCAACACCAGGATATATACTGAGCACAGTGAGAGATATTATCCAACACCAGGATATTTATGAGCACAGTGAGAGATATCCAACACCAGAATATATACTGGGCACAGTGAGAGATACCCAACACCAGGATATATACTGAGCGCAGTGAGACATATTATTCAACACCAGGATATATACTGAGCACAGTGAGAGTTATTACCCTACACCAGGATATTAATGAGCACAGTGAGAGATATCCAACACCAGGATATATACTGGGCACAGTGAGAGATATCCAACACTAGGATATATACTGAGCACAGTGGAGATATTAGCCAACACCAGGATATATACTGAGCCCAGTGAGAGATATCCAACACCAGGATATATACTGAGCACAGTGAGAGATATTATCCAACACCACGATTTCTACTGAGCACAGTGAGAGATATTATCCAACACCAGGATATATACTGAGCACAGTGAGAGATATTATCCAACACCAGGATATGTACTGAGCACAGTGAGAGATACTATCCAACACCAAGATATATACTGAGCACAGTGAGAGATATTATCCAACACCAGGATATATACTGAGCACAGTGAGAGATATTATCCAACACCAGGATATTTATGAGCACAGTGAGAGATATCCAACACCAGGACATATACTGGGCACAGTGAGAGATATCCAACACTAGGATATATACTGGGGACAGTGGGAGATATCCAACACCAGAATATATACTGGGAGCAGTGAGAGATATCCAACACCAGGATATATACTGGGCACAGTGAGAGATAACCAACACCAGGATATATACTGGGCGCAGTGAGAGATATCCAACACCAGGATGTAGACTGGGCACAGTGAGAGATATCCAACACCAGAATATATACTGGGTACAGTGAGAGATAACCAACACCAAAATATATACTGGGTACAGTGAGAGATATCCAACACCAGGATATATACTGGGCACAGCGAGAGATATTATCCAACACCAGGATATTTATGAGCACAGTGAGAGATATCCAACACCAGGATATATACTGGGCACAGTGAGAGATATCCAACACCAGTATATATACTGAGCACAGTAGGAGATAACCAACACCAGGATATATACTGGGCACAGTGAGAGATATCCAACACCAGGACATATACTGGGCACAGTGAGAGATATCCAACACCAGGATATATACTGGGGACAGTGAGTGATATCCAACACCAGAATATATACTGGGCACAGCGAGAGATATTATCCAACACCAGGATATTTATGAGCACAGTGAGAGATATCCAACACCAGGATATATACTGGGCACAGTGAGAGATATCCAACACCAGTATATATACTGAGCACTGTGGGAGATAACCAACACCAGGATATATACTGGGCACAGTGAGAGATATCCAACACCAGGACATATACTGGGCACAGTGAGAGATATCCAACACCAGGATATATACTGAGCACAGTGGAGATATCAGCCAACACCAGGATATACGCTGAGCACAGTGAGAGATATCCAACACCAGGATATATAGTAGGCACAGTGAGAGATATCCAACACCAGGATATATACTGAGCACAGTGAGAGATATTATCCAACACCAGGATATATACTGAGCACAGTGAGAGATATTATCCAACACCAGGATATTTATGAGCACAGTGAGAGATATCCAACACCAGGACATATACTGGGCACAGTGAGAGATATCCAACACTAGGATATATACTGGGGACAGTGGGAGATATCCAACACCAGAATATATACTGGGAGCAGTGAGAGATATCCAACACCAGGATATATACTGGGCACAGTGAGAGATAACCAACACCAGGATATATACTGGGCGCAGTGAGAGATATCCAACACCAGGATGTAGACTGGGCACAGTGAGAGATATCCAACACCAGAATATATACTGGGTACAGTGAGAGATAACCAACACCAAAATATATACTGGGTACAGTGAGAGATATCCAACACCAGGATATATACTGGGCACAGCGAGAGATATTATCCAACACCAGGATATTTATGAGCACAGTGAGAGATATCCAACACCAGGATATATACTGGGCACAGTGAGAGATATCCAACACCAGTATATATACTGAGCACAGTGGGAGATAACCAACACCAGGATATATACTGGGCACAGTGAGAGATATCCAACACCAGGACATATACTGGGCACAGTGAGAGATATCCAACACCAGGATATATACTGGGGACAGTGAGTGATATCCAACACCAGAATATATACTGGGCACAGCGAGAGATATTATCCAACACCAGGATATTTATGAGCACAGTGAGAGATATCCAACACCAGGATATATACTGGGCACAGTGAGAGATATCCAACACCAGTATATATACTGAGCACTGTGGGAGATAACCAACACCAGGATATATACTGGGCACAGTGAGAGATATCCAACACCAGGACATATACTGGGCACAGTGAGAGATATCCAACACCAGGATATATACTGAGCACAGTGGAGATATCAGCCAACACCAGGATATACGCTGAGCACAGTGAGAGATATCCAACACCAGGATATATAGTAGGCACAGTGAGAGATATCCAACACCAGGATATATACTGAGCACAGTGAGAGATATTATCCAACACCAGGATATTTATGAGCACAGTGAGAGATATCCAACACCAGGATATCTACTGGGCACAGTGAGAGATACCCAACACCAGGATATATATTGAGCGCAGTGAGACATATTATTCAACACCAGGATATATACTGAGCACAGTGAGAGTTATTACCCTACACCAGGATATTAATGAGCACAGTGAGAGATATCCAACACCAGGATATATACTGGGCACAGTGAGAGATATCCAACACTAGGATATATACTGAGCACAGTGGAGATATTAGCCAACACCATGATATATACTGAGCCCAGTGAGAGATATCCAACACCAGGATATATACTGAGCACAGTGAGAGATATTATCCATCACCACGATTTCTACTGAGCACAGTGAGAGATATTATCCAACACCAAGATATATACTGAGCACAGTGAGAGATATTATCCAACACCAGGATATATACTGAGCACAGTGAGAGATATTATCCAACACCAGGATATTTATGAGCACAGTGAGAGATATCCAACACCAGGATATATACTGGGCACAGTGAGAGATACCCAACACCAGGATATATACTGGGCGCAGTGAGAGATATTATCCAACACCAGGATATATACTGAGCACAGTGAGAGATATCCAACACCAGGATATATACTGGGCACAGTGAGAGATACCCAACACCAGGGTATATACTGAGCACAGTGAGAGATATTATTCAACACCAGGATATTAATGAGCACAGTGAGAGATATCCAACACCAGGATATATACTGGGCACAGTGAGAGATATCCAACACCAGGATATATACTGAGCTCAGTGAGAGATATCCAACATCAGCATATATACTGAGCACAGTGAGACATATCCAACACCAGGGTATATACTGAGCACAGTGAGAGATATCCAAAACCAGGATATATACTGAGCTCAGTGAGAGATATCCAACACCAGAATATATACTGGGCACAGTGAGACATATCCAACACCAGGATATATACTAAGCGCAGTGAGAGATATCCACCACCAGGATACATACTGAGCACAGTGAGAGATATCCAACACCAGGATATATACTGGGGACAGTGAGAGATATCCAACACCTGAATATCTACTGGGCACAGTGAGAGATATCCAACACCAGGATATATACTGAGCTCAGTGAGAGATATCCAACACCAGGATATATACTGAGAACAGTGAGACATATCCAACACCAGGGTATATACTGAGCACAGTGAGAGATATCCAACACCAGGATATATACTGGGCACAGTGAGAGATATCCAACACCAGGATATATACAGAGCTCAGTGAGAGATATCCAACACCAGGATATATACTGAGCACAGTGAGACATATCCAACACCAGGGTATATACTGAGCACTGTGAGAGATATCCAACACCAGGATATATACTGAGCTCAGTGAGAGATATCCAACACCAGAATATATACTGGGCACAGTGAGACATATCCAACACCATGGTATATACTGAGCACAGTGAGAGATATCCAACACCAGGATATATATGAGCGCAGTGAGAGATGTCCAACACCAGGATATATACTGAGCGCAGTGAGAGATATCCACCACCAGGATACATACTGAGCACAGTGAGAGATATCCAACACCAGGATATATACTGGGCACAGACAGAGGTGTTGATTGCCGGATTGTATGGCAAGCATCCTGAGATCTATGAAACACATATATGGGTTACAGTGAGAGATAGCAATATACTAGGGTATAGAAAACCAATGCCAGGATATATACTGATCACAGTGAGAGATATCCAACAGCAGGATATATACTGGGCACAGCGAGAGATATCCTACATTGGGATCACTCCTATGCACAATGGAAGATATAATATCTATGTCAGCGGGACTATGTGGGTGCCCGCCTTCTGACTCTCCCACCCATACTTATTGTCTCCCACCCAGGGCAAGTACTGAGACTTATGAGGGATATTCAACCTTTTTCAGCCTTTTTTCTTTGCCATGAACGATATTCTGAGATAGTGTCTTCGAATTTAAGATGAGGCATTTTGAAATTTCATTGAGGAATGAAGTGTTAAAAGGAATGCAAATGACACATGAATCACATTCATCGAAACGTTGTGAATGATCTTCTTCAGCCTATTTGATCCTTACATCTGCTCTCGACGTTCAGAGTTGGCATTGCCATTCTGATGGTGCTTTTGGAAGCAATAAACTTGAAATAGCGCACCAAACCGGTTGACCAATTTTAATCTTTTCAGGAAAACTGCAACTTACTGAATCCATATTTGCCCTTTTTTTAAGTCTCGTAGAAGGATCTCAAAAAATTCCAAATATTTCTGTGTTCGCTATAGCTATTCTTTTTAACTACATATGGTTTGGCCTGGTTTCCCCTGCTTACTTTATTCATGGCTGTCAGCGAAAGTAAGCCCTTTCACAGTGATAAATGGTGCGTTGGAGATCATTCAACAGCAGAAAATGTCAGGGGTCCCACAAAACAGTTAAACCACATTCACATTTTCTGACATTATGAGCTCCCCAGTTTAGCCTTTAAGAGCCGTCCGATGAATGCAGCAAGTGAAAATCAGGCGTTTACTGTTGGCAGTAATAGAAAACCAGAATGAGAAACACGATTGGCATTCTTAGCTATGTCTTAATGCTTGAATGTAGGCCCATAGCACAGCACAGCCCATAATTTGACACTGGGGAGTGTAAATTGGTGTCGGCCCATTTTTGGACCTGAAGTAGGCTGCATGCTCCAAAGATGTGCCAGAAGCTCAAGGCTCATCTGAAGTCGGCCCTCAGAAGTCATTTTCTGAGGAAGCCTGTCACATTTACTATGTTACAACAGTGACTGCATTTCAAAAGCACTTAATTGGCTGTAACACAGTTTGGTACATTCAAAGGTTGTGAAAGGCGCTATATAAATGCAAGTTCTTTCCTTTGCTTTTAAAGAGGGCACAAATGTAACAAATAGTCCAGCTCCAGTTCTTCCATCCCCTTCTGATATTTGGAGCAATAAATGATGCAGCTGAAAATAAGCAGGAATGAAATTTTCACTGACTATTCATGAGGTATAGAAGCAAGAGAAACCCATCCAAGAAAAGGCAAGGAAGTGAGGCTGGAAGCCGGGGTCTGCAGAGCTGAACATTTCTGCAGCTCATTAAAAGCAGGGGTAGTCCTAGGCAGTTGGGACACAGCTCATGTTGTTCTAATTTTTCAAATAAGCATTAGAAGTACAATCCCAAGGATTGTAGGTTTGATGCCCACATCAGGAAAGAGAACAGGATTTGATTATAAGGAAAGCTATTCAGGTATATTTAAAAAGCTGAGAGTAATAACTCCAAACCAACATCGTTTCAGTGGAGGCAGGCTGTGACTGACAAATGTACTGAAATTCTTTGAAGGTTTGACAGAAATGATGGGGAGGGCAATGGTGTATGTTAGATGTCCCTTTTCTTGCCAATTTTTAACAGCACCCTACACATATATTTCTCCCTGGCTTTCATTCCTCTCACTCTCACTTTGGCTTTTTCTTTTCCCTATCACCTCCATCTTTCCACTCTGTGGCCGGGATTTTCCGGCCCTGTCATGGCGGGATCCACTCCAGGAGATTCGGCGGCCCAGCCAAAAGCCCATTGGCTTTCAGTGGGATCGGACGATCCTGGCAGCAGCGGGGGCTGGAAAACCCCACCCTTTGTCTCTTCAATTTGGACTTAATTTTAACAGTCAGACCCGCTTGCAGCAGGGGAGACTGGAAGCACTTCAAGAAACTGGAAGTCTCAGGAGCTCCAATACAAAAGCAAAAATATTATGGATTCTGGAAACCTGAACCACAAAAGAAAATGCTGGAACTGCTCTTTAGGTCAGACAGCATCTGCGAAAAGAGAAACAGAGAGTTCCAATTCGGATGAAAGGTCATCGGCCTGAAACATTACCTCTGTTTCTCTCTCCATCGATGCTGCCTGATCTGCTGAATTATTGCAGCATTTTCTGTTTTTTATTTGAATTTTAGTTTCAGCAGCTCATTTGTCAGTGACATTTTACCTCAACCACAATCTGTAACCTTATGGCCCGGCATATCCCCCACTCTACCATTACCACCAAGCCAGGGGATCAACCCTGGTTCAATGAAGAGTGTAGGAGGGCATGCCAGGAGCAGCACCAGGCATACCTAAAAATGAGGTGTCAACCTGGTGAAGCTACAACACAGGACTAGCTGCATGTCAAACAGCATAAGCAGCAAGTGATAGACAGAGCTAAGCAATCCCACAACCAACAGACCAGATCTAAACTCTGCAGTCTTGCCACATCCAGCCAAGAATGGTGATGGACAATTAAACAACTCACTGGAGGAGGAAACTCCACAAATATCCCCATCCTCAATGATGGAAGAGCCCAGCACATCAGTGCAAAAGATAAGGCTAAAGGACTTGCAACAATCTTCAGTCAGAAGTGCCGAGTGGATGATCCATCTCAGCCTCCTCTGGAGGTCCCCAGCATCACAGATGCCAGTCTTCAGCCAATTCGATTCACTCCACGTGATATCAAGAAACAGCTGAAGGCACTGGATACTGCAAACGCTATGGGCCTTGACAATATTCCGGCAATTGTACTGAAGACTTGTGCTCCAGAACTTGCTGCGCCCCTAGTCAAGCTGTTCCGGTACAGCTACAACGCTGGCATCTACCCAGCAATGTGGATAATTGCCCAGGTATGTTCTGTACAGAAAAAGCAGGACATATCAAACCCGGCCAACTACCGCCCCATCAGTCTAGTCTCCATCATCAGTAAAATGATGGAAGGGGTCATCAACAGTACTATCAAGCGGCACTTGCTTAGCAATAACCTGCTCACTGACGCCCAGTTTGGGTTCTGCCAGGGCCACTCAGCTACTGACCTCATTACAATCTTGGATCAAACATGGACAAAAGAGCTGAACTCCTGATGTGAGGTGAGAGTGACTGCCCTTGACATCAAGGCAGCATTTGACCGAGTGTGGCATCAAGGGGCCCTAGAAAAATTGGAGTCAATGGGAATCGGAGGGAAAGTTCTCCACTGGTTGGAGTCATACTTAGCACAAAGGAGATGGTTGTGGTTGTTGGGGGTCAGTCATCTCAGCTCCAGGACATCACTGCAGGAGTTCCTCAGGGTAGTATCCTCGGCCCAACCATCTTCAGCTGCTTCATCAATGACCTTCCTTCCATCATAAGGTCAGGAGTGGGGATGCTCACTGATGATTGCACGATGTTCAGCACCATTCACGGCTCCTCAGTTACTGAAGCAGTCCATGCCCAAATGCAGCAAGTCCTGGACAATATCCAGACTGACAAGTGGCAAGTAACATTTGCACCACACAAGTGCCAGGCAATGATCATCTCCAACAAGAGAGAATCTGACTATTGCTCCTTGACATTCAATGGCTTTATCATCACTGAATCCCCCACTATCAACATCCTGGGGGTTACCATTGACCAGAAACTGAACTGGACTATCCATATAAATACTGTGGCTACAAGAGCAGGTCAGAGGGTAGGAATCCTGCGATGAGCAACTCACTTCCTGACTCTCCAAAGTCTGTCCACCATCTACAAGGCCCAAGTCAGGAGTGTGATGGAATACTCTCCACTTGCCTGGATGAGTGCAGCTCACACAACACTCAAGAAGCTCGACACCATCCAGGACAAAGCAGCCCACTTGATTGGCACCACATCCACAAACATTCACTCCCTCCACTACCAATGCGCAGTAGCAGCAGTGTGTACCATCTACAAGATGCACTGCAGCAACTCACCAAGCCTCCTTAGACAGCACCTTCCAAACCCACGACCACTACCATCTAGGGGGACAAGGGCAGCAGATGGATGGGAACACCAGCATCAGGGAGTTCCCCTACAAGTCACTCACCATCCTGACTTGGAAATATATCACCGTTCCTTCACTGTCGCTGGGTCAAAATCTTGGAACTCCCTCCCTAACAGCACTGTGGGTGTACCTACACCACATGGACTGCAGCGGTTCAAGAAGGCAGCTCACCACCACCTTCGCAAGGGCAACTAGGGATGGGCAATAAATGCTGGCCCAGCCAGTGACACCCACATCCCATGAATGAATTTTAAAGAAAGATCTGTTTTCCAGGAGACTGAAAATGTCAGCAACCACTTGATGGGAATGCCTGAACCTCCTGAAGCACTGGTGCTCAGTCATTTCCAAAAAGTCAATCCTCTGACTTTATGCCTTGCGTTGAAGGCATTGTTTTCTGCCAGCTGGAGCTCTGTGTTCTACCCACCTGTCCTGCAGAGTGGCTGGTGGTTAAGGAGACGGGTGCTGCTGTGACTGGTGCTGCTCTTGCTCATACTAATGTTATTTGTGCTGTTCCTCTTCTTGCTCATCAGAGGTGCAAGGAAGAGCTTCATAGGCGGCTCCCATGCTGCAGTGAAGGCTGACAGCTGGGAAGTGCAGAGCAAAGACAAAAACAATCCAAAGGAGCAGAAATTACCTTCAAAGTATTGGAAATATCCCCCAAAGCAGTGAAAGCACACTCTCAGAACAGATCCTGTGAGCAAAGGTCTTTGGCTTAGGCAAGGAAACTGCTGTCATATCTTAACATTTAAAAGATTTTTGCTTGTCAAATGTCCAGCCCTGTCAATCGCTGTTGTCCTCTCACCTTGTTTAACCTGACAAGTTCCAGAAAGCTTGGGAAACCCATGCTTTAGAGTGAAAGACAGAATATAGGGTTAAACTCCACGTAATTTCCTTCAACATTTGTAAATGTGAGGCTCACCTGTGGGAGTTTTCTGCATGCTAACGAATGTGCTTGAGTTAAATGCAGAGGCCAATGGGCTCGTGCCAGCCTCCTGACACACCAGCAATTCTGGATTTTTGACCTGCTGCCTACACAGAAACCCATCTGCCCAGGCAGGTTAAAATTCAGCATTCTCTGTCTTGTCACTCTCCATCCATCTCTCTCTGTCTCTCATATATTTCTCTGTCTCTCATATATTTCTCTCTCTCTGTTTGTCTTTCTTTTCTGTCTGTTTCTCTTTTTCTCCTTCTCCTTGTGTCTTTCTCTGTCTGTGTGTCTTCTTTCTGTCTCTTCTGGTATGCTGTTTCTCTCTGACTCCAGAAGTCTGTTTGCATTTCTTTGTTTCTGTCTTTGTTCTCTTTATATCTCCTATCACTCTCTAACTTGTTGTGTCTGTATGTGTCTCTGTCTCCATCTTTCTTCTCTGTCTCTCTTCCTGCATCACTCCCTCTTTCTGCATCTCTCTGGCTCTGCCAGTCTGAATCTCCCTCTCTCCATATTTCATCTCTTTTTAGCTCTCTTCTTTCTCTAGAACTCTCTCTCACTCTTATTTTCTCTCTTGACTCTGTGTGTTTCTGTTTCCATCTTTTTTCTCTCTGGTTTTCTTTGTGCTCCCCATCACTGCTCAAGTACCTCATTGATCTGGATGCCCTGCAGGGAGTGAGTGCAGTGTTTGTGCTATATCTTCTCTATCCATTCACTTCATGCTCCAGATGTTATCACTTTGCCAGCAAACCACATCTGCTGTGCATTTCTTCAGGGAAGCAGAGCGATAGAAGGATTTTGTCAAGTTAACCTCAGCCTAAGGGTAATCCCTAACTTACTGCTGGCCCCAGAGCGAGGAACTTACAGAATGTTCAGTGCAACTATTCTAGGATTCCATAAGATATCGGCTTAAATGTTCAGTGAGGGAAACATCCAATGTTGCACAACAGTGCCAGTCTGGCTGACTGTTCCCTCTCGGATATCTTATCTTCCGTCCTCACCTCATCATTCCCTCTCTTCTCTCACATTCAATCCTCTTCCCCTTCCTCTGTCTACCACAACATGTGCCTAGAATCCCCAGTTGCTCTCCCATCCCATTTTCTAGTTCTTCTCTCACCTCCCTTCAGTTCTCTTACCCCTGTCTTTTCTGTCTACCCGCTTCTCACAAATCTCTTGCTTTCCATATCCCCTTAGCTTTACCTAACCTTCCCATCTTTCTGATCCTCCTCTCCCTTCCTCTCTTGCTCCCTTTCTTTTTGACTGCTTGGAAGTAAATAACAAGAATAAAATCAAAAATTGGAAATAGTTAAAGATAGAAGTTACAGTTCAGCACTGTATACTGGAGTCAAGGCTGTGTATGATTACTCTGGGCCTCTTGTTCCTTCCTCACTTGACCCACACTGCAGCTGCTGTGGTTGGTGTTTGTCCCCCCTATTCCCCTCCTTCCTCCTTTACATTTTCTTTTTCTATTTATTTTTTTAAGCTTCCTATTACCTTTCCATGGCCCCTGCAGCACCAAGGAGCGGATGAGATGCAATGTCAGGAATGTGGTGGTTTCTTGACTGACACCATTGCACTGCTTAGCATGCCTCACTTCTGGGAGACAACCGCTGCTCTGTTAGAATTCAAATAAATGGCTCCATTTTTTTTAAAGAAAGGAAAGGATTTGCATTTCTACAGCACCTTTCATGAACTCAGGGCATCCCTAAATGCTTTGCAGCCAGTGAAGTATTTTTTAAAGTGTAGTCCATGTTGTAATTTAGGAACTGTTGCAACCAGCCTGCACAAAGCAAGATCCCACCTACAGCAGTGAGACAATCTAAATGAAGGGTTTGGGTGGATTCTATACTGAACATTAAATATCTGGCAAGGACTAACAGGCTGGAATCTAATTGATGGGTTTCTGGTGGTTTATGTAGAGAATAACAGATATCAGGGGTGGAATCTTCCGGTCCCGCCACCAACAGCGGGAATCATGGCGGGCAGGGGACCTTCACTTGACGTCAGGCCAACAATCAGTTTCCCGACGTCGGGATGAACATTCTGTTCTCGGGACTGTCATGGTGGGTTAAAGGCGGATCGAGCTTCCCGGTGAACAATGTCGGGGAGCCCATTTACATTCATTAGCATGTCACACATACTCATTAAAAGGCCACCTTCAGATCCCCCTTCAAATGAAGCTCTCCAGCAGTGAGAAATTAGAACGACTGCATATAAGTGGCGTGCACCTGGTGAGGTAAACTTCTTCCACCATTAACAGTGAGTTGCCGCTGCATTGTCCTTTTTGGAGAGCATCTGTAAGTGCCATCCTATGCTTGAGACCAGGTGATGACAGTGCAAGTTACATGGAGGATGACGAAGGAAAGGGGGAAGGGTGGAGGGGTGGCCGGGGGTAAAGGTGGAAGGAATAGTGCAGGCTGTCCAGGTGCCCTTTAAATATGGCTGGAATGTAATCGAGGGTTTTATATATAGAATAACAGATACCCGGGAGTGAGTTACAGACTGGAATCTAATCGAGGGGTTCGGGTGGTTTATATATAGAATAACAGATACCCGGGAGTGAGTTACAGACTGGAATCTAATCGAGGGGTTCGGGGTGGTTGATATATAGAATAACAGATACCCGGGAGTGAGTTACAGACTGGAATCTAATCGAGGGGTTCGGGGTGGTTTATATATAGAATAACAGATACCCGGGAGTGAGTTACAGACTGGAATCTAATCGAGGGGTTCGGGCTGGTTTATATATAGAATAACAGATACCCAGGAGTGAGTTACAGACTGGAATCTAATCGAGGGGCTCAGCGTGGTTTATATATAGAATAACAGATACCCGGGAGTGAGTTACAGACTGGAATCTAATCGAGGGGTTCGGGGTGGTTTATATATAGAATAACAGATACCCGAGGGTGAGTTGCAGACTGGAATGTAATCGAAGGGTTCGGGGGGTTTATATATACAATAACAAATACCCGGGAGTGAGTTACAGACTGGATTCTAATCGAGGGGTTCGGGGGGTTTATATATAGAATAACAGATACCCGGGAGTGAGTTACAGACTGGAATCTAATCGAGGGGTTCGGGGTGGATTATATATAGGATAACAGATACCCGGAAGTGAGTTACAGACTGGAATCTAATCGAGGGGTTCGGGGTGGTTTATATATAGAATAACCGATACCCAGGAGTGAGTTACAGAATGAAGTCTAAACTCGGGGCTCGGGTGGTATATATACAGCATAACGAACACTCGGGAGTGTTACAGACTGGAATCAAATCGATGGGCTTGGGGGGTTTATATATAGAGTTAGAGATACCCGGGAGTGAGTTACAGACATGAATCTAATTGAGGGGCTTGGGGTGGTTTATGTGCAGAATAACAGATACCCGGGAGTGAGTTACAGACTGGAATCTAATCGAGGGGTTCAGGGGGTTTATATATAGAATAACAGATACCCGGAAGTGAGGTACAGCCTGGAATCTAATCGAGGCGTTCTGGGAGATTTATATCTAGAATAACAAATACGTGGGACAGACTTACAGACTGGAATATAATTGAGGGATTCTGGCTGGTTTAAATATAGAATAACAGATACCCGGGAGTGAGTTACAGACTGGAATCTAATTGAGGGGTTCGGGGGGGGGATTTATATATAGAATAACAGATACCCGGGAGTGAGTGACAGACTGAAATCTAATCGAATGGTTTGGGGGTGGTTTATATATAGAATAACAGATATCCGGGAGTGAGTTACAGACTGGAAACTAATCGAGGGGTTCGGAGTTTTATATATCGAATAACAGATACCCGGGAGTGAGTTACAGACTGGAATCTAATCGAGGGGTTAGGGGTGGTTTATATATAGAATAACAGATACACGGGAGTGAGTTACAGACTGGAATCTAATCAAGGGGTTCGGGTGGTTTATATATAGAATAACAGATACCCAGGAGTGAGTTACAGACTAGAATCTAATCGAGGGATTCGGGGTGGATTATATATAGGATAACAGATACCCGGGAGTGAGTTACAGACTGGAATCTAATCGAGGGGTTCGGGATGGTTTATATATAGAATAACAGATACCCGGGAGTGAGTTACAGACTGGAATCTAATCGATGGGCTTGGGGGCTTTATATATAGAGTTAGAGATACCCGGGAGTGAGTTACAGACATGAATCTAATTGAGGGGCTTGGGGTGGTTTATGTGCAGAATAACAGATACCCAGGAGTGAGTTACAGACTGGAATCTAATCGAGGGGTTCAGGGGGTTTATATATAGAATAACAGATACCCGGAAGTGAGGTACAGCCTGGAATCTAATCGAGGCATTCTGGGAGATTTATATATAGAATAACAAATACATGGGACAGACTTACAGACTGGAATATAATCGAGGCGGTCTGGGAGATTTATATATAGAATGACAGATACCCGGGAGTGAGTTACAGACTGGAATATAATGGAGGCGTTCGGGGAGATTTATATATAGAATAACAGATACCTGGGAGTGAGTTACAGATTGGAATCTAATCGAGGGGTTCGGGGAGATTTATATATAGAATAACAGATACCCGGGAGTGAGTTACAGACTGGAATCTAATCGAGGGGTTCGGGCTGGTTTAAATATAGAATAACAGATACCCGGGTGTGAGTGACAGACTGAAATCTAATCGAATGGTTTGGGGGTGGTTTATATATAGAATAACAGATATCCGGGAGTGAGTTACAGACTGGAAACTAATCGAGGGGTTCAGGGGGGGTTTATTTATATAATAACAGATACCTGGGAGTGAGTTACAGACTGAAATCTAATCGAGGGGTTAGGGGTGGTTTATATATAGAATAACAGATACCCAGGAGTGAGTTACAGACTGGAATCTAATCGAGGGGTTCGGGGTGGTTTATATATAGAATAACAGATACCCGGGAGTGAGTTACAGACTGGAATCTAATCGAGGGGTTCGGGGTGGTTTATATATAGAATAACAGATACCCGGGAGTGAGTTACAGGCTGGAATCTAATCGAGGGGTTCGGGGTGGTTTATATATAGAATAACAGATACCCGGGAGTGAGTTACAGACTGGAATCTAATCGAGGGGTTCGGGTGGTTTATATATAGAATAACAGATACCCGGGAGTGAGTTACAGACTGGAATCTAATCGAGGGGTTCGGGGTGGTTTATATATAGAATAACAGATACCCGGGAGTGAGTTACAGACTGGAATCTAATTGAGGGGTTCGGGCTGGTTTAAATATAGAATAACAGATACCCGGGAGTGAGTGACAGACTGAAATCTAATCGAATGGTTTGGGGGTGGTTTATATATAGAATAACAGATATCCGGGAGTGAGTTACAGACTGGAAACTAATCGAGGGGTTCGGAGTTTTATATATAGAATAACAGATACCCGGGAGTAAGTTACAGACTAGAATCTAATCGAGGGGCTTGGGGTGATTTATATATCGAATAACAGATACCCGGGAGTGAGTTACAGACTGGAATCTAATCGAGGGGTTCGGGGTAGTTTTCGATAGAATACCAGATACCCGGGAGTGAGTTACAGACTGGAATCTAATCGAGGGGTTCAGGGTGGTTTATATATAGAATAACAGATACCCAGGAGTGAGTTACAGACTGGAATCTAATCGAGGGGTTCGGTGGGGTTTATATATCGAATAACAGATACCCGGGAGTGAGTTACAGACTGGAATCTAATCGAGGTGTTCAGGGTAGTTTACATATAGGATAACAGATACCTGGGAGTGAGTTACAGAATGAAATCTAAACTAGGGGCTCGGGTGGTATATATACAGCATAACGAATACCCGGGAGTGTTATAGACTAGAATTTAATCGATGGGCTTGGGGGGTTTATATCTAGAGTAAGAGATACCCGGCAGTGAGTTACAGACATGAGTCTAATCGAGGGATTTGGGTGGTTTATATATAGAATAACAGATACCCTGGAGAGAGTTACAGACTGGAATCTAATCGAGGAGTTCGGGGTGGTTTATATGTAGGATAACAGATACCCGGGAGTGAGTTACAGACTGGAATCTAATCAAGGCGCTCTGGGAGATTTATATATAGAATAACAGATACACGAGAGTGAGTTACGGACTAGAATCTAATCGAGGGATTCGGGGTGGTTTATATATAAAATAACAGACACCCGGGAGTGAGTTACAGACTGGAATCTAATCGAGGGGTTCAGGCTGTTTGATAAATATAATTCCAGATACCTGGGATTGAGTTACAGACTGGAATCTAATCGAGAGGTTTGGGGTGGTTTATATATAGAATAACAGATAACCGGGAGTGAATTACAGACTGGAATCTAATCGAGGGGTTCGGGAGGTTTATATATAGAATAACAGATACCCGGGAGTGAGTTACAGACTGGAATATAATCGAGGGGTTCGGAGTGGTTTATATATAGAATAACAGATACCCGGCAGTGAGTTACAGACTGGAATCTAATCGAGGGGTTTGGGGTGGTTTATATATAAAATAACAGATAGCCGGAGTGAGTTACAGACTGGAATCTAATCGAGGAGTTCGGGGGGTTTATATATAGGATAACAAACACCCAGAAAATCTAATCAAGGGGTTCGGGTGGTTTATATATAGAATAACAGATACCCAGGAGTGAGTTACAGACTAGAATCTAATCGAGGGATTCGGGGTGGATTATATATAGGATAACAGATACCCGGGAGTGAGTTACAGACTGGAATCTAATCGAGGGGTTCGGGATGGTTTATATATAGAATAACAGATACCCGGGAGTGAGTTACAGACTGGAATCTAATCGATGGGCTTGGGGGCTTTATATATAGAGTTAGAGATACCCGGGAGTGAGTTACAGACATGAATCTAATTGAGGGGCTTGGGGTGGTTTATGTGCAGAATAACAGATACCCAGGAGTGAGTTACAGACTGGAATCTAATCGAGGGGTTCAGGGGGTTTATATATAGAATAACAGATACCCGGAAGTGAGGTACAGCCTGGAATCTAATCGAGGCATTCTGGGAGATTTATATATAGAATAACAAATACATGGGACAGACTTACAGACTGGAATATAATCGAGGCGGTCTGGGAGATTTATATATAGAATGACAGATACCCGGGAGTGAGTTACAGACTGGAATATAATGGAGGCGTTCGGGGAGATTTATATATAGAATAACAGATACCTGGGAGTGAGTTACAGATTGGAATCTAATCGAGGGGTTCGGGGAGATTTATATATAGAATAACAGATACCCGGGAGTGAGTTACAGACTGGAATCTAATCGAGGGGTTCGGGCTGGTTTAAATATAGAATAACAGATACCCGGGTGTGAGTGACAGACTGAAATCTAATCGAATGGTTTGGGGGTGGTTTATATATAGAATAACAGATATCCGGGAGTGAGTTACAGACTGGAAACTAATCGAGGGGTTCAGGGGGGGTTTATTTATATAATAACAGATACCTGGGAGTGAGTTACAGACTGAAATCTAATCGAGGGGTTAGGGGTGGTTTATATATAGAATAACAGATACCTTGGAGAGAGTTACACACTGGAATCTAATCGAGGAGTTCGGGGTGGTTTATATGTAGGATAACAAACACCCGGCAGTGAGTTACGGACTGGAATCTAATCGAGGGGTTCGGGGTGGTTTATATATAAAATAACAGAAACCCGGGAGTGAGTTACAGACTGGAATCTAATCGAGGGGTTCGGGGTGGTTTATATATAGAATAACAGATACCCAGGAGTGAGTTAGAAACTGGAATCTAATCGAGGGGTTCGGAGGGCTTATATATATCATAACAGATAGCTGGGAGCGGGTTACAGGGTGGAGTCTATACAAGAAGTTCAGGGTGGTTTATATATAGAATAACAGTTAAGTAACAGCCGGGTGTGAGTTACAGACTGGAATCTCATCGGGGGGTTCAGGGTTGTTTGTATTTGGAATAGCAGATACCCGGGAGTGAGTTCCAGGCACGAATCATATCGAGATATTTGAGTTGTTTCTGTGTAAGATGTCCATGAGAATTGTTCCCTGCATATTTTTTGTTGTCGTATTCAACCTGTTCATTTCTATACACAGTACTTTTAAATTGTTTTGCCCAGATGTACACATGCGTTACGTTAAACATGACAACTTGTAAGTCGCTTGTGCAATACCTTCCAGGTTACTACACATCACGCACGAGTGCATCACAGAGCTAACATTGGCTGTGACTAAGTTACAGGCCGCAATCTAATCAAGCTTTGCACAACATAAATCTCAATATTTATCTTGAATGCACTGAGATCTGTCCTGTATTATCTATTCTTCACTAATTTCCACAGGTTATAGAACATTGTGGCAAGAACAAGAGGACACTGCTTGATTTTTTTTTAACCTTTGCCCACAGCTCCATTTGCCCACAATTTGTACCACTGTGTACTCATTCCAGGGTCAAACTTACATATAAAAGGAGAAACATTTCAATGAAATGAAACGGCTGTTTTATCAGTCCATCAGGTATCTGTTCAGTGTGCTGGTCCCTGTCTTCTTCAGTGATGCCACCACATAGCAGAATAGATGCAACAGTTATCCCTATTGCATCAGCTCACATGAACACTACCAGTATGCATGCAGAGACCATAACAATAGCACCTGGATGTTAGCACCAGACAGCAAGTGGCCACTGCCGGTATGCTAGTTTCCAAATGTCACTCCAAGAGTATGGCACCCACTCACGTAAACACTTCATTGTGTTAAAAGCAAAATGCTGCAGATGCTGGAAACCTGAAGTAAAAACAGAAAATGCTGGAAAAACTCAGCAGGTCTGGCAGCATCTGTGGAGCGAGAAACAGAGTTAATGTTTCGAGTCTGAATGACCCTTCTTCAGATTCTGAATCTGAAGAAGAGTTATATGGACTCGAAAAGTTAACTCTGTTTCTCTCTCCACAGATGCTGCCAGACCTGCTGAGTTTTTCCAGCACTTTCTGTTTTTACTTCATTGTGTTATGGGTTGAGCACAAGTAATTTTTCCCCTCAAGTTCAGGAGCACTATGAAGGATAATTGTAACTTTTTTGGCACCATATTCAGTGTTCAAATCTATTTATTCTCTGGTCTCTTCTTACAAAGAATGGAGTCATACCCTGTGCTGAACTGGGCTCCAGCTACAGGCTATATCTGTGCACCTGAGCAGGAGACTGCATTCAAGGGCCACCAGGATCCCCAGGCCTATGACTCCTCTGTTTCTGTCTCTTGGAATTTTTCTCTTTTTAACTTTCTCTCTTTGACCTTTAGCCAGCTTTCCTTTCTGCCTAACTCTTTCACTGTGTCAACCTTTCTGTCTCCACCCAATCTGTGGCCCTCACGCTCTCTCTATCTCTGTGTCTTTATCACTTGCTCTTGTTTTCCTGCTGCTTCTCTATCAGTGTCTCTCCTTCATTTCTCCCCCTCTGCCTGTTTCTTTCTCTTCCCCTCTCCAAAGACATAGGCAGGAGCCGTGGTGACAGTGTCTTAACTTCAGTTGGATCTCCTGTCCCAACAAGTCATTCTGATATCTGACAGGCCCTTTTTGATAAATTTCACTCGACTGAACCTCAGCTGCTCCAAGCAGTGGCAGATTCCACTCTGGTGGTTTGTATGTTGGCACAGCTGTTCTCTGTCATCTCACTCTCAGATGTTGAGAGGAGTTAACACTTTGCTGTTGATTTAGTGCTGTGGGATTGTGTGGCACATCCCGGCATCACATTCCACCGCAGCTGCTTGGCACTGAAGGCCTTCCATCCCATAAAAAGTGGCTGTCAATCAAGGCTGAGGTAATGTGGGAATGTTCTCTGTGTGGCTCAGCCAGGCAGTTCTCCATACACGCAGATGCACATTGTGTTGCCCTGACCTCATACATTTGATGACTTAGCAGTGAAAGCACCCAACACAGCGGCAGTCACCCAATACTCTTAATTTGCAGCTGATAAAACTCAGGAGGCTCTGGGGGCCCAAGTTGACAATGGTTCTGTGTTGTGTCGACTGTCAATGCTCTGGAATTCACCCTGTTCATGTGCCCAGTTCTCAAAACACTGTGACTTTTAAACTATGGGCTGTTCTAATATCAGTGGGGGAAGCGGTGGGGTGGGAGGTTGGTCCTCTGAGCCCTGCAAATAAGTACCATCAGGTTATTTTACCATATGGAGCATCACTGTCAAAATTTATGCTGTTCTCACCAGTATAATGATCAATGATAACCAACTGGGTGTGGGGAGGCTGGGAGGTGGGGATGTGTGGTAAGGGTGCACTGAAGACTGTCATAGCATTTTTACCATGGCTCAATATCATCTCAAATGATGCCCGAGCCTATTGGGGCATTTTTTTAAAATTCAAAAACAAGTTACTTGAACAGATTAGACAGAAAATGATTTCTCTTTTGTTCATTTCTTTGAAGTCACATTCCATTCAGAAAATAATCACACACTGGAACGCAAAGAGATTTTCATGGAAATACAACCAGAGGCAAAGTGTAATAATCAAGTGCCATAAAAATTCTACTCATGATATCTCCATGGCGGTCAATAGCTCCTGTTGAGTAGACCGAAGCATTTGCTGTTAAATGTGCAGATTAGTGGCGTCAGAATGAGGCTCAAAGAGAGGGAGAAGGAGAAAGGGAATGAAGAACAATAACCTCAATGGGAATAGCCAGTACAGTTTTAGCATTGAAGGGCCATGTCTCACAAACCTACTAGAATTTTCCAAGGAAGAGGCCAGTGGGAGTAGGTGCAAGTAATCCAATGGGTGTGTTTATGTGGATTTTCAAATGGCATCTAATAAGGTACCACATGTAAGCCTAGCAAAGAAGCTTAAGAAATTGTGTAGACAAATTGAAAACTGGCTTAGGAACAGAAGGCAGCAATCAATGGAAAATGATCTTCCTGGGAGACCGTGACCAGAGGGCTGAGATTTAATGCAGAGGGTGGTGGCCCTGCATTAGTTGAGGGTGATCCAGCCTCTGCCAGCCCTGGAAGCCACGACTGGATTTTACAGTCATCAGGCAATTAGTTGCCTGAGGTTTTAGCTTCTGTCGCTCAAGGCGAGATGTCTCACCTCCAAGAGCTGCTGGCCAGTCAGAGGCTGGCGGCTCCTCAGTCCCAGCAGCAGCACTGGGAGCAGCGGCCACTGCTGGGACTGCAGCCAGTCCCCAACCAGGAGCAGAGATAGAGTCTGGAGAAGCAGGTAAGTGGGGCAGGCTCGCCAGGGCCAGTCAGGACCCAGCGAGGGGGTTTGGGGGCAGGGCAGTGATCAGGAGGCTTGGTGGGGGTGGGTTGCAATGAAGGAGGGGCAGCTCTTTTCACTGGGTTGGCTCTCCATGGGGCACAGCTTACCCAATAAGGAAGGGTTCCCCCTAGCACGCAGGCAGACCGCCAGAGTATATCTGGTGTCCTTGCGTGGGACCACACCGCCACTGGTAAAATACCAGCTGTAGGGGGAAGAGGCCCTTAAGTGGCCGCTGATTGGACTCAAAAGAAGTTAATATCTTTAAAATAAGGAATCAACAGGTGGTGTGGGAGGGGGTCCATGATAGAAACCAAACACATGGACTCTGGATGCAGCAGGAGAGATGGGCTGAATGACCTTTTCTCACTCTGGATTTGTACCAATCTTGTATTTCTATTATGATTTTCCCAATTTGCTATCCTTATCCATGCTGCCTCTGGTGTCCACTGCTTCCCTTTAGAGGGATGTCCCGGATCATTGAGGTACACATTCTTAGATTAGTTACTTTGATGTTCTCCCACGATGGCACAGTTACTTTAATACTTCCTCCTAGATTTCAACAGTGTGCTTGTTGGTGTCTCTCTTTGCGAAGTATTCCATTATTGAATTCCAAATTGTTTTGCAGTAAACAACCAGTAACTAAACACTCTCAGGTCCATCTGTTTCACAGTTTGGTTTGATGTCTGTCTATAAAATTGACATCAGGCTTGCTGTTCCCGATACTGTCGTGTCCCAGAGAGTAATACACGCGTACAAATTAGGAGCAGGAGTAGGCCACTCGGCCCCTCAAGCCTGCTCCACCATTCAATAAGATCACGGCTCATCTAATTTTGACTTCATATTCCTGTGTACCCCTGATAATCTTTCACACCTTTGCTTATCAAGAATCTATCTACCTCTGTGTAATGACTTGATATACCAGACAGGTTTCTGCTTGAAACAGATAACTTTATTACAGAGAGCTTTTTAGAAGCTACATTCTTGAACCAGGTCCTCGACTAGGAAGCCACGCTCCCTGGATTACCCACGCTTAGGGGTCATTGGTCGGAGTCTCCAGAACAATCACGTGACCCCAATAGGCGGTAGGCAAGACTATACATTCAACTACTACATTTCCTCCCCCTTTAGTTTTTTTTCCACTTCCTATTTACAGAGAACATTTGAATAGCCCACAACATTTACATATATACAAGTCAGGTGAATAAAGATTAAGTCTCTGAAGTGGTTTCCTTATTCGGTTAGAGCAGTGCAGCTCTGCCACTTGAGGTTTTTCCACAGGATCGACATTATCAGGAACTGCAGCATCAGATACATCATTAGAAGATGGCAGCTCAGGGTTAGGCAACTCTACAGAGACATAGGGTATGTTTATTCTAGGTTGATCTGTCATCTCAGGGATTGATGGTTTGACGTTAATCACGGGTAGAATAGCTGGTTGTAGGAATGTCTCTCTATTCCAAAGATGATCCACATGTTTTCGAACAATTCAATTTTCCACTTCCACCTGGAAGGACAAGGGACCAGTTTCTGAGACAATTATACCAGGAACCCAACAAGATCCACTTCCAAAATTCCGCATGAAAACTGTATCACCTACAGTAAATCTTCGAGCTTTGCTATGAATATCGTGATTCAATTTTTGATTACTCTAATTCTTCTCTACCTTCCCCTCTCAGTTTGGAAACACCAGACTTAACCTTGTACGTAGACGGTGTTTCATTAATAATTCAGACAGTGTTGAATGAAGCATCATATGATAGCTGAGAAGAAAGTGGGAAAGTCGAGTTTCCAGAGTACCTTCGGATAACCTCTTCATTCCAGATTTGAAAGTTTGCACAGCTCTTTCAGCTAAACCATTGGATGAGGGATGATATGGTGATGTTTTTAACTCTCTGAAACTCTGTTCTGGTAAGGTCTGTACCATCAGAAACAATGACTTCCAGTAGGCCATGTATACTAAAACATTGACGCAGCTTTTCAATAGTTGCGCTCGAGGTCAGTGATCTGACTTCATACACACCCATCCATTTAGAATGCGCATCTACGATTAATAAAAACATGGTACCTAAGAATGGTCCTACATAATCTATATGTAGTATACCCCAGGGTCAACCAGACCACTCCCATGGATGCAGTGGAGCTGAAACAGGCAACTTCTGTTGTTGCTGACACTGGAGACAGCGCTTGACCATGCTTTCAATGTCATTGTCAATGCCTGGCCACCAGACATAGCTTCGTGCATGCATTTTCATTTTCGACATGCCTGGATGCGCACTGTGAAACTCTGTCAAGAGTGGTTCTCTTCCTTGTGAAGGGATGATGACTATTGATCTCCACAACAAGATTCCATCTTGACAACTTAACTCTGTTTTTCAGGCATGGAATGGTCTCATCTCTTCAGACACTGGTGAATTTGACCACCCTTGCAATACAAGGTCTCGGACTTACGAAAAAATTTGATCTCTGTTTGTCCAATTCCTAATTTGCTTCACACACACAGGTGAAGAATCCAAGAAATTCAGTACAAGCACAACTGCTTGTGGCACTGAAGCATGTGCAATGCTATCTGGTAACGGGAGACGGCAGAGTGTGTCCACATTTGCAATGTGTAAGGCAGGGCGGTGCATAAAGGTATACTCATACGCAGGTAATATCAAAGCCCAATGTTGTATTCTTGTTGATGCTATTGGTGGAATGGCTTTATCCTGACTGAATAAACACATTACTGGTTTATAGTCCAACACAATGGTGAAATGTCGTCCATGCAGTTACTGTTGAATTTCTTCACTCCAAATATCATCAATAAGCTTTCCTTTTCGAGTTGGGAGTAACCCTTCTCATCTGCAGAGAGGGTTCTGGAGGAATAGCCAACCGGTCTTTCTGATCCATTTTCCATTCTATGCGGTAACACAGCTCCCACACCATAAGGAGATGCTGGTGTGATGGTATTGTTGCTAGACTAGTAATCCAGAGACCCAGGGTAATGTGCTGGGCACCTGCATTCAAATCCCACCATGGCAGATGGTGGAATTTGAATTCAATAACAATCTGGAATTAAGAGTCCAATGATGACCATGAAACCATTGTCGATTGTTGTAAAAACCCATCTGGTTCACTAACATCCTTTAGGGAAGGAAATCTGCCATCCTTGCCTGATCTGGCCTATATGTAACTCCAGTGCCACAGCAATGTGGTTGACTCTTAAATGCCTTCTGAGCAATTTGGGATGGGCAATCAATGATGTCCACATCCAATGAAAAAAAAATCACATGTTAATACCAATTCTTTTGACAGATTGTAATAGTAATTCATCATGATGAATGTAATGGCTTCTTAACTTTCACAAAGGCTTCATCTTGTGAATTCCATGACCAACGATGATTCTTTTTAGCAACAAGTGTAATGGCGCTAATGCTGTTAACAAGTTTGGCAAGAAGTAGCTACAATAATTGATCATGCCCAGAAAAGACTCAAGTTCGGCTACACTGGACTTTGATTGCCCTAACTTTCTCTTCTACCGGATGCAAACCCATGGTATCCACTCAGTGACCCAGGTAAGTAACTTCTGGCACTTGGAATGTACATTTCTCTTTCTTTAATCATACACTGGCTTCCGAGAATCTTCTTAACACCTCTTCCAGGTTGTCCAAATGATCGGCTTCAGTTGACCCTGTGATCAGGACACCATCTAGGTATCCTCCTGCTCGGGGAAGTCCCTGCAAAAGACTCTCCATTATCCTTTGGAAGATTGCACATGCAGACTATACTCCAAAGGGGAGGCAAATATATAGATATAGGCCCTTGTGTGTGTTGATGGTTACATACCCTCTAGACATGCTATCCAGCTCTAACTGTTGGTATGCATGGCTCATGTCCAGTTTGGTATAGGGTTTGCCTCCAGCTAGCTTTGGATACAAGTCATCTATCCTTGGGATAGGATATTCATCTTGTATAGCTGCCTTTTCAATTTATAGTCCCCACAAATGCGTATAGTCTAGTCAGGCTTCACCACTGGGACTATGGGTACTGCCCATTCCGAGATTGGACAGGTGGTTGATGCCCAGCTTTTCTAACTGGCACAGTTCTACATCCACCTTCTCCTTTAGGACACAGGTCTGGCCTTAAAGAAATGGGATGTCACTTGAGAATCTACATATATTTTTGCTTGTAAACCTTTTAACTTTCCTAACTCATCACAAAATACACTGTCGTATTTCCTTAGCAGCTCAGGAACTCCTCTTGTTCTCAAGTGAAATATTTCAGACCAGCTGAGTTTGATTTTTTGTAACCAATCTCAGCCCAGAAGACTAGGTCCTTCACCTGTCACTATGATCACTGGAAGCTGGGCTGTCTGTTGCCTATAGGACACAGGCACTATGGCAATGCCCTTCACCTGTACGAACTCTCCAGTGTATGTCTTCAGTTAAGCCCTTGTTCGTTTCAGATTCAGAGGCTGGCTACCTTTATTTAGGTATTTAATTGTGTGCTTTCCCACCACTGTGGTTGAGGCTCCCATATCGACCTCCTTTATTAGTGGCTTCCCATTCATTTGGACTGTGATGGTAATAGGTTCGGTTTTTACTGCTGTGACATTGTACAGGGAATAGATATCGGTATCGGCAGCTTCAGGCTGTGTTATATTATTCATGATGTTGGTCTGCTGCCTTATGGGCTGTTTCAATTTCGCACGGCATTGCTTTATTACGTGACCTTTCTTATGCCAGTAATTGCATTCTGCCTGCTTGAATCTGCAGGTGTCCGGTACATGGTTACCCCAACATCTATAACAGATTAACCTTGGAGTCACTGCTAAAACTCGGCCTTTTCATTTTTCTAGCAGCAGAGACTGTCTCTCGATTTGCTGCTGTTGCTCTGGTTCCCACCCCACCTGAAGAACAGCGTCGTGTTGTATGTTCTGTAAAGCCTGCAAGTCTCATAAGATCATAAGACCATAAGACTTAGGAGCAGAATTAGGCCATTCGGCCCATCGATGCTGCTCTGCCATTCAATGTGATCATGGCTGACCTGATAATCCTCAACTCCACTTTCCTGCCTTTTCCCCATTATGCTTGATTCCCTTACTGATTAAAAATCTGTCTATCTCAGCCTTGAATATACTTAACAACCCAATCTACTGGCTTCTGCGGTAAAGATTTCCACAGGCCCAACCTACTCAACCTCTCCTCATAAGGAAATCCCTCCATACCCAGGATCAACCTAGTGAACCTTGTCTGGACTGCCTCAAATACCAGTATATCTTTCCTTAGATAAGAGGATCAAAACTGTTCACAGTATTCTAGGTGTGGTATAACTCGTGCCTTGTATAGTTTTAGCAAGACTTCCCTATTTTTATACTCCATTCCCTTTGAAATAAAGGCCAACATTCCATTTGCCTTCCCTATTACCTGTTGAACTAGTATGCTAGCTTTTTGTGATTCATGCACGAGGACCCCCAAATCCCTCTGTGCTGCAGCTTTCTGCAGTATTTCTCCATTTAAATAATATTCAGCTCCTCTATTCTTCCTGCTAAAGTGCATAACCTCACATTTTCCCACATTATATTCCATCTGCCAAGTTTTTGCCCATTCACTTAACCTGTCTATATCCCTCTGTAGACTGTGTCACCCTCACCACTTTTTGTGTCATCCGCAAACTTGGCGATAGTACATTCATTCCCCTCATCCAAGTCATTAATGTATATTGTAAATAATTGAGGCCCCAGCACTGATCCCTGTGGCACTCCACTAGTTACAGGTTGCCATCCTGAAAATGCCCCCCTTATCCCAACTCTGTCGTCTATTAGTTAGCCAATCCTCTTCCCATGTTAATATACTACCCCCAACACCATGGGCTCTTATCTTATTAAGTAGCCTTATGTGTGGCACCTTATCAAGCACCTTTGGAAATCCAAATATATTACATCTACTGGTTCCCCTTTATCTATCCTGCTTGTTACCTCCTCAAAGAATTCTAATAAATTTGTCAGGCATGATTTCCCCTCCATGAAGTCAAGCTGACTCTGCTTGATTATATTATGGGAATTTTCAGTTTGGCAGGGATGCGGGGGTAGCGGGAGCGAGCGCGGGCGGGCGCAGGCCCGATTGCCGCCCATGATCGGGTCCGTACCGCCATTTTACGTGGGCAGGTCCAGCACATTTTCCAACTCCCATGGATAGTGAGAGTGTGCGGGCAGCGGGGGGCGCACACAGACCGCTGGGTGCAATGGCGACCTGGCAGTCTGTTTAAAAAAGGCCTGGCAGACTTTTGTAGGCTGCTCACAGTAGCCAGTTCCAGGCCGCAGCAGAGGGGTTTGGATGAGCAGGCCAGGCTGGCGGGTAGGCCAGTGTGTCCCTCGTTTTTCGGATGACTGCCTTGCTGCCCTCCTCGAGGAGGTGGCAGCACAGTGGGAGGTGTTGGTCCCCCAGGATGGGAGGAGGAGGCCCCCCCACATGACGAAACGTGCCTGGGAGGAGGTGGCGGAGGTGGTGAGCTCCCACGATGTGGTGCGGCGAACCTGGATCCAGTGTCACAAGCGCTTCAACGATTTGTTGCGCTCTGGCAGGATGAGTACCTGTTGGCATTGGGCATTTAACCCAGCAGGTAGCCTTACCCTCTGCGGCGCGCCCTCCCGCCCAAGTCTCAGTGTCGTGACTGCATTGAATCATTGATGGCATTTGTCCTTTGCTGGGCCAGCAGATATTGTCCATGCTGAGGTCAGCCTGAGAGGGTGATGAGGAGATGAGTTTTCCCCTGAGAGTCCCACATGACTGGTTTGGCAACAACTTGCAGGAGCTGCACCTAGGCACAGACTCAGAACTCCAGGACATGTCCTAGTCAGGATGATGAGATGGTGAAAGGGGAGCTTCAAGGTGGCGTGACAACGAACCATCTGCTGCGCTCTGCGCTCCACGTGCTTGCTAAGGAAGGATATACCATGTGGTTCCTAATGTGATGTAGGCAGCAATGTGTCCAAGGGTCGGCTGTGGCGGGGGGGGCGGAAACAGGCCCAGCATCTGTGAGTGAGACAGCATCTGTAAGTGAGTGTTCGGCAGCAGCGGGGTGAGGAGGCTCTGGAGTCCTGATATGTCTGGTTGGGGTGGGCCGTGCGCGAACAGAGTCCATGTACAATTTACACTAATCAATGCTCGTCTCTCATTTTCAGGAGAAGAATGCTCATAACATGGCAGAGCGGGCGAGGACTGGCGGCGGCCAGGCGCAGGTCGCCATTGTTAGCCGCTTCAAGCAGGAGGCCCTGGATCTGGAGAGGCACCATGCGCCCAGGTCCACTGGCATCAGTGAGGCTGGGGTGCCACGGTCAGGTATTTATGCCCAACAGTGAGGTCAGCATTGTCCTCCCAACAGCCATAGCACTGATGATTGTTAAATTAGTTATTGTTGCAACATTGCTGGACCATTGGTTCTGGAAGGATGAGCGTGTAATGATCCGGGAGACAGGGATGAACTTTGTCATTGTCTCCACGCTAAGTAATCCAATGTCCTTGTTCTTCCTTTCAGCATCATTGGAGCAGGGCCAGGAGGAGCAGCAGAGGCCCCTCTCATCGCATTGGTGATTATCTTCCAAAATTCTAAAGATTCTGGAATGGTTCCTGCAGATTGGCAGGTAGCAAACGTCTCCTCACTATTTAAGAAAGAGGGGGGAGAGAAAATGGGGAACTACAGACCTGTTAGCCTGACACCAGTAGTAGGGAAAATACTAAAATATTTTTTTCAAATATAATAAAGGATGAGATAACAGGACACTTAGAAAATAATGATCTGATTAGACAAAGTCAACATGGATTTATGAAAGGGAAATCATGTTTGACAAACCTACTGGAGTTTTTTGAGGATGTAACTAGCAGAATAGATAAGGGATGTGGTGTATTTGGATTTTCAGAAAGCTTTTGATAAGGTCCCACAGAAGAGGTCAGTAAACAAAATTAGAGCACATGGAATAGGGGGAAATATACTGGCAAGGATTGAGGATTGGTTAATGGGCAGAAAACAGAGAGTAGGAATAAATGGGTCATTCTCTGGTTGGCAGGCTGTGACTAATGCGGTACTACAAGGATCAGTGCTTGGGCCCCAGCTGTTCACAATATATATCAACGATCTGGACGTGGGGACCAAATGTAATATTTCCAAGTTCGCGGATGACACAAACTATGTGGGAATGTGTGTTGTGAGGAGGATGCAAAGAGGCTTCAAGGGGATTTGGACAGGTTTAGTGAGTGGGCAAGAACATGGCAGATGGAACATAATGCGGATAAGTGAGAGGTTATCCACTTTGGTAGGAGGAACAGAGGTGCAGAATATTTCTTAAGTGGTGAGAGATTGGGAAGTGTTGATGTCCAAAGGGACCTGGGTATCCTTGTTCATGAGTCACTAAAAGCTAACATGCAGGTACAGTAAGCGATGAGGAAGGCAAATTGTATGTTGGTCTTCATCGCAAGAGGATTTGAGTACAGGAGCAAAGCTGTTTTGCTGCAATTGTATTGAGTCTTGGTGAGGCCGCACCTGGAGTATTGTGTACAGTTTTGGTCTCCTTATGTAAGGAAGGATAAACATGCCATAGAGAGAGTGCAGCGGAGGCTCACCAGACTAATTCCTGGGACGGTGGGACTGTCCTATGAGAAGAGGTTGAGGAGACTGGGCCTATATTCTCTAGAGTTTCAAAGAATGACAGATGATCTCATTAAAATTTACAAAATTCTTAAGGGGCTGGACAGGGTAGATGCAGGAAGGATGTTTCCCCTGGCTGGGGGAGTCTAGAACCAGGGGACGCTCAGAATAAGGGCAGGCCATTTAGATGAGGAGAAATTTCTTCAGTCAAAGAATCTTTGGAATTCTCTACCCCAGAGGGCTGTTGAAACTCAGTCATTGAGCATGTTCAAGACAGAAATCGAAAGATACTAATGACATCAAGGGATTTAGGGATAGTGTGGGAAAGTGGCATTGAGGTAGACAATCAGCCATGATCTAGTTGAATGGTGGAGCAGCCTCGAGGGGCTGAATGGCCTACTCCTGCTCCTATGTTCCTATGACATGGAGCGTAACAGCATTATCGGTTGTTCGCAACAGCACACCGACTGATTTGACTCTATCATGCGTATACTGAAAAAGGATGGCACAATCCAGGTATGATTGGACCCAAGATGTCTAAATCTCGCTCTAAAAAGGTGCCCCCATAAGATTCCAACATTAGAGGAATTGAATCCCAAATTCACAGGAGCAAGGCTTTTTTCCAAGTTGGACGCCAAACACGGGTGTATGTCGGTTCATTTGGTAGTGGGATCTCACGTGATCATGAGTTTCAGGACACCATTCAGAAGATACTTCTTCTAGAGATTACCTTTTGGTTTATCCATCAGTCAGGATCTGTTTCAGCAGCATATGGACAGAATCACTGAAAATATCCCTGGATACATATGCATCGCCAGTGATAATGTAGTGATGGGTAAAACCAAAGAAGAGCATGACCGAAATCTACACTCACTGATGACAGCGTCTCAACATGAAGGACTCATCTTCAACAGCAAGAAATGACAGGTGAATGTGGCTCAGATTAACTTTTTCGGTTCTATTTATTCAAGTTCCAGGATCCATCCTGACCCAGGCAAACCTGAAGATGTACAAGACATGCCTACTTCCCAGGACAAAGAGGATTTGCAAAGATGCCTTGGATTTTTCAGCTTCTTAGCACCATATATACCTAACTTTGCTGATAGAGCATCATCACTTAGAGAGCTATTAAGGAAGGATATTCCATACGTATACCAGGAGGACCATCAACATGTGTTTGAGTCACTTAGACAGGCATTGGCAGGAGGGACATGTGTTCTATCATACTCCAACCCACGAAAGGAGTCTTGGGGGATGACGCACCTCAGAAAGGGTTAGGGGCATGCATTATGCAAGAGGAAAAACCGATTGCATTTGGCTCCAAAGGTCTATCACAAGCGCAATCTAATTATTCCAACATAGAGTGCGAAACACATGCTCTGGTATTTGGTATCACAAGATTCCACATGTACCTATTTAGTAAACGGTTCATTGTGGAAACTGACCACAAACCATTGGAGATGATTTGACAAGTGCACCACCCAGACTAAAACAACTTCTAATAAAAGTACAGGGAGACCATTTCGAAGTCCATTACAAACCAGGTAGCAAAATGCTTACTTCAGACACACTGAGTAGGTTACCAAATCTGAAAAAAACTTGATGTTTTGCTGGACCGACAAGTAGACAGTGTAGACATTGAAGTAGAAGATGTACTCAATGTCGATATGATGAGTTTTGGTCAACACAAACACAACCAACTTTAGGACAAGAAATGATCCACAACTGAAGGCATTATGGAAAGTTATTGTAGAATGCTGGCGTGATACTATACAAGAAGTTCCAGACACCCCTCAGATGTTTTTAGCCATATAGAGGTGAACCAGGTATTGCAAAAGGTTTGTTTTTCAAGGGAAAACAGGTGCTTGTACCCAAAGCTCTTCACCAGGGCATGTTGTCACAGTTACACCAGGGACATGTGGGCATAGAGTTGATGAGGCGACCGGTGAGGGAAACTCTATATTGGCCAGGGGTCAACAACATGGGCAGAATTTTCTGCCTGTTGGGCAGGCGGGCCCGACCCATGAGTTCAAACCCCACATGAGGATTTAAATTCAATTAAAGTAATAAATCTGTAATAAAATGCTAGTATCATTCATAATGATCAATTCAGAGGGAATTGGATTATTATCTGAAAATAATCCAATAAGCCCTCTCTCTCCAAACTCTGTTCA
The DNA here is from genome assembly GCF_964194155.1 of Cetorhinus maximus. Classification (NCBI taxonomy): domain Eukaryota; kingdom Metazoa; phylum Chordata; class Chondrichthyes; order Lamniformes; family Cetorhinidae; genus Cetorhinus; species Cetorhinus maximus. The sequence goes on along the minus strand of NC_135917.1, from coordinate 15,967,296 downwards.
GCTGGACACAGATGCTATATCTCAGGGGTTGTCAATGAAAAGGATCATCATTGAGCTGCAGCAGAGAATATGCGATGTACTGACAGAGCTTCCAAGCACACTGACCATGGTGAAGGAGTTGGCCTCAAGCAGGAGGGAAGCGCGAGGCTACTGAGATGATGTATTTTCCCATGGACAGAGTGGCCATCTTCATGGACTATCATAAGGTCCAATCAAATTTGTCCATGCCATGTGAACAATGATTGTACAAATTCTAGATGTCAACATGTCTGCCACATTAAACAGTGACACAAAATGACACATGCCATAGCTTTGGCCTTACAGTGCCATACTGATCTACACCAAAGTGCTCGCCAGCAGAATGGCAGCAGTGAAACGTGGCTGGGCCATGAGAGGGATGATGGGGACATGGAAAAGGTGACCTCATTCAAAGCATTTCCACTTCTCAGCCACAGCCCGCCTCCCAGTACCCCACATGCTGCCTCCTCTCCCAATGATAGGTCTGCCCCTGTACAGGTGCAGGTGGAGTAGCCTTTGGCTGGATCCTCACAGGCTCCAAAATCCAGAGGACATCATATATCCCAGAGGATACCAAGAGCATCTCAGCAATTAGAGCAGGGATCTGAATAGCCTGCCTCTACCTCTTCTGAAACCACCGGGGTTGGCACTACACATGAGTAGCAGAAAAAGGAACAGTAATGCTTTATAGTTGTACAGGGGAATGCACATGAATGTCTGAGAAAACACTATTTTGATGAGTTTCTGTCCTTTACTTACATCACACAAGTAGTTTCTTTCCCATCTTGTCCATTCTTGGTTTTACTGGGTGATAAGTAACCTTCTGAGTTCTTTGATGATGAGTGTGAGGAAATATATTGGTGGGGACCAATGGAAAATTAAAAACATAAGAACATAAGAAGTAGGAGCAGGAGTAGGCCATTTGCCCCCTTAAGCCTGCTCCACTATTTAATAAGAACATTGTTGATCTGATTGTGGCCACAAGTCCACTTTCATGCTGCCCCCTTCACCCCCTCCATAATCCTTCACCCACTTGTTGATCAATTGTCTAACTCAGCATTGAATAAATTCAATGACCCAGCCTCCAATTTTTTAAAAATTCATTCACGAGATGTGGGCTTCACTGGCTGGGCCAGCATTTATTGTCCAACCCTAGTTGCCCTTGAGAAGGTGGTGGTGAGCTGCCTCCTTGAACCGCTGCAGTCTGTGTGGTGTAGGTACACTCACAGTGCTGTTAGGGAGGGAGTTCCAGGATTTTGACCCAGCGACAGTGAAGGAACGGTGATATATTTCTAAGTTAGGATGGTGAGTGACTTGGAGGGGAACTTCCAGGTGGTGGTGTTCCCATCTATTTCCTGCCCTTGTCCTTCTAGGTGGTAGTGGTCGTGGGTTTGGAAGGTGCTGTCTAAGGATCCTTGGTGAATTCCTGCAGTGCATCTTGTAGATGGTACACACTGCTGCTGCTGTGCGTCAGTGGTGGAGGGAGTGAATGTTTGTGGATGTGGTGTCAAACAAGCGGACTGCTTTGTCCTGGACAGTGTCCAGCTTCCTCAGTGTTGAAGGAACTGCACTCATCCAGGCAAGTGGGGAGTATTCCATCACACTCCTGACTTGTGCCTTGTAGATGGTGGACACTGCTCTCTGGGGAAGAGAATTCTAAAGATAATAACACTTTGAGAGAAGAAGTTCCTCCTCATTCCGTATTAAATGGGATACCCCTTAATTTGAAACTATGCCCCCTAATTCTAGATTCCCCCACAAGGGGAAACATCCTCACAGCATCCCCCCTCAGGATCTTATACGTTTCAATAAGATCACCTCTCCTTCTTCTAAACTCCAATGAGTATAGGCCCAACCTGCTCAACATTTCCTTATAAGACAAACCCCTTCATTCCGGGAATCAGCCTAGTGAACCTTCTATAAACTGCCTCCAATGCAAGTATATCCCTGCTTAAGTAAAGAGACCAAGGACAGAATTTTATGCTGATCGAGCGCGCGCTCTCCCGACCTGATCCGGCGTGAAATCATGCAAGATGGCGTCGGACGAGTGTCTTGACATCACCCCTCACTTGCGCAATATTTCAGTTGGCGGGTGCGCGCAAAAGTCGGAAGCGTACCCGCCGACAATTAAGAGGGCAATTAAGCCCATTAAAGGTGCAATTGTCTGCAATTTTTCATTGCTCATCCAACCTTATGGTTGGCGGACAGACAAATCGGCCAGGTGGCCTTTACATTTTTCTTCAAACCTCATCCACGGGCGGGATGAGGTTTCCGTAATGAAATAAAATATAAATAAATTTCAGCGGACAGCATTATCAGTCGCTAAATTTTCAGGTGATTTATTATGATGCATGGGCACTTTCTTTCAGCTTCTGAAACCTTTATTTTTGATTTTTCAGGTCTTCAGCTCCCTGAGGCTGCTCTCTGCCTTCGGGAGCTTTCTCTCAGTGCTAGCCCGCGTCCGCGTTGGCATCAGCGCCCACCCTCCTCCTGCCACCACCCTGGCGGCACTGAGCACCTCAACACATGTGCGAAATCTGGGTCGAGGGCTGATCGCGATCGGCGGTCCATTCCCCGGCTGATCCCAGGCCCGCCGGCCGGTCGCGCCCGCCTGCCGACCTAAAAATTCAGGCCCAAAACTGTACACAGCACTCTAGGTATGGTCTCACCAATGCCCTGCACAGTTGTAGCAAGACTCCCCCTCTTTTATACTCATCCCCCTTGCAATAAAGGTAGGTTGGGGAGCTTCATTAAAAGATATGACAGTGGATAGATAAAGGCTAATATTTAAGGAATGAATGTATGCATTGTAACAGTTATACATTCCTTCCTGGTGTAAAAACACAACAGAAAAAGTGGCTCGACCATGACTAACAAAAGATCCAAAGAGAAGTCATATAGCAAGCCTGAGGATTGGAAGCAGTTTAGAATTCTGCAAAGAAGGACCGATAGATTGATTAAGAGGGGAAAAATGGAGCATGAGAGGAAAATTGCAAGGACTGTAAAAGCTTCTATAAGTGTGTGAAAAGAAAAAGGTTAGTGAAAGCAAATGTGGGTCCCTTACAGTCTGAAATGGGAGAATTTATAATAGAGAACAAGGAAATGGCAGAGCAATTAAACAACTACATTAGTTCTGTCTTCACAGAGGAAGACACAAATAACTTCCCAGAAATACTAGGGAACCAAGGGTCTAGTGAGAAGGAGGAATTGAAGGAAATTAGTATTATTAAAACAATAGTGCTGGAGAAATGAATGGGACTGAAAGCTGATAAATCCGCAGGGCCTGATAATCTACATCCCAGGGTACTAAAGGAGGTGGCCATGGAAATAGTGGATGTGTTGGTTGTCATCTTCCAAGGTCCTGTGGATTCTGGAACAGCCCCGGCAGATTGAAGGGTGGCAAAGGCAGCCCCACTATTTAAAAAAGGAGGGAGGGAGAAAACAGATTATTACAGACCGGTTAGCCTAACATCAGTATTAGGGAAAATGCTAGAGTCTATTATAAAGGATGTAATAACAGGATACTTAGAAAATATCAACGTGATTAGACAAAGTCAACATGGATTTATGAAAAGGAAATCATGTTTGACAAACCTACTGGAGTTTTTTTGAGGGTGTAACTCGCAGAATAGATAAGGGAGAACCAGTGGATGTGCTGTATTTGGATTTTCATAAAGCTTTTCATAAAGTCCCACATAAGAGGTTAGTGTGCAAAATTAAAGCACAAGGGATTGGGCGTAATAATTTGGCATGGATTGAGAATTAGTTAGCAGACAGGAAACAGAGAGTAGGAATAAATGGGTCATTTTTGGAGTGGCAGATGATGACTAGTGGGGTACCACAGGGATCAGTGCTTGGGCCCCAGATATTCACAATATATATCAATGATTTGGATGAGGGAACTAAATGTAATATTTCCAAGTTTGCTGATGGCATGAAACTAGGTGGGAATGTGAGTGATGAGGAGGGTGTTAAGAGGTTTCAAGGCGATTTAGACAAGTTGAGTGAGTGAGCAAATACATGGCAGATGCAGTATAACGTGGATAAGTGTGAAGTTATCCACTTTGGTAGGAAAAATAGAATGACAGGGTATTATTTAAATGGTGATAGATTGGGAAATGTTGATAACCAGAGACCACATCAAAGGAACAATCTGTTATTGCAACTTCTTGAAACTGTCAATAAGGTGATCAGTAAGAGGCGTGTGAGGAGACAAGCAACAAAGCCAGAGTGAGATGGAGACTGAGTGAGTTGTGAATTAGGTTCACATGGTAAGTTCTGGTAAGTCCTTTTCAGATTTTAACTATAGATTAACAATCAAGGTCTGATATAGTGCTAACCTTCAAGTAAGTTAGGTTAGCTTGTTAAACAGAGAACTGCATGGAGTGGCAGTTATCTGTCAATCACCTGGAAGCAGTTGGTTCAATTGGTGTTAATTACTGTAGCAGGAAGCTAAACTAGCTAGTGACTCATCAGAGTTTCTATGAAAGAGACAGGCTTTTCAAACCACACGATCAGTAAGGTGCGTGTGAGGAGACAGGTGACTATGCCGGATTGAGACAGAGGTTGTGTGAGTAGTGAATTAGGTTCACATGGGAATTCGGTACATGGGGGAAAAGAGGTATGGTATACAAAGAAATTATTCGAAGTTAATCAAGTGAGTAATTAAATTAAGTTAACTTAATACCACAAGTAACAATGACAGGACAGTGTTATGCTGCAGCTGTGGAATGTGGGTGCTTTTGGACACCAAGGTGATCCTTGACAAACATCTGCAGGAAGTGTAAGCAGCTAGAGGAATTCCAGATCAGGATTATTGACCTGGAAGCCGAACTGCAGACACCGCGCAACATAAGGGAGAGGGAGAAATACCTGGACACTTTGTTCCAGAAGACAGTCACACCTCTTAGAATAGGGTCATCTGCTTTGGTCAGCAGTGAGGGACAGGAGGATGTGACCGTGAGTGAGGCAGATAATGGGACTGAGCAGACAGTAGTGGAGGAGCCTCAGATTTTGCAATTGTCAAACAGGTTTGAAGTGTTCACAACCTATGTGGACGAAAGCAAGGTCTGCAAGGTGGACCAGCAGGTTGGCCATGGCACCATGGTACAGGAAGCCGTTCAAGCGGGGAGAGCCAACAGGAATGTAGTAGTAGTAGGAGACAGTATAATGAGGGGGATTGACACTTTTCTCTGTAGCAAAGAACGAGAGTCTAGAAGGCTGTGTTGCCTGCTCAGTGCCAGGGTTCACGACATCTGCTCAGGGTTGGAGAGGAACTTGCAGTGGAAGGGGGAGGATCCAGTCATCATGGTCCATTTAGGTACCAACAACACAGGCAGGACAAGGAAGAAGGTTCTGCAAAGTCAGTATGAGAAGCTAGGTACCAAATTAAGAAACAGAACCTCAAAATTAGTAATCTCTGAATTATTACCTGAGCTATGTGCAAACTGGCATAGGGCAAATAAAATTAGAGAGATGAATGCATGGCTCAAAGACTGGTGTGGGAGAAGTGGGTTCCAGTTTGTGGACCACTGGCACCAATACTGGGTTAAGTGGGGTTCTATTCCTGAACCATGCTGGGACCAGTGTTCTAAGGAGCTGCATTACTAGGGAAGTAGAGCGGGCTTTAAACTAAAGAAGGGGGGTGAGGGATCAAGCTTGGGTAGATGTGACAAATCAAGGGGTAGATTCAAGGCAGGAGACCATAATAGTAATATGGGAAATGAGGGTCATAGAAAAGTAGGAAGAGAGAGAGAGAGAGAGAGATAAAACCTAAGAATACACTAATAGTCAAGACTAGATGTTACAAAGATAACAAAAAGACAAAATTAAAGGTTCTGTATCTGAATGTGCGTAACATTCCTAACAAAGTAAATGAATTGATAGCGCACATTGAAATAAATAAATATGATCTGATAGCCATTACAGAGATGTGGCTGCAGGATGACAAGGATTGGGTCTTGAATATTGATTGGTACATGACATTCAAGAAGAATAGGAAGCTAGGTAAAGGTGGAGGGGTAGCACTGTTGATCAAGGATGGCATTGGTGCAATAGTTAGAGATGACCTTGGTTCAGGAGATCAGGGTGTAGAATCGGTTTGGATGAAGATGAGGAATAGTAGGGGAAAGAAGTCACTAGTGGGAGTGGCTGACAGGCTCCCTAACAGTAACCACAATGTAGGACAAAATATCAAAGAAGAAATATTGGGTGCTTGTGATAATGGGATGGCAATAATGGGTGATTTTAATCTCCAAATAAACTGGAGAAATAAAATTGTCAGTAGTAGCCTGGATGAGGAGTTCAGAGAATGGTTTTGAGATAGTTTTTTTAGAGCAGCACATTCTGAAAACAACCAGAGAGCAGGTTATATTAGACTTGGTATTGTGTAATGTGACAGGATTAATTAATGACCTCAGAGTGAAGGCACCCCCAGGTAGCAGCAACCACAACATGATTGAATTTTACATCCAGTTGGAAAGGGAGAAGAGTGGGTCTAAGACTAGTATTTTAAACTTAAATAAAGGCAACTGTGTGGGCATAAAAGCTGAGCTAGCTGAAGTGAACTGGGATACTAGGCTAGAGGATAGATCAATAGAGAAGCAGTGGCAGACATTTAAGGGATTTTTTCAGAATACTCAGAAAAAGTATATTCCTACTATAACTCTAAGGGGAGGACCCATCATCTGTGGTTAACTAAAGAAATTAAGGAAAGCATCAAACTTAAGGAAAAAGCATATAACTGCGCAAAGATGAGTGGCAGGCCAGATGATTGGTGCGAATATAAAGAACAGCAGAGAATGACTAAAAGGTTAATCAAGAGAAAGAAATTATAGAGTATGAGAGGAAGCTAGCTAGAAATATAAAAATGGATAGCAAGAGTTTCTACAGGTATTTAAAAAAGAAAAGAGTAAGTAAAGTGAATGCTGGTCCTCTAGACAGTGACAATGGGGAGTTATAATAGATAATAAGGAAATGGTGGATGCAATGAACAAATATTTTGCTTCTGTCTTCAGTATAGAGGATACAAAAAACATTCCAGTAATCACAGTAAATCAGGAGGTGGGAGGGGAACTTGGTGAAATTACAATCACTAGGGAAGTGGTACTGAGCAAACTGATGGAGCTGTGGGCTGACAAGTCTCCGGGTCCTGATGGACTTCATCCTAGGAGCTTAAAAGAGGAGGCTAATCAGGTAGTAGATGTGTTGGTGCTAATTTTCCAAAATTCCCTAGATTCTGGAAAGTTCCATCAGACTGGAAAGTAGCAAATATAACCCCTCTATTCAAGAAGGGAGAGGCAGAAAATAGGAAACTATAGGCAGAATATTGAGCGCGGTGAGCAGGCACGTGCCCGACCCGGCCAAGCGTAAAATGACACACGATGATGTCAGGCAAGCGCCCCGACATCATAGCGTGGTCCCGCAATATTTCGTTCGGCGGGCGCGCACCAGAGCTGGCAGAGTGCCTGCTGACAATTAAAAGGCCTATGAAGGCCATTAACAAGGTAGTTAATTTCAAATTTATGCTGCCCATCCAACCTTATGGTTGGCGGGCAGGTGAAAACGCCAAGCGGCCTTTGCACTTTTTAGGAAACCTCATCCATAGATGGTTGTTGTAAAAACCCATCTGGTTCACTAATGCCCTCTAGTGAAGGGAAGGATATCTGCCATTCTTACCTGGTCTGGCCTACATGTGACTCCAGTTGACTCTTAAAATTCCTTCTGAACAAGGGCAATAAATGCTGGCCTAGCCAGCAATTCCCACATCCTATGAACAAAGGAAAAAAAAACTTCCCCCACTCCTTTAATATAGGCCAATCAACAAGGGGGTTTCAGCTCATTAACTAGAGAAGCCTCTCAATTGTTGGCTGGACTAGCCTGTGCCCTCTTCCCAGAGAATGGCAGGCAAGTCACACAAATTTTGAATGCCGTCATGGTGGGGGAAAAGTGTCAAATGTAAATCCTGCCTCCACAGTACATATAGGGATTTTAAAGGTAAAATGGGAGGCACACAGCTTTTACAAGGATATGCTTGATAAGAGAGAGAAATATTTTTCTTAATTGGAAAGGGTTGTCTTTGACATTTTTGTCTCATTGGTGATCATTAACTGATGTTATCTGCAAATTAATGGGAAGAGCGATTTAAGCTTTTGACAAAACAAGGGCAAAAACTAGGCCACTCCTGGATTAGGTCACTCCTAGGTTATAGTATCCTGTACTCTCTCAGCTACAATTCTGTGATTTACTAATGTTTGCCTGATGCCTGATGGGATCACTCTGTGCAGAATATAGTGGCCTGAACTTTTACCTTTACACCTATCTCCAGCAAGGGTGCTGGCAGCAATGCTGTCTGTATGGAAACCCTAAGCCTTCAGGAGAGCTTTTTACCAGTTTGACTATTACAGAGGTCAGATCACATTAAAATACATGCAAATACATGCCAAGTATATAGCTAATAGGCAAAGTCCCTCAGAAAACGTCACAGTACAGGAGAAACAGGAACTGGGACCTAAGCCTGCATTTGTGGCCAAACACTGAGCCACAATAACCCAGACACACATAAGAAAGTCTGAGCCAGTACAGACAGGGGTCTCAATGTGTTAGTGTTCAATTCACAGGTTCAGACCAGCCACCAAGGTATCCACATTCAGTAACCTGAACCAGCTGAAACAACAGTTATGGTCCATACTAAAGCTATCAAAGAAAATTGAAAAGATCTGAGAATCCACTCATGGAAAGTATTGTGAGCCAAGAAACTGAGACTGAAAGCCAGTGAGTACAGAGAGAGACTGAAAGCCAGTGAGTACAGAGAGAGACTGAAAGCCAGTGAGTACAGAGAGAGACTGAAAGCCAGTGAGTACAGAGACAGACTGAAAGCCAGTGAGTACAGAGAGAGACTGAAAGCCAGTGAGTACAGAGAGAGACTGAAAGCCAGTGAGTACAGAGAGAGACTGAAAGCCAGTGAGTACAGAGAGAGACTGAAAGCCAGTGAGTACAGAGAGAGACTGAAAGCCAGTGAGTACAGAGAGAGACTGAAAGCCAGTGAGCAAACTGGTCTTTTTTTCTCTTCATCTCAAGGGTGGCTAAACTTGAAAGCTGTGTAACACTCTGGGAGGTCATAAGAACACAAGAAATGGGAGCAGGAGTAGACCATTCAACCGCTGAGCCTGCTCCGCCGTTCAATACGATCATGGCTGATCATATGCCTCAACTCCACATTCCCGCCCACTCCCCATATCCCTGGATTCACTGAGAGATCAAAGGTTTGTCTATCCCAGCCTTAAATGTATTCAACAATGGAGCATCCACAACCCTCTGGGGTAAAGAATTCCAAAGATTCACAACACTTTGAGTGAAGAAATTCCTCCTTATCTCAGTCCTAAATGATCGGCCCCTTATCCTGAGACTGTGCCCACATGTTCTAGATTCCCCAGCCAGGGGAAACAATCTCTCAGTATCTACCCTGTCAAACCCCTTCAGAATCTTGTAGGTTTCAATGAGATCACCGCTCATTCTTCTAAACTCCAGAGAATATAGACCCAATTTACTCAGCCTCTCATTATAGGACATCCCCCTCATTCCAGAGACCAATTTAGTGAATCTTCACTGTACCGCCTCCAATGCAAGTATATCATTTCTTAAGTGTGGAGACCAAAACTGCACACAGTATTCCAGATGTGATCTCATTAAAACCATGTACAATTATGGCAAGGCTTCTTTATTCCTGTACTCCAATCCCCTTGCAATAAAGGCCAACGTGCTATTTACCTTCCTAATTATTTGCTGCACCTGTATGTTAACTTTCTGTGTTCCTTGTACGAGTACACCCAAGTCTCTCTGAATATCAACATTCAAAAGTTTTGCACCTTTTGAAAAATATTCTGCTTTTTTATTCTTACGACCAAAGCGAATAACATCACATTTCCTCACACTTTCCCATATTATACTTCATCTGCCACCTTCTTGCCCACTCACCTAACCTGTCTATATCTCTTTACAGCCTCTCTGTGTCCTCCTCATAGCTTACATTTCCACCTAGCTTTGTACTGTCAGTAAATTTAGCTATATTACTCTCTGTCCCTTTGTCTAAGTCATTAATATAGATTGTAAATAGCTGAGGCCCCAGCAATCATTCTTGCTGCACTCTACTAGTTACAGCCCGCCAAATTGAAAATCCCCTATTTATCCCTCCTCTCTGCTTCCTATCCATTCACTAATCCTCTATCCATACTCATATATTACCCCCAACTCTAAGAGCCCTTCTCTTTCATATTAACCTTTTTGTGTGATACCTTATTGAAAGCCTTTTGGAAATCCAAGTATATTACATCTACGGGCTCCTTTTAATCTACCCTTTTCGTTATGTTGTCAAAAAACTTAAGTTTGTTAAACATGATTTCCCTTCGTAAAACCATGTCCACTTTGTCTGATCATGCTATGATTTTCTAAGTCCATTTTAAGACTCCCTTAAAAAAGGTTCCGGCATTTTCCTGACACCTGATGTCAGTCGAACTGCACTGTAGTTCCCTGTTTTCTCTCTTCCTCCATTCTTGAATAGTAGTGTTACATTTGTTAATTTCCAATCTACTTGGACTGTTCTAGAACCAAGGGAATTTTGGACAATCTGAACCAGTGCATCCGCTATCTCTGCAGCTACGTCTTTTGGCATCCGAGGATGGAGGCCATCAGGTCATGGGGATTTGTTATGTTTAGTCCCTTATGTTTTTCGAATACGTTTTCTCTGATGATATTAATTACTTTAATTTCCTCACTCTTATTAGCCACTTGATTACTCTCTGGGCGGGATTTTCTGAGCCCGCTGGCGGTGGGTGTGATAGGCGGCGTGCGTGGAAAATATGGCGGGAACCGCTTCACGACGACAAGAATGCAGGTCGCGATCTTCCACTCAGTCCCCCGACAGTGGGCCACGTTTCCCGCCATCGGTCAGCAGGGAGCTAATTGTAATACATTAACATATAATTAAAAGGCCATCCCGCCCAGGGTCTTGGACCCCGCTGTATCATCCGTCCACGTCAGCGGGAAAGCACCTCGAAGTGTTTCACAACAGATACACAGGTGAGGTGCACATGGCAGCCTTCACTTTGGGGGAGGTGGAGGGGAGTGAGCAGCAGAGTTCACCACAGCTCACCCATTGTTTACAGGCCTCAGGGGTGCTGGGGGGGGCAACTGATGCCTGGCCCCAGAGGCAACTGCTGAGGGGCAGGGGGGTGTCTGGGGGCAAGTGCTGGCCAGCCTCGGAGGCGACTGCTGAGGGACAGGGGGGTGTCTGGGGGCAAGTGCTGGCCAGCCTTGGAGGCAACTGCTGAGGGGCAGGGGGGTGTCTGGGGGCAAGTGCTGGCCAGCCTCGGAGGCGACTGCTGAGGGGGGTGTCTGGGGGCAAGTGCTGGACAGCCTCGGAGGCAACTGGTAAGAGGGGGGTTAAGTGCTGCCCTGGCACTGCATCCTGCGCACAGGCAATCGAGGTGGGGAGCAGGGTAAGTGAGGGAAGTGGCCACCATTCAGAACACCTGTATAAACTGACCATTCCTCTGCAACTGAGACAGTTCAGTGATATGATTGGGGTCGGGCTCCTAGCCTGCCCACTCACGCAAGCAACGCAGAGGCACCAAAGGGCCACCAAGCGATCCAGGCCTTACCTACACCACCCACCTCCCGGCACAGACTGCGAGTCTGCGAACACTTCACTGGACTGCGGAGCGGTTGGACTGCACACGTTGTACAATCTCCTCACCAACACTGGCCATGTAGCAGTCACTGCTGGAGGAGTTCACAGCCCCTTGTAATCTCAGCATCCCGGTTAGGAGCTGTCTCCCTCATGTGGCAGGCTGACAGGGCAGCCATGCAGCGCACTCATCTCTGGCCATCCGAGGGGTGACCAGCACTCTCCGGGAAGCATTAAGGGGCAGTCACACAGGGCCAGGAAAGGTGCTAAGTACAGCCATGATAACCACCTCTCTCTCTCTTTCATGCTGCAGGAGGACCAGGTCAGGATCATGGATCCTGGTGACCTAGCTGTATGCCTGATGGCCTACAGAGAGCAGAGAAGATGGAGGAGAGAGTGACTGAGGCACCTGGCCGTGCAAAGGCAGGAGCAGCAACCTCAGGAAGAAGGGGCAGCTGGGGCTCCTGCACACACTGCCCAGGAGCGACAGTGAGCTGTGGCTGGTCAGCGCCAAGCGACACCCAGGGTCTATAGACGCCGCCTGCCATTCCTGCAGATGACTGAGAAGCAGTGTCGCTGACAACTGCGCCAGCCTGGTCGCTCACATCTGCCACTTACTGCAGGACTTGGCGCCAAGGGGACATGGAGGGCATCCACTGCCAGTGGCTGTGAAAGTGACTGCTGTGCTCAATTTCTCTGCCAGTGGCTCCTTTCAGGTCTCCACAGGTGACCTCTGTGGGATCTCACAATCTGCCACCCACAAATGCATCCATGAGGTCACGGACGCCACCTTCTCCATGGCAACAACTTTGTGCATTTCGTCCGGGACCGGGACAGCCAGGATGCAAGGGCCATTGGATTCTCCCAGATCTCGGGATTCCCACAGGTGCAGGGTGTGATTGACTGCACCCATGTGGTGCTCAGGTCTCCACCTCTACACTCAGTGGACTTCATCAACCGCAAGGGCTTCAATTCACTGAATGTGCAGCTGCTGTGCGACCACCAGAAACGCATCCTGCAGGTTTGCGCATGGTTTCCAGGGAGTGTGCACGATGCCTACATCCTCAGTTGCTCGCAGATCCCTGACATCTTCCAGGGTCCACAGAGTCTCCAGGGTTGGCTCGTCGGGGACAAGGGCTACCCACAGAGGCCATGGCTGATGACACCCGTGCGGCGGCCTCAGACTGCAGCAGAGCGAAGGTATAACGAGGCTCAAGCTGCAACTCGCAACTTGGTGGAGCAAACCATCGGGATGCTGAAGATGTGGTTCCGGTGCCTGGACCGGTCTGGTGGAGCCCTGCAATACAGTCCACAGAGGGTATCACACATCATCATCGTCTGCTGCACCCTTTACAACCTGGTGCTGCAATGGAGAGAGGAGCTGGCTGAGGAGGAGATGGAGGAACTGGATGTCTCCTCGGATGAGGAGGACGCCAACAGGGATGAGGGTGAGGGGGTCCTCAGTGGTGACGACAATGGGGATCAGGGTGAGGAGGACCTCGGAAGCGACAATGCTGGCAATGAGTCTCTCACACTGGCCAGACGAGGCAGGCACTCGGGAGGCCCTCATAGCTGCCAGATTTGTGGAGAATGATGACGAGATGCAGTGAGGTGTCCCCGTAGATCCTCACATCACAGTTGTGAACGTTTGACTCCAGTCTGGCTGATGGCAGCGCGAATACCCTCTGAGAATGCTCCTGTCACGGAGACGCAGTGAAGGCCCTAATAGTCGCTCGATTGCAGGAGGATGATGACAACATGCAGTGAGGACACTCCATAGATCTCCACATTGTCTCTGAGAACGTCTGACTCCTGTCTGGCCGAGGGCGGCTCACTTCTGCTCCAAGATCAGGGTCATCTCAGAGACGCAGCCATGAAACTTTAGATGGATCTGATGCTGTGTCTGCCTTCATCAGCTCAGCCCTTCAGGAGCTGGTGCACAGCGTCACTGGTCACAGATGCTGAAGAGATGGGGACCAGCCCCACCTTAAAGGTGCTGAGAGCACACAGAGAGAATGATGGAACTCTGTGACACCTGCCCACTACATTCTGGCAGCAATGACCAGCACCATTGAGGTGCAGGCATCAGTAATGTGTCCAGTGAATGTGAGGCTGGACCATCACTGTGGTCTGAAGGTTACACACTGCACAGGGAAGAGGCCCTGGACTGAGACACCTGCCTTTATCTCATGCAGAAAGGTTTTGCATCTGAGTGACAAGAACACTGTTCATCAGAACAAGGAGCCATAGGCAGGGAGACATTCTTGGGAGTTTATTGGCAATAGTGAACATTATGTACAAGTGATTCACACCCGTGCCCAGGCTGTGTAACTACATCTTCTTAACTTTCCTAATCCTGCCGCAATGTCTTGGTGCTCCCCGGACATCCACAGCGGAGGTGAAGGCAGCCTGCTGACTGTGACACCCTGTCTATGATGACTTTGGTGGGCATCCTCTGGAGGGCCGAGACCTGGAGGGCCCCGGCCTGCTTTCGGGATCCTGCTGTGTGGCAGTGGCACCCTCCTCGGCCTGTGGGGCCGGAGCTGCTGAGGTCACAGGAAGAGGGGATTCAGATGGGCCGGACACTCCCGGAATCACCTGGGTGGATGGCCCCAGGGTGTGCACCTGCTGATCCTCCTCCCTATGGGTGCCCGAGGGCCCCTGGCTGACTCCTTGAGGAGAAGAGATAGCTGGAGTGAAATCAAGCTGCCCAGCACCCCTCTCGCGTACACACTGTTGGAGGCCAACTATGGCATCAGTGATGGAGTTAAGCCCACGCAGCAGTGCAGGAGCGACGTCCTGGTCCAAGGTCTCTACGGCGGCCGCCATCCTGCCAGTGTTGACCTCGGTGCCTTGCAATGCCAGCGCTATCACCTCAGCCTGAAGGCAGACAGACTCCTCCATCGTGCCTTGCAATCTGAGGAGTGCAGCGGACATCCCTTCCTGATGTTCCCGAGCTTGTCTTTGCAGCTCCAGCAACTGTGACATGACCGAGTCCAGAGGCTCCTCATCTGACTCGGACTCAGCAAATTTCCAGGCCCCAGCAGCCTTCCGAGTGCCGGGGACCTGGGAAGTCCCTGCCTCTGCCTGCTGTGGATCAGACAGTGCGATGTGTTCACCAGATTGTGATCCTGAGGCTACTCTAAAGCTCGGTCCCACTGAGGTGTGTGTCTCTGCACTGGTGGAGGGTGTGGGTGAGCGCTGGGATGGGAATTCAATGGGGGTGCCTTCAGATTCCTCTTCAAAGGTTTCTTCGGAGCTTGTTTGGAGACCGTGGGTCATGGACTCTGTCGGCTGTTTCCCAGATGTGCCTGTGAAAGCAAGGGGAGATAATCAGTGCGTGGCAGTGGCCTGTGAAACAGGCCACATCACTCACAGCATGGTTATCTGATGGATGTTGCACTGCTGGATCCTCACTTGGTAAAGCAGCGCCGACCTCACCGTCAGCACAGGACCAGTCCCGGTCATCGCCGGCCAGTTGGATGGCTCTGTTTTCAAATTCTGTCAGAATTTTGAATTCCGGCATTCCTCCACCTCCCTGTGACCTTTCTCTCCTGTTATGAGCCAGTTTGTTCTGCATGGACAGAGATGGAGAGAGTGTATCAGGATGTCTGTCGGGCCAGATGATAAGTATTCCATGGCCTGTGTGGATGGTGAGTGGTCCCATGGACAGGATGAGGACAATGACGGTGAGTGTGAGAAAGTGAATGGTGATGTCCCTTGAACTGGCAGTGAGTGAGAGCCCTGTGGGTGTGTGATGGGTTTGTGAGTGTGTGAGTTTAGAGGGATGGAAAGAGTGACTTACCCTGGTGGAACGGAGGAGATCATTCACTCTCTTGCAGCACTGGGTGGCTGTCCTCCCCTGCAGGACATTCGCGCTGACCACCACTGCCACTGCCTCCCAAGCCGGGTTGGTCACATTGCTGCCCACCCTGCGGCCAGAGCGGGGGTAGAGCACATCCCGGGGGCCTCCACAGCATCCAGCAGTCGCTCGAGGGACTCATTGTTGAAGCGGGGGGTCTGCAGTATTTTTCCCTTTGCTGGCCATGTCTCCCGGGCAGCGGTGGTGAGCTGGTGGTGATGAGCAGTGTGCTGGCCATGTCTCCCGGGCAGCGGTGGTGAGCTGGTGGTGATGAGCGGTGTGCTGGCCATGTCTCCTGGGCAGCGGTGGTGAGCTGGTGGTGATGAGCGCTTTTCTGGCCATGTCACCCGGGCAGTGGTGGTGAGCTGGTGGTGATGAGCGCTTTGCTGGCCATGTCTCCTGGGCAGCGGTGGTGAGCTGGTGGCGATGAGCGGTGTGCTGGCCATGTCTCCCGGGCAGCGGTGGTGAGCTGGTGGTGATGAGCGCTTTGCTGGCCATGTCTCCCGGGCAGCAGTGGTGAGCTGGTGGTGATGAGCGCTTTGCTGGCCATGTCTCCCGGGCAGCGTTGGTGAGCTGGTAGTGATGAGCACTCTGCTGGCCATGTCTCCCAGGCAGTGGTGGTGAGCTGGTGGTGATGAGCGCTTTGCTGGCCATGTCTCCCAGGCAGCGGTGGTGAGCTGGTAGTGATGAGCGGTGTGCTGGCCATGTCTCCCAGGCAGCGGTGGTGAGCTGGTGGTGATGAGCGGTGTGCTGGCCATGTCTCCCAGGCAGCGGTGGTGAGCTGGTGGTGATGAGCGCTTTGCTGGCCATGTCTCCCGGGCAGCGGTGGTGAGCTGGTGGTGATGAGCACTTTGCTGGCCATGTCTCCCAGGCAGCGGTGGTGAGCTGGTGGTGATGAGCGGTGTGCTGGCCATGTCTCCCAGGCAGCGGTGGTGAGCTGGTGGTGATGAGCGGTGTGCTGGCCATGTCTCCCGGGCAGCGGTGGTGAGCTGGTGGCGACGAGCGCTTTGCTGGCCATGTCTCCCAGGCAGCGGTGGTGAGCTGGTGGCGATGAGCGCTTTGCTGGCCATGTCTCCCAGGCAGTGGTGGTGAGCTGGTGGTGATGAGCGCTTTGCTGGCCATGTCTCCCGGGCAGCGGTGGTGAGCTGGTGGTGATGAGCGGTGTGCTGGCCATGTCTCCCAGGCAGCGGTGGTGAGCTGGTGGTGATGAGCGCTTTGCTGGCCATGTCTCCCAGGCAGCGGTGGTGAGCTGGTGGTGATGAGCACTTTGCTGGCCATGTCTCCCGGGCAGCGGTGGTGAGCTGGTGGTGATGAGCGCTTTGCTGGTGGCTGCCTTTTAAACATGGCGGCCAGAGTGATGCAACAGCCGGGTGATGGCGAGTGGGCGAATGAGAGCCCGCCTGCCATGGAAACGGCGTGTTTCGCACGAATGAATATATAATGATTGGGCTCGGAAAGATACTGTGTGAAAACTCGCCATTTTCATTAGCAGTTAGGACTCCATTTTACCCGCCCACTACCGCACTTAGCAATTCTGGGAAAATTCAGCCCTCTATTTCTGGTATGTAATTTATGTCTTCTATTGTGAAAACAGGCACAAATATTTGTTCAATGTCTTTACAATTTCCTCATTCCCCGTGCTATTTTCTCCTGTCTCTGTCTCTCAGGGACCAAAGTTTACATTAGCTCCCCTCCTCCTCTTTTATATACTTGTAAAAACTCTTAAAATCTGTTATTATATTCCTGGGTAATTTACTCACATTCTATTTCTTCCCTTTTTCTCAACTTTTTGGTCGCCCTTGGCTAGTTTCTAAAATTCTCCCAATTCTCAGGCTTATTATTAATCTTTAAAACATTGTAAGTCTCTTCTTTTAATCTAATACTCTTATTAACTTCCCTAGTGAGCCACGGATGGATCTTTCTCATGAGTTTTTGATTTTTAATGGAATGTTTTTTTTTGAACATTTTGAATCGATTCTTTCAATGTTTCCAGCTGGTAATTTACTGCCATACCTTTTAGTCTATTGACCCAATCAACCTTAGCCAGTTCTTCCCTCATTCCTATGTAATTGCTTTAAGATTCTTGTTTTGGACTGGAGTGTGTTGTTCTCAAATTTAATATGGAATTCATGTGTATTATGATCACTGTATCCAAGAGGATCATTTTAAATATTAGGTCTAAAATAGCTTTGTACCTAATTAGTTCCACAAAGTATTGTTCCAGGAAGATGTCACAAAAGCATTCTACAAACTCAACTTCCAGACTACCTTTGCCAATTTGATTTGCCCTGTCTTTATGAAGATTAAAATCCCCCATAATTATTACTTTGCCTTTGTTACAAGCTCTAATAATTTCTTGATGAATGCTCTATCTAATGGTCTAACTATTGTTAGGAGAGCTGTAAACTACTTTCACCAGCGTTTTCTGACCCTTGTTATTCCTGATCTCCACCCACACTGATTCTCCTTCCTGATCTTCTGAGCAAAGCTCCTTTATCACTCCTGTCCTTATGTCATCCTTTCCTTTCAGGGCTAATCTTCCTCCTTTTCCTGTCTGTCTTTTTGAAATGTTGTGTATCCTGGAATATTTATTTCCCAACCTTGGTCACTTTGCAACCATGTCTCTGTGATGGCAATTATATCAAACCTCTTTATCTCTATTTGTGCTATTATGTTATGAATGCTTCACGCTTTTGGAAAATAAGCCTTGCATTTTGTTTTTCTACCACTATTCTTTGCACAGACTTGACTTTCTGGTGCACTCTTACTGTCAAATTCTCTGTCCCTTCCTGTGCCACTCTGCTTGTTTTACCCACATTGTTACATTGTTCTATTGCCTTGACTTTTCTCTTTAGATTTCTAAATTTCCCTTAACCTGACCCCGCCCCTGCATCTTTTAGAGGATGTCAGAGGTGCCATATAAATACAAGTTCTTTCCCAAGAGATAACAATGTGTTCTGATCACAGGCTTAACACTAATTACTGAACTCAATCACAAAGGTTTAGAAGGGGCAAGTTCCTCCACTGATTCGAATGACTTTGTTGGTGAAATACTTCTTTGCACCATTTCTATTATGTGATTTATTAATTTCTGTTCTTAGACCTTTAACAATTGCTTTACAAGCTATTAAACTTGTCCTTGGCAAGAGAAAACCCTCATTCTGGTGTTCATTTTCAGTTATCATGAGTAACTGATTGTGGTATTACCTACAAAAATGAACACATTTATTTTATAAGTGTCACTCTTAAGATCTTCCAAAGCCTGGAGACGTCCGTTGAATTGATTGTTTGCTTTGAGGCTGCAGTCCTGGTGCGTCCCTGACTGGGAACTGAAAATCACGGTGTTGAATCTCCTGCTGTCTGAGCTCACACACAACTAAAGGCCACTTCGGCTTAGGGATATAGCAGAAGGAAGCCGTCACCCAGGAAACTGTAATCCAGCAGGAGTCAGACACCTTGGGAGATGAAGGGAGAGGGGATGAAGGTGGTGGGAGAAACAAACAAAAGTAGGAGAAATGGAGCAACAAAGAAATGTCCAGGTGGATTATCCATCAGCCAGGGAGGCTGAGCTTAGAATGATGGGGCTTGAGCAAGGGACTTCTGGAAAAGGCATGAAGCAGTTCATGAGCAGTGTGGCAATAAGGCTGCGTCCATCTACAACCCCCTTGTTCGCCCCACCAACCCCCCCAACCCATTTAGATGGGTTTCCAAGTGAGTGTCTGGATTGGATTTACACATTTCCTGCACAGTAACAGTAACTGCACAGACAGACGGTTTTAGGGGAGAAAATAAAAGTGAGTAAAACATCAGGGATTTCTACAATTTGAGCTGAGTTCCAGATGGAGAGAGGTTGACTTTATAAATGGTCTTTGACTAATGTGGAGCATGAACACAGGACTAAATATTCATAATGAGAAAATAAAGAAGCCTGAATCTTTATGTTGGTTTATTTTTTGGCAGTTCCAGGTTGAAGACGGCTTGAAAAATCAATCAGAGATTCCTTCACCAAGTCTCATCCAGCTGTTATGTGGGATAAAAACAAAAAACTACTGCGGATGCTGGAAATCCAAAACAAAAACAGAATTACCTGGAAAAACTCAGCAGGTCTGGCAGCATCGGCGGAGAAGAAAAGAGTCGACGTTTCGAGTCCTCATGACCCTTCAGCAGAACTGAGTATAGTTAGGAGAGGGGTGAAATATAAGCTGGTTTAAGGTGGGGGGTGGTGGGGGGGAGAGAAGTTGAGGGGGGTGGTGGTTGTAGGGACAAGCAAGCAGTGATAGGAGCAGATAATCAAAAGATGTCACAGACAAAAGGATCAAAGAGGTGTTGAAGGTGGTGATATTATCTAAGAAAATGTGCTAATTAAGAATTGATGGCAGGACACTCAAGGTACAGCTCTAGTGGGGGTGGGGTGGAAAGACTGACGACAGGGTATTACAGTTATAGATTGAAAAATAATGGAAATAGGTGGGAAAAGAAAAATCTATATAAATTATTGAAAAAAACAAAAGGGAGGGGGAAGAAACGGGGTGGGGATGGGGGGAGGGAGTTTAAGATCTAAAGTTGTTGAATTCAATATTCAGCCCGGAAGGCTGTAAAGTGCCTAGTCGGAAGATGAGGTGCTGTTCCTCCAGTTTGCGTTGGGCTTCACTGGAACAGTGCGGCAAGCCAAGGACAGACATGTGGGCAAGAGAGCAGGGTGGAGTGTTAAAATGGCAAGCGACAGGGAGGTTTGGGTCTTTCTTGCGGACAGACCGCAGGTGTTCTGCAAAGCGGTCGCCCAGTTTGCGTTTGGTCTCTCCAATGTAGAGGAGACCGCATTGGGAGCAATGGATGCAGTAGACTAAGTTAGGGGAAATGCAAGTGAAATGCTGCTTCACTTGAAAGGAGTGTTTGGGCCCTTGGACGGTGAGGAGAGAGGAAGTGAAGGGGCAGGTGTTGCATCTTCTGCGTGGGCATGGGGAGGTGCCATAGGTGGGGGTTGAGGAGTAGGGGGTGATGGAGGCGTGGACCAGGGTGTCCCGGAGGGAACGATGCCTACGGAATGCCGTCAGGGGGGGTGAAGGGAAGATGTGTTTGGTGGTGGCATCATGCTGGAGTTGGCGGAAATGGGGGAGGATGATCCTTTGAATGCGGAGGCTGGTGGGGTGATAAGTGAGGACATGGGGGACCCTATCATGTTTCTGGGAGGGAGGAGAAGGCGTGAGGGCGGATGCGCGGGAGATGGGCTGGACACGGTTGAGGGCCCTGTCAACGACCGTGGGTGGAAAACCTCGGTTAAGGAAGGAGGACATGTCAGAGGAACTGTTTTTGAAGGTAGCGTCATCAGAACAGATGCGACGGAGGTGAAGGAACTGAGAGAATGGGATGGAGTCCTTACAGGAAGCGGGGTGTGAGGAGCTGTAGTCGAGGTAGCTGTGGGAGTCGGTAGGCTTGTAATGGATATTGGTGGACAGTCTATCATCAGAAATTGAGACAGAGAGATCAAGGAAGGGAAGGGAAGTGTCAGAGATGGACCATGTGAAAATGATGGAGGGGTGGAGATTGGAAGCAAAATTAATCAATTTTTCCAGGTCCCGACGAGAGCATGAAGCAGCACCGAAGTAATCATCGATGTACCGGAGAAAGAGTTGTGGGAGGGGGCCGGAGTTGGACTGGAACAAGGAATGTTCCACATACCCCATAAAGAGACAGGAATAGCTGGGGCCCATGCGGGTACCCATAGCCACACCTTTTATTTGGAGGAAGTGAGAGGAGTTAAAGGAGAAATTGTTCAGTGTGAGAACAAGTTCAGCCAGACGGAGGAGAGTAGTGGTGGATGGGGATTGTTCGGGCCTCTGTTCAAGGAAGAAGCTAAGGGCTCTCAGACCATCCTGGTGGGGGATGGAGGTGTAGAGGGATTGGACGTCCATGGTGAAGAGGAAGCGGTTGGGGTAAGGGAACTGAAAATTGTTGATGTGACGTAAGGTGTCAGAGGAATCACGGATGTAGGTGGGAAGGGACTGGACAAGGGGAGAGAGAAGGGAGTCAAGATAACGAGAAATGAGTTCCGTGGGGCAGGAACAGGCTGACACGATCGGTCTGCCGGGACAGTTCTGTTTGTGGATTTTGGGTAGGAGGTAGAAGCGGTTGGGCGACTATCAGGTTGGAAGCTGTGGGAGGAAGATCTCCAGAGGAGATGAGGTCAGTGACAGTCCTGGAAACAATGGCTTGATGTTCAGTGGTGGGGTCATGGTCCAGGGAGAGGTAGGAGGAAGTGTCTGCGAGTTGACGTTCAGCCTCCGCGAGGTAGAGGTCAGTGTGCCAGACAACAACAGCACCACCCTTGTCAGCGGGTTTGATGACAATGTTGGGGTTGGACCTGAGAGAACGGAGTGCAGTAAGTTCAGAGAGAGACAGATTAGAATGGGTGAGAGGAGCAGAGAAATTGAGACGGCTAATGTCACGCCGACAGTTCTCAATGAAAAGATCATGAGAAGGTAAGAATCCAGAGGGAGGGGTCCAGGTGGAGGGAGAATATTGGAGGTGGGTAAAAGGATCCGTTGAACGGGGAGAGGACTCCTGCCCAAAGAAGTGAGCACGGAGACGAAGACGGCGGAAGAAGAGTTCAGCATCGTGCCGAGCCCAAAATTCATTGAGATGAGGGCGTAAGGGTATGAAACTAAGTCCTTTGCTGAGCACTGAACGTTCAGCATCGGAGAGGGGAAGGTCAGGGGGTATAGTGAATACGCGGCTGGGGCTGGGATTGGAAGATGGGGTGGGGACGGAGGGACAAGCAGGGGTGGAGGGTCCCAGATGGGTGTTGGTGTCGATGAGTTGTTGGAGCTTGCGTTCCTTAGCACTTGAGAGAAAGAGAAAAAGTTTCTTGTTGAGGCGTCGGATGAGACGAAGAATAAAATGAAACTGGGGGCCCCCTTGTCCTCACTTATCACCCCACCAGCCTCCGCATTCAAAGGATCATCCTCCGCCATTTCCGCCAACTCCAGCATGATGCCACCACCAAACACATCTTCCCTTCACCCCACCTGGCGGCATTCCGTAGAGATCGTTCCCTCCGGGACACCCTGGTCCACTCCTCCATCACCCCCTATTCCTCAACCCCCACCTATGGCACCTCCCCATGCCCACGCAGAAGATGCAACACCTGCCCCTTCACTTCCTCTCTCCTCACCGTCCAAGGGCCCAAACACTCCTTTCAAGTGAAGCAGCATTTCACTTGCATTTCCCCTAACTTAGTCTACTGCATTCATTGCTCCCAATGCGGTCTCCTCTACATTGGAGAGACCAAACGCAAACTGGGCGACCGCTTTGCAGAACACCTGCGGTCTGTCCGCAAGAAAGACCCAAACCTCCCTGTCGCTTGCCATTTTAACACTCCACCCTGCTCTCTTGCCCACATGTCTGTCCTTGGCTTGCCGCATTGTTCCAGTGAAGCCCAATGCAAACTGGAGGAACAGCACCTCATCTTCCGACTAGGCACTTTACAGCCTTCCGGGCTGAATATTGAATTCAACAACTTTAGATCTTAAACTCCCTCCCCCCATCCCCACCCCGTTTCTTCCCCCTCCCTTTTGTTTTTTTCAATAATTTATATAGATTTTTCTTTTCCCACCTATTTCCATTATTTTTCAATCTACAACTGATACCTTGTCAGTCTTTCCACCCCACCCCCACTAGAGCTGTACCTTGAGTGTCCTGCCATCCATTCTTAATTAGCACATTTTCTTAGATAATATCACCACCTTCAACACCTCTTTGACATCTTTTGATTATCTGCTCCTATCACTGCTTGCTTGTCCCTACAACCACCACCCCCCTCAACTTCTCTTCCCACGCCCCCCCCCCCCTCCCCACCTTAAACCAGCTTATATTTCACCCCTCTCCTAACTATACTCAGTTCTGCTGAAGGGTCATGAGGACTCGAAACGTCGACTCTTTTCTTCTCCGCCGATGCTGCCAGACCTGCTGAGTTTTTCCAGGTAATTCTGTTTTTGTTATGTGGGATAGTTTGCCAAGTAGCACTTTATGTTGTGCAGTCTACCTGATACATGGTACTGTACAGTAGTCCTATATAAATTCAGTAAAGTGAGCAATCTTCTTCTGCTTCCTAGGTCCTTCAAGAGTGTATATAACACTGAGCCTTGCCACTATTTCCTGCCAGGAATGGCACATTGCGTTCCTTCAGAGAAAGTTTCCGAGGTCACCAAACATGGTGACCATCACCTCCCCATTGCTACCCTCAGCACCCATTTCATGCAGCAGAACATCTACATCTCCAGCCATCAAACAGGGAATACAATCAATTGCAGAGTGATCAATTATAGTCCTTTTTTTAAAGAATCACCTTCCTCTTAAGTTATTCTGGAGACAGCCAGCCCTACCTTCCTGCCACCATTGCCTGAGGCTTGCAGAAGCAAAAGGCCATGAAGACCATGAATTTCTAAACCTTGCCTGGATGAGTGCAGCTCCGACAACACTCAAGAAGCTGGACACCATCCAGGACAAAGCAGTCTGCTTGGTTGGCACCACATCCACAAACATTCACTCCCTCCACCACCAACGCACAATAGAAGCAGTGTGTACCATATACAAGATGCACTGCAGGAATTCACCAAGGCTCCTTAGACAGCACCTTCCAAGCCCACGACCACTACCATCTAGAAGGACAAGGGCAGCAGACACATGGGAACACCACCACCTGGAAGTTCCCCTCCAAGTCACTCACCATCCTGTCTTGGAAATATATCGTCATTCCTTCACTGTCGCTGGGCCAAAATCCTGGAACTCCTTTCTTAACAGCACTGTGGGTATACCTACACCACATGGACTGCAGCGGTTCAAGAAGGCAGAACACCACCACCTTCTCAAGGGCAATTAGGGATGGGCAATAAATGCTGGCCCAGCCAGCGAAGCCCACATCCCGTGAATGAATAAAAAAAAGTAGCTCCTTTGTGTCAGGAATGCATAGGTATTATCCCATCATTTGCAGGCCCTTTGAATATGCCTGTGGATACTTAGTGTTAGCAGGACCCAAGCCAGTTGGTGAAGCTGAAACCAAGACAGAGAACTTTTCTTTATTGAGAGAGTTTATTAACTTATTCCATCTCACAGTTCTTCTCCCACTCAACCCAGTATCCCAGCTATCCCCTATTTATATGTGCTCAAAGACAATTAATACCCATCACCTGTTTCTCCTAACCTTAACAATGTAATTGACAAGACATTAACAAACCTTAACAATATATTGACAAAACATTAACCCTCAGATGAACATTTCTATATTCTGCTGTTACTTTGAGTTGAAAATCACAACCCAGATATGGTGGCAGAGGAGTGGTGGAAGAATGGCAAGGGGGTGGTGATTTCCTGCCCATGCTCATCTTTCCACTTATGTTGGAGAACTGGCCTAAGTACAGAGCCTCCTAACCCTTGAGTCACAAATGTTGATGGAAAAAGCTTTTTCTGTTTCTCCAGATTGTTGAGCACTAATTTCAGGAGAAGAGTCTCGCTGTGCATTTTAATTGCTTTGGACCTTTCTGCAATCTTGGGTTTGAAGAGAGTAACAGCACGCAGCAAATAATCACGACATTCCACTCATGCTTTAAGTGTTTCCTGCACATATCTGGTGCCATTATTAAACCTGACATGTACTTAAACACACTTTGATGTGCCTTGACCAAGTGACGTCATACGACCTGATCCTGAGGGACTCCACATGGTGCATCTCACTATGGACTCTGGCCAGAGAAAGAAACTTGCCAGTTATAGTATCTCGCTCCAGTTCTAATTATTGTCCACTTACCTTTCACCTTCACAGCAAAAAAAACTAACTAAATTTTGTTTATAAAATGTATGACCTGGTTCAGTATGAGGACAACATTGAATGATTGTTTTACCTACATTGCAGAAAGTTTGAACATCAAAACATTTGCTCAATCTTCTAAATGGCAGTCTGTAAGAATTTCATCCCCAGTGTCACATTCAGAAATCATCTAGTCACCTTTTTTTAAAATTACATATTTTTACTACAATGAGCTATTAGCTTTTCTTTTGTCTAAATTTTCTATCTTCACATTACTATCCCCCTCATATCTCATTGATGAGCCTGGACAGGTGAGTTTCAGTCACCATCCAGGGCTTTACATAACTGATGTTTAGGTGAATCATTTTGAACTTTTCTGGGAGTGGAAGACCGGGAGTAGTTTTATGCCCCTCCCAATTTTCTTTCACTTCAATGTTATGAAAAATCATACAGCTTGTATAATGGGCAGTCGGTAAGAACATAAGTTCATAAGAAATAGGAGTAGAAAAAGGCTGTAGGGCCCCATGAGCCTGCTGCACCATTCAAAACGATCATAACTGATCTGATCTTGGTCTCAACTTGACTTTCCTGCCTGCTCCCCATAGCCCTTGACTTTGCTATGGTTCAATAGGCTTATATATCAACCTTGAATATGACCCAGCCTTCACTGCTCTCTGGGGAAGAGAATTCTAAAGATTCACGGCATTCTAAGGGAAGGAATTTCTCCTGATCTTCACCTTAAATAGTAGACCCTTTATTTTGAAACTGTGCACCCTAGTTCTAGATTTCCCCATGAGGGGAAACATTCTTCCAGTATCCACCTTGTCAAGCCCCCCACTCAGAATCTGATATGTTTCAATAAGATCACCTCTCCTTCTAAATTCCAATGAGTATAGGCCCAACCTATTCATCCCAGGAATCAGTCAAGTGAACCTTCTCTGAACTGCTTCCAATGCAAGTATATCCCTCCTTAAGCAAGGAGACCAGAATTGTACACAGTACAATAGATAGGTTCTTGATTGGTAAGGGGATCAAAGGTTACGGGGAAAAGATGGAAGAATGGGGTTGAGAAACTTATCAGCCATGATTGAATGGCGGAGCAGACTCGATGGGCCGAATGGCCTAATTTCTGCTCCTATATCTTATGGTCTTATGGTCTACTCTAGGCGTGGTCTCACCAATACCCTGTACAATTGTAGCAAGATATCACTACTTTTATATTCCATACTCCTTGCAATAAAGGCCAACATTCCATTTTCCTTCCTAATCACTTGCTGTACCTGTATGCTAACTTTTAGTGATTCATATACAAGGACTCCCAGATCCCTCTGTGCTGCAGCATTCTATTCTTCCTGCAAAGTGGACAACCTCACATTAAATAAGGAGACAAAAATGGTACAGAGTACTTGAGGGGCAGAATTTAATCAGTGGTACACCATTCCCGACAGTAGAACCGGTAGAGGGCGTCACTTCTGCTTTCATGACGGGGGCCTGCACCCATGTGATTCATATGAAAATCTAAAGGGCTGGCAGCGGGTACATTGTTTTTATTCATTCACAGGATGTGAGCTTCACTGGCTGGGCCAGCATTTATTGCCCATCCCTAGTTGCCCTTGAGAAGGTGGTGGTGAGCTGCCTCCTTGAACCGTTGCAGTCCATGTGGTGTAGGTACACCCACAGTGCTGTTAGGGAGGGTGTTCCAGGATTTTGACCCAGTGACAGTGAAGGAACGGCGATATATTCCCAAGTCAGGATGGTGAGCAACTTGGAGGAGAACTTGCAGGTGGTGGTGTTTCCATGTATCTGCTGCCCTTGTCCTTCTAGATGGTAGTGGTCGTGGGTTTGGAAGGTGCTGTCGAAGGAGCCTTGGTGAGTTGCTGCAGTGCATCTTGTAGATGGTACACACTGCTGCTACTGTGCGTCGGTGGTGGAGGGAGTGAATGTTTGTGGATGGGGTGCCAATCAAGCGGGCTGCTTTGTCCTAGACGGTGTCAAGCTTCTTGAGTGTTGTAGGAGCTGCACTCATCCAGGCAAGTGGAGAGTATTCCATCACACTCCTGACTTGTGCCTTGTTGATGGTGGACAGGCTTTGGGGAGTCAAGAGGTGAGCTACTCACTACATGATTCCCAGCCTCTGACCTGCTCTTGTAGCCACAGTATTTATATGGTTGGTCCAGTTCAGTTTCTTTTTTTTTATTCATTCACAGGATTTTGACCCAGGTTCATGGTAACCCCCAGGATGCTGATAGTGAGGGATTCAGTAATGGTAATGCCATTGAACGTCAAGGGGAGATGGTTAGATTTTATCTTGTTGGAGATGGTCATTCCTTGGCACTTGTGTGGTGTGAATGTTACTTGCCACTTGTCAGCCCAAGCCTGGGTATTGTCCAGGTCTTGCTGCATTTGGACATGGACTGCTTCAGTATCTGAGGAGTTGTGAATGGTTTTGACCATTGTGCAATCATCAGCGAACATCCCCACTTCTGACCTTATGATGGAAGGAAGGTCATTGATGAAGCAGCTGAAGATGGTGGAGCGTAGGACACTACCCTGAGGAACTCCTGCAGTGATGTCCTGGAGCTAAGATGACTGACCTCCAACAACCACAACCATCTTCCTTTGTGCTAGGTATGGCTCCAAGCAGTGGAGAGTTTTCCCCCTAATTCCCATTGACTCCAGTTTTGTTAGGTCTCCTTGATGCCACATTCGGTCAAATGTGGCCTTGATGTCAAGGGCAGTCACTCTCACTTCACCTCGGGAGTTCAGCTCTTTTGTCCATGTTTGAACCAAGCTGTAATGAGGTCAGGAGCTGAGTGGCCCTGGCAGAACCCAAACTGGGCATCAGTGAGCAGGTTATTCCTAAGCAAGTGCCGCTTGATAGCACTGTTGATGACCCCTTCCATCACTTTACTGATGATGGAGAGTAGGCTGATGGGGCAGTAATTGGCTGGGTTGAATTTGTCCTACTCTTTGTGTACAGATCATACCTGGGCAATTCTCCACATAGATTGGTAGATGCCAGTGTTGCAGCTGTACTGGAACAGCTTGGCTAGGGGTGCAGCAAGTTCTGGAACACATGTCTTCAGTACTATTGCTGGAATATTGTCAGGGCCCATAACCTTTGCACTATCCAGTGCCTTCAGCTGTTTCTTGATATCATGTGGAGTGAATCAAATTGGCTGAAGGCTGTAATGCTGGGGACCTCCAGAGGAGGCCGAGATGGATCATCCACTTGGCACTTCTGGATGAAGGTTGTAGCAAATGCTTCAGCCTTATCTTTTGCGCTGATGTACTGGGCTACCCCATCATTGAGGATGGGGATATTTGTGGAGCCTCCTCCTCCAGTGAGTTGTTTAATTGTCCACCACCATTCACAACTGGATGTGGCAAGACTGCAGAGCTTAGATCTGATCTGTTGGTTATGGGATCGCTTAGCTCTACCTATCACTTGCTGCTTATGCTGTTTGGCATGTAAATAGTCCTGTGTTATATCTTCACCCAGTTGACATCTCATTTTTAGGGATGCCTGGTGCTGCTCCTGGCATTCCCTCCTGCACTCTCCTTTGAACCAGTGTTGATCCCCTGGCTTGGTGGTAATGGTAGAGTGGGGGATTTCCTGGGTCATGAGGCTACAGATTGTGGTTGAGTACAATTCTGCTGCTGCTGATGGCCCACAACGCTTCATAGATGCCCAGTCTTGAGTTGCTAGATCTGTTCGAAATCTATCCCATTTAGCACGTTGGTAGTGCCACACAATACGATGGAGGGTATCCTCAATGTGAAGACAGGACTTCATCTCTACAAAGATTGTGCTGTGGTCACTCCTACTGATACTGTCATGGACAGATGCATCTGCGGCAGGCAGGTTGGTGAGGATGAGGTCAAGTATGTTTTCCCCTCTTCAAACACATGCAGATGCATGGCAGGGGCAAGTTTCCATTGGAAGATCTCATCATCGAGTGACAGTTCAGCAGGTCCGGGCGGGCTATAAAAGAGCACCGAAACAAGCAGGGAGGCTCTCCATTGAGGCCATAGGTTCCACGTCCATCTCTGTTAATTCTGTGTTTGGTTAATTTGCTTTTGCAACCGTTCATAACCCTCAGCCTCCCTCAAACATATTTGCCCCCCTCCACACCCCATCACTCTCCCACCTCATTAAAATCTATTGTACTGGGACCACCCCCTAAACCCCTGGTCCACCACGCCTGCACCACTACCCCCATCACGTCCAAGCCTTTAAAGTATAATTCGAGATGTCAGAGCAAAAACATAGACTAGCCCCATGGTTCAGCGATGCCTCCCTGCAGCTCTTCCTCCAGGTTGTTAGGGAACAGCAGATGGTGCTCTTCATGAGCAATGGCAACAGAAGACCCTCCGGGCTGACCAAGGTAGCCTGGTTGCAGAGGAAGTTAGCAATTGTGGTGTCCACCCGAGACCATGGGTGCAGCGCTGGAACAGGGTCAATGCTCTCCTTCGATCCACCTGGGAAAGTGGTATGTTGGCATGGGATTGTTTCTCATCTGGGCAAAGGGGTATGCATTTGTGAGAGTGTGCAGCTAGGCTAGGTGGGTGAATACATGATCAGCTTCAGGAACGCATCATGCTTGAAGCCAAAGTGTGTGACAATTTGCCTTGAGTAAGCGATTGGATACAAACTAACATATCAACAAGCCAGTATGTGTGATGGGGATGTGTGCAGACAAGGGATTCAGTTGGCATTTGTCAAGGCACTAAATCTCCACTTTCACCTGCAGGACAAGCAGATCCATAATCAAATGGAAAGGGCAAAGATAGGTAGAGGGGTGCCCGATCTTAAGCTCCTTCCCCCTACTGAGGAAGAAGCCCTCCAGATTGCTGGGTAACAGGGAGGCTGATCCATTGCTGATGGTGAGGCTGCAGTACCGAGGCAGCAGAGTGAAACTCTTTCGAGTTATCAACTGTCACAGATTGCAACTCTTTCGAGTACAATCACAGTTCTTGGTTTCCGGGAGTGGGACATGAACCCACAACCCACTGATTCAAAGGCGAGGGTGCTATGAACTGAGCCACAGCTGACACCTCACAGCAGAGTGAAACTCTTTCGAGTTATCAACAGTCACAGATTGCAACTCTTTCGAGTACAATCACAGTTCTTGGTTTCCGGGAGTGGGACATGAACCCACAACCCTCTGATTCAAAGGCGAGGGTGCTATGAACAGAGCCACAGCTGACACCTCACAGCAGAGTGAATACAATCACAGTTCTTGGTTTTCCGGGAGTGGGACATGAACCCACAACCCTCTGATTCAAAGGCGAGGGTGCTATGAACTGAGCCACAGCTGACACCTCTAAAGCATGTTGACAGAGGACATGTTATAGGAGTATTGCACAGGCCTAGGAAAGCCGTGTGATTACTACTCCAAACAGGGAAACTCTTTCGAGTTATCAACAGTCACAGATTGCAACTCTTTCGAGTACAATCACAGTTCTTGGTTTTCCGGGAGTGGGACATGAACCCACAACCCTCTGATACAAAGGCGAGGGTGCTATGAACTGAGCCACAGCTGACACCTCACAGCAGAGTGAAACTCTTTCGAGTTATCAACAGTCACAGATTGCAACTCTTTCGAGTACAATCACAGTTCTTGGTTTTTTTTTCCAGGAGTGGGACATGAACCCACAACCCTCTGATTCAAAGGCGAGGGTGCTATGAACTGAGCCACAGCTGACACCTCAACAGCAGAGTGAAAATGCATCCAATCTGGTGCTGCCATAATGAGCACTCAGGACTATGCGAGGAACTATGTTGTGCTCGTACCAATGTAATTGGCTTTGTTTAGGATTCTTGTTTGTGATTGGAGTATGCCATATTCAAACTTAATGTGGAATTCCACTGCATTATGATCACTATTTCTCAGTGGATTTTTTACTAAGACATTACTAATTAACCCTGCTTCATTCTTCAATACTAGATCTAAAATAGTTTTACCCCTAGTTGGTTCCACAAAATATTGCTCCAGGAAACTGTCACAAAAGCATTCTACAAATTAATCTTCAAGACCACCTTTGCCAATTTGATTGATCCAGTCTATATAAAGATTAAAGTCCCCCATAGCTACTACAATGCCTTTGTTACAAGCTCCAATAATGTCTTGTTTAAAGGTCTTTCCAATGGTATAACTTCTGTTAGGGGGCCTATAAACTACTCCCATCAGTGTTTTCTGACCCTTGCTATTCATAATCTCCACCCATACTGTTTTTATTTCCTGAATTTTTTAAGCCAAGATCCTTTCTCACTCATGTCTTTATGCCATCCTTTATTATCAGGGCTACCCCTCCTCCTTTTCCAAATGTTGTGTAATCTGAAATATTTGTTTCCCAACCTTGGTCACCTTGTAACCATGTCTCTGTAATGGTGATTAGTTCTAATCTATTTATCGCTATTTGTACCACTAATTCATTTCTCTCACTGTGGATGTTGCACACATTCAGATAAAGTGACTTCAATTTTATTTTTTACTACTATTCCCTGCGTGGTTCTTACTCTCTGAGGCACTACTACCATTAAACTCTCTGTCCCTTCCTGTCCCACTCAGCTTGTCTTTACCCATATCAATATACTTTCCTATTGCCTCAACTTTTATCTTTGGATTGTTCAATCTCCCTTCACCTGAACCCTCCTCCCACTCTGTTAGTTTAAAGCTATTTTTCCCTACTCTGACCATGTTTATTGTTGCACTCTTATGTTTGTACACTTTGTCCCTTCCTGTCACACTCTGGTTATCTTTACCCATATCGCTGTCCTGCACTATTGCCCTGTCCTTTCTATTTAACTTTCCAAATCTCCCCTCATGTGAACCCTCCCACTCTGTTCCTCTCGAGGCCCAAGGAGATGTCCTTAACCCTGGCACTGGGCAGGCAACACAACCTTTGGGACTCTCACTCTTAGCTGAAGAGGATAGTTTCTATCCCCCTAACTATATTACATACAGCTACATTCCCTTTTCCTCCTGCCACTTGGATGGCTCCCTGCACCATGGTTTACTCATCCTCCCTGCAGTTCCTGCTCTTGTCCACACAAGCTGTAAGAACCTGTTGGACAATTGTAGGAGCTGAGGCTCCTTTATCGCTATCTTCTGGGTCCCCATACCTGCCTCACTCGCAGTCACACACCCCTGTCTCAGAGCACAGACCAAATCTGAAGTACCTAGCCTACTGAGTGTGACTGTCTCCTGGAAAAAGGTGTCCAGCTAACTTTCCCCTTCCCTGATGCATTGTAGTGTCCAAAGCTCAGAATCCAGCTCATTAAATCTGAGCTGAAGTTCCTTGAGCTGTAGACACTTACTGCAGATGTGCTTGCCATGGATTACATTGGTGTCCACCAGTTCCCACATGCTACAGCTGCAACACATCACCTGCCCTACCATCTTTATTGTGTTTTATTTAACTGCCTAGGTTTCATAGAATCATAGAATTGTTCTAGCACAGAAGTAGGTCATTTGGCCCATTGTGTCCATGCTGGCTCTCCTAAGGAACAATTCACTTACTGCCACTTCCCCACCCTCTCTCCACATCCCTGCATTTTCCTCCTTTCCAGATATATAGAAAATGTACTAAGTGTAGAAACGTTTACAGCACAGAAAAAGAGGCCACTCTGCCCATCAAGTCTGTGCCAGCTGAAAAACGAGACACCCAGCCTAATCCCATTTTCCAGCATTTAGTCCATAGCCCTGCAGGTTCCGGCACTTGAGGTGCATATCCAGACACCTTTAAAAATGAGTTGAGCATTTCTGCCTCTACTATCCTTGCAGGCAGTGAGTACCAGACCTCTACCATCCTCCGGGTGAAAAATGTTTTCTTCATCTCCCTTCTAATCCTTCTACCAATCACTTCAAATCTATGCCACCTAGTCACTGACCTCTCTGCCAAAGTAAATAGATCCTTCCCATCCATTCTATTCAGGCCCCTCACAATTTTGTACATCTCAATTAAATCTCCCCTCAGTCTCCTCTGTTCCAAGGAGAACAACCCCAGCCTATCCTCATCTCTCCTCATAGCTGCAATTTTCCAGTCCTGACAACATCGTCATAAATCTCCTCTGTACCCTCTCTAATGCAACTACATCCTTTCTGTAATGAGGTGACCAGAACTGCACACAGTACTCAAATAGTGTTTTATACACTTCCAGCATAACCTCCCTGCTCTTATATTCTATGCCTCAGCTAATAAATGAAAGGATTCCATATGCTTTCTAAACCACCTTATCGACCTGTTCTGCTACCTTCAGAGATCTGTGGACATTCATTCCAGGGTCCCTCATTTCCTCGACACCTCTCAATACTCTCCCATTTATTGTGCATTCCTCTGCCTTGTTTGACTTCCCCAAATGCTTCACCTCACACTTGTCTGGGTTGAATTCCATTTGCCACTTTTCTGCCCACCTGACCAGTCCATTGATATCTTCCTGCAGTCTACAACAATCCTCCTCGCTATCAACCACACGGCCAATTTTTGTGTCGTCTGCAAACTTCTTGATCATTCCCCCTACATTTACATCCAAATCGTTAATATATACCACAAAAAGCAGGGCCCCAGTACTGAGCCCTGTGGAACCCCACTGGAAACAGCCTTCCAGTCACAAAAGCATCCATCAACCATTTCCCTTTGTTTCCTGCCACTGAGCCAATTTTATATCCAGCTTGCTACATTCCCCTGGATTCTATGGGTTTTTATTTTTTTAACCAGTTTCCCATGTGGGACATTGTCAAAAGTCTTGCTAAAATCCAAGCAGATCACATCAACTACACTACCCTCATCAATCCTCCTTGTTACTTCCTCAAAACATTCAATCAAGTTAGTCAGACACGATCTTCCCTTATCAAATCCATGCTGACTGTCCTTGATTAATCCATGCCTTTCTAAGTGACAGTTTATCCTGTCTCTCAGAAGTGATTCCAATAATTTGCCTACTATCGAGGTTAGACTGACTGGCCTGTAATTATTCGGTCTATCCCTTACTTCCTTTTTAAACAAAGGTGCAACATTAGCAGTCCTCCAATCCCTCGACACCACACAATCATCCAATGAGGATTGGAAAATGATGGTCAGACCCTCTGCAATTTCCTCCCTGGCTTCTTTTAACAGCCTGAGGTACATTTCATCCAGCCCTGGTGATTTATTCACTTTCAAGGATGCTAATCCCCCTAGTAATTCCTCCCTCTCCATGTTTATCACATCCAATACTTCACACTCTTCCTCCTTAACTACAAGGTCTGCATTGTTCCCCCTCTTTCATGAAGACAGACACAAAGTATTCATTCAGAACCCGACCCACATTCTTTGCCTCCACACATAGGTTACCTTTTTGGTATTTTATGGGTCCTACTCTTTCCTTAGTTATCCTCTTACTCTTAATGCATTGGTAAAACATCTTTGGGTTTTCATTGATTTTACTTGCCAATATTCTTTCATGCCCTCTCTTTGCTTTCCTAATTCCCTTTTTGATATCACCTCTGTACTTTCTATAGTCCACCCAGCTTTCTGTACTATTGACTTCTCAAAGTATGACATAAGCTTTTCTTTTCAAGTTTAGAAATGTCATTTAACTGTTATCTGTATCTATATTAAGTAGTTTAACTAATTAAGCTATAAATTTAATGCAATACTTACATCTCACCATTATTGGTTTAAATTACTGACATTACAAAAAGAAGCAAAAGTGACAGGAGGAGAAACTTTTTATGCAGCAGGTGGTTAGGGTTTGGAATGCTCTGCCTGAGAGTGTGGTGGAGGCAGGTTTAATTGAAGCATTCAAAAGGGAATTAGACTGTTCTCTGAAAAGGAACACTGTGCAGGGTTATGGTGCGAAGGCAGGGAAATGGCACTAGGTGAGTTGCTCATTTGGAGAGTTGATGCAGACACGATGGGCCAAACAACCTCCTTCTGCACTGTAACAATTCTGTGATTCATTTACAGGAATAAAACTTTAAAACTCACCAGCCTATCACCTACCTGCTGACCTAATTAATGCATTTGAACACTCACCAGCTACTGGGAGCTGAATAAAGGTATAAAAGAAAACAACACCTCTATTCTCTTATGCACCAAATTCCCAAGTTAGCACTTGTTCCTTCACACACTCAGTCCTCATCATCTCTTCTCTCAGCTCACAAGATCATAAGACATAGGAGCAGGAGTTGGCATTGGGCCTGCTCTGCCATTCAATAAGATCATGGCTGATCTGATTGTGGCCTTAACTCCACTTTCTTAACTGCTCCCCAAGCTCCACATAACGTTTGACTCCATTGTCAATCAAAAGTCTGTCTAACTCAGCCTTGAATATATTCAATGACCCAGCCTCCACTGCTCTCTGACAAAGAGAATTTCATAAACTAACAATCCTATGAAGAACTCACTCTATACAGTCACAAAACCTGCTTGCTTTTATAGAGGGCTGATGACTCACACCCAAGTTGCAACTGCCATGTCAGTTTCCTGCTACAGTAATTAACACCTATTCACACAACCACTTATAATTGATTGACAGATAACTGCCACTTGGCTTTTTAACTAGCTTGCAGTTCCAAGTCAGACTCTGACTCTTAATCTAAGTTATAGCTTGAAAAAAACTTACCAGAGATATCCCACCTGCACCAAATTTCCAAGTTAGCACTCATTCCTCGTCGCACTCAGGCCTCGATGCTCCCACTCAAAAGGCAAGGGAGTGGGATTAGCTGAGTAGGTCTTACAGAGAGCCAGCATCAACACGACGGGCTGAATGGGCTTTTTCTATGGTTTATCATTCTATGATATTGTATTTAGAATCATACTGTTAACACATAACACTGGCTTCTTCTGTTTTAATGGTATCTGAAATGTAGGAAACCGCTCCCCAAGTGGTTCAGTGGGTAATTGCAATGCCTTGTGTGGTAGAGATCCAAACAGCTCAGTCTGTGCTGAGTTCCCTGCTCTCAGTCTGTTGTGATACTGCGTCAGACGAAGGAGCAAGGCTCCATGCTCCATTGCCAACCTATGCCAATTAGCTGCCCTCAGCGCGGACAGTGGTAGGCCCATTACAAATGGCCTCTGTAACCTCACATTACACCGGTTCAATGTCGAGCCCTCACTCCTGAAGACTTCCCAGTAACTGCTGCTGGAAACTGTGCCTCACTGTGTAGGACAGGGGGTGGGGGAGGGGGGGTGCTTCAGCTGAGAAGCCCCCACCCCCAACACACCCAATGCCAGTGAAAAAGCCTTACAAATTATGAAATGAAGAAAAAAGCAAATTGTAGTTATTTACTGATTGGAAATGATTCTCACGACACCAGATTTGCTGCACCTGGGACATTGATGAGACTCAGTGTAAACATCATTAACTGAAGTAGAATGCAAGCCATATCCCTGTTTGGAGTAGAGGTGTCAGCTGTGGCTCAGTTCATAGCACCCTCGCCTTTGAATCAGAGGGTTGTGGGTTCATGTCCCACTCCTGGAAACCAAGAACTGTGATTGTACTCGAAAGAGTTGCAATCTGTGACTGTTGATAACTCGAAAGAGTTTCCCTGTTTGGAGTAGTAATTACACAGCTTTCCTAGGCCTGTGCAGTACTCCTATAACATGTCCTCTGTCAACATGCTTTATTGTTCTTTCATGGGATGTGGGCATCACTGGCAAGCCCAGCATTTGTTCCCCATCCCTAATTGTCTTTGAAGTGAGTGACTTGCTAGACCATTTCAGGGGGCAGTTAAGAGTCAACCACATTACTGTGGATCTGGAGTCACAGCCAGACCAGGTAAGGACAGCAGATTTCCTTCCCTAAAGGGCATTAGTGAACTGATGTTTTATGGTCACTGTTACCAAGAGCAGCTTTCAATTACAGATTTTATTAATTGAATTTAAATTCCACAGCTGCTGTGGTGGGATTTGAACCCATGGCCCCAGAGCATTAGCCTGGGCCTGTGGATTACTAGTCCAGTGACATTACTACTATGCCACCATCACCACATTGATTGATAAATTCCCCTAGATACACAGATTAAACAAAAGCCCAATGTGCCGATGGATTTTCAAGATCTGTGCAATTGGTTATCGTACTGACTTGAATACCTATAGGTATGATAGCACTCACATGAAAATAGACCAGAATGCTTTGCAAGTACTGCAAGATGTGTGAATCATGAAAGCAGTTTTCATGTAACTGTAAAGGTCAAGAGAGCAGCAACACGACCAAATTTGAGGCTAATTTTGTTTCCTCAGCTGCCTAAGCTCCCTACAGTTCTTCAGGAGGCTGGTGGTCACTCCACGATGTTCCTATTTACATAGAAACATAGAAAAATAGGAGCAGGAGTAGGTCATTCAGCCCTTCGAGCCTGCTCCACCATTCAATATGATCATGGCCGGTCCTCTATCGCAACGCTGTACTTCTGCATCATCTTCCGGTTGGCGAGCTGGGGGGGGCGGAGCCCACTCGCTGATGTGTAAAATGACACGGGGTGACGTCGGGCGGGTGCCCTGACATCACCCTGCGTCATTTACATTTTCAGGTCGGCGGGCGAGCAGCCGAGTCAGATGTGCACCCGCCAACCTGTCAATGGTCACTTAAGGCCATTAATAAAGTAATTGAATCAATTAGTGGACCTGCCCGTCCAAACTTAAGGTTGGCGGGCAGGCCGGGAGCCCTGGCGGGCATTGGAAACAGCATCAAACCTCATCCACGGGCGGGATGAGGTTTCATGAGGGTATTAAAACTTGTATTAAATGTATAAATAAAAGAAATTGACATGTCCCAGCTCATGTGACAGTGGCACATGAGGGAACATGTCAGTAATTTTTTTTCTAATCTTTATTCAATGTTTCAAACCCGAGCCAATCTCCCTGAGGCAGCATTTTGCCTCAGGGAGATCTGTGTGCTCTTTCGCACATACGCGAAAGAGCACACCCCCGGCTTAGGGAATCCCCGTCCCCCCGTTCCCCCCCCCGCCACCCCTGCCCGCAAAGGGAGAAAGGGAGCACATAGCGCTTCCTGGCGGACGTCATGCTGGGTGGGCCTTAATTGGGCCGCCCACATAAAATGGTGGCACGCCCCCAATCGGGGGCGCCGATCAGGAACCCGCCTGCTCACGTCCGCTCCTGCACAAGCCCCCCAATAGGGGGAAGATCCTGCCCCTGCGCTCTCCCCATACCCTTTAATGTCTTTTAGAGTCCAGAAATCTATCTATTTCCTTCTTAAATATATTCAGTGACTTGGCCTCCACAGCCTCCTGTGGTAGGGAATTCCACAGGTTCACCACCCTCTGAGTGAAGAAGTTTCCCCTCATCTCAGTCCTAAATGGTCTACCCCGTATCCTGAGATTGTGACCCCTTGTTCTAGACCACACCCCTCCCCCCCAGCCAGAGCAAACATCATCCCTGCATCCAGTCTGTCCAGCCCTGTCAGAATTTTATACAGCCAGAATTGTTCGCTCATCAGGCAGACGCGCACCCGACCTGACCAAGCGTAAAATGACGTCGGGGGAGCATCCTGATGTCATCGCACACTCGAGCGATAATTAAAAGGCCTATTAAGGCCATTAAAGTAATAAGTAAAGTTCAATTTTTCACAGGCGGGATGACATTTCCAACAGCAATTGAAAGTTAAATACAAATTGTAACATTTCATTAATAACATGTCCCTGCTCATGTGACAGAGTTTTTTAACATTTTTAAATTCTTTATTTTTAATTTTTAAAATCTTCATCTCCCTGAGGCTGCTTTTCCTGCAGTAAGACATCCTTGCTCCTGTACTCAAGTCCTCTCGCAATGAAGGCCAACGTACCATTTCAAAAACAAAAATAGCTGGAAAAACTCAGCAGGTCTGGCAGCATCTGCGGAGAGGAACACAGTTAACGTTTCGAGTCCGAATGACCCTTCAACACAACCAACATACCATTTACCTTATTAACTGCTTGCTGCATCCCCATGCTAGCTTTCAGTGATTGGTGTACAAGGACACCCAGTCCCTTTGTACATCAACATTTCCCAATCTCTCATCATTTAAATAAAACTCTGCCATTCTGTTTTTCCTACCAAAGTGGATAACTTCACACTTATGCATGTTATACTGCATCTGCCCACTCCTTCGACTTGTCTAAATTGCCTTGAAGCCTGTTAACATCCTCCTCACCACTCACATTCCCGCCAAGTTTCGTATCATCAGCAAACTTGGAAATATTACATTTGGTTCCCTCATCCAAATCATTGATATATATTGTGAATAGCTGGGGCCCAAGCACTGATTCCTGTGGTACCCCACTAGTCATCATCTGCCACTCAGTAAAAGACCCATTTATTCCTACTCTCTGTTTCCTGTCTGCTAACCAATTCTCAATCCATGGCAATCTATTACCCCCAATCCCATGTGCTTTAATTTTGCATGCTAACCTCTTATGTGGGACTTTATCAAAAGCTTTCTGAAAATCCAAATAGACCACATCCACTGGTTCTCCCTTATCTATTCTACTAGCTATGTCCTCAAAGAACTCTAGTAGATTTGTCAAATATGATTTCCTTTTCATAAATCCATGTTGACTTTGCCTAAACGCGTTGATATTTTCTAAGTGTCCTGTTATCACATCCTTTATAATAGACTCTAGCATTTTCCCTAATACTGATGTAAGGCTAACTGGTCTGTAATTCCCTGTTTTCTCCCTCCCTCCTTTTTTAAATAGTGGGGTTACATTTGCCACTCTCCAATCTGCCAGGACTGTTCCAGAATTTTGGAAGATAACAACCAACACATCCGTTATTTTCATGGCCGCCTCCTTTAGTACCCTGGGATGTAGATTTCCGGGCCCTGGGGATTTATCAGCTTTCAGTCCCATTCATTTCTCCAGCACTATTGTTTTAGTAATAACCTAGAGGGCTGGTCTGTCGGTCACCTTCCTCTCCCTGGATCAGGAAAAGGTGTTCGACAGAATGGATCACGAGGGCTTATTCAGGACTCCGCGAGCATTCAGGTTCAGGATGATTTCACTGCCTGGTTCTGACTTCTGTATGTTGCCACAGAGTGTCTGATTAAGGTTAACAGGTCCTTGACAACACCCCTTCACTTTGGGAGGGGAGTGCGTAAGGTGTGCCCCATGCCTGGCCAGTTATGTGCCATTTGCATGGGGCCTTTCCTGTGCCTCTTATGGAGGACGTTGTTGGGACTTGCTCTCTGTGGGCTGGGTGTAGGGGTCGTCCCCTTGCCTTATGCCAATGACTTTCTCCTCATGATCACAGATCCTGTTGAAGTGTGTAGGTTGCGCGACTGTCAGTATGTCTACTTCACCATGTCCTCCACCAGGATCAATTAGGAGAAATGTTCTGAACTCCTGGTGGGTCAGTGGTGGCTGGACTCCTCGTCGGAGGAGCTCAGGCCTTTTGGCTGGAGCACTGCCCACCTCCTCTATCTGGGAGTCTATCTTAGGTCTGCCGAGGAACTCTGGCCAGCAAACTGGTAAGAGCTGGAAGCCAAGGTCACCACTCGTCTAAGGAGCTGGACAGGACTGCTCCGAATGCCGTCCTACAGGACATAAACCAATTGGTGGCTGCTATGCTGTGGCACCAGTTGGTCACATTGATCCGTCCCTGAGTTTGTCACCAAGATACTGAAGAATCTAGTTGACTTCTTCTGGGACAAAAGGGCGCACTGGGTCTCTGCCACAGTGCCAAGTCTCCCACCTAGGGTTGGCAGTTAGGCGCTGGTGTGCCTTCACACCCAGGCAGTGACTTCCTGCCTTCAGACCCTGGGTGGAAGGCTGTCTACATTGGAGTCTTCCCTTTCTCCATCAGGTATTTGGAGTGGTGTGTGTTGAACGCAGCAATTCTGTGCAACAGAGTGTTAAGTTGATTCACAGGCTCCTGGGCACCTGTAATTTCTGCGGCCTGGGGAGTTCATGTTTCAAATTTATATAGAATGTGAGAGGTTGCAGCCCGTCTTCCATTACCTGAAGGAGCTGCTCCTTAATTTTTGGTTGCACTTCAGTCCCACACTCATGGTTTTTGGCCACCCAGTGCACAGGGATGTGGATAGATCAGAAGACCTCCTAATGGGGCTGCTCGTGGCCCTGGCCAAGGGGCCATTAACAGGTCCATGCAGCAGGCGGTTGAGGGGCTCGTTCGACTGTCTGCCTCTCTTCCACCCCCTGGTGTCCTGGACAGGGAACACGTGGTGTCCACCAGAACACTTGAGGCCTTCTGCAAACGCTGGGCACTGGGATGACTGAAGTGCATCATCATCCTTGGGAATGTCATTTTACTCTGATTTAAGTTTCCTTTAAAGTTTTGTGTT
The DNA here is from genome assembly GCF_964194155.1 of Cetorhinus maximus. Lineage (NCBI taxonomy): Eukaryota > Metazoa > Chordata > Chondrichthyes > Lamniformes > Cetorhinidae > Cetorhinus > Cetorhinus maximus. The sequence goes on along the minus strand of NC_135917.1, from coordinate 15,925,646 downwards.
TTTGTTACATTGGATTAGTGGTGCTCCTTTCAGACGGAGCATGCAGTTGTTTAAGGTTACTTCAAACAAGGTATAAATAGACACAGGAGGAAACTGTGGTTGTTGTGTTAGGATATGTATGCTTGTAATGTATAACACTGTAAATAAATATAAAAGTGTGTAAAAAAATAATAAATTAACACACACTGAAACTGTGGTTGTTAGGTTAGGAGGTATACGGTTGTAATGTATAATTCCGTAGATAAATATAGAAGTGTGTAAAGATTGGCTCCAGTTCATTCCTCACCAACTGGCTTTCTGAAATAGAACAAGCATCTGATATAACCCAGGTTCCCCTGAATAAATTGCCAAATTCCCATTGCCCAACCTTTTCCCTTTTAATTCCTCTGTTACAGACCATCACAGTGTCCTCTTGGAAAAAATCCTGAAATAAAAGACACCACAAAGGAGCCATTCCATACCATTCCAACATCACTTCCAATAATCAATACAATGCTCAACCATTCACCCTTGTGAATTCCCTTCGTTCCTGTGTTGTGGGTGCCTTTGCCTGGCCTTGTGCTTCTACACAGTGCTACCCCAGTGACTAAATCATGGCTGGTGGAAGGCTGCTGATTTCTAATGGGAGAAGACTGCAGCTGACTTTGCCTTCGAGCAGCTCCGGGCCTTAAGGGGATATGGGCTGTTCCGCCTTGACATGGGCTGGCTGGCTGACAGGCAACAGCAGGGGCCCTGGCCGAGCGCAGCAGTTAGAAGACGAATGCTGTCATCCTGAGAGATTACAGCAGATTTGTGCTCCACAAAGCTGCTGTAACTCCCTTGGGACACTTTAGCAATCCTAATAATCTGCTGGAATGTGAATTGCTACACTGCTTTGAGAACCTGCAAGGTTCTTTTGAGCACTGATGTCTGCAGCCAAGATGACAGCAGTCTGAACCTGCATGGCACCAAGCTGCGCTTGCATGGCAACAAGCAGATATCTCCTGATCTCAGTCTGAGCTTCCACTGAAGCAATCAGACATTACATGTCTTCCACTTGTGCTGCTGAAGTTGAGACATCAACCATCAGACACTCTATCATGGATGGATCTGTAAATGCTGCCATGGAGTTAGCCATCGCTTCCATGCTGGAAGGGATGGGCTTCAAGCTCTACGCAAAGCCCTGTACAAGGTTGGCACCAGATCCATCCATGCTCATTAATAGTTACAACAGGCTCTGTGATAGGCCTGCCAATGCACCAAGCATTTCTGTGTGTATACCCATCAGCTATTTTCCTGTGTGCTGCCCCATCAAAGTCCTCATCTGGGTCCTCTGCAGCAGAACTTGTGTGTGACCTTGCCCTTGGGTGAGCTGGCACCCATGCTATCCTTCCAACCCACTCTTGCTGCAGGTCACTCATGCCCAGTGTCTCAGCATGTGCAGATCCTGCCTCTATATTACCTGCTAAGGTATGCATGGTGCCAGTGTCTGAGCTGGTAGCTGTGAGTATTTAACAAACAATGTCCTACTGCCTGAGGTCCCTTCTTCCTCTAGGCCTTCATCCTCAACTATCACTGGCTGTTCAAGCTGTGGTTCTCAAGTACCTGAAGGCATAAATAAATGCACAAGGGGAGGGAAGACAGCGTGGGTGGGAAGCAGGAAATGCATACTTACATCATCTGCAGCTTGTACACCAGACCTGATAGTGGCATGAGAGTGAATTGGGATTTTTTAGAAGGTGCATAAGGCAAGAGCATACCATCATCTTGGATGGCTTCAACGACATTGGTTGTGACAGCCTCAGTGACTTCCGTGCCAATATATGGAGCATAGTCTCTTCCAAGGGAGTCAAGACATGCAGATGTGCCTGTCACCCTCTGGTTCTCTGCTGCTGCCTCCTGCTAGGGGCCACTTGCTCCTGCAAGAAAGAGGGAAGAGTGGCAGTGAGTGTGTTGCAATGTGTTTGGGCGATGTACCTGTCATAGATGAATAGCTGGCAGTGCAAGGAAGCTAGGAGGTATGGGTGCTAGGCTTGCAGCAGTGGTAAGTGTGAGAGGGTGAGGTGGAACATTACTAAAGATTGTTGATGGATGAGTGACAGGAGTGTGGTGCATTAAGCAGTGTGTGAGGTTGGTGGTAAGGCTGGTACGATATGGCATTTGAAGATGCATTCACTGATCTTGGCCTCTCGTGTGAAATTGTTGAACTTCTTCCTGCACTGTATCCAAGTCCTTGGGGCCAGACCCTGGCATTGGCCTTAATGATTATCTGCTCCCACTGCCTTTCCAGTGCCTGTCTGGTGTGTCTCCTGGTCCCCTGCAGAAAATCACCCCTCTCCTCCCTCCTGCACTAAGGTTTCCAGCACTAAGAATTTGAGAATCTAGAGCAGCTCCATTACTCAGGTTCCTTTTTGCTCCTAATGTATTTCCCAACCAACTGAATGAACTGCTGCAGCCAGAATGCACCTTCCCTTTAAGAGGCGAAAGCTGGCTTTAAGGAGTGCAGGGCTGACTTTACTTGGTGCTAGCTGTGCACAAACCTAGACCCCCTGCTGAGCATACAGCCACTCAGCGGGGCATTTAGCACTGAGCTGCACGTCACAATTATGGAAATGAGCAGGCAGTATGAAGTTTACGAGCTGCCCGTGGACTCAATCAGATGCGGTGTAATTCCTGTTTTCGGGTCTGTTCGGATTTTTAGCGCATTGTCTTTTCACCTCTAAGGTTCAATTGATCTCTGATTGCAAGAATGAAAGTTTCCCCTATCAATTATTACTGTGTCCAAAATGTAATATTCTGACACAATTCATGCCAATTCCCAGTAGGTGTAAATTCATTGCACTAAACTGACTATAAAGCAGCACCAAGCAGTTGTCTCAATGTTGGCTGGTGAGGGAATTGAAAATGGTACCTTGAGGTAGATCACCTTTTTGAGGTAAGATCACAAAATAGTGAACAAAAAATCTTGCAGTTCTATGGCTGATTAACCATCCTCAGGACATCCCAAAGCACTTCAGAACAACTGAAACACTTTAAATGCAGTCACAGTTGTAGTATAGGAAAGCAAAGGAGCCAAATTGCACACAACAAGATCCCACAAACAACAATGAAATAAATGACCAGACAATCTGTCTTCGGTGTTGGTTGAGGGAAGTACTTAACTGGAAGAGGGCTAATTTTAGTTATTAAAAAAAAGCATTTGGCCCAGGTGGATTACCCAGGTGCCAACAAATGCTAGTTCTTCAGTGATGCCCAGCTCCCATGAAAGAATAAAGAGATTGGAATCAAAAATTGGGAGATAAAACAGCAATTGAACAATGGGAAGTCTTCAAAGAGGAGGCACTTCAGCTACAGAGTAGGCACATTCCCATGAGGAGGAAAGAAAAGACATCCAAAACTGGAGCTCCCTGGGTGGCTAAAGATATAGAGCTAAAAATGGAGCAGGAAAAGGAAGCTTATGACAAATTTAAAATTCATAACACAGTAGAGGAACCAAGCCGAATAAAGAAAGTACAGAGGAAGGAGTTCTAAAAAAAGCAAATAAAAGAGGCAAAGAGAGTGTATGAGAATAGATAAGCAACTAACATAAAAAGAAACCAAAAGTCTTTTGTAAACATATAAGCAGAAGAAGTGTAGTCAAAGGAAACATGGAGCCAATAAGGGACCAAAAAATTTTTTGTAGAGGCAGAGGGCATGGCTGAGGTAATGAATGAGCTTCACTAGAGAAGAGCATTCTGCTATTGGAGCAGTAAAGGAATTATTGATATTGGAATTGATAAAATAAATAAAGAAGAGGTACTAAAGGTTGGTCCTCAAAGTAGAAAAGTTAACTGATCCAGGCGGGACAGAACCTAGGATAGTGAGGGAAGTAAGGATGGAAATTGCAGAAGTTCTGATGTTACGATCTAGTTAGAAACCATTAACATTTAAAGAGAAATCTGAACACCTAGCTTTAACCAATAGAGCTACACCACAAGATTTCACATGTTTTTTAAACAAAACACAAACTTAATTATATGTAGAACAAATTAAACAAAGCAAATATAATTAAGTTAACACTATAGCTTACATCCACATATGCCAGGCCCTTAGGTTTACTTCTTCCACCAATAATTCTCTCATATGTTATGATATCTTAAAGTTATTTACTTCTATAGGAAAAACCATAAGTATGCCTCAGTCCTCTGGAAAGCATCTTTAATTCTTCTTAGCTCCAGCTAGTCTCAGAGGTAAACTTTCATTTACCCTCTCTTGACTGTGGATGCCTCAGTCCCTTGCCCTGGTTACTTTTCAATACTTCCAAGCTAATATGTCTGTTGTTTTCTTTGGCACAAGACTCAGTGAGGACCACTGTAGATTTTTGCAATATTTTCAAACTAAGCAATCTTCCAGCTTCTGTTCCCTCACAAAATTCAAACTGAGGTTAAGCCTCACCTGCATTCCACATGGTGAATGATGAAGTTAGTGTTTTACTCTGCTTACAGCACAGGCCTAGTTAACTATCATATTCTTTGGCTATGTCTTAGTGAGCTGCAAACCACACCAGGTCCGAACTGCTCCTGCTGAGCTTGGATGGCTCTGCATCCCTTTACATAGCCTGAACCAATTTCAGACTGCCCAGAAGTTTTGGTTTCCAAACCTAAGGTTCAGTTTTTGTGTCCTTGGAAACAGAAGGGTCAGTTTCCTTTCTATGTTTCCCTTGTCTCTTTCCATTTTCAGTTTCTGTTTTCAGTTGGGTCATGCATTAAGTTTCTCCACCTGCTGTTTTCTTGCTCTATCCCTTCTATTCTGACCTTTTAAGTGTAATAACGTCTTAGCTTGTTTATGTTGCATTCCCCATTTTCTACAGTTAAAACTTTAATTCTTAAATCTACTAAATTATCAGACTGCTTATCCAACATCCAGTACTGTATGAGCAGGAATTTTCTCCAATTAAATATTGGTAAGAGTGAAACCATTGTCTTTGGTCCCTGCTTAAAACGCCATTGTCCAACTACCCACTCCATCCCTCTCCCTGGCAATATTCTGAGATTAAGCCAGTCTGTTCACAACCTTGGTATCACAGTTGATCCTGAGATGAGCTTCCAACCTCATATTCGTGCCGGCACTAAGACGGCCTATTTCCACCATCATAACATTGCCTGACTTCACCCCAGTCTCAGCTCATCTGCTGCTGAAACCCTCATTCATCCCTTTGTAACCTCGAGACGTGACTATTCCAGCACACTCCTGGCTGGTCTCCCACATTCTACTCTCTGTAAACTTGAGGTCATCCAAAACTCTGCTGCCCATGTCTTAATTTGAAGCAAACCCAATTCCTTTATTATCCCTGTGCTCGCTGACCTATATTAGCTCCCAGTCAAGCAGCATCTTGACTTTAAAATTCTCATCCTTGTTTCTTTATTTTCAAATCCCTCCATGGCCTCACCCCTCCCTATCTCTGTAATCTCCTCCAGCACCTGCAACCCTCCCTATCTCTGTAACCTCCTCCAGCCCCACAACCCTCCCTATCTCTGTAACCTCCTCCAGCCCCTACACCCCTCCCTATCTCTGTAACCTCCTCCAGCCCCTACAACCCTCCCTATCTCTGTAACCTCCTCCAGCCCCTACAACCCTCCCTATCTCTGTAACCTCCTCCAGCCCCACAACCCTCCCTATCTCTGTAACCTCCTCCAGCCCCTACACCCCTCCCTATCTCTGTAACCTCCTCCAGCCCCTACAACCCTCCCTATCTCTGTAACCTCTTCCAGCCCCTACAACCCTCCCTATCTCTGTAACCTCCTCCAGCCCCTACAACCCTCCATATCTCTGTAACCTCCTCCAGCCCCTACAACCCTCCCTATCTCTGTAATCTCCTCCAGCACCTGCAACCCTCCCTATCTTTGTAACCTCCTCCAGCCCCTACACCCCTCCCTATCTCTGTAACCTCCTCCAGCTCCTACACCCCTCCCTATCTCTGTAACCTCCTCCAGCCCCTACACCCCTCCCTATCTCTGTAACCTCCTCCATCCCCTACACCCCTCCCTATCTCTGTAACCTCCTCCAGCCCCACAACCCTCCCTATCTCTGTAACCTTCTCCAGCCCCACAACCCTCCCTATCTCTGTAACCTCCTCCAGTCCCTACAACCCTCCCTATCTCTGTAACCTCCTCCAGCCCCACAACCCTCCCTATCTCTGTAACCTCCTCCAGCACCTACAACCCTCCCTATCTCTGTAACCTCCTCCAGCCCCATAACCCTCCAAGATCTCTGCGCTCCTCTAATTCTGGCCTCTTGAGCATCCCCGATTTTAATTGCTCCACCATTGGCGGCCATGCCTTCAGCTGCCTGGGCCCCAAGCTCTGGAATTCCCTCCCTAAACCTCTCCACCCCTCTACCTCACTTTCCTCCTTTAAGAGACAACTTAAAACCTACCTCTTTGACCAAAGCTTTGGTCACCTGATCTAATGTCTCTTTATATGGCTTGGTGTCAGACTTTTTTTTTATAACGCTCCTGTGAAGCACCTCAGCCCATTTCATTATGTTAAAGTCATTATATAAAAATAAGTTGTTGTTGTTTACTGATGTCACAAAACTCAGAAAAGCAACAAATAGTAACCAAGATAACAACAAACTTCAGGAAGAGACGTACAGACTGGTAGAGTATGAAATTTAATTCAAGGAAGTGTAAAGCAATATATTTTTGTAGGAATAATGAGAAGAGGCAACATTAACTAAATGGTGCAATTTTAAGAAGGGAGTAAGGACAGAGAGACCTGGGGGTATATGTGTGTAAATCTTAGAAGGTGGCTGGACAAGTTGGGAAGCCTGTTTAAAAAAGCGTACGGGATCCTTGGCTTTATTAACAGAGGAATAGATTACAAAAGCAAGGAAGTTATGCTAGACCTTTATAAACACTGGCTAGGTATCAGCTGGAGTACAGTGCTCAATTCTGAGCTCACTTTAGGAAGGATGTGAAGAACATAGCGAGGCTGCAGAAGAGATTTGATAGAATGGTACCAGTGACGTGGGACTCCAGTTACACAGGAAAACTGGAGAAGCAGGGATATTCTCCTTAGAATACAGAAGGTTAAGAGGAGATTTGATAGAGGTGTTCAAAATCATGAATGGCTTTGATACAGGAAATTAGGAGAAATGGTTTTCAGTAGCAGAAGGAGGCGGTTCATCACCACCTTCTCAAGGGCAATTAAGGATGAGCAACAAATATTGGCCTTGCCAGTGATGCTCACATCCCAAGAAAGAATAAATCAGAAAAGATCAATAACCAGAAGACACAAATTTAATGTGATTAGCTAAAGAACCAGAGTCGATATGAGGAAAAAAATTCACCCAGCGAATTGTGATCGAGAATGCACTGCCTGAAAGGCCGATGGAAGCAGTTTCAATAACAACTTCCAAAGGAGAATTGGATAAATACTTGAAGGGAAAGAAACTACATGGCTACAGGAAAAGAGCAGAGAGTGGGATTAACTGGATAACTCTACCAAAGAGGCGGCACAGGCACAATGGGCCAACTGGCTTCCCTCGGTGCTGTATCTTTCTATGATTCAATGAAGTGTTGGCCAGAATGCCAAAAGGCTTTCCCTGCTCTTCTTTGCATAGTGCCACAGGATCTTTTACATTCACCTAAGAGAACAGATATATCCTTACTTTAATATCTCATTTGAAAGGTGGGACCTCTGATAATACTGCACTTAAACATCACTCTAAAATAAGTAATTATATCTGCAGTGGCGCTTAAGCCTTCAACCCTCAGAGGCAAGAGAACTACCATTCAGCCAAGCTAGCATATTGGACAATATGCATAGTGGGAAAACTTTTACTGAAAAATAATGGTAGGTGAACAACACACATCATTATTAATGTACAAATTAGCCAGTAATTTGTAGCAAGGTAAAAATATTTCATGAATTGAGAATTGTCAAAAGTTTCTTCGTGAAAAGTTGCTGTTAACTTTGTGAAAAGGATATCTCATACTAAACTTTAATCAAGTTGCTGGGTTTGAACGTCAATTACCCAGAAATTTAAGTCTAGGAATTATCAGCATAAATAACCTTTTAACAACAATATAATTGTCCCTTGTTGAGCAATTACACAATAATAACCATGGAGACTGATTCCTTCGGGTTGTGAATTGTTTTAGGAGATTTAAAAAATAACTAGCTTTAAATTTAAACATTTTCTTTCTTATTTTTCCTTTCTGTCTCTTTTTCTCTCTCTTCACCCAATCTTTTGTTCCCTCCAATTTATTTCTCTTTCTCCTAATTTGACATTGAATTCACCCACTCTAATTTATCCTCCCTTCTCAATTCTTCTTATGTTTATTTCTCAATCCTTTAACCTCTTTGATTAAACACTGTTTATTCTGTTGTTTGCCAAGGTCCCAGATGCCCTGTTGCCCTTGCTGCGCCATCATCTGCTCACACTTCAGAATCTTTGTGGGCAAAACATTTTAAAAATTAAACATGCACTTAAGGGTGCACACCACAAGAGACCCCACTTCAGCAAATGTGGTCAATTCTTTATACAGCCAATATCATACCTATCATGGGAGTGCTTCTTGGCCAGGGAGATTCCCACTTTATCTCATCAGTCCTATGCCTGTCCTGGGAGTGTCTGATGGGGACAGTGTAGAGGGAGCTTTACTCTGCATCTAACCCTGTGCTGTACCTGCCCTGGGAGTGTTTGAGGGACAATTTTGTGGGAGCTTTAATCTGTATCTAACCCCATGCTGTACCTGTCCTGGGAGTGTTTGAGGGACAATTTTGTGGGAGCTTTAATCTGTATCTAACCCCATGCTGTACCTGTCCTGGGAGTGTTTAATGGGGACAGTGTAGAGGGATCGTTACTCTGTATCTAACCTCATGCTGTATCTGTCCTGGGAGTGTTTGATGGGGAGTGTAGAGGGAGCTTTACTCTCTATCTAACCCCGTGCTGCACCTGTCCTGGGAGTGTTTGATGGGGATGGTGTAGAGGGAGCTTTACTCTGTATCTAACCCCGTGCTGTACCTGCCCTGGGAGTGTTTGATGGGGACAGTGTAGAGGGAGCATTACTCTGTATCTAACCCCATGCTGTACCTGTCCTGGAAGTGTTTGATGGGGACAGTGTAGAGGGAGTTTTACTCTGTATCTAACCCCCTGCTGTACTTGTCCTGGGAGTGTTTGATGGGGGTAGTGTACAGAGTGCTTCTCTTTGGGTCTAACCAGTGCTGTACTTAATTCTGCCACTAATGAGAGGGTGTAATTGCAGTTTGATAAATTTAAAAATGCACTTTCCATTACAAATTAGGACATTGGACTTTACAATGAATGTATAAGGACAGAATGTCTGACTTTAAAATGGGGAATTAATTATCTTTGTGTGCTTTGGTCCCATTATCCCATGCCCTCCAATAGCTCCACCTCATCTGGGTATGATATTTGGCCACTGTGTACAATGCAAGTTGTATGCTCCATTGAAAACTGCTATGTAAGTATTTCCTCTGGGAATTTCACTGTTAAAATGTTAACAGTTACTTGTTCCAGTTACCTGACATACCACGAGGTGGTGCTCTGAAAGGAATTACAATGTTAAATGGCATTGATGTGTCATGCCACTAGGTGGCATTATGTTATCTTTTCCTCCCAAAAAAATTTTACTGACATTTCTCCTTTGTACCAAGAATTTCCAAAGTTGAAAATTAGGTTTTAAACAGAATAAAATCCCTAGTATTACATATCCTATAATAACATGGTTAAATTTAGCAATGACTTGTCTATGAAAGCCACAATTGAAGCTTTTACTTATGACCTCAGCTCCTCTCAGAAGCCTGTACTTGGACTTCATATTTTTCACACAGAACTGGATGCAGATTGTGCATGTACAATGTATCCAATGTCTGAGAATACATCAGTACCATTTATTCAGTTGAACTGCTTGAATAGTTTTCTTCAGTTTTTAGCAGTTCTTATTTTTCATAACTATCTGAAAAAAATCTGGAAATGTATTTTGAAAGTTTTATTCAGATACTGCTTATTTGAGCATTCCTTTTTTAAACAATGAACACACATATATAAAAGGCAGAGAGAGAGAGAGAGCATTAAAGACTGTATGACAGGTCTGCTTTAGATTTTGTTCTATGTTCTAGAAACTGAAAGAAGGGAGTATTTTTCATCAAACCCACCGAGAGGGAAAACTGACATGATCCGGTTGGCTGCAACAGTTTCTACTGAAGTCAATGGAAAGTAAAATTGAGTGGTGTGTAAAACAGGCGGCTGGACCAATTCCCATCAGTTAACAACCAGGTGGGTTTAGTTAAAATTGAGGATTGAGATGAGAGAGTGGGGGAATAGAGAATGCTCATCCTAATTTGAGGCTTTTTTAATGTTGACTTTTGAAAACAAACAGAGCCTCTTTGAGAGCTATGGAGAGGAAAGCAGCAGAGGAGGGAGAGAGGTTTGAGCCTCTTTCCACCCCATCTGAAGAGTAGTGTATGGTTCTGTAGGGGGAAGGAATGAAAAGTTAAGAGCGAGGTGAATGACAGATGATTGAGGTGGAAGGGAGGGCACAGTGGTTGAGTGGGTAGTGGAAGAAGAGGTATGGGTGGCATGAGAAGTGAATAGGATTGAAGGGGTTGGAGGAAGAGAGTGGGATAGTGGGAAGGTGAAGAAGTAGGAGAGATCAGGGACGGGGTGGGAAATGAACCAAAGCCCCACCAAAAAATGCAGCCCTCACCAACTTCATTCTCTGTCACACCACAGTATTTCGCACTATGCTCTACCATCCGCGACTCCTCAGATACTGAAGCAGTCCATGTCCAAATGCAGCAAGACCTGGACAATATCCAGGCTTGGATTGGTAAATAGCAAGTAACGTTTATGCTACACAAGTGCCGGCAATGACCAATCGCCAACAAGAGAGAATCTAACCATCTCCTCTTGACATTCAATGCATTACCATCACTGAATCCCCCACTATCAACATCCTGAGGATTACCATTGACTATAAGCTTAATAGTATATATAAATACTGTGGCCACAAGAGAAGTTCGGAGGCTGGGAAGTCTGTGGCGAGTAACTCACCTCCTGACTCCCCAAAGCATGTCCACCATCCACAAGGCACAAGTCAGGAGTGTGATGGAATACTCTCCACTTGCCTGAATGAGTGCAGCACCAACAACACTCAAGAAGCTCGACACAAGGACACCATCTGAAACATTCAATCCCTCCACCACTGATGCAGCAGTGTGCACCATATACCAGATGCACTGCAGGAATTCACCAAGACTTCTTCAATAGCACCTTCCAAACCCATGACTGCTACCGTCTGGAAGGACAAGGGAAGCAGACATATGGGAACACCACCACCTGGAAGTTCCCCTCCAAGCCACACACCATACTGACTTGGAAATAAAACGCCGTTTCTTCACTGTTGCTGGGTCAAAATCCTGGAACTCTGTTCCTAACAGCACTGTAGGTGTACCTACACCACATGGACTGCAGCGGTTCAAGTAGGCAGCTCACCCCCACCTTTTCAAGGGCAACTAGGGATGGGCAATAAATTCTGGACTAGCCAGCGACGCCCACATCCCATGAACAAAAAAAACAAGAGACAGACAGAAATGGAAGCAGAAGAGCAAAGAGGCAGTAAGAGAGAGGCTGTAAACAACACCAAAATCCTTAAAGCACACAACAAGTCAGCCAGCTCTTGTAAAGAGCAAATGTAGATTATGACACTATGATTGTGTATAGTTCTGTAGATTTTCAGTATTATTTCTTTTTATTTTATATTTCCAACACTTGCAGATTTTACTTTTTATTATAAAGAGGTAATATTCTCTGGCTATGCAACGCTAGGGGAGATTCACCGTTAACAACTGAAAGCTGACTAGCTCGAGGAATGCCTCAGTATAAGTGGAATTAACTGGACCAAGCTCTGCAACTCAAAGCCTGTAAAAAGTGCAGCTTTAAGATGAATCAGTAAAGGAACAACCCCAGGGAGCCTCCAAAGCAGGAAACTGGATGGACTGTGTGGAGGGCTGGATTCAGCCTGGAGCGCCTTGCTAATCCCAAACGGAAGATCAATTTCAGTTTTCTTTGTAATTTTTGTGTGGATGTAACTATTTTGCTTGGTGTTTCTGAAAACTGAATATATTCAAATTAACACTGGATTGTACTTCCATGAATTATTTTTGACCATCTATTTAGTTTAAGGTGTGACTACTTGCAGAATGAGCCACTGACGCTCAAATTTAACTCCTTTGAAAAGCAGCTGGATCTATACCTGGATGAGAACAGGTCAGAAGGTCATGAGAGAGGTATAGACTGAGGTCATCAAATACTCCAAGAGACATAATGGATTCCTCCGTTGTTGTGGCTGAGGAATGTTCTTTGAAGTGCAGCATGCCAGAGAATGAAATGGAACTCTGGAATGTAGCCCCAGTACCTTTTATGATCAAAGAGTATTTATCTGCTGCTACTTAAATAGGTAAGGCAGAGTCTATGATATCTGTGGAAGTAAGGGCTTGGTGGGCCAAATGGCCTTTTCTTAAATTTTTATTCTTCGCCCTGAGGAATCAACATTGTATGTAAGGCACTAAAAAGTAGCTATAAGAAAGGAAATCTCACATTCCAAACATGTTTGTTACATTTAGTTTGGAACCTAAGTACTGGGTTTATTTATCTTGAGCTAACCAAATACAGAAACTATTGAACTGGTCACTAAACCCTTTATAAAATAGGAATCGCAGTGATAATGCGGACCAAGGTTCATTGTAGAACTTACAGGACCCAAAAAGAAAAAAATGTTGCATTCATAGAGCAACTAATTGTGTCTGTCAGTTTTCTAAATGGCTGCCATAGCTGTTAGCGCCAGAGAGAAACAGGCATTCTGGGGTTCAGAAAACAGTTGGAGATCCATTTAACTGATCTCTGTTCATTCTGTCTGGCACTTAAACTACTGTTTGGGCATTAAGACAGGTCTAAGGAGTTCTTATGAAAATGGAGGTGACCTTCAGTTTAATGCCTTGTTGTGCTATTAAAAGATGCACATCAGCACATGTGTCATCTCCCATGATCATGGGATAACTGGAAGTCACCATTTAAAGGGGAGCTGATATGTTTTGAGAAAAATATCCAAAGTGGGATTTACCCTTCAGTTTGTGCTGTATGTTGCAAGTTTTTGTCAAGATACATTGACAGAGTTTTGCCCAAGTGATTATTTTGCTTCTGCAAATATAGTTTTGAAAATGGGTAGTCCAATGTGGGTTCTGATGTCAGAATGGCAGGAAACGCTAAGTGCAATGCCCCAGGGAGTGCCCCAGTATTGGAACCATTACTGTTTCTAATCTACATAGATGACTTGGATTCAGAAACCCAATGGTCAAATTTACAGTTGATACCAAACTAGGTGGGGTAACTAGCAGATCAGGAGATCCATAAACAGTTGGGAAAAATACGTAAGTGAGCAAAGCAATGATGATGTGTTACAGTTCATTCAGGGAGTCCAAGTTGCTGTGGGAACATACTTTTACATGCATGCTATAGTCTGGCACTATGAATAGTGACAGTAGAGGCTCCAACATTCTTTCCATCCCATGGCTGATCAGGAATCTCTCCTGTTCTTACCGCCTGCCATTGGTGTGTGTTGAAAGGATTTACAAGTTGAGACTCAACCTGTTTGGCCACATTATGAATGCATCTCCCTTGGTCATCAAGTCCTGTTGTGGGACTCAAACCCGAAGCTTCTGGCTCAGAGGTTGGGATGCTACCCACTGAGTCACAAGACCTCCTAAAGCAATGGCAAATAAGATCTATTCCATATAAATGCAAAGAACTGTCTAGCCCAGGTGTAACAATTAGCCCCAGTCAGATTACAATGTGGGAGAGTTGATTTAAAAGCAGCTACTATACCACATACCCATATAAGCTGCATTAATTTGCTCCCCCCGTCCTCCCACTGCCATGTCTACCAGAGACCCTGTGGGCAGACATGGGATTCTGTTGCCTGTGTTCTGGTCATACTCATAAATCCAAACTTTCCTAAATGGCAGTCCAAGAGGCCACAAGCCCTTTGCTATCTTGGAAGAAATATCTCCATGCCGATGGATCAACCTGCAGGCCTAGGCTAGCGGAACTCCCAATTAGCTGCAAGGAGTCCATGCTTTCTGTGGCAACAAGAACACCCTCCCCACAATGCACACATCGGGGGGCATTTTATGGAGCTCGCAAGAGTGGGAAACATACTGTGTGGCGTGACTGAATTAGGCGGGATGGGAAATTTCAATTTCCCAACAGGGGATGTTGAGATGCAGAGATTAATTCAGCAACATGTTTGTGGTGTGTCAAGCCTCACACCAGCCTGTGGCAGGTTCCCACTTGTAATGCATTTGCATATCATGAATACTCATTAACATGAAACAGTTTTCAAAGAGGTCCTGCCTTCAAGATAAAGTCAGCAGCACATGAGAATCTTGTGGCACCCAGTTCATGTTTGTTTAAAGGTGGTGTGTACCAATCGGCTTTGTGTCGTTGTGTGTAAGGTCAGTGGTTTCTTTGTTTAACTCTGTGGCACAAGGGAAGGGAGCAGGAGATCAGCAGCTTGCAGGGAGACACGGGACGCCAAGGGTGAGTGAGTGGCGAGGGAGGTGGGGGTGTGGAGTGGGGGTCAGGAGCACGGAGGAGTGGAAGAGGGAAGGGCCTGGTGTCCTGGATGTGGTGGGGGTGGGGGTCGGGGTCAGGAGCACGGAGGAGTGGAAGAGGGAAGGGCCTGGTGTCCTGGATGTGGTGGGGGTGGGGGTGTGGAGTGGGTGTCAGGAACAGGGAGGAGTGGAAGGGGGAAGGGCCTGGTGTCCTGGATGTGGTGGGGGTGGGGGTGGGGGTGGGGGTGTGGAGTGGGGATCAGGAGCACAGAGGAGTGGAAGAGGGAAGGGCCTGGTGTCCTGGATGTGGTGGGGGTGGGGATGTGGAGTGGGGGTCAGGAACAGGGAGGAGTGGAAGAGGGAAGGGCCTGGTGTCCTGGATGTGGTGGGGGTGGGGGTGTGGAGTGGGGGTCAGGAGCACGGAGGAGTGGAAGAGGGAAGGGCCTGGTGTCCTGGATGTAGTGGGGATGGGGGTGTGGAGTGGGGGTTAGGAGCAGGGAGGAGTGGAAGAGGGAAGGGCCTGGTGTCCTGGATGTGGTGGGGGTGGGGCTGTGGAGTGGGGTCAGGAGCACGGAGGAGTGGAAGAGGGGAGGGCCTGGTGTCCTGGATGTGGTGGGGGTGGGGGTTGGAGTGGGGGTCAGGAGCACGGAGGAGTGGAAGAGGGAAGGGCCTGGTGTCCTGGATGTGGTGGGGGTGGGGGTGCGGAGTGGGGATCAGGAGCAGGGAGGAGTGGAAGAGGGAAGGGCCTGGTGTCCTGGATGTGGTGGGGGTGGGGGTGCGGAGTGGGGATCAGGAGCAGGGAGGAGTGGAAGAGGGAAGGGCCTGGTGTCCTGGATGTGGTGGGGGTGGGGTGGAGCGGGGGTCAGCAGCAGGGAGGAGTGGAAGAGGGAAGGGCCTGGTGTCCTGGATGTGGTGGGGGTGGGGGTGTGGAGTGGGGTCAGGAGCAGGGAGGAGTGGAAGAGGGAAGGGCCTGGTGTCCTGGATGTGGTGGGGGTGGGGATGTGGAGTGGGGATCAGGAGCAGGGAGGAGTGGAAGAGGGAAGGGCCTGGTGTCCTGGATGTAGTGAGGGTGGGGGTTGGAGTGGGGATCAGTAGCAGGGAGGAGTGAAAGAGGGAAGGGCCTGGTGTCCTGGATGTGGTGGGGGTGGGGGTGTGGAGTGGGGATCAGGAGCAGGGAGGAGTGGAAGAGGGAAGGGCCTGGTGTCCTGGATGTGGTGGGGGTGGGGGTGTGGAGTGGGATCAGGAGCAGGGAGGAGTGGAAGAGGGAAGGGCCTGGTGTCCTGGATGTGGTGGGGGTGGGGGTGTGGAGTGGGGATCAGGAGCAGGGAGGAGTGGAAGAGGGAAGGGCCTGGTGTCCTGGATGTGGTGGGGGTGGGGGTGTGGAGTGGGGATCAGGAGCACAGAGGAGTGGAAGAGGGAAGGGCCTGGTGTCCTGGATGTGGTGGGGGTGGGGGTGTGGAGTGGGGGTCAGGAGCAGGGAGGAGTGGAAGAGGGAAGGGCCTGGTGTCCTGGATGTGGTGGGGGTGGGGGTGTGGAGTGGGGGTCAGCAGCAGGGAGGAGTGGAAGAGGGAAGGGCCTGGTGTCCTGGATGTGGTGGGGGTGGGGGTGTGGAGTGGGGTCAGGAGCAGGGAGGAGTGGAAGAGGGAAGGGCCTGGTGTCCTGGATGTGGTGGGGGTGGGGGTGTGGAGTGGGGATCAGGAGCAGGGAGGAGTGGAAGAGGGAAGGGCCTGGTGTCCTGGATGTGGTGGGGGTGGGGGTGTGGAGTGGGATCAGGAGCAGGGAGGAGTGGAAGAGGGAAGGGCCTGGTGTCCTGGATGTGGTGGGGGTGGGGGTGTGGAGTGGGGATCAGGAGCAGGGAGGAGTGGAAGAGGGAAGGGCCTGGTGTCCTGGATGTGGTGGGGGTGGGGGTGTGGAGTGGGGATCAGGAGCACAGAGGAGTGGAAGAGGGAAGGGCCTGGTGTCCTGGATGTGGTGGGGGTGGGGGTGTGGAATGGGGGTCAGGAGCAGGGAGGAGTGGAAGAGGGAAGGGCCTGGTGTCCTGGATGTGGTGGGGTTGGGGGTGTGGAGTGGGGGTCAGGAGCAGGGAGGAGTGGAAGAGGGAAGGGCCTGGTGTCCTGGATGTGGTGGGGGTGGGGGTGTGGAGTGGGGGTCAGGAGCAGGGAGGAGTGGAAGAGGGAAGGGCCTGGTGTCCTGGATGTGGTGGGGGTGGGGGTGTGGAGTGGGGGTCAGGAGCAGGGAGGAGTGGAAGAGGGAAGGGCCTGGTGTCCTGGATGTGGTGGGGGTGGGGGTGTGGAGTGGGGGTCAGGAGCAGGGAGGAGTGGAAGAGGGAAGGGCCTGGTGTCCTGGATGTATTGCGGGAGGGGGAACAGTCAGTCAAGGTAAGAAAGTGAGAGCCCTAAAGGGCAATGCCAGTAATATCCTAATGTGTATCCACATCAGCCAGTGCAGTACATGTAATGAACATCAAGCTAAGCAAGTTAAAGAGCTGTTCATGACTCATGGATTCCAGACAGACCATGGATGAAGCTTGGAGTAGACCTCTTCACTTTTACTGGAACTGACTATCCTTGTCACCATTGACTACAATTCAGACTACTAGGATTTAGACAAGCTGAGGTCAGTGACCACCAGTGAGATCGTAGAATGCCTGAAAGCACACTTCAGTCATTATAGCATTCCAGACATTGCGATGAGTGACAATGGCCCTCAGTTCACGAGTGAAGAATTCAGCCGCTCCATAAATGATTGGGAAATTCAGCACTACACATCTCCACACTATCCCCAGTCAAATGGAAAGGCTGAGGCAGTGGTGGAAATTGCCAAAGGGATCATCAAAAGATTGAGTAGATCCAGCACAGATGTGTACAAGACAATCCTAGAGTGGAGAAACAGACCTACTGAAGGCATGGTAAGTAATCTAGTTCAGTGACTAATGTCATGCTGCACCCAAGCTTCTCTTTCAATAGTTGAAAGTACTGGAGCCAGAAGTAGTAACAGGCATGAGTGAAAAAAGTGAAACGACAGAAAGCCAAATTTCACTTTGATAAAGCTGCCAAATCATTGCCAGAGCTGAGAAATGGAGAGCCAGTTGGAATACATTCAACATCCTCAACAAAAGTCAGCCCACTTGGCAACTTGTGTAGGGAAGTTGTTACCTCGATCTCGATCGTACATGGTGAAAGTGAAGGATGAGATATATCGTTGTAACCACTGACATATACGTAGAAAGGAGAAGCTGCTCCATCAGAGCAGACAGCTGATGAGGAAGATGTGAGTTCACCAACTGCACAAGGAACTGAACGACCATCAGTCCCAGAGATCAACCGTTCCCCAACAAATCAACAGCAACAATTACCACAGCAGTAACAATCGCCATGGCAACAACATTCCCTAGAGAGGCAACGTCACAGCAAGAACCAGCCAATGAACAGCCAATAACAACCCACACGCATTGGATTCGAAGACCTGAAGGCCTCAAGGATTATGTGTGCAATGTGTGTGTCGGGACAGACAAAAGTGGGTCAGATTAGAATGAACAAATGCTTATGCGTGAATATCATGCCTGATGATATTCAATGCAGATCATGTATATGCCTGACTTGCAACGGCAAATGATAGTGTATGTAGGTTGTTTTCTGTTTATGAAAAGGGGGATTTTTGTAGAAATGCCTTTGTGCAATGTGGCCATAGTCATGTGGCCTCTGATATCATCCTTGGTGTAGAAAGGCTTGGGAGCAGAAACCATTACATCCACCAGTTGGAACAGTCAGCTGACGGCAGGTGTCACCACAGAAAAGCTTCCCACACCGCGGAATTGCACATGTTTCCCCTGCCCACCAATGGAACTTGAAATTTGAATTGTAATCGTGTGGAAAATGGCAAAAAAAAAGTGGAAGTGGCGCACTGTTGATAGACAGTTGTTTACTGCTGATGACCGCAACCCCCAGCCGACCCCTGGCCCCCCAGTGTGGCTAAACAGCAGCAGAGCACGTCAATCAGAAGGTGTAATATACAGGGCTGGATTTAATGGAGCTCACCAGACTGGGCTAGGTGGTAGGTAATCTGACATAATCACAGGGGACGCCACACATCCCCTCTCTGCCGGAGGGGGAACTGACCCCATTAAGTCAGCTGCAGGATAGGCTGTTGTGGGGAGCCCACCCGCTGGCTAATTAGGTTAATTATTGAAGCACTTAAAGGTCATTATCCCTGAGCCCACCAGGATTTAGTGATGGCTCAGGGATTCTCCCAAACTCGCATGACTCTCCTGTGCTTCCTGAAGGGTGTCCAGCAAACCCTGTGAGGTTAGTGGATGATGGAGGGAAGGGGAGAGCCCCTCTGTGCTTGCATCTAATCCCCCTCCCCAACCTCCGCCTCCTCACCAGTGACACCCTCCCTGTAACCTCCACTCACCTGTGGCCTGGGTCCCTCAACGATCCTAGGCCTCTGGTGGGATCATTACTGGCATCAGCTACCGCTCTCAATGGCACTGACGGGCAATGGAAAGCTGATAGCCTCTGACTGGCTGGCAACTCACAGAGGGACAGGATTTCCAGTGCCAGGGTCCTCCATTGTCAGGATCCAGAATCCCAGGGAAGGCCCGACGCTAGCCAGTTAAGTGCCTTTTTTTTATTCTGTCATGGATGTGGGCGTCGCTGGTAAGGCCAGCATTTATTGCCCATCCCTAATTGCCCTTGAGAAGGTGGTGGTGAGCTGCCTTCTTGAACCGCTGCAGTCCATGTGGTGTAGGTACACCCACAGTGCTGTTAGGAAGAGAGTTCCAGGATTTTGACCCAGCGACAGTGAAGGAACGGCGATATATTTCCAAGTCAGGTTGGTCAATGGCTTGGAGAGAAACTTCCAGGTGGTGGTGTTCCCATCTATCTGCTGCCCTTGTCCCTCTAAATGGTAGTGGTCGTGGGTTTGGAAGGTACTGTTGAAGGAGCCTTGGTGAGTTCCTGCAGTGCATCTTGTAGATGGTGGAGGGAGTGAATGTTTGTGGATGTGTCGCCAATCAAGCGGGCTGCTTTGTCCTGGATAATGTCCAGTTTCCTCAGTGTTGTAAGAGCTGCACTCGTCCAGGCAAGTGGGCAGTATTACATCACACCCCTGAATTGTGCCTTGTAGATAGTGGACAGGCTTTGGGGAGTCAGGAGGTGAGTTACTCACTGCAGGATTCCCAGCCTCTGACCTGCTCTTGTAGCCAAAGTGTTTATATGGCTAGTCCAGTTCAGTTTCTGGTCAATAGTAACCCCCAGGATGTTGATGGTGGGGGATTCAGTGATGGTAATGCCATTGAATGTCAAGGGCCGATGGTTAGATTCTCTCTTGTTGGAGATGGTCATTGTCTGGCACTTGTGTGGTGCGAATGTTACTTGCCACTTATCAGCCCAAGCCTGGATATTGTCCAGGTCTTGCTGCATTTGGACATGGGCTGCTTCAGTATCTGAGGAGTCGCGAATGGTGCTGAACATTGTGCAATCATCAGCGAACATCCTCACTTCTGACCTTATGATGGAAGGAAGGTCATTGATGAAGCAGCTGAAGATGGTTGGGCCGAGGACACTACCCTGAGGAACTCCTACAGTGATGTCCTGGAGCTGAGATGAGTGACCTCCAATAACCACAACCATCTTCCTTTGTACTAGGTATGACTCCAACCAGGGGAGAGTTTTCCCCCGATTTCTACTGACTCCAGTTTTGCTAAGGCTCCTTGATGCCACACTCAGTCAAATGCTGCCTCGATGTCAAGGGCAGTCACTCTCACCTCACCTCGGGCGTTCGGCTCTTTGTCCATGTTTGAACCAAGGCTGTAATGAGGTCAGGAGCTGAGTTGCCCTGGCAGAACCCAAACTGAGCATCAGTGAGCAGGTTGTTGCTAAGCAAGAGCCGCTTGATAGCCCTGTTCATGTCCCCTTCCATCACTTTACTGATGATGGAGAGTAGACTGGTGGGGCGGTAATTGGGTGGGTTGGATTTGTCCTGCTTTTTGTATAATCAGTAATAGTTCCATGGTCACCAATACTGAGACTAGCTTTCAATTCCAGATTTATTAATTGAATTTAAATTCCACCGTCTGCCATGGGTCACAAACCACATTGGGAACACTGGGCTGAATCTTCCAGTCCCACCAGTAGCAAGTAGCTTGGCGGGTGGGAGAAATTAATTTGGCGGGAGGCCAAAAATCTGTTTCCTGATGTTGGGATAAATTTCAGGAATTTTGTTCTTGGGACTTTCAAGGTGGGTTAAATGCGGGTCGAACTTCATGATGAACAATGTCGGGAGGCTCTTTTGCATGCATTAGCATGTCACGCATGCTTATTAAAAGGCCGCCTCTCTGGAATTAAGCTCACACTCCAGATTAATTTCTCCACCAGCGAGAAATTAGAACGTTCACGTTTATAGCTGTATGTAAGTGGCGTGCAACTGGTAAGCTTCGCTTCTTCCATGACTTTGAAGTGAGTAGGCACTGCTTTGGCAGTGCGACAAAGGCTGGACACAAGAGGCAGGGTAAGTGGGGGAGAGGAGGAAGGGAGGCTGTCCGGGAAGGGAAGACAAACTGTCGGGTGAAGGGAGGGAGGCTATCTGGGGAAAGAGGGCAGACTACCTGGGAAGGAAGGAAGGCTGTCCGGGGCAAGGAGGTACACAGCAAGGGAATGTGTGGGAAGAGCTTTGATTGTTGGGTCTGGGGGTCCTGTGGTTGGGTGAGTGTTTCCTGGCAGGGATGGTGGGAGAGAGATGGTTCTACAGGGCGGGGTCCATACCATCTACAGTGGGGTCATGGGGGTTGAACTGAGGGTTCTGGGCAGTGAAGGGAATAGTCACAGTGAGAGGGGGAGTGGGATGTGCTGAAGTGCCAGGTCTAAATGATAGTCGGGTAGCTGAAGGTTTCATGGAGTGGGGTGGGGGTGAGGTGGTGTCACTGAAACAAATTAAACAGTTGGCTCAGGTAATGGGAGGGGTCGGGGTCAGGGTGGGTATGGGGATAGTAACGGGTATAGGTTTTGAGGGGAGAGAAAGTGATGGTTATAGGTGCAAGGGTAATGGGGAGGGGGGAGAAGTTCAAGGGTGACAGAGAGGACAGGAATGGTTACATTGAGCGGGATTTTCTGAGCCCGCTGGCGGTGGGTGTGATAGGCGGCGTGCGTGGAAAATATGGCGGGAACCGCTTCACGACGACAAGAATGCAGGTCGCGATCTTCCACTCAGTCCCCCGACAGTTGGCCATGTTTCCCGCCATCGGTCAGCAGGGAGCTAATTGTAATACATTAACATATAATTAAAAGGCCATCCCGCCCAGGGTCTTGGACCCCGCTGTATCATCCATCCACGTCAGCAGGAAAGCACCTCGATGTGTTTCACAACAGATACACAGGCGAGGTGCACATGGTGGCAGCTGAGGGGGGCGGGGGGCGCGGTTAAGTGCTGCCTGGCACTGCATCCCGTGCACAGGCAATCGAGGTGGGGGGCAGGATAAGCGAGGGAAGTGGCCACCCATTAGGAACGCCTGTATAAACTGACCATTCCTCTGCAGCTAAGACAGATCAGGCACAACCACAGTGATATGATTGGGGTCAGGCTCCTAGCCTGCCCTCCCATGCAAGCAATGTGGAGGCACAAAGGGCCACAAAGTGCTCCATAACTTACTGTGCTCCAGTGGTCATAGATGCTGATGAGATGGGGGTCAGCCCCACCTTAAAGGGGCTGAGAGCATACAGAACGAATGAATGCCACTACATTCTGGCAGCAATAACAAGCATCGCCGAGGTTCAGGCATCAGTAATGTGTACATGAGTGTGATGCTGGACCATCACTGTGGTCTGAAGGCTGCACAGACACAGGGAAGAGGCCCTGGACTGAGACACCTGCCTTTATCTTGTACAGAAAGGTTTCACATCTGAGTGACATGAACACTGCTCATCGGAACAAGGAGCCACAGGCAGGGTGACATTACTGGGAGTTTATTGACAATAGTGAACATTATTTACAACTGATTAACCTCCGTGCCCAGGCTGTGCAACTACTTTTTCCTAACTTTCCTAACCCTGCTCCCTGGACATCCACAGCGGAGGTGGGGGCAGCCTGCTGACTGTGACACCCTGTCTGTGATGACTTTGGTGGGCGTACTCTGGAGGGCTGAGACCTGGAGGGCCCCGGCCTGCTTTCGGGATCCTGCTGTGTGGCAGTGACACCCTCCTCGGCCTGTGGAGCTGGAGCTGCGGAGGTCACAGGAAGAGGGGATTCGGATGGGCTGGACACTCCCGGAGTCACCTGGGTGGATGGCCCCGGGGTGTGCACCTGCTGATCCTCCTCCCTATGGGTGCCCGAGGGCCCCTGGCTGACTCCTTGAGGGGAAGGGGTAGCTGGAGTGAGATCGAGCTGCCCGGTACCCCTCTCATGCACACACTGTTGGAGGCCAACTATGGCATCAGTGATGGAGTTAAGCCCGTGCAGCAGTGCAGGAGCAACGTCCTGGACCAAGGTCTCCATGGCTGCCGCCATCCTGCCAGTGTTGACCTCAGTGCGTTGGCAATGTCGGCGCTATCACCTCAGACTGAAGGCAGACAGACTCCTCCATCGTGCCTTGCAATCTGAGGAGTGCAGCGGACATCCCTTCCTGATGTTCCCGAGCTTGTCTTTGCAGCTCCAGCAACTGAGACATGACCGAGTCCAGAGGCTCCTCATCTGACTCGGACTCAGCAACGTTCTGGCCTCCAGCAATCCTCTGAGTGCCGGGGACCTGGGAAGTCCCTGCCTCCACCTGCTGTGGATCAGACAGTGCGATGTGCTCACCAGATTGTGATCCTGAGGCTACTCCAAAGCTCGGTCCCACCGAGGTGTGTATCTCTGCGCTGGTGGAGGGCGTGGGTGAGCGCTGTGATGGAGCTTCAGGGAGGGAGCCTCCAGATTCCTCTTCAGAGGTTTCTCTGTGTGAAAACCCGCCATTTTCATCAGCAGGTAGGACTCCATTTTACCCCGCCCACTACCACATTGAGTGCAATTCTGAGAAAATTCAGCCCATTGGGTGGGTCAAAGCTGATGGGGGAAGTTGGTGGGTGACAGGGTAGAAGGTGGTGGAGCAAGTCTTAAATGTCACGTGCACCATTTTGGGATTCTCAGCTATGTGACGCTGTTGCTCTGAAACTGCGATCCCCAGGAGTGGGAGGAGGGTCTTTTTTGGTTGGGTGGAGTTCAAGGTCAGCACAATTGTCATCTTAATAATCATGAGACAACTGGGTGAGAACCATGCTCAGCTGTGTCTCCTCTCTACGGTGAAGCCCAGATTGCAGCAGGTTTGTTCTCGACTCATGGGTCTCTCAGCCTCGAGATCCCAGCAAGGTGTGGAGCTGCCATTCATTCTGTGTCATTTGCCATCGGCTGCAGTCAGAGGCAGGGATGAAGGGAGGGAGGGAGGTGGATGCCTCCAAGGTGCACGGCTGGTGGAGGGCAGTCAACTCGTGACTCCAAACCTCCATCCTCCTGGGTGAATGGTCTTGGCTGACAAGGGAACATGCAGTTAGTCTTTCTATGCTGTCAAGGCAATAGGCTCTCTGCAGCAACTCGTGAGGGTAATGGAGGCAAGCTGAATAATGTCTGAGGGAAGGCTCTTGCACATGGCTCTCATCACCCTGGTCAAAGAGCAATGTCTCCATACGGGTTCATGTGTGAATGGGAGGAGCACCCATCTCTGGTCCTCCAGGATGTCCTTCACCTGAAAGGGGTGGGGTGGGGAGGCTATGTCTAGACAGAGGCCAGGTGAAGGGCTTAGCACTGGTTTGCTGGCTTTGCAATGGAGAGAAACATGTAAAGAATATGCTCACTAAATGTATTACTTAAATTCGTTCATAGGTCCACTGAGGCTGAGATGATGCAGGCTCCAGCTAACCCTGCCTTTCTACTAGCTCTCATCCAGACAAAGGAGGGGGGGACCTGGTGCAGATTGGCGCAGGGCCATGAGGAGCAACGGCCTGAACAACAAGAGGCAGTGGCACCTCAAGGAGGTCAGGATGCTAGTGACCAGGGGCCAGTGCAACGGCGAGCACTGGCCTAACCATGGGTGTATCACAGGCAGTGCAGCTATTTACAGATCAGTAAAAGGCAATGCCTGAGGTGCCTTAGAATGTCCCGGAATGTGGTTGCTCACATCTGCCAGCTTCTCCATGATGACCTGTGGCCACATGGACTTGAGGGCATCCCATGCCAGTGGCATTAAAGGTGACTGCTGCCTTAAAGTTCTTTGCCAGTGGCTCCTCCCAGGGGCATCACCGGGGACCTGTGTGGCAGTCAGCGACACACAATTGCATCCAGGGGGTGACAGACGTCCTGTTCAGGAGAGCGCACCAATTTGTCCAATTCTATCTGGATCCTGAAAGCCAGGCTGCAAGAGTGTTGGATTTTGATACAATCTTGTGTTTCCCCCTCCAAGTGCAAGGGCCTATTGACTGCACACATGGCCTTGAGAGCTACCTAGCAACAGCCAGTCACATTCATCAATGGAAAACATTTCCACTCTTTGAATGTGCAGCTGATTTGTGATTACATAAGGCAAATTGTGCATGTTTGTGCTCGGTTCCCAGGGAGCTCTCACGACATCTACATTCTGAGGACCTCGGCAATTGTAGGGCTGGCTCTTTGGGGACAAGGGATACCCCCTGAAGATCTGACCGATGATGCCAATTCGCTGTCTGCAGAGTGCTTCTGAGGAGAGATACAGTGCTGCACATGCCTCCACAAGGTTTACGGTTGAGCAGTTGCTACACCTTAAAGACGAGGCTCAGTTGTTTGGAGCACTCAGGCGGGGCTCTCCAATACTCACTATAGAGTATGTCCCGGATCATCATTGTCTGCTGCACCCTGCACAATCCCGTGCTACAAATGACTTGGCTGAGCCCGCCTGGGCTCTTCGCCTGCCCGCCAACCTTAAGGTTGGATGGGCGGCTTTCTCAATAGGGTTAATTAGTTAATTAATGGCCTTAACAGGCCTTTGACAATTCGGCGGTGACGGCGACTTCCTGCGTGCCCGCCGAGCTGAAAATCTAAATGACGTGCAGTGACATCAGGATGCATGTCTGATGTCACCACGTGTCATTTTACACCTCGCTCGCCGAGCTGGAAATTCTCCCCATAGAGTTTTACAGGACGGAAAGAGGCCCTTCGGCCCATCGTGTCCACGCCAGTCATCAAACCCTTATCTACTCGGTAATCCCGTTTTCCAGCACTTGGCCCATAGCCTTGTATGCTATGGCATTTTAAGTGTTTATCCAAATACTGCTTAAATGTTGTGAGGGTTCCTGCCTCTACCACCCTTTCAGGCAGTGAGTTCCAGGTACCCCCCCCCCGGCTGAATAAAGTTTTCCTCAAATCCCCTCTAAACTTCCTGCCACTTACCTTAAATCTCTGCCCCCTGGCTATTGATCCCTCCACTAAGGGGAAAAGCTTCATCCTATCTACCCTTTCTATGCCCCTCATAATTTTGTATACCTCAATCAGGTTCCCCCTCAGCCTTCTCTGTTCTAAGGAAAACGACCTCAGCCTATCTAATCTCTCTTCATTGATGAAACACTCCAGTCCAGACAGTAGGTGCATCTGCCAACTGCATACTGGAGACATCCTCATTGGCTTCCTGGAGGTGGGGGTCCTATCTCACCTTCAGAACAGGCACGGTCCTGCTCCTCCCTGGCTAACTCAGCAGCCCCCTCCTTGAAAGTGGTGAGCAGTGTAATGTCTGGAATGCCATCTACAGTCTTGGCCCACTCCTCCTTGTTGTGGATGTCCTTGTCCTACAGACAGACAGAAGGATTGAGTGTCATCCCAATGAGTGCAAGAGCAGTTTAGGAGCATGCATGCCTATGCCAGCTCCTGAGCCCTCCCCAGTAAGCGATTAACAAGCAAGATGCCCTGCAACTGATAGAAAATTGAGAGCAGGAAGATTGAGATCATGATGTGGCTGGCACAGATTCAGTGCGCTTGTCACATCTGCTGCTGAGTCCTGCAACCCAAACTCCTGTCTGACATCCCTGTGGACTCGCGCACCTACACTGCCTGATGCCCTTATGAGAGTGTCAGTTTGCCATTTACTCTGGCGAAGCGCCTCACGTCATTCATCCTCTTCCTGCACTGCTAACTGGTCCTTTGGTAGGCCCCACGGGCACTAATCTCTGCTGTGACCTCCTCCCAGGCCACCGCAGTCAGACGGTAGAGCCTCCTGCTGCCATCCCTGGGAAACAGCACCTCCTGCCTTTCCTGGATGCTCTGGAGGAGAATCTGCAGGGAGGCTTCACTGAACTGTGGGGCCGCACATTGTCTGGTCTGCGAATTCCTGGTCTCAGCAGAATCCGGAGCTCATGGCCTGCAGTATGTGAGTGGCTGCCCGGGTGCCCTTTAAATACGGTGCCTGGACCTTCAAACCTATGAGGTAACGGTGGGGACAGCAACTTCCTGCTCTCCCCCACCATGAGATTCAGCGGGCTCCTTGCGAATGCATATGTAATGAGCTGAACAGCGCAAGAACGCGCATGGTCAGCCATCCAACCCCATAGCATGAATCACTCCCACTTCTATGCCTGCCACAAAATTTAGACTCCAGAACAGATGATTCTGGCCACTAAACCAAGCCCGTGGTTTTTGCCTGCACCTGGGGAAGCATTTGTGACCCAGAATGAACATGACCTCAAACTCCAGGGATAATCATAAGAGAAGGATACAAGTCTGTATTGAAATAAGACTATTTAGCATCCAGCCCAGCACAGCATCTTATCCCAGCAAAGTTATTAATCAGAATGGGGAGGATACCTGTTTTTACACACACTGGGCAGGACTTTTAGGTCGGCGCGTGGGAGCAATTGGCGGGCCCGGGAGCAGCTGGGGACCGGATTGCTGACCGCGATCAGGCCCTGACTGCGATTTCACGCTGGCTGGCCAATTAACGGCCAGCCAGTGTGAAACATGAGCTGCAATGCTCAGCGCTGCCGGGGGTGGAGGTAGGGGCGGGAGAAGGGCAGGAGGAGGGCGGGAGAAGGGCAGGAGGAGGGCAGGAGGAGGGCAGGGGGAGGGCGGGAGGAGGGCGGGAGGGAGGAGGGCGGGAGGAGGGCGGGAGGAGGGCAGGAGGAGGGCAGGAGGAGGGCGGGGGGAAGGTGGGAGGAGGGCGGGAGGAGGGCGGGAGGGAGGAAGGAGGAGGGAGGGCGGGAGGAGGGCGGGAGAAGGGCAGGAGGAGGGCAGGAGGAGGGCAGGGGGAAGGCGGGAGGAGGGCGGGAGGAGGGAGGGAGGGAGGAGGGAGGGAGGAGGGCGGGGGAAGGGCGGGAGGAGGGCGGGGGGAGGACGGGAGGAGGGCGGGAGGAGGGCAGGAGGAGGGAGGGAGGAGGGCAGGAGGAGGGCGGGGGGAGGGCGGGAGGAGGGAGGGAGGGAGGAGGGAGGGAGGAGGGCGGGAGAAGGGCAGGAGGAGGGAGGGAGAAGGGCAGGAGGAGGGCAGGAGGAGGGCGGGGGGAAGGTGGGAGGAGGGCGGGAGGAGGGCGGGAGGGAGGAAGGAGGAGGGAGGGAGGGAGGAGGGCGGGAGGAGGGCGGGAGGAGGGAGGGAGGGAGGAGGGCGGGGGGAAGGCGGGAGGAGGGCGGGAGGAGGGAGGGAGGGAGGAGGAAGGGAGGAGGGCGGGGGAAGGGCGGGAGGAGGGCGGGGGGAGGACGGGAGGAGGGCGGGAGGAGGGCAGGAGGAGGGAGGGAGGAGGGCAGGAGGAGGGCGGGGGGAGGGCGGGAGGAGGGAGGGAGGGAGGAGGGAGGGAGGAGGGCGGGAGAAGGGCAGGAGGAGGGAGGGAGAAGGGCAGGAGGAGGGCAGGAGGAGGGCGGGGGGAAGGTGGGAGGAGGGCGGGAGGAGGGCGGGAGGGAGGAAGGAGGAGGGAGGGAGGGAGGAGGGAGGGAGGAGGGCGGGAGAAGGGCAGGAGGAGGGAGGGAGAAGGGCAGGAGGAGGGCAGGAGGAGGGCTGGGGGAGGGCGGGAGGAGGGCGGGAGGGAGGAGGGAGGGAGGAGGGCGGGAGGAGGACAGGAGGAGGGCGGGAGGAGGGCAGGAGGAGGGCAGGAGGAGGGCGGGGGGAGGGCGGGAGGAGGGCGGGAGAAGGGCAGGAGGAGGGAGGGAGGGAGGAGGGAGGGAGGGAGGAGGGAGGGAGGAGGGTAGGAGGAGCGAGGGAGGGGGAGGGCAGGAGGAGGGCGGGAGGGAGGAGGGTGTGGGGAGGGAGGAGGGAGGAAGAAGGGCGGGAGGAGGGAGGGGGAGGAGGGCGGGAGGAGGGAGGGGGAGGGCGGGAGGAGGGAGGGGGAGGGAGGGAGGAGGGAGGGAGGGAGGGAGGAGGGAGGGAGGGAGATGGGCGGGGGGAGGGCGGCAGGAGGGAGGGGGAGGAGGGCGGGAGGAGGGAGGGGGAGGAAGGGAGGAGGGAGGGAGGGAGGAGGGCGCGGGGAGGGAGGGAGGAGGGCGGGAGGAGGGCAGGAGGAGGGAGGGAGGGAGGAGGGAGGGAGGGAGGAGGGAGGGAGGAGGGTAGGAGGAGCGAGGGAGGGGGAGGGCAGGAGGAGGGCGGGAGGGAGGAGGGTGTGGGGAGGGAGGAGGGAGGAAGAAGGGCGGGAGGAGGGAGGGGGGAGGGCGGGAGGAGGGAGGGGGAGGGAGGGAGGGAGGAGGGAGGGAGGAGGGAGGGAGGGAGATGGGCGGGGGGAGGGCGGCAGGAGGCCAGGAGGAGCGAGGGAGGGAGGAGGGAGGGGGAGGGCGGGGGCGGGAGGAGGGCGCGGGGAGGGCGGGAGGAGGGAGGGAGGAGGGAGGGAGGGAGGGGGGAGGGCGGGAGGAGGGCAGGAGGAGCGAGGGAGGGAGGGGGGAGGGCGGGAGGAGGGAGGGAGGAGGGCAGGAGGAGCGAGGGAGGGAGGGGGGGAGGGAGGGAGGAGGGCAGGAGGAGGGCAGGAGGAGCGAGGGAGGGAGGGGGGAGGGCGGGAGGAGGGAGGGAGGAGGGCAGGAGGAGCGAGGGAGGGAGGGGGGGAGGGCGGGAGGAGGGAGGGAGGGAGGCAGGAGGGCGGGGGAGAGCGGGAGGAGGGCGGGGGGTTGGAGGAGGGAGGGAGGGAGATGGGCGGGGGGAGGGCGGCAGGAGGGAGGGAGGAGGGCGGGAGGAGGGAGGGGGAGGAAGGGAGGAGGGAGGGAGGGAGGAGGGCGCGCGGAGGGAGGGAGGAGGGAGGGAGGGTGCAGGGAGGGAGGAGGGAGGGAGGAGGGTAGGAGGAGCGAGGGAGGGAGGGGGAGGACAGGAGGAGGGCGGGAGGAGGGCGGGGGGAGGGCGGGAGGAGGGAGGGAGGAGGGTGTGGGGAGGGAGGAGGGAGAAAGGAGGGTGGGAGGAGGGAGGGGGAGGAGGGCGGGAGGAGGGAGGGGGAGGGAGGGAGGAGGGAGGGAGGGAGGAGAGCGGGGGGAGGGAGGAGGGAGGGCGGGGGGAGGGAGGAGGGCGGGGGGTGGGAGGAGCGAGGGAGGAGGGAGGGAGGGAGATGGGCGGGGGGAGGGCGGCAGGAGGGAGGGAGGGAGGAGGGCGAGAGGAGGGAGGGAGGGAGGAGGGCGGGAGGAGCGAGGAAGGGCGGGGGGAGGGGGAGCAGGAGGAGGGCGGGGGAGGGCGGGAGGAGGGAGGGAGGGAGGAGGGCGCGGGGAGGGAGGAGGGCGCGGGGAGGGAGGAGGGAGTGAGGAGGGCGGGAGGAGGGAGGAAGGGCGGGGGGAGGGGGAGCAGGAGGAGGGCGGGGGAGGGCGGGAGGAGGGAGGGAGGGAGGAGGGCGCGGGGAGGGAGGAGGGCGCGGGGAGGGAGGAGGGAGGGAGGAGGGCGGGAGGAGGGAGGAGGGAGGGGGAGGGAGTGAGGAGGGAGGGAGGGAGGAGGGCGGGAGAAGGGCAGGGGGAGGGCGGGAGGAGGGAGGGAGGGAGGAGGGCGCGGGGAGGGAGGAGGGAGGGAGGAGGGCGGGAGGAGGGCGGGGGAGGGAGGAGGGAGGGAGGGGGAGGGCGGGAGGAGGGAGGGAGGGAGTAGGGCGGGAGGAGGGAGGAGGGCGGGAGGAGGGAGGGGGAGGAAGGGAGGAGGGAGGGAGGGAGGAGGGCGCGGGGAGGGAGGAGGGAGGGAGGAGGGCGGGGGGAGGGCGGGGGGAGTTAGGAGGGAGGGCAGGGGGAGAGCGGGAGGAGGGCGGGGGGTGGGAGGAGGGAGGGAGGGAGGAGGGCGGGAGGCACTGATGTAAACGCGGGCATGGGCGTGCGTGGAATGAAAGCTCCCTGAAGGCTGAGAGCTGCCTCAGGGAGGTGAAGAATTTAAAACTAATAAAGTTTTTAAAATCCAGATAAAATTATCCCTGCATCAGAATCAGTCACTTGAACATATAAATAATAAAAATTAATTTAATAACAGAAACCTCATCCCGCCCTTGGATGAGGTTCCATGGACAATGTAAAGTCCGCCAGGCAGATTCATCTGTCTGCCAAAGGTTGGACGGACCACGAAAAATCGGAGACAATTACAACTTTAATTGCACTAATTGGCCTCTTAATTGTCGGCAGGCACACTTCCGACTTTTGCGTGCACCCGCCAACTGTAATATCGCTCGAGCGCAGGATGATGTTGGGATGCTTGCCTGACGTCATCATGCATGATCTCGCGTCCAATCAGGTCGAACGTGCACCCGCACACTGAACTAAAAATTCTGCCCACTGTTTCAGTTCTCAGCATGCACAATTTCTTCTACATACATTACTGTGGAGTTTATTCACTATATCCACTGTAACTATTGTGTTCTGTAAGCAAGCTAAAAGTTATACTGTATATTGAACCTCCATTGATGCAATCCCAGCAGATTACAGGGTGGCAAATGTAACCCCACTATTTAAAAAAGGAGGGAGGGAGAAAACAGGGAATTACAGACCAGTTAGCCTAACATCAGTAGTAGGGAAAATGCTAGAGCCTATTATAAAGGATGTGATAACAGGACACTTAGAAAATATCAATGGGATTAGACAAAGTCAACATGGATTTATGAAAGGGAAATCATGTTTGACAAACCTACTGGAGTTTTTTGAGGACATAACTAGCAGAATAGATAAGGGAGAACCAGTGGATGTGGTGCATTTGGATTTTCAGAAAGCTTTTGATAAAGTCCCACATAAGAGGTTAGTGTGTAAAATTAAAGCACATGGGACTGGGGGTAATAGATTGCCATGGATTGAGGATTGGTTAGCAGATAGGAAACTGAGAGTAGGAATAAATGGGTCTTTTTCGGAGTGGCAGGCTGACGGCACGAAACTTGGTGGGAATGTGAGTGGTGAGGAGGATGTTAAGAGGTTTCAAGGTGATTTAGACAAGTTGAGTGAGTGGGCAAATACATAGCAGATGCAGTATAACGTGGATAAATGTGAAGTTATGCACTTTGCTGGGAAAAACAGAATGGCAGAGTTTTAATTAAATGGGGATAGATTGGGAAATGTGGATGTACAAAGGGATCTGGGTGTCCTTGTACACCAATCACTGAAAGCAAGCATACAGGTGCAGCAAACAGTTAATAAGGTAAATGGTATGTTGGCTTTCATTGCGAGAGGATTTGAGTACAGGAGTAAGGATGTCTTACTGCAGCTGTACAGGTCCTTGGTGAGACCACACCTGGAGTATTGTGTGCAGTTTTGGTCTCCCTAGCTAAGAAAGGATATACTTGCCATAGAGGGAGTGCAGTGAAGGTTCACCAGACTGATTCCTGGGATGGCAGGATTGTCGTATGAGGAGAGATTGTGCTGACTAGGACTGTATTCACTGGGGTTTAGAAGAATGAGAGGGGATCTCATTGAAACATAAAATTCTGACAGGGCTGGACAGACTGGATGCAGGGATGATGTTTCCTCTAGTTGGTGAGTCTAGAATAAGGGGTCATAGTCTCAAGATACTGGGTAGGCCATTTAGGACTGAGATGAGGAGAAACCTCTTCACTCAGAGGGTGGTGAACCTGTGGAATTCCCTACCACAGGAGGCTGTGGAGGCCAAGTCACTGAATATATTTAAGAAGGAAATGGATAGATTTCTGGACTCTAAAGGTGTCAAGGGGTATAGAGAGTGGGAGTATGGCATTGAGATAGACCATATTGAATGGCGGAGCAGGCTCGATAGGCTGAATGGCCTTCTTCTGCTCCTATTTTCTATGTTTCTATATGTACAATTGTTTGCAGGTACAATATGGTTACTTCTCTCTGTCCTGTTGGCTTCGTGATACATTTACTTTCTTGCATGCACCTGAGCCACAAAGCTCCTCTTTCCATTACCTGAACGTTTGGTGATCTCAGCCAAGGAAGCAGTTAGTGTGCTACAGTTGGCCTCAGAACCAAAACAGCCAGGTGTTCTGCTTTTTGATCACTAACCATTAAGCACTGAATATGTATGTCTGCTCGCGATAGGGACAAGGTCGGGCTCCCCTTGAATAAATTGCTTACCAATACTCACTATTTAGGCTTATACATGAAGAATGGGAACTTGCACAAGATCACAATATAATTACAGATGAGAAAGGCCATTTGGCCTATCTTAATTCATCGATCCAGAGAGAGTCTAACGTCACCCCCATTCTAGCAGCCAATTATTTTTTAAATGATTCCAAGTTTATTGCCTCCCAACCTCTCTCCAGCAGTGTGCGAATGCTGCCTGATCACTTTGTGAAGAAGAGGATCTCATTTTCCTATGTTCCTAAGCTGCTTTTGGCAGTTCAGTGTGATCTGTCAGATGAGGACACAGCAGCTTTGAAAAATTATCGTAAGTTCAGGCCCATCAATCAGAGTGTTTGCTTGTCTTCATAAGTAAAGAGAATTTATTTTTACTATGTGTGGAATGGGGAGGGGGATTTGCAGAGCAGTGAGTTTTCTCAATGCATGGAATGTATGACTGTGGAAAGGGGGAGGGGAAGCTGTGGATCCACCTGTTTGCTCTTGGTTCTTTGGAGACTGAACCTTGGTGAGTCATGGAAACCACAAAGCGGGGGGAAGAAAATAAATAATTCTTGTTCTTTCAAACCAAATGGCAACCTTAACCAATGTGTAAGTGCCAAGCCCAATAAAAGCAGAGACATGTTTGAGAATAAACCATTGATTTCCATAGCAGTGTTGCTGCAGTGAGAACGGCCCAGGGATTTGAAATTAAATTTCAGGCCTTATAGCCACCAGAATTACAAAGTAAAAATCCCATTCAACAACTTTTTTTGGCAACTTGACATCACCCCTGTCACGAACCAACCAGTGACACAATGATATATAGTCAAACAATCAACAGATAGCCAGAGCCTATAGGCTAGCTCATTTAGAAACCATCTATTCCTGATCAAAATCATTCTGCAATATGAAAAAATGGTTTCCAGAAATTTGAATTCAGCAATTTTTAACTAAGAGCAGCACACTGTACTTAACACAACTACCTCTAAATAAAATGCAATCACTGGTCTTTCTTCTACCATTTCCTATCCTGCACCAACTCATCTATCAAAGCTGCCCTTGTCAATGTACATTGATCCTGGTACCCCAATGCTTTACATTTAAAATTCTCAACCTTGTGTCTAAACCCCTTCATGACCTCACCTCTTGTTACTTCTGTAATCCCAGCCCCGCCCCAAACTCTGTTCCCCTGGCTTCGTCATCTGTTGCATCCTCAGCTCTATTGCACCACCATAGGCAGCTACGCCTTCAGATGCATAAGCTTCAGTTATGGAATAGAACCCTGGTATTTTACTGAATTGAAGATACTGGCCCATAGTGCCCATGTGCATAGCATTATTAAACCCTGTGCCCACCTGCCCCCTTCCAACCTAGAGCACTCTGGGGCCCCTTACCTAAGCCAACTGATGCTGTTTCTGCAAACTGAAGTGATCGGGCGGTAATGCACAGTGAACAACCGTGTCCAATTTCTCTGTCTTAGAGCAGCAGCAACAACAGGATTTGAGTTTGACACTGGGAGGGAGGGTGGCTAGGGGGATGGGGAAAGGCTTGTCCTACATTCATTTCTGCTGGCCAACTTCGCACCTGTGTTGACAGAAATACGTACAACCCTGTCCCTCCTAGCTCCACAAGGGTGATAATAATTATTTTTTCAAATGTACCTTCTGCTGCTGGACTGACCTTGTGGCAAACTCATTGCGGTTTCTCAGTCAGGCAAGCTTGTAAAAATTGCAGTTGGGTCCCGATGGCATCGTTAAGGCCCAACATACATCTGTTAAAGGGACCCAATCAGCTCTGCGCAGGTTTCCTTGTGGTCTGCTCAGTGAAAAGGTTAAAACCCAACCAGCCAACTCCAGGCAGCTAAGTGACCTGGGCCATTTTAACCGCCTACCTGCGTGGTTTCTGCTGCGTAAGGTGAAAATCATGCCCATACATGTGAGCCAAATGGTGGGGAGATTGCCCTCCAAAAGCGCATATTATGAAATTGTGTGTCCCTATGATTTCTAGCCATTATGGACGTGTGAAGCTGCCTTCAGAAGTATGATCACTTTTGAAAGGTACCAGATGGAACTATGGCAATATACTCCAAAAGCCTCACTACCTTCAGGGGAAGAGGAGGAAATAGGAAAGAAAATTAGCAACACAAAACTAGGCAAGCCAGATCACCTAACCAAAAATACTCTGAAAATCTGTGGCTGTTCAGTGGCTAATAATTTTGGCAGTGACCACCAGAACAATCACAAACCAGGCCAGAAGCTGGCTATGCCCAGGTACCAGCCTTCAGCCAGTTTCCAGATCACCTTGTGGGAAGAAAGCTGCCTCTCACCCTTTGATAATAAAGGCTTGGGACCAGTGACAGATCCTCCCGAAATTGAAAGTTGGCACTTCTAGGCTCTCAGTTTGAATCTGCCATAGCATCAACACAACTACAACTGTCCCACCAAGTTACCTGGTCAGAACCAGTGGAAGTGGAGCCTACCTGAGGTTTCAGGCCTGGACACTTGAAGATCAGGGCAGGGGAGGAAGAAGAATAATTTGTGTGCAGTTTTGAAAACAGCCACTTGGTTCACACTCAGTTAGGGGGTGGGGTGGAAGGGAACAGGGATAGTTGGGGTCCCCACAGCCAATTTTGGCAGAATTTACAGTGGGGGATGGGGACGAGAAGAGGCCTCCTAACTGCTGGAGACTTGCATCTAAAGGCCCTGATCCCATGGGGTTCCACAGCAGGCAGGATCCCAATGTAACTGGGATCGTGCCCCCAGGAACTTTCTAGGCCTATATGTTCCTGCTTTCTTACATTTTAAAAAAGGAGTCTCGTATGATGAATGTTCATTGCTACAGTGTATCCAAGAGTGTTAGAAGCAGAGGAATCTAGTATGCAGCTGAAAGGCCACACAGATCAGCACCATCCAGGACAAAGTAGTCTGCTTGACTGGCACCCCATCCACCACCTTCAACATTCACTCCCTCCACCACTGACGCACAGTAGCAGCAGTGTGTGTACCATCTACAAGATGCACTGCAGGAATTCACCAAGGCTCCTTAGACAGCACCTTCCAAACCCAAGGCCTTTACCATCTAGAAGGACAAGGGCAGCAGACACATGGGAACACCACCACCTGGAAGTTCCCCTCCAAGTCACACCCTACTGATTTGGAAATATATCAACATTCCTTCGCTGTCGCCGGGTCAAAATCCTGGAACTCCCTTCCTAACAGCACTGTGGGTGTACCTACACCCCATGGACTGCACCGGTTCAAGAAGGCAGCAAACCCCACATCCCGTAAATTAATTTTTAAAAAGATGGAACAGGGCCTGCTCATTGTCTGTCTGACAGACAGGTTTATTGTGCAGTACTGCACTTTGAGCATCTGACATCAACTCACTACCAGAAATGCCAGATAAATAAAATAAAATGTTCCTAGGTTCTCATGTTCCATTGGATATGAGCCAGGCCCCAGTTTAGCCCCTAAGCGCCATTTGGAGGAGTTCAATCCTTCCTTTTCAAGGATTTGCTTGGTATGTGCTGACTGGGAAAGCCCTTTTCTTTGGCTCCATTCCAAATGGCTAAGCAGCTCCTCCATTGAGATTCTATCTTGACTGATAACACTGATAATAGAATATCCCTTAAACACTTTTCATACTCACTGAACTTGGATTATCCTGTCATTATCCTGCATCTCTTATAGACCGCAAAGCTGCCTTATCAATCCTCACTCTCTCTGCTCTGGTAGCCCCTCCATGAGTTATGCCTCATATCGATGAACTCCTAGCTAACCTAACGTCTCTTCACTGCACTACACCACAATAACTTTGCTACTAATATTCCCAGCACATGTTCTGCACTAATAACTTCCAAGCACATTAATCGGTCATAATAAAAAGGCACAAAGTGCATAGGCATCACAGACATCCACTCTCCTTTTTGCCAACCTCTGCTGTTGATATCAAATGTCTCGTTACTCAGGGCTATGACTCGTTAAGAAACTTTTTTTTAAATATAGCTAGGGTTGAAATGGGGAGTTCCACCTACACTAAGTCACAAGTGAAAGTAAGGTGCTTTGCTTTTGTAGGAATGGATATGTCACTTTTACCCTTTGATGGCAGGGGCAGCAGTAGAATTACAGCACAGAAACACGCTATTTGGTCCAACTAATGGTGCTAATGTTCCATACCAACCTCCTCCCATTCCATCTGCCTCATCTTAGTCTTTCAGCAGATTTTTCTTTTCCTTTCATTCTCATGTATTGGTCTAGTTTTCTTTTGAAAGGAACTAAGCTACTTTTTGCCTTAACCACTTTATGTGGTATCGAGTTCCATGTTCTAAACATTCTCTGGGTGAAGAAATTTCTACTGGATTTATTGATAACTATCTTTGTGGAGAGAGAAACAGGTCTGTGACTTTTCATCAGGACTGGGAAAAGTTAGAAATGTAATAGGTTTTGAGTGAGTGAAAGCATGAAGGGCAGGAGAGATTAAATTACAAAAGTTTTCTTGGTACAAGCCCAAAGGGACTAGTAATTGGACAAGTAAAGAAACAAAAGATATGTCTAGAGCAGGTGTGAATGGCAGGATCCTGAATAGATGCCATTCAAACACAAAGTAAAGGAGATAAGAGAGAAAGGAAAAAAACAAACCAGCAAAGAAAAACAAAGCAAAACAAAACAGAGGCAGAGATTATGATCTAAAATTGTAGAACTCAATGTTGAGTCCAGAAGGCTGTAAAGTTCCCTGTTGAAAGGTGAGGTGCTGTTCCTTAAGCTTGTATTGAGCTTCATTGGAACATTGTAGCAGGCCAAGGACAGAAAGGTCAGAGTGGAGCAAGGTGGAGAATTAAAATTACAAGCAACAGAAAGCTCAGGGTCACGCTTACGGACTGAACAGAGGTGTTCCGCAAAGCAGTCACCTAATCCGCGTTTGGTCTCCCAAGTACAAGTGTTACCACTATCTGCAATGCACAAATTAAAAAACAAAGCTGTACAGTACCTTTGGGTCAGACTCAGTCAGTTAAAGATTCAGGAGTCACCAGGCCTCTACATGAGGCCTGTTCAAACATTCTTATATAATTTAACTAAAATATACAGGTCATGACAGCAGACAGTGAGAGGACAGTGTAAATGCAATTTTGTTCACAGTTTACTCTCAAAATCCCTCATCTTATTACCTCTGGAGTCTCCAGACCCCAAACTGGGCTCAGATGTTGTGGAAAGACATTCAGAGTTCAGGTGACAAGCCAGGTCAGAATAAGAAACAGCTTCTCTAATTGCTGGTCAGATGGCAAGATCTGTTTACCCTCTCACATTATAGGAAAACACTGAAACTGAATTTTAATAGATACTAAACACATTCTTGCTCTTAGTGATGGGGTGGGAAAGCTCAAGAATGTTCTTTGAGTTGCATTTGATGGGTATTTACTGAGAAGTAGAAAGTAGAAAGATCAATGCCTTCACGAAGCAGAAGGCAATACATGGCTACGGGGAGAGCATGGCAGTGGAATTAATTTTGGATTGCTCCAGCAAAAAACCAGCAGAAACATGATGGGACTTTTCTGTCCTGTAGATTTATATGGATCTATCAGCAAGGCCTCAGCAGTAAAATGTTAACCTTTTCCCCTCTCCCCCATTCCCAACTCCACTGGCATTTTCACCCCCTCCATTAGTTTTCCTCCCTGCTCCCCTGACATGGATACAATTCTTAGGTGTCAGCAACTTTCTATTAAACAGTTCATTCTTGATCAATTCCACAAAGCCACCCACATTCGCAGCATCAAACACATTTTCTAGTTTTGCTGAATAAAAATGCTCCTATTTTTGAAGTACTTAATGTGAATGATGAGGTCTTTTGGCACAGTGGGTAGCATCCCCTGCCTCTGAGCCAAAAGTTCCTGGTTCAAGTCCCACTCCAGGATTTTATGGCCTAGGAAGATGAGTTTATGACGTGGCCAAACAGGTTGAGTATCAGGTTGTAAATCCTTCCAACACACACCAATGGCAGGCAGTAAGAGTGGGAGAGATTCCTGGTCAGCCATGTGATGGAAAGAAATTACCATCACTATCCATAGCTCCAGATTGCTGCATGCATGTAAAAGTGTATGTTGCCACAGCAACTCGGACATGTTGGTGAGGGGATGGCGGTTGGCTCAGTTGGCTGGATGGCTGGTGTGGATCAGATTGGTGCCAACAGCACGGGGTTCGATCCCTGTTTCAGCAGGGGTGCATTCGGGAGCTGTGGGTCGGACCTGCTTTCAGACAAAGAACCCAAGAAGTAGAATGTGAATAATAATTGGGGCTAAACTATAATGGAGTTAAAATTGGTCCTCAACAGTAGTGCAAAATGAGCAACAGCAAATCGCCAGGTCTGTGATACACACTGCCTGACTTTTTTTTTCTCCATTGAAAAATGGGTGGGTTATAAACTGACTCGCTATTATCCATCTTGCATGATCGTTGAAGTCCGAATTCACACCAAATGCTGAAACTGGACTTATTGCCTGCTCTGGAAATTTGGTCAGTCAGGAGTCAGGTTGTTTTGCAACTTTGCAGCATGCAGTTTTGCAATGTCAGTCAGGAGAGTCAAGGCCTCTAATCTTCATGGAATGTATAGCTGTACACTGTGGGAGCAGGGCATTTAGAAGGGGCAATTTCCCTTGGTCAGCACCCAGGGAGCACCAAATATTGGAGAATTGGGCAAGTCGAAGCACACACCTGTACATTAACCCATCCGATTTTACTCCCATTTAAATTAAAGACTCAGCAAGGGTCACAATTACAACAGAGGATGAACTCAGCGTACATCCTCTCTTCCCCCAGGATCGAAAGGAGAGCATAATTGACTTAATGGCCATAAGACCATAAGATGCAGGAGCAGAAGTAGGCCATTTGGCCCATCGAGTCTGCTCCGCCATTCAATGAGTTCATGGCTGATCTGATAATCCTCAAGACCACTTTCCTACCTTTTCCCCATAACCTTTGATTCCCTTACAGATTAAAAATCTGTCTATCTCAGCCTTGAATATACTTACCTGAAGGAGCTTGAGAGTAAGCTTGTAGCGATAAAGAGCTGTGTAATTTAAATATGTCCATTTGCTTCTGCAGTGAGCTCTAAATATGATGACTGGTCAACTGAATACACACATGAGCAAACAAATTCAGATACAATTATAAGCTTTGTATGATTTTACAATTTTCTTAAATGGAAATTGACTAACAGAAACAGTTCATTCATTAAAAATATAGACTCAGTCTAAGTCTATGGCTTTTATTCCAGCATTCATTTCACAGAGGTCCTTTATTCAGTGAGTATTTTTATCTTAATGTATTTTATGGCACATGAAGTGATGAGTGGCACTTACTTAAATGTGACTACAAAAACAACCTACTACACAAATGTAGTAAAATATGGGTACATGGTAAAATATGGTATAGACCAAGGGGACGGGATGAGAAAGGCAAATGTTTTTCTCTGGGTTGCAGATCCAGCAAGGTGGGCCACCAAATGCCCTTCCATATCTGCTCCAGCCCCGACCCATTTTCATTGCTTGGAGTTCATTCTATGGTTACAGCAGCCCGCCAGGGGAATGTTGTCAGGGGGGTGGGTGTCTGGGGGTAACTGCTGTCCAGACTCGGAGGGGACTGTTGTCAGGGGGGGTGTCCGGGGGTAACTGCTGTCCAGACTCGGAGGGGACTGTTATCAGGCGGGGGGTGTCCGGGTTAACTGCTGTCCAGACTCGAGGGGACTGTTGTCGGGGGGGGTGTCCGGGGGTAACTGCTGTCCAGACTCGGAGGGGACTGTTGTCGGGGTGGGGTGTCCGGGGGTAACTGCTGTCCAGACTGGGAGGGGTCTGTTGTCAGGGGGGGTGTCCAGGGGTAACTGCTGTCCAGACTCGAGGGGACTGTTGTCAGGGGGGGTGTCCGGGGGTAACTGCTGTCCAGACTCGGAGGGGTCTGTTGTCAGGGGGGGGTGTCCGGGGGTAACTGCTATCCAGACTCGGAGGGGATTGTTGTCAGGGGGGGTGTCCGGGGGTAACTGCTGTCCAGACTCGAGGGGACTGTGTTCAGGGCGGGGGGGGGGGGGTCCGGGGGTAACTGCTGTCCAGACTCGGAGGGGTCTGTTGTCAGGGGGGGTGTCCGGGGGTAACTGCTGTCCAGACACAGAGGGGACTGTTGTCAGGGGGGGTGTCCGGGGGTAACTGCTGTCCAGACTCGGAGGGGTCTGTTGTCAGGGGGGGGTGTCTGGGGGTAACTGCTGTCCAGACTCGGAGGGGACTGTTGTCAGGGGGGGGTGTCTGGGGGTAACTGCTGTCCAGACTCGGAGGGGTCTGTTGTCAGGGGGGGTGTCCGGGGGTAACTGCTGTCCAGACTCGGAGGGATCTGTTGTCAGGGGGGGTGTCCGGGGGTAACTGCTGTCCAGACACAGAGGGGACTGTTGTCAGGGGGGGTGTCCGGGGGTAACTGCTGTCCAGACTCGGAGGGGTCTGTTGTCAGGGGGGGGTGTCCGGGGGTAACTGCTGTCCAGACTCGGAGGGGACTGTTGTCAGGGGGGGGTGTCTGGGGGTAACTGCTGTCCAGACACAGAGGGGACTGTTGTCAGGGGGGGTGTCCGGGGGTAACTGCTGTCCAGACTCGGAGGGGACTGTTGTCGGGGGGGGGGTGTCCGGGGGTAACTGCTGTCCAGACTCGGAGACAACTTTACTCGGGGTGGGGGGCAGGGTGGTGTCCGAGGTCAATTGTTGTCTGGCCCGAGACGTGACTGTACTCGGGGTGGGGGTGTCCAGGGGTAACTGCTGCCCTGGCGTTGGATCCTGAGCACAAGAAATCGAGTTGGGGGAAGGGCAAGTGAGGGAAGTGCCCACCCATTCGGAACTCAAGTATAAACTGACCATTCCTCTGCAACTGAGACAGTTCAGTGATATGATTGGGGTCGGGCTCCTAGCCTGCCCACTCACGCAAGCAACGCAGAGGCACCAAAGGGCCACCAAGCGATCCAGGCCTTACCTACACCACCCACCTCCCGGCACAGACTGCGAGTCTGCGACACTTCACTGGACTGCGGAGCGGTTGGACTGCACACGTTGTACAATCTCCTCACCAACACTGGCCATGTAGCAGTCACTGCTGGAGGAGTTCACAGCCCCTTGTAATCTCAGCATCCCGGTTAGGAGCTGTCTCCCTCATGTGGCAGGCTGACAGGGCAGCCATGCAGCGCACTCATCTCTGGCCATCCGAGGGGTGACCAGCACTCTCCGGGAAGCATTAAGGGGCAGTCACACAGGGCCAGGAAAGGTGCTAAGTACAGCCATGATAACCACCTCTCTCTCTCTTTCATGCTGCAGGAGGACCAGGTCAGGATCATGGATCCTGGTGACCTAGCTGTGTGCCTGATGGCCTACAGAGAGCAGAGAAGATGGAGGAGAGAGTGACTGAGGCACCTGGCCGCGCAAAGGCAGGAGCAGCAACCTCAGGAAGAAGGGGCAGCTGGAGCTCCTGAACACACTGCCCAGGAGCGACAGTGAGCTGTGGCTGGTCAGCGCCAAGCGACACCCAGGGTCTATAGACGCCGGCTGCCATTCCTGCAGATGACTGAGAAGCAGTGTTGCCGACGACTGCGCATGTCTAGGGACCTGGTCGCTCACACCTGCAACTTACTGCAGGACTTGGTGCCAAGGGGACATGGAGGGCATCCACTGCCAGTGGCTGTGAAAGTGACCACGGCGCTCAATTTCTATGCCAGTGGCTCCTTTCAGGTCTCCACAGGTGACCTCTGTGGGATCTCACAATCTGCCACCCACAAATGCATCCATGAGGTCACGGACGCCATCTTCTCCATCACTCACAACTTTGTGCATTTTGCCCGGGACTGGGACATCCAGGATGCAAGGGCCATTGGATTCTCCCAGATCTCGGGATTCCCACAGGTGCAGGGTGTGATTGACTGCACCCATGTGGTGCTCAGATCTCCATCTCTACACTCAGTGGACTTCATCAACCGCAAGGGCTTCAATTCACTGAATGTGCATCCTGCAGGGACTGTGCAGCGGTCTCCAGGGAGTGTCCATGACTCCTACATCCTCAGTCGGTCACAGATCCCTGACATCTTCCAGGGTCCACAGAAGCTGCAAGGTTGTCTCCTCAGGGACAAGGGCTACCCACAGAGGCCGTGGCTGATGACACCCGTGCGGCGGCCTCAGACTGCAGCAGAGCGAAGGTATAACGAGGCTCAAGCTGCAACTCGCAACTTGGTGGAGCAAACCATCGGGATGCTGAAGATGGGGTTCCGGTGCCT
The DNA here is from genome assembly GCF_964194155.1 of Cetorhinus maximus. Lineage (NCBI taxonomy): Eukaryota > Metazoa > Chordata > Chondrichthyes > Lamniformes > Cetorhinidae > Cetorhinus > Cetorhinus maximus. The sequence goes on along the minus strand of NC_135917.1, from coordinate 15,882,339 downwards.
GGACTGGTCTGGTGGAGCCCTGCAATACAGCCCACAGAGGGTGTCACACATCATCATCGTCTGCTGCACCCTTTACAACCTGGTGCTGCAATGGGGAGAGGAGCTGGCTGAGGAGGAGATGGAGGGTCCCTCCACTCCCGCGCTGACCTCAGCGCTCACCCTCCTCCCGCGCTGACCTCAGCGCTCACCCTCCTCCTGCACGAATCATCGGGATGGTGAAGATATGGTTCCGGTGCCTGGACCGGTCTGGTGGAGCCCTGCAATACAGTCCACAGAGGGTGTCACACATCTTCATCGTCTGCTGCACCCTTTACAACCTGGTGCTGCAACGGGGAGAGGAGCTGGCTGTGGAGGAGATAGAGGAGCTGGAGGTCTCCTCCAATGAGGAGGACGTGGACGGGGATGAGGCTGAGGAGGTCCTTGAAGGCAACGATGACGGGGATGAGGCTCACGCACTGGCCAAACGAGGCAGGCACACTCGGCAGGCCCTCATAGCTGCTAGATCTGTGAAGGATGATGACGAGATGCAGTGAGGTGTCCCCATAGATCCTCACATTGCGTCTGTGAATGTTTGACTCCAGTCTGGCTTATGGCAGCACAAATACCATCTGTGATAATACTCCTGTCATGGAGACGCAGCCATGAAACTTTAGAAGTTCTGATGCTGTGTCCACCTTCAGCACCTCAGCCCTTCAGGAGCTGGTGCACAGCGTCACTGGTCACAGATGCTGAAGAGATGGGGGGCCAGCCCCACCTTAAAGGTGCTGAGAACACACAGAGAGAATGAGGGAACTCTGTGACACCTGCCCACTACATTCTGGCAGCAATGACCAGCACCATCGAGGTGCAGGCATCAGTAATGTGTCCAGTGAGTGTGAGGCTGGACCATCACTTTGGTCTGAAGGTTACACACTGCACGGGGAAGAAGCCCTGGACTGAGACATCTGCCTTTATCTTGTACAGAAAGGTTTCACATCTGAGTGACACAAACACTGCTCATCAGAACAAGGAGCCATAGGCAGGGAGACATTCCTGGGAGTTTATTGACAATAGTGAACATTATGTACAAGTGATTAACCTCCGTGCCCAGGCTGTGCAACTACATCTTCTTAACTTTCCTAACCCTGCCGCTATGTCTTGGTGCTCCCCGGACAACCACAGCGGAGGTGGAGGCAGTCTGCTGACTGTGACACCCTGTCTGTGATGACTTTGCTGGGCGTACTCTGGAGGGCTGAGACCTGGAGGGCCCCGGCCTGTTTTCGGGATCCTGCTGTGTGGCAGTGACACCCTCCTCGGCCTGTGGAGCTGGAGCTGCTGGGGTCACAGGAAGAGGGGATTCGGATAGGCCGGACACTCCCGGAGTCACCTGGGTGGATGGCCCCGGGGTGTGCACCTGCTGATCCTCCTCCCTATGGGTGCCCGAGGGCCCCTGGCTGCCTCCTTGAGGAGAAGGGGTAGCTGGAGTGAGATCGAGCTGCCCGGTACCCCTCTCACGCACACACTGTTGGAGGCCAACTATGGCATCAGTGATGGGGTTCAGCCCACGCAGCAGTGCAGGAGCAACATCCTGGACCAAGGTCTCCATGGCTGCCGCCATCCTACCAGTGTTGACCTTGGTGCGTTGCAATGTTGGCGCTATCACCTCAGACCGAAGGCAGATGGACTCCTCCATCGTGCCTTGCAATCTGAGGAGTGCAGCGGACATCCCTTCCTGATGTTCCCGAGCTTGTCTTTGCAGCTCCAGCAACTGTGACATGACTGAGTCCAGAGGCGCCTCATCTGACTCGGACTCAGCAACGTTCTGGCCTCCAGCAGCCTTCCGAGTGCCGGGGACCTGGGAAGTCCCTGCCTCCACCTGCTGTGGATCAGACAGTGCGATGTGCTCACCAGATTGTGATCCTGAGGCTACTCTAAAGCTCGGTCCCACTGAGGTGTGTGTCTCTGCGCTGGTGGAGGGTGTGAGTGAGTGCTGTGACGGAACTTGAAGGTGGGTGCATTCCGGTTCCCCTTCAGATGTCCCTTCCGAACTGGCTTGGAGGTCCTGGGTCATGGCATCCATTGGCTCTTGGAGTGATGGGCCTGCAAAAGCAAGGAGAGATAATTTGTGCATGACAGTGGCCTGTGAAAGAGGACACATCACTCACAGTATGGTTATCTGATGGATGTTGCACTGCTGGATCCTCACTTGGTAGAGCAGCGCCGACCTCACCGTCAGCACAGGACCGGTCCCAGTCATCGCCGGCCAGCTGGATGGCTCTATTTTCAAAGTCTGTAAGGACCTTGAACTCTGGCATTCCTCCACCGGTCTGTGACCTTTCTCTCCTGTTATGTGCCAGCTTGTCCTGCATGGATAGAGATGGGGAGAGTGTATCAGGATGCCTGCCAGGCCAGATGATAGGTGTGCCTGGCCTGTGTGGGTGGTGAGTGGTCCCATGGACGGGATGAGGACAATGACGGTGAGTGTGAGAGAGTGAATGGTGATGTCCCTTGAACTGGCAGTGAGTGAGGGCCCTGTGGGTGTGTGATGGGTTTGTGAGTGTGTGAGTTGAGAGTGATGAGAAGAGTGACTTACCCTGGCGCAACGGAGGAGATCATTCATCCTCTCGTGGCACTGGGTGGCTGTCCTCTTCTGAAGGGCGTTGGCACTGACCACCACTGCCACCACCTCCCATGCTGGATTGGTCATGTTGCTGCCCATCTTGCGGTCAGAGCAGGGTACAGGACATCCCGGTGGGCCTCCTCAGCACCCAGCTCAAGGGACCCATCGTTGAAGCGGGGGGTAGAGGTCTTTTTTCCTTTGCTGGCCATGCCTCCCGGGCAGTGGTGGTGAGCTGGAAGCACTGAGCGTTGTGCTCGTAGCTGGACTTTGAAGATGGCACCCGGCATGATGCAGCAGTGGGGTGATGGCGGGTGGGCAAATGAGAGCACGCCCGCCTTGGAAACGGCATGTTTCCCAGGAGTGTATAAATAATGAGGTGGGTTTGGGACGATACAGCGTGAAAACCAGACATCGTGTCCAGTGGGTAAAATGTTGTTTTACCTGCCCACTCCTGCACTTAGTGCAAATTTGGAGAAATTCCACCCAATGGCTTCTCACTCAACATTCTTGCCACAACTTTGTTGTGCAGAGACCAAGTAGGTTTGACCAAATAGAGTCTAAATCAAGGTTACTGTGCATTTATGTGAATGCACGAAGCATGGTAAATAAGAGTGGTGAATTACAGGCACAGATTGCCATATGGAAATATGATGTTGTGGCTAAAACAGAGACCTGGCTCAAAGAAGGGCAGGACTGGGTGTTAAATATCCCTGGATACAAGGTGTTCAGGAAAGACAGGAAAGGAAGAAAAGGATGAGGGGGGCGGTATTGGTTAAGGAGAGCATTGCAGTGACGGAGAAAGAGGATGTGCCAGAGGGATCAAGGACAGAATCTATTTGGTTAGAGTTCAGGAACAAAAAAGCTGCAATTACATTGCTCGGTGTAGTTTATAGACCGCCAACTATTGGGATGTAGAAAAGCAAATTTGCAAAGAAATTACAGAAAGCTGCAAAAATTATAGAGCACTTACAATGGGGGACTTTAATTATCCAAATATGGACTGGGCTAGTAGTAGTGTAAAGGGCAGAGAGGGGCAAGATTTCCTACAGTGCGTTCAGGAAAATTTTCTTTAGCAGCGTGTTTTCAGTCCAATAAGGAAGGAGGTACCGCTAGACCTGGTTCCTGGGAATGAGGTGGGCCAAGTGGATCAAGTGTCATTAGCTGAACATTTAGGGGACAGAGATCATTGTATTATACGTTTTAGGCTGATTATGGAAATGGACAAAGAACAGTCCAGAGTAAGAAAATTTAACTGGGGGAAAGTCAACTTCAATGGGGTAAGAACAGACCTGGGCCGAATAAATTGGAGTCAAAGGTTAGCAGGAAAAACAGTAATTGCTCAATGGACTACCTTCAAAGAGACGGTTCTGACACAGTCAAGGTATATTGCCTCTAAAGGGAAAGGTAGAGCAAATAAATCCAGAGCTTCCTGGACAACAAAGGAGATAGAAATTATTATAAAGAAGAAAAAGTGTGCTTATGACAGGTATCATGTAGAAACTATAATTGAGAACCAGGCTGAATATAGAAGGTTCAGTGGGGAGGTGAAGAAGCAAATAAGAGAAGCAAAGAGGGAGCATGAAAAGAGACTGGCAGCTAACATGAAAGGGAATGCTAAAGTCTTCTATAGGCACATAAATAGTAAAAATATGGTAAAAGAAGTAATAGGGCCACTTAGGGACCAAAAAGGAGATTTGTGCATGATGACAGCGGGTATAGGTATTAAATCTATACTTTGCATCTGTCTTCACCAAGAAAGAAGATGCTACCCAGGCCATGTTGAAACAGGAGGAAATTTAGTCACTAGAAGGAGATGTTATTGGATAGGTTATCTGTACTTAAAGTTGATAAGGCACTAGGACCGGCTGAGATGCACCCAAGGATACTGAGAGAAGTGTCACGACTCACTGGGGACAGTGCGCTGTAATATCCAGCCCCACTGCTCTCCGAGCCGCGACAAATGTGGAAAGTTTGACCAAACTACCTAACTGTTTAATTTCGGTTAACAGAATACGAGCACCAGGTTTGAAAACTTGATAAGTAAATAACTGTTTATTGAACAAACTGTCATAACCAGTAGCAAAAGAAAGTGCTAATTTCTAACTCTATAACCTAAACTCTACCCCTTCTTAAATCCCCATACACATACATACAAAACACATAAGACACACAAAAACATGGATTTTAAGGGTGGGATAAAACAATTCAATAGCACCAATTCCGGATTACAGGATTCGATGGGTTGATTTTGATCGATGTCTTCCAAATTCCTTTCAGTTCTGTGTTGATGACACGAGGTCGGTCTTCCAGCACTTTCAGTATTTAGCTCACTGGCTGAGCACTTGCTTTTCAATGTCTCTAACAGTGATTTTCCCCTTTGCCTCTTGACAGGGGTTTTCAGAGAGAGAGCAGATTATAGGGATATGAAGAGAAAAAGCCAGCTAGCTATTATTGTGGAATTACTGGAATCTTCCACACAAGGAGAAAGAGGGTTTAGGTATTGTTCCTTTCAGGCTGGGAGCTATTTTGCTGCATTGCTCTCATACAAACCCTGGTGACCTGGTCTGGTGCCAATTAAAACATTGTTGCCAGGCAGCTCTCTTAGTCCAGGACTCCTTTCTAGCATTATCCTGTCTTTTATGGCACCCTCTGTTCCAGGACTGCAGCATTGTATATATTTTTCATCCTGTTCCAGTGGACATGTCTTTCAAACTGCAGCCATTGTGATTTTAATCCACAGTGCAACAAAAAATAAAAAGGCATGTTCTTTACAACAGTCCAACAGAAATAAAAAGATATGTTGCTTACAGAAGTGAGAGTGGAAATTGCAGAGGCACTGGCCGTAATTTTTCAGTCTTCCTTAGATTTGGGGGGTGCCAGAGGACTGGAGAATCGCAAACTTTACACCTTTGTTCAAAAAGGGGTGTAAGGATAAGCCCAGCAACTAGAGGCCAGTCAATTTAACTTCAATGGTGGGGAAACTTCTAGAAACAGTAATCCGGGACAAAATTAATAGTCACAAGGACAAATGCAGCTTAATTAAGGAAAACCAGATTGAATTTCTTAAGAGAAAATCATGTCTAACCAACTTGGGAGTTTTTTTAAGAGATGGCAGCAAGGGTTGATGTGGGCAATGCTGTCAATATGGTGTACATAGACTTCCAAAAGGCATTTGATACAGTGCCGCACAACAGACTTGTGAACCAAGTTATAGCTCATGGAATAAAAGGGACCACAGCAACATGGATACAGAATTGTCTGAGTGACAGAAAATAGAGTCATGGTCAATGGATGTTTTTTGGACAGGAGGAAGGTTTGTGGTGGAGTTCCCCAGGGGTCAGTGTTGGGACCCTTATTTTTCCTGATACATATTAATGACTGATACTTTTGTTGTACTGGGAACAATTTCAAAATTTGTGGATTATACAAAACTTGGACGCATTGTGAACTGTGAGGAAGATGGTGTAGAACTTCAAAAGGGTATAGAGGACAGGTGGCAGATGAAGTTTAATGCAAAGAAACATGGAGTGATTCATTTTGACAAGAAGAACTTGAGAGACAATATAAAATCAAGGGTACAACTCTAAAGAGGGTGCAGGAGCAGAGGGACCTGGGTGTATATGTCATAAATCATTGAAGGTGGCAGGATAGGTTGAGAAAGCGGTTAATAAAGCATAAAGTATCCTGGACTTTATTGATAGGTGCATAGAGTACAAGAGTAAGGAGGTCATGATGAATTTGTGTAAGTCACTAGTTCAGCCTCAGCTAGAGTATTGCGCCCAGTTCTGGGCATCCCACTTTAGGAAGGATGTGAAGGCATCAGAGAGGGTGCAGAAAGATTCATGAGAATGGCTCCAGGGATGAGGATGAGGAACTTCAGTTATGAAGACAGATTGGAGAAGTTGGGACTATTTTCCTTAGAGAAAATAAGGTTGAGAGGAGATTTGATAGAGGTATTCAAAATCATGAGGATGCTGGACCGAGTAGATAGGGAAAAATTTTCCCACTTATGAAAGGATCGAGAACGAGAGGACACAGGTTTAAAGTTAGTGGTAAAGAAAGCAAAAGTGATATAAGGAGAAACATTTTTCACGCAGTGAGTGGTTAGGGTCTGGAATGCTCTGCCTGAAAGTGTGGTGGAGGCAGGTTCAATTGAATGATTCAAAAGGGAGTTAGACTGTTATCTGAAAAGAAAGAATGTGCAGGGTTATGGGGAGAAGGCAGGAGAATGGCACTAGGTGAGTTTCTTATTTGGAGAGCCAGTGCAGACAAGATGGGCCAAATGGCCTCCTTCTGCACTGCGACAATTTTGTGACTCTGTGAAAAAAGTTGACCCTGCAATTATACTCTTCTGCGGGCAGCCTTAACAATCTGAGGGCTGGACTTCCGTCCCTCAGTGGAAGGAAGTCCCACCCAAGAGATGCTGGCCAATCTTATTGGCTGGCAGCTCTTGCAGTCCCAGCAGCACCAGAAGAGAGTAGTGGGTACTGCTTGGACTGCATAATTTTTAGTGTAAATGGATTGTAATAACCACAGCCGGTGTTAATTGCTGTGCAAACCAAATCCCAGAGGAAATCTTGGCTTACGGACCATACCTTTTTTTTTGTATTCTGAAAATGAGAAGAAGTCGTACTGATCTCAGCAGCAAGAGATCCAGTAACACTTTTTGGATTTTAAAAATGAAAGTAAAAGTTTTATTAACAAGAGTAAAAGAAAACTTAAGCATACAAAATTACAGATACAACACAGTTAAACTTAGTCTTACAAAACATTCCCCCAAAAAGACTCCCTACTTGGTCACACACACAAGTAAACACCTTCCAGTAATTTTACCCAAGGCAAACTGCTGTAGCTTCAATAAAAATATACCACATGACCTGTAACTCTCTTCCACTCTGCTGTGAAATTCCAAGCTTCAGAATAAAACTGTTTTTTTCAGTCCAAGACTTTTTTGGCTTGACAGGGTGGCTGATTCAAACTGCATCCTCTCTCAGCCACAGATCCAGCTATAGCTCCAGCTGCTACATCTCACAGCTCCAGCTGAACTGCTACTCTTAGCTCTCCACAGTAATTCTAAAATACTTTTTTCTCCCTTTTATCTCAGGATCCATTGTTTTCACATCTCTTTGAAACTCAAACCCTTCCAAATATAAGATCTTTCATGTTTCCATTTTACCTTTGCTTTTGGGTCAATAAAATATTAAATCTCCACTTCTATTTTACCTATGGAACTCCTGCAAGATACAAACATGTTTCTTTTAACCTCTGACTCCTCTTTGATATTCAAACAAACTCTCCACTTATCTAAAAATACAAATATTAGATCTAACCAATTCACTTGTACCTCAAACCTAACACCTCTACCCTTTTCATGTTTTAAACCCCTGGACAATCTGTCTCCTATTAATCTCTGCCCAGCTTAATTAAACCATAAACACACACACACACAGCCTTTTCACAGAATAACACAATATTCCCCAAAAATACAAAACAAAACATCCATTTCTCACAGGATGTAACATTAAACTCCAATGAAACAGCCTGTGGTTCTTCGTTCTGAACTTTTCTAGGAACACAAGTGGGTGTGGTCTGCATAGAGTAGTATTTAGCCCTGACTGTGGGTTACATACATTTCAAACTATTGAACAGCCAGTACAAGACTGAAAGCCTCTTTCTTGATGGTTTAGTACTTTCTTTGCTGTTTGTTAAGCTTTCTAGAGAAGTAGCTAACTGGCTGTTCCATATCATCTTGAGCAGCACCACTCCTACCGCCTAAGTCACTGGTGCTGATAACCACTTTGAATGACCTAGTAAGATCTGGGGCTACAAGAACTGGCTCATTTATCAAAATGGCCTTCAACTTTCCAATTCTAATTTCTCCATCTCCAATCCTTCTCTTTTTCTTTTGCTTTCAAATTCAAGGTTTTTCATTTCTTTTTCAAAGTCTAACTTCTCTTTTGCCCCTTCTCTTTTGAATTATCATTAAAGTCTGGCTACTTCTACTTCAGTACCAGCAGAAACATATTTTTCTTCCTAGAGCTTCAAATGCTGAGCCAATTCTTGAATGATCTCTGCCTTCTTGGCTCCTGATTTTAAGCCGTCCCCCATTTTCTCTGCTACAGCATTCAAATTATCTTATATGAACTGTTCCAAGGGACTGAGAGACAAATCCACCCTCTCCACAAAGGCCTGAGCATCAAAGCTCCTCACGTTGATTCCTCAATGAATACAATAAAAGCAAATGCGAAATCTTGTTTGTTTAAATTGTGGAAAGTTCCTGTGAACCTGTTTCATGCCAAATTCAGATTGATCCAGGACAAGCCCCCAATTTTGTTATGCTCCTCATTGAGATCAACAAACCAAAAGACAGAATTTACCAATTGACTCCAATGAGAAAACCAATGGACACTCTTTATAACTTTTACTTTAACATCAAACCAAAATCAAATCTCTATCACGGAGGCTGTGGAGGCAGAGTCACTGCATATATTTAAGAAGGAAATAAATAGATTTCTATACTCTAAAAGCGTCAAAGGGTATGGGGAGAGTGCGGGAGTATGGCATTGAGATAGAGGATTAGCCATGATCATACTGAATGGTGGAGCAGGCTTGAAGGGCTGAATGACCTACTCCTGCTCCTATTTTCTATGTTTCTATGTTTCTAACATAAATTAAACATGAATTAACAGGCAAATTATGGTCAATATAAACTATAAATTACGCCTTAAATAGTAGATACCAGAAAGATAGATCTCATGGCTTTATTGGGCAGTCAATGGAACATATAGTTAGGGAGCTAGGTAGGAAATTAGCATCTCAAAAGTAGCTCCCAGTACCATGCGCAAGTGAGCAAAGAACCATAGAAAATTTACAGCACAGAAGGAGGCCATTTGGCCCATCTTGTCCATGCCAGCCCGAGGACACCCAGGTGCCCTTTCTAATCCCACCTTCCTGCACCCGGCCCAAAACCCTGAAGTTTACAGCACTTAAGGTGCAGATCCACATACTTTTAAAAAGAGTTTAGAGTTTCTGCCTCTACCACCAACTTGGGCAGCAAATTCCAGACATCCACTACTCTCTGCATAAAAAAGTTCTTCCTCATGTACCCCCTACACCTTCTGCCATTTATCTTGAATCTATGTGCCCTGGTTCTAGAATTCTCCACCAAGGGAAACAATTTTATCCTGTCCACTCTATCTATTCCCCTCATAATTTTGTACACCTCAATCAAGTCACCTTTCAGCCTCCTTTGTTCTAAGGAAAATAACCCCAACCTATCCAATCTCTCCTCGTAGCTACATTTTTCTAACCCTGGCAACATTCTTGTAAACCTCCTCTGCGCTCTCTCCAGAGCTATTACGTCCTTCCTGTAATGTGGTGACCAGAACTGCACAGGATACTCCAGTTGTGGCCTCACCAGTGTTTTATACAATTCCAACATTATATCCTTACTTTTATATTCTATATCTCTGCCAATGAAGGAGAGCATTCCATATGCCTTCTTTACAACCTTGTCCACTTGAACTGCTGCCTTCAGGGACCTCTGTACTTGTACGCCAAGATCTCTCACTTCACCTACCTCTCTTAGTATATTCCCATTTATTGTGTAATCCCTGTAACTGTTTGACCTCCCTAAATGTATGACTTCACACTTCTCTATGTTAAAATACATCTGCCACTTTACCGCCCACTCCACCAACCCATCTATATCGTTTTGGAGATTATGGCCATCCTCGACACTATCCACTACTCAGCCAATCTTTGTGTCATCTGCAAATTTCCCAATCGTGCTCCCCATGTCACGAAATAGGAAGATAAAGCAGATGAATGTTACAGGAGGGAGGGATTTTGATTCTTGGGACAGTGGGAACGGCTCTGGGGGAGATGGGACCGGTACAGGCCGGATGGTTGCACCTAAATGGAGCCGGGACAAAGTTCCTTGTGGGACATTTTGCTAGTTCTATTGGGGAGGGTTTAAACTAACTTGACAGGACTGTGAGAACCAGGAGATAATATCATAAAGGAATACTGGGTGCACAGTATGCTGGGCGATAGCACTAGAGTATGGAATAGTAACTTAATAGGTGGGGTCAGAGTAAGGGAGAAAGTAATAAGGTCTAAATCAGGAAACAGTGCATGTATATGATTGCATGGAGTGTGGTAAATAAGAGTGGTGAGTTACAGGCACAGATTGTCATATGAAAATATGATGTGGCTATAACAGAGACCTGGCTCAAAGAAGGGCAGGACTGGGTGTTAAATATTCCTGGTTACAGGGTGTTCAGGAAAGACAGGAAAGGAAGAAAAGGGTGAGGGGGGGGGGGTGCAGTATTGATTAAGGAGAGCATTGCAGTGATGGAGAAAGAGGATGTCCCAGAGGGATCAAGGACAGAATCTATTTGGTTCAAACTCAGGGATAAAAAAGGTGCAATTATGTTGCTCAGTGCAGTCTATAGGCCACTAATTAATAGGAAGGATGTAGAGGAACAAATTTGCAAAGAAATTACAGAGAGGTGTAAAAGTTTTCGAGTACTTATAATAGGGGACTTTAATTATCCAAATATAGACTGGAATATTATTAGTGTAAAGGGCAGAGAGGGGTAAGAGTTCCTAGAGTGTGTTCAGGAAAATTTTCTACAGCTGTTTCCAGTCCAATAAGGAAGGAGGTACTGCTAGACCTGATTCTTGGGAATGAGGTGGGACAAGTGGATCAAGTGTCAGTAGGAGAATATTTAGAGGACAGCAATCATTGTCTTGGATTTCCAGAAGGCATTTGATAAGGCACCATGTCAAAGGCTATTGCGGAAAATAAAAGTGCATGGTGTAGGAGGTAACATAATAGCATGGTTAGAATAGTGGCTGGCTGACAGAAAACAGAGAATATGCATAAATGGATCTTTTTCTGATTGGCAGGATGTGACGAGTGGAGTCCCGCAGCAAGTCCTGCTGGGGCCTCAACTTTTTACAATTTATATTAATAACTTAGATGAGGGGAGCAAATGCATGGTCACTAAATTTGCAGATGGCACAAAGATATGTAGGAAAGTATGTTGTGAAGAAGACAGAAGGAGGTTGCAGATGTAGATAGGTTGAGTGAGTGGGCAAAAATCTGGCAGATGGAGTATAATGTAGGAAAATGTGAAGTTGTTTACTTTGACAGGAAGAATAAAAAAGCAAAGTATTATTTAAATGGAGAACAGCTGTATAATTCCGAGGTGCAGAGGGATCTAGGTGTTCTAGTGCATGAGTCACAAAAAGTTAGCATGCAGGTACAGCAAGTAATTAAGAAGGCTAATGAAATGTAATCCTTTATTACGAGAGGAATTGAACATAAAAATAAGGATATTATGCTTCAGTTATACAGAGCATTGGTGAGACCACATCTCAAATAGTGTGTGCAGATTTGGTCTCCTTATTTAAGGAAGGATGTAAATGAGTTGGAGGCGGTTCAGAGGAGGTTTACTAGATTAATACCTGGAAGGAGCGGGTTGTCTTATGAGGAAATGTTAGACAGTCTGGACTTGTTTCCACTGGAGTTTGGAAGAATGAGGGGTGATTTGATTGAAGTATATAAGATCCTGAATGGTGTTGACAAGGTGGACGTGGAAAGGATGTTTCCTCTTGTGGGTGAGTCCAGAACTAGGGGGCACTGTTTTAAAATTAGGGGTCACCCTTTTAGGACAGAGATGAGGAGAAATGTTTTCTCAGAGGGTTTTGCAACTTTGGAATTCTCTGCCTCAGAAGATGGTGGAGGCGGGATCATTGAATATTTTTAAGACGGAAATAGATTTTTTTTATTCATTCATGGGGTGTGGGTGTCGTTGGCTAGACCAGCATTTATTGCCCATCCCTCACAGAGTCATAGAGTCATAGAGGTCTACAGCACAGTAAAAGGCCCTTCGGCCCATCGAGTCTGCACTGGTCAAACAAGTACCTAACTATTCTAATCCCATTTTCCAGCACTAGGCCCATAGCCTTGTATACCATGGCATCGCAAGTAGACATCCAAATACTTCTTAAATGTTTCTGCCTCTACCATCCTTTCAGGCTGTGAGTTCCAGATTCCCACCACCCTCTGGGTAAAAAAATTCTTCCTCACATCCCCTCTAAACCTCCTGCCGCTTACCTTAAATCTATGCCCCCTGGTTATTGATCCCTCCACCAAGGGGAAAAGTTCCTTCCTGTCTACCCTATCTATGCCCCTCATAATTTTATCCACCTCAATCATGTCCTCCCTCAATCTCCTCTGCTCCAGGGAAAATAACCCCAGTCTATCCAATCTCTCCTCATAACCAAAACTCTCCAGCCCAGGCAACATCCTGGTAAATCTCCTCTGCACTCTCTCTAGTGCAATCACATCCTTCCTATAATGCGGATTCCAGAACTGCACGCAATACTCTAGCTGTGGCTTAACCAGCGTTTTATACAGTTCCAGCATAACCTCCCTGCTCTTATATTCTATCGGCTAATAAAGGCAAGTATCCCATATGCCTTCTTAACCACCTTATCCACCTGTCCCGCTACCTTAAGGGACCGGTGGACATGCACACCAAGGTTCCTCTGATCCTCGGTACTTCCCAGGGTCCTACCATTCATCGTGTATTCCCGTGCCTTGTTTGTCCTGCCCAAGTGCATCACCTCACACTTATCCGGATTAAATTCCATTTGCCACTGATTAGCCCATCTGACCAGCCCGTCTATATCCTCCTGTAGTCTAAGGCTATCTTCCTCACTATTTACCACCCCACCAATTTTCATGTCATCCATGAACTTACTGATCAACCCTCCTACATTCAAGTCTAAATCATTTATATATACTACAAACAGCAAGGGACCCAACACCGATCCCTGTGGAACCCCACTGGACACAGGCATCCAGTCACAAAAACACCCCTCGACCATCACCCTCTGCTTCCTGCCACTCAGCCAATCCTGAATCCAATTTGCTAAATTGCCTTGGATCCCATGGGCTCTTACCTTTGTTATCAGTCTCCCATGCGGCACCTTATCAAAAGCCTTGCTGAAGTCCAAGTAGATGCTACACAGGACATGGTGAATGAGGAGGTAATTCAGACATTAAAAGGATTTAAAATTCATAAGAAGGAAGTATTGGATAGGCTATCTGTACTTAAAGTTGATAAGGCACCAAGACTCGATGAGATGCACCCAAGAATACTGAGGGAAGTGAGAGTGGAAATTGCGGAGGAACCGGCCATAATATTTCAGTCTTCCTTATACTCAGGGGCAGTTCCAGAGGGCTGAAGAATTGCAAACATTACGCCCTTGTTCAAAAAAGGGGTGTAAGGATATGCCCAGCAACTGTCAGTCACTTTAACTTCAGTGGTGGGGTAACTTCTAGAAACAATAATTTGGGACAAAATTAATAGTCACGTGGACAAATTTGGGTTAATTAAGGAAAGCCAAATGGATTTCTTAAGGGAAAATCATGTTTAACTAACTTGCTGGAGTTTTTTGAAGATGCGAGATCAAGGGTTGATGAGGGCAATGCTGTTGATGTGGTGTACAAGGACTTCAAAAAGGCCTTTGATACAGTGTCACACAACAGACTTGTGAGCAAAGTTGTAGCTCATGAAAAAAGCGAAGACAGCAACATGGATACAGAATTGTCTGAGTGACAGGAAACAGAGTGTAGTGGTTAATTGATGTTTTTCGTGCTGGAGGAAGGTTTGTCATGGGGTTCCCCAAGGATCAGTGTTGGGGCCCTTGCTTTTCCTGGTTTATATTAATGACCGAGACCTTGGTGTACAGGGCACAATTTCAAAATTGGCAGATGATACGAAACTTGGAAGCATTGTGAACTGTGAGAAGGATAGTATAGAACATCAAAAGGACAGAGACAAGTTGGTGGAATGGGCAGACAGTGGCAGATGAAGTACAATGTGGAGAAATGTGAAGTGATTCATTTTGGGATGAAGAACATGGAGAGACAGTACAAAATAAAGGGTGCAACCCTAAAGGGAGTGCAGGAGCAAAGGGACCTGAGTGTATATGTGCATAAATCATTGAAGGTGGCATGAAGGGTTGAGAAAGTGATTTAAAAAATCATACAGTATCCTAAATGTTATTAATAGGGAATAGATTACAAGAGCAAGGAGGTTATGTTGAACTTGCAGAAGACATTAGTACGGCCTCAGCTGAAGTATTGTGTCAAGTTCTGGGCGGCGGACTTCAGGAAGGATGTGAAGGCATTGGGGAGAGTGCAGAAAAGATTCATGAGAGTGATTCCAGAGATGAGCAACTTCAGCTATGAAGATAGATTGGGGAAATTAGGACTGTTTTCCTTGGAGAAAAGAAAGCTGAGAGGAGATTTGATAGAGATTTCAAAGTTATCAGGGGTCAGGACAGAAGCTAGGGAGAAACTGTTCCCACTCATGAAAAGATCTACAATGAGAGGGCACAGATTTAAAGTAATTTGCAAAAGAAGCAAAAGTAATATGAGAAAAAAAATTCACACAGCGAGTAGTTAAGGTCTGGAATGCATTGCTTGAGAGTCTGGTGCAGTCAGGTCCAATCGAGGCATGCAAAATGAATTAGACTTTTTTATTCTCTCACGGGATGTGCTGGCTAGGCCAGTATTTATTGTCCACCCCTAATTGCCCTTGAGAAGGTAGTGTTGAGTTACCTTCTTGAACCGCTGCAGTCCATGTGGCGTAGGTACACCCACAGTGCTGTTAGGGAGGGAGTTCCAGGATTTTGACCCAGTGACAGTGAAGGAACGGCGATATATTTCCAAGTCAGGATGGTGAGTGACTTGGAAGGGAACTTCCAGGTGGTGGTGTTCCCATGCATCTGCTGCCCTTGTCCTTCTAGATGGTAGTGGTTGTGGGTTTAGAAGGTGCTGTTTAAGGAGCCTTGGTGAGTTCCTGCAGTGCATCTTGTAGATGGTACACACTGCTGCTACTGTGCGTCAGTGATGGAGGGAGTGAATGTTACTGGATGGGGTGCCAATCAAGCGGGCTGCTTTGACCTGGACGATATCAAGCATCTTGAGTGCTGTTGGAGCTGCACTCATCCAGAAAAGTGAGGGGTATTCCATCACACTCTTGACTTGTGCTTTGTAGGCGGTGGACAGGTTTTGGGGAATCAGGAAGTGAGTTATTCACTGCAGAATTCTCAGCCTCCGACCTGCTCTTGTAGTCATAGTATTTATATGGCTGGTCAAGTTCAGTTTCTGGTCAATGGTAACCCCCAGAATGTTATAGTGGGGGATTCAGCGATGGTAATGCCATTGAATATCAAGGGGAGATAGTTAGATTCTCTCTTGTTGGAGATGGTCATTGCCTGGCACTTGTGTGGTGTGAATGTTACTTGCCACTTGTCAGCCGAAGCCTGAATGTTGTCCAGGTCTTGCTGCATATGGACATGGACTGCTTCAGTATCTGAGGAGTCGCGAATGGTGCTGAACATTGTGCAATCATCAGCAAACATCCCCACTTCTGGCCTTATGATGGAAGGAAGGTCATTGATGAAGCAGCTGAAGATGGTTGGGCCTAGGACTCTACACTGAAGAACTTCTGCAGTGATGTCCTGGAACTGTGATGACTGACCTCCAACAACCACAACCATTTTCCTCTGTGCTAGGTATGACTTCAATCAGTGGAGAGTTTCCCCCCCCACCCCCGATTCTCATTGACTCCAGTTTTGCTAGGGCTCTTGATGTTACACTCGGTCAAATGCGGCCTTGATGTCAGGAGCTGAGTGGCCCTGGTGGAACACAAACTGAGAATCAGTGAGCAGGTTATTGCTAAGCAAGTGCTGTTTGATAGCTTTGTTGATGACCCCTTCCATCACTTTACTAAAGATCGACAGTGGACTGATGAGGCGGTAATTGGCTGGGTTGAATTTGTCCTGCTTTTTGTGAACAGGACATACATAGGCAATTTTCCACATAGCCGGGTAGATGCCAGTGTTGCAGCTCTACTGGAACAGCTTGGCTAGATGCGCAGAAAGTTCTGGAACACAAGTCTTCAGTACTATTGCCGGAATATTGTCAGGGCCCATAGCTTTTGCAGTATCCAGTGCCTTCAGCCGTTTCTTGATATCATGTGGAGTGGATCGAATTGGCTGAAGACTGGCATCTGTGATGCTGGGGACCTCGAAAGGAGGCCGAGATGCATCATCCACTTGGCATTTCTGGCTGAAGATGGTTGCAAATGCTTCAGCCTTATCTTTTGCACTGATGTACTGGGCTCCCCATCATTGAGGATGGGGATATTGGTGGAACCTCCTCCTCCAGTTAGTTGTTTAATTCACGGCTGGACGTAGCAGGACTGCAGGGCTTAGTTCTGATCTGTTGGTTGTGGGATCGCTTAGCTCTGCCTATCGCATGCTGCCTCCACTGTTTGGCACGCAAGTAGCCCCGTGTTGTCGCTTCACCAGATTGACACCTCATTTTTAGGTATGCCTGGTGCTGTTCCTGGCATGCCCTCCCTCACTCTTCATTGAACCAGGGTTGATCCCATACTTGATGGTAATCGTAGAGTGGGGGATATGCGGGCCATGAGGTTACAGATTGTGGTCGAGTGCAATTCTGCTGCTGCTGATGGCCCACAGCACCTCATGGATCCCCAGATTTGAATTGCTAGATCTGTTCAAAATCTATCCCATTTATCACAGTGGTAGTGCCACACAACACAATGCAGGATATCCTCAATGTGAAGGCGGAACTTCATCTCCACAAGGACTACACAATGGTCACTCCTATCAATACTGTCATGGACAGATGCATCTGCGGCAGGCAGGTTGGTGAGGATGAGGTCAAGTATGTTTTACCCTCTTGTTGACTCCCTCACCACCAGCCGCAGACCCAGTCTAGCAGCTATATCCCTTAGGACTTGGCCAGCTCAGTCAGTAGTGGTGCTACCGAGCCATTCTTGGTGATGGACATTGAAGTCCCCCACCCAGAGTACATTCTGTGCCCTTGCCATCCACAAGTGATATTGAACATGGAGAAGTACTGTTCAGTAACTGAGTGGGGTGGGGTGATGCAGGGCCATAGGTGGTAATCAGCAGGAGGTTTCTTTGTCCACGTTTGATCTGATGCCATGAGACTTCATGGGGTCCGGAGTCAATATTGAGGACTCCCAGGGCAACTCCCTCCTGACTGTATACCATTGTACTGCCTCCTCTGCTGGGCCTGTCCTGCCGATGGGACAGGACATACCCAGGGATGGTGGTGTCTGGGACATTATCTGTAAGGTATGATTCTGTGAGGATGACTATGTCAGGCTGTTGCTTGACTAGTCTGTGAGACAGCTCTCCCAATTTACGCACAAGTCCCCAGATGTTCGTAAGGAGAACTTTGCAGGGTCGACAGTGCTGGGTTTGCCGTTGTCGTTTCCGGTGCCTAGGTCGATGCTGGGTGGTTCGTCTGGTTTTATCCCTTTTAGGCTTTGTGGTGGTTTGATGCAACTGAGCAGCTTGCTAGGCCATTTCAGAGGGCGTTTAACAATCAACCACATTGCTGTGGAGTCACATGTATGCCTGACCAGGTAAGGACGGCAGATTTCCTTCCCTAAATTGATATTAGTGAACCAGATGGGTCTTTACAACAATGGACAATGTTTTCATGGTCATTATTATCAATACCAACTTTTAATTCCAGATTTGTTTATTAATTGAACTTAAATTCCACCAGCTGCCGTGGTGAGATTTGAATCTGTGTCTCCAGAGCATTAGCCTGGGTTTCTGGATTATTAGACTCATGATATTAGCACTATTCTACTGCCTCCCCACAAACTTGAAGAGGAAGAACGTGCAGGGTTATGGGGAGAAGGCAGGAAAATGGCACAAAGTAAATCGCTCATTTAGAGAGCCGGTGCAGACATGATGCCCAGAACGAAAAACAGTAAAACTGGGAAATAAGAGTACTGGTCCGAACTGGTCTTGTATACCTTACAATGGAACACCAGTAAAACTGGGGAATAAGAATACTGGTCTGAACTGGTCTTGTATACCTTAAAATGGAACACCAGTAAAAACTGGGAAATAAGAATACTGGTCTGAACTGGTCTTGTATACCTTAAAATGGAACACCAGTAAAAACTGGGAAATAAGAATACTGGTCTGAACTGGTCTTGTATACCTTAAAATGGAACACCAGTAAAACTGGGGAATAAGAATACTGGTCTGAACTGGTCTTGTATACCTTAAAATGGAACACCAGTAAAACTGGGGAATAAGAATACTGGTCTGGACTGGTCTTGTATACCTTAAAATGGAACACCAGTAAAACTGGGGAATAAGAATACTGGTCTGAACTGGTCTTGTATACCTTAAAATGGAACACCAGTAAAACTGGGAAATAAGAATACTGGTCTGAACTGGTCTTGTATACCTTAAAATGGAACACCAGTAAAACTGGGGAATAAGAATACTGGTCTGAACTGGTCTTGTATACCTTAAAATGGGACACCAGTAAAACTGGGAAATAAGAATACTGGTCCGAACTGGTCTTGTATACCTTAAAATGGGACACCAGTAAAAACTGGGAAATAAGAATACTGGTCTGGACTGTTTTTACCTTCTGGATGAGCTGATTGGCCTCTTTCTGTGCTGTAACATTTCTGTGTTTCTGGGATACATGGCACCAATTTCAGCTTCAAAGCTCTGAATTCAGGTCAAATTCCAGCTCCTTTTCTTCCATGACTTAGCCACAGATTCTCCTCCCTCAGCAGCTTCCAACCAACCTGAGTTTCACGGGCACGGCCTTCACCACAATGGCGTACTTTTCCAGAACCTCCTTAGCTCTGTTCATGACGCCTTGATGGTGTGTATTTGCCAGAAACGCCTTTATCCGAACCCTCAATGACAACCCTTTGCACTGTTCAGTTAATAACTTTAAGTAACAGAAAAAGCTGCAAAAATTTTGCATTTTCCTGTTGCCAGCACCTGGATCCAGCCTTTATTTTCTTCCACCTGCCTGCACTACACCACCTGGTGATCTGAGCCTGAATGGCTCTGTGCCTTTTATCAGGTTTCAACCAGCCTCAGTTTCCCCATATGTTTCCGTTTCAGTTTTCGTTACCCTAGAATACTGAAGGATCAGTTACCTTTATGGTTACGATCTGACCCAAAATATACAAGCTTTGAGACCACTGATTCCATCACAATTCTAACTGTAGAGTGTTGGTACAGCTCATGCACATTGTTGCTGTGGAGTTTGGACACTGTTCCCACACACTGTTATTGTGCAGCATTGTTCCTGCACACTGTTACAATGGAGTGTTGGCAGTGTTCCTGGCACTGTGGAATGTTTGCACTATTCCTATCCACTGTTACTGTGGACTGTTGGCACTGCTCTTCCCTATTGTTGCTGTGGAGCATTGGCACAGCTGCTATCAATGATTACTGTGGAGCATTATCACTGTTCCTACCATTATTGCTGCTGAGTGTTGGCACTGTTCCTGCCCACTGTTACTATGAAGTGTTGGCATTGCTCCTGCCAAAAGTTACTCTGGAGTGTTGGCACTGTTCCTGCCCACTGTTACTGTGGAAAGTCAGCACAGTTTCTGCCCATTGTTACTGTGGAGTGTTGGCATTGTTTCTGCCCATTGTTATTATGGAGTGTTGGCACTGTTCCTGCTGTTAGTTACTGCTAAGTGTTAACACTGATCTGGCCCATTGTTACTGTGGAGCATTGGCAGTGTTTGTGCCCACTGTTACTGTGGAGAGTTGGCATTGTTCATCCCCACTGTTACTGCTGAGTGTTGGCTTGCTACTGCCCATTCTTAGTGTGCAGTGTCGGCACCGTTCCTGCTCACTGTTACTGTGGAGTGCTGGCAGTGTTCTTCCCCATTGCTACTGTGGAGTGTTGGCAGTGTTTCTGCCCATTGTTACTGTGGACATTGGCATTGTTTCTGCCCACCGTTACTGAGGAGTGTTGGCAGTGTTCTTCCCCATTGTTACTGTGGTGTGTTGGCAGTTGTTTCTGTCCATTGTTACTGTGGAATGTTGGCATTGTTTCTGCCCACTGTTACTTGGAGTTTTGGCACTGTTCATGCTGTTTGTTGCTGTTGAGTGTCGATACTGTTCTGGCCCATTGTTACTGTGGAGTGTTGGCATTGTTCCTGCCTATTGTTACTGTGGAAAGTTGGCATTCCTGCCAGTTGGTACTGTGGAACGTGGACATTGTTTCTGCCCATTGTGGCTGTGGAGTGTTGGCAGTGTTACTTCCCTTTGTTAGTGTCGTGTGTTGGCAATGCTTCTGCCCATTCTTACTGTGGAGTGCTGACAGTGTTTCTGCCACTGTTACTGTGGACTGTTAGCATTGTTTCTGCCTATTGTTATTGTGGAGTGCGGGCAGTGGTTCTGCTCAACGTTACTGTGGAGTGTTGCCACTGTTCCATCTGTTTGTTACTGTTGAGTGTCGACACTATTCAGGTCCATTGTTACTGTGGAGCATTTGCAGTGTTTTTGCCTACTGTAATTGTGGAGAGTTGGCATTGTTCATCCCCACTGTTACTGTGGAGTGTTGGCTTGCTCCTGCCCATTCTTAGTGTGCAGTGTTGGCACTGTCCCCTGCCCATTTTTACTGTGGAGCATTGGCAGTGTTTCTGCCCGTCATTAAAATGGAGATTTGGCACCATTTCTGCCCACTGTTGCTGTGGAGTAATAGCATCGATCCTCTCCATTGTTATTGCTGAGTATTGGCAGCATTAATGCCCATTGTTACCACGGAGTGTTGGCATTGCTCCCTCCATTTGTTACTAATGCTAACACTGTTCCTGCCCACTGTTACTGTGGAGTATTGGCACTGTTCCTGCCCATTGTCATTGTGGAGTGTTGGCATTGTTCCTTCCATTTGTTACTGTGGAATGTTGGCAGTGTTCCTCCCCGTTGTTACGGTGGGGCATTGGTTGTGTTTTTGCCCATTGTTACTGTAGAGTGTTGGCATTGTTTGTGCCCATTGTTACTGTGGAGGTTAGCATTGTTCCTGCCCAGTGTTACTATAGAGTGTGAGCACTGTACCTGCTGTTTGTTGCTGTTGAATATTAGCACTGTTCTGGCACATTGTCATTGTGGAGTGTTGGCATTGTTCCTGCCCATTGTTACTTTGGTGTGCTGGCATTGTTCCTTCCATTGTTACTGTGGAGTGTTGGCAGTGTTTAAGCTCATTGTTACTGTTGAGTTTTGGCATTGTTCCTGCCCATTGTTACTGTGGGAATTTGGCATTGTGTCTGCCCAATGTTGATGTGGAGTGTTGGAACTGTTCATGTTGTTTGTTACTCTTGAGTGTCAATACTGATCTGGCCCATTGTTACTGTGGTGTGTTGGCATAGTTCCTGCCCATTGTTACTGTGGTGTGTTGGTATTGTTCCTCCCCATTGTCACTGTGGGTGTTGACATGGTTCATGCCCATCGTTACTGAGTTGGCATGGTTCCTGCCAATTGTTAATGTGGAACATGGACATTGTTTCTGCCCATTGTGACAGTGGAGTGTTGGCAGTGCTTCTGCCTATTGTTACTTTGGAGTATTGACAGTGTTTCTGCCCATTGTTACTGTGTAGTCCTGGGAGTGTCTCTGCCCATTGTTACTGTGGAGTGTTTGCAGTGTTTCTGCCCATTGTTACTGTGCAGTGTTCCCACCCACTGTTACTGTGGATTGTTAGCATTGTTCCACCCCACTGTTACTGTGAAGTGTTGGCACCATTCCTCCCCATTGTTACTGTGGAGTATTGGCAGTGTTTATGCCCATTGTTACCCTGGAATGTTGGCATTGTTCCTTCCTGTTGTTACTGTGGAGTGTTGGTAGTGTTATTGTGGAGTGTTGGCGCTGTTTCTGCCCACTGTTACTGTGGAGTGTTGGCACTCTTCCTGCTGTTTGTTGGTACTGTTCCTCCCCATTGTTACTGTGGAAAGTTGGCACTATTTCTGCCCATTGTTTCTGTGGAGTGTTGGTAGTGATTCTACCCATTGCTACTGTGCAGTGTTGGCAGTGTTTCTGCCCAATGCTATTATGGAGAGTTGGCAGTGTTCCTGCCCACTGTTACTCTGGAGTGTTGGCATTGTTCCTCCCCATTGTTACTGTGGAGTGCTAGCACTGTTCCTGCTCATTATTAGTGTGGAGTTTTGGCAGTGTTCCTGCTGTTTGCTACTGTTGAGTGTCGACACTGTTCTAGCCCATTGTTACTGTGGAGTGTTAGCAGTGCTTCTGCTGATTGTTATTGTGAAGTATTGGCATGGTTTCTGACCATTGTCACTGTGGAGTTTTGGCATTGTTCCTGCCTAATGATACTGTGGAATGTTGGCATTGTTTCTGCCCATTGTTACAGTGTAATGTTTGCACAGTTTCTGGCCACTGTTACTGTGGAGTGTTGGCAGTGTTTCTGGCCATTGCAACTGTGGTGATCTGGCAGTGTCTCTGCCCATTGTTACTGTGGTGTCAACACTATTCTGGCTCATTGTTACTGTGTAGTTTTGACACTATTCTGGCCCATTGTTACTGTGGAGTGGTGGCAGTGTTTCTGCCCTTTGTTACTATAGAGTATTAGCACTGCTCCTGCCCATTGTTACCGTTGAACATTGACATTTTTTAAGCCCATTGTTACTGTGGTGTGCAGGCACGCTTTCTGCCCACTCTTACTGTGGATTGTTCACACTGTTTCTCCCCATTGTTACTGTGGACTGTTGGCACTGTTCCTCCCCATTGTTACTGTGGAGTGTTGGCACTGTTCCTCCCCATTGTTACTGTGGAGTGTTGGCATTGTTTCTCCCCAATGTTAGTGTGGAGTGTTGGCAATGTTCCTGCTATTTGCCACTGTGCAATGTTGGCAGTGTTTCTGCCCATTATTACTGTGGAGTGTTGGCAATGTTCCTGCTATTTGCTACTGTGCAATGTTGGCAGTGTTTCTGCCCATTGTTACTGTGGAGTGTTGGCAATGTTCCTGCTATTTGCTACTGTGCAATGTTGGCAGTGTTTCTGCCCATTGTTAGTGTGGAGTGTTGGCAATGTTCCTGCTATTTGCTACTGTGCAATGTTGGCAGTGTTTCTGCCCATTGTTAGTGTGGTGTGTTGGCAGTGTTCCTGCTATTTGCTACCGTGC
Organism: Cetorhinus maximus; assembly: GCF_964194155.1. Taxonomy (NCBI): domain Eukaryota; kingdom Metazoa; phylum Chordata; class Chondrichthyes; order Lamniformes; family Cetorhinidae; genus Cetorhinus; species Cetorhinus maximus. Next base: position 15,858,675 of record NC_135917.1, on the reverse strand, counting down.
AATGTTGGCAGTGTTTCTGCTCACTGTTACTGTGGAGTGTTGGCACTGTTCCTGCCCATTGTTACTATGGATTGTTGGCACCGTTTCTACACACTCTTACTGTGGAGTATGGGTACCATTCCTCCTCACTGTTACTGTGGAGTATTGGCAGTGTTTATGCCCATTGTTACCGTGGAGTGTTGGCATTGTTTCATTCCTTTGTTAGTGTGGAGTGTTGAGACTGTTGTTATCCATTGTTACTTGGAGTGTTGGCATTGTTCTTTCCTGTTGTTACTGTGAAGCGTTGGCGGTATTTCTTCCCATTGTTACTGTGGAGTGTTGGCACTGTTCCTCTCCGTTGTTACTGTGGAGCATTGGCATTGTTTCTGCCCACTGTTACTGTGGAGTGATTGCGCCATTCTTGCCCATTGTTACTATGGAGTGTTTGCATTCTTCCTGTCCATTGATACTGTGGAGCATTGACAGCATTTTTGCTCATTGGTACAGTGGGGTGTTGGCACTGTTCCTGCCATTGTTACTGTGGAGTGTTGGTAGTATTTATGGCCATTGTTACTGTGCAGTGTTGGCACTGTTCCTGCCCATTGTTACTGTGGACTGTTGAGTGTTTCTGCCATTGAACCATAGGAACCATAAGACCATAGAAAAGTTATGGCGCAGAAAGAGGCCATTCAGCCCATTGTGTCTGCACTGGCCATAAAATGAGAAAAAAGAAGCTAGCCGTTCATTTTAATCCCACTTTCCAGCACCTGGTCCACAGCCTTGCAGGTTTTAGCACTTCATGTATCCAAGTATCTTTAAAATGAGTTGAGCGTTTCAGCCTCAACCACCAATTTAGGCAGTGAATTCCAGATGCCCACCACCTTCTGGGTGAAAAAGGTTCTCCTCATGTCCCCTCTAACCCTTCTATCAATCAACTTAAACCTATGCTTTCTGGTAATTGACCCCTCAGCTAAGGGAAACAGGTATTTCATGCCTACCCTATTTAGGCCCCTCATAATTTTGTACACCTCAATTAGGTTGCCCCTCAGCCTCTTCAGTTCTAAGGAAAACAACCCTAGCCTATCCAATCTCTCCTCATAGCTGCAATTTTCAAGCCCTGGCAACATTCTTGTAAATCTCCTCTGTACTCTCTCCAGAGCAATTATGTCCTTCCTGTAATGTGGTGACCAGAACTGTACACAAAATTCCAGCTATGGCCTAACCAGCAGCTTATACAGTCCCATCATTACATCCCTGCTGTTGCATTCAATACCTCATCCAATAAAGGAAAGCATTCCATATGCTTTACCACCTTATCCATCTGTCCTGCCACCTTCAGTGATCCGTGAACATGGACTCCAAGGTCTCTCACTTCTTCAACTCCTCTCAATATCCTCCCGTTTATTGAGTATTCCCTAGTTTTGTTTGCCTCCCCAAATGCATTACCTCACACTTCTCTGGATTTAATTCCATTTGCCACTTCTCCGCCCACTCAACCAAACCATTGATATCATTCTGGAGACAACAGCTATCCTTTTCACTATCAACTATGCGCCCAATTTTTGTGTCATCTGCAAATTTCCCAATCATGCCTCCCACACTTAAGTCCAGATCATTAATATGTACAACACACAGCAAGGGTTCCAACACTGAGAACCGTGGAATGCCACTGGGAACTGATTAACATTCGCAAAAATATCTTTCACCCATTAGCCTTTGTTTCCTGTCACTAAGCCAATTTTGGATCCAACTCACCACCTTCTCCTGTATCCCACGGTATCTCACTTTCCTGACCAGTCTGCCATGTGGGACCTTGTCAAATGCCTTACTAAAATCCATGTAGACAACATCCACTGCACTACCCTCATCAATTCTCCTTGTTACTTCCTCAAAAAATTCCATTAAGTTAGTGAGACACAATCTTTCCCTAACAAAACCATGCTGACTACCCCTGATCAATCCGTGACTTTCTAAGTGACAGCTTATCCTGTCTCTCAGAATTGATTCCAATAATTTACCCACCACTGAAGTCGGACTGACCAGCCTATAATTTTCTGGCCTATCCCCAGCACCCTTTTTAAATATTGGTACAATATTCGCAGACCTCCTACCTCTGGTACCTCACCTGTATCTAGTGAGGATTGGAAAATGGTCCTCAGAGCATCTGCTATTTCTTCCTTTAACAGTCTGGGATACAATCCATCCAGCCCTGGTGATTTATCCACCTTCAAGGATGCCAGTCCCTCCTGTACTTCCTCTCTCATTATACTTATTGTATCTATTATTTCACACTCCTCCTCTTTAACTAGAATGTCTGCATCATCCCTCTCCTTGGTGAAGACAGAGACAAAGTACTCATTGCGAACCCTGCCCACATCTTCAGCATCAACACACAAGTTACCATGTACATCTCTGATAGGCCCGACCTTTCCTTAGTTATCCTCATGCTCTTAATGTACTGGTAAAACATCTTAGGATTTTCTTTGATTTCACCTACCAATATTTTTTCATATTGTCTCTTTGCTTTCCTCATTTCCATTTTTACTTCACCCCTGTACTTTCTATGCTCCTCTAGGCTTTCTACAGTATTAAGTCTTTTATGACTATCGTGAGCCTTTTTTTCTGCTTTATCTTGGTCTGTATGCTTCTGGATAACCAGGGGGCTCCAGATTTGGCAGTACTGCCCTTTTTCATTGTGGGGACATGTCAACACTGTGCCTGTAGAATCTCACTTTCGAATGCCTTGATCTGACACTGTTTTCCCTTCTAATAGCTTTATCCAGTCCACTCTCACCAGATCACTTCTCAGCTTTGTAAAATGTGTCTTCCCCCAGTTTAGAACTTTTACTCCTGTTCTACCTATATCCTTTTCCATAATGATGCTAAATCTAACTATATTCTGGTCACTATCTCCAAAATAGTTCCCCACTGCTACTTCATCCACTTGCCCAGCTTCATTTCCTAAGACTAAGTGTAGAATTGCACCTCCTCTCATTGGGATTGTTAGGTGCTGGCTAAAAAAGTTCTCTTGAATGCAGTTCAAGAATTTTGCGCCCTCTGTGCCCTTCACACTGTTCGTATCCCAATTGATATTAGGGTAGTTGAAGTCTCAACGATTACTGCCCTATTGTTTTTACACTCAGAAATCTGTCTACATATTTGCTCTTCTAACTCCCTTCGACTATTTGGGGGTCTATAGTACACTCCAAGCAGTGGGGCTGCCCCTTTTTCATTTCTGAGCTCAACCCATATGGGCTCATTTTGTGCTTCATTTAATATATCATCCCTTCTCACAGCTGTAATTGTTTCTTTCACTAATAATGCTGCACCCCCACCTTTTTAATCCCCCTCTCTATCCTGCCTGAAAACTCTATATCCAGGGGTGTTGAGCTGCCATTTTTGCCCCTTTAAGTTTCCGTTATAACAATGATATCATGCTGCCATGCGTCTATCTGTGCCCTCAGCTCATCAGCTTTATTTACTATGCTCCTTCCATTTACATATACACCTTTTAACACTGTCCTGAGCTGTAGACTTTTTAACCTGTGCTGCTTCTGTCTTTCAGAGACACTCACTAATTCTCCATCTCCTGTTCCCTGCTCTGAATTTGCCCTCAGGTTCCCAGCCCCCTGCCAATCTAGTTTAAACCCGCCCCCACCTCCCACCTCCCCAATAGCACAAGCAAATCTCCCTGTGAGAATATTCATCCCAGTCCTGTTCAGGCAAAGACTTGTGCAGACCCCACCTTCTCCAGAACCGGTCCCAATGCCTCATAAATCTGATGCTCTCCCTCCTACACCAGCTTTCCAGCCATATGCTCAATTGCTCTTTTCTCCTATTTCTATACTCACCTGCACGTGGGACTGAGAGTAATCCTGAGACTACTGCTTTAAAGGTCCTGCTTTTCAATCTCCTTCCTAACTCCCTGAAATATGCTTTCAGGACGTCATCCCCTTTCCTACCTAAGTCATTGGTACCAACATGAACCACAATCTCTAGCTGTTCACCCTCCCCCAGAATAAAATGTCCTACAGCCGCTCTGTGACATCCTTGATCCTGGCACCAGGGAGGCAACATACCATCCTGGTCTAAGTCCGCAGAAACACCTGTCTGTTCCCCTAACTAATGAATCCCCTATCACTATGCTCTTCCCTCTTCTTCCTCCCCTCTTGTACACAGAACTGCCTGTGGTGCCACAAACCTGGTTCTGACTGCACTCCTCCGAGGAGCCAATGCCTTCACCAGAATCCAACACGGAAAACCAATTGGCGAGCGGGACCCCAGGGGACTCCTGTACTATCTGCCTAGTTCTCTTGGACTGCCTGGTGGTAACCCATTCCCTTTCTGCCTCCAGGCTCCTAAGCTGCGGTCTCACCACTTCTCTGAACGTGCTATCCACATAGCTCTCAGCCTTGTGGATGTGCCATAGTGACTCCAGCCGCTGCTCAAGCTCTGAAATCTAGAGCTGAAGGTTCTGTAGCCGGTGACACTTCCTGCACATGTGGTTGTCTTGGACACCGATAGCGTCCACGACTTCCCACATATGACAGGACACACATTCCACATGAACGAGCTGTCCTGCCATGGTTTCAATTTACCTCCCTTACGTTAACTTTATTTTACTTTGGTTTACTTATACTACTTTATTTTACCTGGCCTTGACTTAACTTTACTTCCCTATTGCTTGTGTTTCTTGTGAAATCTAAGTAGCTCCTTTTTTTATTATTGATTCATGGGATGTGAGCTTCGCTGGCTGGGCCAGCATTTATTACCCATCCCTAGTTGCCCTTGAGAGGTGGTGGTGAGCTGCCTTCTTGAACCGCTGCAATCCATGTGGTGTAGGTACACCCACAGTGCTGTTAGGAAGGGAGTTCCAGGATTCTATTAAGAAGAATGTGTTTTTCTAATTTTTAGCTACTTGAAGACCCTCCTTAACAGTAGTTTCTCACCAACCGATGAACTTGTGTTTCTCCTGTAATGTCACTCTGGGATGTTTTAAAAACTCAAGCCTTCTTGCAGCTTTTCAACTCCTGGTCTCCTGCAGGCTGTGAAAGTTAGAGAAAGAAAAAGAAAAGAGCACCTCCCTCCCCGAACTCACTGAACGTCCTTCTCATCAAACTTATAGCAATTCCACTCTGTAACAGAGCACTCTGTCACTGTTGAGTTTTTTTATTGGTCCTGCCCATTGTTGCTGTGGAGTGTTGGCAGTGTTTCTGCTCATTGTTAATATGGAGTGTTGGCACTGTTCCTGCTGTTTGTTACTGTTGAGTGTCGACACTGTTCTGGCCCACTGTTACTGTGGAATGTTGGCAGTGTTTCTGCTCATTGTTACTGTGGAGGGATGGCACCATTTCTGCCCGCTCTTACAGTGGAGTGTGGGCACCGTTCCTTCCCGTTGTTACTGTGGAGTGTTGGCAGTGTTCCACACCAGCATTCCGGACTAAAGTTCACTTGCAACAGCTTGTAGATCGGTTCTCCCGGGCCTACAAGTAATTTGAGCTGAAAAAAAGCGTCAGGGAGATCACAGAATCACAGTGCAGAAGAGGCCCTTCGGCCCATCGAGTCTGCACCGACACGTGAGAAACACCTGACCTACCTACCTAATCCCATTTACCAGCACTTGGCCCATAGCCTTGAATGTTATGACATGCCAAGTGCTCATCCAGGTACTTTTTAAAGGATGTGAGGCAACCCGCCTCCACCACCCTCCCAGGCAGCGCAATCCAGACCGTCACCACCCTCTGGGTAAAAAGGTTTTTCCTCACATCCCCCCTAAACCTCCTGCCCCTCACCTTGAACTTATGTCCCCTTGTGACTGACCCTTCAACTAAAGGGAACAGCTGCTCCCTATCCACCCTGTCCATGCCCCTCATAATCTTGTACACCTCGATCAAGTCACCCTTCAGTCTTCTCTGCTCCAACGAAAACAACCCAAGTCTATCCAACCTCTCTTCATAACTTAAATGTTTCATCCCAGGCAACATCCTGGTGAATCTCTTCTGCACCCTCTCCAGTGCAATCACATCCTTCCTATAACATGGCGACCAGAACTGCACACAGTACTCCAGCTGTGGCCTCACCAAGGTTCTATACAACTCCAACATGACCTCCCTACTTTTGTAATCTATGCCTTGATTGATAAAGGCAAGTGTCCCATATGCCTTTTTCACCACCCCACTAACATGCCCCTCTGCCTTCAGAGATCTATGGACATACATGCCAAGGTCCGTTTGTTCCTCTGAACTTCCTAGTGTCATGCCATTCATTGAATACTTCCTTGTCAAATTACTCCTTCCAAAGTGTATCACCTCACACTTTTCAGGGTTAAATTCCATCTGCCACTTATCTGTCCATTTGACCATCCCGTCTATATCTTCCTGTAGCCCAAGACACTCAACCTCACTGTTAACCACCCGGCCAATCTTTGTGCCATCCGCAAACTTATAATCCTATCCCCCACATAGTCATCTATGTCGTTTATATAAATGACAAATAATAGGGGACCGAGCACAGATCCCTGTGGTACGCCACTGGACACTGGCTTCCAGTCACTAAAGCATCCTTCTGTCATCACCCTCTGTCTCCTGCAACTAAGCCAATTTTGAATCCACCTTATCAAATTACCCTGTATCCCATGTGCATTTGTCTTCTTTATAAGTCTCCCATGTGGGACCTTGTCAAAGGCTTTGCTGAAATCCATATAAACTACATCAACTGCACTACCCTCATCTACACACCTGGTTACCTCCTCAAAAAATTCAATCAAATTTGTTAGGCATGACCTCCCTCTGACAAAGCCATGCTGACTATCCCTGATCAAACCTTGCCTCTACAAGCGGAGATAGATACTCTCCTTCAGAACTTTCTCCAATAGCTTCCCTACCACTGATGTGAGACTCACTGGCCTGTAGTTCCCTGGCTTATCGCTACAACCCTTCTTAAATAGTGGAACCACATTAGCTGTTCTCCAGTCCTCTGGCACCTCCCCCTTGGCCAGAGAGGAATTAAAAATTTGGGTCAGAGCCCCTGCGATCTCCTCCCTTGCCTCCCTCAGCAGTCTGGGACACAAATCATCTGGACCTGGAGATTTGTCCACTTTTAAGCCTGCCAACACCTCCAATACCTTGTCACTCCCTATATCAATTTGCTTAAGAACCTCGCAGTCTCTCTCCCTGAGTTCGATACCTTCATCCTCATTCTCTTGGGTGAAGACGGATGTGATGTATTTATTCAACACTGTAGCGATGTCCTCTGGCTCCACCCATAGATTGCCCCCTTGATCTCTAATGGGCCCTACTCTTTCCCTGGTTATCCTCTTCCCATTGATATACTTATAGAATATCTTGGGATTTTCCCTACTTTCACCAGCCAGAGCTTTCTCATATCCCCTCTTCACTCTCCTAATTGCTTTCTTAAGCTCCACCCTGCACTTTCTGTACTCCACTAATGCCTCTGCTGATTTGCTTCCCTTGTACCTGCTAAAAGCCTCTCTTTTCCTTCTCAAAAGTTATCTGCCAGGACATAGAGACTCCACCTTCCATCAACATTGGCAGCCTCTCCCTGGAGGTCATTGACAACTTTGCATACCTTGGATCAACAGTCATCAGTAGCCTGTCCCTTGATGCTGAAATCAGCACCAGGATTGCTAAGGCCGCAACTGTCATGTCAAAGTTGAGAAGTCGAGTATGGACTAACAGCAAACTAAGCAAAAATACAAAGCTCCATGTCTACCAGGCTTGTGTTCTCAGCTCCTTCCTTTTCAGTAGTGAGGCATGGACAACTTCTGCAAGCCAAGAAAAGCAGCCGAACAGCTTTCACCTCCACTGCCTCAGACAAATCTTGGGCATCTCCTGGCAACACAGAGTGCCGAATATGGAAGTACACCAGCATGCAGGGATCCCCAGCACGTGTTCCCTCTTGAGTCAGTGGTGACTCCATTGGTTGGGTCATGTGAACCAAATGGGTGATGACTGCATCCCCAGATACATGCTGTATGGCGAGTTTGCTGTTGGCACGAGACCAACAGGTCGTCCATGTCTGCGATACAAGGATGCCTGCAAGCAAGACCTCGAGTCGACCGGGATTGGAGTCAATGCGTGGGAAATCCTCGCTGCTGACTGGAGTGCCTGGAGACAAAGCAGAACCGAAAGACATGGAAAAAATAGAGGACAAAAGATGGTGGAAAAGAGAGCTCACCGGAAGGGAAAAAACATCAGTCAACCTCGGGCCAACGCTATTTATCTGTGCCAGCTGCAGAAGGGACTGCCACCCTCCGATCTGCCCCTACAGCCACAACAGACAATGTTCAATACAGAAGTGACATACACCCTGGTCGCAGTCCTTCGTCTCCCGAGGTGGACGGATGCCAATAACAAGAGATGTACAATTAAAGTTGGCCCTGCAAATGTCACCCATATAAAAATCTTTAACACACTCTCTAAAAACTGGCATGTGGAGAACGCCAGAACATGCCCAAATTCTGGCACTTCACACCATGCTCCATTAAAGCTGGCAGGCATTCTACCACCATGCAATGCTTCATGTGGTCCCCAGTTGGATGTCTAAGTGCAGAGCTAGCAACAACTCATGGATATGAAAACTATTGGGAAGACACACTCAGCAATGGGATTCTCATCACTGTCCTTTCACACAAAAAATAACTTCTACAGAGGAAACCTTTCTGCTACTTGCTGTTTTCTGGTTAGCTGTGCAAGGCAGCTCCCCCTAGTGGCCAAGTAATGTAGTACACTCCACTCACACAAAAGCCAAGAATTTACTGTTGGCACAGAAGCCTAGATATTCCTGTTCTCTGCAGGGATTATTGGATCGTCTGAGCTACAGAACACAGGAAAATCAGGGGAGAAGATCATCTGCCCTGAAAGGAGCCTGTCCAATTCCTCATTTTAAATGGATTGAAACTCAAATGAGTTCCCTTAAGGGTGTGTTTTCCTCCTCGCCCAACATCCCTGCATCCGCTGTGCCCAGGTAATTGGAACTGGAAAATCTATCCCAGAGGCACTAAAGCCACTGGCATTAGAGTGGAATGGATCTTGGGGTTAATATAGTCAAAATCCATAAAACTAGATCTGTGCAATTCTTTTCAAGCTGGTGTTCCAGACCAGTTCAAACTAAAATCTTGAACTAAAATGACAATTTAAATGTTATATTCCATTCAAATGAAGTATACTGCAATTTTCCATTCATTTAGGCCAGGGTTAGGCTGTGTGCTCCCATCCCCATCTGAAATGGGCCTCAGAAAAGTTCAAGAAGAGGCAGGGTCACCTTCTTTGACCGCTGCTGTCCATGTGGTGTAGGTACACCCACAGTGCTGTTAGGGAGGGAGTTCCAGGATTTTGACCCAGCGACAGTGAAGAAACAGCGATATATTTCCAAGTCAGGATGGAGGGGAACTTCCAGGTGGTGGTGTTCCCATCCATCTGCTGCCCTTGTTCTTCTAGATGGTAGCGGTCATGGGTTTGGAAGATGCTGTCAAAGGAGCCTTGGTGAGTTCCTGCAGTGCATCTTGTAGATGGTACACACTGCTGCCACTGTGCATCAGTGGTGGAGGGAGTAAATGTTTGTGGATGGGATGCTGGTCAAATGGGCTGCTTTCTCTTGGATAGTGTTGAGCTTCTTAAGTGTTTTTGGAGCTGTGCTCATTCAGGCAAGTGGAGAGTATTCCATCACACTCATAACTTGTGCCTTGTAGATGGTGGACAGGCTTTGGGGAGTCAGGAGGTGAGTTACTCACCTCAGAATTCCCAGCCTCTGACCTGGCCCTGTAGCCACAGCATTGCTATTGATATGCAAGTCTTGTATGGTCTTCGCAAATGTGAAGGAATCCTTCACTGTGTATCTGGAAAACTTGCTCAAAACTGGTGTAACAATTCACCCAACCATTTGATCAATTCATGGCCAGTTCTGCTCAGCATGAATTGGTGAAGGAAGCGGTGAAGGATTCCTTCACATTTGTGAAGACCATACAGGACTTGCATATCGATAGCACTGCTGTGTCCATGTGCTCATTTGACATTGCTAGCCTATTCGCCAATATTCCACTTCATGAAGCCATAGATATTTGCGCAGCAGCACTATATCATGGCGATCTAGACCCACCATGATTGCATGAATCAGTATTCATTAAACTTATGAAATCGGCAACTCACGCAGTTGAGTTCAGTTTTAATTACACCATGTATGCCCAAATAGATGGTGTTGCCATGAGATCTCCTCTAGGCCCAGCTCTCACAGACATCTTTGTTGGGTTTCATGAGAAACATGCCTTTGATGGAATGACACCTAACCTCCTACCCCTTGCATATTTCCAATATGTGGATGATACATTTGCTATATTCAAATCTGCAGCTGCATGTAATAATTTCCTTTCATGTCTTAATGGACTCTGTCCTGTGCTCAAACTCACCTTTGAAATGAAGCAGTCAAATGAACTCCCCTTCCTTGATGCACTAGTTCAGAAATCTGCCAGGGGGCTCTCTACCGCGGTCTACCACAAGCCTACCTTCACTGGTCAATACATGCATTGGGATTCTTACAGTTCCACATGCTATAAGATTGATCTTATTGGCATCCTTGTAAGTAGGGCCTGAGCCATTTGCTCACCATGCAAGCTTGATGCTGAAATAGGGGCATCAAAGACACCCTGCACACACGCGCACACACACACACACACAATCCCAAATTGAGGTCAGAATTATGTTATGATGGGGTTCTTTTCCCAGAGAACAGTAGATCTGTGGAATAGGCTGCCAGCTCATGTGGTGAAAATTGATGCAGTGGGCAGAATCTTGTTGAGGCATCGGGGGTCTCACCTGCCGGTTGGAGAGCCGGTGAGAGACCTATACTGCCTCTTTTTGGAAGACCCACTGAACCACAAGCCAATCAGGCAGTAGCGAGGCCAGTGGCGGAACCTCCCCTGAAATCAAGCCCGGGGGCAAAAGTCTTACCTAGCAAGAGCTGCTGGCCAATCAGAGACCGGTAGCTCGTGGTGCTCAGCAGCCCCACTGGGGAGGTAGTGGCTGCTGCTGGAGGGACAGGCACCGGGGTCCCAGGATCACAGAGTGACCCAGGCCACAGGTGAGGAATGTGAGAGGTTTCACAGGTTGAATGTTGCGGGGAGAGGGGTGCACGGGGGTCAGCAGCAAGGGCCCAGAGAGGGGGGCTCCCAATGTTGAGTCCTTCAGGAAGTGCCTTTGATTGAGGGAACCCCCCCCGTGCTCCCCGGAGGTGACAAGCTGTCCGCAGGTTTTAGCTGTTGTGCACATCACATGGCAACAGGCCCACCTGCAGCTGTGTTAATACCAGCAGTGACGGGATGGGGAGGCCCTTAAGTCATTAATTGGTCTCTTAAGGGCCTCAATTGGCGACGAGCTGGGAAGGTCGACCAGGGGCATTCCCACCCAGAACTTAATTCTGGCGGAGCCGGGAAGGTAGCGGATTCCAGTACACCACCATTCGCCTAGTTACATACCCTTCCCGCCTCCAGGCACACCACCAGACACAGCACAAGATCCTGCCCAGTAAATTCCTTCATGTGATAACTCTTTTGGAGTCAACCAAATAAACTAAAATAACAAAACGAAGGACAAAATAAACACAGCCCCTAAATTAGGGAACTGCAAAACAAAAGACAAAGTTTAAAGACAACTTACAAACATCAAATCAAAATGTGATTAAGGGGGTCGATAAAGCACCCCAGTCCCCGCGGTGCCCACTGGGCACGGAGGCCTCGATGGTGCCGGCAGACACCGTGTGCTCCCTCTCCAGGGACACCCGGGCGTGAACGTAGCCGTGGAAGAGGGTCAGACAGTCGGGTCGGACGACCCCCTCAATCGCCCGCTGCCTGGACCTGTTAACGGCCAAATTGGCCAGGCCCAGGAGCAGGTTCACGAGGAGGTCCTCCTCCCTCCCTGCCCCACCTCTGCACCGGGTGTCCGTAGATCAGGAGCGTGGGACTGAAGTGCAAATAAAATATTAATAAAAGGTTATTTAAATAAATGAAAAGGGAGTGCAGCCTACAACAACTTACATAGACATGGTGCACGGACTCTTGGTATCTTGGGAAGACACATCCTTTGGTTGTAGGGGACTGCTGAGTGCAACATCCTCCACCCCAGGTCCCCGATGGAAAGCGGGAGGATACCTCCGTAGAGGGCCCCCCAACAGGGACCTCTGCTGCCGGATGGCAACAAGGCACGCCAGGGCATGTCGGGGCGGCGGGCGAGGGCAAGGAAGTGAAGGGTGTGCAGCAGCAGCCCGTACAGGAAACTCCTCCGCGCTGTGCTAAAGGGCACAGAGGGCATTTTCCCGAGGTGGCTCAGGTTGTGGAGCACCGGCTCCTGAGGGAGGGTTCGGGACATGGGGCCAATGTGGAATTCTGCCCAAACAGGGGAACATTCAGACGGAATACCACCGTGCACCTGGGCCACCTCAAGACCCAGTATAACGTCGGGGCCGAGCACGACCATCCTAAGGTCTTGAATGGCATTGGTCACGAGCCGGATGCCTTCATGTGATAGCTGGACCTGTTTCTGGCTGGGTAGAGTTCACCTCGTAGAAAAGGTAGATACTGTTTCACATTAATCAGATCTAGAGTGGTCTTGTGGACTCGTTTCAATCACCCTCATTGGCCTGGGTTGCTATTTGCTCTTTCACCTCTCCCAGGAAATTACATGGCTTTCAGTTGAGGTGAGGAGTGTAAATATTGTGATGTACAAGCATTGCAGTTGTGTGGGACAGGTTGGATGGCCCAGTTGGTATGTTCCTGTCTGTCACTATCCTACATTCTTACGGTTCTTATGGGAAATGTTATCCAAGAGAAATCACTTGACTAGTCACTGGCACGGGTATGGTGACACCATTTAGCCAGATGCCCTATTTTATAGAAAACACCTCTCACAAAACACAGGTAAATGTACTTCCCATATATATTTAATTTATCATCGACAAACATTCAGTAACCAAGGAAGTAGAATACTCATAATGACCAAAAAACACCCAAACAGTCTGCTTTTATGCAATGTCCAATGACAGTATCTATTACTCATTTTTTATTTACTAATCAGAAATGCAATGAGCCACATCTGGATTCCTAATTGTCCACAAGTGGCTAGTAGATAACGTATTGGACACACTGATGGAGGATGCCTGAGTTGGAACTAATAGATACATCAAAGGATTAATGTATTACAAAAATATTAACAAGATGCACTTAAGTATTAACATGGTATATCAAAATATTAACAGAAAACCATTATTGAAGTATATTTTAAAATTCTCTTCATGTTATCAAATCCCTTGATAGCCTTGCCCATCCCTTTTTCTGAAACTTCTTCTAGCCCTACAAACCTGCCAAGAACTCTGCGCTTCTTCAATTCCAGCCTCTTGCACATCCCTAATTTCCTTTGCCCCTTAATTGGCAGCTGTGCCTTCAGTTATCTATGCCATCAACTCTGGAATTCCCTCCCGACACCTCTCTACCTCACCTTCCTCCTTTAAGACACTCCTACCTCTTTGTCCAAACTTTTGATCATCTGTCCTAATATCTCCTTATGCGCCTCAGTGTCAAATTTTGTCTGATAACATGAAACACCTTGGACTATCAGAAAGCACTATACATCCAACAACAATTCATATTAACTTAGGACCATAGGCCTGGATTTTTCCTATGGCAGGCGGGCTGGGAGGGAGCGGGTGGGGGTGAGCGCGGAGCCAATCGCCGCCCGTGATTGGCTGCGTGCTGCCATTTTACGTGGGCAGGCCAATTAAGACCCGCCCAGCTTAACGCGCGGCCAGTAGCACTCAGCACTACATGTACGGGCGTGGAGAGAGGGGAGAGTCAGGGCCTGCGCTCTTTTGCGTGCATGCACGCGAAAGAGCACAGCAATCTCCCTGAAGCACGGAACTGCCTCAGGGAGATTGAAGGGTTATGAAAATAATTAAAGAATCGAATGAAAAAATTATTTAAACATGTCCCCTCATGTGACTATGTCACATGAGTTGGGACATGTTTGTAAAGGTGGGAAAATGTATTTATTTATTTTATAAAAGCTTCAGGAAACCTCATCCCGCTCGTGGATGAGGCTTCCTGAAAAACATGAAGGCCACTTGGGCAGTTCGCCTGCCTGCCAACCTTATGGTTGGACAGGCAACGTTCTTACGTAATTTAATTAGTCCCTTAATGACCTTAACAGGCCTTTGACAGTTCGGCGGGCGCGCAGCTGACTCCAGCGCGCGCCCGCCAAATGAAACATCACAACGATGCACGATGACATCGGGATGCACGCCTGACGCCATTGCGCAACATTTTACACATTGGCGTGTCGGTCCCACCCCCGCACACTGACCGGAAGATACTGCCCATAGGAACATAGGAGCAGGAGTAGGCTATTTGGCCCTTCGAGCCAGGTCCACCAGTCGATAAGATCATGGCTGATCTGCTTGTGGTCTCAGCTCCACTTTCCTGTCTGCCCCCTGTAACCCTTGGCTCCCTTGCCTAACAAAAATTTGTCTAACTCCACCTTCAATAAATTCAATGATCCAGCCTACACTACTTATGTCCCAAGGCATTTCATAGGAGCATTATAAAACAAGGCATGACACAGAGCCACGCAGGGAGATATTAGGTCAAATTATCAAAAGCTTGGTCAAAGAGATAGGAGTGTCTTAAAGGAGGAAGGTGAGGTAGAGAGGCGGAGAGGTGTAGGGAGGGAATTCAAGAGCTTGGGGTCCAGACAACCCCGAGGACACGGCCACCAATGGTGGAGCAATTAAAATCGGAGATGATCAGGAGGCCAGATTAAGGTAAGCACAGGAATCCCAGAGCATTGCGGAGCTGGAGGAGATTATAGATAGGGAGGGGCAAGTTCATGGAGGGATTTGAAAACAAGGATGAGAATTTTAAAAACAGGATGTTGCTTGACCAGGAGCCAATGTAGGTCAGCAAGCACAAGGGTGATAGGAGAACGGGACATGATTCATAGAAACATAGAAAATAGGAGCAGGAGTAGGCCATTCGGCCCTTCGAGCCTGCTCCGCCATTCATTATGATCATGGCTGATCATCCAACTCAATAGCCTGCTCCCGCTTTCTCCCCATATCCTTTGATCCCTTTCGCCCCAAGAGCTATATCTAACTCCTTCTTGAAAACATACAATGTTTTGGCCTCAACTACTTTCTGTGGTAGCGAATTCCACAGGCTCACCACTCTCTGGGTGAAGATATTTCTCATCTCAGTCCTAAATGGTCTACCCCATATCCTCAGACTGTGACCCCTGGTTCTGGACTCCCCCATCATCGGGAACATCCTTCCTGCATCTACCCTGTCTAGTCCTGTTAGAATTTTATAGGTTTCTATGAGATCCGCCCTCATTCTTCTGAACTCCAGTGAATATAATCCTAACCGACTCAATCTCTCCTCATATGTCAGTCCCGCCATCACAGGAATCAGTCTGGTAAACCTTCGCTGCACTCCCTCTATAGCAAGAACATCCTTCCCCAGATAAGGAGACCAAAACTGCACACAATATTCCAAGGGTGGTCTCACCAAGGCCTTGTATAATTGCAGCAAGACATCCCTGTTCCTGTACTCGAATCCTCTGGCTATGAAGGCCAACATACTATTTGCCTTCTTTACCGCCTGCTGCACCTGCATGCTTACCATCAGCGACTGGTGTACGAGGACACCCAGATCTCGTTGCACATTCCCCTCTCTCAATTTATAGCCATTCAGATAATAATCTGCCATCCTGTTTTTGCTACCAAAGTGGATAACCTCACATTTATCCACATTATACTGCATCTGCCATGCATTTGCCCACTCACTCAGCTTGTCCAAATCACACTGAAGCATCTCTACATTCTCCTCACAGCTCACCCTCCCGCCCAACTTTTGTGTCATCTGCAAATTTGGAGATACTACATTTAGTTCCCTCATCTAAATCATTAATATATATTGTGAATAGCTGGGGTCCCAGCACCGATCCCTGCAGTACTCCATTAGTCACTGCCTGCCATTCGGAAAAAGACCCGTTTATTCCTACTCTTTGTTTCCTGTCTGTCTGGACAGTTTTCTATCCATCTCAATACACTACCCCCAATCCCATGCGCTTTAATTTTACTCGCCAATCTCTTATGTGGGACTTTGTCGAAAGCCTTCTGAAAGTCCAAATAAACCACATCCACTGGCTCCCCCTCATCAACTCTACTAGTTACATCCTCGAAAAATTCCAGTAGATTTGTCAAGCATGTTTTCCCTTTCATAAATCAATGCTGACTCTGTCCTATTCTGCCACTGTTTTCCAAGTGCTCAGCTATTAAATCTTTTATAATGGACTCTAGAATTTTCCCCACTACCGACATCAGGCTGACTGGAATTCCCTGTTTTCTCTCTACCTCCCTTTTTAAATAGTGGGGTTACATTAGCTACCCTCCAATCTGTAGGAACTGAGTTGTGAGTTAAGACACAGGCAGCAGAGTTTTGGATGACTTCAAGTTTATGGAGGGTAGAAAGTGAGAGACCAGCCAGGAATGTGTTGCAATAGTCAAGTTGAGAGATAACAAAGGCATGAATGAAGCTTTCAGCAGCAGATGAGCTGAGGCAGGGTGATGTCAGTTGATGTTACAGAGTGGAAACACGTAGTATTCATAATGGCACAAATATATGATCTGATGCTCACCTCAGGGTCAGAAATGGTACCAAGGCTGCGAATAGTCTGGTTTAGTCTCAGACTATTACCAGGGAGAGGAATGGAGTCAGTAACTAGGAAGAGGAGTTTGGAGCAAGTCAAAGAATATGACTTCAGTCTTCCCAATATTTAGTTCTGGATGTCGATAATTTACTAACAGTGGAGGAGTTGAGAGAGGTGGGGGTGAGGTAGAGCTGGGTGTCATCAGCGTACATGTGAAAACTAACACTGTGCTTTCGGATGGTGTCACTGAGGGGCAGCATGTAGATAAGAAATAGGAGGGGGCCAAGGATAGATCCTTGGGGGACACCAGAGGTAATGGTGAGCTAACAGGAAGAGAAGCCATTTCCAGTGATTCTCTTGTTTCGATTAGATCGATAAGAATGGAACCAGGTGAGAGCAGGTCCCACCCA
This sequence comes from Cetorhinus maximus, assembly GCF_964194155.1. Lineage (NCBI taxonomy): Eukaryota > Metazoa > Chordata > Chondrichthyes > Lamniformes > Cetorhinidae > Cetorhinus > Cetorhinus maximus. The sequence goes on along the minus strand of NC_135917.1, from coordinate 15,841,580 downwards.
GCTGGACGACAGTGGAGAGGTGTTCACAGTATCACAGAATCTTTACAGTGTCAGAAGGAGGCCATTCGGCCCATTGAGTCTACTCTGGCTGTCTGAAAGTGCATTCTGCCTAGTCCCACTCCCCTGCCTCATCCCCCTAACCTTGCACATTGTCTTTTTTGAGGTAGCAATCCAATTCCCTTTTGAATACCTTGATCGAACCTGCCTCCACCACCCTCTTGGGAAGTTTGTTCCAGACTCCAACCACCCTCTGGGTGAAAATGTTTTTCCTCACATCACATTTACTCCTTTTGACAATTATTTTGAACCCGTGCCCTCTAGTTCTTGATGTGCTCTTGAGTGGGAATAGTTTCTCACTATTTCTCACTGTCCATGCCCCTCAGGATCTTGAATATCTCCATCAATTCTCCTCTCAGCCTTCTTTTCTCCAAGGAAAACAGTCCCAACCTCTCCAATCTATCCACATAGCAACAGTTCTTTATCCCTGGAATCATTCTTGTGAATCTCCTCTGTACTCTCTCCAATACCTTCACATCCTTCCTCAAGTATGGCGCCCAAACTTGGACATAATACTCCAGATGAGGCCTAACTAGTGTCTTAAACAAGTTCAACATGACCTCCTTACTCTTGTACTCAATGCCCCTATTAATAAAGCCTAAGATACTATATGTTTTATTAACTGCTCTCTCAATATGCCCTGCCATCTTCAATGACCTATGTACACATACACCAACGTCCCTCTGTTCCTGCACCTCCTTTAGAGGTTCTCCCTTTATTTCATATTGCCTAACCATATCTTTCCTGCCAAAATGAATTACCTCACACTTCTCTGCATTGAACTTAATCTGCTACTTGTCTGCCCAATCCACCAACATGTCTATGTCCTTTTGAAACTCAAGACTATCCCCATCACAGTTGACAACATTTCTAATCTTCGTATCATCTGCAATTTTGAAATCATGCCCTGCACACTGCAGTCTAGGTCATTAATATATATCAGGAAGAGCAAGAGTCCCAACACTGACTCCTGAGGAACTTTGCTACAAACCTTCCTCCAATCTGAAAAACAACCATTTATCACTACTCTCTGTTTCCTGTCACTCAGCCAATTTCTTATCCAAGTGCCCACTTTCCCTTTTATTCCATGATCTAGAAAGTCCATTGTGTGGCACTGTACCAAATGCCTTTTGAAAATCCATATACACCACATCAAAAGCATTTCCTTTATTAACCTTCTCTGTTACCTCCTCCAGTAAGTTAGTTAAACATGATTTTCCCTTCATGAATCCATGCTGGCTTTCCTTAATTATCCTGCACTTGTCTAAGTGATTATTGATTTTTTCCCATGCTATAGTTTCTAGAAGTTTCCCTACCACTGAAGTCAGATGACCGATCTGTAGTTGCCAGCTTTATCCTTGCACCCCTTTTTGAACAAGGGTGTAACATTCACAATTCTCCAGTCCTCTGGCACCTCCCCTGTGTCTAAGGAAGGCTGGAAGATTATCACTAGTGCTTCGGCAATTTCCACACTCACTTCCCTCAGTACCCTTGGATGCATCTCATCCGCTCCTGGTACCTTATCTATTTTAAGTAAAGGTAACCATTCTAACACCTCCTTACTCTCAATTGTAAGTTCTTCTAGTGTACCAGTTACCTGCTCCCTCACCTCGACCTGGGTAGCAAGTTCTTCCTTTGTAAAGACAGATGCAAATTACTCGTTCAAAACCTCTGCTATTTCTCCAGCCTCCACATGAAAAGTCCCCGTTTTTGTTCCTAATCAGCCCTACTCTTTATTTTACCACACTTTTATTATTTACATGCTTATAGAAGACCTTGGGATTCCCTTTTATGTTCACTGCCAGCCTCTTTTCATGCTCTCCCCTTGTTTTTCTTATTAGTTTCTTCACTTCCCCTCTGGTCCTTCTATATTCAGTGTTGAAGGAGGATAGTGTGGTCAAACCGTGTCAAAGGCTGCAGACAGGTCGAGAAGGACGAGGAGGGAAAGGTTACCTGTGTCACAGTCACACAGGATGTTTTGTGACTTTGATAAGAGCTGTTTCAGGACTGTGGCAGGGACAGAAACCTGATTGGAGGGATTCAAATATGGAGTTCTGGGAAAGATGGGAATGGATTTGGGAGGTGACAACACGTTCAAGGGCTTTGGAGAGGAAAGGGAGGTTGGAGATAGAGTGGTAGTTTGCATGGACAGTGAGACTAAGAGTTTTTTTTTTAAGAGAGGAGTAATGATGGCAGATTTAAAGAGGAGAGGGACGTCACCTGAAGAGAGGGAACCATTTATAATATCGGCTAACATCGGGACCAGGAGGGGAAGTTGGGTGGTCAGCAGTTTAGTGGGAATAGGGTTGAGGGAGCAGGAGGTGGTCTTCATGGACAAGCTGAACACAGAGGACACGAAAGAGATAGCAGAGAAACTGGAGAAAGCTCAGGGCTAGAGGAGGGGGAGCTTTAGAGGAAGGTTGGCTGGGTGGGCAAGCAGAAGGGAGTGAGGCAGCAGAAGCAAGCTGAATGGATGGTCTCGATATTAGTGAGAAAGAAGTCCATGAGCTCCTCGTTGGAGGTGAGGGCAAAGAAGACAGGGGAGAGGGATTTAAGAAGATGATTTGCAATAGAGAAAAGAAGTCTGGGGTTATTTTTGCATTCCAGGACGATCCTGAAACAGTGAACAGTTTTAGCAGAAGACTGTAGGACCCGATAGTGTTTTAAGTGGTCTTATTAACAAAATATTCCAAACTATTAAGAGTGTATGTATTAATGAGTACAAAGTAATTAAGTATATCAAAGTATAAACAGAGTATTTCAAAATAGTAGCAGCTTATCAAAATGTATATGAAGAGCAAGGTATCGACAATGTCATTCAAAGTATTAAGAATGTTTATCCAAGAATTATTGGAATACATCAAATTCTTAGTTGTTGGTAAAATATAAGCAAATTATCCTGTTTTCCTGTTATCTACATAAATTCTCTGCAGTTTCAATATTTTTCTTGGCAGATTTCACTGATGCTCTGAAAATTGATTCCCGGCCTGTACTCCATTAGCTGATCTCAGTCAGAGCAGTAGTAGGCCTGCTGTAAATCATCTTAATGCTTCTCCGTTAGGAGGGTTGAAACAGCAAGGGTCCCTGCTGCTACTAAGCTGTGGTTCAGTGGGTAGCACTCTTTCCACTAAGCCAAAAGGTCCTGGGTTAAAGACCCTCTCCAGAGACTTGAACACAATCCACGCTGACACTCCAGTGCAGTACTCAGGAAAAGCTGCACTTTCAGAGGTGCCATTTTTCAAATGAGGCATTAAACCAAGACCCAGTCTGCCTGCAAACATACATATGAACAATGATGGACAGGGAAAGACCCCCTGTTCTTTTCAGCCTGTCACACACAATTGCAAGGTCTTGGGCATCACAATATATCCCCTCCATACCCAATCTGAAACCATGTGATCACAAAGGCTATGGGCCCTGACAATATTCCGGCAATAGTACTGAAGACCTGCGCTCCAGAACTTGCCGCACCCCTAGCCAAGTTGTTCCAGTACAGCTACAACATTGGCATCTACCCAGCTATGTGGAAAATTGCCCAGGTATGTCCTGTACACAAAAAGCAGGACAAATCCAACTATCACCCCATCAGCAAAGTGAAGGAAGGAGTCATCAACAGTGCTATCAAGCAGCACTTACTCAGCAATAACCTGCTCACTGATGCCCAGTTTGGGTTCCGCCAGGGCCACTCGGCTCCTGACCTCATTACAGCCTTGGTTCAAACATGGACAAAAGTGCTGAACTCCCGAGGTGAGGTGAGAGTGACTGTCTTTGACATCAAGGCAGCATTTGACCGAGTGTGGCATCAAGTAGCCCTAGCATAACTAGAGTCAATGGGAATCAGGGAAAACTCTCCACTGGTTGGAGTCATACCTAGCACAAAGGAGTTCCAAAGAAGAGTCGTACTGGACTGGAAATGTTAACTCTGTTTCTCTCTCCACAGATACTGTCAGACCTGCTGAGTTTTTCCAGCACTTTCTATTTTTATTTCAAATTTCCAGCATCTGCAGTATTTTGCTTTTATTTTAGTGTTTAATTCACTGCCACTTCTCTTCCAGGAATGCCTACCTTGAAGAAGTCAGCAGGTCTGACAGCATCTGTGGAGCGGAAGACAGAGTTAACATTTTGAGTCCGTATGACTCTTCTTCAGAACTTCAGTTAATAAGGCCGTCCTGAAGAAGAGTCATACGGACTCGAAACGTTAAGTGTGTTCCTCTCCTCAGATGCTGTCAGACCTGCTGAGTTTTTCCAGCAATTTTTGTTTTTGTTTCAGATTTCCAGCATCCGCAGTATTTTGCTTTTACCTTGAAGAAGTACTGTTCTTCTCTCTGACGGGATTTCCATTTGTCTCTTTCACCATGTTCGCCTTCATTGCTTTCCAATTCCCTCCTGGTGTTTGATAAAGTGATTATCAAAACTCGCTTTCACAGCCATATATCCTTCCTCAGTGACTGTCTCCAGCTCTAACTTACTCCACATGGAATCCAACTGAAGTTCCATCCTTCATTTTCAAATCCATCCAAGATTACATGTATCTCTGAGACATACTACGTTCCTCGGACTGCTGTTCTTGCTGCATACTGAGATCCACACTCAGTGCCATGCGCCACCATATGTACACACTCGACCTCTCCCTCCAGCAGCACCAACTCACAGAATCACACAGTGCAGAAGAGGCCCTTTGGCCCATCGGGTCTGCACCGACACGTGAGAAACACCTGACCTACCTACCTAATCCCATTTACCAGCACTTGGCCCATAGCCTTGAATGTTATGACATGCCAAGTGCTCATACAGGTACTTTTTAAAGGATGTGAGGCAACCCGTCTCCACCACCCTCCCAGGCAGTGAATTCCAGACCGTCACCACCCTCTGGGTAAAAAAGTTTTTCCTCACATCCCCCCTAAACCTCCTGCCCCTCACCTTGAACTTATGTCACCTCGTAACTGATCCTTCAACTAAGAGGAACAGCTGCTCCCTATCCACTCTGTCCATGCACCTCATAATCTTGTACACCTCGATCAGGTCGCCCCTCAGTATTCTCTGCTCCAACGAAAACAACCCAAGTCTATCCAACCTCTCTTCATAACTTAAATGTTTCATCCCAGGCAACATCCTGGTGAATCTCCTCTGCACCCCCTCCAGTGCAATCACATCCTTCCTATAATGTGGCAACCAGAACTGCACACAGTACTCCAGCTGTGGTTTCTGAAACATGACTCATGGGCTTTACAAATTTGAGGAAAAGGTCTAAACCTACCTGAGTCCTTTGGAGAGGTCAGGTACTCTTTGGGATTGTTAAGAGTAGACATGAGTATGTGTAAAAGGTGGATAAGGTCTGTGGAACTTTCAAGCAGTCTAGTCATTTAAATCCCCTGTCCTTTAAACTTTGCTAAAAAAAAACAGCCTGCTGTGATTCTCAGTTGAAAGAAAAATGGTGCTTGCAATTTAAATACCTGTTTGTTGACATAAGCCTGAGAACTATCATTATGGGATTAGTACAGCTTGACTGCTTCCACAATCTATAGTCATCACAGTGGGGGGACTTGTAAATTCACAGTTTGATTGACAGCTCCAAGTGGTTATAAAGAGATTAGCTGTTTTTCATGTGGGGCTATGAATACAAATGTTTACTTTTATAAGGGATTAAGTACTTGTAGGGGTTTAAATGTTTTGAATGTTTCTTTTTAATCAAAGATTTTTTTTAATATACTGAAGTCTGTAATAGATACTTAAAACTTTATTTTATTTCATCTTCAGCATAGGTCCTGATATCTGCCCATGGTGGATACTGAATGAGTTGGCATGGAGGGTGTAACAGCAAAGGGTGGTGGGCATGGGTTGGCACTAAGTTGACATGGAGCCAATAAAGAGCTATGGGGATGAGTGGAGTGTCATGGGTTGGCATAAGTTAGCACTAAGTTGTCATGGAGGCTATGCAGGACCATAGGGGATGGGGAGAGAGGCATAGGCTGGCATGGAGGGTGTGAGGGTGGAGGTGGGGGCATCAGTTGGCATGGATGTGGCATGAGGGGTGAGGGCTAGACGGCCTTATTGCTTTTACTATAACTGGGACAAAGTCCCAGGACACCGAGGCGAGCCTTTTAAACAGCTCACCTTTACACTTGGCGGGTCCTGTGGCTGCCTGCGCATGGTTTCCAGGGGCGGCAGGCCTGACTCCAGTTAGCTCCACCTCGCTGGAATGAAAATCCGAACATTCAGGGAAGTTTCTCCTGAGTTAGATTTGGGGAATTGGGAGCGAAAATCTAGCTCCATTAATTATTTCCAGCTGAAAAGTCACATTGGCAACAACATGGTCATGCTGTAGCAGATGACCCAATTCAGAAACAATTGCGGGTTATCAATTGGCATCAGCTGGCACTAATTTGGCATGGCCTGGAATAATGTCAGAGGTATCTGAATGCCTTCACCCCCACTTTGACTTGCAGAATGAACTAACTGTCCAAAGGACACCAACTCATAATTGCAGTTGTGTTTTTATTTATTCTTTCATGGATGTGGGTGTCACTGGCAAGGCCAGAATTTGTTTTCTATACCCAATTGTAATTAAGCTGAGTGACTTGCTGGACCATTTCAGAGGGCAGTTAAAAGTCAACTACGTTACTTTGGCTCTGGAGTCACATGTAGGCCAGACCAGGTAAGGACAGCAGATTTCCTTCCCAAAAGGACATCAGTGAACCAGATGGGTTTTTACAACAATCAATGATAATTGTCATGGTTACCATTACTAAGACTAGCTTTATAATTCCAGATTTATTACTTGAATTCAAATTCCACCAGCTGTTGTGGTGGAATTTGAACCCAGAGGATAGGATTACTAGTCCAGTGACATTACCACTGCTCCACCAGCCCCCAAAAAGTGTTGGAAAAGTATTGCAAAAAAGTGTGATGCCCGTGGCACAGCGAACACACATCAGCATAGGAGGTTGCATCCTTGGACTCCCCAACAGCCTCCATTGGCCCACGATGTCAACAGAGCTCAAACAATGCATTGCGAAGTACGATATTTGCTTTGCTCCTCTCAGTTCGCCAAAATAAGGAATCAAGACTATAGCACAGGATTGTGGCTAGGCCTTGGTCAAAGGTTGAAGCAGGCTTTTGTGATTAGCCAGCCTCACTTCCATTCTTACATGTAGTGTTCTGAGAGAACTGCAAGAGATGTTTAACATATTAGGGTATCAGACATCCAATGATGGATAACGATCCACAACTTGCACCAACAGAATTTGTAGTGTTTGCCAAGACAAGGCAATTTAAACATCTCACTACCTGCAGTCCAATGGCAAAGCAGAGAATACTGTCAAGATCATTAAATGACTCTTCACAAAATGCAGAGTCCAATCAGTTTCTAGCTCTATTAGACTGCCACAGTGTGCCAAGTGATTGTGTAGGAACAAGCCCTGCACAGAGACATATGGGTCATAGGTGCAAAATACAACTGCCAATAACGGGAACATTTCTACAGCCCTGATATTCAACTGAGAAAGACACTCGTGAGCTTGTTTGCATGAAACAACATTAGCAGTATTACTATGATAGGAATGCACGCTGGTTGTACACAGCAGATGAAAGTCCCTGGCCAGAGTACTTGGAATGCTGGAACATGCACAAGTGTGGTGGACCGCAGAAATTACAATGTTCAAGTTGGAGGTTCCTCATACCACAGGTATCAGCATTGATTGATTTACACTGATGAGCCACCTGTAAGCAGAACTTCTGAGATTGAGGATTTTTCTGAAATGCAAGTCCACTGAACTGTTGACAGTCTCCAAAGCAAGTAGCAACCACTACAACACCAAAACTCCTGATAGTCAGACAGGAATTACCGATTGTAGATATGGAAGCAGCAGAGTCAGTTTTCATCTCAATTGAAGGACTGTTCATTTTCATGCTGCCTGCTTTGTGATTCTGCGGTTTGTTTCAGTTAGTTTCAGAGCTCCTCTATGTGTGTGTTTTCTGAACACTGAAAAAGTTAGATAAGTGTACCTATTGCATTTGAGAGAAAGGATGTGACGTGCAGTGTACATTTGCTATATGTGTGTGGCATTTAAGTTACCATAACATGATCCCTTTGTTCTGTTTCTCCTGTGAGGGCGTGACCCAAGGAAGCAGTAGGTTTGTGGAGCTCCTCCCCCTTATGTTATACAGTAAGTTCTCACTATAAGTCACACCACTTAAAGTCATTTTGCTTTAACGTTGTTTACTCTTTAGGACCTTTTTCAGGAGAGAGGCACAGTGGGAAAGGTGAGAGAGACAGAGTGGGAAAGGAGAGAGAGACAGAGTGGGAAAGGAGAGAGAGACAGAGTGGGAAAGGAGAGAGAGACAGAGTGGGAAAGGAGAGAGAGACAGAGTGGGAAAGGAGAGAGAGACAGAGTGGGAAAGGAGAGAGAGACAGAGTGAGAAAGGGGAGAAAGAGACAGTCAGACAGACAGATAGTCAGGGTGGGAAGGGAAAGAGACACACACAGTGGGAAAGGAGAGAGAGAGAGAGAGAGAAAGAGGCAGAGTGGGAAAGGAGAGAGGCAGACAGACAGGTTGGGAAGGGAAAGAAACACACACAGAGGGAAAGGAGAGAGAGAGAAAGAGGCAGAGTGGGAAAGGAGAGAGAGAAACAGAGTGGGGAATGGGAGAGAGGTAGAGAGGAAGAGTGGGAAAGGGGAGAGGGTGGGAGAGATGCAAAGTGGGAAAGGAGAGAGAGACGCAGTGGGAAAAGAGAGAGAAAGAGGCAGAGTGGGAAAGGCGAGAGAGACAGAGTGAGAAAGGGGAGAGAGACAGAGTAGGAAAGGAGAGAGAGAGACAGAGTGGGAAAGGAGAGAGAGACAGAGTGGGAAAGGAGAGAGACAGAGTGGGAAAGGAGAGAGAGACAGAGTGGGAAAGGAGAGAGAGACAGAGTGGGAAAGGAGAGAGAGACAGAGTGGGAAAGGAAAGAGAGACGGAGTGGGAAAGGAGAGAGAGGCAGAGTGGGAAAGGAGAGAGAGACAGAGTGGGAAAGGAGAGAGAGACAGAGTGGGAAAGGAGAGAGAGGCAGAGTGGGAAAGGAGTGAGAGGCAGAGTGGGAAAGGAGTGAGAGGCAGAGTGGGAAAGGAGAGAGAGACAGAGTGGGAAAGGAGAGAGAGACAGAGTGGGAAAGGAGAGAGAGACAGAGTGGGAAAGGAGAGAGAGACAGAGTGGGAAAGGAGAGAGAGACAGAGTGGGAAAGGAAAGAGAGACGGAGTGGGAAAGGAGAGAGAGGCAGAGTGGGAAAGGAGAGAGAGACAGAGTGGGAAAGGAGAGAGAGACAGAGTGGGAAAGGAGAGAGAGACGGAGTGGGAAAGGAGAGAGAGAGACAGAGTGGGAAAGGAGAGAGAGGCAGAGTGGGAAAGGAGAGAGAGACAGAGTGGGAAAGGAGAGAGAGACAGAGTGGGAAAGGAGAGAGAGACAGAGTGGGAAAGGAGAGAGAGACAGAGTGGGAAAGGAGAGAGAGACAGAGTGGGAAAGGAGAGAGAGAGACAGAGTGGGAAAGGAGAGAGAGAAAAAGGCAGAGTGGGAAATAAGAGAGAAAGTGACAGAGTGGGAAAGGGGAGAGAGGCAGAGTAGGAAAGGGGAGAGAGAGGGAGAGAGACAGAGTGGGAAAGGAGAGAGAGAGGCAGAGTAGGGAAGGGGAGAGAGACAGAGTGGGAAATGGGAGAGAGAGGGAGAGAGGCAGAGTGGGAAAGGAGAGAGAGAGGCAGAGTAGGAAAGGGGAGAGAGATGGGGAGAGGTGGAGTGGGAATGGGGAGAGTGAGACAGTGGGAAAGGGGAGGGAGGAGAGAGGCAGAGTGGGAAATGGGAGAGTGAGGGAGAGAGGCAGAGTGGGAAAGGAGAGAGAGGCAGAGTAGGAAAGGGGAGAGAGGTGGAGAGAGGTGGAGTGGGAATGGGGAGAGTGAGACAGTGGGAAAGTGGAGGGAGAAGGAGAGAGGCAGAGTGGGAAAGGAGAGAGAGAGGCAGAGTAGGAAAGGGGAGAGAGATGGAGAGAGGTGGAGTGGGAATGGGGAGAGTGAGACAGTGGGAAAGTGGAGGGAGAAGGAGAGAGGCAGAGTGGGAAAGGAGAGAGAGAGGCAGAGTAGGAAAGGGGAGAGAGATGGAGAGAGGTGGAGTGGGAATGGGGAGAGTGAGACAGTGGGAAAGTGGGGGAGAAGGAGAGAGGCAGAGTGGGAAAGGGGAGAGTGAGGGAGAGAGGCAGAGTGGGAAAGGAAAGCAAGCAAAAAGTTGAGCTGAGGTTCAGGAGTGCTGTGTGTGAGACACAGAAGCTGTTTGTTTAGGTGATTTAGTGTTATTCAAATTCAATGGATATACAGGACGGAATTTTACGGCCCTGTGAGCTGTTCAAAAGACCATTGCTTCTGCGGGACTAGAAAATCTGGCCGGTGGGCGGGGCCATAAAATTCTGTCCAGTATTTCTGTTGTATTCAATGATTCATTTTATTTTGCAAGTTGTTCCAGCTAGGAAGGCACAATGCTGCACGTGTACAATACAGTATTTCAACTTGTCCATTGGTTCTGCTGGGCAAGGAATATCTGAAGTGACCCAACTCAAGCTTTAACATTGATTCATTTGCGAGCCCACGATTCACTTAAAAGTAGTTTCACTTAAAGTCGTGACTTTTAGGAACGCAACAACTTAAAGTGAGAACTTACTGTATGCTTAATAAAACGTTGATACTCTTTCTAACAGCTCTCGATACATTTACTATTTCAAGGAGTATCAACAGAGTAAAGCTCCCTCTACACTGTCCCCATCAAAACACTCCCAGGACAGGTACAGCACGGGGTTAGATACAAAGTAAAGCTCCCTCTACACTGTCCCCATCAAACACTCCCAGGACGGGTACAGCACAGGGTTAGATACAGAGTGAAGCTCCCTCTACACTGTCCCCATCAAACACTCCCAGGACAGGTACAGCACGGGGTTAGATAGAGAGTAAAGCTCCCTCTACACTGTCCCCATCAAACACTCCCAGGACAGGTACAGCATAGGGTTAGATACAGAGTAAAGCTCCCTCGACACTGTCCCATCAAACACTCCCAGAGCAGGTACAGCACGGGATTAGATACAGAGTAAAGCTCCCTCTACATTGTTCCCATCAAACACTCCCAGGGCAGGTACAGCACTGGGTTAGATACAAAGTAAAGCTCCCTCTACACTGTCCCCAACAAACCCTCCCAGGGCAGGTAAAGCACGGAGTTAGACACAGAGTAAAGCTCTCTCTACACTGTCCCCATCAAACACTCCCAGGGCAGGTACAGCACGGGGTTAGATACAGAGTAAAGCTCCCTCTACACTGTCCCCATCAAACACTCCCAGGACAAGTTCAACGGGGCTAGAAAATCAGTCAGAAGGACTGTGATATAATTGAAGAAATTAGCATAGAAAGGGAGGAAGTTCGAAGTGGTCTGGCAGGCTTAAAAGTGGATGAAATGTATCCCAGGCTGTTGAGTGAGGCACAGGAGGAGACAGCAGGGGCACTGGCAATAATTTTCAATACCTTTCTGGCCACAGGAGAGGTGCCAGAGGACTGGATGACAGCCAATGTGGTACCGTTATTCAAGAAGGGAGGAAGGGATAAACCAGGGAAATACAGGCCAGTCAGTCTAACCTCAGTGGTGGGGAAACTATTGGAATCAATTCTGAGGGACAGAATTAATCTGCACTTGGAGCGGCAGGGATTAATCAAGGACAGTCAGCATGGTTTTGTTATGGGGAGGTCATGTCTGACCAATTTGATTGAATTTTTTGAAAAGATGACCAGGTGTGTAGATGAGGGCAATGCATTTGACGTCGTCTACTTGGACTTCAGCAAGGCTTTTGATAAGGTGCTGCATGGGAGACTGATAACAAAGGTAAGAGCCCATGGGATCCAAGGCAATTTGGCAAATTGGATTCAGAATTGACTGAATGGCAGGAAGCAGGGGGTGATGGTCGAGGGGTGTTTTTGTGACTGGATGCCTGTGTCCAGTGGGGTTCCACAGGGATCGGTGTTGGGTCCCTTGCTGTTTGTGGTATATATAAACGATTTAGACTTGAATGTAGGAGGGTTGATCAGTAAGTTCGCGGATGACATGAAAATTGGTGGGGTGTGAATAGTGAGGAAGATAGCCTTATATTACAGGAGGATATAGACGAGCTGGTCAGATGGGCTGATCAGTGGCAAATGGAATTTAATCCAGATAAGTGTGAGGTGATGCACTTGGGCAGGACAAACAAGGCACGGGAATACACGATGAATGGTAGGACCCTGGGAAGTACCGAGCATCAGAGTACCTTGATGTGTATGTCCACCGGTCCCTTAAGTTAGTGGGACAGGTAGATAAGGTGGTTAAGAAGGCATATGGGACATTTTCCTTTATTATCTGAGGCATAGAATATGAGAGCAGGGAGGTTATGCTGGAACTGTATAAAATGCTGGTTAGGCCACAGCTAGAGTATTGCGTGCAGTTCTGGAATCCGCATTATAGGAAGGATGTGATTGCACTAGAGTGCAGAGGAGATTTACCAGGATGTTGCCTGGGCTGGAGAGTTTCAGTTATGAGGAGAGATTGGATAGACTGGGGTTATTTTCCCTGGAGCAGAGGAGATTGAGGGGGGACATATTTGAGGTGGATAAAATTATGAGGGGCATAGATAGGGTAGACAGGAAGGAACTTTTCCCCTTGGTGGAGGGATCAATAACCAGGGGGCATAGATTTAAGGTAAGAGGCAGGAGGTTTAGAGGGAATATGAGGAAGAATTTTTTCACCCAGAGGGTGGTGGGAATCTGGAACTCACTGCCTGAAAGGGTGGTAGAGGCAGAAACCCTCATAACATTTAAGAAACATTTGGATGTCTACTTGCGATGCCATGGTATACAAGGCCATGGACCTAGTGCTGGAAAATGGGATTAGAATAGTTAGGTACTTGTTTGACTGGCGCAGACTCGATGGGCCGAAGGGCCTTTTTCTGTGCTGTAGACCTCTATGACTCTATAATAGCAAAAAATAGACATCCCACTATAAGCTTTTCCTGTCATCCGTAAGTACTAGTTGTGATCTTCATTATGTCTGGTGAGTTACATGCTATGGATTTATGTCCACAAGGACCTGGCTTCAGACTGTTTCAGCTTATTTTGCATGGGGATCTTACAACCAGTAAAGAGAATAGGTTTTCATTCCAGCAGTCTGAGTGGATTCAAACCAGAGCTGAAAGATAAGTGAAATGATTTATAGTATCATCTATCCTGTATTCATTTTCAAATGTCTGGTCAGCGAGTTAAAATCACAGAGGCTGCAGTAAATTTTCTTGTTAATTTATTTCTGCTGAAAATTTTCCTTGATACAATTGTTTCTGTGTTACTTCTGGGGTCGCAGCAGGAGTCCTGAATGAAATCTGAGATTGCAATGGAATTTCAGACATTGAAATTGTCATGTTTTAAATTAAACCTAAAATACTGTGTGATCAGTCAAACTTATTTAAAGCTTTCATTCAAGGCAGTAAGTGGGGTGCTGAGATGCCACATCACAGTGGAGAGATAATAACCACCCTGAACAATTCCCCATCGCCAAGCGCAACATTAAAAGGGAGTTGCTAGAAGTCAATTAAGGCCGGAATTTTCCAGCCCCATTGACGTCGGGCGTCATGGCAGGTGTGAGTGGAAAATATAGCGGGAAGGCCAAAAATCGGTTTCACGCTTTCGTGAAACCAGTTTGCGATCGTCCGCTCCACTGGCAATTGCGGGCTGCATTTCCTGCCGCTGCATGTTTGGAATGTAATTTTAATACATTTGCATCTAATTATAAGCTCTGCTTGCCAGAATCATCCTTCCACATCAAATTTACCGCCAACAGCAGCGGGAAAACATGCCAGCCCAGAACATGACTTGACAAGTGTGACGTGCCGAAGTCGGGACTTACCGTTAGGGTCTTGCTCACATCGTGGACATCCAAGGGGCAGAAGATGCTGGAGCCCTACAGCAACTAGGCTCGGGAGGAACATCGCATGCTGGGTGGATTCTCATGGACATGGCTCTGCCATGATGCAGCTCACGGAAAGTGGGAGGTGGGCGGCAGCATGTTTCCTCCCTTTGGCAGCTATCAGGTCCTAGCAGCTTCCTATCCTTTGAAGAGTGCTAGCTCTTTGCAGAGACACCCTTTAAACATGGCGCCCAGATTACTGAAGACCTGAGGTGACAGCGGGGCAGGCGAATTAGAGGCCACCCCATCAGCGCCCCAACGTGTTTCCCACAAGTCTATTATTAATGAGGCAAGACACGCTGGGAATGGGACAATACAGCATAAAACGCCGCCATTGCGGCCGATGGGTAAAACATCCTTCTCCCCATCCACTACCGCACTTTGTGCAAATCTGGGACAATTCTGCTCTCGGGCTTCCATGCAGCCTGCACAGAAAGAGGAATATGGGTAGAGATCAGTGGCCCCCACTTCCCTGAGGCTCCTCTTCACGGATAACATAATAGCAACATCAACAGTGTCCATGGAGTACATCACCTGCCGGCACTCACTGCCAGGGTTTAACAACTGGTATTTAGAGTATCCACAGACAAAGAAGTATAAATTAAAAGCTGAAAAGTTTCTCTTAAAAGAATAACGGAGCAAAACTGCAATGTGCAACAGAGTACAAACGTTTAGTTCAACCATATCATTTTTTATATCATTTTAACCCAAGAGTGCACATTTGCTGTCCGCGCATGACATTTGAGTCATCGTCTTGTGATTCCTCAAGTGAATCCTTTTTTCTCTTTCTTCTGCACGTGTTTGTGGTCTGATAAAGCAGCAGACTTGTAAAGCTTCTGCAGCTCCTGAAACTACAATAAATTAACATTATTTTATATGTTTAATAAACAATGATACCCTTTCTAATAACACATGACTATGCCTACTATTTAAAGAGGCATGGACATATGATGGCCGAGGTGGTAGCAATTGTTGAAAGTGACTTTCATTATTTTGGTGGCTATCTCAACAGCAAACGAAGTTTTAAAATTTGCAAGACAACTAAAACATATGCATAATGGCATCAAGACAACCACTATTGTTGGCTCTTGAAATCCACAACATTAATACTGCTGAAAAATGGAAGAGATTCAAGCAAGCATAGAAAAACTGCTCTCTTTATGATGGAGTTGGACCTGAAGCCAGAATGATTTTCACAGTTATGGGGGAAGAAGTATGTGAAGTCTATTCTACGGGGGAGAATTTTTTTCTATGGCGGGTGAGCTGGGTGGGAGCGGGTGGGGGTGGGCGTGGAGCCGATTGCCGCCCACAATCGGCTGCGCGCCACCATTTTACATGGGCAGGCCAATTAAGGCCCCCCCAGCGTAATGCGCGGCCAGTAGTGCTCAGCGCTACCTGTACAGGCAGGGGGAGGGGAGAGTCAGGGCCTGTGAAAGAGCGCAGCAATCTCCCTGAGGCATGGAGCTGCCTCATGCAGATTAAGTAAATAATAAAACATTTTAATAAATAAAGTAAAAAATTATTTAAACATGTCCCCTCATGTGACAGCATCACATGTGCTGGGACATGTTTGTGAAGTAAAATTTATTTATTTATTTTATAAAAGCTTCAGGAAATCTTATCCCGCCCATGGATGAGGTTCCATGAAAAATGCGAAGGCCGCTTGGGCTCTTCATCTGCCCGCCAACCTCAAGGCTGGACGGGCAGCGTTGTTAACAAGTATAATTACATTTTTAATGGCCTTAATAGGCCATTGATAGTACGAAATATCGAAACGATGCGCGATGATGTCAGGACGCACGCCCGACGTCATCGCGCGTCATTTTACGCATTGGCATGTCGGGCCCGCCCCCGCTCGCCGACGGCAATATTCTTCCCCATGTGGGTAAACTAGGCCATGGTTGGAAACAGGGAAAAGATAAAGCTGGTGCTGGGGAAGTTCTCTTGGCATTGCAAGAATGTTCCTTTTGAGAGATAAATGTCCAACAAAAGAATGCAAGAAACTGGTGAAACTGACCAGTATTATAGAGCACTGTGAAAACTCATCAATGGGTATGAGTTTAATCCCATAACATAAGAACATAAGAAATAAGAGCTGGAGTAAGCCATTTGGCCTTTTGAGCCTGCTTCACCATTCAACAAGATCATGGCTAATTTTCCACCTTCCCACACTATCCCCATATCGCTTAATTCTCAAAAATCTATCAATCTCTGTATTGAATACTCAATGTCTGAGCATCTGCATCTCTCTGAGGTAGAGAATTATAAAGATTCACGACCCTTGAGTGAAATTTCTCCTCATTTCAGTCCTAAATGGAAAACTCCTACTTATGAGACTGTGACCCCATGTTCCAGATTCCCCAGACAGGGGAAACACATCTGCCCTGTCATGCCCTTAAGAATTTTATGGCCAGGATTTTCCAGTCGGCAGGTGGGCTCGGCGGGAGCAGGCGGGGGCAGTCACGGAGCTGACTGCCGCCCATGATCAGCTCCGCACCGTGAATTCAATTAAGGATCGCGAGCATAGGCCGCATGCGCGCAAAAGAACGCTTCAATCTCCCTGAGGCAGCTCCGTGCCTCAGGGAGATTAAAGCGCTTTTAAAAAAATTATATCGGGACATTAAAAATTTGATGAAACATGTCCCCTAACGTGACTGTGTCACATGAGATGGGACATGTTTTTATTTTCAAAACCAAGTTTTTATTTAATTTGTATTAGCTTTAGGAAACCTCATCCCGCTCGCAATAGGTTGGACAGGCAGCATAAAATTCAACTTAATTACCTAGTTAATGGCCTTAATAGGCCTTTCAATTATTGGCGGGTGCGCAGCCGACTCCGGCGCGCGCCTGCTGAACAAAATATCGCGTGAGTTCACAATGATGTCGGGACGCATGCCTGACATCATTGCGCATCATTTTACATTCCGGCATGCCTGCCCAATATGTTTTAATTAGATCAACTCTCATTCTTCTAAATTCCAGGGAATCTGCCTGGTCTACTCAACCTCTAGGACAATCCCTTCATCCCAGGATCCAATCTAGCGAACCTTTGTTACTCCTTCTTTAGGTAAGGAGACCAAAACTGTACACAGTACTCCAGGTGCAGTCTTGCCAATGTCCTGTGTAATTGTGGTATGACTTATTTACTCTTACTACAATCAGTTTGAGCAAAAGCTAACATTCCACTTGCCTTCCTAATTGTTTGCTGGCTGTTAACTTTCTGTAATTCATATACAGGGATACCCAGGTTCCTCTGGAAGCAAACATTTCCCAGTCCATCACCATTCAAAAAATATTTTGCTTTTTTATTTTTCAGACTTCACCACATTGTATTCCATCTGTTATGTTCTTGTCCACGTACCCAACCTGTCCATATCCCTCTGCAGCCTCTTTATACCTTCTTCACCGTTAACTTTCCCACCTAACTTTGTATCATTAGCAGACTTGGATATGTTACACTCAGTCCCCTCATTTAAGTCATTAGTATAGATTGCAAATAGCTGACACCTAAGTACATATCCTTGTGGTACCACATTAGTTACAGTGTACCAACCTGGGATACACATAGCGAATGCGGATGCTCTTAGCCACCTACTCTTGCAAGAAAGCATCTCGTGTACTCCTGTATCGCAAGAAATCGTCCTTGCATTGAATTTTTTACGCACATCACCCGTTTGCGCGAAGCAGATCAAGAACTGGACCAATCGAGACCCACTTCTGTCCAAAGCGAGAGACCAGATACTTACAGGATGGTTAAATGAGCCAGTCTCTGAGGAAATTGAACCATTTTTTTACTCACCAATACAAATTGAGTTGTCAGGGCAACATCATACTTTGGGGAGCAAGAGTAGTTGTTCCTGTACCGGGCAGGGAACTGCTCCTAACCTAATTACACAGCCCTCATCCTGGCATTTCTAAAATGAAAATGCTCACCAGGAGTTATATGTCGTGGCCTGTTAGTCCAGTAAGGTCAACAGTGCCAATTACAGCAAAAATTGCCAACCGCAGCCCAGCTACACCCTTGGGAATGGCCTGGCTGATCATGGGTGCAAATCCATATAGACTATGTGAGTCCATTCCTAGGCATGATGTTTTTACTCATAATCAACGCACACTCAAAATGGATGTATATTTTTGAGGTGAAATCACCTATGTCTCATGCCACCATCGAAAGGTTACGCCAATGCTTTTCGACTCATAGACTGTCCAAGGTCATTATATCAGACAATGGAGCCATATTTACAAGTGCTGAATTTCAAAACTTCACCAAATTAAACTGCATTAAATACAGCCGAACTGCGCCTCACCACCCAGCATCAAACGGACTAGCCGAGAGAGCCGTCCAAACTTTCAAAGCAGGACGATAGAAATTGTCAGGAGGAACCTTAGAAACCAAAATCTCACGCTTCCTTCTTAGCTGCCGCACGACTCCACATGCAACAACGGGAGTTCCACCAGCAGAACTGATTATGAAGCGTTGTCTCTGAACAAGACTGAGCCTCGTATTTCCAAATTTGCCAGGGAGGGTAGAGAAGAACCAAGGTAATCAGAAAACAAGCCACGATTTGCATAGTAGAGCACAGAAATTTATAGTAGATGAAGCTGTATGTGTAAGAAATTTTGGAAGCAGTCCAAGTTGTATCCCAGAAATTATTGTCTGTGCTATGTCTTTCATACCAAGTAGACATAGGAGGCCGGATCGTTCATAAACGCATGGATCACCTGAGGAGCAGGGAGACGCTTCCACAGTCAGTGTCGACCACCAAGGAATGTTATCGAACCCATAAGCACCAAAGTACCTGCGACCTGTTATAAACATAACTGATGTCTCCATTCAATCAAATAGTGATGAACTGCCTGTGTCATTATCACAGTTCCTGTCAGTGTCGATCCTGTAGGGAGCTTCAGGCTATATAATTACACCGCTCTATCCAGAATAGAAAACCGCCTCAACGACTCCATTTGTAATTACTGGACCTATATATATAAGTGTATAATCTGAATTCATGACAAAGTGCCAGTGTGATTATTTCTAAGATTTTTGATATTGTTTTCTATTCACCTGTATAAAGTAATTTGTGTAAATAAGGAAGGTAAAACAAGGAATTAGCAGGGAAGGATGTGGTGATTGTTGCTTTAAAGCCAGCCTTACTAAGTAAGGGTCACATGGTCAGAACAGCCAATCAGCACCGAGCACAGGGAAGCTTATAAGGGGCAGAGTTTTCCTAACCTAGAGCCCCTTGCAAGAGGCCTGCAGCTAATTCCGCAGCTCTGTAAATAAAATTGTTCAACTAAAGCCTCTCGGTAGTACATCTCTACAAGGATGTAGAATCGGTTTGGGCAGAGATGAGAATAGTAGGGGAAAGAAGTCACTAGTATGAGTGGTCTACAGGCTCCCTAACGGTGACCACAATGTAGGACAAAGTATACAAGGAGAAATATTGGGTGCTTATGATTAAGGGACAGCAATAACCATGGGTGATTTTAATCTACATATAAACTGCAAAAATCAGATTGGAAGTCGTAGCCTGGATGAGGAGTTCATAGAATGCTTTCGAGATTTTTAGAGCAGCACATTCTGGAATCAACCAGAGAGCAGGTTATATTAGACTTGGTATTGTGTAATGTGACAGGATTAATTAATGACCTCAGAGTGAAGGCACCCCTAGGTAGCAGCAACCACAATATGATGAAATTTTACATCCAGTTTGAAAGGGAGAAGAGTGGGTCTAAGAATAGCATTTTAAACTTAAATAAGGGCAACTATGTGGGCATGAAAGCTGAGCTAGCTGAAGTGAAATGGGATACTAGGCTAGAGGATAGATCAATAGAGAAGCAGTGGCAGACATTTAAGGGTATAATACTCAGAATAAGTACATTCCCACTATAAAGAAAAATTCTAAGGGGAGGACCCACCATCTGTGGCTAACTAAAGAAGTTAAGGAAAGCATCAAACTTAAGGGAAAAAGCATATAACTGTGCGAAGATGAGTGAAAGGTCAGATGATTGGTGAGAACATAAAGAACTGGAGAGAATGACTAAAAGGTTAATCAGGAGTAGGAAATTAAGAGTATGAGGGGAAACTAGCAAGAAATGTAAAAAACGGACAGCAAGAGTTTCTACAGGTATTTAAAAAGGAAAAGAGTAAGTAAAGTGAGTGTTGGTCCTCCAGAGAGTGACAGTGGGGAATTAATAGTAGATAATAAGGAAATGGTGGATGAAGCGAACAGATATTTTGCTTCTGTCTTCAGTATAGAGGGTACAAAAAACATTCCAGTAATCACAGTAAATCAGGAGGTGGGAGGGGAACTTGGTGAAATTACAATCACTAGGGAAGTGGTACTGAGCAAACTGATGGAGCTGTGGGCTGACAAGTCTCCGGGTCCTGATGGACTTCATCCTAGGAGCTTAAAAGAGGAGGCTAATCAGGTAGTAGATGCGTTGGTGTTAATTTTCCAAAATTCCCTAGATTCTGGAAAGGTTCCATCAGATTGGAAAGTAGCAAATATAACCCCTCTATTCAAGAAGGGAGGGAGGTAGAAAACAGGAAACATTAGGCCAGTTAGCCTGACGTCTGTCATGGGGAAGGTGTTCGAATTGATCATTAAGGAGGTTATAGCTGGGCACTTAGAGAAACTCAAGGCAATCGGGAAGAGTCGGCATGGTTTTGTGAAAGGGAAATCACGTTTAACCAATTTACTGGAGTTCTGTGAGGGAGTAACATGTGCAGCGGATAAAGGGGAGCCTGTAGATGTACGGTACTTGGATTTCCAGAAGGCATTTGATAAGGTGCCACATCAAAGGTTATTGCAGAAAATAAAAGCGCATGGTGTAGGGGGTAACATATTAACATGGATAGAAGATTGGCTGGCTGGCAGAAAACACAGCGTATGCATAAATGGGTCTTTTTCTGATTGGCAGGATGTGATGAGTGGAGTCCCACAGGGGTCTGTGCTGGGGCCTCAACTTTTTACAATTTATATCAATGATTTAGATGAGGGGAGTGAAAGCATGGTAGCTAAATTTGCAGATGACACAAAGATAGGTAGGAAAGTATGTTATGAAGAAGACATAAGGCGGTTGCAGACAGATGTAGATAGGTTGAGTGAGTGGGCAAAAATCTGGCAGATGGAGTATAATGTAGGAAAATGTGAAGTTGTTCACTTTGGCAGGAAGAGTAAAAAAGCAGAGTATTACCTAAATGGAGAACAGCTGCATAATTCCGAGATGCAGAGGGACCTAGGTGTTCTAGTACATGAGTCACAAAAAATTAGTATGCAGGTACAGCAAGTAATTAAGAAGGCTAATGAAATGTGATCCTTTATTATGAGAGGAATTGAACATAAAAGTAAGGATAAAAACAAAAAGCTAAAAGCTACTGCGGATGCTGGAAATCCAAAACAAAAACAGAATTACCTGGAAAAACTCAGCAAGTCTGGCAGCATCGGCGGAGAAGAAATCAGTTAACGTTTCGAGCCTTCATGGCCCTTCGGCAGAACTGGAGCATAGTTAGAAGAAAGGAGAAATTTTATATTTCTCCTTTCTTCTAACTATGCTCCAGTTCTGCCGAAGGGCCATGAAGGCTCGAAACGTTAACTGATTTCTTCTCCGCCGATGCTGCCAGACTTGCTGAGTTTTTCCAGGTAATTCTGTTTTTGTTATAAAAGTAAGGATGTTATGCTTCAGTTATACAGAGCATTGGTGAGACCATAATCTCGAATACTGTGTGCAGTTTTGGTCTCCTTATTTAAGGAAGGATGTAAATGTGTTGGAGACGGTTCAGAGGAGGTTTACTAGATTGATACCTGGAATGAGCAGGTTGTCTTATGAGGAAAGGCTGGACAGACTGGGCTTGTTTCCACTGGAATTTAGAAGAGTGAGGAGTGGCTTGATTGAAGTATATATTATTCTAAACAGTATTGATAAGGTGGATGTGGAAAGGATATTTCCTCTGGCGGGAGAGTCCAGAACTACGGGACACTGATAAAAAATTAGGGGTCGCCCTTTTAGGACAGAGATGAGGAGGATTTTTTTCTCAGAGGGTTGTGTGACTTTGGAATTCTCTGCCTCAGAAGGTGGTGGAGGTGGGGTCATTGAATATTTTTAAGACAGAGGTAGATAGATTCTTGTTAGCCAAGGGAATCAAAGGTTATCAGGGTTAGATAGGAATGTGGAATTTGAAACACAAACAGATCAGCCATGATCTTATTGAATGGCGGAGCAGGCTCAAGGGGCCGAATGGCTTACTTCTGGTCCTATCTCGTATGTTTGTATGTTCAACGCCACCGGACTGGGATGTCCTACAAGTCCTCGCAGCCGCAGCTCATCCTGGAGAAGCTGGCGGTTGTGAGCAACCACATCCTGGGACTTACGAAGATGCCTCCAGCATTGCCTTTCACTCATTTCTAGGTAAGAGCACCACCTGCGGTACACCCGTGCCTGGGCCAATGGTCACCTCTGCAGCGGACCCTGTTCACCAGCATCCTGACCTTCTAGAGGTCCCGCTGCCTCTTGCTGCTCAGGCCCTTGCTCCCCCCTGGCCCTGTGCCAACCTGCAATGGGCCCTCCTTCTCCTCATCTAGATAAGAACCATTCCCAAGATAGGGTTACCTGCAGCCTGCATCATCGACACCTCAGCGGATGTGTGAATGAATTGAAGTGATACGTTTAGTGAGCATGTCCTTTACATGTTTCTCTCCATTGCAAAGCCAGCAGGCAAGTGCTCAGCCCTTCACCTGGCCTCTGTCTAGACATGGCCTCCCCACCCCACCCCTTCCAGGTGAAGGACATCCTGGAGGACCAGAGATGGGTGTTCCTCCCGTTCATACATGACTGTGCATAGAGACATTGCACATTGACTGAGTAATGAGAGCCGTGTGTGAGAATCCTCCCTCAGATACGATTCAGCTTACCTCCACTACCCTTGGCATCGTACCACATGAGTCCTTGTCAGCCATGACCATTCACCCAGGAGGATGGAGGTTTGGAGTGGGAAGTTTGCTGCCCCTTGGAGGAATTCACCTCCCTCCCTCCCATCATCCCTGCCTCGGACAGCAGCAGATGGCAAATCACCCAGGATCACCCAGCTCCAGACCTTGATGGGTTCTCACTGGAATATGACCCATTAGTCATGGAGCAAAGATGGTTTATTGGGCGCTGGAACCTCGAGAGGAGAACTCAGCTGAGCCTGGTTCTCCATGGAGTGGACTAATAATTAATAGGGTGCTCCTTCACTTGGCCCAATAGACATCTCATTAACTCCTCCCACCTGTTCTGGGACCTCTCCCATATCAATTGCTTGTGAGGCTTTAGGAACTTCACAACAACTTTGGGATATTGAAGATGGTATGTTTGAGGTTTGGCAGCACTTCTACCTTCTACCTTCCCTTGTTCCCCTCCAGGATCCTCCCATCCTCCGTCCACAATCACTGCCTCCTAATTCCTCTCCCTCCTGTAACCATTCAGCCTTCCCCCATTACCCTGGAGCCAATTATTATTGAAGTTGATATTCCTGCTCTCCCCCATTTCCCTTCATTGTTGATATGCCCATGTCCCTCCCGAACCTGACCCCTCTCGTTCTTGAGGCCAGCTGTACCCTAACTTTCTGTGACCACTGCCAACCCCCCCATGAGACCATCCATTACCCCACAATGAGCCTTGCTCTTCCACCATACCAGACCCAACTCCCCCCTCCAACAGTGACTGTACCCTCTAAGTCCCAGTGCCCTCCTTCAAACCCCTAGCACCAAATTCAAGGACTCACGGGCCACGTCCTTTAGACCCATCTCTCTATAACACTCACTGCCCAGAGAACCCTTCCACTGCCCTACAATGGGACTAAGTGACATGAGTGAAGCTTACCCTTCTAACATGGCCCGGACGGTCTGGTTTCATTCTCAGGACAGACTTAAACATGCCAGGGGCAGCCTGGCTTCCTTCCCAGGACAGCCTCACACCCTTCCCCGCTCGTCCTCCCTCCCTCACCCTGCCTCCACTCCACCCTTCCCCCCTGGTCCTCCCTCCCTTGTCCTACCTCCGCACCACCCTTCCCCCCTGCTCTCCCCTCCCTTGTCCTGCCTCCGCTCCGCCCTTCCCCGTTGGTCTACGGACCTCAAATTCATGGATAAAGTGAAGCTTGCCAGGTGCATGCCACTTACATACATTCGTAAAACTAAACGTTCTGACCTCCCGCTGGTGGGAACTTATTTCCGGCAAGATGGCTTTTTAATTAGCATGCATGACATGCTAATGCATGCAAAGCGGCTTCCTGACATTGTTCATCAGGAAGCCCGACCGCCTTTAAAATCCTGAGAACAAAATTCCGACAGTTCACCCAATGTCAGGAAATAGATTTTTGGCCTCACGCCAAATTAAGTTTGCCTGCTTGCCATGCCTCCCGCTGCTGGTGGGACCGAAAGATTCCGCACTTGGGGTGGAATTTTCCCTACCTGCTGGAATTGGGTGTCTTTGGCGGGTGTGAGCGGACAAAAAGGCGAGAATGCCAAAGATCAGTTTCACAATGTCATGAAACCAGTTTGGAAACGTCCACTCTGCTCGTCCATGGTGGGCCACATTCCCAACCTTTGGATGTCGGGAACTTCATTGTAATACATCAGCATATCATTATTAGCCCAGCTCGCCAGAATCATCATCCCCTCATGCTGGATCGTCCAATGTTGTTTCACAACTGCATAAATAGGGCGTGCAATTGGCGAGCTGCACTTGGAGGTGAGTGCACAGTAAGGTTGCTCAGCGCTCACGAGGGTTGCCTGCTGGACTTTAAGGTTGAGACGCCACTCATTCAGACAAAGGCACAGGAAAGTCATTTTTTCCCGGCTGGCTGACAGTGCAGTGCTGGGGCAAGAACTGCCCCGCAGTTGATGGTAGTGCAAAAGCATGTGGGGGGTGGGGAACTGGCCACACATTAGGTAAACCTTGTATAAAGTGACCGTTCCTCTGCAGACAGTTCAGACACAGCCACATTGACATGCGTGAAGTCGGGTCTCTAGCTTATCTACCTACTCGAGCAGAGGCATGAAAGTGCCACCAAGTGCCCCAGAGCTTTTCACCCCTCGGGCACAGACTGCAAACTGATGAGTGTTTCAGTGAACTGCAGAACAGTTGGGTGACTGGACACGTTGTACAATCTCCTTGCTAAATCTGGCCATGGAGCAGTCACTGGTGGAGGCGCTCACAGCCCCTCGCAATGTCATCATCCCGGTTTGGACCAGTCTCCCCCATGGTTCAAGCTAACAGAGCAGCCTTGCAGTGTGGGTTAGGAGAATGCCTGTGTCTGAGCTGAGAGTACAGCATGCAGTCCAATGGGCAAAGCTGCTGCCAATCGGTCAGGTGGAGTGGGATGGAGGAGGGTGGGGTTTCGGGCAGCTGTGTAGCGCACTAATCTCTGGCCATCCAAGTGGTGGCCAGCACTCTCCGGGGTGTGTAAAGGGGCCTTCAGACTTAACCAAGAGATATTCTTAGTACACCCAAGCTAACCCACACTTCTCACTCTTTCATCCTGCAGGAGGAGTACATCAGGATGATGGAGCCTGGTGAACTAGTTGGATGCCTCATGGCTTACAGAGAGCAGAGACGACGGAGAAGAGAGTGACGGAGGTGCCTGTTTGGGCAGAGGGAGGAGCAGCACCCTCAGGAAGAAGGTGAGGTTCCTGCACACGCCACTGAAGAGCCACAGTGAGAGTTGCTGGTTGGCGTCGAGCTAGACCCAGGGTCTAGAAACACCACCTTTCATTCCTGCAGATGACTGAGAACCAGTGTTGCTGAAGACTGCGCACGTCTAGGGACCTGGTCAGTCACATCTGCCACTTACTGCAGGACTTGGCACCACAAGGACATGAAGGGCATCCACTGCCAGTGGCTGTGAAAGTGACCATGGAACTCAATTTTTACACCAGTGGCTCCTTTCAGGGCTCCAGAGGTGACCTCTGTGGGATATCACAAGCCTCCGCCCACAAATGTATCCATGGGGTCATGGACACCATCTTCGCAAAGGCCACACAACTTTGTGCATTTCACCCAGGACCAGGAGAGCCAGGATACAAGAGCGATTGGATTTGCCCAGATCTCAGGTTTCCCACAGGTGCAGGGTTCCATCGACTGCACTCACATGGCACTCAGATCTCCGTGGCAACAAGCGGGCAACTATATCAACCGCAAGGGCTTCCATTTGCTGATGTTCAGCTGGTGTGTGACCACCACAAACACATCCTGCAGGTGTGCACACAGTTTCCAGGGAGTGTGCACGACTTCTACATTCTCAGTTGGTCACAGATCCCTGACATCTTCCAGGGTCCACAGAGTCTCCAGGGTTGGCACCTCGGGGATAAGGGCTACCCACAGAGGCCGTGGCTGATGACACCCGTGCGGCGGCCTCAGACTGCAGCAGAGCGAAGGTATAACGAGGCTCAAGCTGCAACTCGCAACTTGGTGGAGCAAACCATCAGGATGCTGAAGATGGGGTTCCAGTGCCTGGACCGGTCTGGTGGAGCCCTGCAATACAGCCCACAGAGGGTATCACACATCATCATCGTCTGCTGCACCCTTTACAACCTGGTGCTGCAATGGAGAGAGGAGCTGGCTGAGGAGGAGATGCAGGAGCTGGAGATCTCTTCAGATGAGGAGGACATCGACAGAGATAAGGGAGAGGAGGTCCTTGGAGGCGACGATGATGGGGATGAGGCCCTCGCACTGGCTAGACGAGACAGGTGCGCTCGGGGGGCCCTCATAGCTGCTAGATTTGTGGAGGATGTTGACGAGATGCAGTGAGGTGTCCCCGTAGATCCTCACATCACAGTTGTGAATATTTGACTCTGTCTGGCTGATGGCAGCTCACTTGTGCTCTGTGATCAGGGTCATATCATGGTGATGCAACAGAGGCCCTAATAGTCACTTGATTTCAGGAGGATGATGACGACATGCAGTGAGGACACTCCATAGATATTCACATAGCTTCTCTGAATGTCTGACTCCTTGTCTGGCTGAGGGAAGCTCGCTTGCGCTCTGTGATCAGGGTCATATCATGGAGACACAGCCGTGAAACTTTAAATACACCTGATCCTTTGTCTGCCTTCAGCACCTGTCCCCTTCAGGAGCTGGTGCACAGCGTCACTGGTCACAGATGCTGAAGAGATGGGGACCAGCCCCACCTGAAAGGTGCTGAGAACACACAGAGAGAATGAGGGAACTCTGTGACACCTGCCCACTACATTCTGGCAGCAATGACCAGCACCATCGAGGTGCAGGCATCAGTAATGTGTCCAGTGAGTGTGAGGCTGGACCATCACTGTGGTCTGAAGGTTACACACTGCACAGGGAAGAGGCCCTGGACTGAGACACCTGCCTTTATCTTGTGCAGGGATCAAGGTTTCACATCTGAGTGACAAGAACACTGCTCATCGGAACAAGGAGCCATAGGCAGGGAGACATTCTTGGGAGTTTATTTACAATGGTGAACAGTATGTACAAGTGATTAACACCCATGCCCAGGCTTTGAAACGACATCTTCTTAACCTTCCTAACCCTGCCGCTATGTCTTGCTGCTCACCGGATAACCACAGTGGAGGTGGGGGCAGCCTGCTGACTGTGACACCCTGTCTGTGATGACTTTGGTGGGCGTACTCTGGAGGGCCGAGACCTGGAGGGCCCCGGCCTGCTTTCGGGATCCTGCTGTGTGGCAGTGGCACCCTCCTCGGCCTGTGGAGCTGGAGCTGCTGAGGTCACAGGAAGAGGGGATTCAGATGGGCCAGATACTCCCAGAGTCACCTGGGTGGATGGCCCCGGAGTGTGCACCTGCTGATCCTCCACCCTATGGGTGCCCGAGGGCCCCTGGCTGACTCCTTGAGGAGAAGAGGTAGCTGGAGTGAGATCGAGCTGCCCCTCATCCCTCTCGCGTACACACTGTTGGAGGCCAACTATGGCATCAGTGATGGAGTTCAGCCCGTGCAGCAGTGCAGGAGCAACGTCCTGGACCAAGGTCTCCATGGCGGCCACCATCCCAGCAGTGTTGACCTCAGTGCGTTGGCATACCGGCGCTATCATCTCAGACTGAAGATGGACGGACTCCTCCATCGTGCCTTGCAATCTGAGGAGTGCAGCGGACATCCCTTCCTGATGTTCCCGAGCTTGTCTTTGCAGCTCCAGCAACTGTGACATGACCGAGTCCAGAGGCTCCTCATCCGACTCGGACTCAGCAACGTTTTGGCCTGCAGCAGTCCTCTGAGTGCCGGGGACCTGGGAAGTCCCTGCCTCCACCTGCTGTGGATCAGACAGTGCGATGTGCTCACCAGATTGTGACCCTAAGGCTACTCTAAAGCTAGGTCCCACCAAGGTGTGTGTCTCTGCGCTGGTGGAGGGTGTGGGTGAGCGCTGTGATGGGACTTCAATGAAGGTGCCTTCAGATTGCGCTTCCTATGTGTCTTTGAGGCTTGATTGGAGGCCCTGGGTCCTGGACTCCCTTGGCTGTTTCCCAGATGTGCCTGTGAAAGCAAGGGGAGATAATCAATGCATGGCAGTGGCCTGTGAAAGAGGACACATCACTCACAGCATGGTTGTCTGATGGATGTTGCACTGCTGGATCCTCACTTGGTAGAGCAGCGCTGACCTCACCGTCAGCACAGGACCAGTCCCGGTCATCGCCGGCCAGCTGAATGGCTCTGTTTTCAAGTCCATAAGGACCTTGATTTCAGGCATTCCTCCACCAATGTGTGATCTCTCCCTTTTGTTGTGTGCCAGCTTGTCCTGCATGAATACAGATGGAGAGAGTGTATCAGGACGCCTGCCAGGCCAGATGATAAGTATACCTGGCCTGTGTGGATGGTGAGTAGTCCCATGGACAGGATGAGGACAATGACGGTGAGTGTGAGAGAGTGAATGGTGATGTCCCTTGAACTGGCAGTGAGTGAGGGCCCTGTGGATGTGTGATGGGTTTGTGAGTGTGTGAGTTGAGATTGATGAGAAGAGTGACTTACCCTGGCGGAACAGAGGAGATCATTCATCCTCTTGCAGCACTGGGTGGCTGTCCTCTTTTGAAGGGTATTGGCACTGACCACCACTGCCGCCACCTCCCATGCTGGATTAGTGACGTTCTTGCTCCTCTTGCGGCCAGAGCAAGAGTAGAGGGCATCACGGCAGGCCTCCACAACGTCCAAAAGGCGCCCAAGGGATGTGTCATTAAACCAGGGGGTGCAGTCTTCTTACCTTTTGAGGCTACGTCTTCTGTCCAGCAGTCCTACGCTGGAAGCACTGAGAGGTATGCGTGCATCTGCACTTTTCATATGGCGCCCTGCGTAAGGAAGCGGCGAAGTGACGGTGTGGCAGGCGAATCAGAGGCTATCCACTATCAAAACGGCATGTTTCCCGGGAATGCATGATTAATGAGGCGGGATTGGGACGATACAGTGTGAAAAGCCGCCATCACGGCCAGCGGGTAAAATGTCCTTTTTCCCGCCCACTACTGTACTTTGGCCAATTAGTTTAACAACAGTGGTGGGTAAGTTTTTGGAATCCATAATCAGTGGAAAATAAATCAACGGAACTTGGAGAGGTTTCAGTTGATGAAGGAGAGCCAGCATGGATTTGTAGAAAGCAGATCATGCTTGACTAATCTAATTGAATTTTAGATGAAGTAACAGAGAAGGATGATGAAGGGAATGCAGTTGATGTCGTCTATATGGACTTTTTAAAAGTGTTCAACAAAGTACAACATAAAAGGCTGGTTTACAAAATTGAGGCTCATGAAATAAGAGGGTCAGTGTCCAATTGTTCAAGAATTGGTTTCAAGGCAGAAAACAATGAGTTGTGGTAAATGATTTGTTACAGGCCCCATGGGGAACCATAAACCAAAATAATCCAATTTATCAAATGCCAACCCCCTGCCCCAAGTAAAGAAATTATCGACTAGATCCTACTTTGTAACTTTTACTTTGACATGGATCAGATCCAACATAAATTAAACATGAATTGACAGGCAAACGATACTTCAGTATAAAGGTAACTTTCACTTTAAATAGCAGATACAATAAAGATACCTCATACACAACCACAAGCATTCCCCCTCAGCATTTATGGCACTACATACCTACACAATTCCACAGTATGCTGTTCTTTATTCACACAGGGTAGGTCAGGAGTCCTATCTGACAACAACTTTAACCTTTAAGCTTCACGGGTACGATTATTCAGCCAGGCACACTTCAATGAACCTTCTCTCCCTCGGGGGGCGACAGTCCTGATGGTGTAGCTCTTCAGGGTTCCTTTTGAACGGTCTGTCCAATAACACATGATTTGGCCCCACCTGGGAAAACACCCAGCTCTTAAGCATCTCCAAGCTATTCATGCAGCTTTCCAGGTTTTTGACATTTTTAGCCAGCTCCAAGAGCTCCTGTCTCCTTTCCTTTCAGGAAAACTGGCCTCTTCCTGAAAGTGATTTGCTTCTTCTCCTCATAGGTAATTCTCTGTGTTCCTCTTTCTGTCACTATCTGCTTTCTCTTTAGGTCTGCATCTGTATGCTGATCACCCCCTCCCTCCAGCTCTCCCATCTTCTTCACGGCCGTAGCTTCTTTGTCTGTCTTATCTGTGTCTAGCCACACAGCTTTTGTAGTTTGACTTCCTTCCTGTTGGTACTGCTTCCAGTTCAAAGATTGCCACTCCACATAAACCAGTATTTCTTGTTATCCAAGGGGACAATTTTCCCCCCGTCGGGGGGTGTTGTGTGGGGGCAGGCGCGAACCTGATCGGCGCCCCTGATCGGGTCTGCGCCACCATTTTACGTGGCGGGCCAATTAAAGCCCGCCCAGTGTGACGTGTGCCCGGCCTCTCTATGCGGGCGGACGGGGCATTCCCTTTAGTTGGGGCCTACGCTCTTTCGCGTGTATGCACAAAAGAGCACAGAAATCTGTCTGAGGCATAGAGGTGCCTCAGAGAGATGAGTTTAAGTTTTAAAAAGCTGAATAAAGAGGAGAAAAAAATTGTAAGACATGTCCCCTCATGTGACAGTGTCACATGAGCTGGGACATGTCAATGAATTTTTAAAAAAATTTTTAGTCAATTTATAAACACTTCATGAAATCGCGTCCTGCCTGTGGATGAGGTTTCATGAAAAATGCAAAGGCCACCTGGGCTCTTCACCTGCCCACCAACCTTAAGGTTGGACAGGCAGCTCAGTTTATTGGTTTAATTAGTTTTTAAATGGCCTTAATAGGCCTTTGACAGTTCAGTGGGCACGCAGCCGACTTGGCTGCGTGCCCACCGAACTGAAAATCGGAATGACACATGGTGACATCGGGACGCACACCCAACATCGCCGCACATCATTTTACGCATCAGCAAGCAGGCCCCGCCCCTGCTTGCTGACCCCAAAATTCTGCCCCAAGAGAATTACAATGAATCCCTTTACAACTGATGCAAACTCTTAAAAGTCATTTTCGAACACCCTTAAAAACAATTATAGATTCCTCATACATTTCAAAGAAATTACAGATTTTCCTTACTGTACTACTTCCAGGTCAATGGTCATCACAGGTTATTTTTCAGACTGGAGGGTGGTAGACAGTAGTGTTTCCTAAGGGTCGATCTGAGGACCACTGCTTTTTTTGCTATATATAAATGACTTGTATATTTGAATGCAGAGTAAAATTTCAAAATTTTCAAAATACTTGTGAGGAGAAGAAGCAAATCTCTCTCAGGAAGAGGTCGTTTTTCTGTTTGGCAGAAAAGGAGACAGGAGCTCTTCGAGGCACTGTGCGAGCTGGCTAAAAAGGTCTAAAATCTAGAAAGCTGTGTGAACAGCTTGGAGACACTAAAGAGCTGGGTGTTTTCCCAGAAGTGGCCAAATCGTGAACCGGGGTGTTATTGATTGGTCTGTTCAAAAGGAACCCTGGAGACCATACTTGGAAGAGTAACAAACAGTGAGGATGATACAAGTCAACTACAACATGACATAGATAGGCTAGCAGAATGGGTAGACAAGTGGCAGATGAAATTTAATACAGAGAAATGTGAGGTAATGCATTTTGGCAGAAGGGTCAGGGAGAGGCAATATAGACTTAATGGCACAATTCTAAAGAGTGTTCAGAAACAGAGGGTCCTGGGGGTGCATGTGCAGAGATCTTTGAAGGTGACAGGACATATTGAGAGAGTGGTTAGCAAAGTATTGAGTAAAAAAATAAGGAAGTTATGCTGAAACTTTATAAAGCTCTGGTTAGGTCCCAACTAGAGTATTGTGTCCAGTTCTGGTCACCACACTTTAGGAAGGATGTGAGGGTCCTTGAGAGGGTACAGAGGAGATTTACCAAAATGGTTCCAGGGATGGGGGATTTTAGCTACAAGGTTAGGTTAGAGAAGCTGGGGTTGCTCTCCTTGGAGCAAAGGAGATTGAGGGGAGATTTGATAGAGGTGTATAAGATTATGACAGGTTTGGATAAGGTAGACAAAGTAAAGCTGTTCCCATTAGCTGATGGCGCAAGGACTAGAGGGACACAGATTTATGGTTATGGGCAAAAGATGCAGGGGGGGAGATGTGAGGAAGAACTTTTTTTACACAGCGAGCAGTAATGACCTGGAACTCACTGCCTACGCGGGTGGTGGAAATGGAGATGATCAATGATTTCAAAAGGAAATTAGATGGGCACTTGAAGGAAACAAAGCTGCAGGGCCAGGGGGACCAAGCAGGGGAGTGGGGCTGACTGGATTGCTCTGTGGAGAGCTAGTATGGGCTT
This sequence comes from Cetorhinus maximus, assembly GCF_964194155.1. Lineage (NCBI taxonomy): Eukaryota > Metazoa > Chordata > Chondrichthyes > Lamniformes > Cetorhinidae > Cetorhinus > Cetorhinus maximus. The sequence continues at coordinate 15,808,807 of NC_135917.1, read as the reverse complement.
AATGGGCCAAGTGGCCTCCTTCTGTGGCATAATTGACTCTACGAGGTAGACAGGATAATACAACAGGTAATGATTGAGAGATGGCAGATGTATTAAGCTATTATTTTGTTTTGGTATTTAGCAGGAATTTTAGACAGAACTATTCTGAGACATGTGGATGTGGAGTATCTGGACAGCCTATAACATCTTATGGGAAAAGTAATCAAGATATCAAGAAGCACATAACACTTGCAATAAACATTCACAAAACTGACAGATCTTTTTAGAAATAAGAACATACCTATGGAAAGCAAAATGAGATTACTAAAATGCGACATCTAGTCAACATTACCATATGGGTGTGAAAGTTGGAATATAAGCAAGAATGTGGAAGATAAATTAAAGACAACAGAGAAATGGTTTCTAAGATGTATGATGAGGATTATCTGGACAACAGGCACAACCAATGAACAAGTTTTGAGGAAAACAGGATCACCAAGAAACAACGACAATTCTTTGGGCATTTACCTAGGAGAGAGAAGCTAGAACATCTTGAAATGACTGGTGAAATTGAGGATAGCAGAACAAAAGAGAGACAAAATAGGAAAAACACTGGCAGTTTAAGAAGCAGAACAGGTAGAAGATTTGAAAGCAACACCAAGATGTTGGCTGCGATCAAGGATTGTGAAAGTTGAACAGCCATGATCACCTACGTTTTAAAAATGGCATCTGAAGAGAAATTTACCAGGGAGATAGAACAGGTAGACATGACATTAAATGATGAGATGAGCAATGAGATAAGTGCATTTAAAATAAAAAAAAATGGATGCATTGAACAAACTAAACAAACTCAAAAAGGATAAAGCCCCTGGTCTAGATGGATTGCATCCATGTATTTTAATAATCTCAAAGGGACTTCGATAATAGATGAACAAATAAGGTCAAATACCTTAATTAACATAATAGATGAACAAATAAGGTCAAAGAATATGGAGTCAGGGCATAAGTGGCAGAATGTATTACTAGTGTCGTAGGGTGTTGGTTACAGTTCGCTAGGTCTGAGGAAGTCTTCACAGTAGGTTAACTGTAAGTCTTTATTGACTCTTAGAACTATTTACAAATATACAGTAAAGAGTGTAAGCTAGGAGCTGTCTCCATGCTTGCTGGTACACATGGCTCTGTCCAACACTCAACTAACCCTGGGTGTGGGTCATCTGCTCTCTTACATCACTTACATCTCCCCCAAGTCTTTATCCAATGTATTTTAAGTGATTATTGTTTACCTTATGTCTTACATGGTTATTACTATTATACATTTACATTGACATTACTACATTATCACTACCCCATCTCCCCCCTTCAAGTCCTTAAATTCAAAGGTTGAGGCGGTCTAGAGATATTATAACCCTTCCATATCTCATTGACACGACTGTCAGAGGAGTGGTTGGCCCTGTTGCTGCTGGTTATTTCTGTAGGTTTGGAGGTTGTTCTGGCATATCAGTATGTTTTCATCCTTTTCTTCCATTCTTTCATGTTCAACTGAACTTGGTCGGTTCGGTTGTTGCGTTGGTCGGTGGTTGCTACCCTAACTTGTTTCTTGTGGGGTAGACGAACATTGTGCTCATCTCCTTGTCATTTCTTTTGCTTCTTCTGTCATCGTGTGCATCGTCACGTTTCAACAATGGAACCTTCATTCCCATTTGTGTCATAATTTTACCCAAATTTTTGATCACTTTCTTCTCTTCCAGTTGTTTTTCGAGCTTATGAATCTTTTCATTCAGCTCAGTAACTACTCTGGTAAGTTGAGTTGTCTTTGTTTCAGAGTTATCTGCAGAACTCTTATATAAGTTTAACATCTTCGCCTGGACATTCAGTTCTGTTCGGAATCTTTCTTCCATGGTCACTGATTGCTCCTTGGACCATTTTTCAATTCACTTGTTCGATCTTCAATCTGTTTCATAGAATTTCTCTTATTTTCCTTCAAAACCTGGATTTGCTCTTCCATTTTGTGGATCTCAACCTTCAAATTGTTCAGACTGGACCGAAGTTCAAGAAGCTCATCAGTTTTGCTTGTTAATTCTACTTTCAAGCAACTGTTCTGATGCATCAGCAATTCTTTCTCCTGTTCCAGGCATTTTGCATGATGTTCACTTGAGACTTCTGATGCTTGAAGTTCATCAAGTTTTAATTGAAGATCTATCTTTGATCTTTGTTGAATGTGCTTCTACAAGTTTGTCACTTAAGTATTTCAAGTCCTCTTTCAAGTGTTCTACTTCCTGTGAGTGACATTCCAGTGTTTTCATCAGTTCTCGTCTTTCCTTCACAAACTCATCCTGCGTACATGAAAGTTGGTTCTCTACGCTGATCAGTTTTTCTGTAGCAGAGTATAATTCCTCTGTGCAGTCCTTCAAGCTCAGATTCTGTAATTGCATTTCTGCTAATTATTTCTGAAACATCTCACGTTCTTTTGTGAGAATTTCTAGTTGCTCTTGCCATTCTAGGTTCTTAATTTTCACGTCTTCATATATCTCTTTGGGAGTGTAATGTTTTTCCAAGTTTTCTTCCAAATGTATAACCATTTTCTTTATCGCTGCCTTCTCATTCTTGTACCTCTCGGCTTCCTCCTGGAATGTAGAACATTCAAGAGTCTTCTCTGAAAACTGGTTCTCTAGCTCCTTCAGAGTGACATTAAATTCATTTTGCTTCACTTCGTAATTTTCCAGAGGAACAAACTTTGACCTGAGGGATCCTTGTAGCGTGTGAAGATCCTTGGCAGGTTTTCCTTTTCACTGTAATGTGCAATTACTTTGTCTTGAGTTTTCTTGTAATGTAAGAGTGTTATCAAGTTTATTCTGCTGTTCCTCCATTCTGTTGTTGAAGGAAGTCTTTATTTCTTCATGCTGCTGAAGGGTTATGTATTGTTTTTGAATTTGAGCTTGAAGGACAGTTAGCTGTTCTTTCAACTGTTTATTTTCCTGTTCAGCCCTTGCTTTGTTACTCTGAGTGCATTTTCTGCCTGCTGTTGTGCCTGGCTGTACTTCTGGCTGAGTTTCCCCAACTCCTGCTTCGATTTGCCAACAATGGAATTCAGAGTTCTTATTTCCTCCTGGTACCTTTGTGGTGCCTCAGAAATTTGTTTGTTCAGGTCTCAAACAGTTTGGTTCATTGAAGACTTTAGTTCATCGTGCATTTTCAAAGGTATATACTCATCTTGAATTTTATGTTTCAAATCTTCCAATTCAGCTTTGATGCAAACATTTTCCAATCTCATTTCATTCTCCTTTTGCAGGGTTTGTGTATTTTGGACTTACAAACATACGAACATACGAATTAGGAGCAGAAGTAGGCCTCTCGGCCCCTCCAGCCTGCTCCGCTATTCAATAAGATCATGGCTGATTTGATCTTAACCTCAACTCCACATTCCTGCCTACCCCGGATAACCTATCACCCCCTTGCTTATCAAGAATCCAACCACCTCTGCCTTAAAAATATTCAAAGACTCTGCTTCCACAGCCTTTTGAGGAAGAGAGTTCCAAAAACTCACAACCCTCTGAGAGAAAAATTGTTTCCTCATCTCTGTCTTAAATGAGCGACCCCTTATTTTTGAATAGTGACCCCGAGTTCTGGATTCTCCCACAAGAGGAAACATCCTTTCCACATCCACCCTCTCAAGAACCCTCAGGATCTTATATCTTTCAATCAAGTCACCTCTTAATCTTCTAAACTCCAGTGGATACAAGTCTAGCCTGTTCAGCATTTCCTCATAGGACAACCTGCGCATTCCAGGTATTAATCTAGTAAACCTTCTCTGAACTGCTTCCAACACATTTATATCCTTTTTTAAATAAAGAGACCAATACTGTACACAATACTTCAGATGTGGTCTCACTGATGCCCTGTATAACTGAAGCATAACCTCCCTACTTTTGTAACCAATTCCCCTCACAATAAACGATAACATTCTATTACCTTTCCTAATTACCTGCTGTAACTGCATACTAGCCTTTTGCAATTCATGCACTAGGGCACCCAGATCCCTCTGCATCTCCGAGCTCTGCAATCTCACACCATTTAGATAATATGCTTCCTTTTTATTCTTCATGCCAAAATGGACCACTTCACATTTTCCCACATTATACTCCATTTGCCAGTTGTTTGCCCACTTACCTAACCCATCTATATCCCTTTGTACCCGCTTTATGTCTTCTTCACAACTTCATCAGATAGCTTTCATTTATTCACAGTCAGCTGCTTGCTCCACACTGCCATCAGCTGTTGCAGTTTGGGTAACGTGTCAGGCTTCCCAGAAGGATACATTTTTGGGACTTCTGGAAAGTTCTTGGCCTGTATGGTGGTTTTCTGGGGTAATGCATTTTTCCCTTTGCATAGCTTTACTGGGGGTTTTCTAACCCTCTTTTTAAGCTCTGTGTGCTCCACAACTTGAAGATTAAAATATTAATAAAAAACTTTTCATATTTCATTGAAGCGGGTTGAGGACTCATCAATGCACTGCATTAGGATTACTTCATCCACAAGTTCACCAAACCAGTATTAAAAGGTATCAATCTGGACTTTTCCTGATTTGCGACTTAGACCCGGTATACTCCTGTGATTCAAAAATTCTCTTCTCTACTCTAGGATACCCAATTTTGTGATTGATTTGGGCCTTGAATTGATTTAGAAGTGTGGAATTCTGATCCATGATCAATTTTTTTGAAGTGCAGGTTCTGCTTTAAGAGCTTTCAGAATGTCAAGATGGAGTCACCCTTCTCTTGGAGACAAAGGGATGATTTCCCATACTTGCCAGTTTTGAGGGATTCCACTACAATGGCAATTGCACTCAGCTTGAAAAAAACATTTCAACAGTGGCTGCCTGGAACAGCTGCCTGAAGAGTTCTCTTGCTCAGCATTTAAGTTTAAACCTGTGAATTTGTCAAATCATAGCTTTGGCTTACCTTTAGCTGGGTTTAAAAATCACAATTCTCCCATAGTATTCAATAAATTTTTTCAAAACAAGCTCAAACGCCATGTATTAAGAAGCCGACTCGAGGATCAGATTTTTAGCAACGGGTTTTTTCAAATTGCATTCTGTCTCTGAATTTTTAAAATATTTCTCAGGATTTGCTGTAGCCTAGAATTTTAAAAGATTTAGCTCACCCTTGTTAGGTCTGCTGACTCTGTGCTCTGGGATTTGGACTTCCAAAGGAGCTGCAGTGGTGTCTTCTGCTGCATAAGGAATTTTAAATCTCTGCCTTCAGCCTCCAGGCCTTCTTTGGAGCATTATCTTGACCAATTTTCTTCTGTACCTGTGCTTCTGGAGTTTCTGTTCAGGTCAGACTGCTTTGTTGAATTTTTTTTTCAGTCTTCTAGCATTTTAGTTTCTCTCTGCATTTTCTGCGAGGTCTTGTGTTTTTCCACTAGCTGCCACCATGTTGTAGAGTGTTGGATACAGTTCGGTAGGTCTGAAGAAGTCTTCGTAGTCATACGTAGGTTAACTGTAAGTCTTTAGCAAACAAAGAAAAGTACAGCACAGGAACAGGCCCTTCGGCCCTCCAAGCCTGCGCCGATCATATTGCCCGTCAACTAAAACATTTTGCACTATCCCTCTATTTCCATCCTATTCATGTATTTGTCAAGCTGCCTCTTAAACACCACTATCGTACCTGCTTCCACCACCTCCTCTGGCAGCGAATTCCAGACACTCACTACCCTCTGCGTAAAAAACCTGCCCGCACATCTCTTTATAGTTTTCTCCTCTCACCTTAAATCTATGTCCCCTAGTAATTGATTCTTCTACCCTGGGAAAAAGCTTCTGACTATCTACTCTGTCCATGCCACTCATCATTTTGTAAACTTCTATCAAGTCGCCCTTCAATCTCCGTCGCTCTAGTGAGAACAATCCGAGTTTCTCCAACCTCTCCTCATAGCTAATAACCTCCAGACCAGGCAGCATCCTGGTAAACCTCCTCTGCACCATCTCCAACGCCTCCATATCCTTCTGGTAATGTGGTGACCAGAATTGCACGCAATATTCCAAGTGTAGCCTAACCAAGGTTCTATACAGCTGCAGCATGACTTCCCAGCTTTTATACTCAATACCCCTGCCGATGAAGGCAAGCATGCCATATGCCTTCCGGACTACCTTATCCACCTGCGTTGCCACTTTCAGTGACCTGTGGACCTGTACACCCAGATCCCTCTGCCCGTCAATGCACTTAAGGGTTCTGCTATTTACTGTATAATTCCTGCCTGTATTAGACCTTCCAAAATGCATTACCTCACATTTGTCCGGATTAAACTCCATCTGCCATTTCTCCGCCCAAATCTCCAACCGATCTATATCCCGTTGTATCCTTTGACAATCCTCTTCACTATCTGCAACTCCTCCAACCTTAGTGTCGTCTGCAAACTTACTAATTAGTCCAGTTACATTTTCCTCCAAATCATTTACGTATACTACAAACAGCAAAGGTCCCAGCACTGATCCCTGTGGAACTCCACTAGTCACAGCTCTCCATTCAGAAAAGCACCCTTCCACTGCTACCCTCTGTCTTCTATGACCAAACCAATTCTGTATCCATCCTGCCAGCTCACCTCTGATCCTGTGCGACTTTACCTTCTGTACCAGTCTGCCATGAGGGACCTTGTCAAAGGCCTTACTGAAATCCATGTAGATAACATCCACTGCCCTTCCATCATCGATCATCTTTGTCACTTCCTCGAAAAACTCGATCAAGTTAGTGAGACACAACCTCCCCTTCACAAAACCATGCTGCCTAATCCTGTCACGAAGAATCTTCTCCAATAATTTCCCTATCACTGATTTAAGGCTCACTGGCCTGTAATTTCCTAGATTATCCCTGCTACCCTTCTTAAACAATGGAACAACACTGGCCATTCTCCAGTCCTCTGGGACCTCACCCGTAGCCAGTGAGGATACAAAGATTTCTGTCAAGGCCCCAGCAATCTCCTCCCTTGCCTCGCTCAGTACTCTACTTTATTGACCCATAGAACTATTTACAAATATACAGTAAAGGGTATAAACTAGGAACTGTCTCCATGCTTGCTGGTACACACAGCTCCGTCCAACACTAGACTGACCGTGTGTGTGGGTCATGTGGTCTCTTACATCAATGTGTGGGCGGTACTATACTCAGTCCCACATTAACCCTGTATGTGCCAGACCCATACACTACAGCTGGCTTCAAGACAGAAAGCAGAGATTGCTAAAGGTGGGAACTGGTGTTCCACAAGGATCAGTGCTGGGATCATTGCTGTTCACAACTTACATTAATGATTTGGATTTTGAAATCAAAAACAATCTCTAAATTTGCGGATGACACCAAATTGGTTGGGGGTCGGGTGGTGTGCAGATAGTCAATACTGAGGACTGCAACAAATTACAGGAGGGCGTTAATAAACTTGCAGAGTGGGAAAATAATCGGCAAATGAAGTTCAACACAGATAAATGTGAGGTAGCATATTTTGGTCGGAAAAATAGAGAGGTCACTTATTACTGTGAATCTAGGTGGGGTCGAGGAACAAAAGGATCTCGGAGAACAAATAGACCAATCACTAAATGTTTTTCTTTATTCTTTTGTGGGATGTGAATATCATGTGTTGCTCATCCCGATTTGTCCTTGAGAAGGTGGTGGTGAGCCGCCTTCTTGAACCTCTCCAGTCTATCTGCGGCATAGTTTAACAAGGCCATAAAAAAGGCAAGCCATGCACTAGGCTTTATTTCTAGAGATATAGAATTGTAAAGCAGGGAAGTTATATGATACCTAAGCAGAATCTTGGTTAGGCCACACTTAGAGTACTGTGTGCTGTTCTGGTCACCATATTATAAAAGTTAATAGAGGCACTGGAGAGGATGCAGAGATTTACAAGGATGATCCCAGAAATGCATGGCTGTAAATATCAGGAAAGGATTGACAGGCTGGGTCTCTTCTCTCTTGAAAACAGAAGGCTGAGGGGGTGGCCTAATAGAGGTCTTTAAAATTCTGAAAGGTTTTGATCGAGTGGATACAGAGAGAATGTTTCCTCTTGTGGGGAAGAGCAGAACTAGAGGCCATCAATATAAGATAGTCACCAAGAAACCCAATAGGGAATTCAGAAGAAACCTCTTTACCCAGAGAGTGGTGAGAATGTGGAACTCACTGCCACAGGGAGTGGCTGAAGTGAATAGTGTAGATGTATTTAAGGGAAAACTAGACAAGTATATGAGGGAGAAGGGAAGAGAGGGTAACAATGATAGATTTAGATGAGGAAAGATGGGAGGAGGCTCAAGTGGAGCATAAACATCTGCATGGGCTGGATGGGCCGAATGGCCTGTTTCTGTGCTGTATATCCTCTGTAATCCTACATAAGATTTTGTGTTTTCACTCCATTGGTTCATGTTGTCTTTCTCTCAGCCTCTGAGGTGCTGAGTGCTAGTCTGTGCAACAAGCAGGCAGGCATGGGATGGAGCTGAGCGCATAAGTCTTACTTACCCGGAACCTTCACTCCTTCCAGACCAGGAGGCGTCAAACGTCCGATCGTTCGTGCCGAATCCTGCCCCTGGAACAGTTCCATCCGGCCCGTAGGCTTCCACTCAAAGGGTGGAGCGGTTAGGAGGACATTTTCCTGAATGTTGCCTGAAACTTAGTGAGCTGAACTCGAAGCGCTCTTATCTTCCTCTCGCCGCTCTCTGGGACTCCTTCGCCTCGCGCCCACGCTTCAATCCGCGCGACCGGCCCTCGTGCTCCGGAATCCTCCAATCACAGCTTCCCCCGCTCGCGCATTTTCCCCGTGGCTGCTCTCCAGTCACCGTCAGTCAGTCAGTCAGTCCCGGAGTTTCCAGCGTTTCTGTCACTAAACAATGGGAAATATCGGAATAGAAAGGGTTCATCAGGAAAATGGAGCAGCGGGGCTGGGAGAGGCTGCTCGACGAAGAGAAGTCCCGCTTTGCTCGGCATTAAAAGGAGCAAAATTGAAAAGCTGTAAAAGAGAGCTGGGAAAAAGCTGAGGTGAGTGATGCTTGGGAAATAGTTTCAACGAGTTTCCTAATTGATACCAAACCTAAGGAGAGTTTACACCGACTGACCAAATCCACAGAGAGTTTACGCCTCATGACCAAATCCACGGAGAGTTTACGCCTCATGACCAAATCCACGGAGAGTTTACGCCTCATGACCAAATCCACGGAGAGTTTACGCCTCATGACCAAATCCACGGAGAGTTTACGCCGACTGACCAAATCCACGGAGAGTTTACGCCTCATGACCAAATCCACGGAGAGTTTACGCCTCATGACCAAATCCACGGAGAGTTTACGCCGACTGACCAAATCCACGGAGAGTTTACGCCTCATGACCAAATCCACGGAGAGTTTACGCCTCATGACCAAATCCACGGAGAGTTTACGCCTCATGACCAAATCCACGGAGAGTTTACGCCTCATGACCAAATCCACGAAGAGTTTGCACCGACTGACCAAATTGTGCGAGAGTTTACGCCGACTGACCAAATCCACGGGGAGTTTACACCGATTGACCAAATCCAACAAAGTTTACATGGCCTGACCAAATCGAGAGAGAGAGTTTACACCGGCTGACCAAATTGAGGGAATGTTTACACAGCCTGACCAAATCCAGGAAAGTTTGCACGATCTGACCAAATCAAGAGAGAGTTTATACCGGCTGACCAAATCCAGGGAGAGTTTACATGGTCTGACCAAATCGAGAGAGAGTTTACGCCGATTGACCAAATCCAAGGAGAGTTTACGCCGACTGACCAAATCCACGGAGAGTTTGCACCGACTGACCAAATCAAAAGAGAGTTTATGCCGACTGACCAAATCCACGGAGAGTTTACACCATCTGACCAAATCCACAGAGAGTTTATGCCGACTGACCAAATTGAGAGAGTTTACGCCGACTGACCAAATCCACGGAGAGTTTACGCCGATTGACCAAATCCACGGAGAGTTTACGCCGACTGACCAAATCCACGGAGAGTTTACACCATCTGACCAAATCCACAGAGAGTTTACGCCGATTGACCAAATCCACGGAGAGTTTACACCATCTGACCAAATCAAAAGAGAGTTTACGCCGACTGACCAAATCCACGGAGAGTTTACACCAACTGACCAAATCAAAAGAGAGTTTATGCCGACTGACCAAATCCACGGAGAGTTTACACCATCTGACCAAATCCACAGAGAGTTTATGCCGACTGACCAAATTGAGAGAGTTTATGCCGACTGACCAAATTGAGAGAGTTTACGCCGACTGACCAAATCCACGGAGAGTTTACGCCGACTGACCAAATCCACGGAGAGTTTACGCCGACTGACCAAATCCACGGAGAGTTTACGCCGACTGACCAAATCCACGGAGAGTTTACGCCGACTGACCAAATCCACGGAGAGTTTACGCCGATTGACCAAATCCACGGAGAGTTTACGCCGACTGACCAAATCCACGGAGAGTTTACGCCGACTGACCAAATCCACGGAGAGTTTACACCGACTGACCAAATCGTGGGAGAGTTTACACTGACTGACCAAATCCACGGGGAGTTTACACCGACTGACCAAATCCACAGAGAGTTTACACCGACTGACCAAATCCACGGGGAGTTTACACCGACTGACCAAATCCACAGAGAGTTTACACCGACTGACCAAATCCACGGGGAGTTTACACCGATTGACCAAATCCACGGAGAGTTTACACCGACTGACCAAATCGTGGGAGAGTTTACACTGACTGACCAAATCCACGGGGAGTTTACACCGACTGACCAAATCCACAGAGAGTTTACACCGACTGACCAAATCGTGGGAGAGTTTACACCGACTGACCAAATCCAGGAAAGTTTACATGGCCTGACCAAATCGAGAGAGAGAGTTTACACCGGCTGACCAAATCCAAGAAAGTTTGCGCAGTCTGACCAAATCAAGAGAGAGTTTACACCGACTGACCAAATCGAGAGAGAGTTTACACCGACTGACCAAATTGAAGGAATGTTTACACAGGCTGACCAAATCAAGGGAGAGTCTACACCAACTGATCTGCAGTGTGCCTACCTCCTTAAATGGGCTATCCACCTAGCCCTCTGCCTTGTGAATGCACAACAGTGACTCCAGCCACTGCACAAGTTCCAAAACCTGGAGCTCAATCTTGTGCAGCTGGTGGCACTTCCGACAGATGTGTTTGTCGAGGACAAATGGTGTGTCCATGACTTCACACATACCGCATGATGTACACTCCACTTGGCAGAGCTGACCCGCCATCCCATAACTCTAAAACTATTTATTACACTTAGAGTAAGTAGAAGGAGTAGAATAAATTACTAGCAGCTACAACAGCACTCAAGAAGGTTGACACCATCCAAGACAAAACAACCCACTTGATTGGCACACCACCTTCAAACACCTGGGAGCACCACCACCTGGAAGTTCCCCTCCAAGCCCCTCACCATCCTGACTTGGAAATATATCACCATTCCTTCACTGTCACTGGGTCAAAATCCTGGAACTTCCTTCCTAACAGCACTGTGGGTGTACCTACACCACATGGACTGCAGCGGTTCAAGAAGGTAACTCATCATCACCTTCTCAAGGGCAACTAGGGATGGGCAATAAATGCCATGACAGTGGTGCCCACATCCTATGAAAAAAATAAATTCAAGACCTAATTAGGACCCATTTACACCAGAAGACCAGATGCAGGGATGGCGTATGCCAAACGACCAAATCTAGTGACGTCATACACTGAGAGAGCAAATCCAAGAACGTCTTACGCCAAGAGACCCAAATCCAGGAACCTCATACACCGAGAGACAAAATCCAGGAACCTCGTACACCAAGAGACCAAATCCAGGAGCATTTTACACCAGGAGACCAACTCCAGGAAACTCTTACACCGAGAGACCAAATCCAAGAACACCTTACACAGCGAGACCAAATCTAGTGACTTCTGACACCGAGAGACCAAATCCAGAGATCTCTTATGCCACAAGACCAAATCCAGAAACCCCTTACACTGAGAGAACAGTTGCATGGACCTCCAACACTGAGAGACCAAATCCATGAACTGCTTACAGCAACAGACCAGGGTTTGGTCTCTCGGTGTAAGAGGTTCCTGGATCTTGTCTAGTCAGAAACTGAACTGGACTAGCCATATAAATTCTGTGCCTCCAAGAGCAGGTCAGAGGTTAGGAATCCTGCAGCGAGTAACTCATCTCCTGACTCCCCAAAGCCTGTCGACAATCTGCAAGACACAAGTCAGGAGTGTGATGGAATATTCTCCACTTGTCTGGATGAGTGCAGCTCCCACAACACTCAAGAAGCTCGACACCATCCAGGACAAAGCAGCCCGCTTGATTGGCACCCCATCCACAAACATTCACTCCCTCCACCACCAACGCACAGTAGCAGCAGTATGTACCATCTACAAGATGCACTGCAGCAACTCACCAAGGCTCCTTAGATGGCACCTTCTAAACCCACGACCACTACCATCTAGAAGGACAAGGGCAACAGACACATGGGAACGCCGCCATCTGGAAGTTCCCCTCCAAGCCACTCACCATCCTGACTTGGAAATATATCGCCGTTCCTTCACTATCACTGGGTCAAAATCCTGGAACTCCCTTCTTAACAGCACTGTGGGTGTACCGACACCACATAGACTGCAGCGGTTCAAGAAGGCAGCTCACCACCATCTTCTCAAGGGCAATTAGGAATGAGCAATAAATGCTGGCCTAGCCAGTGAAGCCCACATCCCATGAATGAATAAAAATAAACAAATCCAGGAACCTCTTACACCAAGAGGCCAGAATCCAGGGACCTCTAACACTGAGAGACCAAAGCCAGGGGCTGCTTACATGGAGAGACCAAATGCAGGAACCTCATATGCCGAGAGACCAAATCCAGGAGCCTCTTACACCGAGAGACCAAATTCAGGAACCTCTTACATGGCGAGATGAAATCTAGAAAACTCTTAATCAAGAAACCAAATCCTGGGACCTCTTACACCAAGAAACCAAAGACAGGGGCCGCTTACACCGAGAGACCAAATTCAGGAACCTCTTACATGGCGAGATGAAGTCTAGAAAACTCTTAATCAAGAGACCAAATCCTGGGACCTCTTACACCAAGAAACCAAAGACAGGGGCCGCTTACACCGAGAGACCAAATTCAGGAACCTCTTACATGGCGAGATGAAATCTAGAAAACTCTTAATCAAGAGACCAAATCCTGGGACCTCTTACACCAAGAAACCAAAGACAGGGGCCGCTTACACCAAAAGACCAAATCCAGGAACCTCTTACACTGAGACAAAATCCAGGAACGTCATACACCAAGAAACCAAAGACAGGGGCCGCTTACACCGAAAGACCAAATCCAGGAACCTCTTACACTGAGACAAAATCCAGGAACGTCATACACCAAGAAACCAAAGACAGGGGCCACTTACACCGAAAGACCAAATCCAGGAACCTCTTATACTGAGACAAAATCCAGGGACCTCTTACATCGAGAGACAAAATCCAGGAGCCGCTTACACCGAGACACCAAATCCAGGAACCTTTTACACCAAGACACCAAATCCAGGAACCTCTTACACTGAGACAAAATCCAGGGACCTCTTACATCGAGAGACAAAATCCAGGAGCCGCTTACACCGAGACACCAAATCCAGGAACCTTTTACACCAAGACACCAAATCCAGGAACCTCTTACACCGAGACACCAAATCCAGGAACCTCTTACACCGAGACCAAATCCAGGAACCTCTTACATGCAGAGACAAAATCTCGAAAACTCTTTATCAAGAGACCAAATCCTGGGACCTCTTACACCAAGAAACCAAATCCAGGAACCTCTTACACCGAGACCCAAACCCACAGACATCTTACACCGAAAGACCAAAGGTCATATTTCTACTTTCTGACTGCATCTTCTCACATTTCTTCTAGATCTACTTCCTAGTTTAATAGTCTTATAAATGAAGGAATGGCAGGGCAGTTCAGACCTGTGGAGTGTACATCCTGCTCAATGTGGGAACTCCAGGATGCTTCTCATGTCCTGGCTACCCTTATGTGCAAGAAATGTTGTCAGCTGCAGCAGCTCAAGCGGTGTGTTTTGGAGCTTGAGCAGCAGCTGGTGTCACTGCAGAGGTTGAGAGATTCATGGATAGCATGTCTCTGGATGTGGTCACCCTGCAGCTTAAGGGTATGCAGGGACAGAGGGAATAGATGAATGCCAGGCAGTCAAGAAGGACCAGGCAGGTAGTGCAGGTATCCCCTGAGTGCATCCCACTCTCCAACCAATGTTCAGTTGTGAATACTGATGAAAGTGATGGTTCCCTTGGGGAGTGCAGCCAGAGCCAAGTTCATGACACCATGGCTGGGGGGGTGGGGGGTGAGGGGGGGAGGTGCAGGGGGTGCCATGAGGTAGTCTGGAAAAGCAACAGTGATAGGGAATTCAATAGTCAAAAGAACAGGTAGGTGATTCTGTGGTCACAGATGTGAATCCAGGATGGTTTGTTGCCTCCCTGGTGCCAGGGTCAAGGATGTCACTGAACAACTGCAGAGCACGCTGAAAGGGGAGGGTGAACAGCCAGCAGTCATGGTCCACATCAGCATCAATGACAAAGGTAGAAAGAGGGATGTGGTCCTGCAGTCTGAATTTAGGGAGCTAGGTAGAAAATTAGCAAGCAGGACCCCAGAAGTAGTGATATCCGGATTACTCCTGGCACCGTGCACAAGTGAGTGAAATAGGAGGGTAAAGCAGATGAATGTGCAGCTGGACAGATGGTACAGGAGGGATGGCTTTAGATTCCTGGGACATTGGGATCAGTTCTGGGGAATTTTGTACCCGTACAGGCCAGATGGTTTGTACCTGAACAGAGCTGGGACAAATTTTCTTGCAGGGTAATTTGCTGGAGCTATTGGGGAGGTTTTAAATTAACTTGGCAAGGATATGGGAACTAGGAGGTAACATCGGAGAGGAATACCAAGGTACGAAGAAATTTGGGAAAGACAGAAAGTGCTTAAGTGGAAGATGGTGAAGTATTAGGACAGAGTAAGATAGAATGTAATAAAGCCTAAATTAGGGTTACTGTGCATGTGTGTGAATGTGTGGAGTGTGATAAATGAACTGTGAGTGTTGATAGCCATGTAGAAACATGATGTGTGGCTGTAACAGAGAGATGGCTCAAAGAAGGGCTGGACTGGGTGTTAAATATTCCTGATACAGGTGTTCAGGAAAAATAGGAAAGGAAAGAGGAGGGGTGGCATTATTGAATAAGCAGTACATTGTAGTGCTGAAAAAAGATGTCCCAGAGCAGTCAAGGACAGAATCTATTTGGTTAGAGCTAAGAAACAGTAGAGGTACCATTACAATGCTGAGTGTATTCTATAGGCAACGAACTAGCGGGAAAGATGTAGAGGAACACATTTGCAAGGAAGTTACAGAGAAGTGCAAGAGTACTTATAATGGGTGAGTTTAAGTATCCCAATAGAGGCTAGGATAGTAGTAATGTAAAGGGCAGTGAGAGGGGCAAGAGTTCCTAGAGTGTGTTCAGGAAAATTTTCCACAGCAATATGCTTCCAGTCCAACGAGAAAGGAGGCACTGCTAGACCTGGTTCTTGGAAATGAGGTGGGCCAAGTGGATCAAGTGTCTGCAGGGGGAACATTTAGAGGACAGTGACCATTGTATCATAAGGTTTAGGTCAGCTATGGAAAAGGACAAGCAGCAATCCAAAGTAAGAATAATTAATTGGGAGAGGGCAAACTTCAATGGGATGAGAATAGATCTGGCCCAGATAAATTGAAATCAATGATTAGCCAGCAAAAGAGTAACTGAACAATGGGGTGCCTTTAAAGAGGAGATAGTTCAAGTACAGTCAAGGTTTATTCCCACGAGGGGAAAAGGTAGGGCAAATAAATCCAGAGCTCGCTGGGTGATAATGGAGATAGAAAGATGAAGTGGAAAAAGGGTGCATATGACAGATGTCAGGTGGATAATACAAGTGAGAACGAGGGTCAATACAGAAGGCTCAGAGGGGAAGTGAAAAAAATAAGAGAAGCAAAGAGAGGGAATGAGAGGAGACTGATAGCTAACATAACAGGGAATCCAAAAGTTTCCTATAGGCATAGGAATAGTAAAAGGGTGGTGAAAGAAGAAGTGGGACTGACTGGGATCTAAAAAGAGATCCAGGCAGGGAGCATGGCTGAAGTATCAAATGAGTACTTTGCATCTGTCTTTACCAAAGAATAGGATGCTGCCTGAGTTATGGTGAAAGAGGAGGTAGCTGAGACACTTGATGGGTTAAAAATTGATTTAAAAAGGAGGTATTAGACAGCCTGGCTATACTTAAAGTTGACAAGTTACCAATATCAGATGAAATTCATCCAAGGATACTGAGGAAAGTGCGGGTGGAAATTGTGTCGGCATTGGCCATAATTTTCCAATCCATCTTAGATACAGGGGCGGTGCCATAGCACTGGAGAACTGTAATTTTTTTCAGAAAAGGGTGTAAGGATAAGCCAAGCAACTACAGGTCAGTCAGTTTAACCTCAGTGGTGGGAAAGCTTTTAGAAATGATAATTCAGGACAAAATTGATAGTCACTTGGCAAATGCGGGTTAATTAAGGAAAGCCAGCATGGATTTTAAGGGAAAATTATACTTAACTAACTTGCTTGAGTTTTGTGATGAGGTAACAGAGAGGGTTGATGAGGGTAATGCGGTGTACATGGACTTCCAAAAGGGATTTGACAAAGTGCCGCACAACTGACTTGTGAGCAAAGTTATAGCTCATCAAATAAAAGGAACAATAGCAACATGGAAATTGGCTGAGTGACTGAAAATAGAGAGTAGTGGTTAATAGATGTTTTTCAGAGTGGAGGAAGATTTATAGTGGGGTTCCCCAGGGGTCAGTGTTAGAACCCCTGCTCTTCCTGATATATATTAATGACTGAGACTTGGGTGTACAGGGCACAATTTCAGAGATTGTGTCTGACCCAAAACTTGGAAGTTTATGAACTGTGAGGATGATAGTGTAGAACTTCCAAGGGCCATAGACAAGTTGGTGGAATGGGCAGACAAGTGGCGGATGAAATTTAATACAAAGAAGCGTGAAGAACAGGGGAGGCAATATAAAATAAAGGGTGCAATTCTAAAGGGCGTGTAGGATCAGAGAGACCTGAGTGTATAGATGCACAAATCACTGAAGCTGGCAAAGCAGGTTGAGATGGTGGTAAATAAAGCATATGGCACCTTGGGCTTCTTAAATAGGGTCATAGAGTACAGAAGCAAGGAAGTTATGATAACCCTGTGTAAAACACTGGTTCGCCCTCAACTTGACTATTGCGTTCAGTTCTGGTCACCACACTTCGGGAAGGATGCAAAGCCATTAGAGAGAGCACAGAAAAGATTTGCACGAATGGTTCCAGGGATGAGGAACTTCAGTTGTGTAGTTTGGAGAAGCTGGGTCTGTTTTCCTTGGAGAAGGTTGAGAGGAGATGTGCTATGGGTGTCGGGGAAGGTGGTGGCACAGTAGTAATGTCACCAGACTCATAATCCAGGTGCCGAGGTTAATACTCTGGGGACATGGGTTCAAATCTCACCATTTAAATTAAATTAAAAGAAACATCTGGAATTAAAAGGTAACAATGACCATGAAACGATTGTTGTAAAAACCCATCTAGTTCACTAATGTCCATTCGGGGAGGAAATCTGCCATCCTCACCTGATCTGGCCTACATGGGGAGAATTTTCGGCTCGGCGAGTGGGGGCGGGGCGTAACTTAAATAATAAAATACTGAGACGTAAAATGACGCGGGGTGACGTCGGGTGTGCGTCCTGATGTCACCACGCGCCATTTAGATTTTCAGTTCAGCAGGCAGGCAGCCGACTTGGCTGAATTTTCAAAGGCCTGTTAAGGCTATTAATTAACTAATTAACACTATTGAAGCTGCCCGTCCAACCTTAAGGTTGGTGGGCAGGTGAAGAGCCCAGGCGGCCTTTGCATTTTTCATGGAACCTCATCCACGGGCGGGACGAGATTTCATGAAATGTTTATAAGTTAAATACATTTTTTCATTAAAGTTCATTGACTTGTCCCAGCTCATGTGACACTGTCACATGACGGGACGTCTTATTTTTTTTTCTTTATTAAAATTTTTAAAACTTAACACTTACTCCCTGAGGCACCTCTGTGCGAAAGAGCGCATTTCCGACTCAGGGAACCCCACCCCCCCAGAGCGCATTCCCGACTCAGGGAACCCCACCCCCCCCCGCCCACACAGGGAGCGCACAGTTTGGGTTCTGCCAGGGCCACTCAGCTCCTGACCTCATTACAGCCTTGATTCAAACATGGACAAAAGAGCTGAACTCCCGAGGCGAGGTGAGAGTTACTGCCCTTGACATCAGGGCAGCATTTTACCAAGTGTGGCATCAAGGAGCCCTAGCAAAACTGGAGTCAATGGGAATCAGGGGGAAAACTCTCCACTGGTTGGAGTCATACCTAGCACAAAGGAAAATGGTTGTGGTTGTTGGAGGTCAATCATCTCAGTCCTAGGATACCACTGCAAGAGTTCCTCAAGGTAGTGTCCTAGGCCCAACCATCTTCAGCTGCTTTATCAATGACCTTCCCTCCATCATAAGGTCAGAAGTGAGGATGTTTGCTGATGATTGCACAATGTTCAGCACCATTCATAACAGGCAATGACCATCTCCAACAAGAAAGAATCCAACCATCTCCCCTTGACATTCAATGGCATTACCATCACTGAATCCACCACTATCAACTTCCTGGGTGTTACCATTGACCAGAAAATGAACTGGACCAGCTATACAAGTACTGTGGCTACAAGAGCAGGTCAGAGGCTGGGAATTCTGCAGAGAGTAGCTTATGTCCTGACTCCCCAAAGCCTGTCCACCATCTTCAAGGCACAAGGCAGGAGTGTGATGGAATACTCTCCACTTACCTGGATGAGTGCAGCTCCAACAACGCTCAAGAAGCTCGACACTATCCAGGGCAAAGCAGCACGCTTGATAGGCAACCCATCTACCACTTTCAATGTCCATTGCCTCGACTACCAATGTACTGTAGCAGCAGTGTGTACCATCTACAAGATGCACTGCAGAAACTCAACAAGGCTCCTTCGACAGCACATTCCAAACTCACGACCTCTATCATCTAGAAGGACAAGGGCAGCAGACAGATGGGAACATCACCACCTGCAAATTCCCCTCCAAGTCACTCACCATCCTGACTAGGAACTATATTGCTGTTTTCACTGTCTCTGGGTTAAAATCCTGGAACTCCCTCCCTAACAGCACTGTGGATGTAACTACACCACATGGACTATAGCAGTTCAAGAAGGCGGCCCACTGCCACCTTTTCAAGGGCAATTAGGGATGTGCAGTAAAATGCTGGGCCCAGCCAGCAACGCCAATGAAAGACTATTTTATAAAATCATGAAGGGTCTGGATATGGTTGATAGGCAAAACTTGTTCCCACTGGTGGGAGAATTGAGAACTCGAAGACACCAACTTAAGGTAGTTGGCAAAAGAAGAAATGATGACATGAGGAAAAACGTTTTTAGGCAGCGAGTCATTAGGATCTGGAATGCACTGCCTGAGTGTGTGGTAGAGGCAGATTCAATCATGCCTGTCAGAAGAGACTTGAATCATTATCTGAAGAGGAAAAATTTTCAGGGCTATCAGGAAAATGCAGGGGTGTAGCACTAGGTGCCTTGCTCTTTCAGAGAACTGGCACAGACATGACAGGCCGAATGGCCTCCTTCTCTGCTGCAACCAATCTATGATTGTACCTTCTCACATTTCTTCGATGGGATCTGATGAATGATTGTATCCTCTCACATCTCCTCAAGAGGATCCACTGCCTGACCGTATTTCTTGGAAGGGTCTACATCTTATTGCATCTACTCACTTTTTGGAACAACTATTTCCTGACTGCATTCTCTTCAATTCCCTGTAGCACTCCGATTCCTGGCTTCACTGTCTCACATTTCTTGTTCAGGGTCTACTTCGGTACTGCACCTCCCCAGATTTCTTGGTGGTGACTTATTGCCTGACTGGGTCCTCTCATACTTCTTGGAGGGCATCCACTGCCTGAATGAACACTGTCACTTTTGTAGAAGGGACCTAAGACCATAAGACGTAGGAGCAGAAGTAGGCCATTCGGCCCATCGAGTCTGCTCTGCCATTCAATGAGATCATGGCTGATCTGATAATCCTCAACTCCACTTTCCTGCCTTTTCCCACATCCCTCTGTAGACTCTTTGTGTCATCCTCACCACTTGCCTTCCCACCTATTTTTGTGTCATCCGCAAACTTGGCAATAGTACATTCATTTCCCTCATCCAAGTCATTAATATATATTGTAAATAATTGTGGCCCCAGCACTGATCCCTGTTGCACTCCACCAGTTACAGGTTGCCATCCTGAAAATACCCCCCTTATCCCAACTCTCTGTCTTCTATTAGTTAGCCAATCCTCTATTCATGCTAATATACTACCCCCAACACCATGGGCTCTTATCTTACTAATTAGCCTTATGTGCGGTACCTTATCGAACACCTTTTGGAAATCAAAATATATTACATCTACTGGTTTCCCTTTATCTATTCTGCTATTTACCTCCTCAAGGAATTATAATAAATTTGTCAGGCACGATTTCCCCTTAATGCAGCCATGCTGACTCTGCTTGATTATATTATGTATTTCTAAATGCTCTGCTATTACATCCTTTATAATAAACTCTAACATTTTCCCAATGATGGATGTTAAGCCAATTGGCCTACAGTTACCTGTTTATTGTCTCCCTTCCTTTTTGAATAAGGGTGTTATATTGGCAGTTTTCCAATCCTCTGGGACTTTTCCAGAATCTAATGTTTCTTGGCAGATTACTACCAGCGCATCCACTATTTCTGTAGCTAGTTCCTTTAATATCCAAGGATGCAACCTATCGGGTCCAAGGGGCTTAGCAGCCTTTAGCCCCATTGGTTTCCCTAATACTTTTTCTCTCATGATAGTTATTTTATTTATTTCCCCCGCCCCCATTTTTTCCCCTTGATTATTTAGTATTTTTGGAATGCTATTGGTGTATTCTACCATGAAGACTGATGCAAAGTTTTTCTCTGCCATTTCCTGGTTCCCCATTATTATTTCCCCAGCCTCATTCTCTAAGGGGCCTATGTTCACTTTGGCCTCTCTCTTCCTTTTTATATATTTAAAGAAGCTCTTACTGTCTGTTTTTATATTACTTGCTAGTTTACCCTCAAAGTCCTAATTACCTACCTAATTCCTGATTTCGTGCTCTGTAGGGGATCTACTTCTTGGCTGGGCCCTGCTTTTGCCTAACTCTTTAAGGAGTGGATCTATTGTCTGACTGCATCCCCTCTCATGTTAAAGGAAATCTACTTCCTGACTTGACCTCACATTTTAAGAGATTGTTATGATTCCTGTGGGGAATCTGTAAACTAAAGTAACCAAATTTATTGAATGGCCCCCAAATGAAGAAATTACCAATGAGATTCCACTTTTTGTAGCCTTTACTTTAACACAAATCTGAACCAATGCAAATTACACATGAATTAACAGGCAAAGGATACTTCACACAAAAAAGTAAATTTCACGTTAAATAATCGATGTAACAAATTAAATAGTTGTTACCTCATACATAACCACAAGCATTCACATCACTCGCTGCAGTAATATGGCACTACATACCTCACAATTCCACAATATGCTGTTCTTTATTCACACAGGGTAGGTTAAGAGCCTTATCTGACAACAGCTTTAACCTTTGAGTTTCACAGGTACGATTATTCAGCCAGGCACACTTCTATGAACCTGCTCTCCCTCCGGTCACGACAATCCTGATGGTGTAGTTCTTCAGGGTTTTTTTTGAACAGACCAACCAACAACACCCCAGTTCACAATTTGGCCCCATCTGGGAAAACACCCAGGTCTTTAGCTTCTCTGAGATATTCACACAGCTTTCCAGGTTTTAAACTTTTTTAGCCAGCTCACAGAGTACCTCCAAGAGCTCCTGTCTCCTTTTCTGCCAAACAGAAAAACTGACCTCTTCCTGAGGGTGATTTGCTTCTTCTCCTCACAGAAATTCATTGAAAGTTCCTCTTTCTGTCTGCTTTCTCTTTGTGTCTATACCTGTGCAGCTCCAGTTCCTCTACTTGGAGCTGTCCTTTATGTCTGCCAGCCACACAGCTTCCAACTTAATTTCTGGTTGATACTGCTTCCAGGTCAAGGGTTGCCAGATCACGTGGACCAGTTTTTCTTATTAACCAAGAAAATTACAATTGATCCCTTTACAATTGATGCAAACTCTTAAAAGTCCTTTTCAAATTCTTCAAAATAATTACAGATTCCGCAGACCTTTTAAAGAAATTATAAATTTTCGCTAATGTACTGCTTCCAGGTCAAAAGCTGTCACAAGATCAATGAGCTTATTCTATCCTTACCTTTCTTGAATGGGATCTACTTCCTGACTGCACCTTTTCATATTTCCTGGAGTAAACCTATTGCATCCTCTCACATCTCAAGTTGGAGTCTCCATATTTCTTGGCATGGACCTACTTCCTGACTGAGTCCTATCACATTTCTTGGATGGGATATGCTTTCTGACTGCACTTCCTCAGATTTTATGATGGTGATCTGCTGCCTGTTTGCACCTTACATTTCTAGGATGGTGTTTACTTTTGTGGTGCATGTTTCCACATTACTTGCAGGTATCTACTTATTGACTGCATCCTTTCACAATTCCCAATGCGATTTACTATCTGACTTCACGCCCCATGCGTATTGGAATTAAACTAATCACTGATAGCATCCTCTCAGATTTTTGAAGGAGATCTAAATCCTGATTGCATCCTCTTGTACTTCCTGGAAGGTTCTAATTTGTGGCTGCCACATCTCACATTTCTGGAAGAGAATCTGCTTCCTGACTGCACCCTTGTACATTTGCGAAAGGATCTACTTCCTGATTCCACTCTGAGTCACATTTCTTGGAAGGAATCTACTTCCTGACTCGATCCTCTCACATTTTGTGGAGGGGATCTATTTCTTTCATTACCTGGAGAGAATCCCCTGCCTGACTATAGTCTCCCTCCCTCTCTCATTCCATGGAAAGTATCTACGGTCTGATTCTATCCTCACTCATTCTGTGGAGAAAATCTACTGTCTGTTTGCATGATCTCACATGCCATGGAAATAATTTAGTAGTCCACTATACCTTCTCACATGCCATGGAGGGGATCTATTGTCTGACTGAACCCTTTCTCTGTCAGTGGAAGACTCGAATCGGATGGAAAGTGCTGTTAGCAGTCCTATCAAGTGGCTTCACTACTCACCAACTCACCTACTCAATTTGGGTTCTGTCAGGACCAGTCAGCTCCAGACCTTAATACAGCCTTGGTCCAAGCATGGAGAAAAGGGCTAAATTCTAGAGGTGAGCTGAAAGTGACTGCCCTTAATATCAAGGCAGCATTTCACCAAGTATAGAATCAACATCCATTTCACATCAGTGATGAGTAAGGTTTTAGAAACAATACTCAGGGGAAAAAATCAACAGGCACTAGGGGTGGTTTGAGTTAACGAAGGAGAGCCAGTACGGATTTATAAGACAGATCATGTTTGACTAATCTAATTGAATTTTTGATGAAGTAACAGAGAGGGATGATGAAGGTAATGTGATGGATGTTGTCTATAAGGACTTTAAGAAAGTATTTGACAAAGTATCACATGAAAAGCTGTTTAACAAAATTAAGACTCATGGAATAGGAGGATCAGTGTTTAAAAAAATGGCTGAAAGAGCAGAAAACAGTGAGTCATGTTAGATGGTTGTTTTTCAGACTGGAGGGTGGTAGATTGTGGTGTTCCCTAAGGGTCAGTGCTAGGACCACTGCTTTAAATTATTTGGACATTGAAATATGGGTAAAATTTCAAAATGTGCCGATGATACCAAACTTGGAGGAGTGGCAAACAGTGAGGATGATACTAATCAACTGCAGCAAGATATCGATAGGCTGGCAGAATGGATAGACAAGTGGGAAATGGGATTTAACACAGAGAAATGTGAGGTGAAGCATTTTGGCAGAAGGGATAGGGAGAGGCAATATAGACTTAATGGCACAATTCTAAAGAGTGTGCAGGGGCAGAGGGACCTGGGGGTGCATGTGCAGAGATCTTTGAAGGTGACAGGACATATTGAGAGAGTGGTTAGCAAAGCAATGGGATCGTGGGCTTCATAAATAGAGGCATTGAGTATGAAAGCAGGGAAGTTCTGCTGAACCTTTATAAAGCTCTGGTTAGGCCCCAACTAGAGTATTGTGTCCAGTTCTGGTCACCACACTTTAGGAAGGAAGCACGAGAGGGTGCAGAGGAGATTTACCAGAATGATTCCATTCCTACAAGGTTAGGCTGGAGAAGTTGGGGTTGTTCTCCTTGGAGCAAAGGAGATTGAGGGGAGATTTGATAGAGGTGTACAAGATTATGACAGGTTTGGATAAGGTAGATAAAGAAAACTGTTCCCATTAGTTGATGAGACAAGGACTAGGGGGAACAGATTTAAGGTTTTGTGCAAGAGATGCAGGGGGGGATGTGAGGAAGAACTTGTTAAGTCAGTGGGTGTAATGAGCTAGAACTCACTGCCTATGAGGGTGGTGGAAGTGGAGACGGTGAATGATTTCAAAAGGAAATTGGATGGGCATTTCAGGGAAAAAAACTTGCAGGGCTACGGGGGAATGGGATTGTCTGGATTTCTCCACTGAGAGCTGGCATGGCTCCAATGGGCCAAATAGCTTCCTTCAAAGCCATAATGACTCTATAACTCTTTGAAAGAATCTTAGCAAAATTGAAGTCAATGAGAATCAGGGGGGGGTAAATTCTCCACTGGTTGGAGTCATACCTAGCACAAAGGAAGATGGTTGTGGTTGTTGGAGGTCAGTCACCTCAGCTCCAGGATATCACTGCAGGAGTTCCTCAGGGTAGTGTCTAGGCCCAACCATCTTCAGCTGCTTCATCAATGATCTTCCTTCCATCATAAGGTCAGAAGTGGGGATGTTCGCTGATAAATTGCACAATGTTCAGCACCATTCGCAACTCCTCAGCAAATGAAGAATTCTATGTCCATATGCCCAGAACCTGAACAATGTTCATGCTTGGGCTGATAAGTAACATTTGCACCGCACAAGTGGTGAGCAATGATCATCTGCAATAAGACAGAGGGCGGAATCATTAAGTGAGGTAGTGGTCAGGAAATAGGGCCTTTTACCCTACAATAGCAGCTTTTCTTGCCATATCATCCCATTCCTGGCGCGTCCCATCTCATTAATACTGTATTCACATGAAACATGCCACGTCGCTGGCAGGCAAACTCAGATTTGCCCACCCCGCCGTCACCTCAGGCCTTCAGTAATCCGGGTGCCATGTTTAAAGGCTGCCCCTGCACAGAGCTAGCTCTCTCTAAGGCATTGGAAGCTGCCGTAAAGTCATGGCTGCCAAAAGGAGGAAACATGCTGGCCCAAATTTAGCGACACATCCCTCGGGTGCCCACTGGACACTGTGGAGGCCCGCCGTGAAATCCTCTACCCCCTCTCTGGGCAAAGACCAGCAAGCAAGGTCACCAATCCAGCATGGGAGGTGGTGGCAGTGGTGGTCAGTGCCAATGCCCTACAAAAGAGGACAGCCACCCAGTGCCACAAGAGGATGAATGATCTCTTCCGTTCTGCCAGGGTAAGTCACTCTTCTCATCACTCTCAAGTCATACACTCACAAACCCATCACACACCCACAGGGCCCTCACTCACTGCCAGTTCAAGGGACATCACCATTCACTCTCTCACACTCACCTTCATTGTCCTCATCCCATCCATGGGACCACTCACCACCCATACAGGCCAGGCATACTTATCATCTGGCCTGGCAGACATCCTGCTTACACTCTCCATCTGTATTCATGCAGGACAAGCTGGCACAGAACAAGAGAGAGAGGTCGCAGACTGGTGGAGGAATGCCTGATATCAAGGTCCTTACGGAATTTGAAAACAGAGCCATCCAGCTGGCCGGCGATGACCGGGACCAGTCCTGTGCTGACGGTGAGGTCAGCAGTGCTCTACCAAGTGAGGATCCAGCAGTGCAACATCCATCAGACAACCATGCTGTGAGTGATGTGTCCTGTTTCACAGGGCAATGCCATGCGCTAATTATCCCTCCTTGCTTTCGCAGGCACATCCGGGAAGCAGCCAAGGGGTCCACAGCCCAGGGCCTCCAATCAAGCCTTGAAGACACCTCAGAAAAAGAATCTGATGACACCCCATTGAAAACCCATCCCAGCGCTACCCACACCCTCCACCAACACAGAGACACACACCTTGGTGGGACTTAGGTCTAAAACAGCCTTGGAGTCACAATCTGATGAACACATCTGATCCACAGCAGGTGGAGGCAGGGACTTCCCAGGTCACCGGCACTCGGAGAACTGCTGGAGGGCAGAAATCTGCTGAGTCCGAGTCAGATGACGAGTCTCTGGACTCGGTCATGTCACAGTTGCTGGAGCTGCAAAGGCAAGCTCGGGAACATCAGGAAGGGATGTCCGCTGCACTCCTCAGATTGCAAGGCACGATGGAGGAGTCCGTCTGCCTTCAGTCTGAGGTGATAGCGCCGACATTGCAACGCATCGAGGTCAACACTGGCAGGATGGCGGCTGCCATAGAGACCTTGGTCCAGGCTGTCCACCCTGCACTGTTGTGCAGGCTCAACTCCATCGCTGATGCCATAGTTGGCCTCCAACAGTGTGTACACGAGAGGGGTACCAGGCAGCTCGATCTCACTCCAGCTACCCCTTCTCCTCAAGGAGTCAACCAGGGGCCCTCGGGCACCCATAGGGAGAAGGATCAGCAGGTGTACACCCCGGGGCCATCCACCCAGGTGACTCCGGGAGTGTCTGGCCCATCCGAATCCCCTCTTCCTGTGACCCCAGCAGCTCCAGCTCCACAGGCCGAGGAGGGTGCCACTGCCACACAGCAGGATCCCGAAAGCAGGCCGGGGCCCTCCAGGTCTCAGCCCTCCAGAGTACGCCAGCCAAGGTCAACATAGACAGGGCGTCACAGTCAACAGGCTGCCTCCACCTCCGCTGTGGATGTCGGGGGAGCAACAAGACGTAGCGGCAGGGTTAGGAAAGTTAAGAAGATGTAGTTACGCAGTCTGGGCACGGGTGTGAATCACTTGTACATAATGTTCACTATTATAAATAAACACCCAGGAATGTCTCCCTGCCTATGGCTCCTTGTTCTGATGAGCAGTGTTCATGTCATTCAGATGTGAAACCTTGGTTCCTTCACAAGATAAAGGCAGGTGTCTCAGTCCAGGGCCTCTTCCCTGTGCAGTGTGTAACCTTCAGATCAATGTGATGGTCCGGCCTCACACTCACTGGAAACATTACTGATGCCTGCACCTCGATGGTGCTGGTCATTGCTGCCAGAATGTAGTGGGCAGGTGTCACAGAGTTCCCTCATTCTCTCTGTGTGGCTCTCAGCACCTTTGAGGTGGGGCTGGCCCCCATCTTGTCAGCATCTATGACCGGTGACGCTGTGCTCCTGAAGGGGACAGGTGCTGAAGGCTGACAAAGGATCAGATGCATTTAAAGTTTCACGGCTGCGTCTCTATGATATGACCCTGATCACAAGTGAACTGCCCTCAACCAGATAGGAGCCAGGCATTCTCAGAGACAATGTGATGATCTATGGAGTGTCCTCACTGCATCTCATCATCATCCTCCACAAATCTGGCAGCTATGAGGGCCTCCTGAGTGCGCCTGCCTCATCTGGCCAATGCGATGGCCTCATCGCCAGCATCTTTGCTTTCGAGGACCTCATCATTGTCATCCCCTTCGACACCCTCTTCATCGGAGGATAAGTGCAGCTCCTCCATCTCCTTCTCAGCTACGTCCTCCCCCTTTTGCAGCTCCAGGTTATGGAGTGTGCACCAAGTGACGGTGATGTGCGACACCTTTTGGGGTCTGTATTGCAGTGCTCCACGGAACCTGTCGAAGCACCAGAACCTGTCAAGGCACCAGGTCATGGCATGAGCCTCATTGTACCATCGCTCTGCTACAGTCTGAGGCTGCCACACAGGCATTATCAGTCACATCATCTGTGGGTAGCCCTTGCCCCTGAAGAACCAACCCTGCAGCCTCTGTGGACCTTCGAAGATGTCAGGGATCTGAGACCTGCTAAGGATGTAGGAGTCACGGACACTCCCTGGGAATTGTGCGCAGACCTGTAGGATGTGTTTGTGGTGGTCACACACCAGCTGAACATTCAGAGCCCTTGTGGTTGACGTATTTGACTGCTTGTTGCCATTGAGATCTAAGCGCCACATGAGTGCAGTTGATGGTACCCTGTACCTGTGGGAAACCTGAGATCTGTGCAAATCCCAGCAGTCTTGCTTCCTGGCTTTCCTGATCCCAGGTGCACAAAGTTCTGTGCCTTCACAAGGTGGCATCCATGACCTCTTGGATACACCTGTACGTGGAGGCTTGTGATATCCCACCGAGGTCACGTGTGGAGCCCCAGAACGAGCCACTGACATAAAAATTGAGCACCACAGTCACTTTCACATCCACTGGCTGTGGATGCCCTTCACGTCCCCGTGGCGCCAAATCCTGCAGTAAGTGGCGTATGTGACCAACCAGTTCCCTAGACATGCGCAGACTTTGGCAACACCGGTTCTCAGTCATCTGCAGGAATGACAGGCACCATCAATAGATCCTGGGTCTAGCGAGACACCTACGAGCGAAGGCTCACTGTGGATCTTCACCTTGAGGGTTGTGCACCTCCCTTTGCTGAGCCAGGCACCTCTGCCACTCTCTTCTTCTTCATCTCTGGTCTCTGTGAGCCACGAGGTATACCATTAAATCACCAAGCTCTATGATCCTGATGTTCTTCTCCTGCAGGATCAAAGAGAGAGACGTGTGGGTTAGCATGTGTGTACTAAGAACCTCTCTTGGTTAAACCTGAAGACCCCTTCATGCTGGCCAACACTTGAATGGTCAGTGTGTAGCGTGCTCATCCCCACTTCTGACCTTATGATGGAAGGAAGGTCATTGATGAAGCAACTGAAGGTGGTTGGACCGAGGACACTACCCTGAGGAACTGCTGCAGTGATGTCCTAGAACTGAGATGACTGACCTCCAACAACCACAACCATCTTCCTTTGTGCGCACTACACACTGCCCAAAACTCCACCCACCTCCGTCCCAGGCAACTTGACCGATTGGCAGCAGCTTTGCCCATTGGACTGCATGCTGTACTCTCAGCTCAGACACAGGCATTCTCCTAACCCACACTGCAAGACTGCACTGTTAGCTTGAACCATGGGGGAGAGTGGTCCACACCTTAATAAAGACATTGCAAGGGGCTGTGAGCGCCTCCACCAGTGACTGCTCCATGGCCACATTTCGCAAGGGAATTGTACAACTTGACCAGTCAGCCAATTGCAGGATGTCTAATGAGGTAGTGGAATCTGGGATGCAGGATTTGCTTCCTTTTCTTTCCTTCTCTGCCACCGCCCTGCCTCACCATTAAGATGTTGTGACTCAAAACGTGATGCAGCTTGATGGGAAAGTTGTCACCATTCTGAATGATTGGTCGGACTGAGAGATTGTAGCCAATGCCTCTGCTATTTTTTTCTTTGCTTCTTTCAACAAGCTAGGATACATCCCATCCAAGCCAACTTTCAGGAATTGTCGTTTTCATAAACCTTCTGTGTCTATTAATATCTTGTCCAAAACTTGCCTCTCCTCTTTTAGTGCAACCTTCATATCATTCACTTCCTTTGTGAAGACAGATGCAAAATACTCATTTAATACTCTTACCATGGCTTCTGCCTCTATAACTGAAGATTTCACTTTGGGTCTTAAATAGGCCCAACTTTTTCCCCAGCTAACCGCTTACACTTTACATGTTTTAGGGTTTAGTTTAATGTTGCCTGCTAATCTTTTTTCATAGCCTCTCTTTGCCTCCCGTATTAATTTTTTCTATTCCCTCTTGTACATTTCATAAATCTCCTTTTTCTGCTTTTTTCTAATCATTCTTTCCTTTTTGCAACAGAAATTCTGAACCAATCAAAAAGCTTGGACAAAAGCTTGATCTTTTAGTCAGACATCCATGAACTTATTGCAATCTATCATGACCAAAAAAGTGGAGGAGATATGTGTAGTGACAGTATATTCATGTTTTCACATATTTATATGTACATTGTGATGAGTTGGCTAAAACAAACTGGGATTATAATATATACAAAATCTCTTAAGAAAATCTTTTGCAGGTTGATTGGAAAATCTGAAACGTTTAATTCTCCACATTACTCCCATTCTGACCTCTCTGTCCTTGGCCTCCTGCAGGGTTCCAATGAAACTCAACACAAGCTCAAGGAACAACACCTCATCTTTTGATTAGGTGTTTTATAGTTTCCCAGACTCAACACTGAGTTCAACGATTTCAAACCATAATCACTGCCCCCATTTTGTTTCCTTTTTCGTTACAAGTTTTGGTTTTACTCTGATTTTTCTCATTTTTGCTTTTGGACAGCAGCTGTTCACCTTTCTGCCATTCACACCTCCTCTAGGCACATTTTACTTGTCCCATTACTACTCCCTTCAGTCTTGCACCATGAACACTTTTGTCATTTAATCTCTCCTGTCTTCCACCTTTCATTGCCCTTCCCTTTTGTTCTTTTCTTCCTTCCTTCCTCGTTTCACTTGCTTAAAACCTGTTACATTTCTAACTTTTCCCAGTTCTGATTAAAGGTCATCGACCTGAAATGTTAATTCTGCTTCTCTCTCCACAGACGCTGCCAGATCTGCTGAGCATTTCCAGCATTCTCTGCTTTATCTAAAATGCGGGGATTGGGTTGTAGTAGATGCAATTTAGTCTTTCTGCTATTGGGATGCCTGTTGTAGGTCCTCCCTCTTTTTTCAGTCCTACTAAGGGGCCTGTTTATCTTTCAACTTTAATTTCGAACAAAGGTTTATGCCCAAAACGTTTAAGCTGCCTTTTCTCTTTGCAGATGTCGTGAGATCTTTTCAATCGATATGATACATTCAACCAATTGTTCTTCAATCTAATATTCTTAAAATTTAAACTTGACCATTCACCTAGCCTGTTGAATGTAACGGAAATGCCACCGTATGGGAAACTGTCTCTGTCCATCTCGCCTTGTCGCTTTGCCATTGTGGTGCAATCCCACGTGACACCAATCCAGCCCATCCATCTTCACACCTGGACCAATCAGGTTAGGACACTATGAACCTCGGACTCTAATTGGTCAAGTTTCCAGTTGCCACTCTCCCACCAAGTGGCTGCTTTTTCTTAATGAATGACAGCTGTCAAACTCCCCCCCCCCCCCCCCCATCCCTTCAGAAAAGACCCCCAGGATGAAGTTTACTGGGGAGAGGGCCGGCCCAAAATAATCATTCACGAATGCATTTTTAATCACAAAAAGAAAGCAGCAAGTCGTTAAAATCCGACAGTTTCAGTGCAAGGTTGTCAAGTTTGACTGTCAAACAAAAGTTGTATTTAGAAACTGCTGGTGAGAGATAGGTCTGTTCGACTGAGATTGGGGACTAGACACAAGCTTGGAGGGAAATAAAATACTAGGGCCCACACATAAAATAGGATTCAAATAAAACAACAAATATCGTTTATTGATCTCTTCTGGATTGAAGTATTCAGGTTAAGAACACCCGCATCTAGAATTCAACACAAGTGATGAATTTTTGCCCATTGCAGCCCCAGTCCCTCAGTCTTTCAGTTACAGTCGGTCACTAAACCGGAGAAATGTATTTTGATAACAGTTTGGTAACAGTGGTCAATGAATTAATCCCCGCTACACATTGGACTGTCCGCAGGGAGTGTAAGGGGCCTCCTGCACCCAACTGGGAGCAGGTCAGTCCGCACTGGAGCTAGCCTAAAGCTATGGGAACATTTCAAAATCGGCGACAACTGTCACTGCCTCATGTGGGGAACACTTATAGCACATTCACTCCCTCGTACTTTTTGAAATTCATAATACTGCGACAGGTGAACAAAGTATCAAATGCATTGTGATTATTTCAAAATAATAAACTGAACACAGGCTGCTCTTAATCATGTTTACACAAATTCGTCTTCTGCATGTGACAATAGAAATATTACAGCACGGTGCACAGAGTTGTCCCTTAAACTGCTACGCAGGGTTTTTCAGAAGCAAAATCTGAATTACCTAATATTAGGCAGAAAAGACGCGTTATTGTTTAAAGAAATGCCTTTAAATATCTCCGATCGAGGAAAACACAACACAAAAATAATTCTGGAAGGTTCTTGGAATTAAAGATAAAAGCTAGCAGGAGTTCTTCTGAAGTCCTACAACTTCACATTTCAACGGAACCTGCCAAGCATAAAGTAGCGTTTATTTTTCGCTGCAATAGATTCTTGTTCTAGTTTGAGCTTGCAAAGAGAGAAAGAAAAAACCGGTCTGAAAGTGAAGCTCCCTGGAGTCCATGGGGTTGAATCATGAAGAGAAAATACACACGTGAAACTTTAAATTCGGGAACAATCGCTGAAATAATTGTTTGATTTGAGTCCGTCTCAATTTATGATTCTATTATAAATCGTTAAAGGTACTTTTAAGGGTCTTGAGTTACTCTCCATGCCCTAGCTTCATCCGACCCTGAATATGTAGAATCAGACAGACTAAGAAACTCTTTTAAGCCCGGGACACCAGCTCCGGTACGAGCGATTTACTTTTTAAAAGTCTACATAAAACTTCACGAAAAGTGTGGCAAAACTCTATTTATGCTTGCTAAGTTCAAAATGAACACTTTAACACTGTGTTATAACTGACTTCCAAAGCCTGTTTCTTAATTAAGAGAATTTTTTTTAACAGTAAGGGTCTTTTAAACACAATGATAACGTTCACTCAATTTTATTTTCAGAAAGTTCGTTTTTTAAAAAAAAGTACAGTATTTTGGGGCTTCAGGCTGGGCTGGAAGGAGGGGCTTCCGTGAATGGGGAGAGCAAGCAAAGGATTGGAGTGGGTCGGATTACAACTCGGCTGGGGGTCAAAGGGGTGGATCGGATTCACAAACAGTGGGGATATACGCAGTCATTGAAGGGAGAACGGACTTAAAACTGCGGTACCCGGCCCAGAGCAGAGAGCACTGAGTTTCTGCTGGGGCCCGGTACTGGATACCTTTTTTACCCGTTCCAAGGTTGACTTTATGACGGCGCGGTAATTGTGGGACTCTTCTCTCCTCATCCACATAACGACTCTGCATGTCTAATATTTAGATATGCTCAGGTTTGTGGACTCCCGAACGTTAGTGCTGCTTGCAGCAACGCAAGCCATTCTATTAGCTGTTGTCAAATGCCAAAACGCAGATATTCGTAAGTATACTTTTTTCATTCTTCAAAAAAAAATTGCATAATTTTGCTTGCAAAAAGCGAATACGTGTAAAGTAAAAGTTTGTGATCAGTTTACTAGAAGGGTCTTCAATTGTAAATTCAGAAATGAAAAGTTTGGGGGAAGGGAACAGAGAATTGCTTAGTTCTGAAATATTTTATGATTCTTTTTATTTATTTTGTATTAAAAACGTTTGTGGGACTGTTTAAAGGTAACTGGGGGAACGCATATGGAAGTGGGTTATGTATCTCTTTGTTGTATCGTGTCAGCATGAAACCTTCTTAAAGTTTGAAGCGAGATTTTTCTGAACTGTTGGGATTGTGATGGTGGGGGTGAGAGAGAGGGGATTCCGGGATTAAGGAGCAGGATTTGCCCACTCCAAAGTATGAGCAGGTCCTGGGGAGAATGGTGTGTTTGAATGAGTAATCCACAACTAAACTGGAAAGCTTTAATCCGGCAGAACCGAAGTTCAGAATTTCTCCAGCCCATCGAAATTCCTTATTTAAAAAAAAAATCTTCAACGTCCAATTCCTGACATTTGAGGTTAGGAACCAGGAGAAAACTTTGCAGCCTGTTTAGAAGGATACATTAACTTGGATCTTTGTTAAAGTCATCAAACCATATTAAGTGTGGAGTATGCAAGGAGGGCAGTGGAGCTGGGAAAGTGATGCTTTTATGAGAAATTGCTCCAAAAAAACTTGGAGTCTAGAACCGCTCCTGTGTCAAGTCTTGGCAGCCAAACCCATAAAACAGGCACTGGAGGAGAGCAAGAGGAAAGGTTGAAAAAAAACCACACAAATTTTACGGTGGGATGGCGTGAGGAGAGGTAGAAATTGCAAGAGATTGATAGGTGGCCAGGCTGGAGGGGGTGGGGGGAGGGGGTCGGTGAAGCGCCTCCTCCAGAGGGGCCCAGCCTAGGGATCAAACAGCCCTGCCCAGCACCCTGACAGCCTGCTATTCACGGTGCACAAGGAATAAGAAAAAGACTGGGACAGAGACTTGGACTATATAACTTTAGCATATTCAGAGAATACTGTCCACAGATCCTAAAATCCTTTTCGTTTAACTCAACTTTATTTTCCTATATTTTAACCACAATA
The DNA here is from genome assembly GCF_964194155.1 of Cetorhinus maximus. NCBI lineage: Eukaryota > Metazoa > Chordata > Chondrichthyes > Lamniformes > Cetorhinidae > Cetorhinus > Cetorhinus maximus. The sequence goes on along the minus strand of NC_135917.1, from coordinate 15,774,239 downwards.
AGCTATGCTTACCAATTGCAGTTAATGTGAATTTTACCAATTAAAATGCGTTTAAAAGCCTAATTGATGCATCTGGTAACCTAATTCGAGCATCTGCCTCGGTATTTAAACTAATCCGACGTTTATTATGAAACTTGAAATGTGCTCGTCTAAACTCAGCGACAACAGAAAGAAACAATAAAAGGTAGAACGATGTAACAAGAAAGGATAGCTTTCTGTGTCACTTGACACCGCCTCGGCTCTCTCTCTCTAGCCTTCTGTCTGTCTTCGCCCTTCAAGAGAAGCTTGTCACAATTTCTTCTACCATTTTACAACCAGTCAACACCCATGAGGCTGCAGACACCAATTCCACCCCCTTCCCCCACCCCCCTTCTGAAAGTTTGAAACACCTGGCCAGTGGTGAGCCGGGTGCAGTGTGTCTGATCCTTGATTGTAAGATTATAGACTTCAGTTTGTGGGCAGAAATAAAACTACATTAAAAGAGAGAGAAAAAAACTTGTTTGTAAATTCGAGCCTCAAAATATTATCAAATTTGGAGTTCAGATGGCTCTGGAAAGACATGAAATGCACGTTCCTCTTTTAAAAGTTGTTTGTTTGTATTATATTGTGGTTAAAAAGCGCCAGTTACACATCAGACCTTTTCCGCTCAGTCCAAAGATACAAAGGAACACTTCAGAGCGGCGCAGCTAGTAAACTGGCAGAGAAAGATTTCATGCTGTCTGAAATACTCCCCACCTTCTTAAAATAGTAAAAAAAAGTTCGAAGCTCCTGACCCCAGAGATTCTGACAGTGATCGTGTAATCTGGTCCCTTTAGCCAAGTTAGCACGAATACTCAGTAAAAAATCTCTCAACGGTAAAATATACTTCAAAATTGCTAGTTAGATATTTGAAATATTATAAATCAATAGTTGCAGATATATGTTAAATTAAAGTGCTATAATGGCTTCAGAACACTGTGTTAACTTTAGGTTGTTTAGTTCTGGAAGTTTGCAGTTGAGATACACAGTGGAATGCTAGCAGGGGCTGGATGTGAACAGGTTCTGAATGATGCTTTTGTGTCTTTGCTGTTTGCTTGGAGAGACTGTGTGTGTGTATTGATTGCAATCCCCTTACTATTTATTTAACCTGGTTCCGACAGTGGGCTGTGAATCAGCGGCTCTGTGTGTCAATTGAGAATGAGATCTATTCATTCGGTCTGAGGGTCTACCGGGCTCACACATGGGAGAGAACCTGATCCCAAACCAGCAACTGGGCACATTCCAGAGGCGAGACAGCCTCTTTAATACCTGTAATTGCAATTAATATCTGATATTGGCATGTCTTTAATATTAAAAAATACGGTTATGTAAAAAGTGCTAATTTTACAACGTTTTGCATATTCATAAATCCATATTTAATATTCCAATCTCCAATAGACTATTTCCCCAATTTTGATCACAATGGATACACAGCGCTGTCTACTGGATTTTTTATACCGAGCAACTAGTAGTCAGGTTTAGTAAATAAAACCTGGAATGAAATACAGTAGTTTCAGCAAAGGAATTGTAAAATCAATTTTTATGTCGCGATTTTATTGGGTTTTATTTTATATGCATATTTTGCGGAGTTACAAAGTGAGTAGAATGATACAATGGAGCCATCTGGTGGAAATTGTGTGCGCGCACTCCTATTATCTCTATCATACGCATAAAAATTGCTTTAAAAAGTTATTCCCCCTCAATGAAGTAGCTAATAAATTTATAGATTTAAAACCGGATATTCTATCCTTTGGTAATCTCTCGTAGCTGTTTTCATGTAGATTTCGCGAATTTAAAATATGCAAATTTGGAAATTTAATAAGGGTCTTACGTACAATTAAGATAATTGATAACTAACTACTTATGTTTAAATATATGTGCGCGATATTTATATATATAACGTGTAGGCAAACTGATATTTTCCTAACCATATTTATAAATTCCTATAGTACACGCAATATTATTCTATAGCCTGGAAAGTGTTAAACGCAAAATATATATATATATATTTACATTAAAACCCTTAAATCCAATAGATATGTACAGAAACTCGCGAATATTCTGTCGTGTGTATCATGACTAAAAGATTTCTTGCCCTCTCTTTTTCTCCTCTCCGCCCGCTCTTCACTTACAGAGGACCTGAAAGTGAACTGTATGCAAGATGGGCAGAGATACAGTGACAAAGATGTGTGGAAACCCGAGCCTTGTAGAATCTGTGTCTGTGACGCTGGGATTATTCTTTGCGACGAGATAATCTGCGAAGATCTTAAAGATTGCCCTAATCCTGAGATTCCTTTTGGAGAATGCTGCCCTGTCTGTCTGAACGACCGAGCTGCTCCCAGCGATCGTAATTTATTTATTTTTTCCCTATATAAATAAATTACTATAAAGTCCCCATTCATGGACACAACCACGAAGGTCTGCCCTGGGAAGGTTTGTCCATCAATGGCTGCTGTGTTTTCAAACAAAAAGGTGAAATCTGTATTTTTTCTTGTACTTTCTCTTTTGCTGTCGTTTTATTCATTGCTGCAGTAAATTCAAAGATATCCAGATCAGCCTGTTTTTGCAAGCTGGCCCTGATTATTTTAATAGAATTAGAAAGTTTGCAGTTCACTGGGATTTTTCCTACTGTGTACACCAGATGTAAGTACCCAATAGTGAAATAAAATGCAAATCACAGAGGGGGCCAGGCTCCAGCTGAGTGTCACACACATAGCGATTCTTGTTTTCATGTCTGAAAGCTGACTTAATCAAGTTTCAAGTAGTCTCTACATTTGAGTCAATTTAAAAATAAAAAAGAGAATGTCTTAGTTCCACAAATTTACATCTCAAATGCTTCCATCTCCAAAACTACCAATTGTTAAATATTTGACTTTAGCAGAAGGACTGTGCATTCCCTCACTGTTCTTGTTTCATTTGACATGTGATTTGAATGCAATCCTGTGATTGATAACATTTATAAAAAATCTCCTGAGATTTCCCAATTCTCGTGGGAACAGATTGAGCTGTAAATACATTAACATCTGTACCTCGATGTCACTTGTAAATTATTTGCCAAATTCCACACAGTCAAACTTGTCCATAAATTTCTCCTAATTGGGTGTCTAGACAGAAATTGAGGATATGTTTTTCCTTCTTTTGTACCAATGTGTGCAAATCAGAAAGCCTTGAGTCATTGAATTTATTGTTGTGAATTCGGCTCCTGATACTGCAGAGTTTGCCACAGGTGGGCTGCATATTTTTGGTCCCCTGATAAAATAAGGAAGAAAAATCTTTGAATATTTCTTACTGCTATTGCTAATAAATAAAAAAGGCAAAAGAGGAGTATGAGATCTTTTTAAATCGGATTATGCCTTTTTAAAATAAGTATTTGCTGCAAATGTTTAAGGTTACATATTTGATTATGCTTATTATCTAGTGAAGCCTTAATGCCAACTGAGCAATTTTGTTTTGCCAAAATATATGCTGACTTAAGAAGCTCTTTTTATTTTTTTAAAAAATCTTTGCTGGAGGATTAATCTTTATCTGATAATTTGCTTTTTAACAGGTCATTTTGCTAGCAGTTTCTTTTTGGAATTCTGATATGTGCTTGCTGGTTTTATTGCACTAAATCAAGAGTACTCGACAGACAATTCCCTGATGATTACAGAATTAGTTATTTGTATCTGCATTGCAGCCATAGTTCAGTGCCAGTCAAATGCAGGTACACATGTGCTTGGCATTGTCCCACACCAGTGTTGTAAACCAAGGCTGGGTTTTTAATCATGTACCACCATCCCAACTAGGGCAGTCTCTATTAAAGGTCTATCTGTGAACGGTCTATCATATAAATGTGGATATAGCTTTCATGAAAGACTCTGTATAAGCATCATTTTTTTTTTCCTTCCTATCACACACAGGGCAGAGAGGTCCTAAGGTAAGATCTCACTATCAATGACTTGCATGCTTCAATTGACCTCAACATAAAATGTCCAAGCTGGAATGTTGTGTAGAGTTAAGGAGAGTAGAAGCTCATTAGTGGGAACAGCACAGCTCCACCGTACAGAATACCCCCTTTATCTGGGTCAGGTGCTTTGAAATATATAAAGGGAACGATTGAGTGCAAATGATTTTATGAAGAGAGGTCCTATTACCCACACCACACCATGATCCTTTAGAGGTGAATTGATTTCCATATCTTGTCCCTTATGAAGTTCATTATAACCCAGATTTATGGAGATTAATTTTTATTGCCGGTGATCAGACTCAATGTACATTTACCATAGAATTTGCTATTTGCTGAAAAGAGTGAGGAGTACATTTATTGCACACAGCTGGAAGAAAATCATTTAATTAGAATAAATGAAATGTTAAGGCTACTGACCAACCATTTGCCTGAGGCATTTCTCAGTGCAAAAGACAGATTGTAACATTATCCACAGTCAACACACCTGGAGCAGAAGTATAGAGGAACCCCAGGATTTACCACGTTAAAATTACATTCTTTAAGTGTTGTTATTTTGAAACACTTTTTTTGTAATAATAATAATAAAGTTTTGGGTTGTGCACAATTCAATTCCAACAAAAATGTCTTGAACTTACCTGAGTTATAGATCTGAGTACAATCCCTGAAAATGCCTCAAGCACAGTCCCTGAGACTGACCTGAGTACAATTATTGACCTTGGCCTGAGCACAATCACTGACACAGGCTTGAATACAATCATTGCTCCTGCCCTGAGTGAAGGCACTAACCTTTATCTGACTACAATCATTGGCCCTGCCCTGACAACAGTCATTGGTCCTGCCATGACGACAGTCACTGACCCTGCCCTGATGACAGTCATTCACCCCACCCTGATGACAGTCACTGTCCTTTCTCTGATGATAGTCACTGAGCTGTGACTACAGTCACTGACCCTGCCCTGATGCCAGTCAGTGACATGTGACTACAGTTACTGACCTCCCTGTGACTAGTCATTCACCCTGCCCTGACGGCAGTCACTGACATGTGACTACAGTCACTAACCCTGGACTGAAGACAATCAATGACCTTTGATAAAAGTCAGTGACCTTTTTGTGACTACATTCAATAACCCACCTTGATGGCCTGATGCCTGTCACTAACCTTTCTCTGACTAAAGTCATTCACCCTGCCATGACAAGTCACTGACCTTAATCTGACGACAATCAGTGATCTTTCTCTGACTACAGTCATTCACCCTGCCCTGATGACAATCACTGACCTCATCCCGTCTACATCCACTGACCCCATCCCATCTACAGTCATTGACCCCGCCCTGACTACAGTCACAAGACAGCACCTTGAATACAATTGCAGGCACTGCCTTGAGTCCAGCTACTAACATCACCCCAAATACAGTTAGACACTGCACTGAATACAGTCATGGACATTATTTTGGGTGCAGCTACTGCCCCTACCCCAAGTGTAATCACCTATGCTGCTCTGAGTACCAATCACTGCTCGTAACCTGGGTACAGTCACAAATATTTCTTAAGTGTTGTTGTCTGCATTTTTTAAAAGGAAGATACAATGCCAATTCCAATAACTCCCTGAAGAAGGAAACAATAACCCTCCTGTCATCCTGCCCCTGAAATGTTTGTCATTGCTATCTCAATGTGCACAGTTATTGGCAAGAGACTATATGTTCCTAGAAATACATTTAAATAAGCAATTGCACCAATATATAAATTTTTACAGTGTGCTTAAATACGCACATGCATTCTGTTTATTATGCAAAAAGAAAATAAGATCTAAGCTGTTTCACACTGTTTCCACTCAGCAGTTTAAGTATTAATGCCCTTTTCTTCTTTCAAATAAATTTAGGGACAAAAAGGTGAACCAGGGGACATTAGAGATGTAAGTTACACTCATGCTTTTAAATATCATTGAAAATTGTGTTAACTTTTCTGCTTAACTCTGGGGTCCACCCTGTCACCTCACCATCTGTTGTATTGACTCAAGGTGAAAGTAACAGGAATATTAGGGCTTTGGCTTAAGTATTTGCATCAGCGTTTATCCGATCAGTAAACTGACCAAAGTGGTATACATAAAGATGCTGAAGACTTGGCCCAAAGCCTTTGAATAATTTTCATTTTGATATTAATCATTCATGTAGAATTTAAATATTTTAAAGTTTGATTTTCTTAAAGGCTTTATTTACTGCTGAAATACTGCTCCATCAGGATTGGTAGGATTCCAAGTCTGGAATCTCTATGTTTACTTACTTCTTTTTTTATCTTAGGTTGTAGGACCAAGAGGACCTCCAGGCCCACAGGTGAGTGCTTGAAAGGTTCCTTCTTCCAAACATTATGATGATGGTTGGCATTTTAGAAAGCATTTTGAATGTCAATATTTCTGCTTTGCTTTGCTATTAGGGACCATCTGGAGAGCAGGGCACAAGGGGACCACGTGGAGAGAAGGGTGAAGCAGTAAGTGATCTTAGCACATTTCTTTTTACTGGTTCCATACAATGTAGTAACTTCGGTAAAATAGCAAGACATGTTACAGGATCCCAGACTGGACTGTAGCAGAATCAGAAAAATGTGTCTCTAGAACTGCAGGCACTGAGAGCTGAACTTTAGTGCTTTGTATGTGCAAAAGTAGCATTTCTCCAGTTCCTGGTAAATCCTGATGAGTTTGCTGTTCATTTCTGCATGATTTAAATTTTGTTTTCTAATTTGGAGGTGTTTTCATCTAATTTCAGGGCGTGCCTGGACCCCGTGGTAGAGATGGAGAACCTGGAACTCCTGGAAATCCTGGCCCACCCGGACCACCTGGATCATCTGGCATGTCTGACTTCGGCGGAGTAAGTACAACTGAACTAACAGGAGCTTAATTTGCTCTTTGATGCGCAACCCAGTCCCTCTGCTTCCCAAGTCTGAATTGTATCATCTTTGTGTTTGAGTTTCCATTCTCTCTGCCCCATCACTTTTTTTATTTCAATTAGAAAACAATGACTTTAATAAGATGAACGCTGTGCCAAGTCTGAGGATTTGTATATCTCTGCCAACCAGTGCAGCTTGCAACCTTCATTAAGAATTAAGCTGCCTCACTCACTGAAGTAACATACATACAAAGATACATACATATGAAAAAGTTCAGGCAAAGATTTATTAATTCCATCCTATCCTGACATGGTGTAACTTTTGCACATCATCACCCCTATGAGTAGATTATTTGACTGTGGGGCGAATCACAATTCAGCCCCATTCCCATATCCACACTGGATAATGATCAGGAAATGGAACCCTGACAGAACTTTTCCCCGTCCTTAACCCAGCGACAGTGAAGTCAATTGCAGCATGCTTATCACTAGCATCAGCTGAGCTAAACTAACTTAGCACAGCCGAGGGATGGAACCAGAGAACTTTCTGATCTTTATAGCTCAGTTTCACATTGGATAATCCATTTACCTATCAAAACAGCACGAGCCAATGTTGAGTTCTAAGCTCTATATCTGAATCTGATTCATTGGATGAGGTTTTGGAATCAGTCTGATAGGAACATAATCTTCTTTCATGCTGTCTGATCTCCTGATCTTTTTTTAATCACCTCATGGCCATTTTAAATTTCAAATTGAGATTGGCAGCCATTTCCTAACACATGAGATTCTGTTTTCATGCTATTTTTAATCCTAGAACCAAAAATGTCAAAGCTGCCCAAATTGGCGATAATTGCTTTTCAACTTAAAAAAACACACTGGTACAGAAATTAAACAATTCCCCAGAACTTCCACTCAGATTAATGCAAAGTATCAGGGAGTATTGACTCTGACTAGTTAATAGTAGAAGTTTACATGATTCATTGTTGTCAATATCAAGTGCAGAAGGGTGTCAGTATTATGAAAAAGTAGATTTACTACTTTGCTAAGTAATATACTAAGAAATATTATTTATAGAAATGTGAATTAGCTGAGCCTGTGACAGATCTATAAAGAGACAGCAGAGTTAGTTATATGTTGTGCACAAATTCTCTTTGTACATTAATCTCAAAGAACGAGTTGCTTAGATTTGACCATTGAAGCAGACAGTCTAAATGTGTGAAAGAAACAATCAGATCTGAAAAAAGGCAGACAGGTGTACTTGCATTTATATCAGATTTCTCAGACATATCTCAAAATATTTATACACAATGAATTACTTTATATGCAGTGACTGGTAGAATGTAGGCAGAGACATAAGTTATTTTGCACACACTCAAGATCTGACAAATTAATTTATGTAACAGTCAAACATGTGCATCCTGTTTCATGTGGGAACTCCAGGAAGCTTCTCATATCCTGGTGTTCCCACACGTGCAGGAAGTATCGTCAACTGGAGGAGCTTAAGCTCTGGGATTCAGAGCTTGAGCAGCAGCTGACATTACGGTGGTGCAACTGCATGGCTGAAAGCTACATGGATTGTATAGTTCTGGAGGTAGTTGTCAATATCAAGTGCAGAAGGGTGTCAGTATTATGAAAAAGTAGATTTACTACTTTGCTAAGTAATATACTAAGAAATATTATTTATAGAAATGTGAATTAGCTGAGCCTGTGACAGATCTATAAAGAGACTTAAGGGTATGTAAGCAGAAATGGAATGGGTGATCACAAATCAGTCAAGGAGGAACAAACAGGTAGTCCAGAGTTCCCTGAGTGCATCTCACTCTTTAACTGGTATTCAGTTGAGTACTGGTGAGAGTGTTGGCTTCTCTATGGAGTACAGCCAAAGCCAAATTCAAGGCACCACAAGTATCTCAGCTGTACAGGGTGGCAGGAGGAAGATTGGAAAAGCAATAGTGATAAGGGATTCTATAGTTAGGGGAACAGGCAGGTGTACTATCGACCGCAGACATGATTCCAGGATGCTTAATATAAAAGCAAAATACTGCAGATGCTGGAAATCTGAAATAAAAACAGATAATGCTTGAAAAACTCAGCAGGTCTGACAGCATCTGGGGCGAGAGAAACAGAATTAACGTTTCGAGTCCGTATGACTTTTCTTTAGAGCTGGTATGTTGCCTCCCTGGCATCAGGGTCAAGGATGTCACTGAGCGGCTGCAGAGCACTCTGAGATGGAAGGGTGAATAGCCAGAGGTCATGGTCCATATTGGTACCAACGGCATTGGTAGAAAGAGGGGTGAGGTCCTGCAGTCAGATTTTAGGGAGATAGGAAGGAGACGAGAAAGCAGGCCCTCAAGGATAGTAATCTTCAGGATACTTCTGGCACCATGTGCTGGTGAGTATAAAAATAGGAGGATAGAGTGGATGAATGGCTGGAGAGATGGTCTAGGATGCAAATAATATTAGTAAAAATATAAAAGGCTCTTTATCTGATTGCATAAATCATTCACAATAAGACAGGTGGACTAGCGGTATAAATAGTGGCATAAGTAAATGATTTAGATCTAATCGCCATCACAGAGAGATGATTACAAAGTGACCAATGTTGGGAAATAAATATTCCAGGGTACAGATTTCGAAAAGACAGACAGAATGAAAAAGGAGGAGTAGCCATGATGACATAAGGACAGGAGTGAGAAAGCATCTTGTCTCAGAAGATCAGGAAGTAGAATCAGTACGGGTGGAGATCAGGAATAATAAGGAACAGAAAATCCCATTGGGAGTAGTTTATAGGCCACCATACGGTTATTAAAGCTTTGGACAGAGAATTAAGCGACAAACAATTAGAGCTTGTTACAAAGGCAATGTAATGATTGTGGGGTCTTTAATCTTCATATAGGTTGAACCAATCAAATTAGCCAATGTGGTCTGGAAAATGACTTTGTAGAATGTTTTAATGACAGTTTCCTGCAGCAATATGTTGTGGAATAACTCGGGGTAAAGCTATTTTAGATCTAGTGTTGTGCAATAAGGCAGGGTTAATTGTTAATCTCATATGATCTGCTGGGAAAAATTGATCATTATACAGTTGAATTCCATGTTAAGTTTGAAAGTGGCATACTCGAGTCCAAATAAGAATCCTAAATTTAATCTTAAAGCCAATTATATCAATATGAGGGGAAAACTAGCTAAGGTTGATTGGGTAAATAGACTAACAGGTATGGTGGTAAATAAACAGTGGGAAACATTTTTTAAAAATTCAAATGTTCAACAAAATACATTCCATTGCAAAACAAAAACTCAGCAAGAAAGATCCATCTGAGGCTCACTAAGGAAGTTAAGATAGTATTAGACTAAAAGAAGAGGCTTATAATTGTTGCAAAGAATAGTAATAAGACTGAGGTTTGGGAGTGCTTTAGAAACCAGCAAAGGGCCAGCAAAAAGTTGATAACCAGGAATATAAAAACAGTTTGTAAGAACTTTTGTGAATATATAAAAAGGAAGAGAATAGTTAAAGTAAGTGTTGGTCCCTTAGAAGCAGAGACAGTAGATATTATCATGGGGAATTGTTACAATTGTACAAGGCTTTGTTAAGACCACACCTGGAGCACTATGCACAGTTTTGGGCCGGGATTTTCTGGCCACGTTGTGGGTGGGACCCGCCGTGGGTAAGGCAGCGCCCCAGCCAGAAGTCCATTGATTTGCGGTGGGACCAGAAGATCACAGCGGCGGGTGGGTGCAAAAAATCCCACCCTAGGTCTCCATATTTATCGAAGGATATACTTGCATTGGAGGTAGTACAACGAAGATTCACTAGATTTGTCCCTCGGATGAGTGGGTTGTCTTAGAGGCTGAATAAATTGGGCCTATACCGTCTAGAATTTAGAGGAATGAGAGGTGATCTCATTGAAACATACAAGGTTCTGAAGGGGTTTGACAGGGTAGATTGTTTCCCCTGACTGGGGAATCTAGAACATGGTGGGCACAGTCTTAGGATAAGGGGCCGATCATTTAGGACTGAGATGAGGAGAAATTCCTTCACTCAAAGAGTTGTGAATCTTTGGAATTCTCAACCCCAGAGGGTTTGGTTGTGTGGGAAAGTGGAGTTGAGGCAAAAGACCAGCCATGATCGTATAGAATGGCGGAGCAGGCTCTATAGGCCGAATGGTCTATAACTGCTCCTAACTCTTCTGTTCTTAGTAGGGGGATGGCTTGAGTTTCCTGGGACATTGGGTCAGTTCTAGGGAAGGTGCAACCTATATAGGCCAGACATGTTGCACCTCAACAGTCCAAGATCACTGCCCTCTTGGGTGGTTTGCTCATGCTGTTGGGGAAGTTTAAACTAATTTGGCAGGGGGATGACAACCAGAATGCAGCATTAGAAAGGAAAAATGAGGTGCAGAAAGAATTGGGAGAGTCATAGAGCACTAGAGTAAAAAAAAGTAAGGGATTAGTTACGGTCAGACCAAGATGGAGTTCAATAAGGTCTAAATTATGTTTATAGTGCATATATGTAAATACACAAAACATGGTAAATTGGTCAGTGAGCTGAAAGCATAGACATCCACATGGAAATATGATATTGTGGCGATAACAGAGACCTGGATCAACGAAAGGAAAGACTGGGCACTAAATATTCCTGGAAGTAAGTTGTTCAGGAAAGGTATAGAAGGAAAGAATGGAGGAGGGGTGACAGTATTGCTAAAAGAAAGTATTTCAGTGCTGAAGAGAGGGTGGAAATTGTGGAGGGACTGGCCGTAATCTTCTGATCCTCCTTAGATACAGGGGTGGTGCCAAAGGATTGGAGAATTGCAAAAGTTATATCCTTGTTCAAAAAAGGGCGTAAGGATAAGCCCAGCAACTATTGGCTAGTCAGTTTAACCTCGGTTGTGGGAAAGCTTTTAGAAACAATATTCTGGGACAAAACTAACATTTACTTAGATATATTAGATATATGAATAGAGGTAACAGAGAGGGTTGATGATGGTAATGTGGTTGATGTAGTGCATATGGACTTCCAAAAGCCATTTGATAAAGTGTCACATAACAAGCTTGCCAACAAGGTTAAAGGCCATGGGATAAAAGGGACAGTGGCAACATGGTACAAAGTTGGCAGAGTGACAGGAGACTGAGAGTAGTGATGAATGATTGTTTCTCAGATTGGGGGAAAGTATAAAGAGGGGTTCCCCAGGGCTTAGTACTAGGACCACTAGCTAGTACTAGTACTAGCTTTTCCTGAGGTATATTAATGAGCTAGACTTGGGTGTACAGGGCACAATTTCAAAATTTGCAGGTAACACAAAATGTGTAAATATTGTGAACTGTGAGGAGGCTGCTGTTCAAAAGGACATAGACATGTTGGTGGAATGAGCAGGCAAGTGGCAGATTAAATTTAATACAGAGAAGGGTGAAGTGGTTCATTTTGGTAGGAAGAATGTGCAAAGACAATATAAAATAAAGGATACAATTCTGAAGGGGGTGCAGGAGCAGAGAGACCTGGGTGTAAATGTACATAAATTACTGAAGGTGGCAGGACCAGTTGAGAAATTAAAAAGTGATTAAAAAGACATATGGGATCTTGGGCTTTATAAACAGGAGTATAGAGTACAAAAGCAAGGAAGTTCTGATGAACCTTTATAAAAACACTGGTTCGACCTTAACTGGACTACTGTGTCCAATTCTGGGCACCATTCTTCAGGAAGAATGTGAAGGCTTTAGAGAGCTTGTAGAAAAGATTTACGCGAGTGGTCCCTTAGGGAAAAGAGTCATAGAGTAATTTACAGTACGGAAGGAGGCCATCCTCAAGCCAATGCCACCTGTCTATGAAGAAAACCAGCCAGCCCCATTCCCCTGTTATAGAGTCATAGATTCATTTACAGTCGATCTTTCTATTTATGCTCTAAGCAGAAATTGCTAATACACAAGACACTATTACAATTACTAAACCATGAAAATTGCAGTGATGGCCCAATGAAAATCTGTAAATAACACACTCTGGAGTACCTATTACTCTGTATGTAACACCCTCCAGCTATCTATAACACTATACATAACACATTCTGGGATCTAACATTGTATGTAACACTTCTGTCTATTTATTACTCTGTGTGCAATGCGCTCTGGACTAACTGGTGTATTTTAGTAACATCAGAAAATTGTTTGGGAGCATGTTTGTGTAAAACAAAAGTTAGATGAAGTTCACAAACTGTACTAAGACCCACCCAAGCAGTTACAGTCTTGCAATTTTTCTTCTTTATTATTATTGCCAGCTGTTAAATTAGTTCACATGTTGAAATAAGAGGAAGAGAAATATTTGATGACTGCAACAATAATATATATTTGCATTAGTTACAATAGTACAATAGTTAGTTACATGGTCCAGCTTGAGGTATATCATTTCCAGCTTGGGTCAGAGCTAAGGAGGTATAAAATGTAGTATCCTAAATCTAAAAGTAGTCAAGGCAGACTGAATAGTGACAAGACTTCAATAGCAATACAAAACTTCTTGTAATTCTGATTTATAATTTAATGGAACAAATGCACTGAACTTCAATGGCAGCAAATCACCAACTGCTGTTATTTGATTCTACATCAGTGGGAGTAATACCTGCATCTATACCCAGAACACTTAAATAGAAGCCATAGTTATGTTGTAAAGAAAGGTACACTTTGGTTGGGAGGAGATTTGATAGGCATGTTCAAAATTATATGGGGACTAGACAAGTAGATAGAGAGAGACCATTCCTATTGGTGGAAGGATCAAGAACCAGAGGACACCAATTTAAGGTGATTGGCAAAAGACCCAACAGTGACACGAGAAAAAAACTTTTTTATGCAGCAAGTGATCGGGAACTGGTTTGCACTGCCTGAGCATACAGTGGAGACAGGTTCAATTGTGGCTTTGAAAAGAGAATATTTGCAGGGCTACAGGGAAAAGGCAGGGGAGTGAGATTAGCTGAGATGCTCTTGCACGGATATGATGGACCAAATGGTTTCCTTCTGTCCTATAACCATTCTATGATGCAATGGCACTCAAATAAATGAAATAAAACATCCCTCTGTTCTGCCCAAAAGTATGCCTCAGCCTCAGTTTCATATTTTCCCCTTCCAGTGGTTAGATTGTCAATTTTTGCCAATTAATGGACTGATTTGTAATGTAGGACAACGTGCGCCAATACCAGAATTGGGACTGCACAAACACATTTCATGTCAGGCCCAGCAGAGGGAGGAGACTTTTGTTCTAACTGTCTCAATTTGAAGCCATCCCCCACAATGCTAACCAACAAGGTTATTCAGAGCATAATAAACCCCAAACAAATGACTTGAGACTTTGTGGTATGATGCATGTGGATGTAAGATTTCATTCTTGCTGGTATTTCTGGAACAGATGATACATATTTTGACAGTGAAACACAGTTACCCAGTTAATTTAATCTTTTTTTACTTCAACAGAACTTCGCTTCTCAAATGGCACAAGGGTTTGACGAGAAAGCAGGAGGTGCTCAGATGGGTGTCATGCAAGGACCAATGGTAAGATTTTATTTTCCAGCAATATTCTGAGCATGGCAAAATTTTACACCCCTGACATCTTTGGTATTGTAACGAGATGAACAGGCTTTAATTAAACATTAAAGAATGGCATGTATTTAATATTACTTATCTATACCCAACTATACTTGTTTAAGGATATGATGTGTGCAGTGTTAAATTAATACACATACATAGCTATCTGTATGTATCCTTCCATTCCTATGCCTCATATGTACCCCATCATACAGAGTCCCCATATATACCATTATTGACATTGGTGCTCCTTCATACATAGTCCTCATATCTATCCCTCCATGCATAGCTTTTGACACTATCTCTATACACATCCCAGTCCATGTTCACCCATCTATAACGTCCTCAACCTACATAGTCATACATTCATACCCATCAATTATTTTCTCTGTGCCCTCCCTACTCTGGAGGTTTGTGTCCATTCTTTCCAGTCACTGTTGAGTGGATTGAATCAGCGCTTCAGTTACACCCGCCCAATCCATTACATTATCCAGTCATATTTTATTGCCTTCAACTTTCCCAGCCAGTAACAACCTAACACCTTTCCTTGTGACACTCATCATAGGTAGCCTTATCACTTAACTCTTCCAGTGCTAATTGAAAAACCCCTTTATTGGTCCTTCTTCTCTAACTAGTACAATCTCTGTATGTACCCCAGAGCTCAAACATCTTTAGTCAAATTTTATCACCAAACAAGCTCCAATTTTCAATTCTGTGCAATGCTTTTAGTCACATATAACGTAAGGGGTTGGTGTTTCCTCTGGGTTGTGCTATTTTCCTCAGGCCAAACCAACACAGCAGATAGAGGAATTTCAAGCGCAAATTACATTCAACGCGACTAGAGATTCCTCAACCTTTTATGCTAGTTTAAAAAACATTCTGCAAAAAGCTGGACCTGCTGCAAAACTAGGGTTACACCAGTATGCCTCTGGAATCATGGGATAGGGTTACCGTGATGTCCCAGTGGGATCATGGGATAGGGTTACACCAATATGCCTCCGGAATCATGGGATAGACTTACCGTGATATCCCAGTGGGATCATGGGATAGGGTTACACCAATATGCCACTGGGATCATGGGATAGGGTTACTGTGCTGTCCCACTGGGATCATGGGATAGGGTTACAGCAATGTCCCACTGGAATCATGGGATAGGGTTACAGCAATATCCCACTGGGATCATGGGTTAGGGTTACAGCATTGTCCCAGTGGGATCATGGGAAAGAGTTGCAGCAATGTCCCATTGAGATCATGGGATAGGGTTACAGCAATATCCCACTGGGATCATGGGATAGGGTTACAGCAATGTCCCACTGGGATTATGGAATAGGGGTACAGCAATATCCCACTGGGATCATAGGATAGCAATATCCCACTGAGATCATGGGATAGCAATATCCCACTGGGATCATAGGATAGCAATATCCCACTGAGATCATGGGATAGTAATATCCCACTGGGATCATAGGATAGGTTTACAGCAATATCCCACTGAGATCATGGGATAGCAATATCCCACTGGGATCATAGGATAGGATTACAGCAATATCCCACTGAGATCATGGGATAGCAATATCCCACTGAGATCATGGGATAGCAATATCCCACTGGGATCATAGGATAGGATTACAGCAAAGTCTCACTGATAGCACATGATTAATGAATTTACCCTATATTCTTTGAAAAACTCTTCTTCCTAAATAATTTCTGCAGATTCCTTTACTGCTTCGGATGCCAATCTTTATTCTAAACCTTGCTTCTTTTTCATTCTTCCTGGTATGCTGTTACTTTCAGAAGATGGCTCATGAGTTTGATAGTTTTTGACCCGATTCTCTGGCCTCACGATTTGTCTGGTGGATACTTGACAAAGTCCCGGGAATGAATTCCTTTTTACAGCATTGAGTCATTTCCTGCAGACCACTTGATTCCAATAATTTTCTGACTACCAAGGTTAGACTGACTGGCCTGTAATTATTCAATTAATCCCTCGCTCCCTTTTTAAACAAAGGTGCAACATTAGCAGACCTCCAATCCTCCAGCACCTCACCTGTATCCAATGAGGATTGGAAAATGATAATCAGACCCTCCGCAATTTCCTCCCTGCCTTCTTTTAACAGCCTGGGATACATTTCATCCAGCCCTGTTGATTTTTCCACTTTCAAGCCCATCCCATTAATACTTCCTCTTTCCCTATGTTTATCACATCCAATACTTCACACTCCTCTTCCTTAACTGCAATGTCTGCATTATCTCCCTTTTTTGTGAAGACAGTCACAGAGTATTCATTTAGAACCATACCCACATCTTCCTCCTCTACACATCACCAGTGTTCTCATGGATTTTCAACATTTTCTCTACTAATTCCAACTCTACATAACTGTTCAATTACCACATCTCCATAATCTGTCATCAGTGCGTACAAGTGAATTATATTCCTGTTGAATAATTTAACTTCAGGTTCACTAAAAATTTCCTGTCAGGTAAACTGGGATATTTTTTCAACTTTTGGCTAAAGGTGTTCAGGATCTCACCCCATCACACACCAACATTGTGTTTTTCCCTTTACAGAGAAGTTTAGCTGGTACCCTCCATTTCTGTTTCTCTTACTGACATTCTTCCATTACTAAAATAAGTCTCTTTATTGTTTCCATCTCTTATCTAATATTCCATGTTACCCTTCCAGTCAAGTTTCTTGTATCCTATGCTCAAATTTATAAGCATTCTCACAGGAGTTCAGAGACATTAATCTCTTAAACATGATGTGGATCATCCAAATCGCTCAACAGAATACCCATTGGGTGATTTGGTCTATCCATATCATATTCAAACCTTCTATGTCCCATGTTAGAAACTGCATCTTTGCAGTCCCCTATCCCATTATTGGGTTAGTCATTTGTGGTCTTGATATCGTGAGTGCTTTCATTTATAAAGGGCAAATATGCAGTGGGATTCCTTCAAATCCTTGGCTGATGATCAGCCACAAGCTAACTTGTAGCAAAGTTTTAATCTGTGTGACACATTTTGCCTTTCTGCTGCATTGGTCTTCGCACACTGAAAATTAGATGTCCCTCTTCACTAGCAACAATTGTTGAAGTATGCTGAACCAAGTAAAATAGCTAGAACCATAACTACCTATGCCCACTCCCCCTCTATATACATTTATCTGTAACAACCCATATGCAAACCCCCATTTATAACTACCTATACCTACATCTCCTATATACTGATTCATACTTATCTACACCAATACACATCTATGTATGACTACCAATACCCACATTCCTTTTCACACATACGTCCATCACTACTTTTACCCAGACACCCCTCCATACATTACCATCCATAGCTACCTGTACATATGTACAGCTTCATACAAATCCATTCATAACTATGTGTATCCACATCCTCGCAACACACATGCCCTCCCCCCACCTGCCTGTAGCTACATAACTCTCCATACACATGTCCATCTATAACTACCTGTAACCAAATTCCTCCATACAGGCCCATCCGTGTCTACATATGCTCATCCATTTCCATGTGGCTATCTATAGCCACTTATCTATCCATCAATGGCATCCCGCCAACATGTTTCTAATTCTACATGTCTATACTGAACAACTATGGCCCCACACCAATTCCAACACATCATGTCGAAGCTTTTCATCTTGCACTGATCGAGACTTCGAAGTGTCTCTTTTCTCAACAATACTCAAGTTCTTACTACCAAATGACTATTTCCAACACATCAATTCATGACTACCCATATATACCCACCAATAAGCAGCTCACCTATATCTCTATGGGCCTACATGTCCATGCCTAGATATTCATGGGCAGATATTTATAATCCTTCCCCTGTGCATAATTATCCATATCCACATACAATATTACCATTATTTCCCACATATACTGGCAAGTCCATATATACCCACATTTACCTAAATTAATATATCAAGTTACATACCTATTCATAGAACCACATAGCATTCTATGTTCTCCATAAAGCATTACATTACAAGACATCCCTTTTCTAGGACCCCACAATAATCTTTCGGCACAAACACTCCTTTTATTGAAATAATCAGATAATTGATGACTTGCATCAACCCATTTTATCTTGGCAGTTTCCTTTCTGTCTAACATTTACTTCATGCTCCCAGGATCAATCCTTAATCTATTGTCACACTTCTTGTCGCGTGTACATTATCCTACAAGGAACAATTATCTATGTAACATTCAATAGGCAAACTGTTTTGAGTACACCCCTTGTATAGAATTTCCCCGAAAATATTTGACAAATAGAATCCCATATCCACTGCTTCCACAAGAGCCAGTGTTTCTGCAGCTAAAGTACTTTTAACAACCCTTTTTATTTTCTTAGCAAAAGGGCAACTTTTCTCATTTTCACCCACCAAAAATATTATGAAAACTGTACTTGGATATCCATCAGGAAGATTGGCATGAGAAGCATCACTAAAAATAACTAATTTCAAGTTCTTTGGGTCACCCAAGGGTGGAAACCTAAGTATGCATTTCTCATCCACGACTTAGGGTGCTTCATCATAGTACTTAGTTCTAATACATCAAAACTAGCATCCAGCCTTGTCTCAATGCATAACCAATTCAACTGATCAATCAAGCTTCACAACTGCTCTATTTCTTCTTTAGATGTGACATTACTTTTCTGTGATGACCTAGCACGATTAACTGGGATAGGAATAACACTCTCTAGATAGGATTCTTGATTCAAAGTTATTCCAGACCTATTCTAGCTAAATCAATATATTTAAAAGCCCCCAGAGCCTGACTTCCAATCTTAAATTCCACTTGAATTGTATTAATAACACATTTCTTAAATTCCACAGTACTGCTCCATAGGAAATCATCAACATGCATCATGAAGATGCCTAAAAGTTTCCCTTTTTGATACCAATTAAACATTGTGGGATTTGCTTTTAGTTGAACACATCCTGCTTTCAGTAAAACAGATCTCATTGAAAAAATGCCACACCCTCGAGACATCATTCAGGCCATAAACACATTGTTTAGTTTCCATAGTTTCCCTTCTGCATCACTTGCCTCTTTAGGCAGTTTCAGAAACACTTCTCTCTGAAATTTTTCACCCTGCAGAAACATGGCTTTTATGTTAATTGATCTACACTCCCATCAATGTGTGGCCAAAAAAGCTAAAAAGACTTCCAGAATTACTTTTCCCGCAGTGGGGCAGTCCACTCTAACATCCGTGTTGTCCAATCGTCCTTCAAAGTGAGAAACTAGCCTCACTTTAGCTTTATGAGCCCCATCTGTAAGGACTTTTCTGTACAAATCCATCTATGACAAGGCTGGCTGTCCCCGATCTGGTACTTCAGAATAAACTCCAAATTCCTCCTAACTACCTAATTCCTTTTGTTTCCGCTCTCTGATTAGTTTGTTCTCTAGTATATTGGCAGCCACCAAAACTTCTAGTAATAGGTCTAGAAGCAGAAGTCCTCATATCAAGACTGTTCTGTAGCCCTCCTTTCATTCTGTAATCTATTCAAGCTGCAGCCTCCACTTGTACATCGATATCTTTTGGGAGTATCACTGTAAGATCACTGTCTCGTGTGGTCTCGTACTGTCTCCAGTATGTGATCGTTTTCTAATGCAAGATTCACTCTCAGACCCACTATAGGAACTCTCACTGAACTTTCTTACTTTCCATTCTGCCAGTCCATGGACTTCACCCCTTGGCCATCATCTTGAACATTTAACCAATATTTAAACTTGTCAGGAGCTTTTCCTGCACATCCCACAATAGTCACATCCCTTCATTCACTGGACCCTCTGGAACATATGTCACCCGAGTGCCCACTTTAGGCAATTGGCCTTTGGATGTGATAGCCTCATCCTGTGCATCATGATCAGTCAGCCTACCACCATGCAGCCTGTGATCTAATTGGGTAAACTGCAGATCCATTGACTTTTCAAAATCAATTGTTTTATCATTCTCCATGTCCAGTTTCATTTGTGCCTTTCTGTGGAAGGCTTACTTAACAGCAAAAGTATCACACTAGAGAGCACATTGGCACTAATAAAGTGGCTTACTCCAGCTATTTTGCATGGAATCACCACTCTTTTTTGTGACCTCAATGTTTTATCATCCCTGAATCTAAAATATACGAACATATGAATTTGAAGCAGGAGTAGGCCATTTGGCCCCTCAAGCCTGCTCTACCATTTGATAAGATCATGGCTGATTGTGGCCTCTACTTTCCTGTCCACCCCCATACCCTTTAACTCCCTTGTCAGTCAAGAATCTATCAATCTATACAAATATACAAGTAGAACATTCATCTCCCTGCCCTTACGTCGATCCTCACTAATGAGTGAATCTAGATGACATTCTAGCCATTCTGTTCCACACACTGTTGAGGTGCAACCATTGTCTAACACCACACAATTAAATGAATCAACAACTAATACATTCGTCATCAGACTAAAGCTTCTTGTGACTAGTACAATTCCTTCAGACTGATCTGATTATTATTATCATCTTCAGCCTCCGAATTCTCTGTGTCATGCATCACTTCAAGAAACCTGTTCTGCTTTGGGCAGTTTATTGCATAATGATAACTTGAGTCACCCCTGAATCACCTGTTAACTGTTCCCCAGGCATTCCTCGGGTTCCCCCATCTGTAGACACTTAACCTTAATTTATACAATTAGCAGAATTAATCCCACATCTGTGTATAAATAGTGTCATACATATAAAACCCCAGATCCATTTACAACTAGCATTATACGCCATGCACAACTAGCCCCATGCTCATGAGTACCTTACCTCCAGATCTGTACACAACCGCTCACATACCTATACAAAACTACTACTTACCTATGCTTAATAAACCATGTACAGGGTTTTCCCTTCATCAGGCGGGCGGGCCCAGGAGCGGCCGCAAAACAGACTGCCGCCTACAATCAGGCCCTGACTGCGATTTCACACTGGATGGCCTATTAACGGCCAGCCAGCGTGAAATGCTTACTGAGAACCTCAGCGCTGCCGGGTGGGGGTGGGAGTAGGGTGAGCGCTAAAGTCAGCGCATGTACGGGGGAGCGCGCACTGAAAACTCCCTATAGGCACAGAGCTGCCTCAGAGAACTGAAGAATTTTACAATCAAAAATAAAGATTTTAAGAGTAAGGGAAACATGTCCCCACATGTGACTTAGTCACATGAATAGGGACATATTAAAAATTATGTTTAAAAATTTTAAATATTTTAAATTCTTTTTATTTACTGTTGGAAACCTCATCCCGCCCATGGATGAGGTTTCCTAAAAAATCCAAAGGCCACTTGGCCGATTTGCCCACCCACCAACCTTTAAGGTTGGACGGCAGCGAAAAATACGACTTAATTAATTGATTAATGGACTTAATAGCCCTCTGCCAACTCTCGTGCCCGCCCGCCAACCAAAATATCGCGCGAGTGCACGATGATGTTGGGACGCTTACCCGATGTCATCACACAATATTTTATGCCCGATTGGGCCGGACCTGCGGGATGTAAAATTTTTCCCCATATGTCCATAATTACAGATACATACCACCTCTAACTGATTCTGTATTTCATTTACAGGGCCCCATGGGACCCAGAGGACCCCCAGGACCCACAGGTGCTCCCGTAAGTATTAACTATCTGACCCTCTTTTTATAGTTAATGTTTGATGACTAACTTAATGAACATAGCACAGGACTATTTGAAGAGGATTACGTACAAGATAGAAGAATGTCCTGTAAATTGAGGCATTTTAGTCCTCCTGAGAGTTGTCAATTAATGGCTTTGTTCTGTTGACAGGGACCTCAAGGTTTCCAAGGATCGCCTGGAGAACCCGGTGAATCTGGTGCTGCTGTAAGTACCCAGGGGAACATGACTAAATCCATTTCTTTGTAGACTCTAATACGGGCCCGATTTTAATTCACACAAAAACCATTCACTAAAATCAGGCCTTAAGAATTAATCTAAGAATCTCAGCTCCAGATCATAAAGAAGGAATAATGACCTAGTACATTCTTTACTGTGGTATAAGCTTGAACATTTAAGTGCTGCAATGTTTAAAGACATGTTTTTAAAAAAAATCGGATTCTTCTGAGCTCAAAGACTATGTCTAATGAGTAGGTGAACCGTACAGACCAAGAAGGACCCAACTTCAATCTGAATCTGTGCTCAGTCAGTGTGGGAGGGTTGGGGTTTGAGTAGTGACCGCAGCTGGGAACCTGCAATTGATAGCATCTGAACGTGTATAATGGGAAACTTGTATTTGTTATACCTTTCTGTGGCTATTCATTCAGTTTGGATGTCATCACTCACATGGCAGTTTGACAGCTTCCATTTGGAGGAGGGTAGGGGAAGGGGAATGTCACTTCCTGGTTCTAGGTTAAATGGACTTTTGTGATTCTCTGTTGTAAATGATTGTTTCTCTGTTGCAGGGTCCCATGGGTCCCCGTGGTCCTCCTGGACCTGCTGGTAAACCTGGTGATGACGTAAGTTCTCTTCAGTCAATTAATAGTTTCAATTGCCATGTCTTTAACGAGATTTAGACAGTACTGCATGGTAACACAAATAGGGCTAACAAGGTGATTCTATTTATCCCACAGGGTGAGTCTGGAAAACCCGGAAAAGCAGGTGAACGCGGACCCCCAGGGCCACAGGTACAGCAACGTCTCTGATTGAAGTAATACAAATACCTACTTATGCTAAACCTTTCAAGCTGACACAACAGGCATTATGCTAGTTCACAGGCTTGATTGCCTGTGCAATCAGTATTTTGCTCTCAAACTAGAACACAACGAACAAGTATCCAGATGTTAAAAAAAATGAAATATAGAAATCATAAATGATACACAAGAAATAGAAATAAATTCTGTTGAGCTAGGATTAATCCAATCCTGTAGGTTAGAAATGTCCAAGTAACTTTAGTTTTCTAAAGGAGCTCTTCAAACTGCACTAATTCCATTATTAGCACAGTCCCCATGGATGCAAAGAATAAGCCTATTCAGTTCTCTAATATTACTCTTCCATAATCCAGGCAAACATTTCTATTCTATTCATAGTCTCCAATGTATGTTCTTCCATTCCAGTTATAATTCTATTCCACATTTTGAACCTTACATGAAAGTACTGTCAGTAGTTACAAGCAAGGCCAATAATTACAAACCTGTATTACAGCACTTACACTGTGAATTAATATTGGTCAGTATTACAGCATTCACATGAAAGGTCTGTCAGCCGCTCCAGAACAGTTTATGAAGGCATGTAACGACAAATCAGTACACGTTGTATTACACTTAGCACCCAGCAATCAATACAGGCCTGAGCAATTTTGTAACTACAAACCAGTATCTGTAGCATGTAACCTTGTAGCCTTATGCTAAGAGCCTAATAGTTACTACAGGACAGTATTACAACATTAACATGAAGGACAGACAACTACAATCCAGTATATATGATATGATATTAAGGGCCTATCCAATGGCTACAGATCAAACCCTTTAGAAACAATCTGTGTCATATATTAATAACAAGTGCCTGAAAGTAAGTATTGGGAATATTTTGCTGCAAAAATTAATGAATTATTTTGTGGCATGAACACATATTATTTTCCTTCTCATGATACAAAATTAAAAACCTGCATATTGGTCCTATGCAGAAATGAAGGGAACATTCAGTGTCTTTATAAAATAAAATGATTATCCACATAATTTACGATAATTTTGCTGAACCTGTATCTCAGTCTCCTTTTCACCTTTATTTTCCCAGGGTGCTCGTGGTTTCCCAGGAACTCCAGGTCTTCCAGGTGTCAAAGGTCACAGGGTCAGTACCTCAGTTATCACACTAGTTTGTGACACGTTAATCTTTTGTTAAAAATATTCAATAATACAAAGCCATGTTCTTTATTGCCTTTATTTAATTAAATATACGATTTTAATCTTATATATTGTTTTGTTTTTACCCAACAGGGTTACCCAGGTCTTGATGGTGCTAAAGGTGAAGCCGGTGCTGTAGGCGTAAAGGTACAGAAGATCCATCAGTGTTTCATTAAAGTGTAACTGTGCAGTCAACCTCAAAACTTCGAAACTTCTACCTTCTAGAACTCCTCTCTGAACAGAAATATTCCAGCATGAGACAGGCCTGTGTGCAGAAATGTACCAGTTTGGGATAAAACTATACAGAAATATACCAATTTGGGATTGGATTGATTCCAGTGTGGGATAGGCCTGTACAGAAATGTATCATGTTGGGACAAGACTATGTAGAAATACTTGCGTTTGGGCCAGGCCTGTGTAAGCATTTTGTAGTCTATTTGTAAAAACAAAATCAGCCTGGGATAAGACTATACTGAAATATCCCATCAGGAAAAAACCTGTGATGCAATGCCTTCATCTGGGATAGACCTGTGCTAGAATATCCCGGTGAGGGGTGTGCTTACATTGAAACACGTTAGTCTTTCTAGCCCATATTCAAGGTCGTGCCTGAAATTGACACTGACACGTACTGTGGCCTGAACTTTCCTCTATGAATCTGCTTGTTTTCTAGTAATCCTGGAGCAGTGCATAGAGGAAAATAGTACAGTGAGGCTGAATTCCCACCCCCAAGACTTACATCCTAACTTTCTCCCCCACAATGGATGTGGGATGCCTTCCCTGCTACACTTAAATGATGGTGAGGAGGCGGGGCTTGGGATCTTGGAGGGTTTCACTTCCTTTTACCTTTATTGAACGTACAAGGAGGCTAATGCTAAGGCGGTGGTAAAGGAACTGCTGCATGAGGAGGCAAGAGAACTCTCTAGGATGAGGGAGAGGACCTATATTTGATCACCTCTCTACTTCAAGCACCCCACCCCACCCCACCTACCCCCAATAGTTAGGTATCAGAAGAACTCTTTCAGAGCTGTGTACAAATGAACTTTGCTGCACATTACAGACCTCCTGGTCCCTTTAACGGTGGTCTCACCATTCTTAGTGCTGTAGCAAGTGAGCTGTATAGCATCACAACATTTCACTCCTCGACAGAGGTAGACATCTGAAAAGACTAAAGTAATTTTAACATTCGTGAGTGCTTCAGAATCACGAACTGATAGAAGCTTGTAACATTAGGCTCTGTCCTTCCATAAATCTCAACTGTTAAATCTGTAGCCACAAGCCAAAATTAAAGATGATTGTTTAAAATCAGCATACTTTGGAATATGCAAAACAGAAAATCAATTCGCTCTTCAAGAGAATGAAGCTGAACATGCACTGGGCTAAGGAATCTCCACCTCTGAAACGAAATATTCAGTAATATCTGGGGTAAACTATAAAACATTTGGGATGAGGTTTTGGAGGCAGATATTGGGGGGAGGTGGCATATCCCAGGCAACCATAAGGGAGGGGTTTCATAACAAGACGGGAGATGATGAAAGGCAGAAGATGACCAGCCCTGTCTTTAGTGGTTGTTTCAGGAGTTGCGGGGGCAGGGCTGGTTAGAGACAGTTGTGTGGTGGGGGGGTGGGGGGAGTGCAGTGGGATAGTTGTTTATCATTACAATGGTAGTTGGGATGAAGTCAGAAATCACAAAGTAAGCAGCTGACAATTTTAAGCCTAAAATCAGACATCCACTCCATAATGGAGGGATAGTCATTCATGAATGTTACTGAATCTTCTGTTCTTTTGCTACAGTTTGCCCACTGACCATTCTCTAAATAGTCACCTCTGCTTTTTCCAAACAGGGTGAAGCAGGTGCTGCTGGAGAGAACGGAGCTCCTGGTCCCATGGTGAGTCTGAATTTCCCACTTAACTCCAAGAATTGTTCTTCATAAAATTGCAAGGAGCTAGCTATAATTCTTTTTATCATTTTGCATAATTTAATTGTGTTGATAATATGCATTATCATGTTGAAATATTTAATAAATTACATCAAAATTAAAACTTCATCAGTTGTTGTGATGACCAGCACAAAATTTTAAGTTGTAAGACTCAAAGGAGCTGCTCTCTTTACTTTGCAGGGTCCACGTGGTCTGCCTGGTGAGAGAGGCCGTCCTGGACCTCCTGGTTCAGCTGTAAGTAGAACACCAACCTTCAGACTGTATTAATATAAATGCCAAGCACTGATTTCTAACTTACACAGCAAACTCACAGCAGAAATCACCCGATACATGCCATCCATTTCACATTCATGCAGAATCACAGATTTAAATCAGCTTAGAAACTTTGGCCAGAATTTTCCAGCCCCTCACGCCGGCGGGATCTTCCAGTCCCACCGATGTGAATGGAGATTTCAATGGCTCGCCGGTCCCTGGAAAATTCCGGCCTTTGTCTTAAATCCAGAACAAATGCAGTTTAAGTTGGTAGGGAAAAGACCAGGGAATGGGGCCAAGGGAAGAGTTCTTTCAGAGAACTGGCAGAGAGGCAATGGGACAATTGGGAAATGGGCAGTCAAATGGGATTAAAGGGAGAGCTCTTTCAGGGAGCCAGCAAAGGAATAATGGGCTGAATGGCCTCCTCCTGTGCTGTAAAATTCTGATTGCAATTTAATATAGTAAACAGTAGAATATCTCTTCTCCAATAATGCTGATACAGATTCTTGCTGCATCTATTGCACAATTACACAGTCAAATCTCATGCACTTTACAGCTAATTTGATCTTCAAAGTAATTAGACAATGCAATTTTGTATTCGTGCTGATCTGTCGTGCTGACCCTGCCTCTTTATTTCACAGGGAGCCCGTGGTAATGATGGTCTGCCTGGTCCAGCTGGTCCTCCTGTAAGTATCTCAGATTAAATATAGGTTTTATACACATATCCAGGTGTAGAACTCCTGTCAAAAATTTAATCAAAAAAGTACAAATCACTTTTTTTTTTACTCACTCTGACCATTTCACTAAAATCTAGTTCATTTTTACCATCTTTGTTGATTTTGCAAAGACAAAATGTAGCACTGTTAAAATCCAATTATTTGGTTAATTGTTAATTGCTCATTGCAATATAGCATTTATTAAAGCTTTATCCAGCTCAGATAATAAGGTATAGTTCAAAACTCATAGGTTAAAACAAAGATTTTTAAGTTAGTTTTCCCCCAGTTTTTTTTAGATTGGAACACTATAATCCACTGCCACTCAGTACCCTTTTAGGTTGTTAAAGATAAAAATAAATCTTTTTGTGTTGTTTCTTAACACTGGCTAATTCTTTTCAGATGTTGGTTTTGTCTTCTACTCCACTCTTGTTGATTAAATCTTTGCCATATTTTTTTCCCCTCAGGGTCCAGTTGGTCCTGCTGGTGCTCCCGGTTTCCCAGGCGCTCCAGGTTCTAAGGTGAGTGGAGGCCGCGGGAGATTATCTCTGAACCTGTCCCGTACTGCTGACAGCCTGAATAAGCAGCAATTCTAATGACATTCCTCTCTGAGGGCTGCTCTGAATATGAAGAGATGTAGAGGCCCCTTCTTTCCCCTCACCCACCCTCTCCTTTACAGTCCAGAAGAGTGAAAGACAGAAAGAAAGTTAGAGAGAGTCTTGGCAGGATAACAAGTAGGGCAGGAATTCCAGCTTCCGAGAGCCACGAGTTGATTAAATAAAGCAAGTCTTTGAGCTTGGAGGTCACCGAGAGCGGTACACAGAGAATTTGAGGCCACAGGCAACATTCTTTTACATGTCTATGATGTGTAAGGAGCTGGAGATACAGACTAACAAGTATGATTTATTCATATGCACCTGCAGGATAGGCATACTTGATTGGACCTGGTTCATAGTTTAAACCCCTATGTAGGTTGAAGTACATACTCTAAAAGACTTTCAAAATGCTATTATTCTGAAAGACTGGCCAGTCAATTCTGAAAAAAAAGGTTAATTTTTCCATCAGATAACTTACCCATTATCCTTTAACCTGGCCCAGACAGTGCGTGGTCAGTACTAGAAGGCCCCACATGGTTTGTGTTTTATTTAGCCTGAACATAATCCCTGTCCTTGCCATTTTTTCTGGCTTGTTTCTTTATGCAACAAGGCCCAAATGAAAACAGACATGATTTGAAATACCAATTGATCTAGATAGAAATGTGTGTTCTGCACAAAACTATCTACTTACAACAACTTATATTTATACAGCACCATGTGATCAAACATTCTAAGGTGCTTCACAGGAGTGATATAAAACAAACAAAATATGACACCAAGCCAAATAAGGAGATATTAGGTCAAATAATTAAAAGCTTGGTCAAAGAGGTAGGTTTTAAGGAGTGTTTTAAAGGAGGAAAGTGAGGTAGAGAGGCGGAGAGGTGTAGGGAGGGGATTCCAGAGCTTGGGGCCCAGGCAGCTGAAGGCACGGCCACCAATGGTGGAGCGATTAAAATCAAAGATGATCAAGAGGCCGGAATTAGAGGAGTGCAGAGATCTGGGAGGGTTGTGGGTTTGGAGGAGATTACAGAGATAGGGAGGGTTGTGGGGCTGGAGGAGATTTTACAGAGATAGGGAAGAATGAGGCCATGGAGGGATTTGAAAACAAGGATAAGAATTTTAAAATCAAGACATTGCTTGACTGGAAGCCAGTGTAGTTCAGAAAGCAGAGGGGTGATGGGGAACAGGACTTGCTGTGAATTACAACAGACAGCAGAGCTTTCGATGACCTCAAGTTTACAATGTTTACAGAAGGTAGAATATGGGAGACCAGCAGTAGTGAGTTGCAATAGTCAAGTCTAAAGTTAACAAAGGTATAAATTAGAGTTTCAACAGCAGATGAGCTGAGGCAGGGGTGAGGTTGAAAACAGAGCCAAAAAGAGAAATCTTATGGCATAAATTTGAACCTGAATTTAAATCTTTAAGTCCCATTATTTCAACACAATCGTTGAAATTGGCTCCGTTATTTTATTTCAATTCTTCTGTCCGAATAAAATTGTCAGTTTTGGCACAATGAGCTCACACTCAGATATTGCTCTCCTGTGATCCAAAACTGCAAATGTAACATTGTCCACAAGTTAGGCAAAGCAGGGCTTTGAATTCAGCATCCACAGAACAACTAGGTACAAGGTGTGCTACTACTTAGGGAGATTTTTCTCCCTTAATAAGCCACATTCTTTGTCATCAAAACTGGCCATAGGTGCCCATTAAACAATTCACCATATTTTGATTGCTGGCTGATGTTCCTCCCTCAACTAAAGATGATGAAACAATCAATTTACTGGTCATTCATCTCATTGTTGTTTTTGTAGGACATTACTGGCACACTTCAAAAATGATTCACTATTCAAAGCACTTTATATGGTGTGATATACTGCAATATAAATGCAGGCACATTTTAAAAATTTTGTTCTTGGGATTCTGGGTTACACTGTATTCATTGCCTACCCCTAGTTGACCTGAGGACATTAAGAGTCAATCACAGTGGGGAACCAGAGTCACGATTAGACCAGTCTTGGTAGAGATGGCAGGTTTCCTTCCCCTGAAGGAGATTAGTGAACCAGTTGGGTTTTTATGACAATCTAGAAATTTTTGTGATAATTTTTCTGGTGCCAGCCCACAGACTACAAAGATGTTTTTAATTTTACAATTTGTGAAAGTGGAATTTGAACCTATGACCTATTGCCATAACCCAAATAGCTTTCTCTAGTACTGGTTTGTATAAATTTGGGAAAACTGATTCCTCTTTTGCCCATGACCCAGAGTTAATCTAGTACACCTTACTTCCAACACATCCTGCCGTGACCCTTGACCAAAATTCAAAATTAAGATGGAAAGTTCCTTTTTATATAAAACTACTTCACAGTAAATGATCCAAAAATGCAACACAGATTAAAGAAGAGAATTTTCCCAATAAACCAGGCTGCATCTGAACATTATTCTTAATTTCAATTCAGTGTCCTCATGTTGCTCAAGAGCAAACTTGATCCAAGAATATATTTGATTTAATGTTCCTATTTAAATATAACTAAGGGTTCTGGAAATGTCTTGAACTGCTGCTTTGTTCAGGCTTGATGCAAGCGTTTGTGTTTTTTCCTAACTAAAGTTTGACAGATACATCTCTCTGCTGTGTAAGGTGCCAATTAGACCCCATCTGGAGTAGCTTGTGCCATTCTTACCAGGTAATCACAGAGTGGACATCATTGCTCTTGAAAAGGTGCAAACGCCATCACAAAAATGATGTTGATTATTAGGAATTTAGGTTATGAGGAAAGGTTAAGGAAGTTGGGATTTTTTGGGGAAAATTACAGTAAGGCGAGAAACTATAGTTTAGTATGGGACTTTAATTATCTTAATATAGACTAGGATGATAATAGTACGAAGGGCATAGAGAGATAAGAGTTTCTGAAGTGTATTCAGGAAAATTTTCTAGATGGGTATGTTCCTAGTCCAACAAGGAAGGAGGAATTGCTGGATTTGGTTCTGGGGAATGAGGTGGGTCAAGCGGATCAAGTACCAGTAGGGGACCACTTAGGGGATAGTGAACATAGGGTCTAGGTTAGCTATGGAAAAGGACAAGGAGAAATCCAGAGGGGGAGGACCAATTTCAGTGGGCTGAGAACAGATCTGTTTAGATAAAATGGCATTAAAGATTAGTAGGCAGAACTGTAATGGAACAATAAGTTGCCTTTAAAGAGGAGATAATTTGGGTACAGTCAAACCCAGCAACTACAGGCCAGTCAGTTTAATCTCAGTGATACTCTTTCGAGTTATCAACAGTCACAGATTGCAACTCTTTTGAGTACAATCACAGTTCTTGGTTTCCAGGAGTGGGACATGAACCCACAACCCTCTGATTCACCTTTTCGAGACCATAATTAACACTCACTTGCAAGAATGTGGATTAATTAAGGAACACCAATACAGATTTGTTAAAAACAAATTGTGTTTAATGAAATTGATCAAGTATTTGAAGAGGTAACAGAGAGGGTTGATGAAGTAATGTGGTCTGTATAGACTTCCAAAAGGTGTTTGATAAAGTGCCAATAATAGGCTTTCCAGCCAAGTTGAAGCCCATGGAATAAAAGGGACAGTGGCAGCATGGATATGAAGTTGGCTGAGTAAGAGGAAATATAGAGTCACGGTGAACAATTATTTCTCAGATTGGAGGAAGGTATACAGTGGAATTCCCCAGAGGTTGTACCAGTGCTTTTCTTGATATATTAATAACTTAGACTTGGGAGTACAGGACACAATTTCAAAATTAGATGGCACAAAACGTGGAAATATTGTGAACTGTGACGAGGATAGTGTTAAACTTCAAGAGGACATAGACAGGCTGGTGGAATGGGCAGACATGTGGTAGACAAAATTTGATACAGAGAAGTGTGAAGTAATACGTTTTGGTAGGGAGAATGTGGAGAGACAATACAAAATAAAGGATACAATTCTAAATGGGGTGCAGGAGCAGAGGGACCTGGGTGTATATGTGTATAAATCATTGAAGCTGACAGGACAGGTTGAGAGTGTGGTTAATAAAGCATACAGTATCCTAGATTTTATAAATAGTGGCATAGAGTACAAATGCATCGAGTACAAGTTATGAGGAACCTTTATAAAACTCTGGCTTGGAAGATGGTTGTTGTTATTGGAGGTCAATCATGTCAGTCCCAAGACATCACTGCAGGAGTTCCTCAGGGTAGTGTACTAGGCCCAACCATCTTCAGCTGCTTCATCAGTGACCTCCCCTCCATCATAAGGTCAGAAGTAGGATGTTTGCTGTTGATTGCACAATGTTCAGCACCATTTATGACTGCTCAGGTACCCCACACCAATACCACTTGGCATAATCATACCTAAATCATTAGGCATACCACATACAAATACCACTGGGCATAGTCATACCAAAAATACTTGGGATGACTATATGCAAATCATAGGAAGCACCAGTGGGCACAGCATACCCAAATCCCTAGATATACTTGATACCACTACCACTGGACATAGACATACCCAAATCACTGGGAACTCTGCATACCAATACAACTGTGCATAGCCATACTCAGATCACTGGAGGTATCCCATACCAGTACAATTTGGCACAGCCATATCCTGATCTCTGAAGATAGGCTGCACCAATACTACCGGGCATGGGCATACCAAAATCACTAGACATGTCCCAAACCAACACCTCTGGGCATTGCAATACTCATATTTATTGTCATGCCCAGTACCCATATTGCAGGTCATGCTCCATTGCCCCTGATCATAACCTGTACCGCTACCACTGGGTATGAGTCATAAATGTTTTGGTAAAGACTTTTAGCTATATCATTTGGAGTGACTTGTACCCAACCAATAGTTGTGCCCCATATCCTTTTCACTGGGCATGTCCTTTGTCCATTCCACTTGTCATGACCTTACCCTTATAACTTGGAAAGGCTTGTAACCATACAAATGGCCATGACCTTTACCCATATCACTGGTCATTGCCCATACCATAGCTTATAGCCATGCCATGGGTCATGGCTATATCTTTATCACTAAGTATAGTTCATACCCATACCATTGGCCATGACCTTTGTCCGTACTACTGGCCGTGCCCCTCATCCATGTCACTAAACATGCCGGATGGCATAATTTACCATGAGATTAATCTTACCCATCTCCAGTGGCATTCTGCATCTTGGGAATGGCCCCTTACCTGTGTCACTCAGCATTTTTGGCATATTGGTTTGGGACATTAAGGATTTGGCAAGTGAGGAGTTCAAGAGTCATTCTTAAGAGCATTGTAAATTAACGTTATTTAATGTATACTAATTCAGTGACTCTGAATGTGGGCCATTAAACCTTAACAGGTGGTGTTGTCCCTCACTGGGTACAGATATTTGCATCTTACCCATAACCCAAGCATTGGGGAAGCAACTGCTTTATTTCCAACAGTAGCTTTCTTGTAGCGAAGCAGAGTTTAACAATCATTTTAAATTGTTGGAGCTGCCAACTACCTATAATATGCAATTGAATTGGTCAAAGCAATTAATTGAATCTGTCATATCTTTGGATTGCGGCAAAGAATGGCACACTGGTCTGCACATTGTCCTAATATCTGTTTCCTTTTTATTCCACACAGGGAGAAGCTGGTCCAACTGGTGCTCGTGGTCCTGAGGGTGCCCAGGGATCAAGAGGAGAGTCGGGTAGCCCTGGATCCCCAGGCCCTGCTGGAGCTCCCGTAAGTTATCAAATCCATCATCCAGTCATATATTTTGTAATTTCTCACCATCTGCAGGAATACAGTACTAACAAGACTTTGTAGGCTGTTGCCAATCAAAGATTGAATAACAAGCAGCCATTCTTCATTTGTTGAATATCTTCAGGCTATTTGACAGTGGTAGAATGTCATGGCTAGCTTGATCCTGTGCTCACAGAGTCCTTAGATATTTCCTTATTGTAGCCCAGAAAGACTGAGTCCAATTGTAGTAGTTTAACTTCCTGAGCAAATTTGTTCTGAATTTACTTCCAATTAAATCTGTAGATTTCTGATCCTAAATATTGTAAACTAGGTTTAATGAAATATGGAATCCAATTCATGATTGTGCAACAGTCTGTTCTTCAATGAAATACATGAGCTCCTGTCATTTTTAAATTTTATTTTAGAGATGTAAGCCAATTTGTGTCTTGCTATTTAGATGTTGCTGAGTTACAATGATGTCTGTCCCTTCTATCTCTTCTTACAGGGTAACCCTGGTACTGATGGTATTCCTGGAGCAAAAGGTTCCGCTGTAAGTATAGCTCAATTGTTTACTTGGTCTCACTGATTATTAAAAATATATGATAAATCAAAATTACTAAATATTAAAATAGGTTTGAATTTTCTCATCTGGCAACTATTTAATCCTAACTGATTTTAAATATTCTGGAGAATTCCAGACCCATGACAATCATAATAAGGACAAGCTTTTTTGATTTACAACAGCATTGTCCAGCAAACTAAATATCGATCTTCAATAATTCCCAGTGTAATCTTAGGAGTGACATGAGGACAATGCAATTGTACAGTATCATATCAAGAATAAGCACAGCAAAGAAAACAATGTTTGCCTGTGTAAAGGGAATTTTAGGGCAGACTCTTATGGTCCCCTGCCGGTGACATTGAAGATGGGGGTTCGTAAAATGCAGCGCATGGCCTCCCCGCTGCCTACCCACATGCCCAGGACCTGTCTCCCATTTTCTGGCGGAATGGTGGAGGTGTCAGGTGGCTGGCCTGCCTTTGGGCCTATTGAGGTCTTTACGTTGCCAATTAATGGCCACTTAAGTGCCTCATCCCACTCCTGCCAGTATTTTACCCATGGTAGGGGGAGACCCAGGTAGAGTGGGTAGCCTGGCAGCTTTATCTGCGAGGGCTGGTGTTGGGCAAGGAGGTGATGGAGAGTCACTCCTTTGGGAGGATCCCCTGTATTTTATCAAAGGCACTCCACACACCCCCAAGGTCATACTCTCCTTTAACTCTCCCCCCAGCCCCCCAACCCCTTCACTCCCCTCTCTGGGGCCTGTCAGCCAGGGCTTATCAATACACCAGATGCACCTTCAGTCTGGCCTCCGTTAGCTCCTCTCCTTTGGGAACTGGCTGTAGTCCTAGGAGTGTCCACTGATTGAACTTAGCGCTGCTGGGACTACAGATGGCCGGCAGCTTTCTAAGGCAGGACTTCCTCCCCAAATGGGGGCAAAAGTCTCACCCTTATCCACTAATGTCCCTCCGACCATTAAATAGCTGCGGGGTAGCCGGTATTGGTTCCCCATCGACTCTTAGTGATGGGGTGGGAAACTCTGCCAGCTGAAAAATCCTGCCCTTTAAAGGAGCATTTCTTGATTGGGCCACTTTGGTGTTTGCTGAATGCAGAGAATTTTCCTTCAAGTAATGACCAGGAGAACATAAGAAATAGGAGCAGGAGTAGGCCATTTGAGCCTGCTCTGCGAGTCAACAAGATTGGGGCTGATCTTCTCCTTCAACTCCACCTTCTTGCACTATCCCCATATCTCATAATTTCCTTAGAATTCAAAAATCTATCAATCTCTCTCTTGAATATACTCAACAACTGAGCATCCACAGCTCTCTGGGGTAGAGAATTACAAAGATTCACAACCCTTTAAGTCTCAATGCCGTGGAACCATTACTGTCCTCAGTCTTCCCATACTTGTATAATCTATGAGCTTTTAAAACCTAAACTTGCCATCACCCAAGCACTTATTTCAGTTTCTTTTCTATTCTTTACTCCCTTGCTGATGCCCTACACTGTGAGCCTTGGCCCTTCAACTAGATTTTTAGACAATGCACTTTAACAAGACCATCCCTGCTATGTTTATACACCATCTTAGAGCAAAGGAACATGATCATGAATATGAAGCCTACATTTATTACTTACTTTACTTAAAAGTTAGTGTTGACAAGACCTGGTATCTTCTACTAATGCCCAGTCTATTGGTTGATGCTAACTTTTCTTCTTCTCCTCCTAGGGTGCTCCTGGCATTGCTGGTGCTCCCGGTTTCCCTGGTCCACGTGGTCCTCCAGGCCCACAAGGTGCTACCGGCCCTCTCGGTCCTAAAGGTCAACAAGTAAGTAAAAATATTCAGCATTTAAGAGTGTAATTTCTTTCTGAATGGTCATGAAACATGAAATGTATTTTCAAAGTAATTGAAAATACATCTTGCGCATTTCCCCCAACTGGAATCTTCTGGAACTTCCACTACTTTCAGTGGAGTTTTATGGACATTTCTGGCCAATATGAACAAATAACATAAATGAAATCAGCCAGGTTGTATGATATTAGTAACAAAGTACAAGGACACTGCATCATACCACACCAAACGTCATCATGGCAAACTATAACTAAATGACATGACTTAAAGATGCCTTCATTGCATGACTTTTTCAAACTACACCAAACTTCAACCCATGTTAAAATTACATATCAAATAATGCCAAACATCACCACACAAAATCATATCAAACTGCTATGTGCCAAAAGTACACCAAACTTTACACACCTTCCATACTAAATTGTGACATGCAAACTCTGAGGTTGATTGTTAACCAAAGGTATTAAGGGATATGGGACAAAGGTGGGAATAGGTAGTTATGTCACAGATCAACCATGATTTCATTGAATGATAGAACAGGCTTGAGGGACTAAATGCCAAAATGTAATAAATTATTCATTGCCAAACTACTGCAAACTTAATAATGGCAAACTGCACCAAATTATACCACATCAAACTTTACCAAACATCTCATCATGCCAAACTTCACCACACAAAGTTAAACCAAACTTCACAATGCCAACCAATGTCTCTCAAGGATCACTCACAAGGAATGTTGCACCAATCCTTTGCACTGTGAGCTTCTTGTCTCAATCGTGCTACTATGGGCAGTTGTCAAATGGAGGCCAAGTGCTTCTCTGCAGGAAGAGAAAGTAAAACTATTAAACATTTCTATTTTGACATTATTAGTTTTCAATAACTGTATGGAGGTTGGAATAATCCTGCATCTTCTTGTCTGCTATAATGGCAGAGTAAGAAGAGGAAAGCAGCGCTATCAGTCAGCCTATTGAGTATATTAATAAGACTGAAACATGAACCAGTGCGCTTTAATATGTGCTATATTTGTACATTACGTTTGCTTCATCCCCTTAAATTACCAACCCACCAGTGACAACATGTAACCACTGGTATTTCACCAAAGTGCTATAGCACTCAAAATGCTGTCTTCAGATGCGACCCAAGTTTGGAAGGATTGAATCTAGACTATGACTCCTGGGCATTTCCAATTCAAGTGGACAATGAAAATTTCTCACATCCAGAGTTGCACTGTAATTGAAAAATTGATGACAACAGTGGGAAGAGGGAACAGCCCTGAATCCAAGCTCTGGCAACATCCTTTAGCTGGCAGGCCTTGAAAGGAGGCCCAAAACTACATGGAGCAGCAAGTCTGCCAAAGGCTACAGTTTATGAGCACCACTGGTCTACTTCATGTTATCAATCCCCAACATCTAATCCTGACAATTGTTTTGTCTGACAGGGCGAGCCTGGAGTCCCAGGATTCAAGGGAGAAGCAGGCCCGAAAGGAGAATTTGTAAGTATCAAGAAAGATACGCATTTTTAGCTGAGCATTCAAAGTATGGGTAACCTTTTTGATTCAAATAGTAATAAATACTACCCAAAATACCAGGGGACACAAATTAAAAATGAAAAAGGTTAGGAAGTATATGGGGAAGTCAGGTCAAACTTTTACATTCAAAGGATAATCGAATTATAGAAGTATTAGGAGAGGACATTGATGCATGACTGAAGAGATAAGTAACTGTATGTGGAAAAAGAGAAATAATTGATGGATATGGTGAGAAGGTTGGTAGCTTTCAGGAATAGACTGGCTTATTGGGCCTAATGGCCTTTTCTGATTCCTAAAAAAAATTTCCATTTTTGTATATGAAATATAGTCATAATTCATTAAAATTTTTAAATTATATTTTAAGTCTGCACTATTGTTTTTAATTGCTCTGTAAATGTAATTAGAATGAGTCTCACAGAATAACTAGAAAGTGCTCATCCTTTTCCGGATGCTTCCTTTAGGGTCCTGCTGGTCCTCAAGGTGCTCCCGGCCCTGCTGGTGAAGAAGGCAAGAGAGGGCCTCGTGGTGAACCTGGTGCTGCCGGTCCAAACGGTCCTCCTGGCGAAAGAGTGAGTTCCCTCCATTCTCCAAATTGTTATGTTAGGCTTGTTAGGAAATCACATTGACCAGACTGACAAAGTCCAGCACAAAGCACTCAAGAGAAAGATATTTGAACCAATAGTTTTGTACTCAACAACCCACTATAAATCAAAGATAAAAGGATCAATACTCAGACCATGCTGTATTATATTGTCTATCTGTAATAATTAAATGTAGCACTATTAAGTGAGCTGTGTCTTTGTTTTGATCCTATAAGTAGTACAAACTGGGCAGATATATTTTAGGATGCATGGACAATAGCCATGAGAAGAAATAAAAAGGCAACATTGCAAAGTCTGGAAATCTGAAATGAAACCAGAACATGCAAGAGATGCACAATAACTCTGTCAACAGCTGGAAGAGAACAGAAGATTAGCATTTCAGTTCTGTAAAGAGTCCAGCATGTCCTGTTTTTATTGTATGATGATGAGAGGCCATGAGGTGTTGTTTATATCCCTGGAGATTGTGGGTGACACCACAAGCACTGTATAGGGTCATAAACTGTGGCCTCTCATGTATTTTAGTAGTGTCAGATTTTAAACAAAGATCCAAATGAAAATGACTTTGGGCAGAATTTTACAGCCCCATTAGAGTGGGGGGGAGGGTGTCATAAAATGCGAGCCGTTCAAAAGTCCATTGACTTCGGCGGGACCTTAACATCCCGCCGATGTAAAATTCCGCCCTTTGATTCAAAATGGGAATTGAATTAATGGCTAGGTTCATTTCTGTTCTAGGGATCTCACTGTGAGACTATTTACTTCCATAGCGAGACTTGCATAAAGATGGTGTGATTTTATGGAGTGCACATTGTATGCGTATGTGTTATATCTCAGTTGTGAAGACTTGTTTTATTAACCTCTTATTGTGGCCTCTGTAGTCTAATTAGTACTTTTGTTTCCATTGCTAGGGTGCTCCTGGTAACCGTGGTTTCCCAGGTCAGGATGGTCTTGCTGGTCCTAAGGTAGGTACCACAGTTCAGAGAGTGACATTGTTTAAGGTCAAAGTTACAGTTCCTTTTAAAATTTGAAAGAAATGTAATTCATTAATTAATTAAACATGAGCACTTGGAATTCAGATTCAATGGATCATGGCTCCAAGGCTCCTGATTGGTTGGTTCTTTGAAGCCAAAACTTCTTCACAGAATCACAGGCCTAAATTTTTAGGTCTGGCAGGCAGGCGTGATCAGCAGGCCTGGGAGCGGCCGGGAAAAGGACCGCCGACCGTGATTTCACACTGGCTGGCCAATTAACATCCAGCCAGCGTGGAGCACGCACTGAGAAGCTTAGCGCTGCCAGGGTGGGAGCGGGAAGAGGGAAGAGACCTGAAAAGCATTAAATAAAGTTTTTTAAACCAGGAAACAATTGTGCAAGCATCACAATCAGTCACCTGAACATATACATGATAGAAATGCTGCCCATGGATTTTTTTTTCATTTAATAACGGAAACCTCATCCCGGACCACAAAAATCGGAGACAATTGCAAATTGTCTTTCACAAATGGGAACAGTTTCTCCCTATCTACCCTATCCAGACCCCTCATGATTTTGAATACCTCTATCAAATCTCCCTGCCTTCTGTTCTGTAAGGAAAACAATCCTAATTTCTCCAATCTATCTTCATAACTGTAGTTGCTCATCCCTGAAACCATTCCCGTGAACCTTTTCTGCACTCTCTCCAACCCCTTAACATCCTTCCTAAAATGTGGCACCCAGAACTAGACACAATACTGCAGTTGAGACCCAACTAGTGATGTATACAGGTTCAATATAACCTCCTTGCTCTTGTACTCTATGCCCCTAGAAATAAAGCCTACGATACTGTATGCTTTATTAACTGTGCTCTCAACCTGTCCTGCCACCTTCAATGACTTATGCACACATACGCCCAGGTCACTCTGCTCCTGCACCCCCTTTAGAGTTGTACCTCCTATTTTATATTGTTTCTTCATGTTCTTTTTACCAAAATGAATCATCTCACATTTTCTTTGCATTGAACTTCATCTGCCACCTGCCTGCCCATTCCACCAACTTGTCTATGTCCTTTTTGAAGTTCGACACTCTCCTCCTCACAGTTCATAATGCTTCCGAGTTTTGTATCATCCACAAACTTTGAATTGTGCCCTGTACACTAAGGTCTAGGTCATTAATATATATCATGAAAAACAAGAGTTCCAACAATGACTCCTGGGGAACTCCACTATAAGCCTTCCTTCAGCCCAACAAATGTCCATTAACCACTAATCTCTGTTTCCTGTCACTCAGCCAATTCTGTATCCATGTTGCTATGCTCCCTTTTATTCCATGTGCTACAACTTTGCTCACAAGTCTGTTGTGCGACACTGTATCAAATGCCTTTTGGAAATCCATATACACCACATCAACGGCATTTCCCTCATCAACCCTCTCTGTTACCTCTTCAAAAATTCTAGCATTAGTTAAACATGATTTTCCCTTAACAAATCCATACTGGATTTCCTTGATTAACCCACATTTGTCCATGTGATTATTAATTTTTTTCTGAATTATTGTTTCTCGAAGTTTCCCCACTTCGAAGTTAAACTGACTGGTTTGTGGTTTCTGGGCTTACCCTTACACCATTTAATGAACAAGGGTGTAACATTCGCAATTCTCCAGTCCCCTGGCTCTCCAGTCCCTCGAGTCTAAGGAAGACTGAAAAATTATGGTCAGTGCCTCTGCAATTTCCACCCTCACTTCCCTCAGTATCCTTGGGTGCATCTCATCCAGTCTTGGTGCCTTATCAACTTTAAGTGTAGATAGTCTATTCAATACCTCCTCCCTTTCAATTTTAAACCTTTCTAGTGTCTGAACGACCTCCTCTTTCACCATGGCCTGGGTAGCATCTTCTTCATGGTAAAGACAGTTGCAAAGTATTCATTTAATACCTCAGTTATGCCCTCTGCTTCCATGTGTAAATTCCCTTTCTGGTCCCTCATCATCCCAACTCCACCTTTTACCACCTTTTTACTATTTATGTGCACCACCACCTGGAAGTTCCCCTCCAAGCCACTCACCATCCTGACTTGGAAATATATCGGCCGTTCCTTCACTGTCACTGGGACAAAATCCTGGAATTCCTTTCCTAACAGCACTGTGGGTGTACCTACACCACATGGACTGCAGCGGTTCAAGAAGGCAGCTCACCACCACCTTCTCAAGGGCAATTAGGGATGGGCAATAAATGCTGGACAAGCCAGTGATGCTAACATCCCACGAACAAATAAAAAATTCAAGTGATAGTTACTAACTGCTTTTAAATATTTCTCAAATTCGGATTTGACTTCAAAAGTCATTATTTTTAAATTTTGAAAGATGGCTAGAAGGTCATTGCCAAAGTGCAAAGTACTACTGAAACTGAAGGAGTTGGAGAGGCAACAAGTTCAATGGAGAAGTAGTAGTTTGATGACACCAAACTGGAGTTTTAAAAACCAACAGATTGTTGTAGGAAGGGAAGAACTCAGGAGGGTAAGGAGAAAGCAGTTTGAATCCCAGGGAATGAATGAGTTAGAATAGGAGGCAGTGAAATAGATATTGATTTCAGCACAGTGGGGATGAGGAGTAATTCATACGTCAGTACACTTGGAGCTGAGGAGGGTAAGAGAGAGAAGCAATGGTTTTTGTTGAGGAGCAATATGGAGCAAGGAAGAAAGATTACAATGTGGAGAAGGAGAGGTTGGAGGCTAGACAAAGAGAAGGATTGTTTATCTTGTGGGAAACCTTTTGTATCTTGTCCAGGGGTATAAGAAAATAAGTTTAACTATGTATTGTTTCAGATTTTTTTCAACAAACTAATAATTTATATTTGGTTTCCATTGCAGGGTGCCCCTGGTGAGCGCGGCGCTCCTGGTGTTCATGGTCCTAAAGGAGCTAATGGAGATCCTGGCCGCCCTGGTGAACCTGGTCTGCCAGGTGCAAGAGTAAGCAAGAATTTTATGAAAACAGCCTCTGTTATTCAAATGTGCATGAACTGTTCCTGATACCTTTCATGCCACATTAGAGACATAACACAACACAGTATCAATATTCCACTTCTTACACTTGCTTATTTGTTCAAAACCTCTTCTTCAAACATACACCTCCAACTTTAAAATTAGGAATCACATAACCATTAAATAGCCATTTCATAAATGGAGTGGAGCACCAGAAGTTCACACACCAGCTTTTCACCTCTTGGGCCAAGGTATATTGTGGGAATAGAGCTTGGCAGATTGGGTTCCTGAACTAAGAAATATTCAATCCCCCAAGACTTAATATTCTTCAATTTGGTAATTATCTGATAAGGCATTACCCTAGGCTACTAGTCTAGTGATAATACCACTATGCCACTGCCTCCTCCCTATTGATGCTGGGATTGTCCTACCTCCTAATAGCATTCCATTGTATTTTGTCATTGGATAGCAAGAGAAGGAGGGTGCTGAATCCCAGTTCTGGTAACAGCTCAGAGCTGGGCAAGCCATCAGCGAATGCCCAAAAGGACTTATAGATTTTGCGGAGTGCTACACCTGAGAGATAGCTGAGCCACAATTGGCGCGTTTTCTTGCAGGCTTCGGCGGGGGGGTCCTTCATTCAAAGACACTGAGTACCTGATCGAAGGACCCGGCATCAGGAAGAGGAGAGCCAACCCCTGCTATTGCTGCCAACCCCTCACCCGGGACCTGTTCCTGCCATCATTCACCTGTGCCCGGGTCCCTCCTCTATCCCAGGCCTCAGGTAGGTGTGTACCAGCAGCAGCCACCACCTCCTTGGTGACGCTACTGAGTACAGAAGAGCTGCAGGCCTCTGATTGGCTGGCAGCTCTCAACAGGTGGAACTTTTGCCCTCCCCCAAGGTCCTTGATCCCAGGGAAAGGCCCGCCACTGGCCTGTCAAGTGCCTCAGTGTCACAAGTTGCAGCGCAGCAGGCCTTCCTGAAAAGAGGTGATTGGGGTTGAGTCTCTCCAGCGGCCGAGACCCCATAGCCTCCACAAGATTCCGCCCATGCACTGCAAGAAAGAAAAACATTTGTACACAGTAATGGCAGATCCCAGCTTGAAACAATATGTGCAGGTTCACTGTGCTTGTTACATAGACTTAGGCAATGAAAGCCTTGTAAATATGCATAAAATATTCTTTGTATTCCAAGACTCATAAATAAGGCACTGTTCTGGCCAAAATTAAACCAAACATTGTAACCAAAACCAAGCAAGTGCGACTGAGGCCCCATGTCTGTAGATTAAATATACCTAATGAAATAACTATTTTTAATTCTATCTGGTTGGCTATGCAAATCAAAACTCCCCCTGAACTGGATTTTTTTTTCATTCATTCATTGGATGTGCACGTCACTGGCTAGGCCAGCATTTATTGCCCATCCCTAATTGTCCTTGAGAAGGACGAGTGAAATGTCCATTATATGGAGCCTGGGAAATGTTAAAACGCATTTAATAACTCATAATTTTTACTGTTGCTGAGTGCACTCCTTTTAAAACATATACATCAGTAAATCTTTAAAACCATAACCTCAACTCTATCATCTACTCCCAAAGGGAATTTGGAAAAAGTATCTTTGGAGATAATAGTTTCTTAAGCAGTGACCAACTGTTACTTATTACGTTAATGACAGAAATATCTTAATGGTGAATAAAGAATCTGAATATTCTTATCTTATGGACTTTTGACACTTTTCATTTGTGTGTTTCTTGTTTAGGGTCTCACTGGTCGCCCTGGAGATGCTGGTCCTCAAGGCAAAGTTGGAGCTACTGTAAGTTGAACCAAAGGTTCTCATACTTTTTACTGTCCTTTTCTAGGATCTGTCTAGGCAATGAATCTGGGTTTGTCTAAGTCACCTTGCTTAATTGATCGTGCCTGCTGCCAACCTGAGTGCTATTGATGTGCTATGGAGGCAGTCATGGCACTGGCTCCCAACTAAAGAAAGAGATGTGAAAACTAAGATTATGCTACCCTCATAGGTAGAGGGCATGCGATAGAAAAGGATTCAGACCATTCAACTCTCCTATATAGAGGGGGATATGAGTGCCAAGTCATTCAGACTAATCCATTCTCCTTAATACCGAAGAGTATGATTGCCAAAAGATTTAGGCCATCCCATTCTTCTAGGCAAAGGAAGCAGACCATTTCGCTCTCCTAGGCAGAGAAAGGTACAAGTAGTTTGCAGCCACTAAGAAATTATTTCAAAAGAAACACAAATTCTAAGAATGATTTATCTCCCTCTCTCAGGAACTCTTTAGTTGGTTCCTTTGTACAATTTAACAGGGATATGTTACTGTAAAATGAATTAAATAAATATGAACTGCTCTATGAAGATGATGAGGAAAGTTCACTTTTATCTATTTTGCCTGCAGGGTGCCCCTGGTGAAGATGGCCGCCCTGGCCCACCTGGTCCACAGGGTGCAAGGGGACAGCCTGGTGTCATGGGTTTCCCTGGACCAAAGGGTGCAACTGTAAGAAAAACATGTACTCTACTCTGGTTTCTGCATGTGTTATACTGTAGGCCGAAAGGCTTTGCATGTGTTATACTGTACTCTGATGGTTTCTGCAAATGTTATACTATACTCTTGTTTCAGCATAGCTGCACTTCACTCACTAATAGTTTCAGCTGATTTCCTATAAATAAAGCAAAACCATTTGACCCAATGTTCTGCCAATATTGAATATAAAGGCATTATTTT
This sequence comes from Cetorhinus maximus, assembly GCF_964194155.1. NCBI lineage: Eukaryota > Metazoa > Chordata > Chondrichthyes > Lamniformes > Cetorhinidae > Cetorhinus > Cetorhinus maximus. The sequence goes on along the minus strand of NC_135917.1, from coordinate 15,729,489 downwards.
CTTTCTTTTCACTAGGGTGAGCCTGGCAAGGCTGGTGAGAAGGGTCTCCTTGGTGCTCCTGGGTTGAGGGTAAGTAACCTGATCTTTTGCAGAATGAATGTAATTTAACAAATGAAAGCTATTACTCTTAAATGATCCATTAGACAGGTGTTATACCATGGTCAGCAGTGATGTACACCTTGACTAGCCTAGAGCAGCGCTGTATGATATTGTCATAATATAATATTCTGTTGCACATGACAAAAGTTAATGTATGCAAAGAGTACACAATTGGAAATAGCAAGACACACTGTTCATTGGAAAAGACCAGCTGATCCAGGATGAGTTCCAAAGGATCTTATTGATGAATGGATATACTGAATTCACCAATACTCCTTACAATGCAGTCTATTTTTACAATGGTTAATGACCTAAAGCATATGGCCTAATTTTATTTAACAATGTGGAAATGTACTAAAGGCAATTAAATGCTACTCAAGGGAAATGTCGGGGTAGATTTTACGGGTGGAGAGATTAACTGGCAACTCCCCACTCCCCCCGTAGAGGCCACTGCTGGGACTACAACCAGTCCCAAAGAAGAAATGAAGATGTATACCAGACTTGGGTAAGTCCGGGAATTTTGCGTGGGCACGGCTGCAAGACCCCAGCGAAGGACGGGGAGGGGGACAGTGTTAGAGAGGCCAGCGAGGAGGAATAAAGTGCGAGGTACCATTTTGGGGGGGTATCCCTGATGGACACAGGGACCCCTCTCCCAGCCCCACCAAAGGAGGTATCCTCACTTCTTGCCTGACAGCAGCCCATGCTGTCAAAGCTGCTGATCTGTTTGCCTTCTTTCTGCCTTCCCCTGCAGGCTGAAAAATTGTAGTGGAAATGGAATGAGGCCCTTCAGTGGCATTTAATTGTCCAATTAAGGACCTCAGTAGGCCTAAAGGCAGGTATGCTGCCTGATGCCTTACTGCCCTCCCTGTAACATGGGGGACAGAGCGGGGTGGGTGGAAGGCGGCAGGCTAGTCTTATTTTACATACCCCCCACCTTCAAATATTCCAGCGGGGGGCGGGGTGTGGGCATAAAATTCACCCCGTTGTTACATCAGGAAAATTTTACTGAGTTGCAGTGGAACATATAAATGTTAAATAGTGTATTATCAATGAAGATTATAATACAGTTTAGTGCAGTGTAAAGCGGAACAATAAAATGCCACCATTTAGTATTGTTCTTACACAGTGTTTTAAGGTGAGCTACAGTGTAAAATAAGAACATAAGTGCAAAATCAATGATTACACATTCCCAGCTGGGGCTGGATTCAAAGGAAGTATGGGCTGGAGAACTGGCATTACACTGCCATTGCATTATCTCCAATACAATCTCTCTTTCAGTGTGTTATCCTGCTCAGAGTGCAGGATCTGTAAATGCACCCTGCATAGTATAACACAACTTCATGATAGTATCATGTTCCTCTGATCTCGGCTCAATCTCTACTAGCATCATAGGACAGACCCCTAAAAGTAGCTGTTTCATTGGTCCCAATAAGTGTATAAGAACAAGAAAATTATTGACAATACAGTATCTAGGCATACAGTATTATAAGCATTACACCTTATAAATTGTAAAGTATATATTAACAATACCAAGCACTCCACATAATATATAATGCTATATATGTACAAGTGTTCCACTGTGTATACAGTGTAGTATATCTATATTATAAATATATAATGCAGTGTATGTACATTAGCAATGCTCCACATTTCATATAGTACAGTATATATGTATATTGCAAGCATTCCACATTAATTATTGTACTGTATATGTACATTACGAGCACCCCACATTATAGTCCACAATATGTACATGACAAGAGACTGAAATTGTATACAGTACAATCTATATGTGCATTGCAAATCTCCACATTATATACAGTGCAATCTATGCACCTAACAAGTATACCAGATTATATATACATTTTTTGTTCATTCATGTGGGATGTGGGCATCGCTGGCAGAGCCAGCATTTATTGCCCATCCCTAATTGCCCTTGAGAAGGTGGTGGCAGGTCCCCAGAGCATTACCCTGGGCCTCTGGAATACTAGTCCAGCAAAAATACCACTATGCCACCACCTCCCTTTATATGATAGTCTGTATGCATTTTAAGTGTCCCACATTACATAAATTATGGCATGTGTACATTGCCTGTACTGACATTAAGTGCCAATGCAGAATATAAATACAAGCCCACCACATTACATACAGTACAGTATGCATATATATGACAAATACTGCCCATTATTTACAATGCTGTATGTGTATATCCACAATATAATCGAGAATATAATAATGCAAAGGATAGTGCTGCTTGGTATATGTGCAATATGATTTGATATAGCATGCAGCAGTACAATATATACACAGCTTAATGTAATATATGCAATACACATTATTTACATGTATGTATATGTGTATAATATATGCACAGTATGTCATCGCACAATATACAATATATAGATGGTATGGTGTAGCATGACATGATGTACAGTATGTTATGGTACATTATATATAGCGCAGCATGATTATAACAAAGCATTCTATAGTAATGATATAGCACTATAATAGAATATGATAGTATAATATATCGACAATATAGTTAAGTACAGTAAGCCGGAGTATACTAAACTACCAGTACACTGTGAGCCTGAGTGACAATCGCTCGTGCTGAGTGTTTTAAAGTGCAGCCCTCACAGGATTAACAGAGAACGCTAAAATCTATTTGTATGTTAAGATATTACAGCTTTGGTTTCATTATTTTATACTAAATGCCAATTCTCTTTCCCCTCCATAGGGTTTGCCTGGCAAAGATGGTGAGACGGGTGCTCAGGGTCCTCCTGGTCCATCAGTGAGTTCAAATGCCTTGGATAATTTAGCATTTCAATTTTAATTTATCAGATCAGACTGTTAAATTGGAACTCTTTAATCCATTTTAAAAATGTATTTTGTTTTTACTGTCATCCTCATGCCCTTCCATATTGAGCATGCTCCATTTGTGTCATATCTTTTCAGACTCTAATCTAACTTGTAAAATTTTTGTTACAAAAATCACCAGACTTCAGTAACTTTCATTTTAATAAAGGCCGGGATTTTCTGGCCCCACCACAGCGGATGCGGCGAGCCAGCTAAAAGCCCATTGACTTCGGTGGCAGTGGTAAATCCCGCCAGTGGGCGGGACCAGAAAATCTCACCAAAAATGCTGGATGACTTTAAAACATTTTATTATCTTGTTACAAGAGTTTAATGGTATTTCTCACATTGTGTTGTTCTCATCAAAATTCTTGAACATGACCACAGCTACTTGCCTGAAAAATATGGTGCATTAATAGCTGAGATGTTTGTCCACTTTTGACACTACTGCTGTTTCATATTGCAGGGTCTTGCTGGTGAGAGAGGTGAACAAGGTCCTCCTGGTCCCCCTGGCTTCCAGGTCTGTAAGATCAAATCTTTTCAATTTTACTAAAAAAAACCTTATTGACTTTATTACAAATTTATGATGCATAATTGGCAAACTGGCTCATTTAGCAATGGGTCATTCATGTTATTTTTAAAATCTAAATCTTTTAGCGTTAAAGCAGATTGCTCCTGTTGCTCTTTTAAAAGCATTATATTTAGAATTATATTAATTTCTTAGAATTATTTCCTTGTTATAATGATATTGAATTTATTCAACAAAATCTCGTTAACATAAATCTACCCGTACAAATCCTGTTCCTTCTTGCCATCAAGTTCCAAATTTCTCTTTGTGTTAATCAAATTGTTTTTGCTTTTATTGCAGGGTCTGCCAGGTCCCCCAGGTCCTCCTGGTGAAGGTGGCAAGCCAGGTGACCAGGTAAGTAATCAATTTACTGCAGGCAATATATTCTTTAATGTTAAAACATTCAACTGTTCAGTTTTCAATCCTTCACATTTATTTGTATTCTAAGCCAATGTGAAGGGCCAAGGCCCACAGTGTAGGACACTATCAAGGTATAAAAGAGCAGTAGGAGTAAAACAACACATAATACCTCACACCATGACACACCAGAACGTGTCAATGTGTTTCATACAGTGAGTTATTTTTGAAATGCAGTGGCTGTTATGTAGGTCATAATTAGGGGGCATCAAATTTGGCCTTTAAAAGATTATAGATTTATGCAGGAAGGGAAGACTAGAGGGAGATGAGGAGTTCCACAATTTGGGATCACAATAGATGTAGTTTGAACTTTTAACAGGTAAATTGGCAGCCAATTTTACACCTCCTTTGTTGTCTTCCCATTGAAGTCAATCAAAAAGAAAATCAGGTGAGGCGTAAAACAGGCTGTCAAATTGCAAACATCTCTTTTTCAATCTATGATTAAAGTTTAAATGACCCTAAATGAATTAAAGTAAGAGCTAGTACGATGAGCCTTGATTTTGATACAGGCATAAACAGGGAGGAGGAAGAGAGTGAAGGATGACTTATTTGGAGATTAGAAGGAACAAAATAAGAATATTCAGAGGAACAATTGCCCTAATAGTCTCAATAAACCGAGGCAAATCTAGGTTCCAGCAGTGCAAGAGCATTAGAGATAAGAGGGATCAGCTATCAGATAAGCTGTTTCTTGTATCCTGTTGTGGAGTCCAAGAGAGGTATTAGAAGAGCCTCCACACAATGTATATGGCAAGAGGGAAACTAATTCATTGAGAAGTAACTGCATTTGTCCTTGCTATAGAGGGAAATGTACTGGTGATTAACAAAGATCCAAAAAAAAATCCAAAAGCAGAAACAGTGCTGGATAGACTTAGAGGCTGCTCTAGCACTGAAATAGCTGGATTTCTACATTTCTCTATGCAATGTCATGTATGTGCAATCTTAATTGTCTGCCATTGCTCACCTGTATTTTCTCTTTCTTGAACAGGGTGTTCCAGGTGAGGCTGGTGCCGCAGGTCAGACAGGTCCACGAGTAAGTATCACATTCCTTCTCAGAAAAAAAATATATCTAAAATTAATGTTTATAAATAACAAAAAGTTCCCAACATTGTTTCAACCATCTTTCAGTGCACCAGCGTTTACTATGAACTCTATGCAGTTACACACCTGTAAATGTTACAGACACCTATACTGTTGCATATCCCTATAGTGTCACAGAAAACTATCCTGTTAGGCACCCCTGAAATGTAACAGGCAAAACAATGGAACACACCCTATACTTTTACAGACACATATACTGTTATATATCCCCATACAGTTATGTTACAGACCCCTATGCTGTTACAAACCTCTTACTGTTGCACATCCCTGTTGTATTACACATCACTCTACTATTATAAACACTACTGCAACACATCTGAAATTGTTATGCCTATACTGTTATGTACTATTATACTATTACAGTCCTTTATAAATTTACATAATATACTGCTGGCAGCCCTCCACACTGTTGCACATCACTTTACTGTTATGTACACTATACTGTTACACATCCAATACTGTTAAACTGATGTTATTACACCATTACCAATCCCCATAATTTTACATACTGCTCCAAAGACATATTGTTACAGATCACCAAACAGTTACACATGCTGTTTTTACAGAATCCTGTACAGTTACACATTCCTCTAATGTTACACAGACCTATAATGTTACAAACCCCCATAATGTTACACATCACTATAATTTTACAGACGCTTATTATGTTACATAACATGATAATTTTGAACACTACTATAATGTTGCATCTAAAAAATGTTTATTATAGAGCATATGTGTTTATAATGCTACATATCCATATGATGTTACAGACACCAATAATGTTACACATCCCTATGCAGTTACAGACCCCTATAGTATTACACACCAACCTACCATAGTAGACACTATATACTGCAACACTTCCAGAACTATTATCCCTATGCTATCGCAGACCAATATAGTGTTATATGTGTGAGATCTTGTGGCACAGTAGGTAGCGTCCTGACCTCTGGGTTCAAGTCCCACTTCAGGACTTGATGGTCATGGAAGGTGCATTCATAACATGGCCAAAGAGGTTGATTATCAGCCTGTAAGTCCTTCTGATATGACTAATGGCGGGTAGTAACAGTGAAAAAGTTTCCTGGTCAGCCATACTGCAGAAGGCAATGGCAAACCACTGCAGTACCTTGCCATGCATAATCATGGACCAATCCAATGGAAGCCCATGGTTGCCAATCCTCTTAGGACATCACTAGGGTGCTCTATAGCTCTATACCCTTAAGCTGTTCTATATCCCTATACTGTTCCATTCCCCTATGCCATGATATATCCATATACTGTTCAATAGCCTTATGCTGTTATATATCCCTACACTACGACATATCCCTGTATGCTTATATATCCCTGTGCTGTTGCATACCCCTATACTGTTCTACATCCCTATAGCCTTATATTTCCCTATGGTGTTCTATATCCCTTTACTGTTCTGCGTTACTGTACTATTCTATATCCCTATAGTGTTCTATGTCCCTGTGCTGTTCTATATCCCTATACTGTCGAGCATTACTATGCTATCCCATATTTCTATACTGTTCTATATCCCTATGCTGTTCTATATCCCTATACTGTTCTATATCCCAATACTGTTATAGATTCCTAAATTTCTATACGCCTATGCTGTTATATACCCCTATACCATTCCACATCCCTATACTATTCTATATCCCTATACTCTTAAATATCCTTATGCTGTTCTATATCCCAATACTGTTATAGATTCCTATACTATTCTATATCCCTATGCTGTTATATATCCCTATACCATTCCACATCCCTATACCATTCCACATCCCTATACTATTCTATATCCCTATATTCTTAAATATCCGTAGGCTGTTCTATATCCCTATGCTGTTCAATATCCATATACTGTTCTATATCCCTATGCTGTTATATATCCCAATACTATTCTGTATCCCTATGTTGTTATATATCCCTATACCATTCCGCATCCCTATACTATTCTATATCCCTATACTCTTAAATATCCCTATGCTATTCTATATCCCTATACTGTTCTATATCCCTATACTGCTGTGCATTGCTATACTATCCTATATTTCTATACTGTTCTATATCCCTATGCTGTTCTATATCCCTATGCTGTTATATATTCCTATGCTGTTCTATATCTCTATACTGTTCTGTATCCTTATACTCTTAAATATCCCTATGCTGTTCTATACCCCTATACTGTTGTGCATTACTATGCTATTTTATATCCCTACATTGTTCCATATCCCTTTACTCTTACAGCACAGGGGCATAGAACATTATAGGGATATAGAATAGTACAGCAATGCAGAACAGTAAAGGGATATAGAACAGCATAGGGATATATAAGAGTAAAGGGATATATAGCAGTGGCATAGTGGTATTGTCACTGGACTGGTAATCCAGAGGCCCAGGGTAATGCTCTGGGGACCCAGGTTCAAATCCAGCCATGGCAAATGGTAGAATTTGAATTCACTAAATATCTGGAATTTTAAAAAGGTCTAATGATGACTATGACTATGAAACCATTGTAAACATCCATCTGATTCACTAATGTCCTTTAGGGAAGGAAATCTGCTGTCCTTACCTGGTCTGGTCTACATGTGACTCCAGACCAGTAATGTGGTTGACTCTTAAAAATGCCCTCTGAACAAGGGCAATTAGGGATGGGCAATAATTGCTGGCCTAGCCAGAGATGCCCACATCCCATCCCATGAATGAATTTAAAAAAACCCTTATATACCTATGCTGTTCTATGCCCCTATACTGTTCTTTCTCCATATACTGTTCTGCATTACAATACTATATATCTATATACTGCTGTATATCCCTATACTCTCATATATCCCTATACTGTTCTATATCCCTAAACTCTTATATATCCCTATGTTGTTCTATACCCCATACTGTTCCATATCCCTATGCTGTTCTGCATAACTATACTATTCTCTATCCATATACTGCTCTATATCCCTATGCTGTTCTCTACCCCTATACTGTTCTATATCCCTATGCTGTTCAAGACCTATATGCTGCCCTATATATCCCTATACTGTTCTATATCTCTATACTGTTCTGCATTACTTTACTATTCTATATCCCTGTGCTGGTTATATATCCATATGTGGTTCCATATCTCTACACTGTTCAATATCATTCTACTGTTCTATGTCCCTGTAATGTTATATATCCCAATACTGAAATAAATACAGGAAGTACTCAACATGTCAGGCAGCATCTTTGGAGAGAGAAACAAAGTTAACATTTCAGGTTGATGACCTTTCATCAGAACCCCAGGCCCCAAGCAGGCAACTTAGATCAGTTCTACATCCCAATATGGTTATTGGCCCCATCCTATTGTACACATTCCATTTATTTTGCAAATCCTTATAATGTTATGTAACCTATCATCTATATACAGCTTATCTGTGTACACTTTATATCTGCTGGTGCTGATGTGTCACATTGTTCATGTTCCCTACACATATATCCCAGTCATGTCACGTGACAGTGTTTCTGATCCTGTACATATATCCTCGAAGTGACATGTGTCTCTTTGTCCTCAGGGTGAGCGTGGTTTCCCAGGTGAACGCGGAGCTCCAGGTTCTCAGGGACTGCAGGGTCCTCGTGGTCTCCCGGGTACTCCTGGTGCTGATGGTCCTAAGGTAGGATCCTACCTCCAGTCTTACAAAATTGAATTTTGTATTAGCATTTCTAAAGATCTTTCTCTAACACAGGCCCTTGATTCATTTTGTAGGGTGCAGGTGGTGCTCCTGGTCCCAATGGTGCTCAAGGTCCTCCTGGTCTCCAGGGTATGCCAGGCGAGCGGGGTACTGCTGGAATTCCCGGTCCAAAAGGCGACAGAGTAAGCTTCCTCTCTTGTCTCTTCCTAATCCTAAATTGCAGCCAATTTGATTAATAGTCAACATTTACCATGAGTGAGTCCTGCTGCTCAGATGTAATATTTATTACTATTTGCATTTGTTGCTGTTATTACAGTTTTTTTATTATTCTAAGCTTGAGCTCCAACATCTTTTCTTTAGAAGAGATAAAACTTTGAGGAAACCCTGCCGAGTTTTCAAGATTAAGAAGGGAATTGACAAAACTAATTAGGCAAATTGCTCAGTAGGGGACACAGGTTCAAAATTAAGAAGTTAAGAGTAAGCAGGAAAGTTAAGCAGAACTTTTTCACTCAAAGGATAACATAGTAGCAGAACAAGTTATCTGGGAAGGCCATTGAAGTGGACAGTATCAACAGGATCAATAGGTAGTTGAATGTGTGGCTGGAAAGAGAAGGGACTAAGAAGGCAGCAAGCAGATAAGGTTGATCAACTATAAAGGCCCAGCCTTTTTTGGATCTAATGGTTTTTTTCCTGTATCTAAAGTTTCTTACATTCTCAAGCTCCAATAATCACTTTGAACACGAGTAATGTATTAAAGGGGATAAATTTAAATTATTTTCTGATTCGGAAAAAATTTAAGAAGAAAATAAATCAGTCTTTATTCATGTAGTGTAATTCATGTCAATTTTTAAGGAGAGATTAGCAAGTAAAGCAACTGACATTACACTGTCTTTCATTCTTCTCTCACAGGTACAGTACTAATTTTTCCCCTTTTCATTTGTCTCTTAGGGTGACAACGGCGAGAAAGGTCCTGAGGGTGCACCCGGAAAAGATGGCGGACGAGTAAGTGAAATGCTCCACACTCAAGTTTTCTACAATCAAGTTTTCAATTTGTGTTTGTTTACTATTGGGTTGCTGAAAGGGTCTGGGACATGCGACAAGACATTGTGAATACAGGAGAATTTGACCTGCGTCAAATTCCACCCTGTATCTGATTGTGCTAATGCACATGCTCATGTAATGATACTGTAAGATATAGCCCACATGTCCATAATCCATGTATGTATCTACCTACCTATAATAATAGTCTAGCACCTAGCATGTCATCATACCTGAAAGTGTCATACATGCAGAATCTGTGCTATACTTGCACTTAATTGGCTCACATCAATGATTCATAAAGCAACAATAAATCACAGCTGAACAGAAACTATGGCTGGGATTTTCCAGCCCTGCCATGATGGGCTTTCCCGCGGAGGATGCAGCGAGCCATGGGTCCCGGCGGCGGTAGGGGTCAGAAAATTCCGGCTTATCAGAGAAAAAAAATAGCATCTTAAAAAAAAGAACAAAAGCTAGTAATTTTCTACTTATTTTTTCTGATCTAGAGCCAGGAATTTATAAGCAACTGCCAATCTATATAGAAAAAAAAATTCTGTAATTGATCCCAGGGTTTGCAATATTACCACAATTAAATCTTGTTGACAGACACATACATACCTATTTAAACTCCATTGCTTGTAATAAAACAATATTTTCATTACCAGGCCATATTGGTTTTGTGAGCAGGAATTGGTAGAGCTATAAGCTGGCAGTTCAGCTCATGAGTCCATTGTTACAGTAATTCTATTTGGCAGCAGGTTTGCATGTTGAAATCAGAGTTGCCATCTTCAAATGAAAATATATCTATTGTTCTCAGGAATGGCTGAAATATTAGTGCAGCCGCAATGAAACTCAGTTATCCAACTTCTTTTAGTTTTCCCCAAGCAGTCTGGTTAATGGAGATTTTTCCTCTTCCTATGGGAGTGCTTGGCATCTACATTTGAATCAAATTTAATTCACGAATGCATTTTTTTAAACAAAGTTTACTTCCTACAGCATTGTTTATTCTGCCATTTTTCACCAATCCTTTCCTAGAGATTCTAACTCTTGCTGGGTGTGATTCCACTTGTTCCAACCACCCTAAAATACCTTGCCCAAATGGCTAGTCTTCATGGCTAGACGGTGTCTTATAGACAGTGGGGAGAAATCACAGCTGAGTTTCACCCCCGTCTCCACACTTTCCAGCAGGAGTCGCTGGATAGCAATCAGGAGAAGGAACCCTGAATGATTCCACCACTCCAACAACCTAAAGTTACTGACATCACTTGTAACACTCCTTATTGCTGAACTTAGCTAACAACATAGGACAGGGGATGGAACCTGGGCATTTCTGTTCCTTGTGGCTGATCATCAAGCCAACAGTTGGGTTGAGATCATGCTGTGCAACATTATTAGACGCAGTACACATCTATATGGAATTCCTCTGCTCTTGTAACAGAAGTTACAAGACAAATAGTGAACACAGGAATTTCTCACCACCATGTTTGTTAGAGTGAGATTTCACCCCAGTTATTCTTTTAGTGTGATCTGTTATGTATATTACTGTGATGGGTGGTAAAATCCTCCTTATTAACATTTGTCTGAAACCAGATTCCAATTATTGTAAAGTTGGCTACACTTGATTATTTTACTTGATTTTCAGGCTCTCCAGCTCACAAGCAGACAGTACCATTGACTGGAAGATGCCTCTGTAATAAATGTGGTCATCAATGACAGTGCACGTGCTTGTCAGTGTCCACAGCAGCCTCACTTTGTGAAACAATCTGACTGTTTTTTCTCTTTCTATTCTAGGGCTTAACTGGTCCAATTGGTCCTCCTGGCCCAGCTGGTCCCAATGGAGAGAAGGTAAAATCACTGATGAGGTTTATGTTTGTGCAAACCATGGAGAACTCTTTTCATTAATATGTAAAAATGAAAGTATATTAACAAAGAGAACAGATGCCTGATTGGTACAGAGGCTAATTACATGCTGTTGCTTCTCGCTTTAAGAAAGAAAATATTCAAACGCTTCAGAGTAAACAACTCTCATCACTATAGCTGTTTGCTATATCTCAGTAACTCTTTTCTCTTGTGTCCCCTTTAGGGTGAAGCAGGGCCTCGTGGTCCCACAGGTGCTGCTGGATCTCGTGGTGCTCCCGTAAGTGTAAAGGGTTTAATTCCTCTGTTTCTGTTAAAACCAGAGCAAAACTCAAGTAATATCCTAGCTGTGCTCCTGAGAAGTTCAGATAATCAAACATTACTTGTTGAGTACCTACTTCTGATGTTAAAGTTCCATCCAACAGATTGAACCACTAATGTTCATGACATTAGTGGCAAGGGAGCTAGATGCTTCTGGTTCAAAATCAACCTGAATTGGGTCAACATGCATTGATTTTGTTCTGCATTGACAAGATCCTGGGTCAATTCACATGACACATGCTGGCTGGTCCAGGAAATTAAGCAAAACAGTGTAGCTTGACAGATCACTTGAGGGTTGACCAGGGTGAGACTCACTATAAATGAATGCTCTTGGATTGGGGCATCTGAAAAGCATAATTCTAAAAAAATTGCCCTTTGAATTCAAAAGTGCAAGTATTTCCTTGTGTCATTGTTGTGCACCCGATAACACTGCAACCAGTATTGTAACATCATCTAACCAACCCCCAAGGAGAACTTGACTCCAGTTGTTCCTATCAGTGTAGTCTAGTGGTTTCTGAGTCTCATCATTAGCCCTTGTGCATGCTTTTGTAGCTATTGCCATACATTCTTTAATATTAAATCATTTAAAATTTCTCAGAAATTAAATATAATACACTTCAGATTACATCAACAACTTATTAAAATCTTAGATATGAACTCACTTTATATTAACTTTTCCAATATAAATGCCTATGTAAATTTGCCATACTGTAATTACGCTCTCCTTTCAATGGAGGCACTGCAGCACCATCACTGGTGAAAGAATCTAATCAAAGCATGACAAAGTAACATAAGCAGTTTCCATTGTAAATGCAGATATATGTGGCAGGATTTTCCGCACCCACCTGCCGCCGGGATCTTCCGATCCCGCCGCAAGTCAATGGACTTCTGGCTGGGGCTCCTCCCGCGATGGGACCAGAAAATCCCGGCCATTAATTTATGTAAAGAAAACAAAAACAATAAAGGCAGAATTTATTATTTAAAATGAGGGCTAACCCCTGCCCCCTTCACCTGAAGAAGACTCCCATGACTCCCAATATGCAATGCCATTGACTAGTTTACTATAAATTTTGTTTGGCTGTAGATACAAAGTATTTCAAGTTAGGTCCTTTCAGTGCAGATTTACCTTCCTGTTTCACGTGATGCTATTTGGGGATCTCTCAGCTTTTGCAGGTGTGAAATGCAATTGATAATACAAGTGGGAACCAGGCTGAATATAAAAATTTCAGAGAAGAAGTGAAAAATAAATAAGAGTAGCAAAGGGAGAGAATGAGGACAGACTAGCAGCAAAGATAAAAGGAAATCCAGAAGTCTTCTATAGGAATATAAATAGTAAAAGGGTAGTAAAGGGAGGAATAGAGCCGATTAGAGACCAAAAAGGAGATTTACACCTGAAGGGAGGGGGCATGGCTGAAGTTTTACAAAGATGTTGCCCAAATCATAGTGAAAAAGGAGGTGTTTGAGACACTGGATGGACTAAAAATTGATAAAGAGGAAGTATTGGAAAGAGTGGCTGTATTTAAAGTTGTTGAGTCACCAGCATCGGATGAGATGTATCCGAGGATACTGAGCGAAGGGTGGAAATTGTGAAGGTATAAGCTTCAAATCCACCTTAGATACAGGGGTAGTGTCAGAGGACTGGATAATTGCAAATGTTACACCCTTGTTCAAAAAAAATGTGCTGAGGCAGCACAGCTGAATCGTGTCCTTCTGTGCTGTGACTGTTTTATGATTCTAATTGGCCAAGCATGAGAAATAATCTTTTGAAGTACAATCCCCCACCATCATCAGTTTATTCAGTGCTGTCACTGGTGTCTGTGTGTAACCTGTCCATTTTTGTATTTCAGGGTGAGCGTGGTGAGACAGGTCCTCCTGGCCCTGCTGGCTTTGCTGGTCCTCCTGTAAGTATGGACTCAGAAACAATAAGATAATGGTCATAGCAAATTCTAGATGCACATAAGTGGTCAAATTCTACCCAACAAAGATAAATGGTTCTATGTGAAAGTAATTTCTTTGTACAAGTCCTTTAGATGGGTGGCCAGTGACCTGGTCAGCAAATTCTCCTCAAAAACCACCAATCCCAGTGCAAATTCAGTGCTCATATCCCCACTGGGAATTGCAAGGTCATACTAATATCCACTTATTGGGTGGAATTGATACCATTTGTCCCGGCAGCTGAAGGGTAGGTTTATTTGTCAAAGTCAGTGAGGTAAAATCTCCTGCTAGCTGTTACAGATAGGATCTCCACCCACCATCCCCAGCTGGTGAAGAGTAGAATCTCATGCAGCTGATGGAAAACAAAATCTATCTTTGGTGATGGAGAACAGCATCTCTTCCTAGATACTGAGAGGTTGCACGTCCTTCCAGGATCTCTGCTGTGACTGATAAAGGGTACAATCTTTTCTGACTCATGAAGGTTGGACCACCTGCACCCTGCCTCCCATAGCCCCCTGATGATGCAGGCCCAATTGCCCATTCGCATCCCTACCCTGGCTGATAAAGAAAATAATCTCTCCTGGCTGATGGCCAGATCTCCCTCGAGGATCCCTGACCTGCCTGATGAGGGAAAGGATCTCCCTCAGCTGATGGCCAGCTCTCCCTCTAGGATCTGTACCCTGGCTGAGCGGAAAAGGATCTGCCCTGGCTCGTAACCAGATTACCCTCTAGGATCCCTGACCTGGCTGATATGGAAAGAGATCTACTCCAACTGATGGCCAGATCTCCATTGAGGATCCCTGAACTGGCTGATATGGAAAGGGATCTACCCCAAATGATGGTCAGATCTCCCTCTAGGATCCCTAATCTGGCTGATAAAGAAAAGGATCTACCCCAACTGATGACCAGATCTCCCTTGAAGATTCCTAATCTGGCTGATATGGAAAAGGATCTGCCTCAGTTGATGGTCAGATCTCCTTCCAGGATCCCTATCCTGGCTGATGAGGGAAAGGATCTACCTTGGCTGATAGCCAGATCTCCCTCGAGGATCTCTGACCTGCCTGATGAGGGAAAGGACCTCCCCTGGCTGATGGCCAGATCTCCATCTTGGATCCCTGTCTTAGCTGATAAGGGATAAAATCCCCACTCCCTGGCTCATGGAGGCCAAATCGCCATCTGGAATCCTTTCCTTGGCTGATGGAAGCTAGTTCTCTATCTTGGTAGGCTGCCTTGACTGATGAAGGCAAAATGTTATCCTAATTTTTTGTCTGTTGTCTCTAGTTAAGGAGCCTCTTGAGTCAGCTAAGGTCACATTTTCCCAGTTACAGAACTCCACAGTGAACTCTATGCTTTTGCTCACATCCTGCGCTTTTTTTCTTATAGGGTTCAGATGGTCAAGCTGGTCCCAAGGGTGAACCTGGCGAAACTGGGCAAAAAGGTGATGCTGGCGCTCCCGGTCCTCAGGGTCCATCAGGTGCTCCTGGTCCACAGGTGAGACAAAAATATATTATAAATAGTTCTGCTAAACCAGTTAATTTCTCTAGTGGAAACATTACTAGGACATAAATTCACTTTCTCTTTCCTTTTTTCAGGGTCCAACAGGTGTTACTGGACCTAAAGGTGCTCGTGGTGCTCAGGGTCCCCCTGTGAGTAAGACTTTATTCAGTTAAAGCTTTAAAATCAAATGAAAATGGATAAATATTACCCTTGATAACTAACAAGCTCTAAGAGTGTTGCTTTGGCAACCAGCCATTCTTCAGAATTCTAGCCCCCCACTTATATATGTTTATCAGACATCAGTTTAAATGTAACTGTCTTGTCCTACATATGTGGATGAGCGGTAACAAGCAGGATAGATAAAGGTGGACCAGTAGATGCAATATATTTGGATTTCCAAAAGGCATTCAATAACGTACCGCACGTAAGGCTAATTAGTAAGATAAGAGCCTGTGGTGTTGGGGTTAGCATATTCGCATGGATAGAGGATTGGCTAACTAATAGAAGACAGAGAGTTGGCATAAGGGGGCATTTTCAGGATGGAAACCTGTAACTAGATAATCTCAGAGTAAGGGGGCACCCATTTAAAACAGAGATGAGGAGGAATTTCTTCTCTCAGAGGGTAGTGAATCTGGAATTCTTTACTGCAGGGGGCTGGAGAGGCTGGGTCGTTAACTATATTCAAGGCTGAGATGGGCAGATTTTTAATCAGTAAGGGAATCAAGGGTTATGGGGAAAAGGCAGGAAAGTGGAGTTGAGGATTACCAGATCAGCCATGATCACATTGAATGGCGGAGCAGACTCGATGGGCCGAATGGCCTACTTCTGCTCCTACGTCTTATGGTCTTATAGCTTGCAATGGGGAGTTGCTAGGAACTGCTAGGAGCAAAATCTGGAAGCCCACAACTGGGAGACTAAAGCCAGGAGCTGGGAGCCCAGAGTGTGGAGTGTGGTTCTGAGAACCAGAAGCCAAGAACTGTGAACCAAACACGAACATCCAACAATTATGTGTTAGGAGGCAGGAGCTGGGAACTGAAAGTTGGGGACAAGCAGCTGGAAACTGCTGAAGCTATGAGCAGTTTGTTGGAAGTTGGAAGCAAGGAGCTACTGGGAACGTGAGTTACTATGACCAGTTCCAAGTTGGAAACTGCTGGAAACTACTGAGAATCAGAAGCAAGCAACTGTCTCTTAAACTTATAAAAACCTTCAGCCACTTATTATTTATCTTACCTCTTAAACGTAGTCATCTTCAGGCTTCCACAGATTGAACAGAGCAGTTTCCTGTGTCAGCTACATGATGTAAATATGTTGAAAATGCTGAAGCAAATCTGTGGTATTGTCTCACTGCAGATAAATACAGCACTTGTATTACACTTGAAGTACACCACTTTAGGCCAAAATGTTGCCCCTTTCTTTTGATAGCCACATAATTCACCAGATTGTTCTAAATGACAGAAAACACTTTTGGAATGTCTGTTTGTGACCCTATTCAGTGACAGTTAGATGTTATAAAAATCCAATCACAATAGGTATTGTACATCACACACACCACACAGCACGTTGAGCAGAACTGACCACTGTAGATAGCATAGAGAACATAGTGTCATCAAATTTCTTACGTTATCATCGACTCTACACACCATTCAATCCCCTCCCACACTCTCCCCTATCCCTGACTCTACCCACCCATTTAAGCCCCTCCCACAGCCCCATGTACACTCTCCCCCTATCACTGACTCTACCCACCCATTTAATCCCCTCCCACAGCCCCATGTACACGCTCCCCTATCCCTGACTCTACCCACCCATTTAATCCCCTCCCACATCCCCATGTACACTCTCCCCCTATCACTGACTCTACCCATCCATTTAATCCCCTCCCACAGCCCCATGTATACTCTCCCCTATCACTGACTCTACCCACCCATTTAATCCCCTCCCACATCCCCATGTACACTCTCCCCCTATCACTGACTCTACCCATCCATTTAATCCCCTCCCACAGCCCCATGTATACTCTCCCCTATCACTGACTCTACCCACCCATTTAATCCCCTCCCACATCCCCATGTACACTCTCCCCCTATCACTGACTCTACCCATCCATTTAATCCCCTCCCACAGCCCCATGTACACTCTCCCCCTATCACTGACTCTACCCACACATTTAATCCCCTCCCACACCCCCATGTACACTCTCCCCTATCACTGACTCTGCCCACCCATTTAATCCCCTCCCACATCCCCATGTACACTCTCCCCCTATCATTGACTCTACCCATCCATTTAATCCCCTCCCACATCCCCATGTACACTCTCCCCTATCACTGACTCTACCCACCCATTTAATCCCCTCCCACATCCCCATGTACACTCTCCCCCTATCACTGACTCTACCCACACATTTAATCCCCTCCCACAGCCCCATGTATACTCTCCCCTATCACTGACTCTACCCACCCATTTAATCCCCTCCCATCACTGACTCTACCCACCCATTTAATCCCCTCCCACAGCCCCAGGTACACTCTCCCCTATCACTGACTCTACCCACACATTTAGTCCCATTACTGTACCATATGTGGACTCTGCCCATCCATTTAACCTCATCCAAATCCCACGTACACTCTGCCCTATCATGGACTATTCCATGCTTCTAATCACCTTACAAAGGCTACCCCCTCTCCTGGCCCCTGTAACAGAGGACCATCATGTTAATAATCTCAGTCCATACCCATTCCAAAGACGACCAATTGTGTACAAGCTCAACATTTTGATTTGAACACGGTGACCTTGTACAGAGGAACAAGTGCATGCAGGACAACATGTTTGGAAGTAAGGAGGAACAAGAGTGATAAGTTCAAAGGAGTAATGTTGATAATTAAATAGAGAGAGATGAGGTCACTATTAAAATTGTAATGTGTGAGGTATAATATGAAACAAAGTTTTAGTGGTACTCTAGCTCAGCCTTCATGTAAATTGGATTGATTTCTCATCTTCAACTTTTTTTTCTCCTTCTTAGGGTGCAACTGGTTTCCCTGGTGCTGCTGGTAGAGTTGGTCCACCTGGTCCTAATGTAAGTAACATTCAGGGTTATATTGTTTGTGGCTATACATAAAAATTATCCTTGGGAAGTAGGCAATGGTTAAAACAAAAGAAACACTAGGTGTATTTTTTTAAAAAGAACTCAGTGGCAGCAGGGCATTCCAATTAGTATCAATGCTCTTTGTTAGGAATGGTGAAAATCAGCCAAGGTTCCTCTTACTGCTCACAGTCCACTGTCCTCTGCTGGAAAATGAGTGTGAGCACATCAGGTGAAGACAGGACCAGGCTTGGCTGTGATACTTTCTACGGTTGAGTAGTCTTGACTTACTGCCTATGCTCACACATGAAAAATGGAAACTTCTGTGTGTGCAATGGAACGATAAGCAATATTACTATCCAACTAAATATACTGTAAGTTTGCATTGTCTTGTGAAATTGAGGCACAAACCTGAGTTGTAATTGGCAGAATGTGAAAAATGTACCTTCTCTAGAAGGCAGAACAAACAATTATAATATACAGTGGAACTGTTGTTAAAATAGAGGAAACCAACTCACACCCCTGGTGGATAATGGAAAGTGGTAGGTAATTGAGGATCTGCCATATTTTGTCTTGCATGTACAGTCCAATACTACCCTTGCTGTGAAACTGAAGACATATATAATTCAGATATCAGAAACCTATACAGAAATCATTCTCTGGTTGTGAGGCCGACTTATGCCAGATGGGAGGAGGTTGGTGTTAGGGTTGTCCAGTGTATCATGTAAGGCTTTATCCTGAAAACACTCTAACAGATAAGAAGGAAGAATGGGGGGAGGGTTGGAGGGGTGGAGGGTTTTAATTGGAACATGGATATGGAGGTCTCACTGTCATTATACTATAAATCCAGAAAACTAATGAATAAAATTAAATGACCCAAAGGACATCATTTTAAAATAGTGTGTTATACAACAATTCAGTGAATCTTAACTGTAGCCAGTATTAAAAGGCACATTGTATCATTTTAACTTTTACTAAAGACCCAGTCAAGATTCCTTTTATCCATCCTTACAATTCCTGTTGGTAAGTTTCTTCATTTCTGTTTGTTAATGGTTGCTCTCTTCCTACAGGGTAACCCAGGCCCAGTGGGTCCTCCTGGTTCTCCTGGTAAAGATGGTCCTAAAGGTCTGCGTGGTGATCCTGGTAATGCTGGACGTGCTGGCGACCCTGGTCTTCAAGGGCCAGCTGGTGCTGCTGGGGAGAAAGGTGAACCCGGTGAAGATGGTCCCCCTGTAAGTATAGAATGAGAGAAAGTAAAATTTGACGGGCAGTTAGTGCCTATTTATTGTTTCATTTATAGTCAGTGTTAAAAACTTTTCTTGGTTCATTTTGTTTTCATGCTTTCTACTGTTTTTCAGTGTAAAATCCATGCAAATAAGTGTTGTTTTTCATTCTCTGGTAGGGTCCTGATGGTCCTTCAGGTCCACAAGGTTTGGCTGGTCAGCGTGGCATTGTAGGTCTTCCTGGTCAGCGTGGAGAAAGAGGTTTCCCTGGTCTCCCTGGTCCTTCTGTAAGTATAGCATGACATTACATAAAACTGACTCTTTCCATTTTAAGTATAATTAGTCCCAACATCACCTTACTGAGAGAAATTATTCACTCAACGTTGGGCCATGTTATACTCTCAGTAATGGTAAAGCTAATCAGACTCAACAATGCCCATACTCATGAGATCCAGAGAGTTATTGACTCGCGGTAATAGCCATTAATAGGTGTTAGCAAAGACTAGTTAATTATAGAAGTAAAATGGAACATAAAGTATATACTTCACAGTGACTAGATATTCACTGAGTAATATTAAAACTTATAAACAAATCAGATGATGTGCAGTGCACAGAGCAGTCCTGTAATAAATACAGGACTGATCACAGAATCACAGTGCAGAAGAGGCCCTTCGGCCCATCGAGTCTGCACCGACACGTGAGAAACACCTGACCTACCTACCTAATCCTATTTACCAGCACTTGGCCCATAGCCTTGAATGTTATGACGTGCCAAGTGCTCATCCAGGTACTTTTTAAAGGATGTGAGGTAACCTGCTTCCACCACCCTCCCAGGCAGTGCATTCCAGACAGTCACCACCCTCTGGGTAAAAAAGTTTTTCCTCACATTCCCCCTAAACCTCCTGCCCCTCACCTTGAACTTATGTCCCTTATTATCTAGGGTTCTGTCATATATAATGTACAGGTATCTATTCCGTAATATTTAGAACACAGTTTGTAACATATGCAGTGCAGAAAACAGGCCTGCAATATATGTATATATATAGTATAGATAGTACAGTGAGCTGTCCTATATATGTGCAGTCTGGAGAGTATTTTTAAATATCTACAGTGTAGAGATCAGTCCTGAATATAGACAGGATAAAAACAAACTACGGCATAAATACAATATAGAAACCAGCCCTGTAACATACAGTAGAGAGACTAACCTAATACCTAGAGTATTGAGATAAATCCTATAATAAGTACATTATATAGACTGGCCTAGTAATATCTTCAGTAGAGAGACTAGCTCATTAATATATACAGTATAGGGACCAGTTGTACACAGTATAGAGACCAGTCATTTTAGCATAGGCATTAAATATTAATCTAATATGTACAGCTTGGAGACCAACTCATGTAGTATAGACCCCAGCTTAATTTATATTAAATGGACACCAGGACTGTAGAAAGTACAGTATATATAAGCTAATCTAAAAATTAATTAAATCTAAAAAATATAGAGGGCAGCCCTGAAATATAGACAAAATAGAAACCAGGCTTGTAATATATAAAACAAAAAGTAATATACACAGTATAGACACTAGCCTTGCAGTATAAAATTATATAGACTAATCAAGTATCTACAGTATAGAAATCATTGCTATGATATATACAGAATAAGGGCCAGTCCACTGTATTTACAGTGCAGAGACCAGCTCTACAATATGGACAGTAGAGAAATTGGTACTGTGTACTGTAAGCCAATGATGCATTGTGTTGAAACACCCGATCATATATACAGTATAAGAGATCAGTTCTGTATTATAGGCAGTCTACAGGCTTTCTTATTAATCTCTACAATGTAGGGATCCTGCAGCCTTGCAATATATGTTGTATAGGGAACAATACTGCAATGCATGCAATATAGAGAACAGTTTTGTAAACAATACGGGATAGTAACCAGCCTCTAAGTATGTAAGTGCAGGCGACAGACCTCTAATACATTATACAGACTGACCTTCTAAAATTTATAATATGAAGAGCACCCAGTAATGCATACAGTGTAGAAACCAGTCTATAATGCATAATAATTGGTATAAAAATCAAATTTGTAATCTAAATTAGTAATAATGCTGTTATTACCATTCCTGTGATATATGCAGCATAGAGACTGGCCCTAAAGAATGCACAGAAAATAGCCTGTCCCTATAGAATGTGCAGTATATTGTCCAGCCCTGTAGAATGTACAGTATAGAGATCCAGCCCTGTAGAAACACAGTATAGAGACCAGTTCTATAGAATGTACAGTATATGGCTGAGCCCTATAGAATGTATATTATAGGGCCCAGCCCTGCAGAATGTACAGTATAGAGACCTGGCCCTGTAGAATGCACAGTATAGAGACTGGTACTGTAAAATGTACAGTATATGGTCTGGCCTTTTAAAATATACAGTATAGGGTTTAGTCCTGTAAAATGTACAGTATAGAGATTGGCCCTGTGAAATGTACAGGTTAGAGGCTGGTCCTATTGAATGTATAGTACAGAAAACAGGTCTGTAGAATTCTCAGTGCAGAGACCAACCAAATAGAATGCAAAATATAAAGACGGGCCCTACAAAATGTACAGTATAGGGTACAGCCCTGTAGAATGAACAGTATGGAGACCAGCTCTGTAGAATGTACAATATAGAGAAGGGCCCTGTGGGATGGACAGTATAGAAACCGGCCCTACAGAATGTATAGTATAGGGTTCAGACCAATAGAATGTACAGAATAGAGATGGGGCCTATAGAATGAACAGTAAACAGACTGGCCCTATACAATATATAGTATATTGGGCAGCTCTATACAACATACCATATAGGGTCCTGCACTGTTGAATGTC
The DNA here is from genome assembly GCF_964194155.1 of Cetorhinus maximus. Taxonomy (NCBI): domain Eukaryota; kingdom Metazoa; phylum Chordata; class Chondrichthyes; order Lamniformes; family Cetorhinidae; genus Cetorhinus; species Cetorhinus maximus. Next base: position 15,706,951 of record NC_135917.1, on the reverse strand, counting down.
CAGTAAAGAGACTGGTCCTGTAGAATGTACAATCTATGCTCTTGCCCTATAAATTGTAGAGTATAGGGGCCAGCCCTGTACAATGCACAATATAATTTCATACTGCAGGGCTGGGCTCTATACTGTGTATATTACTTTTTACTTTATATATTACAGGCCTGGTTTCTATATTGTGTGTATTGCAGGGCTGGCCTCTTTTTTAGAAAAAATAAATTTTAGATTAGCTTATATATACTGTACTTACTACAGTCCTGGTGTCCACATTATATAAATTAAGCTGGGGGCTATACTGTCAATATTGATCACAGCCCTATAGAATGCACAGTATAGACACTGTCCCTGTAGAATTACAGTATAGAGTTCAGCCCCATAGAATATATAGTCTAAAAACTATCCCTAGAATGGTCAGCATAGAGACTGGACCTGTAGATTGCAAAGTATAGAGACAGGTCCTGTTGAATATACAGTTTAGAGACCGGCCCTACAGAATGCTCAATGTAGAGACCAGGCCTATAGAATGTATAGTATACAGACCAGCCTTGTAGAATGTACAGAATACACACCAGCCCAATAGAACGATTTAATAGATACTAGCCGTGTAGAACGTCCAGTATAGACACCGGAGTTTTACCATGTATGGTTTAGAAGCCAGCCCTATAGAATGCAGAGCATAGAGGCTGGCCCTGTAGAATATACAGCATAGGCATCGGCAATGTAGAATGTACAGTATTGAGACCATTCCTATAGAATGCACAGTGTAATGACTGACCCTGTCGGTCATAGGTACCAGCCCTGTAGAATGTACAGTATAGAGAACAGTCCTATAGACTGTACAGTACAGTGAGCAGCACTATAGAATGTACAGTGTGGAGACTGATCGAATAGAATATACAGCATAGGGACTAGTCCTTCTGAATGTACAGTATAGGGGCCAGCTCTGTAGAACATACAGTATAGGGACCAGCCCTGCAGAATGTACAGCATGGAGGCCAGCCCTATAGAATTTACAGAATGGAGATCAGCCCTGTAGAATGCAAATTATAGAGACAGCCTTTCAAGATGCACAGCATAGGGACTAGACCTATAGAATGCAGATTATAGCGACCAACCCTATAGAATGTACAGTACAGAAGATTACCCTATAGAATGTACAATATAGAGACTGACCCTATAGAATGCACAGCATTGGAACCAGCCATGTAGAATGTACAGAATAGAAATTGGCCCTATGAATGTACAGTATAGGGGCAAGCCCCTGTAGAATATACAGTATAGGGACCAGCCCCTGTAGAATGTACAGTATAGGGACCAGCCCCTGTAGAATATACAGTATAGGGACCAGCCCTGTAGAATGTACAGTATAGGGACCAGCCCCTGTAGAATATACAGTATAGGGACCAGCCCCTGTAGAATGTACAGTATAGGGACCAGCCTTGTAGAATATACAGTATAGGGACCAGCCCTGTAGAATATACAGTATAGGGTCCAGACCTGTAGTATGTACAGAATAGGGACGAGCCTTGTAAAACATATAGCATAGGAGCCAGCCCTGTACAATGTACAATATAGGGACCAGCCTTGTAGAATATACAGTATAGAGACCAGCCCTATAGGATGTACAGAATAGGGACCAGCCCTGTATTATCTACCATATAAGGTCAAATCTCTAGTTGATCCCATTATGTCCTGTATACTGGATCACATGTGTAGTGGATCAGAGCTTGCTCTGGACCAAATTGTGAACTGGATCACACAGTCTACTGCTTATTGATGCCGGCTGGATCACACATGAATACTGGAGCATGTTGAGTCTTGGGTTTCAGTTGGGTACTGTATCACATTGAGTACTGATTATATTGTGTACTGGATCATGTTGAGTACTGGGTCATGGTGGTTGTTGGATCACGATATATGGTGGCTTAACATTTTCAAGATAACGACCATGACTCAAACTCTGAAAACAGTTTGATGTTTATTATGTACATTTAAATGTAAAGTGTATGCTGCTAGAATGCGTGGTGAATGTTTCATAAAACTAGGTTCACCACACCATCATCCAGCAGATACTGGTCAGGGGCTATAATTATTTGTCTTTAAGAGCTGCACTTTAAAGGCTAGCAAGTACTGTTTTTGTATTAATGAAGGTTTAACTGAGTATTGCATAAGGTTTGTAAGGGTTGCGAAGCTCGAGTTGGCTGAATTTTTTTCCAATGCAAGATAGCATGCGCTATAATGATCGCAAAATGCAGCATCCAATGAAAGCAGAGCATCAATAATCATTGCCAGCATCTTTTTTAAAGAAAGGTTTGTATACTGCCTTATCATGTCTCGCAGAAGCAGCTCAAAGCGCTTAAGAAACAACAGTTTACTTTCGGAGTGGCATGACTGTTGTTATGTCGGCAAATGCGGCAGTCAAGTTGCAAACAGCAAATGAGATGAATGATCAGTTAATCTGTTTTTGGTGGTGTAGGTTGAGCGCTAATCAGCCGCTTAAAGCATTGAAATTGCGCATGTCAGCCCAGTGCAGCTATTTCCACAGCAATTTTCCTCGGACAATGGAGTGTACCAGACACAGGAAGTACCATTTTGACAACCAGGCGCTAAAGGCTTTAATAAAAGGAATGAGCGAACAAATACCTGCATGGAGGGCCGATCCTCCTCAAACACCTGATTCAGCAGGTATGGAAAGAAATCGTGGAGCATGTAAATGCTGTTTCCAGAATCCTCGGGACCTGGCAAGATGTCAGGAAGAAGATGGCAGAACTCAAGAATTCGGCTAAGGTAAGTCAATAATATTAATATGCACCTGCCATAAGTGGACATGCAAGAAAGTCAACCCTGGCAAACTTCTCATCCTTTCCTGCTTCTCTATGAAAACTGGTATGCAGAGGTTAACCAGTGCAGCACTGCCATGAGATACAAGGGCTATGAATGGTTAGCATGAATTGGGATATTTATGTATAAGAGAGATGTAGTTCTGAAGTGCTTATGCAAATTTGTGTGTACTGCAACAATTCCAAAAGGGGATTTAGATAATGACTGTTTAGAAGTGAACCTAGCATGGTGATACCCATTTAATGAAAACATCTAGTATGTCACAGAAACTGTACAAATGCATGACATTGTCAGTGCTCTGTGTACATTCAATATATCAATACTGTTCTTCTACTTGCAGGACAAGATGGCCTTCAATCAGCGAGAACAGTGCTGCACTGGACCCATCCAATACAAGCCCCCTACCCTATCCAAGAACGCCACTTTGGAAATATTACGCGGGGAGAGTATAGAGGGATTGGGGGACGACAAAGCTGGAAGCTTCCGATGAGTTCATGGCTAGTACTACAATATTCATTTTATATAATTTTGTCCTGTTGAATGACTGTCATTCAGATACATGCTCAACCTAAGTAACAGTGCAGATAATACCATGGAATGACATATTATCATCTCTTTTTACAGAAATGGAGAAACAGAGTGTAGCAACAACTAGTGTCTGCAAAAAAGGTCACAACACACAGCACTCTGTATCACAATCACTCTCTACCAAACGTCAAGAACAGTTACACAACCCATTGGATGTAGATGGTGAGGTTCAGGAGGGGTCTTAGGGTAAGTCACAACTCACTGGTGAGGAGGAGAAAATAGTGTTGGCAGACTAGGCATTTGCTGATCAAAAGTCCAGCATGGTTACTGGCCCTGCTGCAACACTAAGGGATTTTGACCACATAGGACCTGCTTACAGTCAGACATTGCTGTTTGAGCAGATTATCCAGCTGAGCTACTTGTGTCCATGGAACATTCACTGCAAGATCTTGAAAGGATTGTGGAGAAATACACTACCTAGATCTGTGCAGTCATAGAATGATTGTCTACACTGCAGTTGTCCATGGAGAGTATGGTAACTCTAGTGGCATCTGCAGTGGAATTTCCAGAGTGCAAGTCATAGGCACAGTGGGGACATCTCTCATGAATGTTCACACTACCACTATAGAAACCTTGGACTCAGATCTTAAAGATGCTCTTTTTTCCAGCTTCAGCACACTTGGAGATTGGACACAGAAAACTTTGAGTAAGGATTCACAAACCTTATAGATGCCCAAAGTTCTGTTCCCACAATCAGTGGACATTTTCAGGGACCGCCCAGTGGCAGGAAGTGGTTAAAGAACAGATTATTGGTTCAAATGATGACCCAGGTCATCAAGCATCCCTGCACAAGTGGCAGTAGATATGCCAGAAAATAGACAGGAACAGGTGGCAAGAACATGACTGAGCCAAATGCAAAGGTACTGGAGTTCTTACAACATGGAAGTCTCATGCTACTACAATTCTGACAACCTGACAATGGAACCCAGCAGCCAGATAACTCACCTATTTCTTCCGAGGAAATCACTGAGGAGGAGGCGAGGTCAGTATTATACTCCACAACAATCCACAGGTACAAAGTGCAAGCAATGACTAAATTCACTGAACACACAATGGTTGGAATAAAAACACTGGATTTAATTTGTACATTGTTCTGTGTGTTTCTTTGCTGGCTCAGTGTCATAGTTTGTTTTATAAGGCTCCTGTGAAGAGCCTTGGGACTTTTCATTATGTCAAAGATGTTATATAAATATAAGTTAAATATAAGTTGTTGTTGTTGTTTATTTGTCTTCGGTCAGAATATAACAGGATCCTGGATTCAGATAGGAATAGATGATATTTGAGGATCTGCAAGGGAAAGTGCAACTGCAGCTGGTTTAGGGGTGTGTCATTTATATATGTAGACAGCACCACCACTTACTGGAAGACAATTTGGATTGGCGGTTGTGTACCAGCCTTCCCTGCTGCACTGCTGGCTCTGCAGCTGCTTCTTTGTTCACACTCAAACTTTTGTCATGTCTTTAGCATTCTGTTCCTCTTCCATGGTCTTTGCAAACTAAAAGAAAAAAAACTTGCATTTAAGTACTCACCTTACATTGTACCAAGTGTTTCATTTCCAATAAATTGCTTCTAAAGTGCAGTCGTTGTTGTTATCTGGGCAAATGTGGCCGGCAATTTTGCGCACAGCAAGATCGCACAAATGGCAAATGAGGTATGTGACCAGTTAATCTGCTTTTGGTGGTGTTGGTTGAGGCATAAATAATGGCAAGGACACCAGGATAACTCCCTCCTTTTCTTTGGATAGCACCATGGGTCTTTTGCATCCACCTGAATAGACAACACTCCCTTAGTACAGCACTGAAGATTTAATCTAGACCATATGCTCAAGTCCTGGAGTGGTGCTTGAACCCATAACTAATTGAGACAAGCTGGCAGAGCAAAGTTACTTAGTCTTTATTGTTACTTATGAGACCCTGGGAGGGCTGTATTGTAAGGTATCACCTGATCAGTAACGATACCTGAAACACTGCTTTTAAGATCCCAGTGGTATGTTCTATAATTATCTTGGCTGTAATAGGGCCTTCATTGTACCTGTAGCTGTGCTGGATATCATGAATCCTGCTTGCTGAGAGTGCTGTTGATCTCCCAGGAACCATTCTTCAACTCCCTCCCCTTCAACTAAAGGTAGCAAAATGATTTCCTTAAAGTCAAGGCATCATGAGAGTTCTTAGAGAAGCAGGAATTCCATTGCATCACTCTGTGCTGAGGAGCTGTACGCCAACTAGACTATGATAGAATTAAATCCCTTTCTGTTCATGTAGGGCACAGCATTGTCTATGGGGATCCAAATGGCATCATTGGTACCATCAGCAATTCCTGGACTCTGAGAAATCCAGTAGACTTGTAGAATTCTGCAGCCTCGTCACATTGCTGCTGTTGATTTGTGGCTGTAGTGGCGGAATCTGCTGAATAATACACCTATCACCTCCTTGATACATCAGTGGTCAGCAAACTGGCCTAGTCCTCACCTGGAAGGACAAAGACTTTGGACACTTTGGTCATTGGTTGTATCCTACGAATGTAACTAGAAGTAATCATTGAGGAGATGGCACTGCTCTATCAAAGCCTCCTAATTTTACCCTCATCCCCCTATGCCAACATTGCTTAATTATTCATGTCATTGTGCCTGGATTGTAGTCCAATGTGTTGTGTACCAGTGCAATGCCACTGTCATCCTTATAGGCAATCTTACATCCAGGACTGTCACTTACGCTCTTCCTGGTCCTCTTCAGCCAACTGAATGCAAGTGATGCACTGATACCAACATATGTGCTGTCCTAATCAGCTGCAGTTGTAGCTCTCTTCTGTAGCAGACCCTCAAAGTGAAGCAAGGGTGGGAACACAGTGTATGTGAAAAATGGTGCCAGTAGAATTTAAGGACCAACTGTACAGGATTTAACGAGGTTTACACATGGATTCAGCGCTATAACACTGAACAGCCACTTCATCCCAGCAAGAAAGATGGACTGAGAGTGTGCTGTACCGCTACACTGCTGAAATGACCAACACCTGGAACAGGGATGTTAACAGTGACACCAACAGTCATTTTCAACCTTAAGATATTTGAAAAACTGATGCATCAAAGACATCCTGATATGTAACCCCCATTTTGCTTTTCCCCCTAGGGTGAGCCTGGCAAACAAGGAGCTCCTGGTTCCGCTGGCGACCGAGGCCCCCCTGGCCCAGTTGGTCCACCTGGTCTTACTGGTCCTTCTGGTGAACCTGGACGTGAAGTATGTAAATATTTTGTATTGTGATTCTTTAAATGGGTTAATTTGTCTTGTGTTCTATTGTGAGTCTGACTATCTTATATCTCCTGACAGGGCAACCCTGGTGCTGATGGTCCTCCCGGTCGTGATGGTGCAACTGGTATGAAGGTAAGATAAATAAATTGTGTATTAACATCGAAGGGAATTAGTGAGTTTTTTTCACAATGGGCTTGAAATTAGTCATAAATAAATTCAAAGACTTAGTGAAGTGGATTTGTGAACATTCTTTTTTTTGAGTATCAGGAAGTTAGTTATAAAATAAAGCTCCCTCTGCCCCAGTAACCTGCCTGTGTCCCAATATCAGAAGACTCCTAACATGCAGAGCTGTCTGAGCGAGATTAGACTAATTGGGAGCACTCTGAACTGTGAACCCATATTTGATAAGAATTGATTTTGCATTGGTCTCTTCCTCAATCACCACAATTAGCGATTAAAGATGAGACCATGTCAACGTTTAAGAATAGGTGGCTGAAAGTTAAAGGAGTACAGGGATATGGGAGCAGGGCAGACATATTGAATTTGGATTACCAGTCATGTGGAGGTTAAACATCATCATGGACTGGTTGGGCCAAATAACCTATTTCCATGTTGTAATTTCTAAATAATTCTATGTAATTCTATGAAACTATCTGAACTCATATGACATAGGAGTCTGCATAAAATTAAGTCTTTTAACTCATCAGTCTGGGCTAGATTTGAACCAAGGGCCCAGGGACAAAGGGCAACAATTAACTCATTGCACTGCCTAGTCCCTCAGAAATCAAATGCATAAATATCCAAAAATTGAACATTAGCAACTGTAATGCCTCATCTTGGCTTCCTCCAATCAAAGAATAGCAAGTGCAAGAAGAACTCCTACACTTGTCTGAAAATGTATTCAAATGTGTGAATTTGAGAGGTTAAGTGCTACGTCAGGAGTCCAGGTCCAAAACATTAATATTAGAAGCAAAGTCACCATATTAAAAGAAAAAAAATGATTAGACAGTGGTTAAAAGCTGCCCAAACAGATAATTAGCTAGTTTCCATAACAAATTAAGTGGACAACTAAAGAATATAATAGATTAGCTGTAGCAGCTAAATAAATTGTTTGTTCCTTAATTAATTCAAACTTCAGTAAGCATTGTCAAAATTATTCAGAAGAACAATGTTGAACTTGTTTTTTTCATATTCTTTATTTTGTGTTTCAGTTCATTGAGTTGAATTGTGATATGTGTTGAGTTCACTATAAATGTACCTGTGTAATGTCAATGACATACTAAAGGAGAGGTTCACACACACAAAATGCTTGTGCCCAGGCAATGTCAACAATGGCAAGGTGGGGAGGGACTCCATTAATCCAACATAGAGCCAGTGCTGCATTGATAGAGTTGGAAGTCCATGTGCCAATATTGTGCAAAAAAAAGCTTCTTGTACCTCAAAAACTGTCAGGCAGTAATGTACCTGTGCCAGACAGAGAGGGATTAGCAATACCTAGTTTTTACCCATTTCAGAAAGAGTGACTTTTCCCAGTTATTACTAGTATCACATGCCCAGTTTTTACCAGTTCCAGGGATAGATGATTTTCCCAGCTATTACCAAGACCTGAGAAGGATGGCCATAGGCGCTTTATATTACCGATACCAGCTGGATTGTTGGGCATGTGCCCAGTTATTACCAGACAGAGAAAGGGACTCCATGTACTCCAAACATCAAGAGTAGCAGATAGGTACTCCACATACCATAGACTCTGCCATGGTCAGGCAGGAACAGAGTTCGCAAACTAAGAAATCGCTCACAGAGCTATCATGGTTAACAAAACTATGCAGCAGGCTTACTAGACAAAATAGTTTTCTCCTTTTCCGATGTAGCCATATGTATGTGAAACAGTATCTTATTTATAAAAGGTGTTCAATGGTCATTGCCTCCCTTTGTAACATGCTGCATGCTGTCATTTTATTAGACTTTCCATAACATTTTCAAACATCACAGCTTCCCTATATTCTGCAATATTCGCTTACAAGCCAATAATCAAATAAATTTTTAATACCCTGCCCCCTATTCCACCTCAAACCACAGTTGTCAGTAAATTGACTTGGGAATGTTTGGGCTAAACTGTGTCTTGAGACATTATTCAGGTCATTAATTGTACCTTTGGCTGAAAAATTGAATCAAAATGAAGTGAGAACATGAGAAATAAGAGCAGGAGTAGACCACATGGCCCATCAAGCCTACTCGATCAGATCATGGCTGATCTTCTACTTCAACGCCATTAACCTGCGCTAGCCCCGTATCCCTTGATGTTTTTAATACGTAGAAATCTATCAATCTCAGTCTTGAACATACTCAATGACTGAGCCTCCACAGCTCTCCAGGGCATAGAATTCCAAAGAACCATTCAATATGTAAAAAATAATTGTGTCATGCTATGGTCAATGTTGTTGTATGATTTCAAGGAACCTTTTCAGGTTTTAAAATGTTTAGTACATATATTGAATCCTTGTGTATCTAACCCTGTTAGAAGTTTGTAGCATTGAAGGAAGCCATTTGTCCCATTGTGTTGGTGCTGGTTTTGGATTTGTCAGAGCAATCCAAAATTAATTTCATTGCCTCGCTTTTTCCTAATTTCCTTGTATCTTTCCCTGCGTCAAATATTTATATACTTATTCCTTAAAAGGGGTCTCTACATCAACCATTCATTGTGGTAATGCATGTCATGCTCCAATAAACCTGCATGTGAAGTAGTGAAAGCTCATTTATTGAAAAAGATTTCAGTCCTCCAGAGATCAGTGATTGGCTAATGATGGCTTTCTCCTCCTTCCGAACAGGGTGACCGAGGTCAAACTGGTCCTGCTGGTGCCCCTGGTGCTCCTGGTGCCCCTGGCGCTCCAGGTCCTGTTGGCCCGACTGGCAAACAAGGAAATAGAGGTGAACCTGTAAGTATCAGTGTCTTCAGAACATCAGTATTGTTTAATTTGCAATAGCTGGAAAATAATAAACATGTAAGATCAGCCACATGTGCCAGAAAAAAATTATATATTCAATTGTTAAACTCTATATTTAGTTTCTCATATTTTTACTAAAGGGCCTAACATTAAGTAATTTTAGTCACTAGCAATCTTTGTTTAGACCATTCATCCTCTTTGTGTTTTATTATTGAAGTAATAAAGTTATTTTCTTTTGATGTAGGGCGCTCAAGGTCCAATGGGTCCTTCTGGTCCTGCTGGTGCTCGTGGTATGCCTGTAAGTAATCTTTATAACATAATGTTATGAAACATTATCATGTGCGATTTTTTTTGATTAATTAGGCTAAACAAGACAAGAAGTTAGGTTAAAAATTTAGGTTAGCTGTTATAGAAAGGAGTAATTTATTTTGTTAAAAGCTACATTCTTCTGAGAGCTAGTGCAGACACGAAAGGCTGAATGGCCTCCTTCTGTGCTGTAACCATTCTGTGATTCTGTGATCACATATGTAACTGCTGAGAGAATGCTGCACATTGCAGAAATAATGGCTGGCATTTTCCTGGCCCCGAGGTGGTGGGCTGAAAGGTAGGGGTAGTGTGGTAGTTCAGAAAAATAGTGGGGAGCTATATTGGGATGGCTCCCCAATGCAGTCCTGCTGCTAGGTACAGAAACAGACGTGGACTAGCGCTGAACAGAGGTGGACAACTGATTTACATATTTAAGGACACTATTAGGGCATTTTGCCAGTGGCAGAACAGCCCCTGGGCCTCATGGCAAGGCTGCCAGCTTCATTGAGGTGGCCTCCTTTTGGCTAGAGGCTCCATGCCCCAAAGAAGGGGTCCTGGGCAAGGAGGGCCAGCTCTGCGGCCCCAATAGGCCATTCAGAGGGACCTCCTTCCTTGGCCCCTCTGATGGTTATTTTTTAAATTTACCTCATCACCCTTTTGATCCCTGAGCTGCCTTAGCAGTGCCCAGCTCTCCTGGTGGGGGTGCTGAAGATCTCGACCTGCTGCCCCTCTAATCGGGCCGGCAATATTGGGAGACCATCCTGGAGGCAGCCGATTAGGAGGACGCCACTGGTAAAATGGCTGAGCCACTCCCGGTGCCAACAAGTGCGGGCGCGGGACCCCCATTTCATCCTGACATCAGGGGCTCAAAATTCTGACCAATATCTCATTTCAGAGCTATCTGTTTCAGTAATGGCATATAAACTGTCTCAGAGAATGTAGTGAAAGACATTTTGTAAAGATGCAATACATTCATTCCTTACAAACAGTCCTACAATGATCTAAGCACTTCACTAGTCTTTAACCAGAACTGTCAGCATCTGGAATATGATCAGAATGTCTGATCACAAATCCAGTGAAACAAAAGGGCCTTTAGATGATACTGCAATACATTTTAATTTAATGCCCAATGGAATTTCAACTAACCATGTAAAATTCACAATGATATTGTCATTCCAGGATCGTGTAGTAGCATTTACTTTTGTAAAAGTTGATACATTTTTAACCAAAAATATGAGTCTCATTCCAAATCAGCAAGACTTGACAAGCCTGCTTTAACCTCTTACATTAATATTCTCTTCAGGGTCCTCAAGGTCCTCGTGGTGACAAGGGTGAAGCTGGTGAGACAGGTGAAAGAGGGCAGAAAGGTCACAGAGGCTTCACTGGTCTGCAGGGTTTACCTGGTCCTCCTGTAAGTATTTTTAACACAAACAATACAATTCAGGACACTGCATTGTAAACCTAGTGGAATTGATTATTTTCACTTTTTATGGACACCTATATGCAATCTAACCAATCTTCTTATTTGTAAAGATACAAGAATTTGCATTCATATTGCATCTCATCTTGTGCTTAGGACACTATTAAACACTTCACATTCAGTGAATTATTTAGTTGCTGTTGTAATTCAGTTAAATGAAGTAACAAAATTGCACTCAGCATGATCCCATAAATGAAAGAATAATGATAAAATCTAGTTTTGGTGATATTCATTAAGTTAGAGCACCAGAAGAATTCCATTGCATATCTTCCAGTAGTGCCACAGGATCTTTAACATCCACCTGAACAAGCAGACAGGGCCTTCATTTAATGTCTCATCCATCTCTGGTAATGCAGCACTCTCTCAGTACTTCAATAAAATATCACCCTAGATTAGATGCTTAAATCCTGAAGTGGGATTTGAAGCCACAAACTACTGACTCAGCAGCAAGTGTGACATCAACTCAGCTAGTTCTTTATTTCTTATTTCCAAACTATTGCAAGGAATTGATGCACACCTGATTCTCAGTTGTTAAAGCTAGTGTATAATAAAGCCACACAGACCAGAAGGAACCAGGCTTAGTTTGTGATCTGTGTTAAGTTTAATTATCTAGCAGTAATGGCAATAGGAACACAACAGTTGGCCTCAAACCCCTAGGCTTAGGGATGGGTAAAATGATCCAAAGTTCCCATTCCTGATCCAGTGATCCTCTACTGGGAAGTGCATTGTATCAGTGGAACATTAGTTCCAGATAGGATTGACCTTAACTGTAATGGCCCCTCATGGTCAAATTGCCTGCCAACCTGTAGCGTTCTGGCTCAAGAATAGCCATGTGAGTAAAATATCAGAGGACACCCTGCACCCATGAAACCATATCTTAGCAAGAGTCATTGTCTTCAGGAAAGAAGAGGCAAAATTAAAGAAGAAGATTACAAAATTGATTGTTGCTACTGATGAAGATTACATGATCTTTAAGTTGTGCATATGTTTAGTGTAGTTTAGTCGCAGGTTCCATTCTACTAATAATGGCTTGCGCTGTTTCACAGAGCTCTATCTGTACTTATCTTCTGAATCTGTGCGTAGGCACTTTTCCAAAGTTTAAGGACCAAAGGATTAGTTTTTATGTACCAGATTGAAGGTAGTGATCATCTACTAACTAGTGTGAAAGAAATATTTTGAACAAGGCTGGATGAAGGAGCCATATTGGCATTTTCAAATGTTATGTATTGACATCTTATTACCTTCACTTTGGGTGGATACGCAAATGTGAATGGCTAGCATTTAGAGGAGAAATTCATTTCCCTCGGATAGATCATAAGATTTTTAAAAATCAATTTACAAAGTTTTCAGAATTTGTAGACTTCTGCAGGTGGTTCTCAAGGTGCTGGGCAGTGAAACACTTTTCCACTCTTGTACCTAGTGTCAATGGAGGTCTTGTGCTGCAGTGGGTAGCATCCCTGCCTCTGAGCCAGAAGCTCTGGCTTTAAGTCCCACACCAGAACACAGCCAAACAGGTTGAGCATCAACTTGTAAATCTTTCCAACATACGTAAATGACAGTCATCAAGAGAGGGAGAGATTCCTGGTCAGCCATGAGAAGGAAAGAAATTGGAGCCTCTACTGTCACTATCCATAGCTCCACACTACACCATGCATGTAAAAAGTACATATTGCCACAGCAATTCGGACTCCCTGAGTGAACTGTAACACACCATCGCCATCACCAAGTGTCAGTATCAAGCATCAAGATCAGATATAGCATTAACCAGATGTGGAGTAAGACTACCTCTGCTTTACGCTACACCAACATCAGAGAAAGGCCACCTTCCTCACCATGCGACTATTGAACATTTTCCATCAACTATTTTTGGAGCTCTTCTGAATGAGTTTGCAAATTTGTGCCTTATGATCCACTACTTTGTGGTTTCAAGAGGAACAGTCAAAATTTCCCAGATTCAGTTTATTAAGAGAGAGGAGACTCCTATTGGTCATTGGGTTCAGAGCAGTTCAGAGATGCTGTGTTATCCATGGTACTCTCGATTTTATTGGAAGGCACTAGGCTGTTCCAACCATGACTAGCTGGTCTTTTTTAGTTAATTGAAGGATGTACTGATATTGGATCTAATGGCCAATTAGTGATTCCAAAGGAAAAGCTGTTCACCCAGCACCCGCCAAATATACACAGGAGCCAAACAACAACTTGTATTTCTAATGTGCCTTCAACATCATACAACCTTCCAAGGTGCTTAAACATTCTTCAGTATCAACACACCTATGAAAGTCAAAGTTGATGAGAATACACACCTCAATATTTGTGGCTTCTCTCACTGAGGGTTGTAAAACCAATGGGTTTTCTCCAAGCTAGAAAACACCCTATTCTATTTTTGGAGATAAATAATATTCTAATTCTCAGAATTTATTTGCATTTTATTATACAACTTTGACTTATTTTAAAACAACTCAAGACGTTTAGGAACAGGAAAGACCTTTAAGATCATGAAGCCTGCCTCGTTTTCAATAGATCAACCCCAAATGCCCATCATCTCACTGTATTCCTCAATCCCTCCTCGCCGCTGACATTGAATAAATCTCTGCATGTACCTACCACGATCCCCACAGTGAGAATTTTGGCGAGGACTCCCTCCTGGCATTGGTTGCAGTGAGGTCAAGCAGCATAGTCTAGCATGGCCGAAAACGGCAAGCATTTGTGGCCGTGCCTTACAGTCACTGCACCACAAAAACTGAAGAGAAAAGGCTGCTGTAGTAAAAAAGCATTGGAAAATCGCATTAAAAAAGGTATTGGAAAAACGGTTTTAGTAGACATAATTGAGGTTACAAAATTAAACATTTAAACATAATTTTTAAAAAGTACAATAATTTTGATCAGATAAATCATTTTAAAAAGTGATATTTAAAAAGTTTGATAAATCATGCTAAAAAGTCAAAGATTTCACCTTTAACATGATTTACCAGACTTTTGAAAGGTTTCATTTGCAAAAATTAACCTATTTTAACTTTTAAAATGGTGTGGCCCCTTTTGCCTGAAAGTACCGATGTATTTTAAAGTGTAATTAATTCATAACTAATGAGCAATTAGTCCAAATTCATGCAGGTTTCCATACTTGCTGTTTGAAGTAGCAAGTAATGTTGGTTGGTCCATCGCAACTTTTAGATAAGTGCAATATAGTGCTTGTGTACTCTGGAAGATGTGGGGCCTTTTCAGCATTCAGTAGCAGCAAACATTGAAGCACTGCAAGATCCAGCCCATTGAATTGACCCTATTGGTTTCTTGGCCTGTCCTTACTCCCAGTGTAAATTTCACCAAAGCAAAAAGGGGTAGAGACCTTACATAATCGGATCAAGGCTCAAATTCCTGTTCCTGCCCATTTAGATTGCACGAGTTTGTGTCCCTAAAAAGTAGGAACTTTGGGGCTGTGGTCACATATCAAAGAATGGCTTGCTGTGGATTTGGTATTCATCATTTTATGTAGCTCATCCCATTGTTGTACATTCAGTGTGAATATATAAAATTCCTGTTTTCTTTCTTTCCCAGGGTCCTGCTGGTGATCAAGGTGCTGTTGGTGCTGCCGGTCCTGCTGGTCCTAGAGTAAGTATTACCTGCTATCTTACACTAGGTTTTCTTTTGGCAAAACACAAGTGAGAAAATACATCTCTAATACAGGAATTCTGTATAAAGATTGATAAAAATGTGCAGTACCACATCACAAAAAATCAGACATCTGTTTAACGATGATGCTCTCTAAATATGATCATTACCTCCTGACCTGGGTAGTGGGAAAATTATTGGAATCAATTCTGAGGGACAGAGGAGATTTACGAGGATGTTGTCAGGACTGGAAAATTGCAGCTATGAGGAGAGATGAGGATAGGCTGGGGTTGTTCTCCTTGGAACAGAGGAGGCTGAGGGGAGATTTGAATGTGAGGGGCCTGGACAGAGTGGATGGGAAGGGCCTGTTTACTTTAGCAGAGAGGTCAGTGACTAGGTGGCAGAGATTTAAAATGATTGGTAGAAAGATTAGAGGGGAGATGGGGAAACAAATTTTCACCCAGAGGGTTGTGGGGGTCTGGAACTCACTGATTGAAAGGGTAGTAGAGGGAGAAACCCTCAACTCATTTCAAAGGTGTCTGGATAGGCACCTCAAGTGCTGGAACCTGCAGAGCTACAGATCAAATGCTGGAAAGTGGAAGTGGGCTGGGGGGCTTGGTTATCGGCTGACACAGACATAATGGGCCAAGTGGCCTCTTTCTGTGCCATAAACTTTCTATGATTACAAACCTTCTACCTAAGATTAACCCCACAAAATAAATGCTTCTCCGAAACATGCAGCTTGTTTCAGATTAAACTAGGAGGTTTATATGGAATTTATTTGATTTAATTTGTATTGCAGCCTAGTATTATGGTCCTGGAATAGCAACATGGAGGTTATGTGTACAGATCCCACGAAAGCAAGTTCTAGAATTCAGTTCAATAAATCTGGTTATCTGTGGCTTGATATCAAGAAAGATTACTATGGAAGGTGCCAAATTGTTTTAAAAAATCTCTCCGGATGATCCAGGAAGGGATCATACCAGCCCTATCTGACCTGATCTACACATATCTCCAATCCCATACTACTCCATTTTCTCTTAAGTAGCCTAGCAAGTTATTCAATTATAAAACTCCCCACTATGGCAATTGGGGATGGCCAATAAATTCAGCCTTGCTAGTATCACCCACATGCTGAGACCAAATATAAATAAAATCTGGAAAGCAACAGTTCATTTTTTAGGTCTTCACCCACTTTAAGAAGTATTTTAAATGGTTAATCTTCATTATATTATTTAATGACTAACAATTATGTTGCTGTAGGTTAACAAAGGATCAAAGCATTACTGTTAACAACAGCTAGTTTCTAACTATATTTGCTACTCTCTATTTCAGGGTCCTCCCGGTCCTGTTGGGCCATCTGGTAAAGATGGCGCTAATGGCCTGACTGGTCCCATTGGTCCACCTGGCCCACGTGGTCGTTCTGGTGAAACTGGTCCTGCTGTGAGTATCATGTCATCTGCTACCCGCAATTTGTATTCAGCACATTTGATGTCCTTGATTGATGTCACTATAACATCATTATACCTAGCAAGTGTTATATCTAAAAACCTGTTGTAAGTAACAGATAATCAGCAAACTCTTAATATGAAAAAAGTCAATTTAAAAAGTAGCAAAACAGCACATAGAATCCTATATAACTGAGTTAACATTTTTTCTTCTCCTTATTTCACTGTTGAAGCCAAGACTCATTCTACCATCTCCTTCCCTAGCTTATTATTTCCCAAAACTGTGGATCTTGTCGCCTCCCTGAAATTATTGTGTCAAAAGTTTTAACGTTACTATGGATATTTCCCAACAGGGTCCTCCTGGTAACTCTGGTCCTCCTGGTCCTCCTGGCCCTCCAGGCCCTGGAATCGATATGTCTGCCTTCGCTGGTCTATCACAACCTGAGAAAGCTCCTGATCCACTCCGATACTTCCGGGCTGACCAGGCTGCTCCATTCCTTCGCCAACATGATGCCGAGGTTGATGCCACTCTGAAATCCCTCAACAACCAGATTGAAAATATCCGCAGCCCAGAAGGAAGCAAGAAGAATCCAGCCCGTACCTGCCGAGACCTGAAACTTTGTCACGCAGACTGGAAGAGCGGTAGGTAGTCGTAAGGATGAAAATGGCACCAATACATTGGCCTAAAATATAGCACTCATGGTAAAGAGAGTAAATTTAGTGGCCATCATAT
Source organism: Cetorhinus maximus (assembly GCF_964194155.1). Lineage (NCBI taxonomy): Eukaryota > Metazoa > Chordata > Chondrichthyes > Lamniformes > Cetorhinidae > Cetorhinus > Cetorhinus maximus. Next base: position 15,689,765 of record NC_135917.1, on the reverse strand, counting down.
TTAGAATTCTGTCTTTAATTTCAACTCCATCTTCCCAGCTTGGTGGATCTAGCAAGGCCCCGTACCTTCACAAATCAAAACATTTCAAATGCCTGACCCTTTCCACATCACAGTGTATAAACTGGACATTAGTTTCATAGAAACAATTCGAAAATACTTACCTTTTAAGTATTTTAACTGAATTCCACATTTTGTCAATAGAAATAATAGCATGGAATGGTGTGAAATTTGAGTTTCAATGGGACATTCTTTGTACAATTTCCCATCTAGTCTGTTCTGTGATTTTGTGAATATGTTCTATTACAGGTGATTACTGGATCGATCCTAACCAGGGTTGCACACTTGATGCCATCAAGGTCTTCTGTAACATGGAAACTGGTGAGACTTGTGTCTATCCCAACCCAACAAGCATCCCACGCAAGAACTGGTGGACAAGCAAGGGAAAAGACAAGAAACATGTATGGTTTGGCGAGACTATGAATGGTGGTTTCCATGTAAGTGCCTGAATAATTCTTATATGGATGTTAACAATAAAAAAAGTGATAGATGCTGAATATCAATCATCCATAGAGTTAGTGAATTACTCTCCCTCACACCCAAAGGAAAAGCTATCTACCAGTTGACCTACTTCAGTATTTGTACAATAGAATGTTAGACTTTATAGGAACAGGAGACCAGTCATATCAAGAAACATCCCTATTTGGCAGATCTCCACCCTGTCTACCTGCGTTGCCACTATAATCCCTCAGTCTTTACTAAATTTATCCGATGGTTCAGTCAGTTTATCTGGTGAATAGTTTAGTAATACTGATTTAAAAACCCACCAAATCCAGCCTCCAGGTCTGTGCTGAGTTAGCTGATCTCAGCTGGGGCACTAAGGGAGGGGAAAAGTGGTCAGGGTCCTCATTTATGATTGCCCTCCAGTGAATCTTGGATGTGGATCATGGACCCGTATTCCAATGAGGAATCTACTAAACCTTCAGAAGAGGAGGAAGAAAAATAGAAGGGGGGAAAACACAACCCACTTTTTGTCTCTTGAATCTGTTGACACTTGACTGCTTCAATGTCCTTCTCTAGAAACTTATTCGACATTCGATTATGCTTTGAGTAAAGCAATTCCTTCTATACTCTACTTTCCTAAATTTTGACTTGTTTCCCCTGGGATTTAAACCCTTCCTCAAGTGACTTTGGCAAGTTTATCGAGTGTCCATCTTATTCATACTTATTTGAAATTATACATTCGCACCTTGAACCCCAGTCAGTATTCATTCAGAGCACCCTTTAACCTGAGGACTGGCTGTTGCTCTTCTCCCCTCCTTCTATTGCTGAACTCCATTTGGGGATCTGTCAACAGCTTTGGTCCAATGTTTCTCAGAATGTCTACCTCCTCCATTTGCAGCTTTAAATTTTCAAACATCTATCTACAAGGCAATAATATTTATCTGAAGTGGATTTTGTTTTTGAGAGCTATATAAACCCTTATTGATTTTCTACTGTTAATGAGCAAGAACTCCAGTTGATTTTGTCCCTCTCTAAATACAGGGGGTGCTAAGGTCAATAAGGCCCTTGTGCCTCATTGGCTGAGATCAGCAGACTGCAAGTTTAACCTGAAAATTTCCTGATCCCTATTCATCAGGCGAATGCGAAGTTCTTAGCTATTACATGTGTTTTTGTGAGACTCTTCAAAGGAGTCTGACTCTTTCCCTTCTTTTTACAGTTCAGCTATGGTGATGGTAGTTTGACAGCCAACACTGCTGCCATCCAGATGACCTTCCTGCGTCTGCTGTCCACTGAGGCCTCCCAGAACATCACCTATCACTGCAAGAATAGCATTGCCTACATGGATAGAGCTTCTGGTAACCTGAAGAAGGCCCTCCTATTGCAAGGCTCAAATGACATCGAAATCAGAGCTGAAGGAAACAGCAGGTTCACATACACTGTCTTGGAGGATGGTTGCACGGTATGTTTTAGAATTTATTTCTAATTAAAGTTTATTAGAACGTTAAATAGAACTACGGTGCATGAAAGACAGATTCGTTTCCTTTGCAAAGGAAATGCAACTTTAGTTCTCACATTTGTAGAATAAGTAAATTGACAAGTCAGTCGGCTCTAGTAGTAGAACATTTTAGTCTCATTCGGAGGATCTGATTGCACCCTTGTGTCCACTTGGACATAATTACCACCTTGGGGAAAACTAGGGACACCATAAACAGGTTGCAGGTTGGACTGCCACATGACAACAGAGATCACCACCAGGGTTAGAAGTTGGGAAAAATTTAATTGGGTGTCCTGCCAATTGCAAAGGACAGGGCTGTAGACTAATACAAAGCTACTAAAACAAAAGATGAGCAGAACTTTTATGGCTGCTGGAGGAACATGGAGGCAGGAAAACAAAAATAAATAAGGTGCAGGAAATGATTTTCAGCAATACTTGTAAAAGAAAAATAAAAACTTCAAGTTGTTGCATTTAAGTTAACTTAGTCATTACTGGAGAGTATAAGTTTAATTTGCATTGTGAGTTGACAACTGAAAATTTCTTTATTATACTTTTTCAGAAACATACTGGCAAGTGGGGCAAGACAGTCATTGAATACAGGTCACAGAAAACAACCCGTTTGCCCATTGTGGATGTTGCACCTTTGGATATTGGTGGTTCAGATCAGGAATTTGGTGTTGACATTGGCGCAGTCTGCTTCTTGTAAAATAATAAGGACCTCAGTACTTTCCAATCACTTCTAGGACTTCTGCACTGAATGGCTGATCCAATCCATCACTCCATTCATCCACACGCTTACATTTTGGACTTCATGGCCTAGCTGGACAGACTGTGAAAACGGTTAATTTATTTATTGTTTTCCTGTAAGATCGTCAGGTCAGGTGGAAGTGTTACTGATATCTGTTGAAGGCCCTCCCCTGGATTGTACCAGCACAGGTATTACTAATCTTCATGCCGTACCAGTCTGTAAAAAGGTTACTAGCAGGAGACTGTGTAAAATATAAAAAAATGGTGCTATGTTGTAAAACCAGTCTGTAACATGGAGAACAATTGATATAAAAAATGTGGAAAGTACAAGTTGATCTGGGCTTTTTTTTGTGGACTTATTTTTTTTGCAGACTTTGAGAGATTCTAACTGCTCCAGTATCTAACTTTGCCTGCCCTCTTTTTCTATCAAGATGAAGGAAGTTTGGAACAACAATCTAGAACTTCCCCAGTTTAAGCTACCTCACACTAATGACCTTAAAGGGACTAAACACACAGTAGCAGGGACAGAAGCTAGAAAAAAAGTCCTGATGATCACTCATATTTCCAATTTAATTCAAAACAAAAAGGTGCTCTTTTTTGGCTTCTTGCTCCTCTTCTGTGGCAGTTTAGTGAACTAGAGGGATCCAGTCAAGATTTGATGGTGCTGAATAAAACAATTCTGAAGCTGCCATTCGTGGTCTTAACATCCAGTCACTTTTATAAAAGAACAAAATCAGTATTGCAGCAAAAAATTCTAAGTGGATGATGTGTGGTCTGATCTCCAACCAAACCTGGTGAAAACCATTCACAGAATTTTTTCCCCTATGTTTTCCAAAGTTAGGCATGTGGATAAAATTAACCCTATTTTTTCTCCTACGACCTATTTTTCTCCCTAATTCCATGCATCTCTTGCTTTCATGCAACCTTTTTCTTGTAACTAGAGGGGGGGGGAAAACAAAAAGAGGTAGGCTTTTTTTGAGGGGGGGGCAAAACAAACCAAGGATATGTACTATTTTGTATATGTAAAATAGTTCAAATGTTTTTAAATATTTTGCAATACTGGTTTTAAGCATGGTAGACTAGAACATTCCCATCACAACACTAATGAACTTGTTCCTTGTGAAAAGATTCTGTCACTTTGTATTTTTTTCTCAACCCACTACCCCTCCTCTGCAGCAATAAAGATAGAAAGCTTTTCTATAAAAAAAACACATTTGTTTTGAATTTTTTATTTGTATTAAATCCATCCTATGATGTATCTTTGTTGAATGTTTATCTATTCTGGGATATTTCATGACAGAAAAATGAAACGACACAAATAAAACTTAATTAAAAAAAAAAGTACCCACCATGGTTTCAGCTGTTTTTTGATCCAGGTTATTCAGAGCCTTGCATTCAAGGCTCTGTCAGTCAGATAAAGTCTAAGAATGACATAGTCCCAAGCAAGTTCTTTTTTCTCCCTGTTTTTCTTCCCCTCGACTCTTGGTGGATCATGGCAGCCACTGCTCATCCCCAAGCCCAAGGGCTCATTCTCCATGTGTCAAACAAGGTGATGAGTGTCATCAGGTAGATCTTATCTTCACTCAATGCAACAGTGAATGCTGGATCGTAAGCCAGAGCAGGAGGCTTGACTGATTTTGTCCACTTCCCATTCCAGTCCACTGACAAATTGTAGTACCCCAACTGTCATGCCTGCTGTTATCAGCTAACTCAACAGAGGCCAGGAATAAATTCTAGGCCTGTTTGGCCACTGGGTGTAAGGAAAGCTCCATAACAAAAACAATTCAACAGCATTTTTGTCCCTAAAATGCATATAGTTTAATATAGAAATAAAGGGGGCAATTGCAACCTAACCTACAAGTTGGGATACTGATAAAATCAGGTGGAACATTGATTTCACACCCACATGAGTTTACTCATCAAAGTCAATATTGGGAGGGGTGTAAAACCAGCAGTCCACCCTATCCTGTGGATTTCCTGCCAAGTAAGTTAGGCTAAAATTACACCCAAGATTTCAGTCCACCATCTGCAGAGACTGAATAGAATTCAGAAAAAAATGCAAAGTGTGTTTATGAAGGAGTTTATTATTGACAGGTTTTACAGCTCCCTATGCATAACTTCTGCTCCTCTGCCAAAGTCAATTGGGGAAAACTGAATTAATGTTTGTGCAAATCTCTGGTTTTAACTACTAACAGTAAACTGCATCCAATTTTTTTAGGTAATGAATCCCTTAATAAAATTGCAATTATTGAAAGGTTTCAGGTCCTGTCTTGTACCATGTTGTAGTGCCTTGGCCCACATTTTGTCATCTTATTTGCTTCTAATCTTGAATGATCCATCTGAGTATTGGCAAGTCCCCAGAGACAGGGAACAGTTTAGCAAACTGGAATCTCAGGACCACGATGCCAACAAGTAATGGGGCAGGTTATTTCACTGCCCTCACCTGGGGACAATGCGCAGTGTGGTGGAAGCAAATACCACTTAAAATGCCAGTTAATATTAAAGAAGTATAAACGAGGCTATGCCCCTTTATTTTTGAAAATATGATTTTAACTTTCACCCAACTGGAAATTTTGCAATTTGAACCGAGGTGTAACAAACTGCTTAAAAATGCAAGGTCACATTACAAGGTGAAGGTGAGAAATAAACAACAAACTCCCCTCAGGGGAGTGTGAAAAGAGAGACATTTCCTATAATCCAGCCACCCAGAACTATGGAAGACATTAAAAATGCAAAGTACTGGATATTGAAACAATGGCTGCCACAGACATGCCCAAAATCTCTTTGAAATACACAATATCTGAAATATTTCAAGGCAAGGCTGGCCTGCTACTAGAGATTGCAAGCGACACAGGCAGTGCCAAGAAAGTTGTCAGCAAAGGAAACAAGCTGAAGGCTGCTCTCTTTTGGGATAAGTGTGCCTCCTGGTTCAAGAAGCCAACTCTACCAGAAACCTACCAGCGAACAAAGCTCCTGTAACAATTGCAACATCTTCTACATCTGACTGCATCCAATAAACCAGCTAACTCAAATCAGCGGCAGCATTTAAAATCTACACCTCAAGGACAATCATAATACACTTAACCTACATTATTTTGCCTTTTTTTAAAAATTGGACTCTAACTCCCTTTTTTTCTGATACCTGCATGTGCACGCACACCTGAATGATTGCATGAGGGCAGAATGCTTGAGTTGCATTTTTATTTTTCCCTGGTTTAGTGGTTGACTCAAGAAAATCTTGTTTGATTTCTGATTTGGAAAAGACATGACCTCATGCAAAAGAAATTTAAACCTTTGCTGTGACCAACCAAGGAGGTTGAATAGAGGGAGCCAGTTCACCCCTACTGACCTGGCTGTAAGAGGCGTCATAAATTTATACCAATGACATAATGCTAACAAAAGGGGAGTTTGAGGAGGAGGGGTTATTAGCTAGCAAATTTGGTTATCTATAAAGTATCTGAATAACCTTTTAGAATTAGTTCTGTTGTCAGTTTTGAGGCTGGGTGTTAAGAAATTTATGGAAACATTAAGTGCTGTGAGGAACCTACAAAGCAAGTGTCACATGGCTGTTATTCACCCCTGATATGTTTTACCTAACCCCACCTCAAAAATGGTTTGCAATCACAGTACAGCATTATTGCCAATTGGCACTGCTACTCTGGTTTTAGATTTCCTGATGTCATTAATGTAAGCTCAGCCCTCCTCCATTATCTATTCAGTCCATAACTTCCGTAATCCAGGCAGCCAGTTTGAGAGTTTGCAAGCACAGTTCCTTGCTGCCATGCATGTGCACATAGGCCAGAAGTTTGAGGTGGGCGGGTGGGCACGGTTGACAGGCCTCAGAGCGGCCTCTGCCTGCGATCGGCCCCTGACCGCGATTTCACACTGCCAGACCAATTAAGGCCCACTGAGCATGAACAGCGGCTCCCCAGTGGTCGGGAAGGGGCGGGGACCTGTTGGCTGCCCAGACCAATGGGCGCAGGTGGTCGATTTAAAACCAGCACAGTCAGGCCCTGGAAGGCAGCCGATGATGAAGACATCTTCAGTGTTGTCAACAGGAGAGTAAAAATTATGGATACAAATGCAGCTGCAGACGCCAGGCAGGAGGGCAGGTCAGATGGGCACTCAGTCCCCTCCCCCGTTTTTCAGAGTCCTTCTGGAGGTGGCGGCTGCCAGGAGAGACACCCTTGTACCCAGGGTTAGGGGGAGTGCAGAGAAAAGAGGCCACCGCACCTCACAAAAGAGAGCATGGGAGGATGGGTCAGCGCTGGTCAGCAGCCATGATGTGGTGCGGCGCACCTGGGTCCAGTGCCGCAAGCGGTTTAATGACCTGCGCTCGGGGAGGGTGAGTGCCATGTTGGCATGGGTCAGTGTGGTGAAGTGTTAAGGGCAGCCATTCCCCCCCGTGGAGCTCAGGGGTGTTAGAGTCTGAGTGCCAACTGTCAATGACGCTGGAGTTGGCCAAGGGGGTGAGCCCTGGCCACTTGGACTGAGTGCCTTGCAGCTGGAGGGCCACATCTCGGAAGTGGTCTACAAGGAGTCCCTCAGGCGGGGTTGGCCAGGCTGCAGTGGCGCTGCAGATAAAGAGCGGACTTATCAAAGCTCCTGCCTTTTCAGGGGAAGACGGCCCACAACAACGTTGAGAGGTCGCCGACAGACGGAGGCCCTCCAAACCTCCTAATCGTCTCCAGATACGAGCAGGGTGCCTTAGAGCTGGAGAGGTGCCACACACCTCGGTCAGCCAATCGCGGAGAGGCTGGGGTTTCTAACAAAGGTAAGAGTGCAGTTCACAGAGGTGAGAGTTTCTGATTGTGCAAACATTCCTGTGTAGTCTCATTCTCCAGGGTACTCGTAGACACCAAGGAGCCCTGAAATGAAGCCTGGAAATGCTAACAAAGAAGCCCCAAACGGAGATGAAGCTGCCAAATACCAATAAGTCACCAGCAGCAAATTATCTACCAGACTCCTCACACTAGCAATGCTGCTGATCTTTTTTATCCTGCCCGTGGATGTGGTTTTTGAAAACGTCGGCTGGCCGCCTGCTCATTTTGCCCGGGCAATGAGCGCAAAATCGGCATCAATTAGCTTTTGAACGGCCTTAATTGGCCTCTTAATTAATGGCGGGCGCAGCTCCGGCACCCGCTCGCCGAGCGAAATATCACGCGAGTGCACAATGTCGGGATGCTCACCCAATGTCATTGCGCGTATTTTACACTCAAGCATGTCGGGCATGCCCACACACCAGGCGAAAAATTCTGCCCATAATGTTGCTCTTAAATTTCAGCAATTATTTTGTATACACAAGCAAATTCCATAAATAGCTCAGAAGTGCTTTTTTTTGTTTAAAAAAAAGCGTTCAGAGAATCTTACAAACAGGCTACAGTTTGTGCTTCGAGAGCTAAAAGTGAATCAGCAACACTGGCCAGGGTCAAACAAACAGGTGGTAGAAGGATTGAAAAATCCCCACCTGAATTTATGACTATTCAACTTGGGAAACACCTGACCAGTGTTTAAAAGTAAAAATTCTAGGTTGTGCTGTTGCCATTGGGAACAAACCATGGGTGCTTCGCCAGGTATTCATTGCAAGTTGCAACAAATTAAAAGGGTCCTTTTTGGTATAAGCAGAAGAAGGAGTGTAGAGCCTCAATTTCCACTAATTGTGGGCTCCAGCCAGCCTGATCCCCTTGAGCCTATGATGCATGTGATGAAGCAAAGGAATGGCACTCCAGGACACCCTCCCTAAGGAAGAGCCATTTGCAATTCCTGGCAGCTGAACAGGGTAATACTCTCTGCAATGCCCAGAGAACCCGATTGTAACTATGAAAGGAAGGTGGTGACGGACTTGAGAAAAGGTGTCGAGGCAATGCTAGCCAGCAGTTTCCTATCCAAGCATCGGTTTCAAATAGCAACAGCACAAGGTGTGTTCTCCAAATCTGCTTTTGTGCTGGGCGCCCTGCCAAAGGCTTTTTTAATTAACAACCTTACTGCCCTTTGACTGTTAACAAGCTGCAGCATAGCAAATAAACAGGCTAGAAACAGGTGTCACACAGCAAATCCAGTTCCTCGTCACTCTATAAATGCAGATTGGAATCATCTCAATTTAATGAAGGCACAGCACCAAGTCAAGATGGCGTGTGACTTAGGTGAGCAGCAGCTGCATGGGAATAGCACCATGTTCTCCTACCTGGGAAAGGTTGTGGGTTTGGAAGGTGCTGTCTAAGGAGCCTTGTTGAGTTTCTGCAGTGCATCTTGCAGGTGGCACACACACTGCTGCCATTGGGTTTTGAAGTTTCAAGACGGTGGATGGAGTGCCAATCAAGTGGGCTGCTTTGTCCTGGATGGTGTTGAGCTTCTTGAGTGTTGCGGGAGCCACACTCATCCAGGCAAGTGGGGTGTATTCCATCACACTCCTGACTTGTGCCTTGTAGATGGTGGACAGGCTTTGGGGAGTCAAGTGGTGAGTTACTCACTGCAGGATTCCCAACCTCTGACCCACTTTTGATGCCACAGTACTTATGTCTGGTTCAGTTCAGTTTCTGGTCAATGGTAACCCCCAGGATGTTGATAGTGGGGGATTCAGTGATGGTAATGCCACTGAATGTCACGGGGAGATGGTTAGATTCTCTCTTGTTGGAGATGATTATTGCCAGACACTTGTGTGGCGTGAGTATTACTTGCCACTTGTCAGTCCAAGTGGGAATGTTGTCTCGGTCTTGTTGCATATCGACACTGACTGCTTCATTATCTGCAGAGTTGCAAGTGGAACTGAACACTGCAGACATCACAATTCTGATCTTAATGATGGAGGGAAGGTCATTGATGGAGCAGCTGAAGGTGGTCGAGTCTAGGACACTACCCTGAGAAATTGCTGCAGTGATGTCCTGGGACCAAGATGATCGACCTCCAACAGCCACAAGCATCTTCCATTGTGCTAGGTATGACTCTAGTTGAGAATTTTCCCCCCAAGATTCCCATGGACTTGTTTTGCTAGGGCTCTTTGTTGTCATGCTCAATCAAATGTATAATTGAAAAAAAAGACTTGCCTTTCACAATCGCAGGATGCACTTTTAGTACTTTACAGTCAAATAAGTACTTTGAATTGTAGTCACTATCGTAATATAGGGCAGAGGACACAGAGTGAACAATAAAAGAAGTGCAAATGCAAAGACCCCAGAAATGAGATTGAAAGTTTGTGTATAGTACAAGTAACAGATTTTGTCAAAAAACCAAATTTTTCACTTCTACATTTCTGATGAATTCCAGAAGCATATAATCACTGAATTGCACACCCCCAGCCTCAGGCTTTCCATCCAATGAGCAGTTTGCTGCTCAGGGATCTCTGGTAGGATTTAATGGTACCATATTCTCCATGTGAGGTAGGCACTAAGCCAAATTCTTTACATAGTTATAAGTAGCTTGGATTGAAATCACCTCAAATCCAAACCTGCCAGACTGAAGCTGGTTGGGAAAGCTGTTGTTCCAATATTAAATGAATGCAGCAATAGAACCAGTAGCTCAAATCAAAGGCATGTTACAATTTATTCACAGATACAGGACCCAAAAACCAAAATGGGAAACAAGTGCTCATTGTTGGTCTTTAGAGCAGGACCATTCAAGCATGCAGAAATCCAGCCACAGAGATATGCTGCAAGAGATCAATATAAACAATTGCATATTGTGGAAGCTTCAAATCAGTGCCAACTGAAGCATGGTTGAATATAACAGTAATTGCACTTTCACATGGCCTCAATTAAGGTGGAGGACTCAGGGAAAAAAAACAGCAAGCCCAAATTGCAGTTTGTATTACAAGAGAAGCCTAAAAATTCAAAGCATTAATTGGATAACCTCCACCTCAGCTGTACACAAGACAGGGGACAATTCAATCTCTTAGTCCTTTGGTGGAGTCGCAATCAGGCTTTGAAAATTAAAGAGCAGAGTCTGAAAGACAAAAGGGACGGTTAGCTGGGGAAGGGTGTTTGTTGTTTCACCAGCAAGGACCACAGAAGCCAGGCAATCTCCACTTGCAAGGCAAGAACTTGGTTTTGTTTCAATTTGCAGATGCTTATCATGTGACTTGTGCACTTAAACCGCATCAAAAGTGAGCGCTGTGCATTTGAAAAGCTCATGGTAATAAACACCACGACAAGCTCGGATGCCGATTTGCCTGTTGTGATACCATAAAGTGGCTGACACGAGTTTGGTTTTCACACTGACCTATTCCAACAGTGCAATGTTCAAAAAGGCCAACAGGTTATCAGCAAAGATCATCTCGATTTGAGCACTGAAAAGGCCTTATTCTGCTTAAAACGGACCCTTGTTTTTCAGCAGCAGGGTAGGGAGTGAGGGGGGCAGAGACAAAGGAATCCAGCCTGTATGGTTAGATGGAAGGCTGGCTCACCTTACTACCACAGCGCTGCTTACAGCCAAACAATTAGGATTTTGAGCTCAAAAGAATACAGCTGGAAGGGACTTCACACTTGCCTGTCTTGGTTCCTCTAGAGGGGGGTTTAGGCTAACCTCCCTTTTAATGATATTCAGCATCATCCAGGGGTAGCAATGCCTCTGACAGAAATAAAAAGCCAGCTACCAGAGATTCGGGACACAGGCTGTAGCTGCCTTCTTGCTGGTTTACCACGTTTTATTCAGAACACAGTTGTTCTCCAAAACAAGGGGAAGAATCTTCTGGCTGGTGTGTGGGTGGCAGAGCCCACATGCCAGCGCTTAAGATGTCACACGCTGACATCGCGCGAGCGTCCTGACATCAGCGTGCGGCATTGCTATATTTCGGTCAGGGGGTACGCTATGCAGCGGGACGCACGCCCGCCATTAATTAAAGGCCTCGTTAAGGCCCTTAACTTGCCAATCGTCGATGCTTTTGAGGGGCCCGTGTGAACTTCAGCTCAGCACACAGGCCCAACAGGCAGGCAATTTATTTATTTATTTTTTTTTTACAAACCTCATCCAGTGGCGGGATGAAGTTTGATAGCGGTTTTAAAAACGTTTAATAAAAAAAGTGTTTGTTTATTTCATTAACATGTCCCATCTCGTGTGACATTTTTACGTGAGGGGGACATGTCAATGAATTTTTTATTGTTCTATTTTTTATATTTGCCAGCCTTTCAGCGATCTCCCTGTGGCAGCACTTTGCCCCAGGGAGATGTGCGCTCTTTTGCACGCATGCACGAAAGAGCGCACACTGACAGTTGGGGGACTCTCTCTCTTTTCCCCCCCCCCCAACCCTTGCCCGCACAGGAAGCGCATAGCACTTCCAATCAGGCAGCACGCCCACTTAAAATGGCGGCAGGGCCCATTTTGGCAGCAGCCAAGCTGGTGGAGCCCGCCCGCCCATCAAGGGCAAAATTCAGCCCAAGGATGGGTGTAGAGGTAAAGGCAAGGTTATGTTTAGACAACAGTGCTCATCTTGCCCACTAGGAATAACTACTAGCTATTGCATTTTGCGCAGTGCTGGAAGGTTTCAGTCAAAGCTTTGGATAATATGTAGAGAGATGGAATTTGCACCTTTAATAACCCATCATGCAAAGATGATCAATCAAGACTGGAATCCTACAGAACAGAATCAAAAGCTGCTCAATACTCTGCAGCCACTGAGGTTGGGGGGGATAAAACAACAAGACGACTGAAGAACAGATAAAGGAATGCAATTGTGGGGGAGGTGAAAAAAGTGCTGTGGACGGGGTGAATAAACTGGAGATATGGAAGTGAAACCATGGGCAGGGTTTGCACCTCGATATAGAAGTGGAAATGAAGGCAGGAAGGAATATAAAATTTTGCCAATGAGCCCTAGGGTTGTTCCCCACAGTTAGAGCAAGGCATCTGCCCACAGCCAGTCTGAGCACAGGCCAGCATCACAAGATGTCTGAGGCACCCCCATCTGCCTGGTCATAGCTGAGGCTGCCCTGTGGAAGGGTCCTGCCTCCACAGCAGCGATTCATCAGCTGTGGCTTCTTTTTTTAAAAAAGCTCAAAACGATAAGGCAGCTTTCCCCTACCCCCCCCCCCTTTACAAACACTGGCATCTAAGCTGACGGCCCAGTGCAGCCTCAGTCCCAAGAGGGAGAGCATGCCCTCTGGTACTAATTGGCCATTCAGCTAAAATTTAATGTCAGCTGACTGCTCCTCTGAGGAGTCAGGGTCCCCATTTGGCCCCAGCATTAGAATCCTGAGCCAAAACAATCCTGCCCCATGTGGGGCTTCACACAATACAATACTTCAATACAAAAAGGTGTGCCTCACAATTACTAGCATTCACATTACATCCCACACAATATGGCTCCACATACAATCTCATGGTCTTTCCAACTCAGCCACCATGTAAGATCTCACTTCCCACTCATTTTCAGCCCTTGAGCTGCATTCACCAACAGCTGTATTCCTTTCAAAGACACAGGACATGGTTACCACTGACAAAGTGCACGTTTATGAACCCCTCTCTCACTCTGACGACAGTCCCGATGTCACAGAACCCCAAGAGACTCTTAAACCATCCCTTTAAACAGTCTGGGGCTCTGGCAACACAACAGCAATGGGTCTTGTCCAGTTCACAGTCCATTGTCCTTCCTGTCTTCAACTCCGTTCTGTCCAACTGTATAGCATACATGTTAACAGTCTCTGCTCTATTCTCAGAGACCTGTTTGAAGACTGAAACTGAAAGCTGTTCCAGTCAGAGAGAAACTTGTTCATTTCCTCTTTACACAAATTCAGTGTTCTAAACTGCCAAACTGAAAACTCAGGCTGAAACCCAACCTCACTGCAACTAGCTTTGCTCCTTAGTTGTTCATACCTACAGCAACCTCCAGTCACATGGGCATTTCTTGGAACCTTATGATGTCATAATCAGGAAACCAATGAACCTTCTTTCAGAATACTCCCCAACCCACTTTGGTCTTAAAAGGGATGTTTTGTACAGAAAAGTACATGCTTTTCCCAGCACATAGGTCATCACAAGAACCAAAGCACAGAGGATGAAAAATGACTTCTGCTGCTGGAGATGATTCTTCTTCTCTGGAAAAAAATCTAAAAGTTTTACATCTTAGAGTAGAATGCCCCATCCAAGGATGTCAACTTGCACCATTTATCATGGTGCATGCATATACTTGAGATTTGTGAAATTTTAGTGCTTGCGTACAAAATGAAAACCATGCAGCAACCATTAAGCAGCCCAGCTATGAATAAATCTTTTGCGCAAAATTTCCAGATGTTTACTTTAATAGCTCATTAAAAAGATTACATGATCAAGGCATGGCACTAGACTAGCAATCCAGCAATTGCACTATGGTACAGTAGCAATAAACATTTGAAAAGCCAGGAGCAGCTATTCACATCACCACTCAAAATTATAAGCCAGTACACTAGTCCTCTAATCAACATTTATTTGAAAAAGTGCTAGTTAACTGACAGCATTACATTTAAACAATGCACATCAGTTCAGAGTGCTAAGACATTCCAGCCTGGTCAGGCCCCCATTTCTTTTCCTCGAAAGAAAAATACAATGCAGCACAATACAGGACTGATAATAAAACATGGTCTTTCTGGAAGTAGAATCAAAAAACAGCCACTAAAACAGGAAACTGGTGATAGGATTGTCCAAAGCTCCCACAGAAGTTCCAGCATTCTTCCAATGGTGAGGCAGTGTGTCGGACCAAGGGTCACTTAAAGTTTGAGTGTCTCATTTACCAGTGCCAGAAAAAAAAAAGCCCTTGTTAATACTGCCAATCGTTCAAAGCACAACCCATACACATTTCAGGATAACATTCTACTAAAACATTTATTAACCATGCGTGTGAAGCCATGGGTACAGGTCATCAACTCATGCTTTAGACTTACAGTGGCAGAGGATCAGGAACACTTTACCAGCCTCCAACAGTTCGTGAAACGAAGCAAACTGCCAAGTTAGCTTTACATTTGTAGGAGTGCTAGAACAGATGGGTCAATTCAAAGTGCACTTGGAGCAGAACAAAATCAATCTTATACTGTTACAATGCTACAATACTGGCTTAAAGCAGTAGTGGGGGGGATTGACATACAGCAAAATAAAAGTTCAGTTGCAAACTGGTGAACCACAAGCAGTAGTGGGTGAAGAGTTACAGTTTAGGAAAGTCACCAAATTAGATTTTATGTTGCATTCTTTTCCCCTCTCCACTTCTGAAGTAAAAAGCAACCACCACATACCAGTATTTCATGTTTTCAACACTGGTGGATTGGAACCCCAAAAACAATGCTTCTGCTATATTGTGCACGACTAAGAAAGAACTAGCTACGGATTGGGAAGATTTGAATGCATAATACTCAGATGAAAGGTCATGGTCTAAAATGAATGAAACACTAATCAATACTTAAAAATAAAGGCACCACCCAGCTACATTAATACCTAGCAGTATTGAAACTTGGCAGCAAGTCAAGTAGAGGCTAAATTTCAAGTTTAATTGACTCACAGCAAGCTGCCAGTGGCTGTTTTTTGCTCCACTTTTATGAATCTGTGTCTTATCCTATACAACACCCAGTACAAAAACATCTTGGAATAAATTACACAAAATAAAATCCATTCTCTGTTAGAGATTTGTTTTCCTATTTGTTGAGTCAAGAATAAAAACATATACCTCTAGTCTTCCCTTTGCATGTCAAGTCTGCCCAACATTCATACAAGTCACCTTGAGGGTCAGCAAGCCAAACAATGAAGTTATTTAAATTTAAAACAAAAACAGCTTGTAATCAGTCGCCAATGGAGCTAGTTTGAAGTCCAGGTCTCATTTTTTTCTAATTTGAACAGCTTCAGCTGTCTTGGTTTACTTTCTGCATCCATACAAAAATGTGGGGCCATTTAAACATACAACATAGCTTTTGAAGAGCCAGTCAATAGCTATAGCAGGTGCAATAAGATCTATCCAAGGCTAGGGAGAAAACAGCCAAACCAGAAGGGGTCGAAATGATCAAGGTAACTTGCATTAGGCTATATGATCAAATTTAGTGTTTTATAGCTATGCAACAAGTGAATAGTTCATATTTTAAATAATTGCTATGGTAGAAATGCAAACAATACTATGCAACTTGGAAAAATACGTTGCATTAAGATATAAAAGCTCATCTCCCGTGATTGCGTTAACTTATGTACTACATCTGGTTCTGTTCTTTAAGTATTTGGCTTGCAATCCTCAGTTCCTTATGTACTCTAGTTAACAATTTGTAATTCAAATGTGAAAGCTTTAAAATATTTACTGGTGCAAATAAAACAGACCTATCATTCACATGCAATAGCTTGTGCACAAGCTCTTGCACATCCTTAACCCTCACTTGCAGTCAGTCAATAAGTCCATTATTATTTTGAATGGAGGTTGTCTTTTGCCTACATGTTAAGGCCAAGCACATTTAAAACCTTGTATATAGAAAAAAGGGGAAAGCACCAGAGGCAAGATCCAGACTCTAAATCTAGGAAGGAAAAGCAACCAAGTTGGGACTAATGCAAAGAGGAAAGTGAAACTCAGCTTTATATATATTCCAGGTCAGGTGCTGCTGGAGTATTTCAATTTGTATGCTTGGTTGTGCTGCATAACAGTCTCACCCAATAATGAGCTGAGAGAGAAGCTGGAGAGTGGACTGCATGATGACTCTCAAGGGAGGTAGGTTTTGAAAAAGTACATTTACTTCGGGAGGAATGAGGTGGAAAAAGTGGGTACTCAGGAGGTTGAAACACCATGTTCTTGATAAAAAAAACAAGTTAAAGGTGTCAGACATGGCCACCATGCATAAAGATAAGGGTGCAGAAAATTTATGAGCTGCAGTCATTGTCCACCAAAAGTGTGGACAAGTCCAGTGTTAATGAAAACAAAATTACAAGCTGCTTTGAACCATTATTCCCATCAAGACTACTGTGATTTCAGTGATTCAAAGGTGGTCTCCTGTATGCTGTAGAATTGGACCCACAATCTAGATAGCGGTATGCTTCCAGAGAATTCTGCGATGGATGTCCCAAGTAGGAGCTTTTCACTGTGGTCCTGAAAAAGATAAGAGGGAATTCAAAACTGCAGATAAGTCACAAGTTGACTTGGTCACACACTAAGGAGTGGAGTTACATTGATATTGGTAGGAGTGACCACACAGTCCTTGGAGATGGAAGTCCCATCTTCATACTGGGGGCATTCTCCATTCTGTTGTACGGCACCAGCATTGTGCTAAATAAAAGATAGATTCAGGAAAGATCTAGAAGCTCAAAACTGGGCATCCATGAAGCACTGTGGGCTCAGCAGAATTGTATTCAACCACAATCAGCAATCTCATAGCCTCTCATTCTACCATTACCATCAAGTCAGGGCACCAACCCTGCTTCAATGAAGAGTGTGGATGAGCATAAACAGAAAATGCTGGAAATACTAGATCAGACAGCATCTGTGGAAAGAGGAAGTTAGCATTTCAAATCAATTACTTTATCAGAACATGCTGGGAGCAGCACTGTACATGCCAAAAAAAGCTGCCAACCTTAAATGAAACTATTCAGGTGTACATGCTTGCTAATCAACAGATGTAGCACACTATAGACAAAGCTAAGCAATCTCTCAAACAACAGATCAGACCAAAGCTCTGCAGTCTTGTGAAAGGTGATACATAAATTTAAACCATCAACATGAGGTGGCAGCTCCACCAAGCCCCATATTCAAAAGACAGCAGAGTGGCATGGAAGTTGGGCTAAATGGCCTGTTTCTGTGTTGTATATCTTATTTTTGCCTAGTAAGGCTGAAGCATTCTCAACCACTTCAGCCAGAAGTGCCAAGTGGATGATCCATCTCAGCCTCCGCCACCTGCCGCCCGATATCCCAATCACACATGCCAGTCTTCAGCCAATTCAATCCACTCCACAAGCGTTAAGAAATGACTGGATAAAACAAAGACTCTACAGATACTGAAACAGTCCATGTCCATATTCAATAAGACCTGGACAATATCCAGGCTTGGGCTGATGAGTGGCAAGTAACACTCATGCCACAAGCGTCAGGCAATGGCCATCGCCAACAAGAAATAATCTAACCATCGCCCCTTGACATTCAATGGCATTACCATCACTGAATCTCCCACCAGCAACACCCTGGGGGGGCGGGGGGGGTTACCATTAACCAGGAACTGAACTGGACCAACCATATAAATCCTGTGGCTACAAGAGCAGGTCAGAGGCTAGGAATCCTGCAGCGAGTAACTCACCTCCTGACTCCTCAAAGCCTGTCCACCATCTACAAGGCACAAGTCAGGAGTGTGATGAAATACTCCCCACTTGCCTGGATGTGTGCAGCTCCAACAACACTCGAAGCCTGACATCACCCAGTACAACGCAGCCCTGCTTGATCAGCATCGCATCCACCACCTTAAACATTCACCGACTCTCTCCACCACCGACAGTGGTAGCAGCGAGTACCACGCACAAGATGCACTGCAGAAACTGACCAAAGTGCCTTTGACAGCACCTTTCAAACCTGTGACCACTACCATCTAGAAGTTAGAGGGCATGGGAACACCCACCACTTGCAAGCTCCCCTCCATATATATGGAAATATATCGCCGTTCCTTCACTGACTGGGTCCTGGAACTCTGGAACTCCCTCCCTAACAGCACTGTGGGTGTACCTACACCACATGGACTGCAGTGGTTCAAAAATGCAGCTCACCACCACCTTCTCAAGGGCAATTAGGGATGGCAATAAATGCTGGCCTAGCCAACGACATCCACATCCTGAGAAAGAATTAAATTTAAAACCAAAAAACAATGGGTCCCAACAGCTCCATAGTACTAAAGACTTGTACTGCAGAACTAGCCATGCCTCTTGGCAAGCTGTTCCAGTACAGCTACAACACTGGCATCTGCCTAGCAATGTGGGAAATTGCCCACGTTATATCCTGTCTACAAAAAGTGGGACAAATCCATTCTGGTCACTTACCACCCCAGTATACTCTTGATCAGCAGCAAGTGATGGAAGGTGTCAGACAGTGCTATCAAGCAGCACTTGCTCAGCAATAACCTGCTCACTGATGTCCAGTTTGGGTTCCACCAGGACCCTTGCACCACAACCCCAACCACCCCCCTGCCCCCCAAAAAAATCCTGGGGGTGACCTTCAAGACTTGAGCAGACCCAGCAACAAATACTGTGGCTACAAGAGCAGGTCAGAGGCTAGGATTCCTGCAGTGAGTAACTCATCTCCTGACTCCCCATAGCCTGTCCACCATCTACAAAGGCATAAGACGGGAGTGTGATGGAATACTTGCCACTTGCCTGCACAAATGCAGCTCCAACACTTGTTGGCAACCCATCCACCCAATGCACAGTGGCAACAGTGTATACCATCTGCAAGATGAACTGTAACACCTCAGCCAAGCTTCCTTAACAGCAGCTCCCACGCCTACTATCTTTACCACTTAGAACAAGGGCAGCAGGCCCAAGGGAACACCACCACTTCAAACTCACTACACCGACATGGGAAGAGATCGGCTGTTCCAACATCAGTGCTGCGTCAAGTCTGGAAATCCCCAGCCAATAGCATTGTGGGACTACCTCCTACATGCAGACTGAAGGGTTTTCAAGACTCACCATCCCCTCAAGGGCAATAAATTTGAGTGTAACACCCACATCCCTCTAATCAAAAAACAGATTAATTTACATAAGCATTTTATGGTGAGCCTAGTAAAATGTGTGCACATTAGGCATTCTCTTAACAGCTGGGGAAATTAAATGCAGTCATTTTAATATAAACCTTACAATTCATAATTCAAGACTTAAAAGAAACCAGGTATGGAAAGTGCTCACTGTGCACAAAAACATTTACTCAATCATTTGGCAGTACAGAACTTGAGCATTGCAGAAAAAGATTTTGTCGAAACTTTGCGCCTTGCATTCGTGAAAACAATCCGCAAGAAAATGCCAATATCAGGGGAAACAACATATTTATACTGTATGGAGAAGAGAGTGCCAAGTGGTTGGTAAGTGGGCTCTGATTGGTAGAAGTGTTGCCATGGAGAATGCATCAGTTGATGGTGACTGGCAGTTAACTGCCGAACCTTATTTGAAATTTAAACCAGGCAACTAGACTCCGATTGGTCAAGACATTACCCTGGGAAATGAACCAGTGAGTGGCTGTCACTTATTTTGTTTAGCTGAAACAGGCAGTGTGTACATGTTCTTTGTCTGCAAAGAACAGGGCCCTGTGTATTAATGTATGCAGTTTCCAGTACACGCAAATGCACCACACTGCGAGCCCAACTGACAATCTTAAATTGGTTGTCAGTGTAATTCTCAGCACACAGGCTTATTTAGCAAATGTTGTCCAATCGCAGAATCACATCTAATGTTGGACACTGTGTTTTGAATTTTGCATGTATGGGCTAGTCGAGTATGGTACCTTGTCCCTTCTATATGCAATAGGCATGTTTGATACGATCCATCAGTCTTTGGGATGTACAGCCTACATACCTAGCATCACACCGGCACTGAAACTCATATACCACATTATTCCTCATTTGTGAGATAGGCAGAAAGTCTTTTTGGATTGACAGCAGCATCCTGTTAGTGGTGAATACCACTTGTGTTGCTACTGCATAGTAGCAGTGTGAAATAGTTAGCTTCATCTGTTGTTCAAATTTGAGATACCCTGCCCTTCCAGGGTGATCTGAGGTAGACTGGGCATTTTTCAGTGCCTAAAGTGACGGCATGAGCTTGCGCGATATACAGCATGAAATGATCTGATCAGGGTAGCCATTATCCCGGAAGATGCCTTTGATGCCCCTATTTCAGCATCAAGCTTGCATGGTGAGCAAATGGCTCAGGCCCTATTTACGAGGTTGCTGATAAGGCCAATCTTATAGCGTGTGAAACTGCAAGAATCCCAACACGTATATTAACCAGTGAAGACAGGCTTGTGGAGAGAAACCCTAGCATTTCTCACCCAGTACGTCAAGGGAGGGAGGAGAGCTCATTTGACTGCTCCATTTCAAAAGGTGAATTTGCGCGCAGGATGGAGCCCATTAAGACGTGCAAGGAAATTGTTAAATGCAGCTGCAGATTTAAATATAGCAAACATATCATTCATATATTGGAAATATGCGAGGGGTAGGAGGTTAGGTGTCATTTCATTGAAGACATGTTTCTCAGAGCCCAACAAAGAGGGGATACCATGGCAACACCATCTATTTGGGCATACATGGTGTCATTAAAGCTGAAAACTGTGCGAGTAGCCGAGTTCATAAGTTCAAATGATAGTGCTGCAGCACAAATATCTATGGCTTCCTTAAATGGAACATTGGTGAATAGGCTGAGCACATGGACACAGCATTGCTATTGATATGCAAGCAGTTTGGCAATGCAATTAACACCACCACTAAACATGTAACAAATCTCTCAGACCATGCACTCTCAAAAGCGAGGAGTTTGTTCTTGCACATAGTTTCAATTTTGGTGTGCCTTCATCCTAAATCAAACGGGAAGAGGTATTTGTCGAGTTCAAACTCCTCTACGCAACAATCCCACCACAAACCAGCATCCACTGAAGAAGCCGAATCCTTGAAAGCGTGCCCTGCATACTGTGGGATTCTGAACAACCAGATTTTCACATGCAATGCAGGTGTCTTACAGCGTTGAGGCCTTAAGATCAACCTGGACATGCACATCAGTAACCCTGACAAAAAGGACGGAACCATAGAAAAAGGTCATGGCACAGAAAGGAGCCAGTCAGCCCATCATGTCTGCACCAGCCAAAAAAAAACTAGCTGCTCATTTAATCCCACTTTTCAGCACTCCAGGTGCAGAGAGGAACCTTTTAAATGAGTTGAGGGTTTCAGCCTCAACCACCAATTTAGGCAGTGAATCCCAGGCACCCACCACCCTCATGGAATAAAAAAGTAGGCAAGAAATTGGCTGAGTGATGGGAAAGTGATAACTGGTTGTTCTTCCAGACTGGAGGAAGGTTTGTAGTGGGGCTCCTCAGGGGTCAGCATTGGGACCCTTGCTCTTCCTGATATATATTAATGACCTAGATTGTGGTGTGCAGATGGTAAGAGATTTCAAAATTTGCAGATGAAATGAAGATTGGAAATGTTGTCAACTGTGATGGGGATAGTCTTGAACTTCAAAAGAACATAGATATGTTGGTAGATTGGGCAGACAAGTGATAGATGGAAAAGGACAATGCAGGTATAGACATCAGGGTGGAGGACTGTAAAATATTAGGAGGAAATTAACAGAGAGGAGAGGTACTAGTGGGTTTAGCAGCCTTAAAAGTGGATAAATCCACGGATCCAGATGAGATGTAACCCAGGCTGTTCAGGGAGGCAAGCAAGGAGATATTAGGGGCCCTGGCAGTAATTATCAAATCTTCTCTGGCTACAGGCGAGGTGCCAGAGGACTGCTGGACTGCTAACATTGTCCCATTATTAAAAAAGGGAGGAAGGGATAGACCAGGAAATTACAGGCCAGTCAGTCTAACCTCGGTGGTGGGGAAGTTACTAGAAAGAATTGAGGGACAGAATATATCTGCACTTGGAAAGACATGGATTAATCAGGGATAGTCAGCATGGATTTGTTAAGGGAAGGTCATGTTTGACAAATTTGATCGAATTTTTTTGAGGTGGTAACCAGGGGTGTTGATGAGGGTAATGCATTTGATGTGGTCTACATGGACTTTAGCAAGGCTTTTGATAAGGTCCCTCATGGCAGACTGGTTAACAAATCAAGAGCCCATGGGATCCAAGGCAAAGCGACACTTTGTATCCAAAATTGGCTGAGAGGCAGGAAGCAGAGGGTAAAAACAAAAAGCTACTGCGGATGCTGGAAATCCAAAACAAAAACAGAATTACCTGGAAAAACTCAGCGGGTCTGGCAGCATCGGTGGAGAAGAAAAGAGTTGACGTTTCAGGTCCACATGACCCTTCAACAGAACTGAAGTATAGCTAGGAGAGGGGTGAAATATAAGCTGGTTTAAGGTGGGGGGCGGGGGGAGAGAGAAGTTGGGGGGGCGGTGGTTGTGGGGACAAGCAAGCAGTGATAGGAGCAGATAACCAAAAGATGTCACAGACAAAAGGATCAAAGAGGTGTTAAAGGTGGTGATATTATCTAAGAAAAGTGCTAATTAAGAATGGATGGCAGGATACTCAAGGTACAGCTCTAGTGGGGGTGGGGTGGAAAGACTAACAAGGTATTAGTTGTAGATTTAAAAATAATGGAAATAGGTGGGAAAAGAAGAATCTATATAAATTATTGAAAAAAAAAGAAAAAAGGGAGGGGGAAGAAACGGGGTGGGATGGGGGGAGGGGGAGTTTAAGATCTAAAGTTGTTGAATTCAATATTCAGCCCGGAAGGCTGTAAAGTGCCTAGTCGGAAGATGAGGTGCTGTTCCTCCAGTTTGCGTTGGGCTTCACTAGAACAATGCAGCAAGCCAAGGACAGACATGTGGGCAAGAGAGCAGGGTGGAGTGTTAAAATGGCAAGCGACAGGGAGGTTTGGGTCTTTCTTACGGACAGACCGCAGGTGTTCTGCAAAGCAGTCACCCAGTTTGCGTTTGGTCTCTCCAATGTAGAGGAGACCGCATTGGGAGCAACGAATGCAGTAGACTAAGTTAGGGGAAATGCAAGTGAAATGCTGCTTCACTTGAAAGGAGTGTTTGGGCCCTTGGACGGTGAGGAGAGAGGAAGTGAAGGGGCAGGTGTTGCATCTTCTGCGTGGGCATGGGGAGGTGCCATAGGTGGTGGTTGAGGAGGAGGTGATGGAGGAGTGGACCAGGGTTTCCCGGAGGGAACGATCCCTACGGAATGCCGCCGGGGGGGGGTGAAGGGAAGATGTGTTTGGTGGTGGTATCATGCTGGAGTTGGCGGAAATGGCGGAGGATGATCCTTTGAATGCGAAGGCTGGTGGGGTGATAAGTGAGGACAAGGGGGACCCTATCATGTTTCTGGGAGGGAGGAGAAGGCGTGAGGGCGGATGCACGGGATATGGGCCGGACACGGTTGAGGGCCCTGTCAACGACCGTGGGTGGAAAACCTCGGTTAAGGAAGAAGGAGGACATGTCAGAGGAGCTGTTTTTGAAGGTGGCGTCATCAGAACAGATGCGACGGAGGCGAAGGAACTGAGAGAATGGGATGGAGTCCTTACAGGAAGCGGGGTGTGAGGAGCTGTAGTCGAGGTAGCTGTGGGAGTCGGTAGGCTTGTAATGGATATTGGTGGACAGTCTATCATCAGAAATTGAGACAGAGAGGTCAAGGAAGGGAAGGGAAGTGTCAGGGATGGGCCATGTGAAAATGACGGAGGGGTGGAGATTGGAAACAAAATTAATAAATTTTTCCAGGTCCAGACGAGAGCATGAAGCAGCACCGAAGTAATCATCGATGTACCGGAGAAAGAGTTGTGGGACATCGATGATTACTTCGGTGCTGCCTCATGCTCTCGTCTGGACCTGGAAAAATTTATTAATTTTGTTTCCAATCTCCACCCCTCCGTCATTTTCACATGGCCCATCCCTGACACTTCCCTTCCCTTCCTTGACCTCTCTGTCTCAATTTCTGATGATAGACTGTCCACCAATATCCATTACAAGCCTACCGACTCCCACAGCTACCTCGACTACAGCTCCTCACACCCCGCTTCCTGTAAGGACTCCATCCCATTCTCTCAGTTCCTTCGCCTCCGTCGCATCTGTTCTGATGACGCCACCTTCAAAAACAGCTCCTCTGACATGTCCTCCTTCTTCCTTAACCGAGGTTTTCCACCCACGGTCGTTGACAGGGCCCTCAACCGTGTCCGGCCCATATCCCGTGCATCCGCCCTCACGCCTTCTCCTCCCTCCCAGAAACATGATAGGGTCCCCCTTGTCCTCACTTATCACCCCACCAGCCTCCGCATTCAAAGGATCATCCTCCGCCATTTCCGCCAACTCCAGCATGATGCCACCACCAAACACATCTTCCCTTCACCCCCCCCCGGCGGCATTCCGTAGGGATCGTTCCCTCCGGGAAACCCTGGTCCACTCCTCCATCACCCCCTACTCCTCAACCACCACCTATGGCACCTCCCCATGCCCACGCAGAAGATGCAACACCTGCCCCTTCACTTCCTCTCTCCTCACCGTCCAAGGGCCCAAACACTCCTTTCAAGTGAAGCAGCATTTCACTTGCATTTCCCCTAACTTAGTCTACTGCATTCGTTGCTCCCAATGCGGTCTCCTCTACATTGGAGAGACCAAACGCAAACTGGGTGACCGCTTTGCAGAACACCTGCGGTCTGTCCGTAAGAAAGTCCCAAACCTCCCTGTCGCTTGCCATTTTAACACTCCACCCTGCTCTCTTGCCCACATGTCTGTCCTTGGCTTGCTGCATTGTTCTAGTGAAGCCCAACGCAAACTGGAGGAACAGCACCTCATCTTCCGACTAGGCACTTTACAGCCTTCCGGGCTGAATATTGAATTCAACAACTTTAGATCTTAAACTCCCCCTCCCCCCATCCCACCCCGTTTCTTCCCCCTCCCTTTTTTCTTTTTTTTTCAATAATTTATATAGATTCTTCTTTTCCCACCTATTTCCATTATTTTTAAATCTACAACTAATACCTTGTTAGTCTTTCCACCCCACCCCCACTAGAGCTGTACCTTGAGTATCCTGCCATCCATTCTTAATTAGCACTTTTCTTAGATAATATCACCACCTTTAACACCTCTTTGATCCTTTTGTCTGTGACATCTTTTGGTTATCTGCTCCTATCACTGCTTGCTTGTCCCCACAACCACCGCCCCCCCAACTTCTCTCTCCCCCCGCCCCCCACCTTAAACCAGCTTATATTTCACCCCTCTCCTAGCTATACTTCAGTTCTGTTGAAGGGTCATGTGGACCTGAAACGTCAACTCTTTTCTTCTCCACCGATGCTGCCAGACCTGCTGAGTTTTTCCAGGTAATTCTATTTTTGTTTAGGAAGCAGAGCGTGATGGTAGAGAGATGTTTCTGTTACTGGAAGTCTGTTTCCAGTGGGGTTCCGCAGGGCTCGGTGCTGGGGCCCTTGCTGTTTGTGCTGTACATAAACATAGGGGGTATGATCAAGAATTTTGCAGATGACATGAAAATTGGTAGGGTGGTAAATAGTGAGGAGGATACCCATAAACTGCAGGAGGATATCAATGGACTGGTCAGGCGGGCAGAGCAGTGGCAAATGGAATTCAACCTGGAAAAGAGAGAGGTAATGCACTTGGGGGAGGGCTAACAAGGCAAGGGAATACACTATGAATGGTAGGAGCCTGGAAAGTACTGAAGATCAGAGGGACCTTGGTGTGCATATCCACAGATCCCTGAAGGCAGCAGGGCAGGTAGATAAGGTGGTTAAGAAGGCATATGGGATACTTGTATTCTATGCCTTGGCTAATAAAGGCAAGAGCAGGGAGGTTATGATGGAACTGTACAAGATGCTGGTTAGGTCACAACTGGAGTTCTATTCTGGTGCAGTTCTGGTCACCACATTATGGTGAGGATGTGATTGCACTGGAGAGGGTGCAGAGGAGATTTACCAGGATGCTGCCTGGGCTGGAGGGTTTGAGCTATGAGGAAAAATTGGATAGGCTGGGGTTGTTTTCCTTGGAGCAGCAAAGGTTGAGAGGGGACCTGATAGGAAGTCTATAAGATTATGAGGGGCATAGATAGGGTGGATAGGAAGGCACTTTTTCCATCAGTAGAGGGGTCAATAACCAGGGGGCATAGATTTAAGGTAAGGAGGTAGAAGGATAAGAGGGGAGCTGAGGAGAAATCTTTTCATTCAGAGGGTGGTGGGAGTCTGGAACTCACTGCCTGAAAGGGTGGTCAAGTCTGAAACTCTCATAACAATTTAGCATTTAGGTATTCACTTGTGTTGACATAGCCTCCAGGGCTATGGGCCAAGTGCTGGAAAATGGGATTAGTGTAGTCAGATCTTTGTTGACTGTCACAGACACGATGGGCCGAATGGCCTCCTTCTGTCCAACATTCTATTAGCTTGCCCAATTACTTGCTGTACCTGCATACGAGCCTTGTGATTCATGCACTAGGACATCTAGATCTCTGAATCTCAGAGCTCTGCAATCTCTCACCATTTAGATAATATGCTGCTTCTTTATTCTTCCTGCCAAAATGGACAATTTCACATTTGCCCACATTATACTCCATTTGCCAGGTCTTTGCACACTCACTTTAACCTATCTATATACTTTGTAGCCTTCTTACATCTTCACAATTTACTTTCCTACCTACCTCCAGCAAAATTTACCAACCGTACCCTCTGTCCCTTCATCCACGTCATAAATATAAATTGTAAACAGTTGAGGCCCCAGCACTGACCCCTGTGACACAGCACTTTTCTTCTATTCATTCATGGGACATGGGCATCACTGACTGGGCCAGCATTTATTGCCCATCCCTAATTGCCCTGGAGAAGGTGGTGGTGAGCTGCCTTCTTGAACCAATGCAGATCATGTGTTGTAGGTACACCCACAGTGGTGTTAGGGAGGGAGTTCCAGGATTTTGACCCAGCAACAGTGAAGGAACAGTGATATATTTCCAAGTCAGGATGGTGAGGCTTGGAGGGGAACTTCCAGGTGGTGGTGTTCTCATCTATCTGCTGCCCTTGTCCTTCTAGATGGTAGCAGTCATGGGTTTGGAAGGTGCTGTCTAAGCAGCCTTGGTGAATTCCTGCAGTGCATCTTGTAGATGGTACACACTGCTGCTACTGTGCATCAGTGGTGGAGGGAGTGAATGTTAGTGGATGTGGTGCCAATCAAGCAGGGCTGCTTTGTCCCGGATGGTGTCAAGCTGAGCGTTGTTGGAGCTGCACTTACCCAGGCAAGTGGAGAGTATTCCATCACACTGGCTTGTGCCTTGTAGATGGTGGACAGGCTTTGGAGAGTCAGGTGGTGAGTTACTCGCTGCAGGATTCCAAGCCTCTGATCTGCTCTTGTAGCCACAGTATTTATATGGCTAGTCCAGTTCAGTTTCCAGTCAATGGTAAGCCCCAGGATGTTTACAGTGGGGAATTCAGCAATGGTAATGCCATTGAAATGTCAAGGGGTGATGGTTAGATTCTCTCTTGTTGGAGATGGTCATTGCCTGGCACTTGTGGGGCATGAATGTCACTTGCCACTCATCAGCGCAAGCCTGGATATTGTCCAGGTCTTGCTTCATTTGGACATGGGCTGCTTCAGTATTGGAGGACCGCACAATGTTCAGCACCATTTGCTAATAAATCAGCGAACATCCATGCTTCTGAACTTATGATGGAAGGAAGGTCATTAATGAAACAGCTGAAGATAGTTGGGTCTAGGACACTACTTGTTACATCCCAACAACCAGAAAGAGGCCAGTTCATGGCTACCCTCTTTCCTGTTAGCTCACCAATCTTCTATCCATGCCAATACGTTACCCCCTGCACCATGAAAATTTTATTTCCCACAGTAAACTTTGATGTGGCACCTTACCAAAAGGCCTTCTGGAAATCCAAGTACAGTACATCCACCAGGTCCCCTTTAACCACAGCACGTGACTCCTTCAAAGAACTCCAAACCTGATGGACAATTGCAGAGGCTGACACTCCTGGCCCCTGGATCTCCTTACCTGCCTCACTCACAGTTGCAGCCTCCTTTCCCTGGCCACCTTCCAAATCAGAAGACCCTATCTTAAGGGGTGCGACTGCCTCCTGGCACAACACATCCAGGTAACTCTCCCCACTCCCTGACATGAGTGTCTGCAGCTCAGCCTCCAGCTCAATGATTTGAGCCGAAGCTCCTCAAAAGGGCAAACACTTACTGCAGATGTGTTTGGCCTGGATCACACTGGCATCTGGGAGCTCCCACATGTCCTGCAATCTTTATGTGCTTTAATTACTTAGTATTCAATTATTTTATGTATTTATAAATTTTACCAATTTCTTATACTATTTTGAACCTTAAGAATAGGACACTCACCAGATACTTACCAAACAGCTAGCTACTTCCTTTGTAGTAAAGAACCAATTCCTGCAGGATCAAAAATAATTACAAAAAAACTAAAGCATGGGTAGCTCCCTCCACTCCTCACTAAACTCTCACTTTGTTGATGTCACAATGTTTGAATTTATATGTTCTGAAGCAAAGGGACTGAGCCCAGGTACAGGATAAGCCTGTTTCCTGAATAACTATTTCAGCTTCTACCCATTGGCAGCAGCTCTCTCCCTGTTTAGGCCCTTGGATGGGACTTAGAACTTAAACAGCACTTGCAGTTAATGTTAAATCTATACAATTAGTTTTTTAGAAAGCAATTTAAGATTTCCTCAACTCACCAATACACTTTCTGTTGAGGTAGTCTCAGAGGGCACAGGTTCAGAAATAATTAACAAAAGGAGTAAATGTGATGGGAGGACAATTTTTTTTCACCCAGAGGGTTGTTGGAGTCTGGAACCAACTCTGAGGAGGGTGGTGGAGCCAGGTTCAATCGAGGTATTCAAAAAGGGAATTGAATTGCTATCTGAAAAGAACATGCAAGATTACAGGAATAAGGCAGGGGAGTGGGACTAGGTAGAATGCTCTTTCAGAGAGCCAGTGCAGGTTCAATGGGCTGAATGGCCTCCTTCTGCACTGTAAAGATTCTGCGAATCTGTGAACCTGGGCAATTGGAGAAAATGCATCAAGGTGAATTATATTTACACCCAAGAGCAGTTTTAGGTAGGAGGATTCCGTGGCTTAATTTAGCAGGTTTTATTGGCTATGCTGCACACCTCAAACTTTGCTTCTGAACACTTACAAATTTTGCCATTAACTTGGACTTCTCAACAGGCCACCAACAAGATCTGGCACTGGGTGAAACTAAAAGAGTTGCTATTTTCTTTATTCTTTGTGGGATGGGGAAAATCACTGGCTAGGCTAGTATTCATTGCCCTCGAGAAAGTGGTGGTGGTGGTGAGCAGCTCTGAACTGCTGCAGTCCATGTGGTGCAAGTACACAATAGTGCTGTTAGGAAGGGAGTTCCAGGATTTTGAGTGTAATTTGGAAGGTGCTGTCCAAAGAGGCTTGGTGAATTGATATCCCACTAAAGCAACATCAATGGTCATCTACTTGGCCCCTAGACACTTTGTATAGAATATGATGTGGGAGAGTGAAGTTTAAATCAAAGTAAAAGAGGGATGGCATAAAACAGATCAAGTACCTGGTTTATAGCTATGGAACAAGGGCATTTGGCAGTACTCCTGTCACAAGTGCTAGAATGCCTTTGACAGATCAGTATAGATAGAGCTTGTTGATTTATTTGTACTTTGGCATTCAACCATTTTGTAAAGAGATTGAAGTGAAATGCTGAGTGGCACACTGGGACATCAACTTCATATATAACCCCCAAAAGCAAGGAGAAGCCTATGGGGAACACTTGTTACTCAAAGTACTCCCTCATCTTTTGTGAAAAGATATATTCAAAGAAAGACTGCCTGGATGAGTGCAGTTCCAAAAACATTTAGAAGCTCAATACCATCCAGGACAAAACAGCCCGCTTGATCAGCACCCCATCACCACCTTAAATACTCACTCTCTCCACCACCAACCCACAGTGGCGTATGTACAAAATGGACTGCAGCCATCAAGGCTCCTTCAACAGCACCTTCCAAACCTGTGACCTCTACCACCTAGGACAAAAGGCAGGACAAATGGGAACACCATCACCTGCAAGACCCTCTCCAAGCCACACACCATCCTGACTTGGAAATATAATCACTGTTCCTTCACTTGTCATTGGGTCAAAACCCTGGAACTCCCTAACAGCACTGTGGGTGTATCTGCAGCAGCTCATTATTACCTTGTCGAGGATAATTATGGATGGGCAACAAATGCCAGGAAGAGAAATTTCCAGTTAGTATACACAAATCAGCTCAGTTGCCACATTAATTTTATTAATTAGTGCACTGAAATTATTTGGCATGGAGAGGGTCTCTGAAGCAAGTGCTAACCAGACTGGTAGCTATTTGCTGTCCAAATCAAAAATACTGCTGGTTAAACCGCTCCGTGCTCAGGCAGCATTGGACTTCACCTGAAGTAAGTTACATATTAAGTCAGAAACTATACACATCACACTAGCCAACAAAAAAGTGTAAATGAAGCACTTTTGTACTCTGTCTCATACATTGCTAGAAACACTGCATTTTAGAATTACTATTACCAGGTAATCTGGAAACTTAATAGAACTCACTTGCAGACATGAAATCTGACCTGAGCAGATTCACCGTGTCACTTAAAAAATGTTCTAATAAATGTCTGCTCCTTGGCTACCTTTGACCAACCATTCTAGAGTCTAAAATTTAAAAAAAGCAGCAAAATGGGATTGAAGTATGGCGAGCCCCTTTTATTGGGAAATATCAGATTTTAATTTTAAAATCTTAGAACAGAATTAATTTTAAATATGCCTTCAGAACATTTTTACAAAAACCATTCTGCACTTTTAAAAATAAAGTCTCTGTTCCAACCAGTGAAATACATTTTAAAAAGGACTTACTGCAAGAAGACAACAATATTGTGGACCTTGATTGATGGCATTGTGCAAAAGGTACTGTGGGGAAAAAAGAAACTGCTTTAGTCAATATGTCAAAAAGTCATCACTGCATTTTCCTTTCAGCATGGTAACTGGAAGTAATGGAGAGAGTAAAACATTAGTTACAGCAGCAGCACAGCTCATCTAACAAGTTTTGATTTACAGTTGAATGTAGCTCAATGCCCTCATAAGTAAAAGTGATTAAGTACGCCAGTATACATCTAGTCCATCTAACTTCAAGCACAAGAGTAATGCACTGCAATTAGAAAACTAGGAAATAGAAAAATTCAGGAGGATGGGCAAGTTAGAGTCAAAAAACAAATGGCAGGAGTAGTTCAGAAAAAAAAGTGTAGAATCTGGGAGGGGAAGAGGAATGGGCAGGGAAAGTAGTGTTTTTCAAAATTCAGAACAGAATTGGAAAAGCGAAATTTGTTCTCACTGACCAGCAAAAATTAAGAGGGCACAGACTTAGAAGATTAACTAGAAAAATAAAGTTAGAATTCCTCCCATTTCCAAGGAGGAAAAGACCAAAATACTACAGTAGTTAAAAAGAGGAAAATTGGATTAAGTAATTGGGGGAAAAGGGAATAAAAAAAAATTTGAAGTGGGAATCAGTAGGTTTTTTTTTTTAAATGTATAACATTGTTAATGGGTCTCTGTGGTCTAAGTGCTCAGGTCCCAAGAATGGCAACAACATGCACCATGCCATGATTTACATTATGACCTGCACCACACTGGCAGTGGGTTCACATACAATTAGATGATATAGTGTTAGGCTCATGTTGGGTGATCTTGGCAAATCCAGGCAGTGGAGCAAGAGAGAAAAATGTTTAAATTATACTTTTTCCCCCTCAAGGTGTACATCTAAAGTACCATCAGTATCCACTTTATCCCAACGATCTCCAAAACATTTAATTTCTTAATCAAAGTCCTATTTATTTGCACAAATGTAATTTTGGCAATACATCTACAACATTAGACAGTGGCCAATTACCACCAACCTTGCACCAAAACACCTAGTCCCAAACTATAGGCACTTCAGATTTAATATTAGAAACCTTTAACATGCACACAAGCCAAGGGGAGAAAAATGAATGAATTTCATTTTCTTCAATAGAAAAGCATAATGTATTATGTATGGCAGACAAATTCTCACATCTCCAACATTCCACCCCACCCCCAGTGACGTGCAGCAACAAATGGAGTAGCTTCAGCAGCTTTCATTTGAGAAATGTTAGAGCTACAAACAGCTTCAAGAAAAAAATTGAACCAGTTGATTTTTTTTTAAAAAAAAAAGAAACTTTTCATGGGATGTGAGCATCACCAACAAGACCAGCATTTGTTGCCCATCCCCAATTGCCCTCAAGGTGTTGAGCCACCTTCTTGAACCACTACAGCCCATAGTGCTATTAGCAAAGGAGTTCCAGGATTTAGACCCAGTGACAGTGAAAGAATAGCGATATAGTTCAAGTCAGGATGGTGGGGGGCTTGGAGGGGAACTTGCAGGTGGTGGTGTTCCCATCTATCTGCTGCCCTTGTCCTACTAAGTGGTAGAGGTTACAGGTTTGAAAAGGTGCTAGCAGAGGCTTGATGAGTTGCTGCAGTGCATCTTGTATATGTAGGCATCAGTGGCAGAGGCAGTGAATGTTTAAGGTGGTTGATGGGGTACTGATAAAGCTAGCTGCTTTGTCTTGCTGATGTCAAGCTTCCTTGAGCTGCACACATCTAGGCAAGAGAGTGTTCCATCACACTTCTGACTTGTGATGATAGACAGGCTTGGGGTCAGCAGGGAGTTACTCACCACAGAATTCCTAGCTTTCGACCTGCACTTGTAGCCATGGTACTTAAAAGGTTAGTCTGGTTAAGTTATGGTCAATGACGTAGAGTAATGGGTTAATAAGACTATGATAATAATGATTCAATTGTGACATCAGTAGTCAGATGACCAAGTGGCTCCAAGAGAGACTATTCTGCACCCAGCTGTCTTGAATACTAGTGCTTACCCAGAGGTCTTTGTAAATAAATTATTTGAAGTTTTTCATAGGGAAATAAAGCCTCAGAGTACTTAGGCGAAGGCAACATGGTATTAGTAAAACCTCACTAAAGCCCAGCAACATCAACACAAACAGCAACCCCCAGCATGTAGTGCATTGTTCAAGCTGCATTTTTATTTCAATATGCAAATAACATTTTCAAACTAGAGCTCTTAGAAGATGTTTTGTCATTTAATCATAGAACAGGCAACGACTAGTATCCAAAAATTCAATTGCAGCACAAATTTACTGAATAAATAGTGATTAGCACACCATAATGCTGCTGGCATTTAGGACACCAAAACATAGAGGAAAAACTTACTATACATATTCTAGAGGTCCACTAAATTCCATTCGAACAGTGTAGTTCACCTGAAAAAAATTCAGAAACAATTAACTGCAATTTGAATGCTATTTGAAAAGCTGATGCAGCAAGTTGAATATTATTTTCACTTCTGATGCTAGGCTTGAAATCTAACCTCGAGCAACCAGTTGAAAATCTTCCTCACCAGCTACTAGGGTGCTGTGTGAACACAGCTGGTCCAGCCAAATCCAGTTCCAAAGAGGCACAAACCTCTAGCATTAACTGGAAACCAAAAAGATTTCCTGGAACGATCTATAACCTGTCTCTAGTTATCCATAGTTGATGGCCCCCGGTTTGCTATTTTTTTTCCCTTTGCGCAAAGGTATAAAGACTGCTTAAGTTGCAAGAGTCACAATATGGGTACAGAGCATCTACATAACCAAGAGCACAAGAATGTGAAAAGGGAAGGCAAAATATGATGTGCAGTACAAGTACCTGTTTCTCACTTAGAGGTGGTATAACAGAAATGTTGTTCAGCTGCTTTGTTCCAATCACAGTTTTCATGTACTGGACCTGGCAGGTGAGTGAATCCACAGAAACAGTATAAAAATTGGAATTGCTAATGTTGAGGGTACTCTGAAATACAACAAAAAACACTGGGTTTCATATCAGAGAAGACTCTTGCCAATGGTTAAATATTCCAAACTAACAGCAGTAAAAGTGGTGGAAACATCATTTCCACTACTTTCTCTGCTGCTGGAGACCCACTTACCCTGATCTCAGTACTTGGGTTATCACTTTTACTAGCAATTAGCATGGTGTTTTGCAATAAGCAGAGTGTTCAGAATCACACCCTGGGAGAAAGTAGAGAGAAAAATAAAAGGTGGGAAGTGCAACTTCAAAAAAGGTACGTTCCTCCCTCATTAAAATTTCCCAAACTGGGAAAGATCAGAGGCTGGGATCATATTTAAATCATGATCAACTGTGAAATTTTTGACCATTAGGCCAAGCAGGGACTCTTCCCACAGGCTCTGCAAGGGATCCTTGGGCTTCTCCCACACCAACAGTGTTCACTGAAGCTCTTGCCCAGCACAGTTGCCTCAGCTCCAAAGTTTCCAAAGGCTCCTCCCTCCTCCCTGATGTCAGTAGCCTGGTCAGCTTCAGACAGACTGTCCTGCAACATTTAAATAGGGTCCTGCCCTCATGTCAATCTCTTGGTGGGGGTTTCCCCTCCCTCCAATTAAAAGCAAGGTCCCAGCTTGTTTGTTCAGGTAAAGGTCCTACTTAAACACAAAATGAAGGTAAACAAGGTTATTTCTCCCACTTGCTCCTTATAGATCTTATGTGCAAACTGGCTGCAGCATTGAACCATTGAAAAGTTACAGCACAGAAGGCAGCCATTCGGCCCATCTTGTCCATGCCAGCCTGTGGACACCCAGGTGCCCTTTCTAATCCCACCTTCCTGCACCCGACCCATAGCCCTGCAGCCTACAGCACTTAAGGTGCAGATCCAGGTACTTTTTAGACCAAAAAAAGTCAAAAAATACTCAAATTAGTTGTGCAGCACTTTGGGAGGCTATGAAAGGTGTTATTAAAAGTTGGCAAACTCAGCCTGAGATCATGGATAGTCAAAAGCAATGCAACTATTAATTACCATCTTAAATGTTGACTGATCCATAGAAAAGTAACTTTGCAGATTTTTATTCGGTGGGGTACAAAGCAGTAATGCATTTCTCCAAATAAGTTGAAGTTTTGCACTGGTAATTATATACTTATATGCTATGCACATCAGTAAAAAGCTTGCTCTGAAGCAATGACATCATGTCATTTTCAAGCAGATCCAACATAGTTTGGCCAAATGGATTAGAAATAAAGCAGACAGTATTGGCATAGCACAATACCATTTGAATATTGAAAAACCATTTGCAGTCTGGTTACCCAGGCTATTGCTGGGTTACATTAAATGTAACCTGTACTTTTACAGTAAAAATTTTAAGAAGGTTATACAAGATAAAACCCCATTAGAAAGAATTGACTCGTGCGCTGTAGCCAATCTGCCAGACGTGTCCTTATCCACTTGCTATCACAAGAGCAATTCAGCCATCCGATTCCCCCATCCTCTTCCCCCCTAACCCTGCCAATTTATCTTCAGGTGCATATCCAATTCCCTTTTGAAAGCCACAACTGAATCTGCCTCCACCAACCCCTCAGGTAGCGCATTCCTGTTTTAACAAACAAACAAACAGTCTCATTTTGCCAATCACCTTAAATCTCTCCCCTCTGGTTCTCAACCTCTCTACCAAAGGAAACAGTTACTCAGTCTAAACTTTGATTTTAAAGTCTATCAAATTTCTTCTTTAAGGAGAGCAAGCCTAGCTTCTCCAATCTACGCTCATAACTGAAATCCCTCATCTCTGGAATAATTCTTAATCTTTTCTGCACCCTCACTGATGCCTTCACATCCTTCCTAAAGTGCGGTGCCCTGAATTAGACACATACTCCAATGGAGAAACCATTGCATTTTTCTTTTCAAAAGTTTACCATAACTTTCTTGTTTTCATATTCTATGCTTCCATTTATAAAGCCCAGGATCCCATTGCTTAGGGGAAAGGTACTATGAAAATTGGACCCAAAGACAGACAAGCTCCTAGCACCAGATGGCCTGCATCCTAGGGTCTGAAAAAAAGTGGCTGCAAAGACAGTAGAGGCATTAGTTATAATCTTCCAATATTCCTTAGATTCTGGAAGGGTCCCAGCAGATTGGAAAACAACAAACATAACACCTCTATTCAAGAAAGGAGGGAGACAGAAAGTAGTAAGCTATAGGCCCAGTTAGCCTAACACTGGTCATTGGGAAAATGCTAGAAAAATCATAACGGGATCAGGTAGAGTCAACAATGTAGCATCAGCATGGTTTTGTTAAAGGGAAAGAGTGTTTAACTAATTTAGAGTCCTTTGGAGGAAGTAACAAGCAAGGTGGATAAAGGGGAACCTGTAGACGTGGTGTACTTGGATTTCCAAAAGGCATTTGAAAGGAGCACATGGTATAGGGAGCAACATTCTAACATGGATAAAGGAATGGTTAGCTAAAAGGTAACAAAGTAAAAATGGATTGTTTTAAGTTGACGAGCTGTAAATAGTGGAGTACCACAAGGATCAGTGCTGGGGCCTCAACTATTTACAATCTATATTTTCATGACTTGGATGAAAGGACCAAGGGTATTGTAGCTAAATTTGCAGATGACTCCAAGTTAGGTAGGAAAGCAAGTTGTCATGAGGAGGTAAAAGAGGCCACAAAGATATAGATAACTTAAGCAAGTGGGCAAAAATTTGGCAGATGGAGTAAAACATGGGGAAATGTGAACTTGTCCACTTTGGCAGGATACTACTAAAATGGAGAGCGACTGCAGAACTCCGCAATACAGAGGGATCTGGGCGTCCTGGCACATGAATCACAAAAAGTTAGCATGCAAGCAAATGAATGTTGGTGTTTATTACAAGAGGAATAGAATATACAAGTAGGGAAGGTTTACTGCAGTTGTACAGGGCCTTAGTGAGACCACAGCTGGAGTAGTGCATACAGCTTGGATATCCTTTTCCAAATAAGGAGACAATTACATAGAAGCAGTTCAGAGAAGGCTCACTCAGCTCATTCCTGGGATGAAGGGGTTATCTTGGGGAAAGGTTGAACAGGTGGGGCCTGTACCCATTGGAGTTAAGAATGAGAGGTGATCTTACCAAAAGAGAATTCTGAGGGAAATAAACAGGGTGGATGCAGAGAGGATGTTTCTTCATGAGAGACACTAGAACTATGGGACAGCTTAAATGGGAGACCCCTTATTTTTAAAGACATGAGTTTTTTTTTCTCCAAGGGTCATTAGTCTGTGGAATTCTCCTCCCCAAAAAGCAGCAAGGCTGGGTCATTGCATTTATTCAAGGCCGAGTTAGTTGGATTTTTGATAGACAAGGGAGTCATTTATGGGGGCAGACAGGAAAGGAGTTGAGACCACAATCAGATCAGCCACAATCTTAACAAATGGTGGAGCAGGCATTAAGGGCTGAATGGCCTACTCCTGCTCCCAAGTCTTATGTTCCTAACCAGTCTGCCCTACCACCTTGAATGATTTGTGCACATATACCCCAAGGTGTCTCATCATCCCTTAGAACTGTATCGTTTAAATTTATGTTGCCTCTCTTCTTTCTTCCTACTAAAATACATCACTGCACATTCATCTGCATTATATTATTTCATCTGCCACTAGTCTGCCCATTCCACCAACCTGTATACATTACAATGGTGACAGCAGGTCAAAAACGCAAATTCTTTCACTGAAGTGCTTTGGACCTTTTAAAGATGTGAAAAGGTGCAAATAAAAAAAGGTGTTTATCAAGTTCCTTGATGCTGGAAAATAATTTTTATTGTAGCATGCTCAACATTCTTTTTGCACCCCCCCAAACATCTTATTCCTTATAGTCCTTCCAGATTTCTACCACATCCCATTTTCTGTGTAGGGTTTGCTCTGCTCCTTACTCAACCGAGTTATTGACCCATTTTGGGCAATTCAAAGTCGAATCCCTGATTCACCAGAACATTTCCTATGAGAAATCCAAATACTGACAAAAGACAAGAGTCCCAAATAGGTATTTTCAAATATAAAAATTACATCTCTTCACATCAGCAAATGGCCAAGAGTTCAACTGGCAGCATACCCATTAAAAACAGGACTACTAACAATTTAAATTAACTATGAGGCCCATCTTAAATCATAACATACAGCATACTTAGGGCCCAAACAGACAAGGTTATAATGTATCAATGGGCATTTGAAATAAAAACTGAGGTGCAGGTTATATCATTTTAAGAAGGGTATTAGATCAGAGATAAACAAGGGTATGTGGAAAGGATAGGAATATGGCTCAAAATGAATAACCGAAAGCATTACCAAATACAAGTGTTTCAATATATTAAGAGAAGTTCATTACTGTCATGTCAATGAAGACTCTGGAGTTATTGTGGTCAAATTTCACTATAACCACTCTGATTCCATCATCGTTCACAACCACTGACCGAGGGAACAAGAAGAATACAACCAGTCCGGACACGAACAGGCACAGGAATATGGATAAGAAGACGTACAATTTCCTGTAAATACAAGAGACGACATTGGTTTATGCAATAAAGTTTTAAAAGGTTTCCATTACACAACGGTAAAAGCAAAATACTGTGGATGCTGGAACAAAAAATACACTTCTCTTCAGCTCTGAAGAAGGGTCATATGGACTCAAAACGTTAACTCTGTTTCTCACTCCACAGATGCTGCTAGACCTGCTGAGCTTTTCCAGCATTTTCTGTTTTTGTTCCATTATACGGTACTCTCTTCAAACCTAGTTCATGTCTCCAGAAGGGATATTTAAATCCACTTATTTCAAAGCATCATCTACAAGCTCAGCATCACTGGTCAGCTATACAATTATCAGTTTTTGTCTAGAGCAGGAAAACAGGCACGAGATGCTTAAAAAGGCAAATTCCATTTACTGAACCTAGAAGATGCAATTTAAATTAGTCTTCTTCCTGCAGAAGAGTTATTTCATTCCTTTAAGACAAAGTGAATTATCCAAAACGGCCTTGTTTAATGCATTCATGCACTCAACACGGGAAGAGAACCAGGACCACTATCCAGCACGAACTACTTAAACCACATACTTGTATTTCCCTGAAAATTCTAGACATCAGGCAACTGGCCAAACAGACTTGGAAACCACCAAAACAGCTTCATACAAATCCAAGTTGTTCACTTGACATTCAAAGTGCGTCACAGTCTCCAGTCAACTTTCAGGGAAAAATCCCAGTCGATTAGTTATTCTCATTTCAGCAAAATGTCACCATTTCAGTATCATCCTTCTCCAAGAAGGACCACCTCTGCCAAACCTTTTCCTCTCTAATACCAGATGAAACTGAAGATCATCCATGCAGCTGCTTCAGTTACCAATATCATGTCTTCTTTTCATACACCATCTCTTCCTAATCACTAACTTTCCACTTATGCCCCCTCACCCCAGCCTGTACACCACCTTCTCAAAGCTCACATCTTTCACAAAATAAACACCTCTTGCTCTTCAATCCTCTTTCCAAACCCCTGTTCTCTTCACAGGGCTCCTTCACAGACAAATCCCTCAAAACAAAAAGCACAGTCACCCCCTCTTCTCCGGCCAAACTAACATTCAAGATTCATCCACTTCCCTTTCCTTAAAGGAATTTCTAGTCAAGGTAGTTCTTCTGAATTGCCTCCCAACCCGGTGCTAGCTGATCACTCAGTTCAGTTACTGCATTCCCAATGCAACTAAATATTAGTCTATCCTTCAATGATTTATTTCAACATCTGCCATAAAATATCAACTTTTCCAAAATATCCCTCCTTCTGATCTCACTGCATTGTACGCTCTTCATGCCTCCAAATCCAGTCTTCTTTAAAATGCAACCTCCCAACCATCATCCTACAATTCATAACAAAGTCTTCACTGTTTCCATGCATTTTATGAACCCTCCATATCCTTAAAAAAAAGCACCTTTGCCTCATTTCCTTGCCCCACCTTTAAAGCCAGCCTCAAAAACTACCAACTCAACTGTAATCTCCCTTGTGCTGAGTATTTTTATGCTTCTCAAAACACCGTGGAATATTATTCTACATTATGGGGCTGTTAAAAATAAAGCTTGTTATTATTGAATGCTACCATCATTCATATCTACTGCTAGCTAATCACAGGATTGTATTAACTAAGCTCACAGGACACATTTATCCAACGCAATGAATTACTACAAAAGGCACTATAACAGTTAGCAACCAAATATCACAGTGAAGAACCATACAAATAGACAAGTTCCCATTAAAAAAATACTTAAAGCTTTGAATGGGACTAGAGCATGAAATTAGTGCAGTTTCTAGTTTGTTCTCAGCTGACTCTAATTCTACCATATTGCTATAACTTGGATGTGGAGAGAAAGTTTGTAGTACTGCTACTTTCAACCCTTCAGACAGACTGGAAGCAGAGTAAAATGTAATGGCGACATAAAATTTACAAGCTACTTTAATGGGAGCAAAGACTTACGTTCTTTGTGGCTGCAGCCTCTGGTCACTGTATGGGATCAGGGCCACCAATTCATTTATCTGCCCTGTAAAACAAAGGAAATATAAGAGCTTAATAAGTTCAACTTATAACATTATTGGAAGAGGACAAACCAAGAAATTGCCAGCTGAATTACCCACAATCATTAACATGTCTCCTGCAATTTATAGCTTAGTGTGCGGAGGATGCACTAGAGGAGGAAACTGTAGCAACTCTGGCACAAATCTTCCAGAAATCGAATACTGGAATGATGTCTGGGATTGGAGAAAGGCAGATATTACTACTATTTAATGTGAATGTTTCAACTTTTCCCCATTGCTTAAAACTTGTCTAGCTCCTGACATCACCCACAAGAACAAGATTCTGTAACACATGCCATCCTACATTTTATCATGTGCAGAGGCTATTCAAAAAAAATATTGCAGTTCCATTATCAGGATAGTATGATTTAAAAAGTGCTTTGCGGCAATTGTTCCCCTCAACAATTTCTCCCTTTTATTATGTCTAGCATGGAACAAAAAACCACCCAGAATTGCTCCTTGCAACTTGTGTCAAATAATTTCCATTGTTTCAGATGTGTCAGGGAAAGAGTGACAAATTACTGATGAACATCTCAAATGGTCAGTGCTGTACAGGGAAAGGGAGACTTCCTTTTTTGATTGCATTAGTATAAAACAACTCCATGGAAAAAAAAAGACTAGACAATTGTACCCAGAGCAGGTCTTCATTTGAAGGAGCTTAATCCACCAGAAGTTTTTTTTTTTAAAATTCACTCATGGGATGTGGGCTTCGCTGGCTGGGCCAGCATTTATTACCCATCCCTAACGGCCCTCGAGAAGGTGGTGGTGAGCTGCCCTCTCGAACCGTTGCAGCCCATGTGGTGTAGGTACACCCACAGTGCTGTTAGGAAGGGAGCTCCAGGGTTTTGACCCAGCGACAGTGAAGGAACGACGATATATTTCCAAGTCAGGATGGTGAGTGACTTGGAGGGGAACTTCCAGGGTGGCGTTCCCACTTGTCTGTTGCCCTCGTCCTTCTAGATGGTGGCAGTTGTGGGCTCAGAAGGTGCTAAGGAGCCTTGGTGAATTCCTGAAGTGCATCTTGTAGATGGTACACACTGCTGCCCCTGTGCACTCCCTGTGGAGGGAGTGAATGTTTGTGGATGGAGTGCCAATCAAGCAGGCTGCTTTGTCCTGTACGGTGTCAAGCTTCAGTGTTGTGGGAGCTGCACTCATCTAGGCAAGTGGAGTGTTCCATCACACTCCTGACTTGTGCCTTGTAGATGGACAGGCTTTGGATTCAGGAGGTAAGTTACTCGCCACAGTATTCCTAGTCTCTGACCTGCTCTTGTAGCCACAGTATTTATATAGCTAGTCCAGTTCAGTTTCTGGTCAACTGTAACCCACAGGATGCTGCTAGTGGGGGATTCAGTGATGGTAATGCCACTGAATGTCAAGGGGCGATGATTAGATTCTCACTTGTATGGTGTAAATGACCATCTCCAACAATGCCAGGTAATGTTACTTGCCACTTGTCAGTCCAAACCTGGATATTGTCAAGGTCTTGCTGCACTTGGATATGGGACTGCTTCAGTATCTGAGTCATTGCGAATGGTGCTGAACATTGCACAGTGAACGTCCCCACTTCTGACCTCATGATGGAGGGGAGGTCATTGATGAAGCTGCTGAAGATGGTTGGGCCTAGGACACTACCCTGAAGAACTCCTGCAGTGATGTCCTGGAACTGAGATGACTGACCAACAACCACCTTCCTTTGTGCTAGTTACGACTCCAACCAGCAGAGTTTTCCTCCCCCGATTCCCATTGACTCCAGTTTTGCTGGGGCGCCTTGATACCACATTCAGAGTGTAGTCTGATGGGGCAGTAATTGACTGGGTTGGATTGGTCCTGCTTTTTGTGGACTATTTTCCACACTGCTGGGCAGATGCTAATGTTGTAGCTGCACTGGAACAGCTTGGCTAGGGGCATGGCAAGTTCTGGAGCGGAAGTCTATTGCTAGAATGTTGTCAGGGACCATAGCCTTTGCAATATCCAGTGCCTTCAGCTGTTTCTTGATATCATGTGGAATGAATTGAATTGGCCAAAGACTGGCATCTGTGATGTTATGTTGGTCTTTGTACCTTTCACCTCCAGTTGACCTTCCCTTTAAGGAAGATTTTCAAACACTTCTGCATGTTGGTAATCAGTCATCACCACCAAAATTAGGATTTTAATGATTTAAGGAAACAGCTGAGTCAATTTCTGGGTTGCAAATGCATAAATTCCTTTTGGTACACTCATTGCAGACAACTTGGAAGATCTGTTGACTGTAGTATGCACTGAGTGGATAAACCCCACTGATCACAGTCTAAAAACAAAAGCAGAAACATTTGACAGTGGATATACAATTGGTTGACTGGTAGCACAGGGAAGCTAGTGGGTGGGGCGGTGGTGTAAGTTTTGGTATCTAGGGTACAATGAACAATTGGCAAGTGTAGCATGTTTGGAAGAAACCAGTGACTTTGGACCTTTGTCTCATGTTGATTGATTAAGATAACCATGATTATGCAACAACATTATTGTTTGCATAACTACACTGCCAGGGTGGTACAAGGTGAATTAGATTGACCTTTGACTTTATTGTCTTTTAATTCCCACATACCTAAAAACATTATTTACTTGAACACTCACGAGTTTGCACTGGCCAGCTATGTGTAACCAGAATTCTTATGCTTCATTTTTTGCAATGCTATCTTCCCTTTTGTGGTGGAGGGGCAAAAACAATTACATTTGTATCTTTTGCCTTGAACTGAAGTATATTGAATAGTTTACCTAATTGCAGCTTATATAACCATATCACATGGTTAACTGAGAATCTCAGCAAATATTCCTGATGAAAGTAGGAAACAACACAGTTCACAGGACTCAAAATGGGTTGCCATGACCCAACTTAAACAGTTGCTATTTTCCATTACCTAGTTCTACTTTATATTGAACACATCAAGGCTGCAATTTCACTTCAGGGGTTTTTGGATGTTATGCATGAAGTGGAGAGGGATGAGGCCCAAATTTATGCCAGAGTTTGGACAGTATGTAAGGAGCTGAAATGTAGTATCTCAAAACCAGCTGTGTTATGGAAAGTTGGCAAAGAAACTCAAAGTATTGGATAGGGATTCCCTTAACACATCAAGTGTTGGAGCTGCCAACTAATGACATTTAATGCTGCATACTTCCTTTAGATGCCAAAGCAATTAAAGCAGCACAACACAATGTATTGTAATGGTGATACTACCTTAAAATATCTTTAAGAGCAGTTTAACAGCAAGTTGGCTGGGACTAAAAAACAGATCAAAATTATGGAGGAGGGTGGGCATTTGTCTCAGACATTGAGAATATCCTGTCCACCAACCCCCATCTTCCCTCCAGTGCAGAATCAATTCAAATTCTTAAATGATGCCAAAGTTTTCTGGCCTCCACTTCTCTCTGAAAGTCAACTAGATTTATCATCTGAAAACCCTCCTAAAGGAAATCTGTTTTATCCAAGTCGTCAAGTTGTTAATCTCAAATTCTTTTTTTTCTGCAGAATGCAAAAACCATTTACTATTGCTTACTCTTGGGGTATCAAACCTTTCATCAGTGTAAAAGTTGGAAAGCTTGAAGATTTTTTTTAAAAAGCATATAATACAAGAATTGAATCGATAGGAACAGCTATGCAATGCAGTTCAAGAGATTAAATAAAAACCTTGCATTTATATAGTGCTTCACACAGTCACCAGACATTTCAAAGCACTTTACAGCCAATGAAGTACTTTTTGGAGTGCAG
The DNA here is from genome assembly GCF_964194155.1 of Cetorhinus maximus. Lineage (NCBI taxonomy): Eukaryota > Metazoa > Chordata > Chondrichthyes > Lamniformes > Cetorhinidae > Cetorhinus > Cetorhinus maximus. The sequence goes on along the minus strand of NC_135917.1, from coordinate 15,645,206 downwards.
TCACCGTTGTAAAGCAGGCAACACAGCTGCCAATTTGCACATAAACTCCCGCAAACAGCAATGTGATAATGGCCGGGTAATCTGTTTTTGAGATGTTGACTGAGGAGTAAATATTGGCCAGGACACCATGGAGAACTCCTGCCGTTCTTCAAAAGAGTGCCATGGGATCTTTTATATCCAACCAAGCAGGCAGATAGGGCATCAGTTTAATGTCCCATCCAACAGTACACCACTGCCTCAGTACTGCACTGGAGCGCCAGCTTCCATTTTTGTATTCAAGCCCTGAAGTGGGACTTAATCTAGCACCTACTGACTCAAGCTACCAACTGAGCCACAGCCAACCCAACTGGACATTAAACTTCTACAATTTAGATTATGGCCATAATTAAAGTACAGAAAGAGGCCAGTTGACCCATCACATTGGTGCTGGCTCTTTGCTAGACAAATCCAAAACTAATCCCACAGCCTAGCTTTCTCCACAGCTCTGCATTATCCATTTCAAAACATTTATCCACTTCTCCTTTAAAAAGGAGTTTCTGCCTCAATTGCTCCTCATGGCAAAGCTCATCATGCTTCCACACCACTCCCTCAAGCATCTAGCACGTCAACTGCCCCCTCAAAACAATGCAGCTAGGTTTGTTAAACATGACTTGCCCTTTACAAATCCATGCTGTCTCTCTGGTCATCCAAGCGTTCAGTCACCCAAAGTAACAAGTTCCATTAACTTCCCACAACAGATGTTAGACTATTAGGCCTTTGGTTTTCTCTTACCTTTAAATTAGGTGAGTGACACTGGTAGTTTTTCTCATCTCCTGATTAATACCATGCCCCACATTACCATTACTGTTTGGTGGCCGATAAACAACTCCAACCAGTGTCTGCTGCCCTTTCCCCTCCACCTCTTCCTTGCTTCCTGTCCTTCCTAAATGTGTCACACCCTTGAATATTCAGGTCCCAACCCATGTCCTCCTGCAGCCAAACCTTTGTCATGGCTCAAATCGTTCTTATTTATTTCTATGCATGTTCTCAGTTCATTTTTTCCCACGTCCCCCAGTATTGGTGCCAGTGCCCCATGAACCAGAACCCACTTCTCCCACACCAGCCTTTCATCTCCCTAATCCGATTTGTCCTGTGCCAAATTGCACATGGCTCAGGTAATAATCCAGAGATCATTACCTTTTGAGGTTCTGCTTCTTAATTTGGTGCCAAGCTCCTCAATAACTATGCAGAACCTCCTTTGTCTTGCCTATGTCATTGGTCCCAACAAGGACCACTACAACTGGGTCCTCGTCCTCCAGGTTCCTCTCCAGCCCTGAACTCTGGCACCGGGCAGGCAACACAGCTGTCTGGACTCACGCTCTTTGCTGCAGAGAACAGTGTCAATCCCGCCAACTTTACTGTCCCCTATTACCACTACATTCCTTGTAACTCCCCCCACTTGAATGGCTTCCTGTACCATGGTGCCATGACCAGCTAGCCCATCCACCCTGCAGCCCCCCACTCATCCAAACAAGCTGAAAAAACCTCAAACCATTGTTGGACAATTGTAAGGGCTGAGGCTCCGGCCCTCTGGGTCCCCTTACCTGCCTCACTTGCAGTCACATTCCTGTCCCTGACCAAATCAGAAGACCCTATCCTAAGGAGTGTGACTGCCTCCTGGAATAAAGTGTCCAGGCAACTTTCCCCCCTCCTGATGTACTAGAGTATCTGCAGAACCAGACTCCAGCCCAATAACTCAGAGCCAAAGTTCCTGCAGCCACAAACACTTAACTGCAGATGTGTTTGCCCTGGAACTCCCGCATCCTGCAATCGCAGCACATCACCAGCCCTGCCATCTCAACGTGTGTTAATTAATAATTGCTAGTTAAATTAATAAAGCCTACACCTCCCAATAGGTCCTGGCACTGCCAGTAAACTTTACAATACTGGTAAAACTAATAATACCAGTTACTGGTTTACCTGTTTCTTCTGCTGCCATAGTGGAAATCAAATACTGGAAACTGGAAAAGGAAAATATAGCTCCTCCTCCCCACTCAGCATACTACTTCATTCAGTAAACTTTACCTAAAACTCCTCTCCCCCATGCACCGAATTCCCACTTTGAACCAAATTCCCAAATATACTCACTCGGTCTCAGACTGCCCTCACAGAACTGTAAACAATAGGCTGCTTTTAAAAGGGGAGATAGTTCAGGTACAGTAAACAAATTCAAAGCTCCCTGGATGATGAAAGAGATAAAACAGTAAGATGAAGAATAAAAAGGGTACATATGACAGATGTTGGGTGGATAATAGAATTGAAAATCAGGTCGAATATACAAGATTCAGAGGGGAAGAGAAAAACAAGAGCAGAGAGAACAAGCAAAGAAACTGGCAAATAACAAAGAGGAATCTAAAAGTTTTACGTCGGCATATAAATAGTAACAGGGTGGTAGGTAAGAGTGTGGCCAATTATGGACCTAAAAAGGGATTTACACATGCAGGCAAAGGGCACGGCTGAGGCACTAAATGAATACTTTGCATCTGTCTTCACCAAGGAAGATGATGCTGCCCAAGCCATAGTGAAAGAAGAGGTCGTTGAGACACTGGACGGACTAAAAATTGAAAAAAAGAGGTATTAGGTAGGCTGGCAGTACTTAGTTAGGTCACCAGGACCAGATGTGATGTATCCAAGGATAATTAGGAAAGAGCGTGGAAATTGCAGAGGCCATAATCTTCCAATCCTCCTTAGATACAGAGCTGGTGCTGGGAGGTGGTGTCAGTACTTGGACCACTGCTTTTCTTGCAGTATGTTAAATGACAGACTGGGATGTACAGGGCACAATTTCAAAATTTTCAGATCGCAAAAAACTTGGAAGTAGTATTGTGAACTGAGAATAATGATTGACTTCAAAAAGGCAGGCTCGTGAAATGGGCAGATAAGCAGCAAGTGAAATTTAATGCAAAGAAGTGTCAAGTGATGCATTTTGGCAGCAAGAGCATGGAGACAATATAAAAAGGTACAACGCTAAAAGGGGTGCAGGGGCAGAGGGATCTGGGTGTATATGTGCACGAGAGAGCTAAAAGCATACAGTATCCTAAGCTTTACTAATTGGGGCACTGAGTTCAAAAGCAAGGAAGTTTTGATAAACCTGTATAAAACACTGCTTTGACCCGAGCTGGAATATTGCACCCAGTTCTGGGCATCACACTAGGGAAGAAACTGAGGCATTAGAGAGGACACGGAAAATTTTCACAAGAATGGTTCCTGGGATGAGGAACTTCAGTTATGTAGACTGGAGAAGCTAGGGCTGTTCTTCTGGGAGAAAAGAAGGTTACAAGGATTTGGGAGTCTGGGTAGACAAAAACACTGCTCCCATTGGTGGAAGGATCAACAACCAAAGGACATGGATTTAAGGAGACTGGCAAAAACAATAACATCATGAGGAAAAACTCAAAAGAGTGAGTGGTTAGGATCTGGAATGCAATGAATGGCTGTGTGGTGGATACAGATTCAGTGTGGCTTTCAAGAGAATTGGATAATTATGTGAAGAAAACATTTTGTAGAGCTATGAGGAAAAGACAGATTGGGACTGGCTGAATTGCTCTTGGAGAGCTGGCATGGACAGGGCAAGCCAAATGGCCTCCTCCTGTGCTGTACCCATTCTATATAAAACTTGTGACTTACCCTTCTCCATCTCAAACACCACATCACTGTCACTTAACTAGCAGTTCCCTTACTGTTAGAGTTGACTAATCCAGGTTTGTTACTTGCTGTTCTGTTGTTGGTTCAATTCATAGAATCATAAAATGGCACAGCACAGGAGACCATTCAGCAAAGCACTCTTTCAAAGAGTGCCAGTTAGTCACCACCCCCTCCCCCTAATCTCTCCCTATATCCTAAAAGTTCTCCATTCATCCAATTCCATTTTGAAGGCTACATTAAATTTGCATCCACCATCCTACTAGGCAGTGCAATCCAAATTCTAACCACTCACTCCATTTTAAAAAAAAAAAAATCCCCTCATGTTGCTCCTGGATTTTTGGCTAATACTCATGTCCTCGGGTTCTTGATCCTTCAGTAACTGGAACTAAACCCCTCGATTTTAAAATCAAATCTCCTAGCCTGCTCTGCTGCAAGGAAAACCACCCCAGCCTCTCCAGTCTAACCATGCAACTGTAATCCCTCGTCCCCGGAAGTATTCTCGTAAATCTCTGCACCCTCTCCAAAGACTTCACTTCACAATTGGATACAATACTCCAGCTGGTGTCAAACTAGTTTTATATAGGTTGAGCATAACTTCCTGGCTTTTGTACTCATGCATTTACAAGCCGAGGGTCGCATATAGAAACAGAAAATGCTGGAAGGCTAAACAGCTTCCATGGAGAGAAAAACAGAGGCAACAGCTTAGGTCAATGACGTTTCCCATATCTTTACAAACTGCTTCATTAAGCTATCATACCATCTTCAAAGGTTCATGCACAAACACCAAGTCTCTCTGTTCTTGCACCCCCTTTATAACTGTACCATTTAGCTTGTATTGCCTCTCCTCATTCTCCCTACCAAAACATACCACCTCACACTTGTGCACTGAATTTCATCTGTCTTATGTCTGCCCATTCTACCAGCTGGTCTAAATCCTCTTGAAGTCTATTATCTTTCACACCCTTTACTACAATTTCAAGTTTCTCATTATCTGCAAATTTCAAATGTATGCTTTGTACCCACAAATCATTAAATGTGCATCAAAAAAAAGAGCAGTGGTTCTTGTATTAACCCTCAGGAACATCATTGCCTCTCCAGTCTGGAGAAAATACTGCCATTCCCCAGAGCAGCTTTCTATTCCTTAGCCAATTTTTTTTTCCATGCTGCTATTTTCCTTTTTAATCCCATGGGTTTCAATTTTGCTGACAAGCCTAATATGGAGTACTTTTTGCAACCTCCATTGTTACGCACCCTACTCCTATCAGGAGAATTGTGGACAATGTCCAGTCTTGTATCCTTTTCTATTGCTCAATTGTAACCAGAGTGTTTCTACTGCTTGCTTCCTCTTACAATATCCCCCTTTCTAATGTTAGAAGTGTCCTTCATCAATATCGATGCTTCCATTGCCGATTTCCCTGCCCTTTCTAAGCATCTTTTGACCTAATATAAAAATAATACCTGGAAAAACTCAGCAGATCTGACAGCATCTGTGGAGAGGAACACAGTTAATGTTTCGAGTCGGTATGACTCTTCAACAGAACTAAGGAAAAAATAGAAGAGAGGTGAAATATAAGCTGGTTTAAGGTGGGGGTGGGACAGGTAGAGCTGGATAGAGAGCCAGTGATAGGTGGAGATAACCAAAAGATGTCATAGACAAAAGGACAAAGAGGTGTTGAAGGTGGTGATATTATCGAAGGAATGTGCTAATTAAGGGTAGAAAGCAGGACGAGCAAGGTACAGATAGCCCTAGTGGGGGTGGGGTGGGGTGAAGGAATCAAAAAAGGTTAAAAAGGTAGAGATAAAACAACGGATGGAAATGTATTTAAAAATAATGGAAATAGGTGGGAAAATATATATAAAATATTTGGAAAAAAAAGGCGGGGGGGAGAAATCGGAAAGGGGGTGGGGATGGAGGAGAGAGTTCATGAATTGTTGAACTCAATATTCAGTCCGGAAGGCTGTAAAGTGCCTAGTCAGAAGATGAGGTGCTGTTCCTCCAGTTTGCGTTGAGCTTCACTGGAACAATGCAGCAGGCCAAGGACAGACATGTGGGCATGAGAGCAGGGTGGTGTGTTGAAATGGCAAGTGACAGGGAGGTCTGGGTAATGCTTGCGGACAGACTGAAGGTGTTCTACAAAGCGGTCACCCAGTCTACGTTTGGTCTCTCCAATGTTTTATCTCTACCTTTTAGCCTTTTTCGATTCCTTCACCCCACCCCACCAGGGCTATCTGTACCTTGCTTGTCCTGCTTTCTACCCTTAATTAGTACATTCCTTAGATAATATCACCACCTTCAACACCTCTTTGTCCTTTTGTCTATCTCCACCTATCACTAGCCCTCTATCCAGCTCTACTTGTCCCACCCCCCCTTAAACCAGCTTATATTTCACCTCTCTTCTATTTTTACTTAGTTCTGTTGAAGAGTCATACCGACTTGAAACGTTAACTGTGTTCCTCTCCACAGATGCTGTCAGACCTGCTGAGTTTTTCCAGGTATTTTTATTTTTGTTTTGGATTTCCAGCATCCGCAGTTTTTGCTTTTATTTTGACCTAATATATTTATCGTACCCAGTTTGTAGACAGGTCTCAGTAATGGCCATGAAGTCACACCTTTTAAACTGAATTTGCACTTTAAATTTACCTGTTTTATTCCTTATGCCAAGTGCATATAACGTATAAATTCTTATTTGGGCAAGAGGCCATAATATTGCTTTCCACACATTTTAACATTACAACAGAAGTAATTTAAGGGTGTAAATTTGTTACAATTTCCAATATTTTTTGAACCAGGGCATTTATATTACCTTTAACACTATTGATGATCTGGCCTTCACTCTCACCCTTTTCTTTAGGGAAATTATTTTTGCCCAATCCCTGAAGTTTTTATTCCCTCCAGACCTTTTCAGGTGGACTTTGGTCGCAGCCTGGTTTAAGTGGAGTGCATTCCAGTGGTTCAGTTCCTTTCTATCACAACACTGATGCCAGTGTCCTACGAAATGGAACCTCCCCCTTTCCACAAACACCTTCAAACATATATTCACGTCCTTAAGCCAATTGACCCCATGGAAATTTACACATCGCTTAGGCAATAAATCCTGCCTTTTCACTTAGCTCCTGATGCTACTCCAGCAGGATCGCCTTGTTCCTTTTCAAGTAGTTGGTCCAACATGAACCACAGCCCTGGGTCGTCTTCCTCCTTTTCCAGTCACTTCAAGGTATCCAGAAAAATGGAGAGGGGCAAAGGGAATAAACCACAACTAGTCAGACTGACTAGAGCACCTTTTCAGTTCAGCGATAAAGGCAAAAGCTAGAACGAGTGGTACACAAACCAGGTTTGCAAGGGGCAAGTATAGAGTTGGAAAGTTGCAACATTGGAGGACCATCTAAGTGGTAAGTGAAACAGTTGGAAGGGATACTTGGATCGAGCATAGAGGAAAGGCAACCACTAATGATAGTTTGCATAGGGGCCAGGAAAGGGAATGCAGTAATCAGAATAAGCGAGGGTACAAAGAAATGAGAGCAGGAGGCATGTCTCAAGCAAGAGATGAGTTTGAGTGGCAAGGGGGAGAAAGTAGAGCAAAAACTGCAGACAGCAATCCCAAGTTAGAGCAGGGGAAAATGCACAAATAGTCTTTTACCTTGGGAGGTTAAAAGAAACCAGGAATGAACACCTCACATTTAAAATGGTTTTGGGAGGCTGAGGTAGCTGCAGTCAGTCATGGGGTGTGCAGAGGATTGGGTACCATATAGTTGCCCTTCAGAATGAACTTGAGAATATGACGTGGTTCGAACTTCAGAATGCAAACCTGGCGATTAAACAACTAAGCCAGTAATGCACTATGTATGTATAGTCACTACAGCCTGGGGTGGTTTTCTACAAACATAATTAAAGCAAAATGATTTCCCTCCAAAGCCATGTATTTGCTAGTTTGAGGAACATGTTTGCACACTCATACCACTATCTTCTGCATTGTGTGGCCTCACTCAAGCCTATTTTATGTAGCAAGGTTCCTGGCAGTTTCCTGCCACATCCCAAGGTTCCTTACATTCAAATGAATGGATTACATTCTCAAACATCAAGCGAGATGAAGGACAGTGACAGCTTACAGGGCAGAATTACTGCTGCAGTGCCAAAATCCACCATTATATCAGCAGAAACCCTCAGTGAAACAACTGCTCACAAACAATGAAACCCCATGTTGGGCGAACCAGATGGCAATTTTGAATATAAAAATCACCATTCCTTCATAGTCACTGGGTCAAAAAACCCAAGAACCCAAATGGGTAATAAATGCTAGCTTTGCTAGTGACACCTGTATCCATACAACATTAAAAGCTTCATTTTTTTATAGATAAGTTTATGGTGGGATTTAAAAAGCTAAGTTCACCTAAACTCTCACACCCATATTCTAAATCACCCATCACCCCATATTCTCTTATTACAGGAACCAGGTTACAATTCACAGTCTTCAAATTCCTCTACAGTCCCACCTCTCCCTTGGTCTGTAATCTCATCCAGTTCTACAACCCTCGAAGATCTCTGCATTCTTCCAATTCTGCCCACTGTCTCTTTGACCAAGCTTTTAGTCACCCTGTAATATCCTCCTTTGGGCTGACACTCTGATTATGCTTCTGGTGAAGTGCCTTGAGAATTTCTACATCAAAAAAATATGAGATATATAAAGACAAGTTGTTGAATTTTAATTTGCATTTTTGCAATCTTGTGGATTTAAACCCTTGTAACCGGAATTTATTAGTAACCTCTAGGACCAGATTTTCCCCCAGGCGGGATTCGCGAGTAGGGAGATTTCCCAGTGTCATGATCCCCACCTGCTTGTCCATACTATTTTCATGCTGAGAAAGTCTTGGGTGCTGAATCGACACTGAATTTCAAATTCAGCATCAAGCAGAGCACCAAGGGACAAACACCATGCTGCACCGAGACAGGGGAATTAAGATCAGAAATGGTTGAGAACTTGTAAGGAGAGATAGCAACAAACAGCTGCACAAATGCTATCACATCTTGAGAAATTTCTGCACTTGCATTTGGGGGCGGGCGAGAGAGAGAGAGAGAGAGAGAGAGGTTGGGGGCATAATGCTCAGGGTCAGCAGAGAGAAAAAAAAAGGTGTGGAGATCATGGTTGGTTGTAGAGAAAAAAAAAGTGGAGCTTAAAAAAGGCAGGCCTTGCCCTCCGGGGTGACCTTGGAACACCAGCAAACACTTCTGGCTGGCCAGAGAGGCTGAAAACCAAGCTACTGATGATCAGGCAGGACGTGCACCACATACACAAGTTTCTACAGCCCTTGAACGTGAGGGAATACGAGGACAGGGGGAGAGAGAATGGCGAGCACTATTTTTGACTTGAACTGTGAACAGCACTAGAAAATTTAAAACAAAAGAAAGGACAGACAGATAGACCAATCTCCTCAACCACAGAACACAACAGAAGTGCAGAAATAACACTCAGTGAACAACTTCAGTTGCTTAACAGTTGAGTAAGCAAGAACAGGACGTCAGTTTACAGATCTAGCCAAACACGTTTCACAAGAATATTAGTTACTTGTGTAAGGCTGGAGAGGTGGTTCAGGGGAGATAGACACATATCAGGGTGCAGAGATAAAGACTGCAGTTTTATTCAATTATCTTTGGGGATCTATGGAATTTAATTTTCTCAAATCCTATGCAAAAATTGAACCACTAGTAAAACATGCCCATCAGCCTCAACACATGCTGTAGATGTTTCAGTAAAATACCAGCACCCCTTTTTTCTATGTTGGGTTATTTGGAAAAAAGTTATGTCAAGTTATGGGTTGAGAGAGAGAAAAGGGACAAAATTCCATGACAACATACATCATACATGGTGTGTTGGCTGAAATAGTGTGTTCTCATTTCAGGTTTTATTCCCTTCAAATGCCCTGAGATAGAAAAAAAAAATCACTTGTTTAAAAAAAAGACTAAAAAAGAACATTCAAGGTTCTTTTAAAATGGAAATAGTGCAGCAGTGAAGCTTTTTAAAAAGGACAAATTTCATTTGATGGAATCATTTTGTTGCAAAACACTTTCTGCATTTGTGGTTACTGGTAAGGTCACACTTCCTTGTAACTTCACTAGTTAGCAGAATGGCACACAATAGGCAGTGCCAAGTCTCAATCAAACTGCAATTCAAATTACTAAACACCTGACTCCATTAATAAGATCAATGTTTGCTCATGCTGCTTGAAACGTTTAAAGTTTGTCCAGACACCCAATATACTGGCTACAACACGGCAACAAAAATAAATTCTAGCCAGTGATTCCCACCACTGTTCTAAATGCTACAAAATGTTCCAACATGCAAAACAAGGAATTATTTCCTTAAGCTCATTTAAAATAGTACAAGTTGCAACAGCCAAGCCGCTTTTACAAAAATGTTTTTCCACCAGACATTAAAAACAAGCAACTAAGGTCAAGATAATCTTCTGCCTTAATATGATTATAACTGCAACAAAACCCTCATGTACTGAATTGTGCCGCTTTGGAGCAGTGCAACTCAACCAGTCATCTACCAGATCAGGAGTGGAGCAGTATAGGACTGAACACCTCAACCAGATACACAAGGGCTGCTCTTGCATCAACTAATTCCAGTGTTGAAGCTATGCACAGTTACTGCAGCAGCTCTAACAAGTTCAAAATGCAAAGCTAACATCACCATGATAAACAGATTACATTTCCAGAAGTCCAATTTCTGGGCACCTCCTTGCAGGTCTTTTCCCATGTCCAGTCATCAGGGAAAATTGATGATACCTGGATTTGCTGCCTCTACCTACAAGCTGCTGTTTGACTTAAATAACTAGGTAACCACTTCCAATAAGCACAATGTTGACGATCTTAGTGTCATGTAATCTGCATCCTGTTTGCACCACAAGGCATAGGCCACAGAACAATGAGCAGCAACTTGCAATTGTTTAAGTGATGCATTACAGTTTGAATTTCTGGCTACAGGCCCTCCCAGATGGCTGGGGAAGGTCGATAAAACAGCAAACATTGCCAGTCTGTTTACAGGCAGCTGGAAGGGGGGCAAGGAATAAAAAAAACAGGTAGCATTTACATTTACTAGCAGTGCAACAGTGAGGAGAGTCCTGGAGACAGCAGTGCTCACTACATAACAGCATGGCGATGTCAGCAAATATTACAAGTATAACAAACTGCAGGAATTTACTCTAGAAATAATATTTATCCATCTCTGGAAGCCACTCAAGAATAAAACTTATAGAACTAAAATCAAATCTGTACATCAGGGATTTGAATTGAAACAGAAAATGCTGGAAAAACTCAGCAAGTCTGGCAGGATTTGTGGAGCGAGAAAGAGTTAACATCGAGTCTGTGTGACTCTTCAGAGCTTTGAAGAGCCATGCTGACGCAAAAACATTAACTGATCCTCGCTAGGAGGAGGAGGAGAGAAAATCCAGCAGGTCTGGCAACATCTGTGAAGTGAAACAGAGCCTTCAGTTCCAAAGAAGAATCATTTTTGTTTCTCTCCCCGCAGGTGTTTCTAGACCTGAGTTTTTCCAGCATTTCGTTATTAATTCAGGTCTCCAGCATCCACAGTCTTTTGCTTTCATCTCCTTATATGGCTGTGTCAAATTTTGTTTCACAATACTCAAGTGCTTTGGGACATTTTATTAAATTTTAAGAAGTACTCTAAATGCCAGCTATTGCATGTTCCTAGCCCACCCTCTCTAGCATACTACTGGACTAAGTGGTGGAGCACAGCAGTTTTCAACTTAATTGCAGCTCATATGCAAAACCAAATAAAAAAATGAGGCCTGCTAAACAAATTTAAACAAACCTCTGTCAAAGATAGGAAAGTGACACATTAACTTCTAATCTACATGTCATTAATCATTTGGTAGTACAGCACTTGAGTATTGCTGAAAAAGAGACATGTCAAAGCTTTCTGTCTTGCACTCATCAGGACACTTCACAAGAATACCAATATAAAAAGGGGTAAAACAACAACAGTAAAGTTTTGGACAACCTCAAGTTTACCAAGGGTAGAATGTGGGAGACCAGCCAGAATACATATAAATTGTTGTTTCCCCTTATGTTGGTATTCTTAGGAAGTGTTCTGATGAGTGCAAATGAAAGGCTTCAACATGTCTCTTTCTATGTGTAATTGATAAACTCTTTAGCTAAAGAGAAAAAAAGCACATGCAAGAGCACTGCACAGACATCCTAGCAGCGCACACTTTTAGGAAGGCATTTAAAGAGAGACTTCTCAGGTTGGGAACATGCTTCAGAAACAACTAATTTATGTAACATCTTTACGTAACGAAACATCCCAAGGTGTTTCACAGGAGCTTTAAAACAAAATGACACCAAGCAACACAGAGCTACAAGTCAGATGACGAAAAGCTTGGTCAAAGAAGTGTCATAAAGTAGGAAAGCAAGGTTGTGAAATGGAGAGGTGTAGGCAACTGAAAGCATGCCCCCCCACCCACCCATGGTGGAGCAATTAAACTCGGACACTCAAGAGACCAGAATTAGAGGAGCACAGATATTTTGGAGGGTTGTGGGACTGGAGGAGATTACTGAGATAGAGGAGAGAACATGGAGGGATTTGAAAACAAGGATGAGAATTTTAAAATCAAGATGTTGCTTGACCAAGAGCCAACGTAGGTCAGCAACCACAGGGGTGTGATCGGGGAAGGAGAACGGGACTTTGGTGTGAGTTAAGACATGGGCAGAGTTTGGATGACCTCAAGTTTAGAAGGTAGAATATATGGGAGACCAGCCAGGAGACTAGAAGCAACAAAGACATGGAAGAGGGCTTCAGCAGCAGCATCAGGGTCAAATATAATACCAAGGTTGTGAACAGACTGGTTTAGTGTCAGACTGTTGCCAGGGAGGGGGATGGAGTCAGTAGTTAGGGAACTGACTTTGGAGCAAGGACCAAAAACAATGGCTTCAACCTTCCAATATTTAATTGGAGGAAATTTCTGCTCAGCCAGTACTGGACATTGGATAAACAGTCTGATAATTTAGCAAAAAGAAAGGAATCAAGAGAAGTGGTGGTGAGGTAGAGCTGGGTGTCACCGGCATACATTAGAAAACCAACACTGCTTTCCAATGATGCTGCTGAGGAGCAGCATGTGGATGAGAAACAGGAGGGGCTGCCAGAGAAGCCGTTACAAGTGATACTCTGGATATGATTAGATAGATAAGAACGAAACCATGCAAGTGAAGTTTCACTCATCTCGACAACTGCAGAGGTGCTGGAGGAGGATAGTGGGTGAACCATGTCAAAGACATCAGACAAGGTCAAGAAGGGATAGTTTACCTTTGTCACAGTCACATTGGATGTCATTTGTGACTTTGAGAATAGCTATTTCAGTGCTGCGCAGGACAGAAACCTGATTGGAGGGATTCAAATATGGAGTTTTGGGAAAGATGGAAACAGGCTTGAGAGGTGACAACATGTTCAAGGACTTTGGAGAGGTGGGGAATTTAGAAATGGGAAAGTAAGTTTGCAAGGATGGTGGGTATTTTATTTTTTTTGAAGAGAGTGTGTTAACAGCAGATTTAAGAAGAGGAACGACAGAAGCGTTGACAATATCGGCGAACATGGGGGCAGGGAGGGGAAACTGGGTGGTCAGCAGTGTAGTGGGAATTGGGTCAAGGAAGCAGGAAGTGGGTCTCATGGACAAGATGAGCTCAGAGAAAAAAAGTGTTCAGGGCTAAAGGGAAGAACTTCAGGCAAAGTTCAAACAGGGGGGCAAGTGGAAGGAAGGGATGCAACAGATGCAGTTGATTGTTGCCAAGATTGAGTCCATGAGCTCCTCATACTTATTGCTGGAGGCGAGAGTGAAGGGGGTGAGGAAAGGGGTTAAGACAATAGTTTGCAATGGAGAAAAGCCGCCACAGGTTATCTTTGCATTCCAGAATGATCCTGCAATAGTGAGCAGTTTTAGCAGACAAGAGCAGGACCCAATAGTGTTTTGCATCTTCCAGCTAGATCTGGTGGTGGAGGCTAAACCAGTTGTCCATCATAGCCTTTCAGGTCTACATCCCTTGGGCTTTAGTGAACAGAGGGGAGGGCTGTGGTAGGGGGAAAAAAACAGCCAGGGTAAATAAAGTAAGAGTTTTATTTTGGACTAGGGCAGAGGTAGGGGTGACAGTGCAGGAGAACAAATCAGTAGCTGCAGAAACAGAAAGGCCAAGGCTAGGCAGTTAGTATTTTGAAAGTGCAACTAAATTGGGAGATAGTTTTTTCACCCAGGGACAGAGAAAAGAGAAGGCAAGGAAACAACGTGTATGTTGAGTATGATACAAGACAGAGATAGCCTTATCCATGACTGAGATGGTGGGACTAGCAAGACTACACAAGATGGCAAGATCAAGGGGTGACCATGAATTTGGGTTGGGAAGTTTATGGAGGAAAGATTTAGAGAGGATAGGAGGGCAGTGAACTCAAAAGGAGAGAGAACATGATGGAGGTTAAAATCACCAAGGGTGAGAAATCATTCAGTGCAGAGGCTGAGGGAGGAAAGCAATAATGAAATCAGAATTTTTTTTATTGTACTTGGGAGGGCAGTAGAAAACAATGAATTTGACTGAGAGGGGTGCAAAAAGGTGAGTTGATCATAGGACGAGAAAGTCAAGCCAAGGTGCATTCTGGTGATAAGTGCCACACCGCCACCACATCAGTCTTGATAGTGGAAGTAATGAAATATGTAGCTAGGCAGGGAGGCTTCATTAAGGGAAAGGTGTCATCACCCCTCAGCCATTAGGGTCATGATGCCAACACAATCACCCACAATAAGTTCCATGGATGGCAAGGGCCTCGTTCACAAGTGAACACACTTGAGGGTGATACTGAGAGGGGCAATGAGTTTATCCACTGCCAGAGTTCACAGGGTCAGCAACAGGAGGGGATAGTTGGACTGGAAGGAGATTAGCAAGGTTGGCCCCCAGCAGGGACACTGGGCAGGAAGGTCAATGAGAGAATGGGATGGGGCAGTTGCTGCTTATAAGCCAGTGTCTTGATAAGCCTGCCAGAGGATGCCAAGAGTGTCAGAGAGGGAAGGTTAACTAAGAGGGAGGCAAGCCTGGGATGACAGCAAGAGAGCAGGAAGGTGGAGGAGTACTGAAGGATTGGGGTAGGGATTTGGGAGAGCAGAGTACTTGAGAGGTGAAAGGAGGCATGAAGATAGGTGGGGGGGGCGGGGGGGGGGGGAAGAGAGAAGAGAAACAAAGCTACAAAGAACAAAAAAAAGTGGAAATGGATTGATGGGTTCAGGTCTGTAGAAGCAGTGAAAATGTGCATATGCACATAGACTCAGGCAATACTCAAGCCACATAGACCTGGGTTCCACAAAATCCTGATGAAACAGAAAATATGAAATAGGAGATACCAGAGTTAAAGTCAAGGTTCCATGGTGGGGTAATAACACAAGTAGGGTTATTGCTAACAAGTACATTTACGTGTACTGAATTGCAATTTAGGAAACAGCATCCAATTTGCACAAAGTACAACAGTAATATTAAATAACCTGTTGTTTCCATTATCTCAGTGGAGGGGTAAACACTGACCCACATATTAGAAAGAACTTTTTTTCTTGAAAATAATACCATGCAATCGTTTCTGTCTGAGGGCAGAAAGCCCTATTCAAAGTCTCATCCGAAAGATAGTATCTGGAAAGGCGCAGCACCCCGGCAGTACTGCGTCAGCCGAAATTGTTATGCACAAGTCAGGGGAGGGATTTGAACCCGCAGGAGCGGGACAGCAACTCGCTTAGGTTACTGCTGACATGTTTGGAGGTTAACAAAAGTGCAGCAGCAGCAGCGCTAACTACATCCAGTGTTACCCCACATGTAGTCCAGCGACAACATACCGCTTTAGCCACTAGGAGTATTGTGTTTAGAATCTGCACTGGCGGAGCTGAGAGGCCGTTAGACCCGGTGCTGAAAGGCAGCCCCCCCGGGGGGGGTCAGGGGGCACGTGCGGTTCCTCAGCCGCCAGTGATTAAAGCTCCTCCAGTCCTCCGTTACCTTTCGGAATGCGGCCGGTGCCTTGGCAGGTCGGGCAGGTGACACTGTCCTTGCCGGTAAATTCCACATAAGGGAACCGCGCGATGTCCTCCTGTCTGTCATCGCCGTCCCCCAGCAAGTCTTCGCTACTCTCCGTGTTCACAAAGCGCTCCCTACCCAGACGGTCTCCACCAGCTCGAGCTGAAAACTGCGAACCCATCACTGCGCGCGTGCCGCCGCCGGGCGCGCTCTTTATACAGCTGGTGTCCCGTCAGCCCTTTTACTGGGGGGGGGGGAAGCTCCGCGCGCGCGCGCCCGGCTCTTAACGCGATGACGTGACTTTCGTCCACGTGTACGCCCTGATCCTCCAGTTCGTCGTCTTCAGCTTGTGTTTCCTCAGTGCTTGAAGCTCCATCCTCCGTTACCTCGACTAGCCGAGGCGAATGGGCGATCCTGTATGTTGTGCCTTATTTTGACTGTTTGGGGAAGCTTGGGGAAAGTGGGGCTCGGTGATTGACATGTTGGGTGACCAATGGCAGGAGCCGGGGGGAGGGCCCGATGAAGGTAGGAAGCGATGTGGTGACATGTCCCAGAACATGTCCAGTCACAGTGAACAACCCCGGTTTACTGAACACAGCAGGTCACAAACCAGACTTGTGTTTCAATGACGTTTCGGTTTTTTCAAAACAACTGAACCAAGTCTTTTTTTGTCACAAGATCCCAGCCAGAGTCCTCAATTCCACACTAACTTTACCGCTGCAAATGTAAGACCAACCTTAACAACCTCAGTTATTTTCATTGACACACTGGGTTCCAACAATAGAGATTTTCAGCTGGATTTTAAACCAGCAAACGTACCTCAAGTGTGGGAGATTTTGTTTTCACCCAGAGCCACAAGCAGGAAAGCATAGCGATTTTTCAATGAGAAATTTTGCTTGAGGGTCCCCCCTTCCGCACTGCTTGTTAGTGGTTTATCGATAGACGGCATCCAACGACCTCTTCAGGTACAGCTTGAGGCTGGTTATCAATCATCTCTCATCACCCAGAGGCTGAGTCCCTCTCACCTCCCAGGTGGTCATGGGGTTCATTTAAAGGAGGCCATGGGGGTATGCTCATGACCTCCTTTAAATTATCCCTAATAACTCAAGACCATAAGACATAGGAGCAGAAATTAGGCCATTCAGCCCATCGAGTCTGCTCCGCCATTCAATCATGGCTGATAAGTTTCTCAACCCCATTCTCCCCGTAACCTTGGATCCCCTTACCAATCAAGAACCTATCTATCTCAGTCTTAAGTACACTCAATGACCTGGCCTCCACAGCCTTCTGTGGCAATGAATTCCATAGATCCACCACTCTCTGGCTAAAGAAGTTTCTCCTCATCTCTGTTCTAAAAGGTCTTCCCTTTACTCTGAGGCTGTGCCCTCGGATCCTAGTCTCTCCTACTAATGGAAACATCTTCCCCACGTCCACTCTATCCAGGCCTTTCAGTATTCTGTAAGTTACAATCAGATCCCCCCTCATCCTTCTAAACTCCATCGAGTATAGACCTAGAGTCCTCAAACGTTCCTCATTTGTTAAGCCTTTCATTCCTGGGATCATTCTCGTGAACCTCCTCTGGACCCTCTCCAGGACCAGCACATCCTTCCTGAGATACAGGGCCCAAAATTGCTCACAATATTCTAAATGTGGTCTGTCCAGAGCCTTATAAAGCCTCAGCAGCACATCCCTGCTTTTATATTCTAGTCCTCTCGAAATAAATGCCAACATTGCATTTGCATTCCTAACTACCGCGTCAACCTGCAAGTTAACCTTAAGAGAATCCTGAACTAGGACTCCCAAGTCCCTTAGCACTCCAGATTTCTGAATTCTCTCCCCATTTAGAAAATAGTCTATGCCTCTATTCTTCCTACCAAAGTGCATGATCTCACACTTCCCCACGATTCCATCTGCCACTTCTTTGCCCATTCTCCTAACCTGTCCAAATCCTTCTGCAGCCTCCCCGCCTCCTCAATACTACTTGTCCTTCCACCTATCTTTGTATCATCTGCAAACTTAGCCAGGATGCCCTCAGTTCCTTCATCTAGATCATTAATGTATAAAGTGAAAAGTTGTGGTCCCAACACTGACCCCTGCGGAACTCCACTAGTCACCGGCCGCCATCCTGAGAAGGACCCCCTTATTCCCACTCTCTGCCTCCTGCCAGACAGCCAGTCTTCTATCCATGCTAGTACCTTGCCTCTAACACCATGGGCTCTTATCTTACTGTGCCTCCTGTGCGGCACCTTGTCAAAGGCCTTCTGGAAGTCCAAGTAGCTCTCAAGTAGCATCCATTGGCTCTCCTTTGTCTAACCTACTCGTTACCTCCTCAAAGAATTCTAATAGATTTGTCAGGCATGACCTCCCCTTGATGAAACCATGCTGACTTTGCCCGATTTTACCACGCACTTCCAAGTATTCTGAAATCTCAACCTTAATAATGGACTCTAAAATCTTACCAACGACCGAGGTCAGGCTAATCGGCCTGTAATTTCCCGTCTTTTGCCTCACTCCCTTCTTAACCTTAAACTTCTATAAATTAGCCCCAGTAACTCAGTTTGAAAAGGACACTGAGAGTGGTGGGGACTTCAGTTTGAAAAGGGTGTGGAGAGTGACGGGGACTTCAGTTTGAAAAGGACACGGAGAGCGGCGGAGTTCTCAGTTTGAAAAGGGCGTGGAGAGCGGCGGAGTTCTCAGTTTGAAAAGGGCATGGAGAGTGACGGGGACTTCAGTTTGAAAAGGGCGTGGAGAGTGACGGGGACTTCAGTTTGAAAAGGGCGTGGAGAGTGACAGGGACTTCAGTTTGAAAAGGGCGTGCAGAGTGACGGGGACTTCAGTTTGAAAAGGGCGTGGAGAGTGACGGGGACTTCAGTTTGAAAAGGGCGTGGAGAGTGACAGGGACTTCAGTTTGAAAAGGGTGTGGAGAGTGACGGGGACTTCAGTTTGAAAAGGGTGTGGAGAGTGACGGGGACTTCAGTTTGAAAAGGGCGTGGAGAGTGACAGGGATCTCACTTTGAAAAGGGTGCGGAGAGTGACGGGGACTTCAGTTTGAAAAGGGCGTGGAGAGTGATGGGGATCTCACTTTGAAATGGGTGCGGAGAGTGACGGGGACTTCAGTTTGAAAAGGGTGTGGAGAGTGACGGGGATTTCAGTTTGAAAAGGGTGCGGAGAGTGACGGGGACTTCAGTTTGAAAAGGGTGTGGAGAGTGACGGGGACTTCAGTTTGAAAAGGACGTGGAGAGTGACGGGGACTTCAGTTTGAAAAGGGCGCGGAGAGTGACGGGGACTTCAGTTTGAAAAGGGTGTGGAGAGTGACGGGGACTTCAGTTTGAAAAGGGTGCAGAGAGTGACGGGGACTTCAGTTTGAAAAGGGCGTGGAGAGTGACGGGGATCTCACTTTGAAAAGGGTGCGGAGAGTGACGGGGACTTCAGTTTGAAAAGGGCGTGGAGAGTGACGGGGACTTCAGTTTGAAAAGGGTGCGGAGAGTGACGGGGACTTCAGTTTGAAAAGGGTGTGGAGAGTGGCGGGGACTTCAGTTTGAAAAGGGTGCGGAGAGTGGCGGGGACTTCAGTTTGAAAAGGACACGGAGAGTGGCGGGGATCTCAGTTTGAAAAGGACGTGGATGACCATGCGTGCAGGAGTTGCCACTGATTGGAGCAACTCGAGCTCTAGGTTTTGGAGCTTGAGTGGCAGCTGGGGGCACTACGGTGCATTCACGAGGGCTGAGAGGTTTGTGGAAAGCACATTTCAGGAGATGGTCACCCTGCAGCTTAAGGAATTGCAAGCAGAGAGGGAATGGGTGACCGCTAGGCAGAAGAAGAGGACCAGGCAAGTAGTGAGGGAACCCCCCCGAATGCATCTCGCTCGCAAACCGTTTTTCAACCATGGAAAATGGTGAGAGTGACGGTTCCTCTGTGGAGGCCAGCCAGAGCCAAGGCCATGGCACTGTGGGTGGTCCAGCTGCTCAGGTGCGGGGGAGGAAGAAGTGTGGAAGTGCCATAGTGGTAGGGGATTTGTTAGTGAGGGGAGTAGACAGGCGCTTCTGCAGCCGTAGACATGACTCCAGGATAATATGTTGCCTCCCAGGTGCCAGGGTCAAGGATGTTACGGGCATTCTGAAGAGGGAGGGTAAACAGCCAGAGGTCATGGTCCATGTTGGGACCAATGGCACAGGAGGAAAGAGAAATGAGGTCCTGCAAGCAGACTTCAGGGAGTCCGGTAGGAAATTGAAAAGCAGGACTTCAAAGGTAGTAATCTCCCGATTACTCCCAGTGCCACACAGTAGCGAGTATAGGAACAGAAGTATAGAGCAGATTAATGTGTACCTGGAGAGATGGTGCAGGACAGAGGGCTTTAGAATCCTGGGGCATTGGAACTGTTTCTGGGGGAGGTGGACCTGTAAAAGTCGGACGGGTTACATCTGAACAGGAACGGGACCAACATCCTCGCGGGGAAGTTTGCTAATGTTGTTGAGACAGATTTAAACTAAATTGGCAGGGGGATGGGATCATGAAAAGTAGTTTAGAGGGGAGAGAAGCTGAGATGGAATTAGAAGTTAAAATGCTAGTAAGTGAGTCTGGAAGGCAGGGGAAATAGGCTGGATAAGAAAGAAGTGAGTTTAGCAAGGCTAAATGGAATATATTTTAATGCAAAGAGCCTGAGGAATAAGACAGACGAGCTGAGGGCACAGATAGGCACATGGGAGCATGATAGCATAGCTATGATCGAGACTTGGCCAAAAGGGAAGGATTGGCAGCTCAACATTCCTGGTTATAGGGTATTCAGACAAGATATCACGTCAGTGGTAGGGAAATTATTGGAAAAGATTCTTCGAGACAGGATTTACTACCATTTGGAGGCAAATGGGCTTATTAGTGAGAGGCAGCATGGTTTTGTGAAGGGAGGTCGTGTCTCACTAACTTGATCGAGTTTTTCGAGGAAGTGACAAAGATGATCGACGATGGAAGGGCAGTGGATGTTATATACATGGATTTCAGTAAGGCCTTTGACAAGGTCCCTCATGGCAGACTGGTACAGAAGGTAAAGTCGCACGGGATCAGAGGTGAGCTGGCAGGATGGATACAGAATTGGCTTGGTCATAGAAGACAGAGGGTAGCAGTGGAAGGGTGCTTTTCTGAATGGAGAGCTGTGACTAGTGGAGTTCCGCAGGGATCAGTGCTGGGACCTTTGCTGTTTGTGGTATACATAAATGATTTGGAGGAAAATGTAACTGGGCTAATTAGTAAGTTTGCAGACGACACCAAGGTTGGAGGAGTTGCAGATAGTGAAGAGGATTGTCAAAGGATACAACGGGATATAGATCGGTTGGAGATTTGGGCGGAGAAATGGCAGATGGAGTTTAATCCGGACAAATGTGAGGTAATGCATTTTGGAAGGTCTAATACAGGCAGGAATTATACAGTAAATAGCAGAACCCTTAAGTGCATTGACGGGCAGAGGGATCTGGGTGTACAGGTCCACAGGTCACTGAAAGTGGCAACGCAGGTGGATAAGGTAGTCCGGAAGGCATATGGCATGCTTGCCTTCATCGGCAGGGGTATTGAGTATAAAAGCTGGGAAGTCATGCTGCAGCTGTATAGAACCTTGGTTAGGCTACACTTGGAATATTGCGTGCAATTCTGGTCACCACATTACCAGAAGGATATGGAGGCGTTGGAGATGGTGCAGAGGAGGTTTACCAGGATGCTGCCTGGTCTGGAGGTTATTAGCTATGAGGAGAGGTTGGAGAAACTCAGACTGTTCTCACTAGAGCGACGGAGATTGAGGGGCGACTTGATAGAAGTTTACAAAATTATGAGTGGCATGGACAGAGTAGATAGAAGCTTTTTCCCAGGGTGGAAGAGTCAATTACTAGGGGACATAGATTTAAGGTGAGAGGAGAAAACTATAAAGGTGATGTGCGGGGCAAGTTTTTTACGCAGAGGGTAGTGAGTGTCTGGAATTCGCTGCCAGAGTAGGTGGTGGAAGCAGGTACGATAGTGGTGTTTAAGAGGCAGCTTGACAAATACACGAATAAGATGGGAATAGAGGGATACGGACCCCGGAAGTGCAAAATGTTTTAGTTGACAGGCAATATGATCGGCGCAGGCTTGGAGGGCCGAAGGGCCTGTTCCTGTGCTGTACTTTTCTTTGTTCTTTGTTGTTCTTTGAGATATAGAGGAGGATAGAAGAGGATGGGAGGGTCACAATATTGATCAAGGAATCGATTCTAGCAGTGAGGAGGGATGGTATCCTGGAAAGATCATCAAATGAGGCCATATGGGCAGAAGCAAAAAACACAAAGGGACAAACACGCTGTTGGGTGTGTACTATAGGCCCCCAAACAGTCAGGAAGAGATAGAGGATCAAATTTCAGAGAAGTGTAAGAATAATAAGGCAGTAATGGTAGGGGATTTTAACCACCCAAATGTTAACTGGGATAGTTTTAGTGTGCAAGGTAGGGAGGGAGCAAAATTCTTAAATTGCATCCAGGAAAACTTTTTGAGCCAAGACATTGAAAGCCCAACAAGGGAGGGGACAGTTCTGGGCCTAATATTCGGAAATGAGCCCGGGCAGGTGGAAGGCGTATCATTTTGGAGATAGTGACCATAACTCAGTTAGATTTAGGATAGTTATGGGAAAGGATAAGGTTGGGCCGGGAATAAAAGTTCCAAACTGGGGAAAGGCTAGTTTTACTAAGATGAGATACGATTTGGCCCAAGTGGACTGGGAGCAGCTACTTGGAAATAAAACTGTGTCAGAGTAATGGGAGGCATTCAAGGAGGAAATAGCAAGAGTACAGGGCAAATATGTTCCCAAAAAGATAAAGGGGGGACCAGGTCCGGAGAGCCCTGGATATCAAGGGACATAAAGGTTAGGATTAAGGGAAAAAGAGAAGTTTATGGCAGGTACCAAGGGCTCAATATGGCAGAGTCCCTAGAGGAGTATAAAAAGTGCAGGGGGGAACTTAAAAAGGAAATTAGGAAAGCTAAGAGAGTGCATGAGAAAGCATTAGTGGGTAGAATAAAGAAAAACCCAAAGGGGTCTTTTAAATATATAAAGAGCAAGAGAATAACTAGGGAAAGAGCCGGTCCAATTAGGGACCATAGAGGTAATCTGTGTGTGGACCTGGAAGACGTGAGTACAGTCCTCAATGAATACTTTGCGTCGGTCTTCACAATGGATAAGGACGATGCAGGTATAGACATCAGGGTGGAGGACTGAGAAATATTAGAGGAAGTTAGCACAGAGAGAAAGAAAGTACTAGCGGGTTTAGCGGCCTTAAAAGTGGATAAATCCGCAGGCCCGGATGAGATGTATCCCAGGCTGTTGAGGGAGGCAAGTGAAGAGATATCAGCGGCCCTGGCAGTAATTTTCAAATCCCCTCTGGCCACAGGTGAGGTGCCAGAGAGACTGGAGGACTGCTAACGGTGTCCCATTATTAATAAAGGGAAGAAGGGATAGACCAGGAAATTACAGGCCAGTCAGTCTAACCTCGGTGGTGGGGAAGTTACTAGAAAGAATTCTGAGGGACAGAATATATCTGCACTTCGATACACATGGATTAATCAGGGATAGTCAGCATGGATTTGTTAAGGGAAGGTCGTGTTTGACAAATTTGATCGAATATTTTGAGAAGGGAACCAGGAATGTTGATGAAGGTAATGCATTTGATGTGGTCTACATGGACTTTAGCAAGGCTTTTGAAAGGTCCCTCATGGCAGACTGGTCAACAAAGTAAGAGCCCATGGGATCTAAGGCAAAGTGGCAGGTTGGATCCAAAATTGGCTGAGAGGCAGGAAGCAGAGGGTGATGGTAGAGGGATGTTTCTGTGACTGGAAGTTTGTTTCCAGTGGGGGCCTTCAGGGCTCAGTGCTGGGGCCCTTGCTGTTTGTGCTGTACATAAATGATTTGGACTTAAATATAGGGGGTATGATCAAGAAGTTCGCAGATGACACGGAAATTGGTTGGGTGGTAAATAGTGAGGAGGATAGCCATAAACTGCAGGAGGATATCAATGGACTGGTCAGGTGGGCAGAGCAGTGGCAAATGGAATTCATCCTGGAAAAGTGTGAGGTAATGCACTTGGGGAAGGCTAACAAGGCAAGGGATTACAGTATGAATGGTAGGACCCTGGAAAGTATTGAAGATCAGAGGGACCTTGGTGTGCATATCCACAGTTTCCTGAGGGCAGCAGGGCAGGTAGGTAAGGTGGTTAAGAAGGCATATGGGATACTTGCCTTTATTAGCCAAGGCATAGAATACAAAAGCAGGGAGTTTATGCTGGAACATATAAAACGCTGATTAGGCCACAACTGGAGTACTGCGTGCAGTTCTGGTCACCACGTTATAGGAAGGATGTGATTACACTGGAGAGGGTGCAGAGGAGATTTACCAGGATGCTGCCTGGGCTGGAGGGTCTGAGCTATGAGGAAAGATTGGATAGGCTGGGGTTGTTTTCCTTGGAACAGCGAAGGCTGAGAGGGGACCTGATAGAGGTGTATAAGATTACGAGGGGCATAGATAGGGTGAATAGGAAGGCACTTTTTCCATTAGTAGAGGGGTCAATAACCAGGGGGCATAGATTTAAGGTAAGAGGTAGAAGGATAAGAGGGGAGTTGAGGAGAAATGTTTTCACCCAGAGGGTGGTGGGAGTCTGGAACTCACTGCCTGAAAGGGTGGTTGAGTCAGAAACTCTCGTAACATTTAAGAAATATTGAGATATTCATTTGCATTGCTATAGCCCCCAGGGTTTTGGGCCATGCGCTGGAAAATGGGATTAGTGTTGTCAGATCTTTGTTGACCGGCGTGGACACGATGGGCCAAATGGCCTCATTCTGTGCTGTAAACATCTGAGTCTGAGTCTAACCCCCAGAAGTCAGTGCCTCCCCGTTGACTTCCTGCTCTCCCCCGCTTGCCACCCGTTCCACCCTGCTGGTCTCCCACTCTCCTACGCTCACCTCCTGCTCTCCCCCACTCTCCCCCAGCTGACCTCCCGCTCTCCCCCGCTAGCCTCCTGCTCTCCTCCGCTAGCCTCCTGCTCTCCCCTGCTGGCCTCCCGCTCTCCCCCAGCTGACCTCCCGCTCTCCCCCGCAGGCCTCCCGCTCTCCCCTGGTAGCCTCCCTCTCTATCCCTTCTGTCTCATCCCCGCTGGCCACCCGTTCTCCCCCACTAGCCACCTGCTCTACATCTGCTGGCCTCTGCTCACCCCCACTAGCCTTCTGCAAACCCCTGCTGGTTTCCCGCTCTCTCCCCCACTGGCCTCCTGCTCTCCCACATTGCGAGTCCGACTGACAATCTTAAATTGGTTGTCAGCGTAATTTTTAGCACACTGAGGATTATTTAGCGAATATTGTCCAATCGCAGAATCACATTTAATGCTGGATACTGTGTTTTGAGTTTTGTAAGCACGGGCTGGTTGGGTACAGTCTGTACCCTGCCCATTGTGAACAGCGGCTGGGACATGCTTATAAAAACAAAAAACTACTGCGGGTGCTGGAAATCCAAAACAAAAACAAAATTACCTGGAAAAACTCAGCAGGTCTGGCAGCATCGGTGGAGAAGAAAAGAGTTTTTCTTCTCCGCCGATCCTGCCAGACCTGCTGAGTTTTTCCAGGTAATTTTGTTTTTGTTGTGGCTGGGACATGCTGTTTGGTACAATCCGCCAAGTCTTTGGGATGTACGGCCTACACACCTAGCATCACACTGGTACTGAAATTCATATACCACATTATTCATTTGTGTGACAGGTACAACATCTTTTTGGCTTGACGGCAGCTTCCTGTTAGTGGTGAATACCACTCGTGTTGCTACTGTGTAGTAGCAGCGTGAAACCTGTTGCTCAAATTTTTTAAATGCCTTCCCTTCCAGGGTAATCTGAGGTAGACTGGGCACTTTTCAGGGTGAGAAGTGACGGCCTTAGGCCCGTTCATGAGTTTGTGTGATATACAACGCAAAATGATCTGATCAGGGTAGCCATTATCCTGCAGGATGCCTTTGATGCCCCTATTTCAGCATCGAGCTTGCATGGTGAGTAAATGTTTGGGCTCTATTTATGAGGTTGCCGATAAGACCAATCTTATAGCTTGTGGAACTGTAAGAATTCCAATGTGTATATTGACCAGTAAAGATAGTAATTCAATACATCACCTTTGTTTTATTTCAAATGCCAACCCCATGAACAGAGGGCTGCCATCTCCTGGGGAGATTCGTCCTCGTCTTGTTCCTCAGAAGGTGCAACATCACATCATCGCCTGCACCCTCCATCAGCACTGATACTCTCACATTGGTGGGCATGTGTTTGTGAGGAAATTTGGTGTCACAATCTGGTTCAAGCACCACACACACGCCTGACCAGCTGTCGGAGGCTGTGACAGTCGAGGCCACTAACACTCAGAGGAGTGTGGGAGGCTAGGCCCATGCTGAGTCCCAGGCTGATGACATGCCTTTGGAGTCATCAGTAAGGCAGTAGATATTGGAAGTTCAGTTTGAGGTGCGTGAAGATCTGACGGAGATTACAGAGGGTATGCACACCCCGGCTCAGACACTAGAGGACTCCATCCAGGTCATGAATGCTGCCATTTCCCTCTCTTCTGCATGTGTGGCCTCCTCCATCGAGAGATGGCTGACTCTCCTGGAGAGCCAGATCCAGCAGACTAGTCAGGGGATGCTGGATATACGCATCGACCTGCATACCATCAACTTGTCCATGAACTCTATCCAGCAGTGACAAGGCAAGAGGGGGACGCGGCTGGATTCGTCACCGGCTCCTCATCCATCTCAGGTTAGGAGGAAGGTAAAAGTGTGCCTTGTGAGGGAGGAGGAGTGACTGCCTCCCACATCTGGGGGCTCCTCTCAGGGCACTCCTGGTGCGGACAGCGGCTCTTCAGCCCTCTGCCAGTGACACCTATGCCTCAAGTTCCTGCGACAATGGAAGAGCATCCTGCTCCTGTGCAAGAGCCCCTCAGTATTCCGGGGCTCTCTTGGCCTGAGGCAGTCAGAGAATGACTGCCAAGATCATCCCAGGCTAGGGGGCAACAAGATCAGCAACCTGCCTCCACTGCAGCTGACAGTAAAGGGGGAGCACCACTGTGTGGAGTTACTTGAAAAAGATTTAAGAATACACACTAATTGCACATGGACGCCATGGGTGAATAGATAGTTAAGGTCTTACTGCTTGTGTCTGAATACATTTGTAATAAAGGCATTATTTGTTTTCTTACCATCTCCATCTGTTGTTGGAGGCCCTCTGGAAGTGCAGGAGGATCATGGCTCACCCCAGGGGCTGTTTGGGAGCGTTCTGTAGCGTGTGTGGTTGTCTTTTCGATTGTCCAGAAGCACCAGGTGACACAGGGTAAGAGAACATTGGCTTGTAACTGAGGTGAATGGCAACAGTGGAGGTTAGTAGGACGAATGCAACAGGAAGGGTCACCTGAATCGTGCGTGTATGAGTGCCTCCTGAGCCTTCCTTGTGCCTATGTCATTGCACCCTCCATGCAGCCCCTCATGTCCTTCTGGATGCTGCCACTGGTTATCAGCTTCCTCATCATCCTGGGGATGCCTCACACTCCACTATATCCTCATTGGACAGGGCCTTCTCCTTCTGCAGCAGACCACCACGATCTGGGAGACCCTTCCTGGGGCACATTGAAGGCTGCCATCAGATCAATCCAAGCTCCTGAATCTCATCTTCAGGAGACCTATAGTTGGTTTGTTGGAGGCTTGGATCACCACGTAGTAGATGTTGTATCGCTTCTCTACCTCTGTCCTAGGGTTTCTCACTGTTGTCAGCAGCCATCTCTTTGATGTGTAGCCCTTGTCACCAAGAATCCAATCTTGAAGGTACGCGGGGTGATGAAAAGCTCGGGTACCTGGGAGTGCTTGAGTATGTAGGTGTTGAGGCTGCTCCCAGGTGTTGTATGTTGGTTAGTCTAGCTTCAGAATGATTATTGAGATGTTTATTTATTTTAAACAACTGTACTATGTACAGGTATCCGTGACTAGGTGTTACACTGCTGAAGCTTTGAACATTCTCCCCCTCCTCTCCTGTTCAGTGTACCCTTACATTGCCATTATGGGATGTGCTATTTACACAGTTCCACACATTAACCCTTACAAACCCTAATTCTTCAAGTCTTCGTCCATATTTTTTACATTCATATTTACATACAACCCCATCTTTCCCCAAGTCTCTGACATCACAGATTCAATCTGTCAGGAGGCTTCACAACTCTCCCTGATCATGTTCTTGTTAGACTTGGTAGATCAGTAGCCTCTCTCTGAACTCCTTTTTCTTAACTTGGATGGTCTTCATTGAGAATTATAGTATCTGGTTCTTTATTAATTTTTGACTGAAAATCTGGTTCTTCCAAATGCATTGACTGATTGTCGTCTTTGATGAATAGAAATAAGATTCCTCTGGTTTTGACATAGAGTATCTCCTGAAGTGTGTACTACATAAGATTTCTGTTGATTGTCATCCCTCTGGGTTATTACTCCTTCTTTCCCTTGGTCCAACCACTGGATCTGGACTTGATCTGTTTCTTCCTCTCTTTACTGTTACACTTTTCTCGATCACATTTCCCTCTCTCTTTATTTGCTTTTGCATGTCTATCCCTCTCTTTGCATTTTGCATGCTCCCTATCTTGTTTATTGAGTTTGCCCTCTTTCTTTTGTTTGGATTTTTCTGTCCTTCCTTACTTCTGGAGTGATGACTCCTTGGAGTCTCTTGTTCTTGAACTCTTGGATATTCCTGGTCTTCTAGCCCTGGAAGTAATTTTTTTGGGTAGGATGGGAAGCTGTGAGGAATCCACCTGATCAATGTCTCAGTTTCCCTCAAAATCCAGCAGACCTGGTTTATCAATAAGGTCACTTTCTTCTCATATAGAAAAGGTGGACATTGTGTGCTTGTGGTACTTTTGGTGGGTGGATAGGTGTAGATATACTTTCTGGAAGGTCACAACTGTTGGATGAATGTGGTACTTGAACAGAGTATTCCATCACCAGATCTTCACCTTCCACTTTTGAAGCAATTCTGCAGAGTGATAAGTGACCACTCTCAATCTTGTGTTTTTTCTAGTCTATGGAGCAGCTTTGGATTTCTTCAACTGTGTTTTACAGTGTTCTGCAGTTTTAGTACCTCTTTTACAGGTCTGACATTTACTATTCTTTAAAGTTGAATTTTCAGTGTTTTGGGATCCATCACCACTGCCACCATGTTGTATGTTAGTTAGTCTAGCTTCGGAATGATTACTGAGACATTGGTGTGTTCAAACAACTGGTTTATTTTAAACAACTGAACTATGACAAGGTGTGACACTGCTGAAGCCATGAACATTCTCCCTCATCTATTCCTGTGTTCTCTTGCATAATCATTATGGGAGGTGCTATTTACACAGTCCCACACTTTAACCCTTACAAACCCTAATAATACACCAGGGTACCATGCACATACCTGCAGCATCCACTGGAAAGACCAGTTGCACATCGAGGAATGAAATCCTTTCCTGTTAATCATGGCTCCTGGCTGGCTTGTAGGAGTCTTGATGGCCACATATGTGCAGTGTATGAGACCTCGCACTTGAGGGAATCCAGCAATGGTGCTGAATCCTTAGGTTCTCTCGGTCTAACTGTCCAGATCAGTGCAATAATGGGTGTACCGGTTGGTCCTCCTGAATAAGGCAGCGGTCACCACCTTGAAGCAATGATGTGCCACTGACTGGGTGATGCCACACATATTTCCAGTGGACCCCTGGAATGAAACAGATGCATTGAAATTCAGGACCATGGTGACCTTCACTGGCAATGTGATAAAGGTGAGTATTGGAGGGAAGCTCCTCCATCATCGTGGCACAAAGATATGTGAAGGCCTCTCAGGAGAGGCACAGTCTTTGAATGACACTGTCATTCCAACATTTGGAGGTAGCTCATCACCTATCTGTACACCCTTGCTACAAGGTACCTTCTTCGCCACACTGATGCCTGCTTGCAGTCCCCTCTTCAGCTTTCTGACACTTTCCTATCTGGTGACCATGAGGTTGCTGCTCTCCAGATCCCTGTGGCTGCAGACCCCCCCCCCTTAGGTTATTCGCCTCACTGGAGGACCTGCCTCCAGATTGGACGATGCCCATGGCAAGTGGGCGCTGCTGGTACAAAGGGCCACTCTGCCAGTTGCTTCCTCCACACTGCCCTCCCCACCCCCTTCTGAATTAAGTCCCTTGCCAGGAGCTAGATAGCACGATGGAATCTTTGGCATTAACTCCCCCTCCTCGATGCTAATAACTTTGGCCATGCTGCCCCAGCCTTCCTGTAAAGGCAAGGTGCCTGATCCCACAGCTGCCGAGTGCAGCAATGACCTCTGCTGCCACCCTGTTATGTCTTTAAATACGGCCTTTAGAAACGAGGAGGGCAGCCTCTGAAGAAAGTCACAGGAGTCAGCTGATGAACTTTTAACAAAAGAACAAAATATTTATTAAACAAGAAAGGATGAACTATATTACTGTACTCCTTCACCCACACCTATACCTTTACAGATGTTTACAGATTCGTAAGGATAACACAAGTTACGAAAGCTATCTTATACTCTAATGTTCACAGTAAGTGCACAGTCCATGTGAACCAATAGGCGACCTGTGGTCAGACACACCACACTCTGAAACCAAGTGACAGATGCAGCCCAAACAGATACTATGGATCCCTTATCAGCTCATGAGGCAACCGGTCTCACTGAACTCTATCTTTCACATGAGCGTTTCCAATCTCCACTCTTGAAGAACCCACTTTGGAATCTTCTCCCAAACAACGTTTTTTCTCAGATGCCTTCCATGAGGCTCCACCTCCAGGGTTTCGAACTCTCCTTCCAATGTTCCTCTCCTCTGGATCGCCACGTGTATTCAAGCTTTGCCTTCCACACACTCTCTCTCAGATACTCAGCCATGCCAACAGAACACCACTGCTTCACATGCCCATAGTAAGGAGTCACCGACCTTTGGCTGTCTCCTCAAATCTTCTGGCTTCTCACAAACCTATTTTGCTTTAAGTCTGCTTCCTGCCACTTTTTCCCTTTAAGTTTGGAGCCTTTCTCTGCTCCTCACTCTTAAACTTCACTTAACAGGACCTTTTCCAGAATCCTGTCCTTTATCTTTGACTAGAAGGTCTTCTTGGGACCCCTCCTTTCTGTCCCATTCCTTGGTTTGGGACCTGTTGGTTCTTTTGGGAAATCTGCTCTCTGCAGTTCCCTCTGCAATGTCCAACTTCTCCCGACTCCTGGTTTCAACGGACCTAAAAAGCTGCTGTTCTTTCCCCCTGTGCCTGTGGGCCCCCTGTTGATCGGCAACAGCCTAGTTTTTTGACTTCAAGAGTCATAAAACTTAATCAGAATGCAGCAGGTATACAAACAAACCCACAGACTTGCAGGCAACTTTTAAAATGAAACTAAAACTCAAGTTCCCCCCTTTCTTAACACACCAATACAGAAACACAAATTAAACTTAAACTTAAAGCTAAAACTCATTCCTAACACCCACAAATACAAATATAACTCACTTAAACTATATCTAGTTCCTAACACAAACAGACTGGCTTAATCTCAGACTGTTGCCAGGAGATTGGTGGAGTCAGTAGTGAGGCGGATGGAGTTTGGAGCAGAGACCGAAGATAATGGCTTCAGTCCTCCCAATATTTAATTGGGGGAAATTTCTGCTCAGCCAGTACTGGATGTCAGATAATTTAATAACAGTGGAGGAGTCGAGAGGGGTGGGGGTGAGGTAGAGCTGGGTGCCGTCAATGTACATGTGAAAACTATTGCTGTGCCTTCAGATGATGTTACTGAGGGGCAGCACATAGATGAGAAATAGGAGGAGGCCAAGGATAGATCCTTAGGGGACACCAGAGGTAACGGTCTGTTTC
The DNA here is from genome assembly GCF_964194155.1 of Cetorhinus maximus. Taxonomy (NCBI): domain Eukaryota; kingdom Metazoa; phylum Chordata; class Chondrichthyes; order Lamniformes; family Cetorhinidae; genus Cetorhinus; species Cetorhinus maximus. The sequence continues at coordinate 15,613,566 of NC_135917.1, read as the reverse complement.
TATCTACTCTATCCTATTTTTTCAAAATCTTTAACATTATCAAATCACCCTGTGGTTGCCTCTATTCTTGTGAAAATAACTCAAATGTTTCAAGTCTTTCTTCATATTTATATTTCTTCATCCCAGGCAACCACGCAGTGGATCTACACTGTACCCTCTCTGTAATATAAGGGTCTGGCACACATATGGTTAATGTGGGACTGAGTACAGTACCGCCCACACAGTGATGTAAGTGAACACATGACCCACACCCAGGGATAGTCTAGTGTTGGACAGAGATGTGTGTACCAGCAAGCATGGAGACAGCTCCTAGCTTGTACCCTTTACTGTGTATATGTAAATAGTTCTTACAGTTAATAAATACACATAGTTAACCTACTTAAGACCTTAAGACCATTAAAACCTACTGAACGGCACCCAACACCCTACAACATGGTGGCAGCGAATGGAAAAATCTCAGAAAAATGCAGAAAAAAATCTATAATCCTGCAAGGTTAAAGAACAATTCGAAGAAGCATTCTGATCTGAAGAAAAGCTCAAGAAGCAGATGTGAAGAGGAAAATCATCAGGGAAAAGTTCCAAAGAAAGACTTGGAAGATGAAGACAGAAATTTAAAATTCCTCACTGCAGCAGAAGACTCCATTGGATCTCTTTGAAGTCCAGCTTCAATTCCCAGAATGTAGAGTCTGCAGACCTAGCAGGGGTGAGCTATAACTTTTAAATTCCAGGATACAGCAAGTCCTGAGAAACTTTTAAATAGTTCAGTGATAAGAAACTAGAATTTACAAACTCCATCAGAAAAACCAGATTCCCGAGCTGGTGCCTGAACATGTGGCATCCAAGCTCGCTCTGAGAAAAGAACAATAATTAATTTTGAGGAACTTCAGCTAAAGAATCAGCTTTAAAGACCAGCAAAGGCCAGGAATTGATGCTTTCATGACCTGAAAGCACCCGGACTCACGTTAGGTCAGCAAACACAGGGGTGCGAGGGGAACTGGACTTGGAGAGAGTGACGAAAAAGGCCGGCAGAGTTTTGGATGACCTCAAGTTTACGGAGGTTAGAATATAGAAACATAGAAACTAGGAGCAGGAGGAGGCCATTCGGCCCTTCGAGCCTGCTCCGCCATTCATTATGATCATGGCTGATTCCAACTCAATAGCCTGCTCCCGCTTTCTCCCCATACCCTTTGATCCCTTTCCCCCCCAAGAGCTATATCTAACTCCTTCTTGAAAACATACAATGTTTTGGTCTCAACTAATTTCTGTGGTAACGAATTCCACAGGCTCACCACTCTCTGGGTGAAGAAATTTCTCCTCATCTCAGTCCTAAATGGTCCACCCCGTATCCTCAGACTGTGACCCCTGGTTCTGAACTCCCCCACCATCGGGAACATCCTTCCTACCCTGTCTAGTCCTGTTAGAATTTTATAGGTTTCTATAAGATCCCCCCTCATTCTTCTGAACTGCAGCAAATATAATCCTAATCAATTCAATCTCTCCTCATATGTCAGTCCCACCATCCCAGGAATCAGTCGGGTAAACCTTCACTGCACCCCTCTATAGCAAGTAGATAAGGAGACCAAAACTGCACACAATATTTCAGGTGTAGTCTCACCAAGGCCCTGTACAATTTGCAGCAAGACATCCCTGTTCCTGTACTCGAGTCCTCTGGCTATGAAGGCCAACATACCATTTGCCTTCTTTACCACCTGCATGCTTACCTTCAGCGACTGGTGTATGAGGACACCCAGGTCTTGTCGCACATTCCCCTCTCTCAATCGGTAGGCCATATTCTAGGAGTTGAGTCTAGAGGTAAAGAAGGCAGGAATGAGGGTTTCAGCAGCAGATGGGTTGAGATGGAGCAAGGTTATGGAATTGGAAGTAGGCGGTCTTAGTGATGCTGTGAATATGAAGTCAAATGTGATGTCAGAAGCTCATGTCAGGTTGCCCATACCAAGGGCCAGAATTTTCTCGTCGGCGTGTGGAGGCGGGCCCCGAACGCCGACACGTAAAATGACGCACGGTGACCTCGGGCTAGCGCCCAAACATTACCGTGCGCCATCACAATATTTAGGTGGGCAGGCACGCAATGTTCTCCAATGCGTGCCCGCCATCAATTAATGATCCACTTAAGGCAGCAATTGTCTGGTATTTTTCGGGGCCCGTGCGATCTTCAGGCAGTCCCACGGGTGCAACGGGCAGGCGGGTAGGCCACATTTGTATACACCTCATCCACGGGCGGGATAAGAGGTGTCAGTGGGGTCGCGAGTGTTATTTGTCAGACATTTAATTGTTAAAGTTACTGCTACTTGCCTGTGTGAGCAGAAATACTTCAAAACTCTTCACAGCTGCTTGGACAGGAGTAACAGGCTTCAGGTCAGGACTCTGGAGTAAGCATCATTTTTGGGGCCTTGCTGGTTTCGGGAAGCCTTCCCTTACTCTGGGAATGGGAGTTGTGCTCTCCACTAGAGGTACCTCCTCTGAGGAGGAAGGGAAGGCCAGAGGCAGGAGGAGGCCAGGAGTCCGCATTCCACAGGGGAGCGCCCTGTGGGAGGAGAGGCGCAGGCACAAGAGGTGCAGGGCCAAACAGGTAGTCCAAGGCGGAAGGGGCTGCAGAAGACGCCTTTATCCTGCTGCCAGGGTTCACAGGCGGCGAAGCAGCTACCTCAATATGTCTGAGGTGCAGTGCCGAAGGAGGCTCCGTCTCTCCATCTGTCAGATGATTGGGCCTGAGATCAACTCCGACTGTGTGGGTGGACACCTCATGCCAGTGGTGCTGAAGGTCACAGCTGCCCTCAACTTCTATGCCTCTGGCTCCTTCCAGGGGTCGGTGGGTGATCTTTGTGGTGTCTCCCAATCAGCTGTCCACACTTGTGTCAAGCAGGTTACAGATGCTCTGTTCTGACGTGCATTGACTTTCATTCACTACCACTGGGACGAGGCCAACCAGGCTGAGCGAGCCAGAGGCTTCACGGCCATTGCTGGGTTTCCCCGTGTCCAGGGTGCTATAGACTGTACACATGTGGCCATCAAGGCGCCAGCAGATGAGCCCGGTGCCTTTGTCAACAGGCAGGGATTCCACTCCATGAACATGCAGATAGTGTGTGACCACAGGATGCAGATTCTACAAGTCTGTGCAAGGTACCCAGGCAGCTCCCACGACGCCTACATCCTTAGACATTCCCAGGTGCCAGGGCTCTTCAGTGCTCCAGCTCAGCTGGATGGATGGCTGCTGGGTGACAAGGGCTATCCCCTCAGAAGGTGGATCATGACGCCTCTCCGCCATCCAAGAACAGAAGCTGAGCAGCGGTACAATAGGAGCCACGGCTCCACAAGGGCTGTGGTGGAGAGAGCCATCGGTCTTCTCAAGATGCGCTTCCGATGCCTGGACCGCTCAGGGGGCGCACTCCAATACCCCCCAGATCGTGTCTCGGTGATAGTGGTTACATGCTGTGTTCTCCACAATCTGGCACAGTGAACGAGGAAGATGTTGACGTAGTTGCTCCGGCTGCACACGATGAGTCCAGCAGTGAGTCCGAGGATGAGCACACACTGGAGAACGCTGAAGGGGTAGACGCTGACCCGGGCATACTCCAGGGAGGCAGGGACACCTGGGAGGCTTTAATCCAACGAACCAGCTAGCCTAACACAGATAAACCTCCAGGACAAGCCAGGGCTGCAGGCTCTACACTCGATACCTGAGTGCAAAATCTGCCTGGGTAGGAACATTAACTAAGGCCCTTGTCAGTAAAGCTCAATGTCAAACAACTCACGCATAACATCATGGGTTCCTGTCCACCTGCAGAAGTAAGGAATCACCCTGAGGCATGGAAACATGTCAAAATTTAATGATTAACAAAATGAAGTTCAGAAAACAATAATTACAAAGGTGTTACACATCACACCAAGTGGTCATGAACTAATAGCAGGGCAACATAAAACCACCAGCGAGAAACCTGTGGTGTGCCTAAGGTGCCTTAACTTTACGCTTGCGGGTGCTACATTTATAGGTGCTCTTCCCTCGCTGGCACTGGCATCTGAGACAGCTGCTCACTCTGCTGTCCTGTTGGCCTCGATGACCTTGGCGGTCGTCCTCTGGCCTATGGAGCCTATGGCCCCACCTGGGAGGGAGCTGCCAGTTCCACAGCTGGCTTCTCCCCAGTCGCTACAGCCTCATGGGATCCCATGGTCACTGGCAGAGGGGCGGAGGAGCTGCTGCCCTCATCCAGAGCGCCCTGAGAGGAGCCCACAGAGATGCCAGGCAGCTGCTGCACTGACATGAGGTCGCTTTGGACCTCCCTGCTCACCGTGGATGGATGTGCACCGAGCTGGGATACTTGGTGCCCAGACCATCTCCCACACTAGCACTGACCAGCTAAGGCCAATGCCGCTATGAGGGCTTGCAGGTCCGAGTGCAACCCTAGGAGGCCCTGATTGTTCTCCTGGAGGAGCCTCTCCACGAGATTCGCCACTCTCTCTATGGAGGAAGCATGGTGCTCGGCTATGAGGCTCATTGCATCGGCGATGGTCTGTGTGGACTCCTCCAGCACGGGCACCATGCCACGCAGTGCCTCATGTATCTCTGCCAGATCCTCCCACACACCTTGCTGCACCTCCAGCGTCTGCTGCCTCACCGTCGACTCCAGAGGCACATCATCAGCCACTGACTGAGCATGTGCCTGGTCCCCTGCAGCCCTCTGACTACCGGCACCCTGGGCGCACTCTGTCTCCGCCCGCACCTCAAGCGAGTGTGAAGTGCCCTCACCACCGTGCCCTGGGACACTAGCCAATGATTTAACTCCCACCGAGGTGCTAGTATTTGCACTGGTACCTGCCTGGCAGAGATGGTGTGACGCTGGTGAGTGGATTTCCTTTGGGCCCTCAGGTGTGAGTGGTGGCCCCTCTGCCTCCTCCTCCCGGCCCTGCTCCGGTGATGCTGAAAGGAAGAACAAGAACATTTGATTCGTTAATGTGGAGACAATGTCAATGTGCATGCCTGTCCCCCGGATCAGTATGTGCTCATCCTTCCATAATCAATGGTCAACCCATGTTGCAAACTTCAATCACTGAACATTCGGCAATGCCATGGCTGCTGGGACACACATGGTGACCTCAGTGCTCGGCAATCATACCCCCCCGTGGCACCCCAGTCTCACTGCCACCCATGGACCTGGGCGCATGGTGCCACTCCAGACTCATTGCCTCCTACTCGTATCTAGTCATGATGGCCAACTGGGCCTGGCCTTCGCCAGTCCGCATCCACTCGGCGGAATTGTGTGCAGTCTTCTCCTGAAAAGGAGAGAGGAGCATTGATTAATCCACCCTGTACCTGGATTCACATCGCATCCCTGCCACCCCAGCCAGAGTGAAACATTACAGGGCTCCAGTGTCCCCGCAGCTGCCGCACACTCACACCAAGAAGCCAGGGCTGACCCCCCCCCCCCTTGCCCATTGTTGCCTCCATCACATTTGGCACCACACGGTGTAACCTTGCAGAGCAAGGAGACGCATGCATGTGGAACGCCAAGGGCAGCAGATGGATCAGTGCCCCACCACCTGGAAGCTCCCCTTCCCAGCATGTTAGCACCCTGACTGACATATTTCACAGTTCCAGCACTGCGCCTGGGTGCAGATCCTGGAGATTGCCCCCAAAACAGTACTCTGGGTGTCAGTGTCACACATGCTGTGGGTGCAGAATCCATCTCAGCACTACCCTCTCAGGGTGAACTAGGCATGGGCAATATGTGCTGGCCCACCCAGCGAGGGAAAGACGCTGTGAAGGGTTCAGTGCTGTAACTGCACTCAGTTGGTGGTGGTGGTGGTGGGGGCTTGGTGGGGGAAAGGCTACCGGCTGTGTTAAGCGACTTCTGCCAACATGGTACTCACCCTTCCCAAGCGCAAAAGGTCATTGAATTGCTTGCGGCACTGGACCCATGTGCGTTGCACCACGTCATGGGAGCTGACTATCTCAGCCACCTCCTCCCAGGCACATTTTGTCAGGTGGGTGTCCTCCGCCTCCCGTCCCTCGGAACGAGGACCTCCCTCCGTGCTGCCACCTCCTCCAGGAGGGCAACTAGGCACTCATCGGAAACCGAGGGACACACTGCCCCACTGCCCTACCCTCCAACCTGGCCTGCTTTCCAGCAGTGCTCTGGGGAGCCCTTCTACTGGCCACGATTCACAGCCTTTGGAAGGCCGCCAGCGCATCATTTAAACAGGCCGCCGGGTCGCCATTGGACCTGGCGGTCATTGCTCTCCCGCTGCCGCCCGCCAACTTCCGCTATCCTCGGGAGTCGCGCATTGCACAGGGTGGGCCTTAATTGGCCCGCCCGCGTAAAATGGCGACACGGACCCAATCGCGGGCGGCAATCAGCTCCACGCCCACCTGCACCCGCTCCCAACCGGCCTGCCCGACATGGGGAGAATTCTCCCCAAGGTTGTGAACAGACTGGTTTAATCTCAGACTGTTGCCAGGGAGAGGGATGGAGTCGGTAGCTAGGGGACGGAGTTTGGAGCAGGGACTAAAAACAATGGCTTCAGTCTTCCCAATATTTAATCGGACAAAATTTCTGCTCAGCCAGTACTGGATGTTGGATAAGCAGTCTGATAATTTAGCAACAGTGGAGGAGTTGAGAGAGGTGGGGGTGAGGTAGAGCTGGGTGTCATCAGCGTACATGTGAAAACTAACACTGTGCTTTCAGATGATGTCACCGAGGGACAGTATGAATGGAGAAATGGAGAAGTCTGCAGCTAGTCGATCCAAGTAGCCATTGTTTAAAATTTTTTCCAAGACTGAGCGCGAGTGCCATTACAGCAGGAGCCCACCAAAACTGGCAAGCACAGGGAAACCCTTTGTCTTAAAATGAATGGCAGCGCCATCTTGAATTCCAGCAACTTCTTAAATCTGCACCCACATTTGAAAATATTTTTAATCATGGATCAAAAATCCAACTTACCGGATCAGTTTGGGCTCATCCAAGGGCCAAACTAAATGGAAAATTGGGCGTCCTGTTGAAAAGAATTTTTAAACTGCTGGAGCACATCAGGTCTAAGAAGAAAGTTAGAAAAAGTCCAGATTAATACCTTTTTATACTGGTTTGGTGAACTTGCTGATGAAGTAATCCTAATGCCAGAATCCTCAACCAGCTTTGATGAAATATTAAAAGTCTTTGACAAATATTTTAATCTTTGTTGTGGAGCCCGCAGAACTTAAGAGGCACAGAAAACCCCCAGTAAAATGCCGAAAGAGAAAAAAATGACAATACAAGATGCATTTGATAAGGAAAGGCAAGAACTAATGGGAACACCGGAACGTCACTCACAGGAAGAGGATTTGAAACACTTAAATAATGAATTTGACAAAACAAGTCAGCAGAAATTGATCTTCAGTTAAAACCTGATGAACTTCAAGCATCAGAAGTTTCCAGTCAGCATCATTCAAAATGCCAGAACAGGAGAAGAAATTGCTGATGTATCAGAACAGTTGCTTGAAAACAGAATTAACAACCAAAGCTGATGAACTTCTTGGACTTTGGTCCAATCTGAACAACACAAAGGGTGAGATGTGAAGTATGGAAGAGCAAACCCAGACTTTAAAAGCAGAAAAGGTGAATTCTACGAAACAGATTGAAGATCTAACAGGTGAATTGAAAGAGTCTAAGGAGCAGTGACCATGGAAGAAAGATTCCGAACAGAACTGAATGTCCAGGCGAAGATGTTAAACTTATACAAGAGTTCTGCAGATAACTCTGAAACAAAGACAACTCAACTTACCAGAGTAGTTGCTGAGCTGAATGAAAAGATTCATAAGCTCGAAAAACAACTGGAAAAGAAGAAAGTGATCAAATATTTGGCAAAAATTATGAAACAGGTGAGAATGAAGGTTCCATTGTTGATATGTGAACTTCCACATGTGTCACAGCAAGCCGCATGATGAAAGAATAGGGAAACAATTGCTATGGGATGAGTGCAGTGGTTGTCCACCCTGGGGAACAATGGGATAAATCAACATCTACCTATCACCACAACTGCCAAATCGACAAAGAGCGGTTCAATACCAAGGAATGGAAAAAGAGGATGAAAAGATACCAAGATGCCAGAACAAACTCCAAATCAACTGAGTTTACCTGCAACGAGAGAGCCTACCACTCCTCCGATAGTAGTGCGAACAATATATGGAAGGTTATAATGCCTCCAGACCGCCTGAACCTATGAACTCAGACTTGAAGGGGGGTGATGGGGTAGTAATAACCACGTAAATACAAGGGGTAAACTAGAATAACTTTAAATACATTGGATAAAGACTTGGGGGAGGTGTAGTATAAGGGTCTGGCACATATAAGGTTAATGTGGGACTGAGTACAATACCGCCTACACAGTGATGTAAGAGAAAATATGACCCACAAGCAGGGTCTAGTGTTGGACAGAGCCATGTACACAAGCAAGCATGGAGACAGCTCCTAGCTTGTACCCTTTACTGTATATTTGTAAATAGTTTGTATAGTTAAGAAATACATGCAGTTAACCTACTTAAGACTTTGAAGACTTCATTAAGACCTACCGAATGGTATCCAAAACCCTATAATACTCTCTATTACCTCAACATCTTTCCGATAGTGGCCTTTATATCTGGAGGATTAGAATGCAATGTGGTAAAAGTTACACTCAGCTGTATAAAGCTCTGGAGTACTGTGCTCAGTCTTCAGCACCACACCTTAGGAAGGATATACTAGTGTTGGAGGGAGTGCAGCATAGATTTACTAGAATGATATTTAGACTTCGAGGGTTAAATTAAGAGGTTGCATGGACCGGGATTGTATTCACTGGAATTTAGATGGTTAAGGGATGATTTGATTGAACAGATGAGGTCGATAGAAACAAACTATTTCCACTGGCTGGGGAGTCTCAGACAGTCAGAAAATTAGAGTCAGCCCTTTCACTTTGGAACTCTCTTCTGCAAGCAACAGCTGATGCTAGATCAATGATTAATTTTAAATCTGAGATTGATAGATTTTTGTTAACCAAAGACATTAAAAGATATGGAGTTAGGTCATAGATCAGCCATGATCTCGCTGAGTGGCAAAACAGGCTCAAGCAGCTAAATATCCTCCTCCTGTTTCTGTGTTTCTAGTGCGGAGTCCAAAACTATAAGTTACTTGTAGTTACTTGATCTTACTAAGGTTTTATAGAGATTCACCATTACACCTCAGCTGTTATATTCTTTACCTCCATTTGCTTTTTTTTAAAATGACTTTGTCCACTTGAGGTTCTCTACTCTTCCACATCATCCAGCCTTTCCCCATTCAAAGCATAATTTTGACTTTTGGTTTAACTAACCGCAAACACTTCACACTTACTTGCATCAAACTCTATCTGCCAGAAACCTATCAATATCAGCCCCCCTCAGCTGATGAAACAGTGCTCCTCCATGTTGAACACCACTTGCAGGAAGCACTGAGGGTGGCAAGGGCACAGAATGTACACTGCTTGGGGGACTTCAATGTCTACCACCAAGAGTAGCCCAGTAGCACCATACCTGACCGAGCTGGCCGAATCCTAAAAGACATAACTGCTAGATTGGGTCTGCAGTAGGTGGTGAGGGAACCAACAAGAGAAAAAACCAACTTGACCTCGTCGCCCCCAATCTACCTACCGCAGATGCATCTGTCCGTGTATTGGCAGGAGTGACCATGGCATGTTGTGTAGCATTACCACTGTGATAAATGGGATAGATTTCAAACAGATCTAGCAACTCAAAACTGGGCATCCATGAGGTGCTGTGGGCCATCAGTGTAGGGTTAACATCAGAAGCACATGATGCTAATGTAATGATGATGTAACATCACATAATTGAGTAACAGAGATCTGGAGGGTCCCAATATGTATATAGTAGCTGTAAATAAAAAGTAGTGGTTTTAACAAACTACAATCTTGAGCAGCTTACTTTGGGAGAATAGACAAGCCTCGAAGAACCCTATCTAGACCCTGAACACAATGAAACATGGTGGCAGTGGATAGTAAGTAAAAGATGCAGAAAACTTTAAGAAGCAGCTACAGACCAGGCAAGTTAAGAGATCCTCGAAAGAAGGACAAAAGGAACAGATTCAAGACTCACCAAAATGTTGGCTTATTGCGGGTGCAGCAGACCCAAGCTGAGACACAGACCTGGAGCCTGGACAGCAGTGAGCACAGACCCAAAGCAACAAGCAGCACCAGCAAAGCAGCAACAATTCCAAGGCTCAATAGTATCATGGAATCCACACTGCCACTCACAAAACTATTCCAGAGTGCTAAATTCTCACAACAGGCCCAGAACTGGGACAACTGGAGAAAGAGGTTCACAAGATATAGGGCAGAATTTTATGTCCTGCGGGCAGAGTCGCGCCCGACCCGATCAGGCGTAAAATAGCGCACAATGACGTCAGGCGAGCATCCCAACATCATCGCGCACTTCCGCAATACTTCAGTCAGCAGCACGTCGGCCGACAATTAAGAGGCCTATTAAGGCCATTAAAGTATTAATTAAGACAGATTTTTCACTGCCTGTCCAACCTTACGGTTGGCGGGTGAGCGAATTGGATAGGTGGCTTTTGCATTTTTGAGGAAACCTCATCCATGGGTGGAATGAGGTTTCCGACATTAATTTAAAGAAAAAAATTTGACATGATTTTCATTATGTATATGTCCATGTACGTGAGTCCTATCTGGGGACATTTTTTTCAGATTTTCCACATCTTTATTTTTGATTTTAAGATTCTTCAGCTCTCTGCCTTTGGGGGCTTTCATTGCGCGCTCCCCCTGTTCATTGGCCAGCCAGCGTGAAATCAGGGTTGGGGGCCGATTGCGGGCAGCGGACCGTTTCCCGGCCTCTCCTGGGCCCGCCCACCACACCAGCCCGACAACCCGAAAATCCTGCCCATAGAACTGCTTCTGACTTACACAAAAAATATCAAAAAGACCAGGTCAGTACACTACTTTATGCAGTTGGGTCTATTGCTGGTGATGTGATAGCAAGGCAGAGGATTGACGAGACTTCAGCTTCATATGAAGAAGACCTGAAAGCATTTGATTCATATTTCAGCATTCACAGAAGTTTAATTACAGAAAGGGCAAAATTTAACAAGCGAAAGCAAAGACCAGGTGAAAGCATGGATTGTTCATCAACGATCTATACAGGCTGGTGGGAACTGTGACTATGAAATCTTAAGAGAGGAATTTATTTGTGATCGAATGATAGTTAGGGTCCTAGATGAAGCATTATCAGTTCTCTTATAGACAAGAGAGGATTTAACATTAACAAAAGCTGTACAAATTGCGAGGCAAACTGAGCTTCAAAATTCTTCAGGATGGTCAAGTGGGCAAGCTCCTATCAAATTTAGCAGAGGTCAATGAGCCTTTGAGACAGCTGTTGAGACAAGGTGCAGTGCTGGAACGTGGACTAGCTAAATTCTTTTGATAAGATTAAGCAACTTTTAATCTCCTCAGAAATTTTGGCACATTACACCCCAGAATTACTGACCATAGTAGCAGCAGATGCATCAACAGGTCTGGGGGCAGTATTATTTCAAGTGCAGAGAGCAGCAAATGTAGACCAGTTTACTATGCCTCAAGGCCATTATTGGAAACAGAACAAAGATGTGCTATAATCGAGAAAGAAGCATTGGCAGCAAAGTGAGTGTGTAAAAATTCTCAGGTTACGTGATGAAATTGAGGTTCAAAATTGAAATAGACCATAGCCACTGTCACTCTTCTGAAAATGAAAGAAATTGCAAAGATGCTTCCCAGAATCCAGCGGTGCAGATTAAGATGAATGAGATATGACTCCATAACAGAGCATGTGCAAGGAAAGTATCAAAGGACAGCAGACACAATGTCACAGATACTATCAGAAGGGACCAAGCAAGAGGATTTACACTTCATTAAGGAAGTGAAAGCATATACATCCCTAATTACTCAACACTACTGCAAAAAAGTTGCAGGAAATAAAATAAGCACAGCAGCAAGATGACAAGTGTCTCCAGATAAGAGAATATTGTCTGGAAGGATGGCTAGGCTATATCCCCAGTAATCCAGTACTGCACCAGTACTTTGAAGCACCTCACTGTCATTGACAATTTACTAGTCTTCAATGAGAGAATAGCCATACCAAGAGCACTTTAGCTCGATATTCTTCAAAGACTTAACCAAGGTTACTTAGGGATAGCAAAATGTTGTGCGAGAGCCCAGCAATCAGTCTGATGGTCAGGCATTACTTCTTCTATAGAAGAAATGATTTCTAGTTGTCGTTCTAGCAGTGAACAGCCAAGAGCAAAAAGAACCACTACCACCTTCTACTTTTCCATCAAGGCCATGGGGGTGCTTGGGAATGGACTGATTTGGTTTTAAGGAAAAAACATTCCTTATTGTCATTGATTACTACTCAAGGTGGATTGAAGTAAACAGATTGCACAGCATCACGGTGCAAACAGTTATTCAATCACTGAAGAGAATTTATACTACAATGTGCAAAATGCCATGTGTTGCGTCAGACAATGGGCTGCAATTTGTTAATGAGTTATTCTACAGTCTTGCAAAAGAATACGGCTTCCTTCAAGTTACCAGTTCATCTCATTATCATCAAGCTAATGGAGAAGCTGAGAGTGTACAAACCATCAAAGATTTGATAAAGAAGAATGAAGACCTTAATCTAGCTCTTCTGAGTTACCGAACCTCACCACTACAAAACGGTTTCTCACTGTCTGAGTGGTTAATGGAAAGGAGATTGAGAACACAGCTTTCATCTCTGACACAGAAACTTAAACCCAATATCACCTCGAATGATCATGAGAGGGTAAAACAGCATGAGGAAGAACAGAGAAACAAACAAACATTAACCACAAGCATAGAGCATGTGAGTTACCAGTGCTGAAGCCCAGGGACAGATTATGGGTATGAGACCAACAGAAAGAAGGCATAATAATCAAAAGAGCTTCACAACCGAGATCGTGCAGGATTGAAACAGGTGAGGGGGCCAGAAGGAGAAACAGCAGCACTTTAATACCCTTGGAAAGAAAGCCAATGGAAGCTTGGGCTTGCTACTCAGATCCTGATGAAGGTAAAGAAGAAGAAACAAGACAAAGCTTTACAGCTACCCAGGAGAAGAACACTCACACCAACTGACAGGAGAGTGCAGAATATCCTCAACCTCAGAAAGAGATCAGGACAAGATCAGGGAGATTAGTCATGGCATCACAGAGACTAACCCTGCGAAGTCTGAGACTTTGAGGGCAGACGTAGGAGGATGTATATAATTGGGATAAAGACTTGGTTAAGGATATTCCGCACTCTCCTGTCTGTCGGTGTGAGTGTTCTTCTCCTGGGTAGCTGTAAAGCTACTGTAAAGTAAAGGGCTAACATCAGAAGCACATGATGCTGATGTAATGATGATGTAACACCATATGATGGAATAACAGAGATCCGGAGGAAGGAGAAGTTCTAACCTCATGCAGAGTTCCCAATATGTATATAGTATATGTAAATTAAGAATAATGGTTTTAATAAACTACAGTCTCAAGCAGCTTGCTTCGGGAGAATAGACAAGTCCCAAAGAACCCCGTCTGGACCCCGAACACACAATGAAACAATCATCAGCAGCAGCAGAATTGTATTCAACCACAACCTGTAACCTCATGGCCTGGCATATCCCCCACTCTACCTTTACCATCAAGCCGGGGGACCAACACGGGTTCAATAAAGCGTGCAGGAGGGCATGCCAGGAGCAGCATGAGGCGTACCTCAAAATGAGGTATCAGCCTTATGAAGCTACAACACCAGACTACTTGCATGCCAAACAGCGGAAGCTGCATGCAATAGACAGGGCTAAGCGATCCCACAACCAATGGATCAGATCTACGTTTTGCAGTCCTGCCACATGCAGTTGAGAATGGTGGTGGGCAATTAAACAACTCACTGGAGGGGGAGGCTCCACAAATATCCCCATCCTCAATGACGGAGGAGCCCAGCACATCAGTGCAAAAGACAAGGCTGAAGCATTTGCAACCATCTTCTGCCAGACATGCCAAGTGGATGATCCATCATGGCCTCCTCCGGAGGTCCCCAACATCTTCAGCCAATTCAATTTACTCAATGTGATATCAAGAAAAGACTGAAGGCATTGGATACTGCAAAGGTTATGGGCCCTGACAACATTCCAGCAATAGTACTGAAGACTTGTGTTCCAGAGCTTGCCATACCCCTAGCCAAGCTGTTCCAGTACAGCTACAACACTGGCATCTACCCAGCAATGTGGAAAATTACCCAGGTATGTCCTGTACACAAAAAGCAGGACAAATCCAACCCGGCCAATTACCGCCCCATCGGTCTACTCTTAATCATCAGTAAAGTGATGGAAGAGGTCATCGGCAGTGCTATCAAGCAGCGCTTATTCAGTAATAACCTACTCACTGACGTCTAGTTTGGGTTCCGCCAAGGCCACTCAGCTCCTGACCTCATTATAGCCTTGGTCCAAACATGGACAAAGAGCTGAACTCAAGAGGTGAAGTGAGAGTGACTGCCCTTGACATCAAGGCAGCATTTGACCGAGTGTGGCATCAAGGAGCCCTAGCAAAACTGGAGTCAATGGGAATCGGGGAAATCTTTCTGCTGGTTGGAGTCATACCTAGTGCAAAGAAAGATGGTTGTGGTTGTTGGAGGTCAATCATCTCAGTCTCAGGACATCACTGCAGGAGTCCTTCAGGGTAGTGTCCTAGGCCCAACCATCTTCAGCTGCTTCATCAATGATCTTCTTTCCATCATATGGTCATAAGTGGGGATGTTCGCTGGTTTATATACTCTTACAATGATTCCCTAATCCTTCCCCAGTTGGGGACAGCTGTGCTTAATTGCCAACTTAAAACATGTATTCTATTGCAGCACAATTTCAACATTAACATTTGTTGCTTTGGCCTTCACTGGTGTTCAGCTAGAGGATTTGTGTGATTCATCCACAACTTGTTGTGAAACAAGTAGTCTGACAGCATTGTGGTATCTGTGGAGTTAAGACTGGTGGTGGAGAGCTAGAGCTTGCTATCATTAGTGTATATATGAAGGCTGGTGCTGTTCCTGCTGATGATGTCAATGAGGCTAGCATGTAGATAAGGAAGAAAAATTGGCCAAGATGGTGACAGTGCGGGGAGAGGAA
The DNA here is from genome assembly GCF_964194155.1 of Cetorhinus maximus. Classification (NCBI taxonomy): domain Eukaryota; kingdom Metazoa; phylum Chordata; class Chondrichthyes; order Lamniformes; family Cetorhinidae; genus Cetorhinus; species Cetorhinus maximus. Next base: position 15,598,388 of record NC_135917.1, on the reverse strand, counting down.
GAGAAATCCTTGCCGGAGATGCACTGACTGTGGATGTTGTTGAAACAAAACTATTTGTTAAGAGATAGATAATGGTGTGGCCAATCACAAAAAACACACTATGCAAAGGTTGAAGAGAAGGAGAAGGGAGAAGACATATCATGGTCATATCACAGAGGTTGTGGTTTGTGACTTTACCAAGGGCTGTTTGATGTTGCAAAGAGGGCAGAAACTGGGCTGGAGGGAGTTGTAAAGGGAGATTAGGAAGATGAAGGCTTCTGTCGGGGGGATGGTGGAGGAATAGTGAATCCATTCACTATATACATCAATTATTTGGATATAGGGCTGAGAGAGAGTGCTCTCTAAATTTGGAGATGATACTAAAGTAGGAGGCATAGTAAATAATTCTCAGGACCAAAGGAAATTGCAAGGGTGTTTATTTTTTAATTATTCATTTATGGGATGTGTGCATTGCTGGCAAGGCCAGCATTTATTGCCCACTCCTAATTGCCCTTGAGAAGGCGGTGGTGAGCTGCCTTCTTGAACCACTGCAGTCCATGTGGCGTAGGTAGACCCACAGTGCTGTTAGGGATTTTTACCTAGCAACAGTGAAGGAATGACGATATATTTCCAAGTCAGGATGGTGAGTGGCTCGGAGGGGAACTTCCAGGCGGTGGCGTTCCCATGTGTCTGCTGCCCTTGTTCTTCTAGGTGGTAGGGGTCATGGATTTGGAAGGTGCTGTTAAAGGTCTTGGCAAGTTGCTGCATTGCATCTTGTAGATGGTACACCCTGATGCTACAGTGCGTCAGTGGTGGAGGGAATGGATCTTGATGGTGGTAGGTGGAGTGCCAATCAAGCGGGCTGCTTTTTCCTGGATGGTATCGAGCTTATTGAGTGTTGTTGGAGCTGCACTCATCCAGGCAAATGGAGAGTATTCCATCACACTCCTGACTTGTGCCTTGCAGACCTCTGACCTGCTCTTGTAGCCATTCTATTTATATGGCTGGTTGAATTCAGTTTCTGGTCAATGGTAACCTCCACGATGTTGATAGAGGGGTATTCAGTGATGGTAATATCATTGAATGTCAAGGGGAGATGGTTAGATTCTCTCTTGTTGGAGATGGTCATTGCCTGGCACTTGTGTGGCATGAATGTTACTTGCCACTTATCAGCCCAAGCCTGAATGTTGTTCAGGTCTTACTGCATATGGACACGAATTGCTTAAGTATCTGAGGAGTTGCGAATGGTGCTGAACATTGTGCAATCATCACACAAATCCTCTAGCTGAACATCAGTGAAGGCCAAGGCAACAAATGTTAATGTTAAAATTGTGCTGCAACAGAATACCTGTTTTAAGTTGGCAATTAAGCACAGCTGTCCCCAACTGGGGAAGGATTAGGGAATAATTGGAAGAGTATATAAACCAGTTCACCCTGAATGTCTGGGAAGAGGTGTCAGCTGTGGCTCAGTTCATAGCACACTTGCCTTTTAATCAGAAGGTTGTGGGTTCATGTCCCACTCCCAGAAACCAAGAACTGTGAATGTACTCGAAAGAGTTACATGCGATCTGTTGATAACTCGAAAGAGTTACAATAAAATCCTGAGTGTCTGGGAGGCCACCTGAGGGTGGTGGCATAGTGGTATTATCACTGGACTAGTGACCCAGGGTAATACACTGGAGACCTGAGTTTGAATCCCACCACGGCAGATGGTGAAACTTGAATTCAATAAAAATCTGAATGTCTGGGAGGAATTGAGAGAGTCTGAATGTCTGGGAGGCCACCTAAGGGCGGTGGCATGGTGGTATTATCACTGGACCAGAGACCCAGGGTAATACACTGGAGACCTGAGTTTGAATCCCACCACGGCAGATGGTGAAACTTGAATTCAATAAAAATCTGAATGTCTGGGAGGCCACCTAAGGGCGGTGGCATAGTGGTATTATCACTGGACCAGAGACCCAGGGTAATACACTGGAGACCTGGGTTCAAATCCCACCACGGCAGATGGTGAAACTTGAATTCAATAAAAATCTGAATGTCTGGGAGGAATTGAGAGAGTCTGTGACTTTGTCTTGCTGTCTTAGAAAGAAACCTGTTTTAAGATACAGGTTAGCTTCAGGCTCATTCTTCCTCAGCATACACTTATTAGAATTAACAACAAACCTGGCTCCCTTATTACCAATTCCATCCCTGCCCAACAAGTCTGAACCATGCACTGTGCTTTCATCTGTGCTTTCATCTGCACATTCAATCCATCGACAAGACAGCTCACTTTCACCTCCACAGCATTGCTCACGTCTGTCTTTGCCTCAGTCCGTTTGCTTCTGAAATCCTAATACATTGTTACGATCCAGCTGGGGTTACCCCTGGACAAGCCTGATCCCAGAGTGGAACCCAGCTTGATAGATTCTAACTTTTATTTGTTGTTTAGATATCTGGAGAGGGGCTATAAAGTCACCGGAGTCAGATAATGAACTTTTAACAAAAGCATAAAACATTTATTAAACAAGAAAAGATGAACTACATTACAATACTCCTTCACCCACAACTATATCTTTACAGATATATACAGGTTTGTAAGGATAACGCCAGTTACAAAAGCTATCTTATACTTTAATGTTCACAGTAAATACATAGTCCATGCAAACCAATTGGCACCCTGTGGTCAGACACACCACACTCTGAAACCAAGTGACAGATGCCACCTCAACCAGATGCTGTGGATCTCTCCTCAACTCCCCACAGACGCTTGTCACACCATGAACCAACCAGTCTCACTGAACTCCGTCCTTTGCATGAGGGTTTTCAATCTCCACTCTCCAAGAACTTGTCTTGGAATCTTCTCCCAAACCAACGCTTTCTCTCAGATGTCTTCCGTAAGGGTTCACCTCCAGGATCAAACCCTCCTTCCAATGCTCCTCTCCCCTGTGTCACCACACGCATTCAAGCTGTCTTCCATGCAGTCTCTCTCACCGATTCAGCTGTCAACAGTACCACAAATCAAACTTAAACGTTAAAGGTAAAGCTAATTCTTAACCCCCACAAATATAAATATAACTTACTTAAACTATCTCTATTTCCTAACAACATGCCTCTGTCGATTCCAGACTTGTTTGCTCTTAATACTCTTTTTGATGGCATCCCATTGTCTACCTTCCATAAAATTAACATGTGCAAAACGCTGTTGCCCATACCCTGTCCTGCACTAAGCCTCGTTGACTCTCAGCCATGTCCTCAATGACCTTCAGTGGCTTCCTATCCTCAAATGCATTAAATTCAAAATCCTAGTCCTCATCTATAATCTCTCCATGGCCTCAGCTCTTCCTACTTTTGCCTAACTATCTCCCCTTGACATTCAATGGCATTACCATCACTGAATCCCCCACTATCAACATCCTGGGGGTTACCATTGACCAGAAACTGAACTGGACCCGCCATATAAATATTGTAGCTACCAGAGCAGGTCAAAGACTGGAAATTCTGCAGCGAGTAACTGACCTCCTGACTCCCCAAAGCCTGTCCACCATCTACAAGGCATAAGTCAGGAGTGTGATGGAATACTCCCCTCTGCAGCAGTTCAAGAAAGCAGTTCACCACGACATTCTCAAGAGAAATTAGGGATGGGCAATAAATGCCAGCTTCATCAGCAACGCTCACATGCTGAGAATGAATTCTAAAAATTCTTCTCCTGCCCTGTATTTGCTCCATTCCTCTGAATGACTCCTGTGGACAGGCTCAGGCCCAAGCAGAGAGCTGGGAAGAGGAGTCTGTGGGCCAATGGCTGGCAGGCAGCCCTGAAATAAATCTTTAATGAAAAGAAATGTAATTCAATATTTGTGAATAAACCTTAAATTAAGTAAAGTGACATAAATTGGGTAATTAAATAAAATCAGACCAAATGCAAATACACGTGGCAGCTGTAAATGAAGCTGGGAAACAGCCAGAAGCAGTACAGCACATTTTGATGGTAATGATATTGAGCTGCTCCTATGGGTGGGGCAGCAGTGGAGGGCCATACCGTTCCTGCTAGAAGGAGAAAAATGATTAAGGCAGTGAGACAGTAAGTCTCCTTAGGGCACATTGGGCAGTGTTTCTACATGAAAAAGACTATGGGCAGAATTTTCTGCCTGTCGGGTGGGCGGGCCCAACCCAATCTCCGGCGCCAGAGAACCGGGTCCCGCCGCCATTTAGCGAGAGTGCGCTCTTTCGCGCATGCGCATGAAGGAGCACACATCTCCCTGAGGCTAAGTGCAGCCTCAGGGAGATCACTGACATCTGCATAAACTTTAAAAATAGAAAAATAAAAAAATCCTTAACATGTCCCCCTCACGTGACAATGTCACATGAGATGGGAGATGTTAATAAATTTCACTGAAATTTTAATAAACTTTTTAAAACCCTACATGAAACCTCATCCCGCTGCTGGATGAGGTTTCGTGTATTCTCTATTTGCCGCCGGGGCTCCTGGCTGACCCGCCAACCTTAAGGTCGGACAGGCAGGTCCTTTAATTGGTTAAATGATCCTGTCAATGGCCTCAATTGGCCATTGACAGGTCGGCGGGCGGACAGCTGATTTTGCTGCGCCCCCCCCTTCCTAAATATTTAAATGGGGTGAGGTGATGTCGGGGGTTCCACCCGGTGTCATCTCGCGTCATTTTGCGCGTCGGCGAGCAAGCCCCGCCCCCTGTTCGCTAATGGCAAATTACAGCCCTATATATTTGCAAGCTGCTGTTGCAATAATAATCCCCTTTTTAAATTTTTGCTGGATGTTCTCAGAGTTTCAACTTGCCATCAAATCGCAGCATAAAAATATAGGAACATGGGTAGACCAGCGGCCCTTCGAGCCTGTTCCACAATTCAATCAGGTATTGGCTGATCTGTATCCTAACTCCGTCCATCCACTTTGACTTCCTATCACTAATACCCTTGGCGAGCACAAATCAATCAACCTCAGATTTAAAATGATGAACTGGGCGAATACCTACTGTATTTTGTGGGGAGAGTTCCATACTTTTACCACTCTTTGTGTGAAGAAATGTTTCCCACTTCTCTCCTGAATGGCCTGGCTCTGATTTTAAGGTTATGTTACCTTGTCCTAGACTATCCCCATCAGCAGAAAAAGGTTCTCTCTATCTACCCTCAAATCTCAATCTAATTATCCCTTAACCTTTCTATATTGCAGGGAATACAAGACTTGTCCTCATCTATAATCTTTCCATGGCCTCATGTCTTTTTACTTTTGCCTAACCATCTCCCCTTGACATTTAATGGCATAACTATCACTGTTAACATCCTAGGAGTCTACACATAATCGAGCCCTTGGAGCCCTGGTAATATTCTGGTGCATCTACGTTACACTTCTTCAAGCAACTGTACCTCCAGTACTCCATCACTGCAAAAGCAACTGTCCTACTTGGAACTTAGTCATGACAGGAGAGTCCCAGGAGGACAGCAGAAATGCTTTAAGAATTTCCTCAAAACATCCCTGAAGAGGTCAAGCATCCCCATTGACTCAAAGCAGTCTTTGGCTTGTGACCGACCAAAATGTAGACTACTCGTTTGGGAAGGCACTGAACATATCGAGAGATTGCCTCGGGAACATGCAGCAGTGAAGTCGAGGTGTTGGAGAGAGTGCACAAACTTCCAAACACCTCATCTACCTGACCCTTCAAGCACCACCTGTCCCCCCATGTGGTGGGGTTTGCGGATCGCACATTGGACTTATCAGCCACCTCAAAACCCATCGAACCCAAGTGGAAGCAAGTCATCCTAATCCCGAGGGAAGAAGACTGCATAAGGACATAGGAAATAGGAGCAGAATGAGGTCATATGGTCTCTTGAGCCTGCTCTGCCATTCAATACAATCATGACTAGTGTTCAGCCTCAACTCCACTTTCCTGCCTGCTCCCCATATCCCTTGATTCCCTTAGTGTCCAAAGCTCTACTGATCTGTTATGACCGAGCAGTTGGTAAAGCTGAGTTATTTTTTTTAAAAATCCCAGAGGGAAACTTTAAACAACTGTCATAACCTATAATTTAAAGTGTTATGTTTGAGATGCAACTCTAAATTCAGGAATCAGACCATTAGTTTTCGAGGAGTTTTATATTAAGCTAAATGAAATATTTTATTAATTTACACAAATTAAATATATAGACATGGCTACAAATCATTACAATCATAACTTTTAATAAATCCCCAAACTAATCTCCATTAAGGCAACAGCAACCAGGTGACTTAATTAGACATCAAACAAAGCATTTTCACCTTACGAATTCAAAATAAGGTTCTTTTCACTTTGGTTCCTGTAGAGACAGTTGGAGGCTTCCAGCTGCTTTTGATCTCACATTGCTTCTGCTCTACACACAAAACTGCTGAAGTTATACCTAGCACAGCCCATTGAATGTAAATTCTCATTGTATCACCAGCCTCTTTGAACTCCACCTTTTAACATAGTATTAACATCCCCTTTCATAGTACCAATTTTATTAGTCAAATAAACATATTGTTTGGTATCTGCTATTTAAGTGGTAGTTTTCACCCCACTTCTTGAATGCTCTATTCAAAAAATGCAAATGCACTCTATCTCTCTTACATATCAAAACTACACATCAAAGCACCCAGACTAGCTGGCTTTAATCTAATTAAGACAGACCTATGGACTAAACCTCTATTTTAAAAGAAAATTATTTTCCAAAATATTTTATACATTAATAGCTTCATGACAGATTTCAGTCTTGAATATACTCATCAACTGATCCCTTTGGGTAGAGAATTTCAAAAGTTCACAATGCTTTGAGTGAAGAAATCTCTCATTTCAGTCCAAAATGGCCGACCTCTTACCCTGAGACTGTGACCCCTAGTTGTACACTCTTTAAGCCAGGGGAAACAGTCTCTCAGTATCTAACCTGCCAAGTCCTGTAAGAATCTTATATGTTTCAATGAGATTATCTCTCATTGTTCTAAACTCTAAAGATTATATGCCTATTCTACTCAATCTCTCCTCATAGGTCAAGCCTCTCAACATAGGAATCAATCTAGTGAACCTTTGTTGCACCCATCTAAGGCATATATCTCCTTTCTTTAGGTATGAAAACCAAAACTGTGCACAGGTGTGACCTATTTAATTGGAGCAAGCTTCTTGAAATAAAGGCTAATGTGCCATTCGTCTTCCTAGTTGCTTGTTGTACCTGCATATTAACTTTCCGTGATTCATAGAATCATAAAATTTACAGCATGGGTGGAGACCATTCGGTCCATCGTGTAAGCTGACAAGGAGCCACCCAGCCTTATTCCGTTCTCTTGCTCTTGGTCCATAGCCTTGTAGATCACTGTACTTCAAAGTACTTTTCAAATGCCTTAAGGGCTTCTGCCTCTACCAGCCTTTCAGACAGTGAGTTCCAGATCTCCACCACTCTCTAGGAAAATTTCACCTTGAATCTGCTCTAAATTTCCTACCTCTTACCCTAAATCTATGCCCCCTGGTTATGGACTCCTAAACCAAGCCTTTCTATCCACTCTCTTGAGACCTCTCATCATTTTATGCACTTCAATTAGGTCTCACCTTATCTTCCTCTGTTCCAAAGAAAACAATCTTTCCTCAGAACTAAAATTCTCCAATCCATACAACATCCCAGTGAATCTCCTCTGTCCCCTCTCTAGTGTAAATACCTTCTCCACTCACCAGCTCAGATACATCCATCATGGAAGCTTTAAGTAAACAGTGAGAGAACAGGACAGAGAGTGTGCCACAGAGCATAGGTAGAAGTAGATGGAGGAAGAGGAGCCAGAAGCTCTTTGCTGGATGCTGAGGTTGTCAATCTCCCCTGATGCTGAGGACAAGAAGCTAGGTCTCTGTGACCCAGCTTTAAAGAAGTTTCTTTCTGAACACAGGAGGTTGTTGGGGTCATTGGATGATCTGCCCAGAAATGTGTGACAAATGTCAGCAAGTGTGGAGGAGTCCACAAGCTACATCTGTGGGCTACTGAGGGATGGCATGCAGAACCTGCATTTATGCCCTGGAAGGAGTGGCAGTTCTGCAGGGAAGATCCCAGCCAGCTCAAACAACTGCCATTCATGCCCAAGGTTGCTGCCTCATCACCGCAATAGGCAGAATTTCTGGCGAACTTACCCAAATGAAACGTCAGATAGGAATGGGCTTCTGAGGTGTGCTTGTTGCCATTGGATCTATCTGTGTGCATCAGAGGCCATATTAGCATTGAGACTCCCAGCAACAGTCAGGTGGAAGAGGCCATGGAAGCTGCTGCTGTTTACTTACCTTTCATGACTGACCAGGAGTCAGAAGGTAGTCTAGGTTTGGATATCCTCAAAGCAGCAAAGGATCCAAAGCCTGTAGAAGGGCTATCCATATTTCACGCTCAAAGAGATTAAGTATCTCCTTGTCCCCAGCACCCTATCCCAGACACCACACACAATAATACAGTGGGGTCACCCCTCCTAGTTTCCTGTCTGTGGGAGCTCATATGCGGACAGGTAATCATGCATTTCAAACACCACTTTGGAAAAAGGGAGGCGGGGGCCACAGGATGAAGGGAAGCACCATGGTAACAACTACTGCACATGCACACTACAAAACACTCATGCACTTACAGTAGAGCACTGCTGGCAATCAATCATTGTGTGAGTAGTTGTATTATGGAGTAAGTGTGTGTTAGAAGAATGTTGCAGCAATAGAAAGAGAATGATAGGTTATTTGTGACTTTTTGTTTTTTATTTAAGGTGAAATGGAGCAGTTGATTGATCAGGACAAGGAAGGGTTTCTGGTTAGTAGTTACATGTGTCCCGGCCAGAAAACAGGGAGAAAACTATATATATATATATATATATGTCAACCTGGCTACTTTATAAAATTATTATTTTTATTTTAAAAATGGACAAGGCTTTACCCTGACTAGGCATGACTCGTACCAGAGGAATTTCTAACCTTCAGAAATCAGCAGGGACCTCATTATCTTTAAAGAGGTGCTAATGCCCTCTGTGACAGCCAACAATCAAATTCCAAAGAAATGTACCAACATCCTTTGACATTTCTAAGGCAGAGCTCCAGCCAACAGAGACAGAATGTCTGCAAAGGACAAAAGGGAGCCTGACTCCTCCATTAAACACCTCAAGATTCAAGACCTGGGAAAATACATCCTTTGTCCAGCAGCCAGGAGAAGAAGTGGGAGGTATGTCATATGGCCTCCCCTAAGCTGCTAGAACCTGTAATATTGCCGTGTGGAACTGAACCCAGACAGTCTACCATTTTACCATCCAACAGCAGCAGAAAGAGCTCTGTCCAGGTGAAGTGCCTGGCCCTAATCTACACTGTGAACTACTGGAACATTGGAACTCCTGCATCAGTGTCTACAAGACTAACTCATCTCTATGTGCCTTCTTTCATTGGGGAAGTCCTCGTTTCTGGAAAGTTGGATCACCCTGCAACAGGTTCAGCCTGCTAACCTCTAAAGAGATACACCATTGGACTTTTGATTCTGGACATTCTGGACTCATGTGAAACCATAACTCTTATCTTTATTGTGGGTTTGCCCTGTAGCCTTTTCTTTCCCTTATCCCTCTTTTATTGTATGAGTGCAAAAAAAGGGGCGGACGTTGCAAAACTCCTTTCCTGCGTTTTGAGTGTGTGTAAAATAAACCAACCCTCTTATTTTACCTTATCCTGAGTTTGCTGTGTAGCTATTAATAGAGGATTGGATCACTCCAAACTGAAGGGTTGGGGAAAACACACCACCACTTACAAAGGGGGAAATCAAAGTAAAAACACCTTTCTGTTTATGGACAGATAGTGGGAGGGGAAATCAGGGCTGTTCTAAATTAATCCCCCTCCAGCCCATAACAGAAATTGGGGGCTTATCTGGGGAAACCCAATTTGAATTTGGCCAGAGTCCAAAATTTTAAAACGAGCCTGAATTGGATACTGAAAGAAACCAGCTGGAAGCCAAAAAGGCGAAAATTCAGTGGCTGGAACTAATGTTAAGACAAGTAACTTACGCAGCAAATTCCTTGTCCTAACACTAAGCAAATGGCAACATTTGATGCCTAAATGTTTGTTCAGCAAGAGAGTTTAAGTGGGGTAAGTTTGGAGACCCTTAGCACAGATCAATTGAAAGCTGTAGCTAGGGAGATACAGTTCAAACTGCCCAGCAAAATCAAAAGAAGTGAACTAATCCCGGCATTGGGAGAACGTCTGGATCTGATGTTACCAACAGAGCAGTCAGATGAAGAGCTCAATCATGACTCTGAATCCCCTCCCCTAACCAATTTCGAGCTGGAAAAGCTTAAATTGGAGCTAGAATTTCAGGAGAGAGAAAGAGAGGGAAGCTCAAGGGAGGGAGCAAGAGAAAGAGAGGGAAGAGAGAGCAAGGAAACAAGAATAGGAAAAGAGAATTCCAGCTCCGAAAATTGGAAATGGAGCTAGCAGCTCAAAGGGAGAGAGAGAGATGCTCGACAACTAGTCATTGCAAGGGAAATCTCTCTCTACCCGGCAGCATCCCCTATCCCCCTAACCTGGAACCACTCTCTGAGGCCCTCAAGTATGTGAGATTCCTTCCCAGTTTGAAGAGAGCGATGTGAAGTCATTTTTTGCCACCTTTGAGAAAATAGCAGGACAGCTAAAATGGCCCTTGGAGGTCTGGACATTTTTAATTCAAGGGCAGCTGTCAGGGCAAGCCCAAGAGGTCTACTCTATGCTGCCTTCTGAGGTGTCCCTAAATTATGAGCAGACTAAAGCTGCCATCTAAATGCCTACAAGTTAGTCCCAGAAGCATATTGCCAGCAATTCCGGAATGCTCATAAGAAGCCCACACAAACCTATATTTAGTTTGAATGGCGGAAACAAGTCGCTTTTGACCGATGGATAAGATCCCTAAAAATCCCACACACCTATGAGGGGCTGTGTGAGCTAGTTCTGTTGGAGGAATTCAAAAATTACCTACCCCCCAACCTGTCAATATACTTAGAGGAGCAGAGAATCCTCACAGCCATGGATGCAGCCATCGCAGCAGGCAGCTGTGGTCTCACCCATAGGCCTGGAAACTCAGGCAGGCCCTTTCCAAACCATTCTCACAAGTATTGGAAAGAGAAGGAGGAGGCTCTAGATAGGAAAGGTCCCCCAACCAGAAAAGAAAATACCAAGGAGAGTGTGAGAAGCCTCCTGACAGCCAGTAAGGAGAGCCCCCAGAGATCGGTGTGTTCCTGTTGCAATAAAATAGGCCATTCCAGGCCTGAATGCTGGAGATTGTGAGGGAAGCCTGTTGGCCTAATGGGGTGTATATGAGTGGCTCCCCGAAGGACAATCCAATGGGTCGTGCAGCAGAGTCGGCAGAGACTCTCGCTACAGGAACTTACCCCTTGGAGGGCATGGCACTGTGTGTGTCTGAGCTGGACAAACTCCCAAAGAGTTTCTGGAGTTTTGTCCATGTCAGGAACAGTGTCCCCCTGCTCATCCCCAAATGTGAGCAAGTCCATTGTACTGCTCTGGGACACAGAGACCAAAGGCCAATCAGTCCTTAATGTTGGAGGAAGCTTAAACCCCACCCCTCACCCCCCACCCCGAGTCCTCCCTGAAGGCCAAAACCCTGATCAGTGGAGTGGGAGGAGGATCTGTGTTTGAATCCCTTCATAAGGCCCATCCAGAGTGTGACTTTGTTTCCTGTTACAGTAGGAATTCTCCCTGAACTACCAGTAACAGGAACCGATTTCCTCCTTGGGAATGATTTGACCGGCAGCAAGGTGTTAGCCAGTGAAAGAAAAGAGGCCAACGTCAGCCAGCAGAAATCTGCAGGAGAGCAGAACGCTGGGCGAGGTCAAGAGGCCCAAAAGGGTGCAATAGCACCCATAGACCTTGATCAAGAGCTGCTCAAAGTTAGCAAGGCAGAAGCCAGGCCAGTGGAATTAAACGGGGTTCAGAGAAGGCCCCTGGAATCCAAAATAGATTTCCCAAATATTCCCAAATTAAATAGGGACCAGGGAAGTCCTAAAGCAGGGAAAGAAATGCTAAGGGAGATGCCCCACATAGCCAAAGATCCTGAAAGAAGACAGCTTATTAAACCTGGAAAGGAAAAAAGTTAAGGGCTTGCCTGAAGTATGGCTGGCAGAAACCTTCTTTCCAGTATTAAATAGGGACAAAGGGTATTCGCAAACCAATAAGCTGTTAGGGAGAGAGCTGTCTCCCCCAGTCAAAAAAACACCAGGGAGGGTGCTGGAACTGCACCTCCACTCGAGGGCAGTGGTGTTCCAGAGGACATGGAACACGTTAGGAAAGCGCCCCCTCCAAACTCAAAGACCCCAGCCAAGAAACCAGTGAGTGATTTCGCTGACCACTTTATGGCGAATTTAAATGTGGAGCAGAAAAGTTCCCAAATTGGGCCAGAAAGAGTGAGGGTGATGCCTCACCTAGTTGATAACTCACCTGGAGGTACAGAGAGAGCTGACCATCCCTCAGAGGGCAGTAGTGTCCCAAAAGACACTGAACCTATCACACAGCTGACCAGCAGAGGAGCCCCAACTAGATTGGGCCCCATGCTCACCCGCCCTCATGCAGAATTGCAAAAGGACTGGAAGGAGTTAACCGTCCTCTTTAAAATGATCCATAACCACCCCCCCCCCCCCACCAGGCCACAGACCTGTAGCCATATCTGGTATGGATGTGGGAGAGGCCTCTGCCAGAAGGCCATCTTCTGATCATCCCGGCCCAGAAAGGCTGGCCCAAGTTCAGGGGCCAACTGCCCACCTGGTGCTGTGCCAACTAAAAGCACCTAGCACCGGAAGCTGGAACTCTCCAGTTGTGCTGGTGCCCAAACCGGAATTCCCTAAAGAGACCAAGGCTCCTTTAAAACACCCCAATCTCCTGACCCTCAGCTGAACTCCAGTCTCAGGGTCTGAATGCCTGAGCCCACAGGTTACCAAAGTGGACAGGCAGGAGCTAGGCTGGACAAGAGCAGCTCAGCCCTATAATCCCAGGGCTGGGCACCTCGCAGAGTGAGATGGCTAGCACTCCCCTGCAGATCGCCCAGAGTAGCTTGACCATTACTTGGTCTGAGTGCCCTGAGTGCTAAATCGGGAGGTTGGAATGCCTAACCCCCAACAGTGGGAAGTCAGAACGCTAGCACCAAATAGGCTTCCCCATGCACCAGGGAACTGCCATTTCCCCTGCTAACTGTATGTCTGATGTGCCAATGTGAATGAGAGAATGCCTGTATACTTCTGCACTTCCTATTCTTCCTTCCCAGAGACCACATTTAAAAAGCAAAAAATGAAACAAAATGGAATTAATTCCATTTTTCTATAACAGGAGAGGCATATCCTGGCCAGAAGTCAGGAGGAAAAAATATATATCTACATCAACATGGCTACTTTATAAAATTATTATTTTTACTTTAAAGATGGACAAGGTTTTACCCTGACTAGCCATGGCTCATACCAGAGGAATTCCTAGCCTTCAGAAACCAGCAGGGACCTCGTTATCTTTAAAGAGGTGCTAATGCTCTCTATAATGACTGATAATCAAATTCCAAAGAAATGCAACAACATCCTTTGACATTTCTGAGGCAGATCTCTGGCCATCTGAGACAGTATGTCTGCAAAGGACAAAAGGGCCCCTGACTCTATTAAACACCTCAAGATTCCAGACCTGGGAAAATACATCCTTTGTCCAACACCAGGGGAAGAAGTGGAAGGTATGTCACATGACCTCCCCCAAGCTGCTAGAACCTGTAATATTGCCCTGTGAAACTGAACCCAGACAGTCTACCATTTTACCATCCAACAGGCAGCAGCAGAAAGAGCTCTGTCCAGGTAAATTACCTGGCCCGAATCTACATTGTGAACTACTGGAACATCGGAACTCCTCTATCTGTGCCTTCAAGACTAATTCATCCCTACATGCCTTCTTCCATCAGCGAAGTCCTCGCTTCAGGGAAGACAGATCACCCTGCAACAGTTTCAGCCTGCTAACCTCTGGAGAAATACACTACTGGACTTTTGATTCTGGACTCTGGACTCATGTGAAACCATAACTCTTATTTTTATCATGGTTTTGCCCTGTACCCCTTTCTTACCCTTATTCCCCTTTTATTGTATGAGTGCAAAAAGGGACAAATGCTGCGAAACCCTTTCCTGCATTTTGTGTGTGTAAAATAAACCAACCCTCTTATTTTACCTTATCTTGAGTTTGCTGTGTGGTTATTAGTAGAAGGATTAGATTACTCCAAACAGAAGAGTTGGGGAAAACGCCACCACTTATAGAGAGGGAAATGACTTTCCTTCCATCATAAGGTCAGAAATGGGGATGTTCGCTGATGATTGCACAATGTTCAGCACCATTCGCGACTCCTCAGGTACTGAAGCAGTCCATGTCCAAACGCAGCAAGACCTGTATAACATCGAGGCTTGGGCCGACAAGTAGAGAGTAACATTCACGCCACACAAGTGCCAGGCAATGACCATCTCCAACAAGAGAGAATCTAACCATTGCCCCTTGACATTCAATGGCATTACCATCGCTAAATCCCCCCACTATCAACATCCTAGGGGTTGCCATTGACCAGAAACTGAACTGGACCAGCCATATAAATACTGTGGCTACAAGAGCAGGTCAGAGGCTAGGAATCCTGCAGCGAGTAACTCACCTCCTGACTCCCCAAAGCCTGTCCACCATCGACAAGGCACAAGTCAGGAGTGTGATGGCATACTCCCCCCTTGCCTGGATGAGCGCAGCTCCCACAACACTCAAGAAGCTCAACACCATCCAGGACAAAGCAGCCCCGCTTGATTGGCACCACATCCACAAACATGCAGCTAAACACGTGGCTGAACAGATGGTGTAGGAGGGAGGGTTTCCAATATCTGGATCATTGGGATCTCTTCCGGGGCAGGTTGGACCTGTACAAGAAGGAGGGGTTGCATCTAAACTGGAGGGGCACCAATATCCTGGCTGCGAGGTTTGCTAGTGTCACTCGGGAGGGTTTAAACTAGTATGGCAGGGGGGTGGGAACCAGACCAATAGGTCAGCAGGTGAAATAAATGACTGGGAACCAGTGAATATGGCCAGTAGGACTAAGAGGAAAAGCAGGCAGGGAGAAATTACTGAACACAGTGGGACTGGGGTCTGAAATGCATTTGTTTCAATGCGAGAAGTATAACAGGTAGGGCAGATGAGCTTAGAGCTTGGATTAGTACTTGGGACTATGATGCTATTGCTATTACAGAGACTTGGTTGAAGGATGGACAGGATTGGCAGATAAGCGTTCCAGGATTTAGATGTTTCAGGCAGGATAGAAAGGGATGTAGAAGAGGTGGGAGAGTTGCACTGCTGGTTAAGGAGAATATCACAGCTGTACGACAGGAGGACACCTCGGAGGGTTCATGCAGCGAGGCAATATGGGTAGAGCTCCGGAATAGGAAGGGTGCAGTCACAATGTTGGGGGTTTACTATAGGCCTCCCAATTGCCGATGGGAGATTGAGGAACAGTTATGTAGGCAGATTTTGGAAAGATATAAAAGCAATAGGGTTGTTCTGGTGGGTGATTTTAACTTTCCCTATATTGACTGGGAATCACTTAGTGCTAGGGGTTTGGATGGTGCAGAATTTGTAAGGTGCATCCAGGAGGGCTTCCTGAGACAATATGTAGATAGTCCAACTAGGGAAGGGGCAATACTGGACCTGGTATTAGGGAATGAACCCGGCCAGGTGGTCGAAGTTTCAGTAGGAGAGCATTTCGGGAAAAGTGACCATAATTCAGTAAGTTTCAAGGTACTGGTGGATAACGATAACAGGAGTCCTCGGGTTAAGGTGCTTAATTAGGGGAAGGCTAATTATAACAATATTAGGCAGGAACTGAGGAATCTAGACTGGAGGCGGATGTTTGAGGGCAAATCAACAACTGACATGTGGGGGGCTTTCAAACATCAATTGATAAGAATTCAGGACCAGCATGTTCCTGCTAGGATGAAGGATAAGTATGGCGAGTTTCAGGAGCCTTGGATAACGAAGGATATTGTGAGATTAGTCAAAAAGAAAAGGGAAGCATTCGTAAGGGCTAGAAGGCTGGGAACAGGTGAAGCCCGTGGAGAATATAAAGAAAGTAGGAAGAAACTTAAGCAAGGAGTCAGGAGGGCTAAAAGGGGTCATGAAAAGTCATTGGCAACCAGGATTCAGGAAAATCCCAAGGCCTTTTATACATATGTAAAAAGCAAGAGGGTAGCCAGGGAAAGGGTAGGCCCACTCAGGGACAGAGGTGGGAATCTGTGTGTGGAGTCAGAAGAAATGGGAGAGATACTAAATGAGTACTTCTCATCAGTATTCACCAAAGAGAAGGACTTAGCGGTCGATTTGTCTAGGGAAGATGTGTAGATAGCCTGGATCATGCTGAGATCGAAAAAGAGGAGGTGTTAGGCGTCTTGAAGAATATTAAGGTGGATAAGTCCCCAGGGCCAGATGGGATCTACCCCAGACTACTGAGGGAGGCAAGGGAGGAGATTGCTGGGGCCTTGACAGAAATCTTTGTATCCTCACTGGCTACGGGTGAGGTCCCAGAGGACTGGAGAATGGCCAATGTTGTTCCATTGTTTAAGAAGGGTAGCAGGGATAATCCAGGAAATTACAGGCCGGTGAGCCTTAAATCAGTGGTAGGGAAATTATTGGAGAAGATTCTTAGTGACAGGATTTACTACCATTTGGAAGCAAATGGGCTTATTAGTGAGAGGCAGCATGGTTTTGTGAAGGGGAGGTTGTGTCTCACTAACTTGATCGAGTTTTTCGAGGAAGTGACAAAGATGATTGACGATGGAAGGGCAGTGGATGTTATCTACATGGATTTCAGTAAGGCCTTTGATAAGGTCCCTCATGGCAGACTGGTACAGAAGATAAAGTCGCACGGGATCAGAGGTGAGCTGGCAAGATGGATACAGAATTGGCTTGGTCATAGAAGACAGAGGGTAGCAGTAGAAGGGTGCTTTTCTGAATGGAGAGCTGTTACTAGTGGAGTTCCACAGGGATCAGTGCTGGGACCTTTGCTGTTTGTAGTATACGTAAATGATTTGGAGGAAAATGTAACTGGACTAATTAGTAAGTTTGCAGACGACACTAAGGTTGGAGGAGTTGCAGATAGTGAAGAGGATTGTCAAAGGATACAATGGGATATAGATCGGTTGGAGACTTGGGCGGAGAAATGGCAGATGGAGTTTGATCCAGACAAATGCGAGGTAATGCATTTTGGAAGGTCTAATACAGGTAGGAATTATACAGTAAATGGCAGAACCCTTAAGTGCATCGACAGGCAGAGGGATCTGGGTGTACAGGTCCACAGGTCACTGAAAGTGGCAACGCAGGTGGATAAGGTAGTCCGGAAGGCATATGGCATGCTTGTCTTCATCGGCAGGGGTATTGAGTATAAAAGCTGGGAAGTCATGCTGCAACTGTATAGAACCTTGGTTAGGCCACACTTGGAATACTGCGTGCAATTCTGGTCGCCACATTACCAGAAGGATATGGAGGTGTTGGAGAGGGTGCAGAGGAGGTTTACCAGGATGCTGCCTGGTCTGGAGGTTATTAGCTATGAGGAGATGTTGGAGAAACTCGGATTGTTCTCACTAGAGCGACGGAGATTGAGGGGCGACTTGATAGAAATTTACAAAATTATGAGTGGCATGGACAGAGTAGATAGTCAGAAGCTTTTTCCCAGGGTGGAAGAGTCAATTACTAGGGGACATAGATTTAAGGTGAGAGGAGAAAACTATAAAGGTGATGTGCGGGGCAAGTTTTTTACGCAGAGGGTAGCGAGTGTCTGGAATTCGCTGCCAGAGGAGGTGGTGGAAGCAGGTACGATAGTGATGTTTAAGAGGCAGCTTGACAAATACATGAATAGAATGGGAATAGAGGTATACGGACCCCGGAAGTGCAAAATGTTTTAGTTTGACAGGCAATATGATCGGCGCAGGCTTGGAGGGCCGAAGGGCCTGTTCCTGTGCTGTACTTTTCTTTGTTCTTGTTCTTCTTTATTCTCTCCACCACCGACGCACAGTAGCAGCAGTGTGTGCCATCTACAAGATACAATGCAGGAATTCACCAAGGCTCCTTAGACAGCACCTTCCAAACCCACGACCACTACCTTCTAGAAGGACAAGGGCAGCACATAAATGGGAACACCACCACCTGGAAGTTCTCCTCGAAATCACTCACAATCCTGACTTGGAAATATATCACCGTTCCTTCACTGTCACTGGGTCAAAATGCTGGAACTCCCTTCCTAACAGCACTGTGGGTGTACCTACATGGACTGCAGCGGTTTAAGAAGGCAGCTCACCACCACCTTCTCAAGGGCAATTAGGGATGGGCACTAAATGCTGGCCCGACCAGCGAAGCCCACATCCCATGAATGAAGTTTTTTAAAAATCAGAAGTCAAAAACACCTTTCTGCTTACGGATGGGTAGTGAGAGGAGAAATCAGGGCTGTTTAAATCAATCCCCCTCAGTCCGTAACACATGTTTGTAGTTCACGTAAGGCATCCTGAATCAGAGGTCTAACAACTCTCAAAGGACCATGTTGTTCCTGCTTCTCATCTAACTCTGAGTCATCAACCTCATCTCTCAGCTCCACCATGGAGCTTTTGTCCTATTGTGATGCCAATTGCACTTTATTGGCCATGGCCAGATCTTGCAGACAGCAACACATCCCCCCAATGTGGGCTACTTGGCTGGAGAGTATTTTTGTGTTCTCACTGGACAGAGGATGCTCAGTTCCTGGGCAATGTCTTCAAAGCCTCTTCTCCAACTTTACCCTTGTCCTGAGAGGTACAGCCAAACTGGAGCCCTTTCCTACTGTGGAGGCATGACCTCTGGTTATCTATCAAAGTCTCAGCTGCCTCCTCCATTAAATCATTTACAACAGTATCCCAAACAGACTAAAGCCACGTTTATCATTGTGTAACAGCTGCTTCTTTACCTAAAAAAAGCACAATCATATTGTTACAGAACCTGGCCTCTCTCGCTAATTATAGGTCTATTGCAGTCTTTAGGAACGAGTACTGAGGCAGTAAAACAATTTTCGAAGCTGGAAGCCAAAGATACAGCTCCACAATAGCAGCTTGTTCTGCCAACAGCAGTAGCACCAACATGCCAGCAGAGGAAGCAGTAACACCAGGTTTTATGAGGGCAACCAGCACGTGACTTGTGACCAGTGGAAGTAGAGGAGATCTGGTGGCAGGGTCCAAATGATGTACATGTTATCAACATATCAGATTAATGTGGTGGAATGGGTCCTGGTGTTTAAATGCCTGTGCCCTCTTCAGCCCTTAGAGAATATACCGGTGCAATGCAAATGAGATGCAGAATCAGCATAAAGGGTCTGCCCCTATTTTTTCTTATATGTTGTGCCCATTAATCTAGTGCAATTCAGGAGCAGGGCAGAGGAAAGTCTACTTTAGTCAATGTAATCTTAGAACCACATCAGTAACTGAAGTGAAAACATATCAAAAGAAACAGAGATAAAAGCAAAATACTGCGGATGCTGGAAATCCAAAACAAAAACAAAAATACCTGGAAAAACTCAGTAGGTCTGGCAGCATCGGTGGAGATGAGCACAGTTGATGTTTCGAGTCCTCATGACCCTTCAACAGAACTACAAGTTGTCTGTTGAAGAGTCATACGGACTCGAAACGTCAACTGTGCTCATCTCCGCCGATGCTGCCAGACCTGCTGAGTTTTTCCAGGTATTTCTGTTTCTGTTTTTGTGTCAAAAGAAACAGAGTTCTGCCCTGCATCAAATTCACAATTCCCGTCGTGATAATATTGAATATTGATATTGTACTTCAATCTCAGCAATAAGATTTTGTTGCAAAATCACATCTTCATATCTGATTTTATCAGAGCAAAGGATTTGTTTTGAAGTGGCTATGTCCTAACTGACCACAAGGTGGGGCAGTCTTCCATCGAGCCCAAGATTTGGCTCCCCTCTGTTCTGAGACTATCTGAACAGTTAATGCAGTGTCTTTTCCATATTTGCATCTGCAAGATCGATTCAACTGGGACTTAGCCTCGATGTAGCAGAACCTTGTGAGCAGCCACATAAGAACAATTTACATTTATATAACATGCCTCATGTAGAGAACAGCATCTCTGAAGAATATAAAGAAAGGTAGGGATGGAGCTAGAGAGAGACAGGGGAGAAAGAAAACAGAAGATTATGGAGGGCAGGTGAATTGACACAATCAAAGAAGAGGGCTTTACGGAGGCTTTTGAAAGCAGGGTAGGGGGGTAATGGGACAGAGGTATTTTGTGAGGAAGAGGATGGGAGGCACAAAGGTTGAAGTCATGGGCACCCAATGTTGGAGCAAAGATCAGCAAGTCAAAGTTTTAAGAGAGTAGGTGCATTCAGAGATGTATGGCTGGAGGAGGCTGCAGACTTAGGATGGGAAAAACCATGGAGGGATATGAACACCAGGACAAAGATCTTATAATCAAATGTTTGGGGTAATGGAAGTTGGCAAGAGAGCTCCCACAACACTCAAGAAGCTTGACACCATCCAGGACAAAGCAGCTCCGCTTGATTGGCACCATATCCACAAACATTCACTCCCTCCACCACCGATGCACAGTAGCAGCAGTGTGTACCATCTACAAGATGCACTGCAGGAACTCACTAAGGCTCCTTAGACAACACCATCCAAACCCACAACCACTACCATCTAGAAGGACAAGGGCAGCAGATACATGGAAACACCACCACCTGGAAGTTCCACTCCAAGCCACACACCATCCTGCCTTGGAAATATATCGCCGTTTCTTCACTGTCGCTGGGTCAAAATCCTGGAACTCCCTCCCTAACAGCACTGTGGGTGTACCTACACCACATGTACTGCAGCAGTTCAAGAAGGCAGCTCACCACCAGCTTCTCAAGGGCAATTAGGGATGGGCAATAAATGCTGGCCCAGCCAGTGAAGCCCACATCCCGTGAATGAATTTTTAAAAAGCAGAGCTTTCTTAGTTTTGTAATCTATTCCACTATTAATAAAGCCAAGGATCCTGTATGCTTTTTAACAGGCTTTTCAGCTTTAAAGATTTGTGTACATACATCCACAGATCTCTCTGTTCTTGCGCCCTCTTTAAAATTATGCCTTTTATTTTATATGATCTCTCCAAAATTTTCCAACCAAAATGTTTAACTTCACTGCATTAAAATTTCATCAGCTGTATTTACTAGTCTGGATCTGTCCTCCTGAAGTCTGTTACTATCCTCCTCACTGTTTACTGCATTTCTGAGGTTTTTTTTAGCATCTACACATTTTGAAATTATGCCTTGTATACTTAAGACCAGGTCAAGGGCAATTATGATGGGCAACAAATGCTCACCTTGCCAGTGATTCTCACATCTCAAATCAAAAAGAGTAGCGGTCACAATACTCACCCTTAGGGACCATCACTGTATTCTTTCCTCCAACCTGAGAGATAACTGTTCACCATAACCATCTGCTTTCTATCCCTTAGCCAATTTTGTAGCCCCACCACCACTGCTCCCTTAATCCTTTAGGTTTCCATTTTGCTAACAAGTCTACTATGTAGCACTTTGTCAAACACCTTTTGAAAGTCCACATATATAACATCAACCTAACTAACCTTATCAACCCTCATCATTATTTCATTAAAGGACTCTTATCAAGTTGGTCAAACCCAATTTGCCTTTAACAAATCTGTGCTGGCTGTCATTTATTAACTCATACTTTTCCAAGCCCTAACTCATTTTGTCTCAGACCAACATTGGCCTGACTGGTCTGTAATCGCTGGGTTTAACCCTCTGCCCTTCTTTAAACAGAGCTGTAACATTTGTAATCCTCCGGTCCTCTGACACCACCCACATATCCAAGAAGGATGGAACGATTATGGTCAGAGCTCTTTCACTTCCCAACTGGACCTGCCAATCTTTTAAGTACCACCTCCTTACTATTTTAATCCTGTCCAATATTGCTACTGCTTTCTCAGCAACATCCTATTCTCTGTTTAAGACAGATATAAATTACACATTTAATTCCTCAGTCATTCCCTCTGCCTCCACAAGAAGATCTCCTTTTTCCCCCTAATCTTCATCCTACCTTTGATTACCTGTATACTGTTTATATGTTTATAAAAGATTTTTGGTTCCCTTTTATATTAGTGTTGTAAGATCCCACATCTGACACCATGTTGTATGTTGGTTAGTCTAGCTGAGGAATGATTAATGAGACATTGGCATGTTCAAACAATAACTGGTTTATTTTACACAATTTTACTATGGTGCTGCTATCCATGACTAGATGTCACACTGCTGTAACAGGGCTAAGACCCCACATTCTAGGGGCAGAATTTTGCCCTTGGTGTGCAGGATCAGCGGGGACTGTGGAGGGTGGTCGGGAAGCCGACCGCCACCCGTGATCGGCAGCGCTCCGCGAATTTATGCGGGAGGGCCAATTAAGGCCCGCCCAGCGTGATAAGCGAGCGGCAGTGCTGAGCACTGTCTGTGCAGGCGGGGTGAGGAGGATGAGCAGGCCTAGCGCGCAATTCGCGCATGCGCATGAAAGAGCGCTGAATAATCTCCCTGAGGCACAGAGCTGCCTCAGGGAGATGAAGAATATACTGAAAAAATTATTAAGCAGCGCAAAAAATTAATGAAACATGTCGATAAAAGCAAAATACTGCGGATGCTGGAAACCTGAAACAAAAACAACAATTGCTGGAAAAACTCAGCAGGTCTGACAGCATCTGAGGAGAGGAACACAGTTAACGTTTCGAGTCCGTATGACTCTTCTTCAGGACTAATAATGAAATATGTCCCCGCATGTGGCTCTCTCACACGAGCAAGGGCATGTTTTTCATTAAAAATTAAAGTTTTTATTTTATTTGTATTTGATTTTGGGCTCATCCCACCCATGGATGAGGTTTCCAAATAAATGCAAAGGCCGCTTGGCCTTTTCGCCTGTGAAAAATTCAGCACAACTGATAACATAATGGCCTTAATAGACCTCTTAATTGTCAGCAGGCGTGCTGTCGGCTCCGGAACGCGCTGCCGAGCGAACTATCACGCGACTGCGCGTTGACATTGGCACGCTCGGCTGATGTCATCATGTGTCATTTCACGCTCAATCGGGTCGGGCGCGTGCCCACCCACCGAGCTAAAAATCCTGCCCTATATTATTATAAAATATACACACACACATACATATATATACACATATCCTCATGGCTAATTTCTAAAATTTTAAAACCGGACAATGACCTTATAAAATGGCTAAAGCTATGTCTGTCTGTGACCCTCAAACAATGAGAGCTATTTGGCAGTATCGAAATAATTTGCACCTCGTTACCTCTGAAGAGACCCTAACATCCCCCCCGTGGGCTGCAGAGACTAAATTCAAAGGGAACTATACAAAGGCCATCTGCATTTCAGAACCCAGGCTGGCCAACAGGAGTCCGCTAGTCTGCTAGGACAAAGAGCCTTTCAACCTTCCTTTAAATTCTTAATGGGTGGGACATTTAATAACCTCGGGGGCCCAGATGAAGAATACACGTCCTTTGTCAAAGGTGGTGTGAAGAGATGGGAGTCATGTGACATGAACTTCTAGCTGGGAGAACCAGTTGTACTGTCTTGCTGTACTGCAAAGCTCAGTCTGCCATTTTTCATCTGCTAAGCAGCAGGCCTGGCCCTCATCTACACTGTTTCTACTGGAATGAGCTTCTGTACCAATGCCGACAAGACTAATTCACCTCTGCGTGCCTATCTCATTGTGGAAGACAACTCTACTGGAAAAGTGAATTATCCAGCATCAGTTCAGCCTGCCGACCTCTGTGAAGGAATACACCACTGAACTTTGATTCTGGACTCTGGACAAATGTGAAACAATAATTCTTTGCTCTGTGGTCTTTGGCCTGTAAATCTTTCTTTCTCTATCCCCCTATTTTATTGTAGAGTGAAAATAAGGCAATGTTGCTACCGTCCTCCTGCATTTGATTGTCTATAAATAAACTAACCCTCTGAGTTCATCCTATCACGAGTTTGCTGTGGGGCTATAAATGGAAATTGGATCACACCGAAACCAAGGGGTTGGGAAATAAAGGGGGAAGCAAATCAAAAACACCTTTCTGTTTACAGACGGGTGGTGAGAGGAGAAATCAGGGCTGTTTAAATTAAAGCCCCTCCCGTCTGTAACAGAAATTGGAAATCTCAAATCTGGGATAACTCATATGAATTTGACCAGAGTCCACGAGCCAAATCTTATATAAAAAAGTAAATTGGAAGCCAAAAGGGGAAAACTCAGAGGCTGGAACAAATTTTAAAACACAGTGACTTACCACAGCAAATTCCTTTTCCCTAACCCTAAGAAAATGCCAACTTTTAATGCTGAGACATTGGTCAAACAAGGGAATTTGAATGGTGAAATTTTGGTGGCCCTTAGCACAGAACAACTGAAAGCTGTAGCTGGGGAGGTACAGTTAAAATTGCTTAGAAAAGTGAAGAGAAGTGAACTGATCCAGTTGTTAGTAGAACAATTGGATCTCACGTTACCAGTAGAGCAGTTAGATGTAGAGCTCAACCATGACTCCAAATCCCCTCCCCTAGCCCAATTCGAGCTGGAAAAGCACAGAATACAGCTAGAATAGGCCTGGAAACTCAGGCAGGCCCTTTCCAAACCATTCTCACAAGTATTGGAAAGAGAAGGAGGAGGCTCTAGATAGGAAAGGTCCCCCATCCAGAAAAGAAAATACCAAGGAGAGTGTGAGAAGCCTCCTGACAGCCAGTAAGGAGAGCCCCCAGAGATCGGTGTGTTCCTGTTGCAATAAAATAGGCCATTCCAGGCCTGAATGCTGGAGATTGTGAGGGAAGCCTGTTGGCCTAATGGGGTGTATATGAGTGGCTCCCCGAAGGACAACCCAATGGGTCGTGCAGCAGAGTCGGCAGAGACTCTCGCTACAGGAACTTACCCCTTGGAGGGCATGGCACTGTGTGGGCTGAATCTTCTGGCTGATGTGCGAGTGGCGGAGCCTGCATGTCAGTGCTTAAAATATCGCGTGAGCGTCCCGACGTCAGCGCGTGGCATCGCGATATTTCGGTCGGTGGGCGCTATGCAGCGGGACGCGCGCCCGCCATTAATTAAAGGAGGGCATGGCGCTGTGTGTGTCTGAGCTGGACAAACTCCCAAAGAGTTTCTGGAGTTTTGTCCATGTCAGGAACAGTGTCCCCCTGCTCATCCCCAAATGTGAGCAAGTCCATTGTACTGCTCTGGGACACAGAGACCAAAGGCCAATCAGTCCTTAATGTTGGAGGAAGCTTAAACCCCACCCCTCACCCCCCCACCCCGAGTCCTCCCTGAAGGTCAAAGCCCTGATCAGTGGAGTGGGAGGAGGACCTGTGTTTGAATCCCTCCATAAGGCCCATCCAGAGTGTGACTTTGTTTCCTGTTACAGTAGGAATTCTCCCTGAACTACCAGTAGCAGGAACCGATTTCCTCCTTGGGAATGATTTGACCGGCAGCAAGGTGTTAGCCTGTGAAAGAAAAGAAAGGGTGAAATAGCACACATAAACATGAGCGAGGGCTGCTTGAATGTAGCAAAGCCGAAGCCAGGCCAGTAAAGTTGAAAGAGGTCCAGGAAAGGCCACTAGAATCTAAAATAGATCCACAGAGTATCCCAGAATTAAATAGGGACCAGAGAAGTCCCAAAGCAGGGAAGGAGATAGTGAGGGAGATGCCCCATGTAGTCGAAGAGCCCGAAGGAAGGCAAGTTATTAACCCAGGAAAGGAAAAGGTTAAAGGATGGCTGGAAGTATGGCTGGCAGAAACCTTCTTTCTGACATTAAATAGGGACAAAGGGAGTCCCCAGACAAGCAGATAGGGAGTGAGATGCCTCACCCAGCAGAAAAGTCACAAATGCATGTAGCTGGAGCTGCACCACCACTGATGGCAAAGGTGTTCCAGGGCACATGGAACAAGTTAGGAGAGCACCCCCTCCAAAGTCAAAGGACCCAGCAAGGAAGCCAATGATTGGTTTAGGTGATATCTTTCTGGCGAATTTAAATGTGAACCAGGAAAGTTCTCAAATTGGCCCAGAAAGAATGAAGGTGATGCCTCACTTATGGAAAAGCCACAGGGAGGTCCAGCGAGAGCTAACTATCCACCAGAGGGCAGTACTGCCCCAAAAGACATGGCACCTACCACCCAGCTGACCAGCAGAGGGATCCCAAGCAGATTGGACCCCATACTCACCCACCTGAATGCAGAATCACAATGTGATGTGACAGGGCTGTCCCTTGCAGCTACCATGAGTTTGCTGTGGGGTTGTTAATAGAAATTGGATCATACTGAAATCGAGAGGTTGGGAAATACGCCGCCGCTTATAAAGGGGGAAACAAATCAAAAGCACCTTTCTGTTTACAGATGGGTGGCGAGAGGAGAAATCAGGGCTGTTTAAATTAAACCCCCTGTTGTCCGTAACACTGCTGAAGCCATGAACATTCTCCCCCTCCTTTCCTAGTCATTGGTTCACTTACATTATCATTATGGGATGTGCTATTTACAGTCCCACACATTGACCCTTACAAACCCTAATAGTACATCTCCCCCCAAGTCTTCGTCCGTATTTTTTACATTCATATTTACATACAACCCCATCTCCCCCCAAGTCTCTGACCTCACAGATTCAATCTGTCAGGAGGCTTCACAACTCTCCCTGATCATGTTCTTGTTAGACTTGGTAGATCAGTAGCCTCTCTCTGAACTCCTTTTTCTTAACTTGGATGGTCTTCATTGAGAATTGTAGTATCTGGTTCTTTATTAATTTTTGACTCAAAACATCTGATGACTGGGGAGGTGGTGGTATCGTCACTGGACTAGTATTCCAGAGACCCAGGGTAATGCTCTGGGGACCCAGGTTCGAATCCCACCACGGCAAATGGTGAAGTTTGAATTCAATAAAAATCTAGAATTAAAAGTCTGATGGTGACCATGAAACCATTAACCGTTGTCGATTGTTGTAAAAACCTATCTGGTTCACTAATGCCCTTTAGGGAAGGAAATCTGTTGTCCTGACCTGGTCAGGCCTACATGTGACTCCAGACACACAGCAATGTGGTTGACTCTTAAATACCAAAGTTTTAAATTTTCCTTCAAGTATTTGAAGCCTTACCATGCTGTTCAGCCTCTCACCGAGACTTACTGTGGTTGCTGTCTCTCACTGGGGGATCTCTCAGCTAGACTTGGTATTTATTTCTTGTACACTGCAAAGCTGTTAAAAATTGCTTTGCTTTAAGTTATTTCAATAATCTCTTCATTCCCTTCCCCTGGAACATGGAGTATTTGCAGTCAGTTTGTTCTCTTTTGTGCTGCCTCGCAGTCGACACGCTGACCTCGGACCCGGGTTTCCGCAACTCACCCTTGCTAGCGACCTGGTTTTACCAGTGCTGCCTGCCCAGGGCACCGTTAAAATCAAACTGAACCCCTTTTTAAGGGCTGCTCACCAGTTCCACGATTTTTGCTTGGTTCTCCAACTCGCAGCCTACGATCGCTGGATCAGGTTTTCTTCACAGACCACCGTGTGCTGTGGTGCAGCCCTGAGTGCCTTTGAAAGTTGATTTTCTGACTCTTCCTTCCTCCAGTTCATCTATGAACCAGCTTTGGAGTTCTTCAATTGTGTCTTACAGAGTTCTCCAGTTTCGGCGCCTCTTTTACAAGTCTGACATCTAGGGTGGGATTTTCTGGCCCCACCCGCCGCCAGGATCGTCTGGTCTCGCCAAAACTCAATGGACTTTTGGTTGGGCCGCCGAATCTCCCTTGGTGGGTCCCACCACAACGGAGCCAGAAAATCCCAACCTCTGCTCCATCCCTTCTCATCACATGCCTTTCTTTCTTCTTCCTAAAGGCCAAGCTGGCGCACAGCAGGCGAGAGAGCGCAGACCCGGGGAGGGACGGCCGACATCATTGCCCTCACTGAGTTTGAGGAGGCTGCAGCCAAGCTGGCTGGGGAGGGACAGAGATCGCTTCTGTGGGGAAGGGGAGATCGGCCTCTCCCACCAACCCAGTACAGATCACAGCTCCATCACCTCATCAAATCCTGACATTCACAGTGAGTCACGAGCAGTCTTATCTAGCTCATGCTCATTAACTGAAACTCTACTTTCTAGGCACCAGCAGATCGAGGCCCCCAAGCCAGTTGAGCACCAGTGCGAGCTCCCAGACTACATCCAAAGAGGAAGGTCTGGAAGAAACATCACAGTGCTGTCACACACCTTCCACCAACTCAGAGACGCACACGTCGGTGGGGCACAGCTGCAGATTAGGCTTGGACTCACTTCCTGGGGAACACCTCACTGACACGTCCCCGCAGCAGTCGGAGGCAGGGACAGCCCAGGTTTCTGGCACTCGGAGAGCTGCTGGAGACCAGCCACCCGCTCAGTCCGAGTCAGATGATGAGCCTCTGGAAGTGGCCACCAGCTCATCGCTGGAGATGTAGTGACAGATGGCAGAACATCAGGCAGAGATTCGGCAGTCACTCAGCAGACTAGAGTGAATGATGAAGGAGTTCGTCCGTGTTCTGTCTGATGTCGTGGCTCTGATATGGCTCTGACATGGGATCTTAACACTGCTCCCACCCGCCATGGGCATGATAGGAAAATTCCACCCCCAGGGTCAGTGTGGTGTTGAGCAGAGACATGTTAAGATTTAGACATGGAGATAGCTCCTTGCCTGTACCCTTTACTGTATATATGGACAGCGTTACAACTAATTCATAAAGACTTGTTGTTAACATACTGAAGATTACAAAGACTTATTTAAGAGTCACCATTCTGTAACCAACACCCTCCCAACAAGGATTAGTAATAACTTCTCCCAACTCTATACAAAACTAGAGATATAATTTATAATTAAGTTAGAAATTATAATCCCAGCAACTCCTTTCTCCCCCTGTGAGGAAGAAAGCTCACTTTAAATTAAGAGGCTCACTTGTGGCCTAAACTTGAGTTGCCTGACAAAGTGATTTAGAGGTTTCAAAGCAGCGAAAGAGAGGAGCTGCCGGGAGCAAAACATTTTATGTGGAGTTGGGTGGTTATTATTCCTCCTGAGTTAATGTTAGGCATAATTAGAGAGGGTGGTAACAGTAATCAGAGAGGTAAAAACATGTGTCAACGGCATACATGTGGAAGCTGCTTCTCTCCTTATGGATGATGTAGCCAAGAGAGAGTGTGTAAATGATTTAAGTGGGGTGAGGGTTGGAGACAAAGGATGGATATACAGGAAAGGCCAGGAGAGCCCACTCCATGGCAAGCTGGAGTGGCAAATATCACAATTGTGAAAAAATCTGTTTTACGTCTGTAGGAAAACAGGTCACGATCGTCTGCTCCTGACATCAATGGTGGTGCGCATTTCCCACCACGCCATGTCTGGAATGTCATCTTAATACATTTGAATATCGTGCATACTCATTATAATGGCTGCTCACTGGAATCACTCCCCCCACAACGCTGGATCAAAAGGGCACGTTAGTGTCTAATTAGACTGACAACTTTCACAACTGTATATAAGCAATGCTGGCACCCTGCACCTCGCTCATGACTTTGAAGTTTGTTCGCCAACCTTGCATTGCGCTGCACTCGCAGCACCTCAGACTCAACACCAGTCTCCGCAGGCAGTACCACTTCATTTTCAAGGGGGTTTCACATGCAAGGCCCTACCTACCAGACCAGTGATAAGGCTTGTGACGTTCTGCAGGGCAAGGGCTCGACTAGGGGAGGGTGGAAAGTGGACAGAGTCAAGGGAAGGGGGTTGCAGGGCAAGGGCTCCACTATTGGAGAAAGAGTGGCGAAGGTTGCACTCAGACACATGACTAGGGGGGTGGGGGTTGGAAGCGTCCTCTGGGCCAGAATGGGGAAGAGTGTCTTAGAGAGGGACATAAGTGAGTTGGGGCCAGGATGGGAGGATGGTGAAGTGAAGAAGCACTTCAGTTTACTTTGCTGACCTTGTAAAAACTGTCCTTATCCCAGTCCAGGGATGGGGAGGGCATGTCAGTCCAGTGTCAGTCACGTGCACATGTATGTGGTCATAACATCAGGCGCACCAGTCCAGGGGGTTTCTGGCTTAATACTGGGCCCGCAGATGACACACTAACAGTCAGGGTGGGCCTCTGCAAGCTATAGATGGGGAAACGGTAGTGTCGGGCCATTCGAAGGCCTTGTGGGGTGGAGCGGTCTCCGTATTTCACTGTGCAATAGGCCTCAAGATGGGGAGGGGTAAGGTCTAAATGGGGCATAGGCAACTACCAAATGATTCTAGAGTTACACAGGGATATCCACCACAATCACAATGAGATCAAGCATTAGAGGGGGAGGCTTGAGAGTTATTGAAGGGAGGAAAACATGAACATTATGCTCCTCCAGGACGATGGGAGGGATTTCCATAGTCACACAGGGAGGCTCCAAGATCGCCTAGTAGTGAGACCTCAGCACTACTATCTTACAACCTGAGCAATGGCACAGCACAGAATTAAACTGAGGAAAAACTCTGCTGGTGAGGGCTCTGAGGCCCCTTTGGAGGAGTGGTGCACTGCACTGGGGGGGTCGATTAAAGGGGCACGCAACTGAACTTTGTACTCCCAAATTAGGAGAGATGCACAGCTGGGGCATGTTAGGAGCTTGTCAATGACAAGGGAATCGGGAGACTGAGGCAATGAAGCACAATCATGCGAGACGAATCCTGAATCATGGCACTAATTGATCTCCTTGTATTAACCCATTGTCCCAAGTGTGCCAATTACCCAGAGTGATAATGAGGTCAAGACAAATTGGGTGACTGGACAAGCTGCAGATGCGCCTTGAAATCAGGAGCTCAGAGTCTTGACGTTGGCAGGTTCACACATGAGAAGTCAGCCCTCCCCACACCCCCCCTCAAATACTCTCAGTTCCTCAATCAACATGTGTATTCCAAAGAGTATAGTGTTAGAGTGCAGTGAATGAGTATTCCAAGGCCTGGCCAAAGCAATCTCATACCAGTCGGTCATGTAAAGGATGGGGGGGGTGTGGGGGTGAGAGGAGCACCTTGAAATGCACCTTGCACTGGCCAGGATTTCAGTGGTAAATAGCCGCAGATACTAGAACCAAGCCCTTGAACCCACAGTCACTCACTAGTCATCGAGAGAAATAGGACCTTTGGAGCATCATGCGGATTCATGTCTTTTTCTCATTGATGCTGCAGAGGAGAAGGAGGCTGGATTTATTGCTGCCTGCATAATCGCATACAGGCAAGAGAGAAGGCAGAGAAGGTTCAATGGCAGTGCTAGGCTTGCCAAAGGGAGGAGCTTCACCCTGATGAACAAGGGGCAGCAGGGCTCCTTTCGTATGCAGAGGATGAGACTCACAGGAACGTTGGGAAGAGGCAGCTCTCAAGACCAAGGGTGTTTTTTTTTATTCATTCACAGGATGTGGGTTTCACTGGCTGGGCCAGCATTTATTGTCCATCCCTAGTTGCCCTTGCGAAGGTGATGGTGAGCTGCCTTCTTGAATCGCTGCAGTCCATGTGGTGTAGGGTGTACAGAGCACATCTTTTCTGCAGATCAGCGAGAAACAGTGTCTTCGACATCTCTGCATGTCCAGGGATCTAGTGGCTCACATCTGCCACATTCTCCAGGAGTTGGTGCCATGGGGACTGGGGGACATCCATTGCCAGCGGCTCTGAAAGTCACTGCCACTCTTAACTTCTACACGAGTGGCTCTTTCCAGGGCTCCACTGGGGACCTCTGTGGGATCTCTCAAGCTTCAATGCACAAGTGCATACAGGAGGTGATAGACGCCCTTATTGCCAAGGCCCACAAGTAAGTTGACTTTGCTAGAGATCAGGCAAGCCAGGAAGCCAGAGCACTGGGTTTTGCTGCAATTTCTGGATTCCCACAGGTGCAGGGTGCCATCGACTGCACTCATGTGACTATAAAAGCTCCCTGACAACAGGTGCTCCAATACATCAACAGGAAAGGCTTCCACTTGCTCAATGTGCAGCTGGACTGCGACCACAAGAAACAAATCCTGTAGGTTTGTGCCAGATACCCAGGAAGCTGCCATGACTCATACATCTTGAGTAGATCGCAGGTACCAGACACGTTTGTGGGACCACACAGGATCCAGGGTTGGCTCCTCAGTGACAAAGGGTACCCTCAAAGGACGTGACTGATAACACTTGTGCAGCGGACACAAAATGCAGCAGAGAGAAGGTACAATGATGCTCATACTGTTACCTAAACATTGGTGGAGCACACCATTGGCATCTTGAAGATGTGGTTCCGATGCCTGGACAGATCTGGTGGAGCATCCCAGTACACTCCCAGAGGGTCTCACAGATCATCATGGCTTGCTGTGCACTGCACAACCTGGCGCTACAAAGGTGGGGAAGACTTGCCAGATGCTGACACGGAGGAGTTGCACGTCTCCTCTGATAAACGGGACATTGAAAGGGATGAGGGTGATGAGATCCAGGAAGCCCAGGCTGCAGGAGAAGAAGCCATACCACGGGCCAGATGGGGGGACGTGCATGTGAGGCCCTCATTGCCACCAGATTCCATGAGGAGGATGAAGAGTTGTAGTGAGTATCCTTTTGGACAAGTGGCCTCCATCATGGGCCCACATAAACACCAATGTTGCTCTCCCTCTCATTTCAACCATGCACTTCAATCTGAGAGTGACTACTTACACATTTGGCTAACCATTGTCCTAATCCTTTGAAGGATGAGCAAGCTTTGAGAGCATGTGTCCTTGCTGAGATGAGGTGCTAAAACCAAAACAGGAAATGCTAGAAATACTCAGCAGGTCTGGCAGCATCTGTGGAGAGAGAAACAGGGTTAGCGTTTCAAGTCCGTATGACCCTTCTACAGAGCCGTCACTGAGGGTCACACGGACTCAAAACGTTAACCCTGTTTCTCTCTCCACAGATGCTGCCAGACCTGCTGAGTTTTTCCAGCATTTTCTGTTTTTGTTTCAGATTTCCAGCATCCGCAGTATTTTGCATTTATCTAAGACGAGGTGCTACCTGGAGGAGGGCGCCCTGGTCATCAGACGTCAGAAGTTACTGCCTCTTCTCGCATCTCTCCAGCATCTCAGTCGCTATGGCAGCCTCGTAGAGATAAGAGATGTACTATAATCCTCAGTGGACACATAGCTGTATACCTTCAGCCTGACAAAGTTCCTCAAGGAGATCCATCTCCACCAACAGAACAACGCATTTTGTGTCACCTTGATGGTGACATTGATAGGTCAGACTTGAGTCAAGGCAGCTGAGGATGTTCCCCAGGTGTTAATTTATTTTGACATCACTTATTCACCTGTGTCACCTTCTTCACCATCGCGTTGGCATCCGGCACTCTCAGTTGGGATGCGGGCCTACATTAATCTTGACCTTTCCATGAATGTGGACCGCCTGAGGATCAAGATGTCTACACACTTCCCTGCCAGACATTAAAACGCCTCCTCTTCAACACAGACAGTCTGTCCTCAAGACCAGCCCTGGCCCTTCCGAGCTCCAAAATGCTAAAATGCTTAAAGGCTCCATTGACCATAATACATCACCATTTGGATTTATCATCACTGACCTCGGTGAGTGTTTAGGTGAAGGCACACTACTCAGGCTGCATCCCTACATTGTGATGACAGCCTTTTAGCTGCAGTACAGACAACTACAAGGTGACAAAGGCTCAAGGTTGTAGGTTCATGTGCCAACAAATAATGTGGTTGTGAGGGACAGAGCTCTAGCACATCGAGGTGGGAAGGTGCTCACACTTATCGGTGAGCTTAGGACTTGTGCACTCAGAGAGTTGGCAACGCGCAAGGCAGACAGGAGCGCACACGAGCTCTGAGTAAAGGCTCATAGATTGAAAATCCTGCCAGATGACGAGTGAGTACATGGAATTCCAGGGGAGGTGACCCTTCTCCATGAGTTCAAACATCTCTCATTGGACACTACAACTTCCCCTTACAATGAGACGGGTGAACACCTCAGCCTCAATATTAAACAGCCAAGAATGAACATGACATGACCCAGCAAAGCATGTGAACGAGGTTCCTTCCACAAGTATACTTTACATTAAGGACAAGACATCACTGATGTCGGGAATGATCTGAGAATGGACATACACTGTGGTGACATGGAAGCAGACAACATCACCCAGAGGCCCATGATAGCGACATCTGCAATAAGTGAGGGGAGAGATCATGGTGTCACACCTGATTGACAACAAGGCAGCTCATCATAAAGAGGAGGCATACACAAGAGGAGATTCTACTTACATTGGTGAAAATTATATACATGTGGTTCACACCTGTGCCACTGTCATGCTCCTAATATTTCTTCATTTTCCTAACCCCACCGCTACATCTTAGTGCTTCCCCAACATCCACACTAGAGGTGGAGGCAGCCTGCTGACTGCTACGCTTGGTTGTCTGTGATGACTTTGACGGGCTTCATCTGGAGGGCCGAGACTTGGAGGGCCCTGGCCTGCTTTGGATCTCCTGCTGTGGGGCAGGTGCAGTTCCTCGGCCTGTGGAGCTGGAGGTGCTAGGGTCACAGGAAGAGGGGATTGGGATCGGCTGGACACTTCCAGAGCCACCTGGGTGGATGTCCCTGCGGTGTCCAGCTGCTGGTCCTCCTCCGTATGGGTGCCTGAGGGCCCCAGCTGACTCCTTGAGGAGAAGGAGCAGCTGGAGTGATCAAGTTGTCCCGCCCCCCACTCTCGCCTACACTGATGAAGTGCGGCTCCTGGTGCAGTGCAAGACCTATGTCCGAGGCCAAGGTCTCCATGGCAGCCACCATCCTAACAGTGTTGACCTCGGTGCGTTGACATGCCAGCGCTATTACCTCAGACTGAACGCGGACAGTCTCCTCCATCGTACGTTGCATTCTGAGGAAAGCAGCTGACAACCCTTCTTGATATTCCCCTGACTTGCGCAGCAGCTCCACCAACTGAGTTAGGACTGACTCTGGAGGCTCATCATCAAATTCGGACTCAGCAGAATCCTGGCCTCCAGCAGTCCTCCAAGTGCCAGCTACCTTGGATGTCCCTGTCTTTGCCTGCTGTGGAACAGATTGTGTGCTGTGCTCAGCAGATTGTGACCCTGAGGCTACTCTAGAACTAGGTCCCACCGAAGTGTGTGTCCCTGCACTGGTGGAGGGTGTGGGTGAGTGCTGTGAAGGGTCTTCAGTGGTGCTCTCTTATCGTTTCTCATCTGAGGTGTCCTCGGGCTGGAGATGAGGGCCCTCAGACGCTTTCCAGTGGTGTCTATGAAAGAACATAGAGATAACTAGTGCATGGAAGGTGACTCGAAGACACAACAATGACAGTATGGTTGTCTGAGGGATGAGCTGGTGCAGGGTCCTCACTTGGGTGTGTGTTGCCAATCTCACCGTCGCCACATGCACGGTCCCTGTCCTCTCTGGCCAGCAGGATGGCACACTCCTCATATGGAGTGAGGGCCTTGATTTTGGCCACTCCACCCCCGGTTTGGGACCTCACCCAGCGGGGTGTCACTGAATGTTGGAACAGCATGCTTCTTCCCTTTGGGAGCCATGTCTTCTGTGGGGCAGTGCTGGGCTGGAGACATCGAGAGGGCTGTGTGCAGGTGCAGCTTAAATATGGCGCTGGGAGCAAAGAACCGCTGCAGTGACGGAGGGGCGGGTGAATCAGAGGCTGCCCGCCCGCAATCCGACGTGTTTCCTGCTGATGCATAATGAATGAGGTGTAAAGTGGACAATATGGACCGAAAACATGCCATTGCACCCGGCAGGAAAACGCCACTTTCCCCACCCGCCAGCGCTTAGAACGTCATTGAGAAAATCCCACCCTGAGTCTTTTCTTCTAAGCAGAATGAGGCACAGCTGATGCAGAACCACCATGAGCGAGATACACATCGAGACTGTAATATCCTGCATCCTACTAGAAGTCAAAGGAAAAGGAAGGATCCTAGTGCAGGGATATCCACAAGGAACATGTGAAGGCACCAGAAACTGTCAGTGGAGCACAGAAGGTGCATGGGCAGCATACAAATCTTACATCTGTGTGCACTTCCTGTCTCTCTAACCTGACTTCTTGTTATGTTATTCTCATACATCTTGTGTCAATGCTTTCCCCAATGATAAATTCCTCTGTCCACATTTATAATGGGTTTTGCCTTTGTAAACTCATCACTCTGTGCAATCTGGCCACCGGGTTCCATTCTGTGTCTCCAGTACATTCGCCATCTCCCTACACAATAGTTCCCGGGATTCCTCCTCAGACAAGGGGCTGAATAATATGCTGTGGCTCCGAGGGCGGGTTCCGAACCCAGAAATCGGTGACCTTTCGACTTCCTTTGGAATGTGCCCAATAAAGTGTCAATTGGGGTTTGTTAATTTCCAGGGTAGGTTTGAGGACATAACCCACCCAATCCGTGTTGGAGGACGGGATGTCCGGCCTCTGAGGCCATTGGCCGTGCCATGGAATGAGATCACGGCCAGTAGTTTAAAGGGGCCCCTGGCACGGGACAGTGTCAGCTGGGGACCCAGCAAATGCAGTATCGCTTCAAACGCCGCAGGATAGTATGTCATTGAGCAGTTTGCAGGCTTCTAAGGTGGGTGCATTTTATTTTGAGTTCTGCTGTCTTCAAAACTTGGCACTGATCAGAGGTGGCATTCTTCCTTAACCTAAACAAGTTAACCACTTATTCGCATGGAGGAGTTGTCTAGTTGTTGCATGTTTCCCTCCAGAAATATCTGAGCCATTGGAGCGAGGGGAGATGTAGGGAGAAGAGCCAAACCAGCCCCTTGATTCAATGAGGGCTCCTTCAGAGCCCTGCTATGTGTAGCCTCCGACTGACATGAGCAGCTGATGTTTACCCCTGGTAAGAGGAGGAAGCCAAGCCAGGCGTGTGCAGCCTCGGAGGAGATGGCCAAGGAGGTCAGCAGTGTTGGGCTGGTCAGAAGGAAATGGTCCCAATGCCAGAAAAGGCTCACTGACCTAATGAGGACAGTCAGGGTAAGTAAGGCCTCAGTATGTGCAATCTTGTGCCAGTGTGCTACAGGACGCGCTCACAAATGCAGGAGGACCGTCAGATTGGCTGGACCTCAAAGGCAGCATGATTCAACAAGGACACAGCTGCCTTCAACAATGTCATTGTGCATTTAAAGCTTTGGTGCAGTTGTAGGGTGGGTGGTTGGCAAAATGAGCATATGACAGATGAGCACAACATCCAGGCTAATAATGGGCAGGCAGCATGCCATAAAATAATCTGAAACAGTTAATGAGTGCACTCTTACACATCTTTTCAGGAGAAGCAAGATGACAATGCCCATCTCTTTCAGATACTTTATAGCCCTGGGAGTTGGCCAGGAACAAAATATAGCACTCAGCAGCTAGGGAAAGGCCTCTAACTCATATGATTTTAAAATTGATAGTCTGCTCATTCAAATAAGCTCACCCAGCAGTCACAGATCTATTAACTGCTAAGCTGAGACTCAGAGCTCATCTTTTAAACCCACCCAAACAAGCTGCTCCTTAAAAAAACGGGAACCACACATGGCGTGAATCTGACTCTAAAGGCACGTTCACACCTGTATTATGGCAGTCAGTTGGGTCGTTAATGACCTTAAATACATTATTAATTGACATTTACCTAATGCGGGTGGTGATCCCACTTTTAAGCCTGCCTGCCATATTGTACAAAACTGGCATGATGACGTCGGGAATGCTGCCTGATTTAATCGTGCCCAATAATGTGTTCTCTGGATGCGGGGAACGGTCCTGATTTGGGAGTGTAATATTCTGTGCAAGATTAGAAACATAACACCTCTCCCATCTGCTGCTTATCTGTTGTTTTCTACTTTAAGAGGAAACTGGAGAGCATGAAAGCCATCCTAAGCAATGAAACCCACTCCCAGTCAGTTTTCTGTAAGGGGGTGGTAATAGGTACATAATACAAATAAATATATGAATCTTTCATATATATACATCCTTTCCACATGTTAGGCTATAGAAACATAGAAAATAGGAGCAGGAGTAGGTGAGCGGAGCCATGGACAGAATGAGTACGCGAACTCCAGAGGGTATGAGCCTGATGGAGATGTGAGGGTGTGTGTGTGAGAGTTAGTGGTGTTTTCCCTTGAGGTGTGAGATCCCTGTGGATGTGTGAAGGGTTTGTGAGTGTGTGCGTTGAGAGTGATGAGAAGAGTGACTTACCCTGGTGGAATGGAGGAGATCATTCACCCTCTTTCAACACTGGGTGGCTGTCCTCTTTTGCAGGGCGTTGGCGCTGACCACTGCTGCCACCGCTTCCCATGCTGGACTGCTGACCTTGCGTACTGGCCTTTGCCCAGAGCGGGGATAGAGAACTTCGTGGCAAACTGGAGGCTGCCTGCAAGCAAAACGGCATGTTTTCTGGGAACACATGATTAATGAGGTAAGATTGTGGCAATAAGGCGTGAAAAACCACCAATGTGGCCAACGGGCAAAGTGTTATTTTTTCCACCCACTACCGCACTTAGTGCAAATCTGGGACGATTCTGCCCTGAGGCACTTAGGAGTGACTCAGGTTGTATGAGTCATGGCACTCCCAGGGTACCTGGCACAAATGTGCATCATGTGCTTCCAATGATCACACAGCAGTTCAACATTGATGGAATGATAGCCTTTCTGGTTGATTAACATTAGAGGCTGCTGCCATAGAAACACAGTAAAATAGGAGCAGGAGTAGGTCATTTGGCCCTTCAAGCCTGCTCCACCATTCAATATGATCATGGCTGATCATCTATCTCAACGCCGTACTCCCACTCTCTCCCCATACCCATTAACGCCTTTAGAGTCCAGAAATCTATTTCCTTCTTAAATATATTTGGCCTCCACAGCCTTCTGAGGTAGAGATTTCCACAGGTTCACCACCCTCTGAATGAAGAAGTTTCTCCTCATCTCAGTCCTAAATGGCCTACCCCGTATCCTGAGCCTGTGGCCCCTTGTTCCACCACGGCCAGAGGAAACATTATCCCTGCATCCAGTCTGTCCAGCCCTGTCAGAATTTTATATGTTTCAATGAGATCCCCTTTCATTCTTCTAAACTCCAGTGAATACAGGGCCTAGTCGGTCCAATCTCTCCTCATCGACAATCCTGCCATCCCAGGAATCAGTCTGGTGAACCTTCACTGCACTCCCTCAATAGCAAGTATATCCTTTCTTAGATAAGGAGACCAAAACTGCACACAATACTCCAGGTGTGGCCTCACCAAGGCCCTGTACAGCTACAGTAAGAGATCCTTGCTCCTGTACTCAAGTCCTCTTACAATGAAGGCCAACGTGCCATTTGCCTTCTTAACTGCTTGCTGCACCTCCATGCTTGCTTTCAGTGATTGGTGCACAAGGACACCCAGGTCACTTGATACATCAACATTTTCCAATCTATCATCATTTAAATAATACTCTGCCATTCTGTTTTTCCTACCAAAGTGGATAACTTCACACTTATCCACGTTATACTGCATCTGCCATGTATTTGCCCACTCACTCAACTTGTCTAAATCACCTTGAAGCCTCTTAACATCCTCCTCACCGCTCACATTCCCACCTAGTTTTGTGTCGTCAGCAAACTTGAGCCCTTAACATGGAGCCCTTGAAGCCACATGGGTACAGTCGATTGCACCCTGCACTCTTGGGAAGCCTGAGATAGCTGCAAAGCCTTTGAACCTCACAACCTGGCTAACTTCATCGAGAACAAACCTCACATAGTAATGTGGCTTGCTGTGGAGGGCACTTGTGACCTCCTTGATGCATCTATGTGTTGCGGATTGCGAGATGCTGTACAGGTCTTCTGTTTCCCTGGATCGATCCACAGGCCAAGAAATTGAGTGCGGCAGTCACCTTCAAAGCCACTGGCAGAGGATAGCCTCCCACTCCACGGGGCGTTAGGTCTTCATGAAGAATGTGGCAGATGTGATCTACCAGAGCACAGGACAAATGCAGATGTGCGTAGCATTTTCTCTCACTCATTTGTAAATAGGAGAGTCTTCTTCGGTATATCCTAGGTCTGGCGAATCACCTCCATGGTCTGGGTCTATCCTCCTGACCCTCATGTTCTTGCTGTGGCTCCCCTTGACCCTGGACCTCAGGCAGTCCCTCCTCCTGTGCTGCGCTTGGTGTCGCCTCTACCTTCTTCTCCTCCTCCATTGAATTCAAACTCTCAAAAAGGCAGCATTGAGCCTTGGATCCATTATTGTTTTATCCTTCTCTCTGAAATTATAGATTGAGTAGAATAATGAATAACAGGTGAACATGGTGAAGCTCATAATCTTGAATCAACAGCAACTGTAATGATCTATAGTGGTTTCTGCCCTACTAGCCTTGTCGCTGATCCAGCCTTGTATCTGAGGCACTAACAGACACATTGCGGTGACCAATGTGCCATCCCTGAGACTTTACATCTTAATCCCACAGGGGTTGGAGAAGGTTTGAATGACACGCACAACCTGACCTAGCTCAGTGCTCCAATCTCAGATCTGACATACTAATTAACAATAAGTTGCTCGTGATTAATGACTGAATGCTCTTTGGCCCATTACGAATGCCAATTCTGGAAAGCACGTGACAATCCTCCATGGATGGGATGCCATATATGCAGCACCTGTGCCTCCTTGATGGTTGGCTGCATTCCCAAATTTCACATTCCTATGTGTTAATGTTGAAATGCAGCAACTGTGATGTTAAGCCATTGACTCCTCCCTGTTACAGTGTTGAAAAAGGCATGGGCTCCAATGGCTAGCTTCTCAAGGAGATGTTCCTCCTCTTTCTCTAATCAGGCTCCAGTTTACTCTTGTGGCACCAACAAGTTACAGGGCACCCCCAGAAAGGGCCCCTTGGTCCAGCAGTGCGCTCCTCCCACACAGCCTCAGACCCCTCCCATGCAGATTCGCTTCTACTTTTGATTCATAACTGCGCCATAACTCCAATAGAGCAAGATGGTGATTCTACACTATTATTTCGAGACCAGCTTCAGCGCTCCCTCTCTCACTGTCTGCATCCCAGCCACGGTGACATATCTGAATTTAATGTGTCAAGCAAAGCAACTTATTACAAAAAAAAGACAATAGTGTTACAAATCAAATAAAATCATAAGGGCCTCATCTCGGACCAACACAAAAGCACCTGTGATAAACCCACGGTGTGCCTAAGGTGCCTTATGCTTTCGATTTCGGGTGCTACGTCTTGGTGCTGCCCCATCGCTTGGAGTGGCATCTGAGACAGCCTGCTGACACTGCTGTCCTGTTGGCCTCGATGACCTTGGCGATCGTCCTCTGGCCCGTGGAGTCTGTGCTGGCCCCGCCGGGGAGGGAGCTGCCAGTTCCACAGCTGGCATCTCCCCAGTCGTCGCAGCCTCACCAGATGATACTATCATTGGGAGAGGGGCGAAGGAGCTGCTGCCCTCATCCGGAGCACCCTGAGAGGAGCCCGCAGAGATGACAGGCAGCTGCTGCGCCGACACGAGGTCGTTTTGGACCTCCCTGCTCACCTTGGATGGATGGGCACCAAGCTGGGAAAGTTGTTGCCCAAACCATCTCCCACACTGGCAGTGACCAGCTGAGGTCATTGCCGATGTGAGGGCTTGCTGGTCAGACCGCATCCCCAGGAAGCGCTGGTGGGTCTCCTGGAGTACGCTCTCCACGAGAGTCGCCACTCTCTTCATGGAGGATGCTTGGCGCTCAGACATTGGTCGCCACATTATAGGAAGGATGTGATTGCACTGGAGGGGGTGCAGAAGAGATTCACCAGGATGTTGCCTGGGATGAAACATTTAAGTTATGAAGAGAGGTTGGATAGACTTGGGTTGTTTTCATTGGAGCAGAGAAGACTGAGGGGTGACCTGATCGAGGTGTACAAGATTATGAGGGGCATGGACAGGGTGGATAGGGAGCAGCTGTTCCCCTTAGTTGAAGGGTCAGTCACAAGGGGACATAAGTTCAAGGTGAGGGGCAGGAGGTTTAGGGGGGATGTGAGGAAAAGCTTTTTTACCCAGAGGGTGGTGACGGTCTGGAATGCGCTGCCTGGGAGGGTGGTGGAGGCGGGTTGCCTCACATCCTTTAAAAAGTACCTGGATGAGCACTTGGTACGTCATAGCATTCAAGGCTATGGGCCAAGTGCTGGTAAATGGGATTAGGTAGGTAGGTCAGGTGTTTCTCACATGTAGGTGCAGACTCGATGGGCCAAAGGGCCCCTTCTGCACTGTGTGATTCTGTGATTCTGTGAAAAGGTGATTGTTTGGATAAATACATTTGTACACTGTGGCTTACCATATTCATGTGACCTCTGAAGGCATGAAATGTAAATAAAGGCTTTAGGGCAATAGCCATTTTACACACAACATGGACAGTTAATGTCTATCTTCTCGAAAGATAATGATAATCCCCGGGTATACTGCTTCCCGTGGAAGTCTTAGCCAATGGAAATGCCAAGCAGAAGGCGGGAAAGTATGTTTTAAATGATGGCATTATTTAGGACTTTTCCCAGTCGACCTTGTACCTTAGTGTC
Organism: Cetorhinus maximus; assembly: GCF_964194155.1. Taxonomy (NCBI): domain Eukaryota; kingdom Metazoa; phylum Chordata; class Chondrichthyes; order Lamniformes; family Cetorhinidae; genus Cetorhinus; species Cetorhinus maximus. The sequence continues at coordinate 15,555,861 of NC_135917.1, read as the reverse complement.
CTAAGTCATTTGTAACATACAAAAGGTCAGGTATAGAAGCTTAAATCTGAAAGGTAAAGAAGGTTTATCATCAGCAAACATTAGCATGTACTCTCCACACCCATAGATACAAGCCCAGCGATTCAACAGGATTAATGTACAACAGTATTTCAATCATGATGATTATGAGAGCACAGAATAAAGTCATATGTTGGAGCATCAGAGAGCTAATGTGTGACAGTGCCTAAAGGATCACAGCCAGCATTCAGGGAATGAGAAACAGTGAATGTCAGGAATCTGAAGTAAAAGCAAAAACCTGAAAGGGGGGTGGTTTAAGGTTTAAATAAAATGCCATTTAGTAGGACTGACAAGGGGAAGATTAATGTTTAACTATGCACAACCTCAGAGAGTTAATATATAACAGCATTTATATTCAGGGGATTAATGTAACAGCGCTCAGAGCATTGAAGTATCGCAGCATCAAACACTCAAGAGTTACAAAACAAGAAACCCAGCGGATTAATAGAGAAAAGAAAGAACTTGCAAACAGACTAAACTGATGGAAAAAAGCAATTGGTCCTTTAAGGCCACCCCACTAATTACTTCTTCCCTTCCCCCCTCACTTACATATAATCTCCTGGGAGAGGCAAAATAACAGAGTAAAAAAGCCAGGGCAAGAACGGAAAGAAAACTTTGGAAAATCCCTCTCCGACCCCCTCATGCAATTGAAACCTGAACAGGAAATGAGCCAAGTGTTATCTATAAAGACACTGATCTCTATGATAGGATCTCTGCCCCAGTCAGGAACTGGCCCAACTCTCTCTGAAAGCCAGACACAGAGTCAGCACCCACCACACCAGCTGGCAGTGTATTCCTGGGGCTCAGTACTATCCTAAAAAGAAGAACACCCAAACATTCAGGCTTATGCTTACACAGTATACAACACATGGCCCCTGGCCCCCCCCAAACTGGTGAACTGAAATAATTAATAAGCAGACCACCCTGCTCATTAATTATTGTATAGAACTGTATCACATCACCTCTAAATCTACACTGTCCTAAAGTAAATAGACCAGGGTCTTAGGTCAGCATTTTCCGCTCCTGTTCGCGGTGGGCGTCATGGTGGGCGGGAGCAGAAAATATCGTGAGAAGGCCAAAAAATCAGTTTTACGGCGTTGTAAAGCCAGGTCACAATTGTGCACTCCAGGCATCAATGGTGGGCTGCATTTCCTGCCATGGAACTTCGGGAACATCATTTCAATATTTTTGCATGTCATCATAAGGTCTCCTTGCAGGAATCATCACCCCACGCTAGATCATCCGGGCATGTTTGCGTGCAATTAGAATGATGTGTTTCACAATGGGATATAAGCGACATGCACCTGGCGACTTGCACTTTGCTCGCCACTTTGAGGTTAGTTCACCTACCTGGCATCGTGCAGCACTGGCAGGAATCAGTGCCAGGCTTCGCAGGTAGCAGCACTTTGCTTTCAAGGGGTTGTCACAGGCAAGTGTCTACCTACCAGACCAGCAGTAAGGTGGGGACGGCTTTTCATGGGCTGCAGGTCTAGCCCTGTGCTGGGGAAGTGGGGCAAGTGGCCTTACACAGGAGAAGGGCCTGCAGGACCAGGGCTGTACTAGAGGTTACGAGTGGGGAAGGTTGCACTCAGACACATGACTGGGGGAAGGGTCCTGTGGCAGAGGAATGTTGAACAATGTAAGTTGACTCAAGATGGGGGTGGGTGAGGTCCACACGGGACATAGGCACATCCAATTCAAAATGTTCAAGGTCTAACAAACGGAGATGCACCAGAAGCACAATGGGATCGAGGAATACAGGGGGTGGATGGGGAGGTCTGTGAGGGAGAGAATCCTGAACAAGAAGCTCCTCTGGGATGATGGGAGGACATGGAGGGTCCAAGATGGTCTAGCAGTGAGAGTTCCATACTGCGATGGTGCAAGGTAAAATTAAAATGAGAAGCTCTGCTCCTGAGGGCTCTGAAGGTGGATTGGAGGACAGCTGCATGCACTGGTGGGGGCAGATTACATTGGCACACAACTGAACTGTACATTCCCAAATGAGGAGAGAGGCACAGCCGAGCCATATTAGGAACCTTTCAATGACAGTACAGGGAATTAGGAAAGTGAAGCAATGATGCCTATTCATGCGAGACAAATCCCACAAAGTGACACTGATCAATCTCCTTGTTTGCAGCATGGAAATCCCCCAGAGTAATAACGAACTCCATGGCAATTGGGCGAATGCACAAGCTCCAGAAGACTGTTCTAAAGTTGGCGGCGTACAGTTCATTGAAGAGAAGTCTCAGGCCCCCTCAAATAATCTAATTTTCTGAATGAACCTATGCCCTCATGTTAATTCCCAAGTGTGTAGTATTAGAGTGCAGTGAATGAGGTTCCCAGAACCTGGGCGTTCAGCAGCACATCCAAACGCCTGTTCAAAGCAATGTCATAGCAGCCGGTCATGTTCACCACCCTCAAGACCAAGAGCCAGCAGGTTATCCTCTGGACGCAGGCGATGAGGCACACAGAACTGTCGTACGTAGACGGCTTGCAAGACCCAGGGTCTTCAGAACTCGCATGCCTTATCTACAGATGAACGAGAACCAGTGTCGCCCACGGCTCCATATGTCCAGGGATCTGGTCACTCACATTTGCCACATTCTCCAGGAATTGGCGCCATGGGTACTAAGAGGGCATCCATTGCCGGTAGCTCTGAAAATAACAGTCACTCTGAACTTCTACACCAATGGCTCCTTCCAGAGCTGCACTGGGGACCTCAGTGGGACTTCTCAAGGGTCCACGCACAAATGCATTCATGAGGTCACAGGCGCCTTTTTTGCCAAGGCCCACCATTACATCAACTTCGACAGAGATCAAGCAAGCCAGGATGCCCGAGCACTGGGCTTTGCTGAGATTGTTGAATTCCCACAGGAGCGGATGTCATCAGCTGCACTCATGTGGCTATAAAAGCACCCTGGCAACAGGCACTCTAATACATGAACAGGAAAGGTTCCTAGTCGCTCAATGTATAACTGGTTTGCCCCACAAGAAACTGGTCATGCAAGTTTGTGCCAGATACCCAGGGAGCGTCCGTGACTCATATATCTTGAATAGATTGCAGACGTCTTTGAGGGACCAAACAGGATCCGGGGTTGGCTCCTCTGTGACAATGGGCACCCGCAAAGAACACGGCTGATGATACCCATGTGGCGGCCTCAGACTCCTGTAGAAAGAAGGTACACTGAGACTCATAACATCATAAGACGTAGGAGGAGAAGTAGGCCATTTGACCCATTGAGTCTGCTCCGCCATTCAATGAGATCATGGCTGATCTGATAATCCTCAACTCCACTTTCCTGCTTTTTCCCCCATAACCCTTGATTCCCTTACTGATTAAAAATCTGTCCATCTCAGCCTTGAATATACTTAATGACCCAGCCTCTACAGCCCTCTGCGGTAAAGAATTCCACAGATTCACTACTCTCTGAGAGAAGAAATTCCTCCTCATCTCTGTCTTAAATGGGCGACCCCTTACTCTGAGATTATGTCCTCTGGTGCTAGACTCTCCCACAAGGGGAAGCAACCTCTCAGCATCTACCCTGTCAAGCCCCCTAAGAATCTTATATGTTTTAATAAGGTCACCCCTCACTCTGCTAAACTCCAATGAGTACAGGCACAACCTACTCAACCTCTCCTCATAAGGAAATCCCTCCATACCCGGGATCAACCTAGTGAACCTTCTCTGGACTGCCTCCAATGCCAGTATATCTTTCCTTAGATAAGAGGACCAAAACTGTTCACAGTATTCTAGGTGTGGTATAACTCGTGCCTTGTATAGTTTCAGCAAGACTTCCCTATCTTTATACTCCATTCCCTTTGAAATAAAGGCCAACATTCCACTTGCCTTCCCTATTACCTGTTGAACATGTATGTTAGTTTTTCGGGATTCATACACATCTCAAATCCCTCTGTGCTGTAGCTTTCTGCAGTCTTTCTCCATTTAAATAATATTCAGCTCCTCTATTCTTCCTGCCAAAGTGCATAACCTCACATTTTCCCACATTATATTCCATCTGCCAAGTTTTTTGCCCACTCACTTAACCTGTCTATATCTCTTAGGCTCCCTGCCTTCCCACCTATTTTTGTGTCATCCGCAAACTTGGCAATAGTACATTCACTTCCCTCATCCAAGTCATTAATGTATATTGTAAATAATTGAGGCCCCAGCACTGATCCCTGTGGCACTCCACTAGTTACAGGTTGCCATCCTGAAAATGTCCCCCTTATCTCAACTCTCTGTCTTCTATTAGTTAGCCAATCCTCTACCCATGCTAATATACCAACCCCAACACCATGGGCTCTTATCTTATTAAGTAGCCTTATGTGCGGTACCTTATCGAATGCCTTTTGGAAATCCAAATATATTACATCTACTGGTTCCCCTTTATCTATCTTGATTGTTACTTCCTCAAAGAATTCTAATAAATTTGTTAAGCATGATTTCCCCTCCATGAAGCCATGCTGACTCTGCTTGATTAGATTATGTATTTCTAAATGCTCTGCTATTACAACCTTTATAATAGACCCCAACATTTTCCCAATGACAGATGCTAAGTTAACTGGCCGATAGATACCTGTTTTTTGTCTCCCTCCCCTTTTGAATGAGGGTGTTACATTGACTGTTCTTCAATCCTCTGGGACTTTTCCAGGATCTAAGGATTCTTGGAAGATTACTATCAGTGCATCCACTATCTCTGTCGCTACTTCCTTTAATATCCTAGGATGCAACCCATCAGGTCCAGGGGACTTATCAGCCTTTAGCCCCATTAGTTTCCCTAGTACTTTTTCTCTAGTGATAGTTATTGTATTTATTTCCTCCCCCCCAACCCACTTTTGCCACTTGATTATTTCGTATTTTTGGAATGCTAGTAGTATCTTCTACCGTGAAGACTGATGCAAAGTATTTATTCAACTCCTCTGCCGTTTTCTGGTTTCCTATTATTATTTCCCCGGCCTCATTCTCTAAGGGGCCTAGGTTCACTTAGGCCTCTCTCTTCCTTTTTATATATTTAAAGAAGCTCTTACTGTCTGTTTTTATATTACTTGCTAGTTTACCCTCTAAGTTTATTTTCTCCCTCTTTATTTTTTTTTTGGTCACCTTTTGTTGGTTTTTAAAACTTTTCCAATCCTCTGGCTTACCACTAATCTTTGTCACATTGTATGTTTTTTCTTTCAATTTGATACTGTCCTTAACTTCCTTGGTTAACCATGGTTGGTTTATCTCCATCCTTGAATCCTTCTTCCTCACTGGGATATATCTTTATTGAGAGTCATGAACTATTTTCTTAAACATCTGCCATTGTTCATTAACCATCTTTTCTGTTAAGCTCCTTTCCCAGTCCACTCCAGCCAACTCTGCCCTCGTTCCTTTGTAATTACCCTTATTCAAGTTTAGCACAGTTGTTTCTGACCCAAGTTTCTCACTCTCAAACTGAATGCTAAATTCTACCATATTATGGTCACTGTTTCCTAGGGGATCCTTTACTCTGAGATCATTTATTAAACCTGCCTCATTACACATTACCAGATCCAAAATAGCCTGATCCCTGGTTGGACCCACAACATATTGTTCTAGGAAACTGTCCCGAATACACTCTATGAATTCTTGCTCATGGCTACCTCTGCCAATTTGATTTTCCCAATCTACATGAAGATTAAAATCACCCATGATTAATATACTGTCTTTTTTACATGCCCTCTTTATCTCCTGAATCCCCTGTCCTACTGTCTGGGGGCCCATAGACTACTCCCACCAGTGTCTTCTTCACCTTGTTATTTCTTACTTCCACCCATATGGATTCCACACCTTCAGATCCAAGATAATTTCTTGCTATCGTACTTATTCCATATCGTACTAACAAAGCTACCCCACCACCCTTTACTTCCTGCCCGTCCTTTCGAAAAGTCACATACCCCTGAATATTTAGTTCCCAGTTTTGACCTCCTTGTAACCATATCCTCGTAATGGCTATAAGATCATACCCATTAACCTCTATTTGTGCCGTTAATTCATTTATTTTCTTCCAAATACTATGTGTCTTTAAGTAAAGGGCCATTAATTTTGCCTTTTTACCATTTTTTTCCCCCTTTGACCCTATTTGCTGCTTTTTTTAATGTTTGTACACCCTGTCCCTTCCTGTCACACTCTGGGTATCATTACCTAAGTAGCTGCCCTACAAAGCTGCTATATCCTTTTGCTTTGCAAGGCCATGTATCCCCTCTCCACAACCACCCCCCCCACCCCCCCTCTATTTAGTTTAAAGCCCCCTCTACAGCCCTAGTTATTCGATTCACCAGGACACTGGTCCCATCACGGTTCAAGTGAAGCCCGTCCCACTGGAACAGCTCCCTCCTACCCCAGTACTGGTGCCAGTGCCCCATGAACTGAAACCCATTCCTCCCACACCAATCTTTGAACCATGCATTTAATTCCTTGACTTTATTTACCCTTTGCCAGTTTGCCCGTGGATCAGGTAGCAATCCCAAGATGATGACCTTGGACGTTCTACTTTTTAGTTTAGCTCCTAACTGTTCGTATTCTTTCAGCAGAACCTCCTTTCTCATCCTATCAATGTCTTTGGTACCAGCGTGGACGACGACAACTGGATCCCTCCCCACCCACTCCAAGTCCCTCTCCAGCCCTGAGGAGATGTCCTTAACCCTGGCACCGGGCAGGCAACACAGCCTTCGGGACTCACACTCACGGCTGCAGAGAACAACATCTATCCCATTAATTATACTGTCCCCTACCACTACTATGCTCCCATTTCCTCCCCCAATTTGAATGGCTTATGCCACTAGCTGAGCATAGGTGGAGCAGACCATAGGGATCTGAAAGATGCAATTCCAATGCCTGGACAGATCTGGCCGGGCATTCCAGTACGGTCCCCAGAGGGTCTCACAGATCATCGTGGCTTGCTGCGTGATGCACAACCTGTCGCTGCAAAGGGGAGAGGACTTGCGAGATTACAAGATGGAGAAACTGCACGTCTCCTCCAATGAGGAGGACCTTGAAAGGGATGAGGGTCTGGTTTGAGAAGCCGAGGCTGCAAGGGAAGAGGCCATAACTTGGGCCAGATGAGGCAGATGTGCGTGTGAGGCCCTTATAGCCACCAGATTCCACCAGGAGGATGATGAGTTGTAGTGAGCACCCTCTTGGACAAGTGTCCTCCATCATGGGCCAGCATGAACACCAGCGTTGCTATTGCCCCCATTTCATCCATGCACTTCAATATGAGAGTGAACAGTTACACATCAGGCTCACATTGTCCTGATCCTTTGAAGGATGATGAAGCCTCGGGAGCGTGTGCCCTTGCTGAGATGAGGTGCTAACTGAGGAGGGCGTCCCAGCATCAGACAGCAGAAGGTGCTGCCTCTTCAAGCATCTCTCCAGCAGCCCAGTCGCAATGATACCCTGCAAGAGCCAGGGGCTGTTGCACGATCCTCAGTGGTCTCATAGCTGTATGCCTTCAATGTGACAAGGCTCTTAAAGGAGATCCATCTGAAGCAACGGAATACGCACGCTGTGTAATATCGATGGTGAAGCAGATAATTCACACTTGGGACAAGGCAGCTGATGATGTCCCCAGTGCTGTGAATCCATTTAGAGATGTCTCAGTCATCTGTGGTTCATTCTTCCAAATCACACTGACATCTGGCACTCTCAATTAGGGATCCTGGGCTGCATTTATCCTCAGCTTAATGTGGATGCGGACCACCTGAGCATGACGACATCAAACGCTTGTCTGCCAGACATTAAAATGTCTCCTCTTTAACACAGACGTTGTGCCCCCTTGGCCAGCCCTGGTCCCTGCCAAGTCCACAATGCACACACAGCATGAAGCCCTCAAGGGCATGCATCATTGCGAATAAATAACACACTTCAGCTTCAGTACATCCTCGCTCCTATCCCATTGCTCCCCTTCACATTGTCTAAAGCAAACATGTGTGCTTCCAAAGCATGCTCAAAGCCTCTATTGCCCGCCAGAAAATGCCATTTGCAATTCACCTCAGTGACCTTGGTGAGTGCTAAGGTGAGGGGATGCACAGCGCTGCACCCCTAGTTTATGATGAGAGCCATGTCCCCGCAAGACACATACCGCAGGGTGAGAGACGCACAAGGTTGGAGATTTGAGTGCCAGGACTATAATGTAGCTGAGAGAGGCAGAGATTTGTCACCTTGAGGTGGCAAGGTGCCCCCACTTATTGGTGAACTTAGCAAATGTACACTTTGAAAGTTGGAAACACGGTTGGCTGACAGCAGCGCGCATGAGCTCTGAAAATGGGCTCATGGCATGAAAACCCTGCCGAAAAACAGAGAGCACATGGATATGCATGATATATGGCCCTTCTCCATGCGTGAACACATGTTTTCTTAGACACTGCACCCTCACCTTTCAAGAATGCAGGCGAGATACGAGAACACCTCTGCTGTAATCTTACACCGCCAAGAATAAAGATGACATGACCCTGCAAAGCTTGTGAACGAGGTTTGTTGCACAAGCACACTTAATATTAAGAATGAGACATCACTGATATCAAGAATGATGTGCAAAAGGGGCATACACTGTGGTGATAGGGAAGCACACTACATAGACAAGAGGCCCATGATAGCAACATATGCGATAAGTGGGGGAAGGGACCATGGCATCACACCTGATTGAGAGCAATACAGCTCATCATAAAGAGGAGGCATACACAAGAGGGGGTGTGAAATGAGTGCAATTCTATTTACATTGGTGTACTTTGCATACATGTTATGAACACCCATGCCACTGCTGTGCTCCTAAATCTTATTAACTTCCCTAACCCTACCGCTACATCTTGCTGCTTCCCTGACATCCACAGCAGATGTAGAGGCAGCCTGCTGACTGCTATGCTCTGTTGTCTGTGATGACTTTGGCAGGCATCATCTGGAGGGAGGAGACCTGGAGGACCCTGGCCTGCTTTGGATGTCCTGCTGTGGGGCAGGTGCACCTCCTCGGCCTGTGGAGCTGGAAGTGATGGGGTCACAGGAAGAGGGGATTTGGATTGGCCAGAAAGTGCCAGAGTCACCTGACTGGATGGCCCCGGGGTGTGCAGTTGCTGATCCTCCTCCCTACGGGTGCCCAAGGGCCCCTGGCTGACTCCTTGAGGAGAACGGGCAGCTAGGAGTGAGACTGAGCTGCCCCGCACCCCTTTTATGTTGACACTGATGGATGCCACCAAGGGCTACAGCTCCTGCAGCAGTGCAGGACTGATGTTCTGGACCAAGGTCTCCACGGCGGCCGCCAAACTGCTAGTGTTGACCTCCGTGCATTGGCATGCCAACGCTATCACCTCAGACTAAACGCAGACAGATTCCTCTATCGTACGTTGCAATCACAGGAATGCAGCTGACATCTCTTCCTGATGTTCCCATGATTGTCTTTGCAGCTACAGCCACTGATTTAGGACTGAGTCCTGAGGCTCATCATCTGACTTGGACTCGGCAGAATCCTGGCCTCCAGCAGTCCTCCGAGTGCCAGCGACCTCGCCTGTCCCTGCCTCCACCTGCTGTGGATCAGAATGTGCGCTGTGCTCACCAGATAGTGATCCCGAGGCTACCCTGCATCTAGGTCCCTCCAAGGTGTTTGTCTTTGCGCTGGTGGAGGGTGTGGGTGAGCACTGTGATGGGTCTTCAGTGGTGCTCTCCTCTGGTTCCTCATCCGAAGTGCCCTTGCGGCTGAAGATGAGGCTGAAGTGGATGCTGTCATGAGCTTTCCAGAGGTGCCTGAGAGAGAAAGGAGAGATAATTAGTGCATGGCAAGTGACTCTAAAACAGGGTAATGGACTCACAGCATGGTTATCTGAGGGATGAGCTGGTGCAGGATCCTCACTTGGGTTTGCGCCGCCAACCTCATCGTCAGCAGAGGCATGGTCAATGTCATCTCCAGCCAGCTCAATGGCTCGATTCTCAAACTCTTTGAGGACCTTGCTGTTGAGCACTCCACCCCTGGTCTTGGACCTCTCCATTTTATTGTACACTAGCTTGTTCTGCATAAAGACAGATGAAGAGAGTGTGAGAAAGATGCATGCCAGGGCAGATGACAAGGATTTAGATGACAAGGATGCCTGGCATGTGAGAGGAGCCATGGACATGATGAAGATGCGATCTCCAGAATAGATGAGGCCAGATGGAGATGTGAGGGTGTGTGTGAGAGAGTGAGTGGTGATATCCCTTGAACTGGCAGTGAGTGAGATTCCAGTGCATGTGTGATGGGCTTGTGAGTGTGAGTTTAGAGCGATGAGATGGTTGACTTACCCTGGCGGCACGGATGAGATCATTCATCCTCTATCTGCATTAGATGGCCGACCTCTTCTGGACTGCATTGGACTGTCACTGCCTCCCAAACAGGATTGGTCACCTTGCTGGACCTCCTGCAGCCAGAGCAGAGGTAGAGGACATGGCAGTGGGCCTTGACTGCATTCAGGAGGTGCTCCAGTGAGGCGTCACTTAATTTGGGGGCTGCCCTCTTCTTGGGTTTTGGGGTTATGTCTTTAGGGAGCAGTCCTGGGCTGCCGACATTAAAAATAGCACCTGGAGTGAGGATGCGGTGAGCTGATGGTGGGGCGGGCGAATCAGAGGCCACCTGCCAGTGACCCGACATGTTTCGCGTGCTGCATAATAAGGCAGAGAGCAGACGATTTGGCACGAAAACCCACCAATGTGGCCAGTGGGTACAGCACCGTTTTTCATGCCCGCTCCCACACTTAGTGCAATAGGAGAAATATCCCGTATTTAGAGTCAGTCTGAGTAGCTTCTTTAAATGAGGAATCCTCCTAGTTTCTACTAGGCCTTCTACTTGTGGACCTTTTCCAAGGTAACTATATTATCCACCATGTAAGGGAACCTAAAGCCGGGCACAGCACTCTAGATACAGTCTGGCCATTGATCTGTATAATGACAAAATAGTGTCCTTTGATTTATACTGAATGTTTCTATTAATACAACACAATACTCTATTAGCTTTAGCTATAGTTTCATTGCATTAGTCATGAACATTTAATGATCTGTGTATAATAACATCAAGATATTTTTCTCTCTCAAACTCTCTCAGTATATTAAGTGTATTCTGTGTTGGTCCTACCAATATGCAGAACACTACATTTATCTGAATTAAACACCATTTGCACTACTCCCTGAGCACACCTACATCTTCTTGGATTTTCACTCCTATCCATGGTGTCATCTGCAAACTTTTCTCCCACATTCCCAACACCAGTCTCTGGGTCACTAATACAAACTGTGAAGAGTGGTGAGCGTTGGGTCAATCATGTCTCCAAGTTGAACCAGATCCATTAGTTACAACTTTTGGCTGTAGAATTGGAGCCAATTCCTGATCCAGCATATCAAATTCCTATATGGATAATCAAGCATAAGGAACCTTATCAAAGGCCTTCTGAAAGTCCAGATAAACAGCATCTACTGAAATTCCCTCATCCACTACCTTAGTGATTTCCTATCAAATTGTTTTCAGAAGCCATACTGTAAATTTCTAATGGCCCCATCCCTTTCCCAGTGATCATAAAAGGAATCTCCTACTGTGCATTCTAGCATCTTCCCAATAATGAGTGTTAGGCTGATAGGCCTGTAGTTCCCTGGCTCCAATCTGTTCCATTTTTTTGAAAGTAGGAACTGCATGAGATAGTTTTCAGTCTCCCAGAACTATCCTGACTTTATTGAGCTATTGATGATAGGCAAGAGACTCACAGAGCAGCTGTCCCATCTCTTTTATAACCCTTGGATGGTTATTAACCAGACCTGCAGCCCTATCAATTTTGAGATTTGCTAATCTATCCAAGATGACGCTGCTATCTGTTTTAATATTAACACTGCCATTGAGCACTGAGCATTCCTCATCTGGAACATACGCAAAATCTACAGGAATATTGACTGATGTAAAACAGTCACTTAGCAACTCTATCATAACCTGAGAGTCAGTTTGAATCTGATCGACAGTATCCTTCAGTGATCATATATAATCCTTAATGATTTTCCGACTTCTGACATTAGCTAAAACAGCATTTACCATTCCCGCTCCAATTACACACCAGCTTCCTTTCCAGAGGCTAATCTTATGGATGTTTTGTCCCCCTCAATGTCTTGTGATATTGTCCCTGCTCTCCTGCAATTTATGTTAAGTGTGTAGAACTGTTCCAACTGAATTTGCACCTATACATTTCTTGTTAGCCCGAATGGTTTTGTTTTGCCATGGGCACTTCTTTAACTACTGGGGCAGACAGCATCATTCTGTTTGAGAAGGGTTTGAAATAGAGTCCATTCATCCTCCGTACGCAATTGCACTAATGCCTTTTGTGTTTCAGAATGTCTCAAAAGCACTTTTTAGCGAATAAAGTACTTTTGAAGTGCAGTTACTGTTGTAATGTAACAAATGGGGCAGCAAGTTTTCACAAGATCCCACAAAATCCTATGGCCAGGATTTTCAGCTAAGGCGAGTGTCCCGACGTCATCACGCACTCGCGAGATATTTCGGTCAACGGGCGTGAGCGGGAGTCGGCAGCACGCCCGCCGACAATTAAGAGGGCTGTTAAACCCGTTAATTAATTAATTAAAGTGAAACTTTCCCTGCCCATCCAACCTTACCATTGGCGGGTGGGCAAATAGGCCAAGCGGCCTTTGCATTTTTTACAAAACCTCATTTACGGGCAGGATGAGGTTTCAAACAGTGATTTAAAAAATTGAACATTTTTAAAACTTATTTTTAACATATCCCTGCCCATGTGACAGAGTCACATGAGGGGACATGTTTTCCTTATTTTTGAATTCTTTAGTTGTAATGTTAAAAATCTTCAGCTGCCTGAGGCATCTCTGTGCCTTCAGGGGGCTTTCACTGAGTGCACCCGTGCACATGCACACCACTTCAGCACTTGCGCTCCTCCCGCCCCCACCCCGGCAGCACTGAGGTTATCAGCACGTGTATCACACTGACTGGCCATTAACTGGCCAGCCAGCGTGAAATTGCGGTTGGGGCCCGATCGCGGGTGGCAGACCGTTGTGTGGCTGCTCCCAAGCCCGCCCGCCCACCCGCCACACCTGCTCGACAAGGGGAAAATCCTCCTCTATGAGTTAAATGACCAGATCATCAATTTTAATTATGTTGGTTGAGGGGTAAATATTGGCCAGGATACCAAGGAGCACCTCCTCCTCTTCTTCGAAATAGTACCATAGGATCTTTTACATCCACCACATGGGGCAAGTGGGGCCTTGGTTTAACATCTGATGCAAAATACAGCACCTCAGACAGTGCAGCAATCCCAATGTCAGTGTATTTGATGTGCTCAATTCTCTGCACTCACAGGGTTAAGCTTATGTTCTCAAGGGGTTAAAAACTCAGATACCACTCTTGTTAGAAATAAATGCACGCAGTGAAACTCACCGTAGAATACATTACGAGAAGCGGGTAACAATCAAAGAAGTGTTACTATCAGTCACAGTACACAGAGTTACCATCATATAAGGATACAACGGGATATAGATCGGTTGGAGACTTGGGCGGAGAAATGGCAGATGGAGTTTAATCCGGACAAATGCGAGGTAATGCATTTTGGAAGGTCTAATACAGGCAGGAATTATACAGTAAATGCAGAACCCTTAAGTGCATCAACAGGCAGAGGGATCTGGGTGTACAGGTCCACAGGTCACTGAAAGTGGCAACGCAGGTGGATAAGGTAGTCAGGAAGGCATATGGCATGCTTGCCTTCATCGGCAGGGGTATTGAGTATAAAAGCTGGGAAATCATGCTGCAGCTGTATAGAACCTTGGTTAGGCCACACTTGGAATATTGCGTGCAATCCTGGTCACCACATTACCAGAAGGATATGGAGGCATTGGAGAGGGTGCAGAGGAGGTTTACCAGGACGCTGCCTGGTCTGGAGGTTATTAGCTATGAGGAGATGTTGGAGAAACTCGGATTGTTCTCACTGGAGCGACGGAGGTTGAGGGGCGACTTGATAGAAGTTTACAAAATGATGAGTGGCATGGACAGAGTAGATAGTCAGAAGCTTTTTCCCAGGGTGGAAGAGTCAATTACTAGGGGACATAGATTTAAGGTGAGAGGAGAAAACTATAAAGGAGATGTGCGGGGCAAGTTTTTTTACGAAGAGGGTAGTGAGTGTCTGGAATTCGCTGCCAGAGGAGGTGGTGGAAGCAGGTACGATAGTGGTGTTTAAGAGGCAGCTTGACAAATACATGAATAGGATGGGAATAGAGGGATACGGACCCCGGAAGTGCAAAATGTTTTAGTTGACGGGCAATATGATCGGCGCAGGCTTGGAGGGCCGAAGGGCCTGTTCCTGTGCTGTACTTTTCTTTGTTCTTTGTTCATTGCCTGGCACTTTATGTCTCTGTCTCAGTTTTAATCATTCATAGAATGTGGGGGTCACTGGCTGGGCGAGCATTTATTGCCCATCCCTAGTTGCCCTTGAGAAGGTGGTAGCAGCTGCCTTCTTGAACCACTATAGTCCATGTGGCATAGCTACACCCACATTGCTATTAGGGAAGGAGTTCCATGGTTTTGACCCTGTGACAGTGAAGAAACAGTGATATAGGGCAGGATCTTTAGTTCGGTGGGTGCCTGCAATCGGCGGGCCCGGAAGTGGCTGATGAACAGACCCCAACCAATTAACGGCCAGCGTAAAAGGCGCACTGAAAGGCTCAGCGCTGCCGGGGTGGGGGGCAGGACTTAAACTTGTGAAAATAAACATCGAACCATTGACAAAAGAGATCACAGAAAAAAATTATAACCTCATCCAGATGTCAATCAAGTAAAACCAACATTTCTCTGCACCTGTGTAAACAAACTCACTCACATAATTCTTAAATGGGAGTCTGGGCTCTCAGCCAAACACGCATAATAGTGTGAGTGAAAAAAGATTATGGATTGACCTTTCTGGCCTGAAACAAATGCTGGAGCGAAAAAAGTCTCTAAAATTAAATGAGTGGATGCAAGTCATCAACTGTCTGTTTGACAAAAAGAAATGCATGTACAAAGATATTGTTATGGATCAAAGAGGAGAGGAGTTCTCACAATGTAATGCTTTGTACAGAATATGGAGAATTTTGATTTAATTCGTTTTGAAATTCTGGTTGCACATATAAACTCTCATTTTTATTTATATATTGAGAAGAGAATTTGTTAATTGCATATTAATTGTTTTTAATTGTATGTAGGTGCTGGGCATTAACTGGGGATTTACTTGTGCCTGCCCCTATAAATAAGCACAGACTGAAACTGTGATTGTTGGGTTCAGAGGTGCATTCCTGAAAAATGTAAATAAATGCTTACAAAAGTCTTTAAAGATTGGTTCCAGTTCTATCAGTCACTAGGTGGCTTTCTGGAGTATAACAAGCAATGCCTTGATTTCAAAATTCTCATTCTTGTTTCAAATCCCTCCATGGCCTTACCCCTCCCTGTCTCTGTAATTTCCTTCATCCTCACAACCCCCTGAAATATTTGTGCTTATCTAATTCTACCCCTTGACCATCCCCAATTGTAATTGCTCCATCAGTGGTGGCCTTGCCTTCAGCTGCCTAGGCTCTGAGGTCTGCAATTCCCTCCCTACACCTCTCCAACTTTCTACCTCTCTTTTTTCCTTTCAGACTCTCCAAGACCAAGCTTTGGACCACTGCCCTGATAGTGCCTCATGTGACTTAATGTCAAACTTTGTTTGATAGCACTCCTGTGAACCACCTTGGGAGGGTTTAATACATTAAAGGTGCTGTATAAATATATAAGTTGTTGTTGTTGTCCTGTGTTATAGTTTCACCAGGTTGACACTTCATTTTCAGATATGCCTGGGGCTGCTCCAGCATGCTCTCCTGCACTCCTTATTGAACCAGTGTCCATCCTTTAACTTCCAAAAGTAAAATACCGTGGAAGCTGGAAATCTGAAATAAAAACAGGAAATGTTGGAAATACTCAGCAGGTCAGGCAGCATCTGTGGAGGGAGAAACTGAGTTAACAGTTCAGGTTGATGTGTGTGACAGTGCCCTTGTCTGTGTGATGGTGCCCAGGTTGGTGCAAGGGTGACCAGGGTGGTTTGGGAGTGCCTGGGACAGTTGGAGCATGCCTGGGTCAGTGTGAGGATGCCCAGGGCAGTGTGAGGGTGCCTGGGACTCTGTGAGCATGCTCAGATCAGTGTGAGCATGCCAGGCTCTTCTGAAACCATATTAACTATAAGTGTGAATATCCACTTGCCTGGATGAGTGCAGCTCCATCAACACTCAAAAAGCTCAACACCATCCAGGACTAAGCAGCCCATTTGATTGGCACCCCATCCACCACCTCCAACATCCACTTCCTGCACCACTGACAGACAGTGGCAGCAGAGTGTACCATCTACAAGATGCACTGCAGCAACTCACCAAGGCTCCTTAGACAGCACCTTCCAAATTTGCAATCTCTACCACCGAGAAGGAGAAAGGCAGCAAATGCATGGCAAGTTCCCCTCCAAGCCACACACCATCCTGACTTGGAAATATATCACCATTCCTTCACTGTCGCTGGGTCAAAACCCTGGAACTCTCTTCCTAACAGCACTGTGGGTGTACCTACAACTTATGGACGACAGTGGTTCAAGAAGGTGGCTCACCACCACCTTCTCAAGGGCAATTGGGGATGGGCAATAAAAATGCTGGCCCAGCCAGCAATGCCTACATCCCGTGAAAGAATTTTTAAAAATCTTAATTTACAAAACTGCCTCCAAAGGCAGCAAGACCCACATTAGAGATGCACCTCCAAATGTTAAGCAATGACAGTAGTCATTGTAGATGGGTGCCTGTCTCATCATTATCTTTATATATGTTGCTTGTATTCTCTTGTGTATAGAAGATTAAAGAGTGATCTGATCAAGGTGGTTAAAATGTTAAAAGAGTTGAGTTCATGTTGGATACAAGGTATCAGAAAGAGCTGGGACAAGAGCAGACTCTTAAACAGTAAATCAAGCTCTCTAATTGTATATCGTCCCTTCTGCTGGATGATATTTTTGTCCATGATTTTGGTTATAAGCAAATGATTAAGGGATATTTCAGAGTATTCAGAATAAGTACATTCCTGTTATAAAGAAAAATTCTAAGGGGAGGACCCACCATCCCTGGTTAACTAAAGAAGTTATGGAAAGCATCAAACTTAAGGAAAGAGCATATAACTGTGAAAAGATGAGTGGCAGGTCAGATGATTGGACAGAATATAAAGAACGGCAGATAATGACTAAAAGGTTAATCAGAAGAAAGAAATTGGAGTATGAGAGGAAGTTAGCTAGAAATGTAAAAACGGACAGCAAGAGATTCTAGTTATTTAAAAAAGAAAAGAGTAAGTAAAGTGAGTGTTGGTCCTCCAGAGAGTGACAGTGGGGAATTAATAGTAGATAATAAGGAAATGGTGGAAGAAATTAACGAATATTTTGCTTCTGTCTTCAGTGCAGAGGATACAAAAAACATTCCAGTAATCACAGTAAATCAGGAGGTGGAGGGGAGAGGGGAACTTGGTGAAATTACAATCACTAGGGAAGTGGTACTGAGCAAACTGATGGAGCTGTGGGCTGACAAGTCTCCGGGTCCTGATGGACTTCATCCGAGGAGCTTAAAAGAGGAAGCTAATCAGGTAGTGGATGCGCTGGTGTTAATTTTCCAAAATTCGCTAGATTCTGGAAAGGTTCCATCAGACTGGAAAGTAGCAAATATAACCCCTCTATTCAAGAAGGGAGAGAGGCAGAAAATAGGAAACTATAGGCCAATTAGCTTGACATCTGTCGTGGGGAAGTTTTTTTTTATTCATTCACATACGTGGGCTTTGCTGGCTGGGCCAGCATTTATTGCCCATCCCTAGTTGCCCTTGAGAAGGTGGTGGTGAGCTGCCTTCTTGAACCGCTGCAGTCCATGTGGCATAGGTACACCCATAGTGCTTTTAGGGAGGGAGTTCCAGGATTTTGACCCAGTGACAGTGAAGGTACAGTGATATATTTCCAAGTCAGGATGGTGAGTGACTTGGAGGGGAACTTCCAGGTGGTGGTGTTCCCATCTACCTGCTGCCCTTGTCCTTCTAGATGGTAGTGGTCATGTGTCTGGAAGGTGCTGTCTAAGGAGCCTTGGCGAATTCCTGCAGCGCACCTTGTAGATGGGACACAATGCAGTTACTGTGCGTCAGTGGTGGAGGGAGTGAATGTTTGTGGGTGTGGTGCCAATCAAGCGGGCTGCTTTGCCCTGGATGGTGTCCAGCTTCCTCAGTGTTGTGGGAGCTGCACTCATCCAGGCAATTAGGGGGTGTTCCACCACACTCCTGACTTGTGCCTTGTAGATGGTGGACAGCCTTTGGGGAGTCAGGAGGTGAGTTACTCATCACACGATTCCAAGCCTCTGACTTGCTCTTGCAGCCACAGTATTTATATGGCTAGTCCAGTTTAGGTTCTGGTCAATGGTAACCCCCAGGACGTTGATAATGGGGGATTCAGTGATGGTAATGCCATTGAACATCAAGGGGCGATGGTTGGATTCTCCCTTGTTGGAGATGGTCATTGCCTGACACTTGTGTGGCGTGAATGTTACTTGCCACTTGTCAGCCCAAGCCTGGATATTGTCCAGGTCTTGCTGCGTTTGGACATGGACTGCTTCAGTATCTGAGGAGTTGCAAATGGTGCTGAACATTGTGCAATCATCAGCAAATATCCCCACTCCTGACCTTATGATGGAAGGAAGGTCATTGATGAAGCAGCTGAAGATGGTTGGGCCTAGGACACTACCCTGAGGAACTCCTGCACTGATGTCCTGGAACTGAGGTGACTGACCTCCAACAACCACAACCATCTTTCTTTGTGCTAGATATGACTCCAACCAGTGGAGAGTTTTCCCCCTGATTCCCATTGACTCCAGTTTTGCTAGGGCTCCTTGATGCCACACTCAGTCAATTGCGGCCTTGATGTCAAGGATAGTTACTCTCACCTCACCTCGGGATTTCAGCTCTTTTGTCCATGTTGTCCACGTGCCATTGGCCCTTGCTTGATCCCTCTGTTGGTTTTCCTTTGAAATAACTCAAATAGTGTACAGATCAGCCTTGATCTAACTGAATGGCAGAACAGACTCAAGGGGCTGAGTGGCCTCCTCCTCTTCCTATTAGAGAGAGAGTCAGCAGAGAGAGAGACACAGAGAGGGAGTGCAAGAGAGGGACAGGGAGAGAAAGATACAGGCATAAAATAGAGTAAAATAGAGAGACAGAGGAAGGAAGACAGAAAAAGAGAGAGTCAGAGACAGAGAACCAAAGATAAACATTGACAGAGAGAGCCAGGCATATAGAAATTGAGAGAGAAGGTGAGACAGAGGGAGAGGAAGGGGAAACAGAAGAGAGAGACAGTGAGAGACAGAGAAAGACAGAGAGAGATAAAGAGAGAGGGAGAGAGAGAGAGACAGACAGAGGGAAAGAGAAAGCGAGATGGAGATAGAGACAGAAGGCAGTCACTCTCACCTCACCTCGGGAGTTCAGCTCTTTTGTCCATGTTTGAACCAAGGCTGTCGTGAGGTCAGGAGCTGAGTGGCCCTGATGGAACCCAAACTGGGCATCAGTGAGCAAGTTATTGCAAAGCAAGTGCCACATGATAGCACTGTAGATGACCCCTTCCATCACTTTACTGATGATGGAGAGTAGACTGATGGGGCGGTAATTGGCCGGGTTGGATTTGTCCTGCTTTTTGTGTACAGGGCATACCTGGGCAATTATCCACATAGCAAGGCTGATGCACTGGAACAGCTTGGCTAGGGGCGCAGCAAGTTCTGGAGCACAAGTCTTCAGTACTATTGCCGGAATGTTGTCAGGACCCACAGCCTTTGCAGTATCCAGTGCCTTCAGCCATTTATTGATGTCACGTGGAGTGAGCTGAATTGGCTGAAGACTGGCATCTGTGATGCTGGGGACCTCCAGAGGAGGCCAAGGTGGATCATCCACTCGGCACTTCCGGCTGAAGATTGTTGCAAATGTTTCAGCCTTATCTTTTGCACTGATGTGCTGGGCTCCCCCATCATTGAGGATGGGGATATTTGTGGAGCCTCCTCCTCCAGTGAGTTGTTTAATTGTCCACCACCATTCATGGACGTGGCAGAACTGCAGAGCTTAGATCTGGTCTGTTGGTTGTGGGATCGCTTAGCTCTGTCTATCATTTGCTGCTTATGCTGTTTGGTATGCAGGTAGTCCTGTGTTATAGTTTCACCAGGTTGACACCTCACTTTTAGGTATGCCTGGTGCTGCTCCTGGCATGCCCTCCTGCACTCTTCATTCAACCAGGGTTAATCCCCTGGCTTGATGGTAATGGTAGAGTGGGGGATATGCTGGACCATGAGGTTACAGATTGTGCTCGAGTACAATTCTGCTGCTGCTCATGGCCCACAGCACCTCATGGATGCCCAGTCTTGAGTTGCTAGAGCTGTTCGAAATCTATCCCATTTAGCACAGTGGTAGTGCCACACAACACAGTGGAGGGTATTCTCAATGTGAATGTGGGACTTCATCTCCACAATGACTGTGCGGTGGTCACTCCGACCAATACTGTCATGGACAGATGCATCTGCGGCAGGCAGGTTGGTGAGGATGAGGTCAAGTACATTTTTCCCTCTTGTTGGTTCCCTCACCACCTGCCGCAGACCCAGACTAGCAGCTATGTCCTTTAGTACTCGGCCAGTTCGGTCAGTAGTGGTGCTACCGAGCCACTCTTGGTGATGGACATTGAAGTCCCCCACCCAGAGTACATTCTGCACCCTTGCCACCCTCAGTGCTTCCACCAAATGGTGTTCAACATGGAAGAGTGCTGATTCATCATCTGAGAGAGGGCAGTACGTGGTAATCAGCAGGAGGTTTCCTTGCCCATGTTTGACCTGATGCCATGAGACTTCATGGGGTCCAGAGTTGATGTTGAGGACTCCCAGGGCAACTGGCTCCCGACTGTGTACCACTGTGCCACCACCTCTGCTGGGCCTGTCCTGTTGTTAGAATCGATCATTAAGGAGGTTATAGCTGGGCACTTAGAAGAGCTCAAGGCAATCGGAAAGAGTCAGCATGGTTTTGTGAAAGGAAAATCATGTTTAACCAATTTATTGGAGTTTTTTGAAGGAGTAACATCTGCAGTGGATAAAGGGGAGTCTGAAGATGTACTGTACTTGGATTTCCAGAAAGCATTTGATAAGGTGCCACATCAAAGGTTATTACAGAAAATGAAAGTGCATGGTGTAGGGGGTAACATATCAGCATGGATAGAAGATTGGCTGGCTGGCAGAAAACAGCGTATACATAAATGGGTCTTTTACTGATTGGCAGGATGTGATGAGTGGAGTCCCACAGGGGTCTGTGCTGGGGCCTCAACTTTTTACGATTTACATCAATGATTTAGATGAGGGGAGTGAAGACATGGTAGCCAAATTTGCAGATGACACAAAGATAGGTAGGAAAGTATGCTGTGAGGAGGACATGAGGAGGTTGCAGATGGATATAGATAAATTGAATGAGTGGGCAAAGATCTGGCAAATGGAGTTTAATGTGGGAAAATGTGAAGTTGTTCACTTTGGCAGGAAGAACAAAAAAGCAGAGTATTACTTAAATGGAGAATGGCTGCATAATTCTGAGGTGCAGTGGGATCTAGGTGTTCAAGTACATGAGTCACAAAAAGCAGGTACAGCAAGTAATTAAGAAGGCTAATGGAATGTGATCCTTTATTACGAGAGGAATTGAACATAAAAGTAAGGATGTTAGCTTCAGTTATACAGGGCATTGGTGAGACCATATCTCGAATACTGTGTGCAGTTTTGGTCTCCTTATTTAAGGAAGGATGTAAATGCATTGGAGACGGTTCAGAGGAGGTTTACTAGATTGATACCTGGAATGAGTGGGTTGTCTTATGAGGAAAGGTTGGACAGACTGGGCTTGTTTCCACTGAAGTTTAGAAGAGTGAGGGGTGATTTGATTGAAGTATACAAGATCCTGAACGGCCTTGACAAGGTGGACATCAAAAGGATGTTTCTTCTTGTGGGTAAGTCCCGAACTCGGGGTCACCCTTTTAGGACAGAGATGAGGAGAAATTTTTTCTCAGAGGGTTGTGCGACTTTGGCACTCTCTGCCTCAGAAGGTGGTGGAGGCCGGGTCATTGAATATTTTTAAGGCAAGAGGTAGATAGATTCTTGTTAGGCAAGGGAATCAAAGGTTATCGGGGGTAGATGGGAATGTGGAATTCAAAACACAAACAGATCAGCCGTGATCTTATTGAATGGCGGAGCATGCTCGAGGGGCCGAATGGCCTACTCCTGTTCCTATTTCATATGTTCTAATGTTATGTTCTTATTTACAAAAGTGCTGCAAATATATGGATTATGGCCCTTATTTTAGAGTCATAGGGCTGGATTTTCCGGTCCTGCTGGTGGCAGGCACCATGGCGGGCGGGACTGGAAAATTTGGAGCGTGGCCAAAATTCAGTTTCCACTGGCGCGAAAATGGATCGTAATTTTCCACTCCCGGATTTCATGGCGAGTTGGGTTGCCTGTCGTGCCACTTCAGGAACGGCATTTACATGCCTTTGCATCTCATGAATACTCATTAAAAACCCAGCTCACCGGAATCACGCCCCCACTCCAAATCTAACAACCACGCTGTCAGATATTTAGACTGGTGTAAATCACGACCAGTTATAACTGACGTGTAGCTGGCAAACTGCACTTCACTCATGTCATGATCATGAAGGAAAGCAAATGCAGTCCAGGGTTATGTGCACCATGCGACAAGGCTATGCCTGGCATGCATGTCCTGGTCCCAGTCCAGGGAGGGGGACGGTCTGTCTGTGCTGTGTCAGTCATGCACAGCATGGTGTGACTGACCATGCCTACATGGTCAGTCCCTCATACATTTCATCTTGGGGGTTGGTGACTTGGTACTGGGCGGCAGATGGCACAATCATGGTTAGGGGAGGCATCTGCAGCCTGTAAAGGCGGAACTGGTAAGTAAGAGGGAGGCACTCGATGGTCTCATGGGGAGCGGGTATCGCTAGTTCACTGTGCATAAGGCTTCAAGATGGGGAAGGGTCAGGTCGACATGGGGCACGGGACATCAATAGAAAACAGTTCGGGGTGAGGACAGGAAGGCTGAAGAGTGATCAGAGGGAGGGAAACTTGTACATGATGCTCTTCCAGGAGAATAAGAGGGACTTGGACAGTCACAGTGTGGGGTGTCAGAAGCTGGTCTAATAACATGAGCGGAGTAGCACCATTTTGACAGCCGATGGAATGACACAGTTGATAATAACCCAGGAAAAATATCGCCAGTGAGGGGTCTGAGGGCTTGTAAGAGGAGTCAACTACTGAACTTTTGGGCCGATTGAAGGGGCACCCTAATAATTTCCGCTTCAGGACATGGAGAGCAAGGATCGGCTGAGACATGTTCAGAAAACTCAAATGCCAGTTGATGGATTTGGGCACCTTACCTCATGTGCGAAGCTGCTAAGGAGGATCTGGGGATGGAATGCCTGGAATGAGGGCAAGCCCAAGGGCTTCACAATGACTCCCAAGCTTGGCAATGGAAGGTGATTGTTGCAGGGTTATGTTCATTCATGTCTCTGATCAATTTTTCCACAGAGAGAGGAGGAGTTCTGAATGGAGGCAGCAGGCAATGCTGCCTTTTTCATGGCTCTCATGCAACTGAGGAGGAGAAGAAGGGCCCATCACCGTCAGCCAGCGCAAAGGGAAGAGCCTGGCCCTGAGGAACATGGACCAGCGGGGCCCCATGAAGACCCAGAAGCTGAGGCAGACATACCAATTCCACACAGGTGTTTGGCATGACCCAGGGTCTACCGAAGACACCTCTCATACTTGCAGATGAGCGAGAGACAGTGCTGAAAACGCCTTTGCTTGACAAGGGATGTAATGGCTCACATCTGCCAAATTCTTCGGGAGGGTCTGATGCCACATGGCCTGGAAGGCTATCCATTGCCAGTGCCTCTAACGGTGACCACCGTACTCAACATTTTCGTGAGTGGCTCGCTCCAGGGCTGCACTGGAGACCTCTGCAGAATGTCAAACACTCCTCTGCTCATAAATGCACCTGAGAGGTTACCAATGCCCTATTCAGTAAGGCACACGGTTATGTCCAGTTCCCCCTAGATGAAGCCAGCCAGACTGTCAGAGCAGTGGGATTTGTCGTAATCTCTGGCTTCCCACAGGTGTAGGGTGCCATTGACTGCACGCCTGTGGCATTAAGAGCTAACTAGCAGCAGCCATAAAGATTCAACAATAGAAAAGGCTTCCGTTCCCTCAACATCCAGCTGATCTGTGATCACCAAAAGCAGATTATACAGGTCTGTGTGAGGTACCCTGGGAGCTTGCACGACTCTTACATCTCGAGTCACTCACAGGTGCCACAGATCCTCGAGGGCCCTCAGCACATTCAGGGTTGGCTCAGTGATAAAGGCTGCCCCCATAAGACATGACTAATGATGCCCATTCAGTGGCCACAATGTGCTTCAGAGGAGAAGTACAGTGCGGCTCATTCCATGACACAGTGCTTGATTGAGCAGACCATCAGCGTGCTGAAGATGTGTTTCTGATGTCTGATGCCGATTGACTGTAACCCTGCAAATGCCTGATAGTCTTGTGAGAGTGTGAGTTGATAGTGAGGAGAAGGTGGACTTACCCTTGTGGAGCAGATGAGATCATTCATCCTCTTCCTGCATTGGATAAGTCCTCTTCTGAGGGCCGCAGGCGCTGAGCGCTCTGGCGACCTCTTCCCAAGCCTTCGTAGCGAAGTTGGTGGACCTCTGGCTCCCGTTGCAGGGGTACAGAATCTCCCGCCTTGTCGCTGAACTTCAGGGCACAGCATTTGTCGCGTCTCGGGGTGATCCTGGGCTGCAGAGAGTCAATGTGTGCGTGGGTGCTGGAAATATTAGCTGGTGAGGTAATGGCAGGCCAGGTGAATCCCAGCGCACCCTGCCATGGGATGCGACATGCTCCTCGTTCACGTGTACATAATGAGGTGAAAAGCAGACAATCTGGCACAGAGACCCACCACGCCAGCCGGCAGGAAACGCACTGACTTTCCTGCCCGCTATCGCATTTAGTCTCCGGAGTGAAAAATTCCACCCATAGAGTCATTGGGCAGAATTTTATGGGCTTCCGCCAGCAGAATTTCAGGCATGGGGGCCTTTAAAATTCCCCAGATGACCTTCCCGCTGCCTACCTACACTGCTCCTGACCTGTCTCAAATTTTATGGGTGGGGAGGGGGGTGGTGCGGGTGAAACCTAGGGCTAGGCCTTGCCCTAATTGAGGCCCTGAGATCCGCTTTCCCCGCTGCAGCCGGCTGGAGGAAGTCAAGGATGGGGGTGGGGGTAAGCGATGTATGTTCCACCAGCTTTTCGGTAGTAGGACAGGAAACCCCGCAGTCCAAAAAATCTTGCCCATTGAATCATTACACCAGGCTATTCATCCCATCGAGTCCATGCTGGCTCTCTGTAGGGCAATCCGGTCAGTCCCATTCCCCTACTCTATCCCTGTAGCCCTGCAAGTTTATTTCCCTCAAGTGCCAATTTCCACCCTCATGGGAGTGAGTTCCAGGTCATTACCACTCGCTGTGTAAAAAAGTTCTTCCTCACATTCCCCCCTGCATTTCTTGCCCAAAACCATGAATCTGTGTCCTCCAGTCCTTGTACCATCAGCTAAAGGCAGGAGTTTTTTCTTCATCTACCTTATCTAAACCTGTCATAATCTTGTACACCTCTATCAAATTTCTCCTCAATCTCCTTTGCTCCAAGGAGAACAACCCCAACTTCTCCAGCCTAACCTTGTAGCTAAAATCCCTCATCCCTGGAACCATTCTGGTAAATCTCCTCTGTACCCTCTCAAGGACCCTCACATCCTTCCTAAAGTGTGGTGACCAGAACTGAATGCAATAACTCTAGTTGGGGCCTAACCAGAGCTTTAGAAAGGTTCAGCAGAACTCCCCTGCTTTTGTACTCAATGCCTCTATTTATGAAGCCCACGATCCCATTGCTTTGCTAATTACTCTCTCAATATATCTTGTCACCTTCAAAGATCTCTGCACATGAACCCCCAGATCCCTCTGTCCCTGCACACTCTTTAGAATTGTGCCATTAAGTCTATATTGCCTCTCCCTATCCCTTCTGCCAAAATGCATCACCTCACACTTTTCTGTATTAAATTCCATTTCCCACTTGTCTATCCATTCTGCCAGCCTATCAATATCTTGCTGCAGTTGATTAGTATCATCCTCAGTGTTTGCCACTCCTCCAAGTTTGGTATCATTGGCACATTTTGAAATTTTACTCTGCACTGCAGTATCCAAGTCATTCATATCTATCAGACAAAGCAGTGGTCCTAGCACTGACCCATGGGGAATACCACTGTCTACCTACCACCCTCCAGTCTGAAAATAACCATTTACTGCGACTTGCTGTTTTCTGTTCCTTCAGCCAAATTTTTATCCAAGTTCACACTGACCGTCCTATTCCATGAGCCTCTCCCAGTACCTGCTGAGTTTTTCCCATGATCATTATTTCTAAAACCTTACTCATCACTGACGTTAAACTAACTGCCCTGTAGTTACTAGGACTGTCCTTATACCTTTCCTTGAATAAGGGTATCATGTTTGTCACTTTCCAATCCTCTGTTACCTCCCCCATATCCAGGGAGGTTTGGAAGGTTATGACAAGCCCTTCCGCTACCTCCACCTCCACTTCCTGTAGCAACTTGGGATGCAGGCCATCTGGACCAGGTGACTTATTAAATATTTAAATATTTTGGTGGAGGTGGGGGATTAATTTCAATTTCCAAACATTTCAGTGGCCTATTTGTGTGATGTTGCAAAGTCAAGGTCAGAGATATCAAAAGATTCAAAGAGCCCAGAAAGAGGACAGCAGTGTGTAGTTATCCTGTTGTTGGTGCCAGGGAGAGTGGAATGAATAGAGTTTCATGCTTCTAATAAATGGGCAGTATGTTGATGTCAAGAATATTATTATAGCTATGTGTGGCATAGCTATAATCAGCACCCATGACTCTTTTAACCTTCACACAAGTTAAAGAGGAGGATTATGCAGGAAGACTGCCAGATGACTACTGGAATACATTCAAATTTGTATTGGTGTATGCTGATTTTCATTAATGCCAGTGTCTCCTGAGCAGATGACACAGGGTCAAGTTCTGAATCCATAGCCATTGGTTTCAGTGCCAAATGCCAGGAGAGGTGCAATAGGGCTTTCTGCAATACCAGGATAGTGATAGAGAACACAGTTCAAGCTTATAAGGGGCAGAACACTGAGACATCTTACAGATGTGCAGCCGAAGAGTGTGAAATTGTCCAGCAGCATCTATAATGGCACTTAGCATAACTGTATTCCAGAGGAAAGTGGGGGAGGGAGTGAGAAGCATTGTGACACACTGGGATGCAATGATTTGGAATGGACCTAGGTTTGCACACTATTGTACAGTGTGATGTAATGGGTGAGGCTGACAGATTTCGGTATCAATCCTGTCATTTTAATAGCTACTTATTTCCCCTCCATAACAACAGCATCCATGCAACAACAACACACAACACCAACACCATGAACAACTTGCATTTATATAGAACCTTTAATGTAGTAAATGTCCCAATGCATTTCACAAGAGTGTAATTGAACAAAATTTGACACTGAGCCACATAAGGAGATATTAGGACAGGCGAGCAAAAGCTTGGTCAAAGAGGTAGGTTTTAACAAACTTCTGAAAAGAGGAGAGAGGTAGAGAGGCAAAGAGGTTTAGTGGGAGAGCTTGGGGCCCAGGCAGCTGAAAACACAGTCGCCAGTGGTGGAGAGATGAAAATCAGGGCTATGCAAGAGGCCAGAATTGGAGGATGGTGGGGCTGGAAGAGATTACAGAGATAGGCAGGGGTGAGGCCATGAAGGGATTTGAAAGCATGAATGAGAATTTTAAAAGTGAGGCAAGGTCTGGGAGCCAATGTAGGTCAGAGAGCACAGTGGGTGACAGGTGAATGGGACTTGATGCGAGGTGAAATACGGGAAAAAGAGCATTGAATTACCTCAAGTTTACAGAGGTTGCAAGGTGGGCAGCAGGCCCAGGAGAGCATTGGAATAGCTGAGTCTAGATGTGACAAAGGCTTGGATGAAGGTTCCAGCAACAGATGAACAGAAGCAGGGGTAAAGATAAACAATATTACAGAGGTGGAAATAGGCGGTTGAGAACATGTGGAGTTGGAAGCTTGTCTCAAGGCCAACCAGGACAGCAAGGTTATAAATGGTCTGGTTCAGCCTCAGAGAGTGCGAGGGAGAGGGATGAAGTCCATGGTTAGAGAATGGAGTTTGTAGTGGGAACCGAAGACAATTGGAGGGAATTCCTGCTCTCCTGTACTGGCTGTCCATCAAGCCATGCAACAAATCAGAAGCAGTGGAGGGGTCAAGAGTGGTACAGTAGAGCTGCGTGTCATCAGTGTCCATGTGGAAACGAATGCTGGGTTTTTGGATGATGTCACCATTGAGAAATCTACACAAGAGAATCTAACCATCTTCTCTTGACATTCAATGGCATTGCCGTTCTGAGCCCATCCACGTCCTGGGGGTTACCATTGACCAGAAGCTGAACTGGATCAGCTACATAAACAAAAATAGCTGGGAAAACTCATCTGTGGAGAAGAAGACAGAGTTAATGTTTCGAGTCCGTATGACTCTTCATCAAAACATTTTGATGAAGAGTCATACAGACTCGAAACGTTAACTGTATTCTTCTTCACAGATGCTGTCAGACCTGCTGAGTTTTTCCAGCTATTTTTGTTTTTGTTTTAGATTTCCAGCATCCACAGTATTTTGCTTTTATCTCAGCTACATAAATATTGTGGCCACAAAACCAGGTCAGGGGCTGGGAATTCTATGGCAAGTAACTCACCTCCTGACTCCCCAAAGCCTGTCCACCATCTTCAAGGCACAAGTCAGGAGTGTGATGGAATACTCCCCACTTGCCTGGATGAGTGCAGCTTCCACAACACTCAAGAAACTCGACACCATCCAGGACAAAGCAGCCCACTTGATTTGCACCACATCCACAAACATTCACTCCCTCCACCACCGACACACAGTAGCAGCAGTGTGTACCATCTACAAGATACACAGCAGGAACTCATCAAGACTCCTTAGGCAGCACCTTCCAAAGTCACGACCGCTACCATCTAGAAGAACAAGGGCAACAGACACATGGGAACACCACAACCTGGAAGTTCTCCTCTAAGACACTCACCGTCCTTACTTGGAAATATATTGCCATTCTTCACTGTTGCTGGGTCGAAATCCTGGAACTCCCTTCCTAACACCAATATGGGTGTACCTACACCACATGGGCCACAGTGGTTCAAGAAAGTAGATCACCACAACCTTCTCAAGGGCAATTAGGGATGAGCAATATATGCTGCCCTAGCCAGCAATGCCCACATCCCATAAAGGAATTTTAAAAATAGATACTAGGTGAGTTGGTATGAAAGGGTAAGGGAAATGGGTGGTGGATGGGTGGCATGGGTTGGCACCAAGTTGGCATAGGGGCTATAAAAGGCCATGAGGATGTGAGAGCATAGAGGGTATGAGGGGCAATAGGGAGTGGATAGAGGGACATGGGTTGTCACAGGAGGTATGAAGAGCCATGAGGATGGGTGGGGGGGCCACATGGTGGCATAGGTTGGCATGAATGGGGTACAGGGAGAGTGTGGGGAGGTGAGAGCTGAGGGCTGTTTTTTGTTTCAATCTTTTATTTAATTCAGCAAAGTGCTGGAGCACAGAGACAGTGCTTCCTCCATCCTGCTTCTGTACCCAGCAGTCTCCCCACTTGTACTGGCGGGGAGGGGTGGGGGCGGGGGGGGGGGTGCGGCAGACCCAACTTCTAATTCTCCCGCCTCTGTGCGCCTAAGCCAGGAGCAAACATCTGGGCCTTTGAGTCTGCAGTGTGATTATTTCTAACTTATGGGAACCAGAAGACATAACATGGTGGCAGTGGGATGCGTGTGAGTAAAAACCCAAACTTTTTAAACACATTTAATGCTGAATTAGATTGAATGAATATTATGAATTTTAAGGCAAGAGGCAGGAATCAGGTTAGCCTGTTGACATTGAGACACACTCCCTCAAAGCAGAATTTAAATAAGGTCCGGGGAGTTAAGATAGACCAGAACTCATTTTTAGAGCACTGCGAGTGTTTCAACTTGCACTGCTACCCACCTACCCACCCAAAACCTGCCCAGAGTTAAAATCAGGCCATGCTGCCCAAAACAATATTACAAATGTGATTTCACCAATCTATCTGGACAATGAAGCTGATTGTACATTTGTTTGGTGATTTACAAGGTAAAAATCTAATAAACTTCACGAGTGCCATAAAATCACGAGAGCAAAGTTTGAAATGTTTATATTTGGCTTTAATGCCTCAACCTCACATTGAGAAACATCTGGAATTGTTTAGAAAACGGTTGAAGCTGTGAGATTTTTCATCATAGTAATGCCGCTGTTTTAAGAATTCAGGGCGGTGAAATTCATCTTAGAAAAGTGTTTTAAATAGGAATTGCATTATTTATACAATTCCTTAACTTTCTGGAAACTTGGGTGCATTAGGATTCGCTAAAACAAACATAGAACTCAGTGACTAATCTAAAGCAACTAAAAAGAATATTCTTAACTTAGTAAGTAACCAGATAGAAATAGTACGTGATGAGCTAATCCCACTGTTTATCTCATTTCCTCTCACATCTCCGATTTAATCACTCCACCACTGGTGACAGCCTTCAGCTACCCGGGTCCTAAGCTCTGGAATTCCACCTCAATCTCTCCACCTCTCTACCTCTCTGTCTTCCATTAAGACACTCCTTTAAACCTGCCTTTGATTAACATTTTAGTCATCTGATTATGCGGCTTAATGTCAAATTTTGTTTGATAACACTCCTGTGAAGTACCTTGAGATGTTTTATTACATTAAAAGTACTATATAAATGCAAGTTGTTCTTTCATTTCCATAGCCCAGAGACAGTGAGATCAATTGTGGCAGCTCTATCCCTACCCTGACTGAAATCAATGAATTTAGCACAGACTGGGTGTTGAACCTGGATATTCCTGTTGTGTCTGTATTGCACCACATTATATAATGAACCCAAGAGGATATAAAATATGCCCTTAAATATATAGACACTCAAAGCATTGAGGGAAAGACAAAGCTTTTTGTAATAGAAATTGCATCAGGGGCCAGAGCAGAAGCTATAAATATTACATACAATTTAAAGTCTTTCCTGCGACCCCCATTAATAAAATTCTTTTGAGATTGTGCAATAATGGAAAAAGGAATTCTCGTGACTTTTGGTGGATTTCCAAGGCATTAAGCGCTTTTAAAGTCATTGTGAGGCATTGCAGCTTTGCACGGAGAATGTAAAATTCTGCAAGAAATATCTTTAATAGCCTGCTATGCTTTTCTCACAGGCTGCACAGATTCCTTGCACTCTATGAAAGCCGTGCTTATAACTGTAAGTACTCCCCAACAGTCTCACATGCGCACCAGATACGGTGGGGCATTGAGGGCATTTGGTGGGGGGGGTGGGGTGGATTAGGGCAGATGTTCTGCATTGGTTGGTTTGTAAAAACAGAAAAGAAGGTCCAGTGAAATGTAGTCAGGCCTTGGAGAAAAATTCAATCAGAGCGAAGTGAATTATTGCATCTTGCAGGCACTATTCTTTGCTTATTATTCTCTTCCTGTCATGACTTGTTGTTGCTCCACAATCACAAACAGGAATATGCCTCATTCCATGGCTGTATTGTCCAGCATGTCCCCACCCTACCAACTCTCTCTTGGCCGTATGATTTGAACTTGTCAAATGCATGCTTGATGAGGCTTATACCTCTCAGCAGTGCTTGAATCTAGGATCTTTGCTTAGGGGCAATGTCAGTCCATATTTTTATGCTTAAGTCTCTGGAGTGGGACCTGAACCCACAACCTCTGACTCAGAGGTGAAAATGATATACACTGAACTACCGCTGACACATTGGGTTGAGCACACAGTGGGTACAGAGTGGCAGCACCTGCCTGATGGCACCACTGAGAGGTCCAGGTCATTTTCATGGCCAAGCCTCATTTGCATAGTATCAGTAAGATGCCAGTGCTCAGTAAGGGCTGACAGTTTGTCAATGGGCATGAGAGAGGGTGACAATAGGAGATCCAGGGCTGTTCCATGAAGCCAAGCTCAAAAATTAAGCCTGTAATAGAGGCTGGGGGATGAGGTGGGGGGTGCTGGTGATGGTGGGGTGAAAAACTTGGTAGCCAGCAGCCATGGGCAGAGGGGGTAGTGGAGATTTTTGTGAAGATTCATGAGCACCCCACTTGGCCCTACAAAATTTAAAAATCACCCCGACCATGTTTCTGTGGCATTCAGGGAGGTGGTGGCATCATGGTATTGTCACTGAACTAACACCCCAGAGACCCAGAGTAATGCTCTGGGGACTGGGGTTCGAATCCCAACATGGCAGATGATAAAATTAGAATTCAATAAAAAATGTGGAATTAAAAGTCTGATGATGACCATTGTCATTTGATGTAAAAACTAAGGAAACCACAAAAGAATTCTGCTGTCCTTACTTGGCCTGGCCAACATGTGACTCCAGACCCACAGCAAAGTGGTTGACTCTGAAATGCCCTCTGAAATGGCCACACAGCTGTATCAAACATCTATGAAGTCTACAAGGATTGAAACTGGACAGACCACCTGGCAACGACCTAGGAAATGACAATGACAATGAAATGACAACACTCAACCCTGCAAAGTCCTCCTTACTAACATCTGGGAGCTTGTGCCAAAATTGGGAGAGCTGCCTCAGACTAGCCAAGCAACAGCCTGACATAGTCATACTCACGGAATCATACCTTACAGACTATGTCCCAGACACCACCATCACCATCCCTGGGTATGTCCTGTCCCACCGGCAGGACAGACCCAGCAGAGGTGGCAGCACAGCGGTATACAGTCTGGAGGGAGTTAACCTGGGAGTCCTCAACATCGACTCTGGACCCATGAAGTCTCATGGCATCAGGTCAAACATGGGCAAGGAAACCTCCTGCTGATTACCACGTACCACCCTCCCTCAGATGATGAATCAGTGCCCCTCCATATTGAACACCATTTGGAGAAAGCACTGAGGGTGGCAAGGGTGCAGAATGTACTCTGGGTGGGGGACTTCAATGTCCATCACCAGGAGTGGCTCAATAGCACAATAGCAGATCTAGCCGGCCGAGTCCTAAAGGACATAGCGGCTAGACTGGGTCTGCAGCAGGTGGTGAGGGAATCAACAAGAGGGAAAAAAATACTTGACCTCATCCTCACCAACCTGCCTGCCACAGATGCATCTGTCCATGACAGTATCCATAGGAGTGACCACCACACAGTCGTTGTCCTGCCTTCACATTGAGGATACCCTCCATCATGTTGTGTAGCATTACCACCGTGCTATATGGGATAGATTTTGAACAGATCTAGCAACTCAAGACTGGGCTACCATGAGACACTGTGGGCCATCAGCAGCAGCAGAATTGTACTCAACCACAATCTGTAACCTCATGGCCCGGCATATCCCCCACTCTATCATTACCATCAAGCCAGGGGATCAACGCTGGTTCAATGAACAGTGCAGGAGGGCATGCCAGGAGCAGCACCAGGTATACCTAAAAATGAGGTGTCAACCTGGTGAAGCTATAAAACAGGATTACTTGTGTGCCAAACAACATAAACAGCAAGTGATAGACAGAGCTAAGCAATTCCACAACCAACGGATCAGATCTAAGATCTGAAGTCCTGCCACATCCAATCATGAATGGTGGAGGATGATTAAACAACTCACTGGAGGAGGAGGCTCCACAAATATCCCCATCCTCAATGATGGAGGAACCCAGCACATCAGTGCAAAAGATAAGGCTGAAGCATTTGCAACAATCTTCAGACAGAAGTGCCAAGTGGATAGTCCATCTCGGCCTCCTCCAGCATCACAGATGCCAGTCTTCAGCCAATTCGATTCACTCCACATGATATCAAGAAACAGCTGAAGGCACTGGATAGCGCGAAGGCTATGGGCCCTGACAATATTCCGGCAATAGTACTGAAGACTTGTGCTCCAGAACTTGCTGCGCCCCTAGCCAAGCTGTTCCAGTGCAGCTACAACACTGGCATCTACCCAGCTATGTGGAAAATTGCCCAGTATGTCCTGTACACAAAAAGCAGGACAAATCCAACCTGGCCAATTGCCGCCTGACCAGTCAATTCTCCATCATCAGTAAAGTGATGGAAGGGGTCATCAGCAGTGCTATCAAGCGGCATTTGCTTAGCAATAACCTGCTCACTGATGCCCAGCTTGGGTTCGACCAGGGTGACTCAACTCCTGGCCTCATTACTTGACTTAAACAAGGACAAAGGAGCTGAACTACAGAGATGAGGTGAGAGTGGCTGCCCTTGACATCAAGGCTGCAGTTGACCGAGTGTGTCATCAAGGAGCCCTAGCAAAACTGGGGTGAATGGGAATCGGGGGGAAAACTCTCCACTGGTTGCATTCATGCCTAGTACAAAGGAAGATGATTGTGGTTGTTGGAGGTCAGTCATCTCAGTTCCAGGACATCACTGCAGGAGTTCCTCAGGGTAGTGTCCTAGGCCCAAACATCTTCAGCTGCTTCATCAATGACCTTCCTTCTATCACAAGGTCAGAAGCGGGGATGTTTGCTGATGATTGCACAATGTTCAGCACCATTCGCAACTCCTCAGATACTGAAGCAGCCCATGCCCAAATGTAGCAAGACCTGGACAATATCCAGACTTGGGCTGACAAGTGGCAAGTAACATTCATGCCACACAAGTGTCAGGCAATGACC
This sequence comes from Cetorhinus maximus, assembly GCF_964194155.1. Taxonomy (NCBI): domain Eukaryota; kingdom Metazoa; phylum Chordata; class Chondrichthyes; order Lamniformes; family Cetorhinidae; genus Cetorhinus; species Cetorhinus maximus. The sequence continues at coordinate 15,520,870 of NC_135917.1, read as the reverse complement.
ATCACAAACAAGAGGGAATCTAACCATCTCCCCTTGACATTCAATGACATTATCATCGCTGAATCCCCCACTATCAACATCCTGGGGGTTACCATTGATCAGAAACTGAACTGGACTAGGCATATAAATACTGTGGCTACAAGAGCAGGTCAAACGCTAGGAATCCTGCAGTGAGTAACTCACCTCCTGACTCCCCAAAGCCTGTCCACCATCTACAAGGCACAAGTCAGGAGTGTGATGGAATACTCTCCACTTGCCTGGATGAGTACAGCTCCAATAACACTCAAAGCTTGACGCCATCCAGGACAGTGTAGGCCGCTTGATTAGCACCCTCATCCACAAACATTCACTCCCTCCACCACTGACGCACAGTAGCAGCAGTGTGTACCATCTACAAGATGCACTGCAGCAACTCACCAAGCCTCCTTAGACAGCACATTCCAAACCCACGACCACTACCATCTAGAAGGACAAGGGCAGCAGATGCATGGGAACACCACCACCTGGAAGTTCCCCTCCAAGTCACTCACCATCCTGACTTGGAAATATATCACCGTTCCTTCACTGTCGCTGGGTCAAAATCCTGGAACTCCCTCCCTAACAGCACTGTGGGTGCACCTACACCACATGGACTGCAGCGGTTCAAGAAGGCAGCTCACCACTACCTTGTCAAGGGCAATCAGGGATGGGCAATAAATTCTGTCCTAGCCAGCGACGTTCACATCCCATGAATGAATATTAAAAAAATGTCACTTGAAGGACTGCTGGTTAGACTGCTCTATACCCAATTTCATGGGTGGAGTGTGCATGGGATCCAACGATGGGTGTAGGATTCTGATTTAAATATTTTGACAGGGTTCTCGCCTGCTTTGACCTATGGCGACCAGCAGTTTTTTTTTAAGTTTTGTCTCCCTCAAAACATTTTTCAGCGTGAACAGTACAATAGCCAGGTGGCAATTGCCTCCTGCAGGCTCCCTTCTAATACTTGATCTTTTGTTCATGGTGGACTACGGTTTCTGTAAGAAAACTGAGTCCCTAAGAACTAAAACCTGTATCTTTATTCATCGCAATATATGGGTTAGCATGCTCAGTTTAACTATTAACATAGTAAATCCCTTCGTGGAAAATATATGGGATATCTGCCACATTCTCCTGCCATTGCTGAAGTGGAAAGTATCGCACCGGCAAAATAATTGTTGAGATTTATTTAGAGAGGAAATAATATACAGAAGCAAAAAGACCCAGCAACTAAGATAATGCAATAGTGACAGCAGGAGATCAATGACAGAGTTTCTATTTGAAAGTATCAACTAAAATTTTGTCATTATTCATTTGTTTCTGAATTTATAATCAAAGCAGCAGCAATAATCAATTGAATAGGCTGATCTCACATTTCAACAACACCTGACTGTTCAAAGAGTAATGTGTAAAAGAAAGGAAATAAATAGTTGTTTCATAGTACAGAACTTGAGTATTGCTGAGAAAAGAGACATGTTGAAGCTTTTGATCTTGCACTCATCAGGACAACTTTGCAAGAACACCAATATAAGCGGAAATCAGTAATTTACACTGTATGAGAAGAGAGTACTAATTGGTTGACAAGTTGACTGTGATCGGTAGAGGCGTTGCCATGGAGAATGTACCAGTGATGGTGACCGACAGTTAACTGTCAAACATTGTTTAAAATTTAAAACAGGTAGCTTGAACCTGATTGATCAAGGCATTGCCCTGAGGAATGAGTCAGCGAATTTCTGTCAATTATTTTGTTTAGTTGAAACAGGCTCAATGTGTGTACATGTTCTTTCTGTCTGCAAAGAACAGAGCCCTGTGTATTATATAAGTCGCTTCCAGTACACGCAAATGTGCCACATTGCGATCTGACAATCTTAAATTGGTTGTCAGCATAATTCTTAGCACACTGAGGATTATATAATAAAATAAAACAAAATAAAATAAAATAAAACATAACATAATAAAATAAAAATAAGTGATAGCCATTCACTGACTCATTCCTCAGGGCAACGCCTTGGCCAATCAGGGTCAAGCTGCCTGGTTTACATTTCAAACAATGGTTGGCAGTTAACTGTCAGTCACCATCACTGATGCATTCTCCATAGCAATGCCTCTACCAATCAGAGTCCACTTGACAACCAGTCAGCACTCTCTTCTCATACAGTATAAATTGATGTTTTCCCCTTATATTGGTATTCTTGCAAAGTGTCCTAGAGTCAGAGAGGTCTACAGCACAGAAAAAGGCCCTTCTGCCCATCGTGTCTGCGCCGGTCAAATAAGTACCTAACTATTCTAATCCCATTTTCCAGCACTAGGTCCATGGCCTTGTATGCCATGGCATCGCAAATAGACATCCAAATGTTTCTTAAATGTTATGAGGGTTTCTGCCTCTACCACCCTTTCAGGCAGTGAGTTCCAGATTCCCACCACCCTCTGGGTGAAAAAGTTCTTCCTCTCATTCCCTCTAAACCTCCTGCCCCTTACCTTAAATCTATGCTCCCTGGTTATTGATCCCTCCACCAAGGGGAAAAGTTCCTTCCTATCTACCCTATCTATGTCCCTCATAATTTTGTACACCTCAATCATGTCCCCCCTCAATCTCCTCTGCTCCAGGGAAAATAACCCCAGTTTATCCAATCTCTCCTCATAACTAAAACTCTCCAGCCCAGGCAACATCCTGGCAAATCTCCTCAGCACTCTCTCTCATGCAATCACATCCTTCCGATAATGCGGATTCCAGAACTACACGCAATACTCTAGCTGTGGCCTAACCAGCGTTTTATATAGTTCCAACATAACCTCCCTGCTCTTATATTCTATGCCTCGGCTAATAAAGGCAAGTATCCCAAATGCCTTCTCAACCACCTTATCTACCTGTCCCATTACCTTAAGGGACTGGTGGACATGCACACCAAGGTCCCTCTGATCCTCGGTACTTCCCAGGGTTCTACCATTCATCGTGTATTCCCATGCCTTGTTTGTCCTGCCCAAGCGCATCACCTCACACTTATCTGGATTAAATTCCATTTGCCACTGATTAGCCCATCTGACCAGCCTGTCTACACCCTCCTGTAATCTAAGGCTATCCTCCTCACTATTCACACCCCACCAATTTTCGTGTCATCTGTGAACTCACTGATCAACCCTCCTACATTCAAGTCTAAATCGTTTATATATACCACAAACAGCAAGGGACCCAACATCGATCCCAGTGGAACCCCACTGGACACGCATCCAGTCACAAAAACACCCCTCAACCATCACCCTCTGCTTCCTGCCACTCAGCCAATTCTGGATCCAATTTGCCAAATTGCCTTGGATCCCATGGGCTCTTACCTTCATTATCAGTCTCCCATGCGGCACCTTATCAAAAGCCTTGCCGAAGTCCAAGTAGACTACATCAAATGCATTGCCCTCATCTACACACCTGGTCACCTCTTCGAAAAACTCAATCAAATTGGTCAGATATGACCTCCCCTGAACAAAACCATGCTGACTGTCCTTGATTAATCCCTGCCTCTCCAAGTGTAGATTAATTCTGTCCCTCAGAATTGCTTCCAATAGTTTCCCCACCACTGAGGTTAGACTGACTGGCCTGTAGTTCCCTGGTTTACCCCTTCCTCCCTTCTTGAATAACGATACCACATTGGCTTTCCTCCAGTCCTCTGGCACCTCTCCTGTGGCCAGAGACGTATTGAAAATTATTGCCAGCGCCCCTGCTATCTCCTCCCTTGCCTCACTCAACAGCCTGGGATACATTTCATCCAGGCGTGGAGATTTATCTACTTTTAAGCCTGCCAGACCACTTAGAACTTCCTCCCTTTCTATGCTAATTTCTTTAATTATATCACAGTCCTTCTGCCTGATTTCCATACCCACATCATCCCTCTCACTTGTGAACACCGACACAAAGTATTCATTTAGAACCCTACCTACGTCTTCCGGCTCCACACACAAATTACCACTATGGTCCTTAATGGGCCCTACTCTTTCCCTAGTTATCCTCTTACTCCTAACGTACTTGTAAAATAACTTTGGATTTTCCTTTATTTTACCTGCCAATGTTTTTCATGCCCCTTTTTGATCTCCTAATTTCCTTTTCAAGTTCCCCCCTACACATTCTATGCTCCTCTAGGGCTTCCGCTGTTTTGAGCCCTTGGTATCTGCCATATGGCTCTCTTTTTCTCTTTATCCAATCCTGTATATCCTTCGACATCCAGGGTTCCCTGGATTTGTTGGTCCCACCCTTTGTCTTTACTGGAATATGTTGGCCCTGTACTCTCCCTATTTCCTTCTTCACTGAGTCCTACTGCTGACCCAGATTTACCTACAAGTAGCTGCTCCCAGTCCACTCTGTCCAAATCATTTCTGATCTTATTAAAATCGGCCTTCCCCCAATTTAGAACTCTGATTTCTGGCCCATCCTTGTTCTTTTCCATAACAACCTTGAATCTAATGGAGTTATGATCACTATCTGCAAAATGCTCCCCCACTGATACCTCCACCATTTGCCCGGCTTCATTCCCTAAAATTAAGTCCAGGACCACACCCCCTCTTGTAGGACCTTCTACATACTGGCTTAAAAATCTCTCCTGGATACATTTTAAGAATGTCACTCCCTCTAAACCTATCACACTATGACTAACCCATTTAATGTTGGGGAAGTTGAAATCCCCCGCTATTAGTACCCTATATTTTTACATTTCTCTGAAATTTGCCTACATTTCTGCTCTTCTATTTCTCCTTGACTGTTTGGGGGCCGATAGTACACTCCCAGCAATGTGATTGCTCCTTTTTTGTTTTTAAGTTCTACCCATACAGCTTCATTTGAGGAGGTTTTTAGGATGTCATCCCTCCTTACTGCTGTAATTGATTCCTTGATCAATATTGCGATACCCGCTCCTCTTTTACCTCCTTCCCTGTATTGCCTGAAGACCCTATATCCTGGAATATTGAGCTGCCAATCCTGCCCCTCTCTCAACCATGTCTCTGTGAAAGCAATGACATCATACTTCCATGTGTTAATTTGTGCCCTCAACTCATCTGCCTTATTTGCCAGACTCCTTGTCTCACAAATTTGATTGAATTCTTTGAGGAAGTGACAAGAAGGGTTGATGAAGGTAGTGCAGTGGATGTTGTGTACAAGGATTTTAGCAAGGCATTTGACAAGGTCCCACATGGCAGATTGGTGAGCAAAGTAAAAGCCCATGGGATTCAGGGTAATGTGACAAACTGGATAAAAGGTTGGCTTTGTAACAGGAAACAAAGGGGGTAATGGTCGATGGATGCCCTTGCAAATGGAAAGTTGTCTCAAGTGGTGTTCCACAGGGCTCGGTGTTGGGACCCTTGCTGTTTGTGTTACATATTAACGATTTGAATGTGAACGTGGGGGCACGATTGGGAAATTTGCAGATGACACAAAGATTGGCCGAGTAGTGGATAGTGTCGAGGATAGCCATAATCTCCAAAATGATATAGATGGGTTAGGTGTGGGCAGTAAAGTGGCAGATGGTTTTTAACATAGAGAAGTGTGAGGTCATACATTTAGGGAGGTCAAACAGTTACAGGGATTACAAAATAAATGGGAATATACTAAGAGGGGTAGATGAAGTGAGAGATCTTGGCGCACAAGTACACAGGTCCCTGAAGGCAGCAGTTCAAGTAGGCAAGATTGTAAAGAACGCATATGGAATGCTCTCCTTCTTTGGCAGAGGTATAGAATATAAAAGTAAGGATATAATGTTGGAATTGTATAAAACACTGGTGAGGCCACAACTGGAGTATTGTGTGCAGTTCTGGTCACCACATTACAGGAAGGACGTAATAGCTCTAGAGAGAGTGCGGAGGAGGTTTACAAGAATGTTGCCAGGGTTAGAAAAGTGTAGCTACAAGGAGAGATTGGATAGGTTGGGGTTATTTTCCTTAGAACAAAGAAGGCTGAAGGTGACTTGATTGAGGTGTACAAAATTATGAGGGGAATAGATAGAGTGGACAGGATAAAATTGTTTCCCTTGGTGGAGAATTCTAGAACCAGGGGACATAGATTCAAGATAAGTGGCAGAAGGTGTAGGGGGGGCATGAGGAAGAACTTTTTTACCCAGAGGGTAGTGGGTGTCTAGAAGTCGCTGCCCAGGTTGGTGGTAGAGGCAGAAACTCTAAACTCTTTTAAAAAGTACCTGGATCTGCACCTAAAGTGCTGTAAGCTGAGGGGCTATGGGCCAGGTGCAGGAAGGCAGGATTAGAAAGGGCACCTGGGTGTCCTCAGGCTGGCATGGACAAGATGGGCTGAATGGCCTCCTTCTGTGCTGTAACTTTTCTATGGCTCTATGGTTCTAAATACCATCCAGCCTTGCCAAACTCCATTGTGCCTTAATTGGCCGATAATTTCTATGCCTTCCAGGCTCACTTGCTCTCTCTTCTAATTTTGGCTGTGCATCTCCCCCTGCTGAACCTCCTCTCAGGATCCCATCCCCCTGCCAAGTTAGTTTAAACCCTCCCCAACAGCACTAGCAAACCTCCCCGCAAGGTTGTTTGTCCCATTCCTGTTCAGGTGCAACCCATCGCCTTGTACAGGTCCCACCACCCCCAGAAACGGTCCCAATGTTCCAGAAATCTAAAGCCCTCCCTCCTGCACCATCTCTCCAGCCACGCATTCATCTGGACTAACCTCCTATTTCTATACTCACTAGCACGTGGCACCGGAAGTAATCCAGAGATTACTACTTTTGAGGTCCTGTTTTTTAATCTGCTTCCTAGCTCCCTAAATTCTGCTTGCAGGACCTCGTCCCTCTTTCTACCTGTGTCATTGGTACCAATATGTACCACCGTCTCTGTCTGTTTGCCCTCCCCCTTTAGAATGCCCTGCAGCTGTTCAGTGACATCCTTGACTGAAGCCACAGAGGTTGCACCACGTAGAAGTGCTAGGAAAAGCAAGATTATGGATGTCTTACACATTGTTATATTGTTTAAGTTTCTACTCTTTACTTGAATTGCATAAATATTATTCTTTTGCAACACTTTCCTGTCTTTCCCACTCTTGCTTGGTAGCTGGTGAGTGGCCTTTTAACATGTTTAATGGTGAATGGGAAGAAATGAATGGACAGCGACCAATGGGGTATGTGAAAGGAATGGTTGGTTACAGGACAGCATTGTACGAGCAGTATTGGGAGAGGAGAGAGCAGAAGTGTGGCTTTCGCTTGGCTTTGTGAGATAGGTCCGTGGGTACAACTTAAGTGAACCTTGAAATAATTAGGGCATTCTTGGCATTCTGGGCAGCAGTGGGAGCAGCTGGTGATTTATTGCCCTCATCTTTCTCTTCTTCAAATTCTTGATCTTCCATCTCTGAATCAACTGAAAAGGTTCTATGCTTCCTGCATGTTCAAACATCACTGCCATGCAATGTTGCGCAGAGTGCAATACACCATGACCATTCTGGACACCATAGCTGCTGCGTACTGAAGGGGACCTCATGACCTGTCCAGGTACCTGAAGCACATCTTCAGCATGATGATGGCTAGCTCAATCACACATCTGATGGTGATAATGGCACCAATTGTAGTGCTTTTGGGCCTCATTTCTCAGGTGTCTGAGAGGTGTTATCAGCCACATTTTAAGTGGTAATATCTTGATATCTTAACTGCTACGTGTGCAGTTGATAACACTCTGCCTGGAAGCCAGCCAGTGTTGTGAACATGAACATCTGCTTATTCTGACTATCATCATTGCAGGAGAAGTTGGCATAATTGGCAGTCCTGGCACATAATCCATCAGTCACCTATCTTAAGCAACTGTGGGACATGAAATGTGAGATCTTGCAAGTGTCTTCAGATAAACCCTGAGAGGTTTCAGGCAAAAAAGTCCAGTTTGGCAGTGACTTTGACAGCTACTAGTAAAGTGTGTCCAATCAGTCCACTTGATAGCAGGTCTTGTTCCAGCAGGCTGTAGATGTCTGCCATCACCTGACACGGCACCCTGGGCCTCCTGAGACACTGGCGCTCTGACATGTTGAAGAAGCTGATTCACCGCCTGTAGACCCTGTGTGGTTGGTGTGACCTCCTACGAGCTGCACCTCTCTGCTCACCCTCACTCTCCATGGAGCTACAAGTCTGTGAGCAGCTGGTGCTCAACATGTGCTGGTCATCTTGGTCCTCATGAGATCCAATCTAAGGCAGCATAAGCAGCACCCATGCTGATGCGATAGATCAAATCTCCAAGATATAGATCACATCTGCAAAGTGTCGAAGAACAAACAGTAGAATGTAATCTCTTAGCAAGAGTACTGTGAACAAACCCTTTCCCACTAGCAAATAAGGAAATAGCTGTGAGTACTGAGTACTTATTGGCATATTTCCTTGAGATTGATTCCATCCCCCCTCTATTACCACTGTGTCTTCATCTTGTTTTTACTGGCGAATTTAAGGAGGCCTGGAAAACCTGTAGACCCAATGTTAAGGTGAAAAGTGGGTCTTAATATCATTCCAACTGAGCGATAACCATATCGTAATTGCCAACTTACCTCTCCCGAGGGAGTTGTGTACACACAGCCTAACGCGTTGGAATTAAATGTAGATGTCAGCAGGATAGAACTGGCTTCCTAATGCAATGTCAATTTCACCGGCTTTAACCACCCGTAGCCAAACCCACGTGCTCCTTCTGGTTAAAATTCAACTGAATCTGTTTTAGTGAGGTAGGCTGAGGGTTAAATGTTGGCCAGGACACTGGCCAGAACTCCCGTATTTTACTTTGAAATAATGCCATGGGTTCATGTCCAAATAGGAATAGGTTTGATGCCTCATCCAAAAGACAGCACATTTGACAATGCAGGGCTCTCTCAGTGCTGCACTGGAGTGTCAGCTTTGGCTATCTGCTCAAGTCTCCGGAGTGGGGAAAATAGCCTGAGAGAGGAACTTCGAGAGAACTGTATCAAACGGCAATTGAGGTTACATTTATGAAAAAGTGTCCACATGATCTGAATCTTTAATAAATTAGAAGGACAAAGTAAAATTAACCTCTAAACATACCCCACACAACAGGGGTCATGGAAAATCGGGACATGAGAGGAGTTCGGTCAAGCTGAGAAGGTTGTGTGCAGCCTCTGGCTCACTGTAGCAAGCTGGTTGATGTGTTCTTCCCCAACACACTATTAGATATTTTATTTTTCAAATATTTCTCTCCTTCCCTTTTACAAGCTGTTGTGGATCTTTTTACTCCCATTGTTTCTGATTGGGAATCCCATGTTAACAACTCTCAAGGTAAAACATTTCTCTGACATACTCCCTTTGTTTTTTTGGTGGTGCTTTTAAAATGATACCCTCTAGTCATTGACTTACCTACCAGTGAAAATAGCTTTTCTCCATTTACCTTTTCAGAACTTCCCACAATTTTCAAAACCTTTTAGCCTTCATTGCTACAAATAAAAGAGCCCCACTTTCTCTCATCTCTCCTTTTAACTAAATTGAATCATGGGAGACATTTAGAATTTAAATGAGCACAAAAACCACTGGGACAATACCTGAGGGGAGCCATTAAACGTGACCAAAGTGGAGAAATATATTGCCAAATGAGTGACCATATACATCGAAGCCCAGGGAAACCGTCTGGAGTGTCCCATATATAGCAGCTAACAACTGAGAGCTATGAGAAAACTAGAGGGTTGGAACAAAAGAGAAATAAAATAGGACAGCCCAGAAAAACATAACAACTGTCTAAAGAAAGTGGCATTAATCTAAATGGCCACCAGTCAAACTATGGCTACAAGTTACAGCTTATGTTTGCCAGCTCAATACATTATTATTTGCATCGTGTTTCTTACATTATAATTTGGTGTTGGTTTACAGTTCTGTGGTGAGAGCTCACTGGGATACAGTTCTGTGGGTGAGAGCTAACTGGGATACAGTTCTGTGGGTGAGAGCTCACTGGGATACAGTTCTGTGGGTGGTAGCTCACTGGGATACAGTTCTGTGGGTGAGAGCTCACTGGGATACAGTTCTGTGGGTGGTAGCTCACTGGGATACAGTTCTGTGGGTGAGAGCTCACTGGGATACAGTTCTGTGGGTGAGAGCTCACTGGGATACAGTTCTGTGAGTGAGAGGTCACTGGGATACAGTTCTGTGAGTGAGAGCTCACTGGGATACAGTTCTGTGGGTGAGGTCTCACTGGGATACAGTTCTGTGGGTGAGAGCACAGTGGGGTACAGTACTGTGGGTGTGAGCTCACTGGGGTACAGTTCAGTGATTGAGGGCTCACTGGGATACAGTTCTGTGGGTGAGAGCTCACTGCGATACAGTTCTGTGGGTGTGAGTTCACTGGGATACAGTTCTGTGGGTGAGGTCTCACTGGGATACAGTTCTGTGGGTGAGAGCTCAGTGGGGTACAGTTCTGTGGGTGTGAGCTCACTGGGATACAGTTCTGTGGGAGAGAGCTCACTGGGATACAGTTCTGTGGGTGAGAACTCACTGGGGTACAGTTCTGTGGGTGAGAGCTCACTGGGATACAGTTCTGTGGGTGAGAGCTCACTGGGATACAGTTCTGTGGGTGAGAGCACACTGGGGTACAGTTCTGTGGGGGGTAGCTCACTGGGATACAGTTCTGTGGGTGAGAGCTCACTGGGGTACAGTTCTGTGGGTGTGAGCTCACTGGGATACAGTTCTCTGAGTGGTAGATCACTGGGATACAGTTCTGTGGGTGTGAGCTCACCGGGATACAGTTCTGTGGGTAAGAGCTCACTGGGATACAGTTCTGTGGGTGAGAGCTCACTGGGGTACAGTTCTGTGGGTGACAGCTCACTGGGGTACAGTTCTGTGGGTGAGAGCTCACTGCGATACAGTTCTGTGAGTGAGAGCTCACTGGGATACAAACAAAAAGCTAAAAGCTACTGCGGATGCTGGAAATCCAAAACAAAATAATAACAGAATTACCTGGAAAAACTCAGCAAGTCTGGCAGCATCGGCGGAGATGAAATCAGTCAACGTTTCGAGCCCTCATGGCTCCTCGGCAGAACTAAAGCATAGTTTCAACAAGGGAGAAATATAAATTGGTTTAAGGTGGGTGGGGGGGAAGAGACAAATTGAGGGTGTGGTGTGAGCAGATAATCAAAAGATGTCAGAGACAAAAGGGTCATAGAGGTGTTGAAGGTGGTGGTCTTTGTCTGAGAAAAGTGCTAATTAAGAATGGAAAACAGGATATTCAAAGTACAGCTCTAGTGGGGGTGGGGTGGAAAGACTAAAGGTTTTAGTTTTAGATTTAAAAATAATGGAAATAGGTGGGGAAAGAAGAATCTATATAAATTATTAAAAAAAAAAGGCGGGTGGGGGGGGAAAAGAAACGGGGTGGGGATGGGGGGAGGGGGAGTTTAAGATCTAAAGTTGTTGAATTCAATATTCAGCCCAGAAGGCTGTAAAGTGCCTAGGCCGAAGATGAGGTGCTGTTCCTCCAGTTTGGCACTTTACAGCCTTCTGGGCTGAATATTGAATTCAACAACTTTAGATCTTAAACTCCCCCTCCCCCCATCCCCACCCCGTTTCTTTTCCCCCCCCACCCGCCTTTTTTTTTTAATAATTTATATAGATTCTTCTTTCCCCACCTATTTCCATTATTTTTAAATCTAAAACTAAAACCTTTAGTCTTTCCAACCCACCCCCACTAGAGTTGTACTTTGAATATCCTGTTTTCCATTCTTAATTAGCACTTTTCTCAGACAAAGACCACCACCTTCAACACCTCTTTGACCCTTTTGTCTCTGACATCTTTTGATTATCTGCTCACACCACACCCTCAATGTGTCTCTTCCCCCCCACCCACCTTAAATCAATTTATATTTCTCCCTTGTTGAAACTATGCTTCAGTTCTGCCGAAGAGCCATGAGGGCTCGAAACGTTGACTGATTTCTTCTCCGCCGATGATGCCAGACTTGCTGAGTTTTTCCAGGTAATTCTGTTTTTATTTTGTCTCACTGGGATACAGTTCTGTGGGTGAGAGCTCACTGGGATACAGTTCTGTGGGTGAGGGCTCACTGGGATACAGTTCTGTGGGTGGTAGCTCACTGGGATACAGTTCTGTGGGTGTGGTCACTGGTATACAGTTCTGTGGGTGTGAGCTCACTGGGATACAGTTCTGTGGGTGAGCGCTCACTGGGGTACAGTTCAGTGGGTGAGAGCTCACTGGGATACAGTTCTGTGGTAGTGAGCTCACTGGGATACAGTTCTGTGAGTGAGATCTCACTGTGATACAGCTGTGTGGGTGAGACCTCATTGGGATACAGTTCTGTGGGTGTGAGCTCACTGGGATACAGTTCGGTGGGTGAGGGCTCACTGGGGTACAGTTCTGTGGGTGAGAGCTCACTGGGATACAGTTCTGTGAGTCAGAGCTCACTGGGATACAGTTCTGTGGGTGGTTGCTCACTGGGATACAGTTCTGTGGGTGAGAGCTCACTGGGATACAGTTCTGTGGGTGAGAGCTCACTGGGATACAGATCTGTGGGTGAGAGCTCACTGGGATACAGTTCTGTGGTTGTGAGCTCACTGGGATACAGTTCTGTGAGTGAGAGCTCACTGGGATACAGTTATGTGGGTGAGAGCTGACTGGGATACAGTTCTGTGGGTGGTAGCTCACTGGGATACAGTTCTGTGGGTGAGGGCTCACTGGCATACAGTCCTGTGGGTGAGAGCTCACTGGGGTACAATTCTGAGGGTGAGAGCTCACTGGGATACAGTTGTGTGAGTGAGAGCTCACTGGGGTACAGTTCTGTGGGTGAGAGCTCACTGGGATACAGTTCTGTGGGTGAGAGCTCACTGGGATACAGTTCTGTGGGTGAGATCTCACTGGGATACAGTTCTGGGGGTGAAGGCTCACTGCGATACAGTTCTGTGAGTGAGAGCACACTGGGATACAGTTCTGTGAGTGTGACCTCACTGGGATAGAGTTCTGTGGGTGAGAGCTCACTGGGATGCAGTTTTGTGAGTGAGAGCTCACTGGGATACAGTTCTATGGTTGAGAGCTCACTGGGATACAGTTCTGTGAGTGAGAGCTAACTGGGGTACAGTTCTGTGGGTGAGAGCTCACTGGGATACAGTTCTGTGGGTAAGAGCACACTGGGGTACAGTTCTGTGGGTGGTAGCTCACTGGGATACAGTTCTGTGAGTGAGAGCTCACTGGGGTACAGTTCTGTGGGTGTGAGCTCACTGGGATACAGTTCTGTGGGTGAGAGCTCACTTGGATACAGTTCTGTGGGTGATGGCTCACTGGGATACAGTTCTGTGGGAGTGAGCTCACTGGGGTACAGTTCTGTGGGAGAGAGCTCACTGGGATACATTTCTGTGGGTGTGGTCACTGGGATACAGTTCTGTGGGTGAGAGCTCACTGGGATACCGTTCTGTGGGTGAGGGCTCACTGGGATACAGTTCTGTGGGTGTGGTCACTGGGATACAGTTCTGTGGGTCAGAGCTAACTGGGATACAGTTCTGTGGGTGTGGTCACTGGGATACAGTTCTGTGGGTGTGGTCACTGGGATACAGTTCTGTGGGTGAGAGCTTACTGTGATACAGTTCTGTGGGTGTGAGCTCACTGGGATACAGTTCTGTGGGTGAGAGCTCACTGGGGTACAGTTCCGTGGGTGTGAGGTCAATGGGGTACAGTTCTGTGGGTGTGGTCACTGGGGTACATTTCTGGGGGTGGTAGCTCACTGGGATACAGTTCTGTGGGTAGTAGCTCACTGGGATACAGTTCTGTGATAGAGAGCTCACTGGGATGCAGTTCTGTGGGTGTGGTCACTGGGGTACAGTTCTGTGGGAGGTAGCTCACTAGGATACAGTTCTGTGGGTGAGAGCTCATTGGGATACAGTTCAGTGGATGTTGGCTCACTGGGATACAGTTCTTTGGGTCTGGTCACTGGGGTACAGTTCTGTGGGTGTGAGCTCACTTGGATACATTTCTGTGAGTGAGTGCTCACTGTGATACAGTTCTGTGAGTGAGTGCTCACTGGGATACAGTTCTGTGGGTGAGAGCTCACTGGGATACAGTTCTGTGGGTGTGAGCTCACTGGGATACAGTTCTGTGGGTGAGGGCTCACTAGGGGACAGTTCGGTGTGTGAGAGCTCACTGGGATACAGTTCTGTGGGTGAGAGCTAACTGGGATACAGTTATGTGGGTGAGAGCTCAGTGGGGTACAGTTCTGTGAGTGAGAGCTCACTGGGAAACAGTTCTGTGGGTGAGAGCTCACTGGGATACAGTTCTGTGGGTGAGAGCTCCCTGGGATACAGTTCTGTGGGTGAGAGCTCAGTGGCGTACAGTTCTGTGAGTGAGAGCTCACTGGGATACAGTTCTGTGGGTGGTTGCTCACTGGGATACAGTTCTGTGGGTGAGAGCTCACTGGGGTACAATTCTGTGGGTGAGAGCTCACTGGGATACAGTTCTGTGGGTGTAAGCACACTGGGATACAGTTCTGTGAGTGAGAGCTAACTGGGATACAGTTCGGTGGGTGAGAGCTCACTGGGATACAGTTCTGTGGGTGGTATCCCACTGGGATACAGTTCTGTGGGTGTGAGCTCACTGGGGTACAGTTCTGAGGGTGCGGTCACTGGGGTACAGTTCTGGGGGTGGTAGCTCACTGGGATACAGTTATGTGGGTAGTACCTCACTGGGATACGGTTCTGTGATAGAGAGCTCACTGGGATACAGTACTGAGGGTGTGGTCACTGGGGTACAGTTCAGTGGGTGGTAGCTCACTAGGATACAGTTCTGTGGGTGAGAGCTCATTGGGATACAGTTCTGAGGATGGTAGCTCACTGGGATACAGTTCTGTGGTTGTGGTCACTGGGGTACAGTTCTGTGAGTGTGAGCTAACTGGGATACAGTTCTGTGGGTGGTAGCTCACGAGGATACAGTTCTGTGGGTGAGAGCTCACTGGGATACAGTTCTGTGGGTGAGAGCTCACTGGGATACAGTTCTGTGGGTGAGAGCTCACTGGGATACAGTTCATTGGGTGTGAGCTCACTGGGGTACAGTTCTGTGGGTGAGAGCTCACTGGGATACAGTTCTGTGGGTGAGAGCTCACTGGGATACAGTTCTGTGAGTGAGAGCTCACTGGGATACAGTTCTCTGAGTGAGAGCTCACTGGGAAACAGTTCTGTGAGTGAGTGCTCACTGGGGTACAGTTCTGACGGTGAGAGCTTACTGGGATACAGTTCTGTGGGTGAGAGGACACGGGGTACAGTTCTGTGGGTGGTAGCTCACTGGGATACAGTTCTGTGGGTGAGAGCTCACTGGGGTACAGTTCTGTGGGTGTGAGCTCACTGGTTTACAGTTCTCTGGGTGGTAGCTCACAGGGATACAGTTCTGTGGGTGAGAGCTGACTGGGATACAGTTCTGTGGGTGAGAGCTCACTGGGGTGCAGTTCTGTGGGTGAGAGCTCACTGGGGTACAGTTCTGTGGGTTAGAGCTCACTGGGATACAGTTCTGTGGGTGTGAGCTCACTGGGATACAGTTATGCGGGTGGTTGCTCACTGGGATACAGCTCTGTGCGTGAGAGCTCACTGGGATACAGTTCTGTGGGTGAGAGCTCACTGGGATACAGTTCTGTGGGTGAGAGCTCACTGGGATACAGTTCTGTGGGTGAGAGCTCACTGGGATACAGTTCTGTGGGTGTGATCTCACTGGGATACAGTTCTGTGGGTGAGGGCTCACTGGGGTACAGTTCAGTGGGTGAGAGCTCACTGGGATACAGTTCTGCGGGTGAGATCTAACTGGGATACAGTTCTGTGGGTGAGAGCTAAGTGGGGTACAGTTCTATGAGTGAGAGCTCACTGGGAAACAGTTCTGTGGGTGAGAGCTCACTGGGATACAGTTCTGTGGGTGAGAGCTCCCTGGGATACAGTTCTGTGGGTGAGAGCTCAGTGGGGTACAGTTCTGTGAGTGAGAGCTCACTGGGATACAGTTCTGTGGGTGGTTGCTCACTGGGATACAATTCTGTCGGTGAGAGCCCACTGGGGTACAGTTCTGTGGGTGAGAGCTCACTGGGATACAGTTCTGTGGGTGTAAGCACACTGGGATACAGTACTGTGAGTGAGAGCTCACTGGGATACAGTTCTGTGGGTGAGAGCTCACTGGGATACAGTTCTGTGGGTTGTATCTGACTGGGATACAGTTCTGTGGGTGTGAGCTCACTGGGGTACAGTTCTGTGGGTGCGGTCACGGGGTTACAGTTCTGGGGGTGGTAGCTCACTGGGATACAGTTCTGTGGGTAGTAGATCACTGGGATACAGTTCTGTGATAGAGAGCTCACTGGGATACAGTTCTGTGGGTGTGGTCACTGGGGTACAGTTCAGTGGGTGGTAGCTCACTAGGATACAATTCTGTGGGTGAGAGCTCATTGGGATACAGTTCTGAGGATGGTAGCTCACTGGGATACAGTTCTGTGGTTGTGGTCACTGGGGTACAGTTCTGTGGGTGTGAGCTCACTGGGATACAATTCTGTGGGTGGTAGCTCACTGGGATACAGTTCTGTGGGTGTGGTCACTGGGGTACAGTTCTGTGGGTGTGAGCTCACTGGGATACAATTCTGTGGGTAATAGCTCACTGGGATACAGTTCTGTGGGTGTGAGCTCACTGGGATACAATTCTGTGGGTAATAGCTCACTGGGATACAGTTCTGTGGGTGAGAGCTCACTGGGATACAGTTCTGTGGGTAGTTGCTCACTGGGATACAGTTCTGTGGGTGAGAGCTCACTGGGATACAGTATGTGGTTGAGAGCTCACTGGGATACACTTCCGTGAGTGAATGCTCACTTGAATACAGTTCTATGGGTGAGAGTTCAGTGGGATACAGTTCTGTGAGTGAG
Source organism: Cetorhinus maximus (assembly GCF_964194155.1). NCBI lineage: Eukaryota > Metazoa > Chordata > Chondrichthyes > Lamniformes > Cetorhinidae > Cetorhinus > Cetorhinus maximus. The sequence goes on along the minus strand of NC_135917.1, from coordinate 15,504,026 downwards.
AGCTCACTGGGATACAGTTCTGTGGGTAGTAGCTCACTGGGATACAGTTCTGTGGGTGAGATTTCACTGGGATACAGTTCTGTGGTTGAGAGCTCACTGGGATACAGTTCCGTGTGTGAATGCTCACTGGAATACAGTTCTATGGGTGAGAGCTCACTGGGATACAGATCTGTGAGTGAGAGCTCACTGGGGTAATGTTCTGTGGGTGAGAGCTGACTGGGATACAGTTCTGTGGGTGTGAGCTCACTGGGATACAGTTCTGTGGGTGAGGGCTCACTGGGGTACAGTTCTGTGTGTAAGAGCTCACTGGGATACAGTACTGTGGGAGGGAGCTCACTGGGATACAGTTCTGTGGGTGCCAGCTCACTGGGGTACATTTCTGTGGGTGAGAGCTCACTGGGATACAGTTCTGTGGATGAGATCTCATTGGGGTAGAGTTCTGTCGGTGGGAGGTCACTGGGATACTGTTCTGTGGGTGAGAGCTCACTGGGATACAGTTCTGTGGGTAAGAGCTCACTGGGAAAACAGTTCTGTGGGTGGGAGCTCACTGGGATACAGTTCTGTGGGTGAGAGATCACTGGGATACAGTTCTGTGTGTGTGGTCACTGGGATAGAGTTCTGTGGGTGAGAGATCACTGGGATACAGTTCTGTGGGTGTGAGCTCACTGTGATAAAGTTCTGTGGGTGAGAGCTCACTGGGATACAGTTCTGTGGGTGAGAGCTCACTGGGATACAGTACTCTGGGCGTGGTCACTGGGATACAGTTCTGTGGGTGTGAGCTCACTGGGATACAGTTATGTGGGTGGTAGCTCACTGGGATACAGCTCTGTGGGTGAGAGCTCACTGGGATACAGCTCTGTGGGTGAGTGCTCACTGGGATACAGTTCTCTGGGTGTGGTCACTGGGATACAGTTCTGTGGGTGTGAGCTCACTGGGATACAGTTATGCGGGTAGTAGCTCACTGGGATACAGCTCGGTGGGTGAGAGCTCACTGGGATACAGTTCTGTGGGTGAGAGCTCACTGGGATACAGTTCTGTGGGTGAGAGCTCACTGGGATACAGTTCTGTGGGTGAGAGCGCACTGGGATACAGTTCTGTGGGTGTGATCTCACTGGGATACAGTTCTGTGGGTGAGGGCTCACTGGGGTACAGTTCAGTGGGTGAGAGCTCACTGGGATACAGTTCTGTGGGTGAGATCGAACTGGGATACATTTCTGTGGGTGAGAGCTCAGCGGGGTACAGTTCTAGGAGTGAGAGCTCACTGGGAAACAGTTCTGTGGGTGAGAGCTCACTGGGATACAGTTCTGTGGGTGAGAGCTCCCTGGGATACAGTTCTGTGGGTGAGAGCTCAGTGGGGTACAGTTCTGTGAGTGAGAGCTCACTGGGATACAGTTCTGTGAGTGAGTGCTCACTGGGGTACAGTTCTGACGGTGAGAGCTTACTGGGATACAGTTCTGTGGGTGAGAGGACACTGGGGTACAGTTCTGTGGGTGGTAGCTCACTGGGATACAGTTCTGTGGGTGAGAGCTCACTGGGGTACAGTTCTGTGGGTGTGAGATCACTGGTTTACAGTTCTCTGGGTGGTAGCTCACAGGGATACAGTTCTGTGGGTGAGAGCTGACTGGGATACAGTTCTGTGGGTGAGAGCTCACTGGGGTGCAGTTCTGTGGGTGAGAGCTCACTGGGGTACAGTTGTGTGGGTGCGAGCTCACTGGGATACAGTTCTCTGGGTGAGAGCTCACTGGGATACAGTTCTGTGGGTGAGAGCTGACTGGGATACAGTTCTGTGGGTGAGAGCTCACTGGGGTGCAGTTCTGTGGGTGAGAGCTCACTGGGGTACAGTTGTGTGGGTGCGAGCTCACTGGGATACAGTTCTCTGGGTGAGAGCTCACTGGGATACAGTTCTGTGGGTGAGAGCTCACTGGGATACAGTTCTGTGGGTGAGAGCTCACTGGGGTGCAGTTCTGTGGGTGAGAGCTCACTGGGGTACAGTTGTGTGGGTGCGAGCTCACTGGGATACAGTTCTCTGGGTGAGAGCTCACTGGGATACAGTTCTGGGGGTGAGAGCTCACTGGGATACAGTTCTGTGGGTGAGAGCTCACTGGGATACAGTTCGGCGGGTGCCAGCTCACTGGGGTACATTTATGTGGGTGAGAGCTCACTGGGATACAGTTCTGTGGATGAGATCTCATTGGGGTAGAGTTCTGTCGGTGGGAGGTCACTGGGATACTGTTCTGTGGGTGAGAGCTCACTGGGATACAGTTCTGTGGGTTAGAGCTCACTGGGAAAACAGTTCTGTGGGTGGGAGCTCACTGGGATACAGTTCTGTGGGTGAGAGATCACTGGGATACAGTTCTGTGTGTGTGGTCACTGGGATAGAGTTCTGTGGGTGAGAGATCACTGGGATACAGTTCTGTGGGTGTGAGCTCACTGTGATAAAGTTCTGTGGGTGAGAGCTCACTGGGATACAGTTCTGTGGGTGAGAGCTCACTGGGATACAGTTCTCTGGGCGTGGTCACTGGGATACAGTTCTGTGGGTGTGAGCTCACTGGGATACAGTTATGCGGGTGGTAGCTCACTGGGATACAGCTCTGTGGGTGAGAGCTCACTGGGATACAGCTCTGTGGGTGAGTGCTCACTGGGATACAGTTCTCTGGGTGTGGTCACTGGAATAAAGTTCTGTGGGTGTGAGCTCACTGGGATACAGTTATGCGGGTAGTAGCTCACTGGGATACAGCTCGGTGGGTGAGAGCTCACTGGGATACAGTTCTGTGGGTGAGAGCTCACTGGGATACAGTTCTGTGGGTGAGAGCTCACTGGGATACAGTTCTGTGGGTGAGAGCGCACTGGGATACAGTTCTGTGGGTGTGATCTCACTGGGATACTGTTCTGTGGGTGAGGGCTCACTGGGGTACAGTTCAGTGGGTGAGAGCTCACTGGGATACAGTTCTGTGGGTGAGATCGAACTGGGATACATTTCTGTGGGTGAGAGCTCAGCGGGGTACAGTTCTAGGAGTGAGAGCTCACTGGGAAACAGTTCTGTGGGTGAGAGTTCACTGGGATACAGTTCTGTGGGTGAGAGCTCCCTGGGATACAGTTCTGTGGGTGAGAGCTCAGTGGGGTACAGTTCTGTGAGTGAGAGCTCACTGGGATACAGTTCTGTGAGTGAGTGCTCACTGGGGTACAGTTCTGACGGTGAGAGCTTACTGGGATACAGTTCTGTGGGTGAGAGGACACTGGGGTACAGTTCTGTGGGTGGTAGCTCACTGGGATACAGTTCTGTGGGTGAGAGCTCACTGGGGTACAGTTCTGTGGGTGTGAGATCACTGGTTTACAGTTCTCTGGGTGGTAGCTCACAGGGATACAGTTCTGTGGGTGAGAGCTGACTGGGATACAGTTCTGTGGGTGAGAGCTCACTGGGGTGCAGTTCTGTGGGTGAGAGCTCACTGGGGTACAGTTGTGTGGGTGCGAGCTCACTGGGATACAGTTCTCTGGGTGAGAGCTCACTGGGATACAGTTCTGTGGGTGAGAGCTCACTGGGATACAGTTCTGTGGGTGAGAGCTCACTGGGATACAGTTCGGCGGGTGAGAGCTCACTGGGATACAGTTCTGTGGGTGTGGTCACTGGGATACAGTTCTGTGGGTGAGAGCTAACTGGGATACAGTTCTCTGGGTGTGGTCACTGGGATACAGTTATGCAGGTGGTAGCTCACTGGGATAGAGATCTGTGGGTGAGAGCTCACTGGGATACAGTTCTGTGGGTGAGAGCTCACTGCGATACAGTTCTGTGGGTGTGATCTCACTGGGATACAGTTCTGTGGGTGAGGGCTCACTGGGGTACAGTTCAGTGGGTGAGAGCTCACTGGGATACAGTTCTGTGGGTGAGATCGAACTGCGATACATTTCTGTGGGTGAGAGCTCAGCGGGGTACAGTTCTATGAGTGAGAGCTCACTGGGAAACAGTTCTGTGGGTGTAAGCACACTGGGATACAGTTCTGTGAGTGAGAGCTCACTGGGATACAGTTCTGTGGGTGAGAGCTCACTGGGATAAAGTTCTGAGGGTTGTATCTCACTGGGATACAGTTCTGTTGGTGTGAGCTCACTGGGGTACAGTTCTGTGGGTGCGGTCACTGGGGTACAGTTCTGGGGGTGGTAGCTCACTGGGATACAGTTCTGTGGGTAGTAGCTCACTGGGATACAGTTCAGTGATAGAGAGATCACTGGGATACAGTTCTGTGGGTGTGGTACCTGGGGTACAGTTCAATGGGTGGTAGCTCACGAGGATACAGTTCTGTGGGTGAGAGTTCATTGGGATACAGTTCTGAGGATGGTAGCTCACTGGAATACAGTTCTGTGGGTGTGGTCACTGGGCTACAGTTCTGAGGGTGTGAGCTCATGGGATACAGTTCTGTGGGTAGTAGCTCACTGGGATACAGTTCTGTGGGTGAGAGCTCACTGGGATACAGTTCTGTGGGTGGTAGCTCACTGGGATACAGTTCTGTGGGTGAGAGCTCACTGGGATACAGTTCTGTGGTTGAGAGCTCACTGGGATACAGTTCTGTGGTTGAGAGCTCACTGGGATACAGTTGCGTGAGTGAATGCTCACTGGAATACAGTTCTATGGGTGAGAGCTCACTGGGATACAGTTCTGTGAGTGAGAGCTCACTGGGATACAGTTCTGTGGGTAGTAGCTCACTGGGATACAGTTCTGTGGGTGAGAGCTCACTGGGATACAGTTCTGTGGTTGATAGCTCACTGGGATACAGTTCCGTGTGTGAATGCTCACTGGAATACAGTTCTATGGGTGAGAGCTCACTGGGATACAGATCTGTGAGTGAGAGCTCACTGGGATACAGTTCTGTGGGTGTGAGCTCACTGGGATACAGTTCTGTGGGTGAGGGCTCACTGGGGTACAGTTCTGCGTGTAAGAGCTCACTGGGATACAGTACTGTGGGTGAGAGCTCACTGCGATACAGCTCTGTGGGTGCCAGCTCACTGGGGTACATTTCTGTGGGTGAGAGCTCACTGGGATACAGTTCTGTGGATGAGATCTCATTGGGGTAGAGTTCTGTCGGTGGGAGGTCACTGGGATACAGTTCTGTGGGTGAGAGCTCACTGGGATACAGTTCTGTGGGTAAGAGCTCACTGGGAAAACAGTTCTGTGGGTGGGAGCTCACTGGGATACAGTTCTGTGGGTGAGAGCTCACTGGGATACAGTTCTGTGTGTGTGGTCACTGGGATAGTGTTCTGTGGGTGAGAGATCACTGGGATACAGTTCTGTGGGTGAGAGCTCACTGTGATAAAGTTCTGTGGGTGAGAGCTCACTGGGATACAGTTCTGTGGGTGAGAGCTCACTGGGATACAGTTCTGTGGGTTAGAGCTCACTGGGATACAATTCTGTGTGTTAGAGCACACTGGGATACAATTCTGTGGGTGTGGTCGCTGGGATACAGTTCTGTGGGTGGTAGCTCACTGGGATACAGATCTGTGGGTGAGAGCTCACTGGGATACAGTCGTGTGGGTGAGAGTACACTGGGGTACAGTTCTGTGGGCGGTAGCTCACTGGGATACAGTTCTGTGGGTGAGAGCTCACTGGGATACAGTTCTGTGGGTGTGAGCCCACTGGGATACACTTCTGTGGGTGAGGGCTCACTGGGATACAGTTCTGTGGGTGTGAGCTCAGTGGGATACAGTTCTGTGGGTGGTAGCTCACTGGGATACAGTTCTCTGGGTGAGAGCTCACTGGTGTACAGTTCTGTGGGTGTGAGCTCACTGGCATACAGTTCTTTGGGTGGAAGCTCACTGGGAAACAGTTCTGTGGGTGTGAGCTCACTGGGATACTGTTCTGTGAGCGAAAGCTCAATTGGATACAGTTCTGTGGGTGAGAGCTTCATGGGATACAATTTTGTGGGTGGTAGCTCACTGGGATACAGTTCTGTGGGTGAGAGCTCACTGGGATACGGTTATGTTGGTGAGAGCTCAGAGGGATACAGTTCTGTGGGTGGGAGCTCACTGGGATACAGTTCTGTGGGTGAGATCTCAGTGGGGTACAGTTCTGTGAGTGAGAGCTCACTGGGATACAGTGCTGTGGGTGAGAGCTCACTGGGATACAGTTCTGTCGGTGGGAACTCACTGGGATACAGTTCTGTGGGTGAGAGCTAACTGGCATACAGTTCTGTGGGTGTGGTCACTGGGATACAGTTCTGTGGGTGAGAGCTCACTGGGATACAGTTCTGTGGGTGAGAGCTCACTGGGATACAGTTCTGTGGGTGGTAGCCCAGTGGGATACAGTTCTGTGGGTGAGAGCTCACTGGGATACAGTTCTGTGGGAGTGGTCACTGGGAATCAGTTGTGTGGGTGAGAGCTCACAGGGATACAGTTCTGTGGGTGTGGTAACTAGGATTAAGTTCTGTGGGTGTGGGCTCACTGGGATACAGTTCTGTGGGTGATGGCTCACTGTGATACAGTTCTGTGGGTGAGAGCTCACTGGGGTACAGTTCTGTGGATGAGGCCTCAGTGGGGTACAGTTCTGTGGGTGTGAGCTCACTGGGATACAGTTCTGTGGGTGTGAGCTCACTGGGATACAGTTCTGTGGGTATGAGCTCACTGGGATACAGTTCTGTGAGTGGTAGCTGACTGGGATACAGTTCTGCGTGTGAGAGCTCATTGGGATACAGTTCTGTGAGTGGTAGCTCACTGGGATACAGTTCTGTGAGTGAGAGCTCACTGGGATACAGTTCTATGGGTGAGAGCTCACTGGGATACAGTTCTGTGAGTGGTAGCTCACTGGGATACAGTTCTGTGGGTGTGGTCACTGGGATACAGTTCTGTGGGTGGTAGCTCACTGGGATACAGATCTGTGGGTGAGAGCTCACTGGGATACAGTCGTGTGGGTGAGAGTACACTGGGGTACAGTTCTGTGGGTGGTAGCTCACTGGGATACAGTTCTGTGGGTGAGAGCTCACTGGGATACAGTTCTGTGGGTGTGAGCCCACTGGGATACAGTTCTGTGGGTGAGGGCTCACTGGGATACAGTTCTGTGGGTGTGAGCTCAGTGGGATACAGTTCTGTGGGTGGTAGCTCACTGGGATACAGTTCTCTGGGTGAGAGCTCACTGGTGTACAGTTCTGTGGGTGTGAGCTCACTGGGATACAGTTCTCTGGGTGGTAGCTCACTGGGATAGAGTTCTGTGGGTGTGAGCTCACTGGGATACTGTTCTGTGAGTGAGAGCTCACTTGGATACAGTTCTGTGGGTGAGAGCTTCATGGGATACAATTTTGTGGGTGGTAGCTCACTGGGATACAGTTCTGTGGGTGAGAGCTCACTGGGATACAGTTCTGTTGGTGAGAGCTCAGAGGGATACAGTTCTGTGGGTGGGAGCTCACTGGGATACAGTTCTGTGGGTGAGATCTCAGTGGGGTACAGTTCTGTGAGTGAGAGCTCAGTGGGATACAGTTCTGTGGGTGTGAGCTCACTGGGATACTGTTCTGTGGGTGAGAGCTCGCTGGGATACAGTTCTGTGGGTGAGAGCTCAGTGGGGTTGAGTTCTGTGAGTGAGAGCTCACTGGGATACAGTTCTGTGGGTGGTTGCTCACTGGGATACAGTTCTGAGGGTGAGAGCTCACTGGGGTTATTTCTGTGGGTGAGAGATCACTGGAATACAGTTCTGTGGGTGTGAGCTCACTGGGATGCAGTTCAGTGGGTGGTTGCTCACTGGGATACAGTTGTGTGGGTGAGAGCTCACTGGGATACAGTTCTGAGGGTGGTTGCTCACTGGGATACAGTTCTGTGGCTGGTTGCTCACTGGGATACAGTTCTGTGGGTGAGAGCTCACTGGGATACAGTTCTGTGGGTGAGAGCTCACTGGGATACAGTTCTGTGGGTGAGAGCTCACTGGGATACAGTTCTGTGGGTAGTAGCTCACTGGGATACAGTTCTGTGGGTGAGAGCTCACTGGGATACAGTTCTGTGGTTGATAGCTCACTGGGATACAGTTCCGTGTGTGAATGCTCACTGGAATACAGTTCTATGGGTGAGAGCTCACTGGGATACAGATCTGTGAGTGAGAGCTCACTGGGGTAAAGTTCTGTGGGTGAGAGCTCACTGGGATACAGTTCTGTGGGTGTGAGCTCACTGGGATACAGTTCTGTGGGTGAGGGCTCACTGGGGTACAGTTCTGCGTGTAAGAGCTCACTGGGATACAGTACTGTGGGTGAGAGCTCACTGCGATACAGCTCTGTGGGTGCCAGCTCACTGGGGTACATTTCTGTGGGTGAGAGCTCACTGGGATACAGTTCTGTGGATGAGATCTCATTGGGGTAGAGTTCTGTCGGTGGGAGGTCACTGGGATACAGTTCTGTGGGTGAGAGCTCACTGGGATACAGTTCTGTGGGTAAGAGCTCACTGGGAAAACAGTTCTGTGGGTGGGAGCTCACTGGGATACAGTTCTGTGGGTGAGAGCTCACTGGGATACAGTTCTGTGTGTGTGGTCACTGGGATAGTGTTCTGTGGGTGAGAGATCACTGGGATACAGTTCTGTGGGTGAGAGCTCACTGTGATAAAGTTCTGTGGGTGAGAGCTCACTGGGATACAGTTCTGTGGGTGAGAGCTCACTGGGATACAGTTCTGTGGGTTAGAGCTCACTGGGATACAATTCTGTGTGTTAGAGCACACTGGGATACAATTCTGTGGGTGTGGTCGCTGGGATACAGTTCTGTGGGTGGTAGCTCACTGGGATACAGATCTGTGGGTGAGAGCTCACTGGGATACAGTCGTGTGGGTGAGAGTACACTGGGGTACAGTTCTGTGGGCGGTAGCTCACTGGGATACAGTTCTGTGGGTGAGAGCTCACTGGGATACAGTTCTGTGGGTGTGAGCCCACTGGGATACACTTCTGTGGGTGAGGGCTCACTGGGATACAGTTCTGTGGGTGTGAGCTCAGTGGGATACAGTTCTGTGGGTGGTAGCTCACTGGGATACAGTTCTCTGGGTGAGAGCTCACTGGTGTACAGTTCTGTGGGTGTGAGCTCACTGGCATACAGTTCTTTGGGTGGAAGCTCACTGGGAAACAGTTCTGTGGGTGTGAGCTCACTGGGATACTGTTCTGTGAGCGAAAGCTCAATTGGATACAGTTCTGTGGGTGAGAGCTTCATGGGATACAATTTTGTGGGTGGTAGCTCACTGGGATACAGTTCTGTGGGTGAGAGCTCACTGGGATACGGTTATGTTGGTGAGAGCTCAGAGGGATACAGTTCTGTGGGTGGGAGCTCACTGGGATACAGTTCTGTGGGTGAGATCTCAGTGGGGTACAGTTCTGTGAGTGAGAGCTCACTGGGATACAGTGCTGTGGGTGAGAGCTCACTGGGATACAGTTCTGTCGGTGGGAACTCACTGGGATACAGTTCTGTGGGTGAGAGCTAACTGGCATACAGTTCTGTGGGTGTGGTCACTGGGATACAGTTCTGTGGGTGAGAGCTCACTGGGATACAGTTCTGTGGGTGAGAGCTCACTGGGATACAGTTCTGTGGGTGGTAGCCCAGTGGGATACAGTTCTGTGGGTGAGAGCTCACTGGGATACAGTTCTGTGGGAGTGGTCACTGGGAATCAGTTGTGTGGGTGAGAGCTCACAGGGATACAGTTCTGTGGGTGTGGTAACTAGGATTAAGTTCTGTGGGTGTGGGCTCACTGGGATACAGTTCTGTGGGTGATGGCTCACTGTGATACAGTTCTGTGGGTGAGAGCTCACTGGGGTACAGTTCTGTGGATGAGGCCTCAGTGGGGTACAGTTCTGTGGGTGTGAGCTCACTGGGATACAGTTCTGTGGGTGTGAGCTCACTGGGATACAGTTCTGTGGGTATGAGCTCACTGGGATACAGTTCTGTGAGTGGTAGCTGACTGGGATACAGTTCTGCGTGTGAGAGCTCATTGGGATACAGTTCTGTGAGTGGTAGCTCACTGGGATACAGTTCTGTGAGTGAGAGCTCACTGGGATACAGTTCTATGGGTGAGAGCTCACTGGGATACAGTTCTGTGAGTGGTAGCTCACTGGGATACAGTTCTGTGGGTGTGGTCACTGGGATACAGTTCTGTGGGTGGTAGCTCACTGGGATACAGATCTGTGGGTGAGAGCTCACTGGGATACAGTCGTGTGGGTGAGAGTACACTGGGGTACAGTTCTGTGGGTGGTAGCTCACTGGGATACAGTTCTGTGGGTGAGAGCTCACTGGGATACAGTTCTGTGGGTGTGAGCCCACTGGGATACAGTTCTGTGGGTGAGGGCTCACTGGGATACAGTTCTGTGGGTGTGAGCTCAGTGGGATACAGTTCTGTGGGTGGTAGCTCACTGGGATACAGTTCTCTGGGTGAGAGCTCACTGGTGTACAGTTCTGTGGGTGTGAGCTCACTGGGATACAGTTCTCTGGGTGGTAGCTCACTGGGATAGAGTTCTGTGGGTGTGAGCTCACTGGGATACTGTTCTGTGAGTGAGAGCTCACTTGGATACAGTTCTGTGGGTGAGAGCTTCATGGGATACAATTTTGTGGGTGGTAGCTCACTGGGATACAGTTCTATGGGTGAGAGCTCACTGGGATACAGTTCTGTTGGTGAGAGCTCAGAGGGATACAGTTCTGTGGGTGGGAGCTCACTGGGATACAGTTCTGTGGGTGAGATCTCAGTGGGGTACAGTTCTGTGAGTGAGAGCTCAGTGGGATACAGTTCTGTGGGTGTGAGCTCACTGGGATACTGTTCTGTGGGTGAGAGCTCGCTGGGATACAGTTCTGTGGGTGAGAGCTCAGTGGGGTTGAGTTCTGTGAGTGAGAGCTCACTGGGATACAGTTCTGTGGGTGGTTGCTCACTGGGATACAGTTCTGAGGGTGAGAGCTCACTGGGGTTATTTCTGTGGGTGAGAGATCACTGGAATACAGTTCTGTGGGTGTGAGCTCACTGGGATGCAGTTCAGTGGGTGGTTGCTCACTGGGATACAGTTGTGTGGGTGAGAGCTCACTGGGATACAGTTCTGAGGGTGGTTGCTCACTGGGATACAGTTCTGTGGCTGGTTGCTCACTGGGATACAGTTCTGTGGGTGAGAGCTCACTGGGATACAGTTCTGTGGGTGAGAGCTCACTGGGATACAGTTCTGTGGGCGAGAGCTCACTGGGATACAGTTCTGTGGCTGGTTGCTCACTGGGATACAGTTCTGAGGGTGAGAGCTCACTGGGATACAATTCTGAGGGTGAGGGCTCACTGGGGTACAGTTCTGTGGGTGAGAGCTCCATGGGATACAGGTCTGTGGGTGAGAGCTCACTGGGATACAGTTCTGGGAATGCGAGCTCACTGGGATATAGTTCTCTGGGTGAGAGCTAACTGGGGCACAGTTCTGTGGGTGAGAGCTCACTGGGATACAGTTCTGTGGGTGTGGTCAATGGGATACAGTTCTGTGGGTGAGAGCTCACTGGGATACAGTTCTGTGGGTGTGAGCTCACTGGGGTACAGTTCTGTGGGTGAGAGCTCACTGGGATACAGTTGTGTGACTGAGAGCTCACTGGGGTACAGTTGTGTGGGTGAGAGCTCACTGGGATACAGTTCTGTGGGTGTGAGCTCACTGGGATACAGTTCTGTGGGTGAGAGCTCACTGGGATACAGTTCTGTGGGTGAGAGCTCACTGGGATACAGTTCTGTGGGTGAGAGCTCACTGGGATACAGTTCTGTGGGTGGCAACTCACTGGGATTCAGTTGTGTGGGTGAGAGCTCACTGGGATACAGTTCTGTGAGTGAGTGCTCACAGGGATACAGTTCTGTGGGTGAGAGCTCACTGGTGTACAGTTCTGTGGGTGTGAGCTCACTGGGATACAGTTCTCTGGTTGGTAGCTCACTGGGAAACAGTTCTGTGGGTGTGAGCTCACTGGGATACAGTTCTGTGAGTGAGAGCTCACTTGGATACAGTTCTGTGGGTGAGAGCTTCATGGCATACTATTCTGTGGGTGGTAGCTCACTGGGATACAGTTCTGTGGGTGAGAGCTCACTGGGATACACTTCTGTGGGTGTGGTCACTGGGGTACAGTTCTGTGAGTGTGAGCTAACTGGAATACAGTTCTGTGGGTGGTAGATCACGAGGATACAGTTCTGTGGGTGAGAGCTCACTGGGATACAGTTCTGTGGGTGAGAGCTCACTGGGATACAGTTCTGTGGTTGAGAGTACACTGGGATACAGTTCCGTGTGTGAATGCTCACTGGGATACAGTTCTGTGGGTGAGAGCTCACTGGGGTACAGTTCTGTGAGTGAGAGCTCACTGGGATACAGTTCTGTGGGTGTGAGCTCACTGGGATACAGTTCTGTGGGTGAGAGCTCGCTGGGATACAGTTCTGTGGGTGAGAGCTCAGTGGGATACAGTTCTGTGAGTGAGAGCTCACTGGGATACAGTTCTGTGGGTGGTTGCTCACTGGGATACAGTTCTGAGGGTGAGAGCTCACTGGGGTTATTTCTGTGGGTGAGAGATCACTGGAATACAGTTCTGTGGGTGTGAGCTCACTGGGATGCAGTTCAGTGGGTGGTTGCTCACTGGGATACAGTTGTGTGGGTGAGAGCTCACTGGGATACAGTTCTGTGGGTGGTTGCTCACTGGGATACAGTTCTGTGGCTGGTTGCTCACTGGGATACAGTTCTGTGGGTGAGAGCTCACTGGGGTACAGTTCTGTGGGCGAGAGCTTACTGGGATACAGTTCTGTGGCTGGTTGCTCACTGGGATACAGTTCTGAGGGTGAGAGCTCACTGGGATACAATTCTGTGGGTGAGGGCTCACTGGGGTACAGTTCTGTGGGTGAGAGCTCCATGGGATACAGTTCTGTGGGTGAGAGCTCACTGGGATACAGTTCTGGGAATGAGAGCTCACTGGGATATAGTTCTCTGGGTGAGAGCTCACTGGGGCACAGTTCTGTGGGTGAGAGCTCACTGGGATACAGTTCTGTGGGTGTGGTCAATGGGATACAGTTCTGTGGGTGAGAGCTCACTGGGATACAGTTCTGTGGGTGTGAGCTCACTGGGGAACAGTTCTGTGGGTGAGAGCTCACTGGGATACAGTTGTGTGAGTGAGAGCTCACTGGGGTACAGTTGTGTGGGTGAGAGCTCACTGGGATACAGTTCTGTGGGTTTGAGCTCACTGGAATACAGTTCTGTGGGTGAGAGCTCACTGGGATACAGTTCTGTGGGTGGTAGCTCACTGGGATTCAGTTGTGTGGGTGAGAGCTGACTGGGATACAGTTCTGTGAGTGAGTGCTCACAGGGATACAGTTCTGTGGGTGAGAGCTCACTGGGATACAGTTCTGTGGGTGAGAGCTCACTGGTGTACTGTTCTGTGGGTGTGAGCTCACTGGGATACAGTTCTCTGGGTGGTAGCTCACTGGGAAACAGTTCTGTGGGTGTGAGCTCACTGGGATACAGTTCTGTGAGTGAGAGCTCACTTGGATACAGTTCTGTGGGTGAGAGCTTCATGGGATACTATTCTGTGGGTGGTAGCTCACTGGGATACAGTTCTGTGGGTGAGAGCTCACTGGGATACACTTCTGTGGGTGTGGTCACTGGGGTACAGTTCTGTGAGTGTGAGCTAACTGGGATGCAGTTCTGTGGGTGGTAGATCACGAGGATACAGTTCTGTGGGTGAGAGCTCACTGGGATACAGTTCTGTGGGTGAGAGCTCACTGGGATACAGTTCTGTGGTTGAGTGTACACTGGGATACAGTTCCGTGTGTGAATGCTCACTGGAATACAGTTCTATGGGTGAGAGCTCACTAGGATACAGATATGTGAGTGAGAGCTCACTGGGGTAAAGTTCTGTGGGAGAGAGCTCACTGGGATACAGTTCTGTGGGTGTGAGCTCACTGGGATACAGTTCTGTGGGTGAGGGCTCACTGGGGTACAGTTCTGTGGGTAAGAGCTCACTGGGATACAGTACTGTGGGTGAGAGCTCACTGGGATACAGTTCTGTGGGTGCCAGCTCACTGGGGTACATTTCTGTGGGTGAGAGCTCACTGGGATACAGTTCTGTGGATGAGATCTCATTGGGGTAGAGTTCTGTCGGTAGGAGGTCACTGGGATACAGTTCTGTGGGTGAGAGCTCACTGGGATACAGTTCTGTGGGTAAGAGCTCACTGGGAAAACAGTTCTGTGGGTGGGAGCTCACTGGGATACAGTTCTGTGGGTGAGAGCTCACTGGGATACAGTTCTGTGGGTTAGAGCTCACTGGGATACAATTCAGTGGGTTTGAGCTCACTGGGATACAATTCTGTGGGTGTGGTCGATGGGATACAGTTCTGTGGGTGAGAGCTAACTAGGATACAGTTCAGTGGGTGTAGTAACTGGGATACAGTTCTGTGAGTGAGAGCACACTGGGGTAGAGTCCTGTGGGTGAGAGCACACTGGAGTACAGTTCTGTGGGTGTGGTCAATGGGATACAGTTCTGTGGGTGAGAGCTCACTGGGATACAGTTCTGTGGGTGTGAGCTCACTGGGGTACAGTTCTGTGGGTGAGAGCTCACTGGGATACAGTTGTGTGACTGAGAGCTCACTGGGGTACAGTTATGTGGGTGAGAGCTCACAGGGATACAGTTCTGTGGGTGTGAGCTCACAGGGATACAGTTCTGTGGGTGAGAGCTCACTGGGATACAGTTCTGTGGGTGGGAGCTCACTGGGATTCAGTTGTGTGGGTGAGAGCTGACTGGGATACAGTTCTGTGAGTGAGTGCTCACTGGGATACACTTCTGTGGGTGTGGTCACTGGGATACAGTTCTGTGAGTGAGAGCTAACTGGGATACAGTTCTGTCGGTAGTAGCTCACTGGGATACAGTTCTGTGGGTGAGAGCTCACTGGGATACAGTTCTGAGAGTGAGAGCTCATTGGGATACAGTTCCGTGAGTGAGAGCTCACTGGGATACATTTCTATGGGTGAGAGCACACTGGGAAACAGATCTGTGAGTGAGATCTCACTGGGGTACAGTTCGGTGGGTGAGAGCTCACTGGGATACAGTTCTGTGGATGAGAGCACACTGGGATACAGTTCTGTGGGTGGTAGCTCACTGGGATACAGTTCTGTGGGTGAGAGCTCACTGGGGTACAGTTCTTTGGGTGTGAGCTCACTGGGATACAGTTCTCTGGGTGGTAGCTCACTGGGATACAGTTCTGTGGGTGTGATATCATTGGGATACAGTTCTGAGAGTGAGAGCTCACTTGGATACAATTCTGTGGGTGAGAGCTTGATGGGATACAATTCTGTAGGTGGTAGCTCACTGGGATACAGTTCTGTGGGTGATAGCTCACTGGGATACACTTCTGTGGGTGTGGTCACTGGGGTACAGTTCTGTGGGTGGTAGCTAACTGGGACACAGTTCTGTCGGTGGTAGCTCACTGGGATACAGTTCTGTGGGTGTCAGCTCACTGGGATACAGTTCTGTGGGTGACGGCTCACTGGGGTACAGTTCTGTGGGTGAGAGCTCACTGGGATACAGTTATGGGGGTGAGAGCTCACTGGGATACAGTTCTGTGGGTGAGAGCTCACTGGGATACAGTTCTGTGGGTGAGAGCTCACTGGGATACAGTTCTGTGGGTGGGAGCTCACTGGGATACAGTTCAGTGGGTGAGAGCTCACTGGGATACAGTTATGGGGGTGAGAGCTCACTGGGATACAGTTCTGTGGGTGAGAGCTCACTGGGATACAGTTCTGTGGGTGAGAGCTCAATGGAATACAGTTCTGTGGGTGGGAGCTCACTGGGATACAGTTCTGTGGGTGAGAGCTCACTGGGATACAGTTCTGTGGGTGAGAGCTCACTGGGATACAGTTCTGACGGTGGGAGCTCACTGGAATACAGTTCCGTGGGTGACAGCTAACTGGCATTCAGTTCTGTGGGTGTGGTCACTGGGATACAGTTCTGTGGGTGAGAGCTCACTGGGATACAGTTCTGTGGGTGAGAGCTCACTGGGATATAGTTCTGTGGGTGGTAGCCCAAAGGATACAGTTCTGTGGGTGAGAGCTCACTGGGATACAGTTCTGTGGGAGTGGTCACTGGGATACTGTTGTGTGGGTGAGAGCTCACTGGGATACAGTTCTGTGGGTGTGGTAACTAGGATTAAGTTCTGTGGTTGTGGGCTCACTGGGATACAGTTCTGTGGGTGAGAGCTCACTGGGGTACAGTTCTGTGGGTATGAGCTCACTGGGATACAGTTCTGTGGGTATGAGCTCACTGGGATACAGTTCTGTGGGTATGAGCTCACTGGGATACAGTTCTGTGAGTGGTAGCTGACTGGGATACAGTTCTGCGTGTGAGAGCTCATTCGGATACAGTTCTGTGGGTGAGAGCTCACTGGGATACAGTTCTGTGGGTGAGAGCTCAGTGGGATACAGTTCTGTGGTTGAGAGCTCACTGGGATACAGTTCTGTGGGTGAGAGCTCACTGGGATACAGTTCTGTGGGTGAGAGCTCACTGGGATACAGTTCTGACGGTGGGAGCTCACTGGAATACAGTTCCGTGGGTGGGAGCTCACTGGGATACAGTTCTGTGGGTGAGAGCTCACTGGGATACAGTTCTGTGGGTGAGAGCTCACTGGGATACAGTTCTGACGGTGGGAGCTCACTGGAATACAGTTCCGTGGGTGACAGCTAACTGGCATTCAGTTCTGTGGGTGTGGTCACTGGGATACAGTTCTGTGGGTGAGAGCTCACTGGGATACAGTTCTGTGGGTGAGAGCTCACTGGGATATAGTTCTGTGGGTGGTAGCCCAAAGGATACAGTTCTGTGGGTGAGAGCTCACTGGGATACAGTTCTGTGGGAGTGGTCACTGGGATACTGTTGTGTGGGTGAGAGCTCACTGGGATACAGTTCTGTGGGTGTGGTAACTAGGATTAAGTTCTGTGGTTGTGGGCTCACTGGGATACAGTTCTGTGGGTGAGAGCTCACTGGGGTACAGTTCTGTGGGTATGAGCTCACTGGGATACAGTTCTGTGGGTATGAGCTCACTGGGATACAGTTCTGTGGGTATGAGCTCACTGGGATACAGTTCTGTGAGTGGTAGCTGACTGGGATACAGTTCTGCGTGTGAGAGCTCATTCGGATACAGTTCTGTGGGTGAGAGCTCACTGGGATACAGTTCTGTGGGTGAGAGCTCAGTGGGATACAGTTCTGTGGTTGAGAGCTCACTGGGATACAGTTCTGTGGGTGAGAGCTCACTGGGATACAGTTCTGTGGGTGAGAGCTCACTGGGATACAGTTCTGACGGTGGGAGCTCACTGGAATACAGTTCCGTGGGTGACAGCTAACTGGCATTCAGTTCTGAGGGTGTGGTCACTGGGATACAGTTCTGTGGGTGAGAGCTCACTGGGATACAGTTCTGTGGGTGAGAGCTCACTGGGATACAGTTCTGTGGGTGGTAGCCCAGTGGGATACAGTTCTGTGGGTGAGAGCTCACTGGGATACAGTTCTGTGGGAGTGGTCACTGGGATACTGTTGTGTGGGTGAGAGCTCACTGGGATACAGTTCTGTGGGTGTGGTAACTAGGATTAAGTTCTGTGGTTGTGGGCTCACTGTGATACAGTTCTGTGGGTGAGAGCTCACTGGGGTACAGTTCTGTGGGTATGAGCTCACTGGGATACAGTTCTGTGGGTCTGAGCTCACTGGGATACAGTTCTGTGGGTATGAGCTCACTGGGATACAGTTCTGTGAGTGGTAGCTGACTGGGATACAGTTCTGCGTGTGAGAGCTCATTGGGATACAGTTCTGTGAGTGGTAGCTCACTGGGATACAGTTCTGTGAGTGTGAGCTCACTGGGATACAGTCTATGGGTGAGAGCTCACTGGGATACAGTTCTGTGAGTGAGAGCAGACTGGGGTACAGTTCTGAGGGTGAGCGCTCACTGGGATACAGTCGTGTGTGTGAGAGCACACTGGGGTACAGTTCTGTGGGTGGTAGCTCACTGGGATACAGATCTGTGGGTGAGAGCTCACTGGGATACAGTCGAGTGGGTGAGAGTACACTGGGGTACAGTTCTGTGGGTGGTAGCTCACTGGGATACAGTTCTGAGGGTGAGAGCTCACTGGGATACAGTTGTGTGGGTGAGAGCTCACTGGGATACAGTTCTGTGGGTGGTTGCTCACTGGGATACAGTTCTGTGGGTGGTTGTTCACTGGGATACAGTTCTGTGGGTGAGAGCTCACTGGGGTACAGTTCTGTGGGCGAGAGCTCACTGGGATACAGTTCTGTGGGTGGTTGCTCACTGGGATACAGTTCTGAGGGTGAGAGCTCACTGGGATACAGTTCTGTGAGTGAGAGCTCACTGGGGTACAGTACTGTGGGTGAGAGCTCCATGGGATACAGTTCTCTGGGTGGTTGCTCACTGGGATACAGTTCTGTGGGTGAGAGCTCCATGGGATACAGTTCTGTGGGTGAGAGCTCACTTGGATACAGTTCTGTGAATGAGAGCTCACTGGGATATAGATCTCTGGGTGAGAGCTCACTGGGGCACAGTTCTGTGGGTGAGAGCTCACTGGGATACAGTTCTGTGGGTGTGGTCAATGGGATACAGTTCTGTGGGTGAGGGCTTACTGGGATACAGTTCTGTGGGTGTGAGCTCACTGGGGTAGAGTTCTGTGGGTGAGAGCTCACTGGGATACAGTTGTGTGAGTGAGAGCTCACTGGGGTACAGTTGTGTGGGTGAGAGCTCACTGGGATACAATTCTGTGGGTGTGAGCTCACAGGGATACAGTTCTGTGGGTGAGAGCTCACTGGGATTCAGTTGTGTGGGTGAGAGCTCACTGGGATACAGCTCTGATAGTGAGTGCACACAGGGATACAGTTCTGTGGGTGAGAGCTCACTGGGATACAGTTCTGTGGGTGAGAGCTCTCTGGTGTACTGTTCTGTGGGTGTGAGCTCACTGGGATACAGTTCTGTGGGTGAGAGCTCACTGGGATATAGTTCTGTGGGTGTGGTCACTGGGGTACAGTTCTGTGGGTGGTAGCTCACTGGGATACAGTTCTGTGGGTGGTAGCTCACTGGGATACAGTTCTGTGGGTGTGAGCTCACTGGGATACAGTTCTGTGGGTGAGGGCTCACTGGGGTACAGTTCTGTGGGTGAGAGCTCACTGGGATACAGTTCTGTGGGTGAGAGCTCACTGGGATACAGTTCTGTGGGTGTCAGCTCACTGGGGTACAGTTCTGTGGGTGAGAGCTCACTGGGATACAGTTCTGTGGGTGAGAGCTCACTGGGGTACAGTTCTGTGGGTGGGAGCTCACTGGGATACAGTTCTGTGGGTGAGAGCTCACGGGGATACAGTTCTGTGGGTGAGAGCTCACTGGGATACAGTTCTGACGGTGGGAGCTCACTGGGAAACAGTTCTGTGGGTGAGAGCTCACTGGGATACAGTTCTGTGGGCGAGAGCTCACTGGGATACAGTTCTGTGGGTGGTAGCTCACTGGGATACAGTTCTCTGGGTGGTAGCTCACTGGGATACAGTTCTGTGGGTGAGAGCTCACTGGGATACAGTTCTATGTGAGTGGTCACTGGGATACAGTTCTGTGGGTGAGAGCTCACTGGGATACAGTTCTGTGGGTGTGGTAACTAGGATTAAGTTCTGTGGGAGTGAGCTCACTGGGATACAGTTCTGTGAGTGAGAGCTCACTGGGATACAGTTCTGTGGGTGAGAGCTCACTGGGGTACAGTTCTGTGGGTGAGACCTCACTGGAGTACAGTTCTGTGGGTGTGAGCTCACTGGGATACAGTTCTGTGGGTGGTAGCTGACTGGGACACAGTTCTGCGGGTGAGAGCTCACTGGGATACAGTTCTGTGGGAGTGGTCACTGGGATACTGTTGTGTGGGTGAGAGCTCACTGGGATACAGTTCTGTGGGTGTGGTAACTAGGATTAAGTTCTGTGGTTGTGGGCTCACTGGGATACAGTTCTGTGGGTGATGGCTCACTGTGTTACAGTTCTGTGGGTGAGAGCTCACTGGGGTACAGTTCTGTGGGTGAGGCCTCAGTGGGGTACAGTTCTGTGGGTGTGAGCTCACTGGGATACAGTTCTGTGGGTATGAGCTCACTGGGATACAGTTCTGTGAGTGGTAGCTGACTGGGATACAGTTCTGCGTGTGAGAGCTCATTGGGATACAGTTCTGTGAGTGGTAGCTCACTGGGATACAGTTCTGTGAGTGAGAGCTCACTGGGGTACAGTTATGTGGGTGAGAGCTCACAGGGATACAGTTCTGTGGGTGTGAGCTCACAGGGATACAGTTCTGTGGGCGAGAGCTCACTGGGATACAGTTCTGTGGGTGGGAGCTCACTGGGATTCAGTTGTGTGGGTGAGAGCTGACTGGGATACAGTTCTGTGAGTGAGTGCTCACTGGGATACACTTCTGTGGGTGTGGTCACTGGGATACAGTTCTGTGAGTGAGAGCTAACTGGGATACAGTTCTGTCGGTAGTAGATCACTGGGATACAGTTCTGTGGGTGAGAGCTCACTGGGATACAGTTCTGAGAGTGAGAGCTCACTGGGATACAGTTCCGTGAGTGAGAGCTCACTGGGATACATTTCTATGGGTGAGAGCACACTGGGAAACAGATCTGTGAGTGAGATCTCACTGGGGTACAGTTCGGTGGGTGAGAGCTCACTGGGATACAGTTCTGTGGATGAGAGCACACTGGGATACAGTTCTGTGGGTGGTAGCTCACTGGGATACAGTTCTGTGGGTGAGAGCTCACTGGGATACAGTTCTCTGGGTGGTAGCTCACTGGGATACAGTTCTGTGGGTGTGAGCTCATTGGGATACAGTTCTGAGAGTGAGAGCTCACTTGGATACAGTTCTGTGGGTGAAAGCTTGATGGGATACAATTCTGTAGGTGGTAGCTCACTGGGATACAGTTCTGTGGGTGAGAGCTCACTGGGATACACTTCTGTGGGTGTGGTCACTGGGGTACAGTTCTGTGGGTGGTAGCTAACTGGGACACAGTTCTGTCGGTGGTAGCTCACTGGGATACAGTTCTGTGGGTGTGAGCTCACTGGGATGCAGTTCTGTGGGTGACGGCTCACTGGGGTACAGTTCTGTGGGTGAGAGCTCACTGGGAGACAGTTCGGTGGGTGTCAGCTCACTGGGATACAGTTCTGTGGGTGACGGCTCACTGGGATACAGTTCTGTGGGTGAGAGCTCACTGGGATACAGTTATGGGGGTGAGAGCTCACTGGGGTACAGTTCTGTGGGTGGGAGCTCACTGGGATACAGTTCTGTGGGTGAGAGCTCACTGGGATACAGTTCTGTGGGTGAGAGCTCACTGGGATACAGTTCTGACGGTGGGAGCTCACTGGAATACAGTTCCGTGGGTGACAGCTAACTGGCATTCAGTTCTGTGGGTGTGGTCACTGGGATACAGTTCTGTGGGTGAGAGCTCACTGGGATACAGTTCTGTGGGTGAGAGCTCACTGGGATACAGTTCTGTGGGTGGTAGCCCAGTGGGATACAGTTCTGTGGGTGAGAGCTCACTGGGATACAGTTCTGTGGGAGTGGTCACTGGGATACTGTTGTGTGGGTGAGAGCTCACTGGGATACCGTTCTGTGGGTGTGGTAACTAGGATTAAGTTCTGTGGTTGTGGGCTCACTGGGATACAGTTCTGTGGGTGATGGCTCACTGTGATACAGTTCTGTGGGTGAGAGCTCACTGGGGTACAGTTCTGTGGGTATGAGCTCACTGGGATACAGTTCTGTGGGTATGAGCTCACTGGGATACAGTTCTGTGGGTATGAGCTCACTGGGATACAGTTCTGTGAGTGGTAGCTGACTGGGATACAGTTCTGCGTGTGAGAGCTCATTGGGATACAGTTCTGTGAGTGGTAGCTCACTGGGATACAGTTCTGTGAGTGAGAGCTCACTGGGATACAGTCTATGGGTGAGAGCTCACTGGGATACAGTTCTGTGAGTGAGAGCAGACTGGGGTACAGTTCTGAGGGTGAGCGCTCACTGGGATACAGTCGTGTGTGTGAGAGCACACTGGGGTACAGTTCTGTGGGTGGTAGCTCACTGGGATACAGATCTGTGGGTGAGAGCTCACTGGGATACAGTCGAGTGGGTGAGAGTACACTGGGGTACAGTTCTGTGGGTGGAAGCTCACTGGGATACAGTTCTGAGGGTGAGAGCTCACTGGGATACAGTTGTGTGGGTGAGAGCTCACTGGGATACAGTTCTGTGGGTGGTTGCTCACTGGGATACAGTTCTGTGGGTGGTTGCTCACTGGGATACAGTTCTGTGGGTGAGAGCTCACTGGGGTACAGTTCTGTGGGCGAGAGCTCACTGGGATACAGTTCTGTCGGTGGTTGCTCACTGGGATACAGTTCTGAGGGTGAGAGCTCACCTGGATACAGTTCTGTGAGTGAGAGCTCACTGGGGTACAGTTCTGTGGGTGAGAGCTCCATGGGATACAGTTCTGTGGGTGAGAGATCACTGGGATACAGTTCTGTGAATGAGAGCTCACTGGGATATAGATCTCTGGGTGAGAGCTCACTGGGGCACAGTTCTGTGGGTGAGAGCTCACTGGGATACAGTTCTGTGGGTGTGGTCAATGGGATACAGTTCTGTGGGTGAGGGCTCACTGGGATACAGTTCTGTGGGTGTGAGCTCACTGGGGTAGAGTTCTGTGGGTGAGAGCTCACTGGGATACAGTTGTGTGAGTGAGAGCTCACTGGGGTACAGTTGTGTGGGTGAGAGCTCACTGGTATACAGTTCTGTGGGTGTGAGCTCACAGGGATACAGTTCTGTGGGTGAGAGCTCACTGGGATACAGTTCTGTGGGTGAGAGCACACAGGGATACAGTTCTCTGGGTATGAGCTCACTGGGATACAGTTCTGTGGGTATGAGCTCACTGGGATACAGTTCTGTGAGTGGTAGCTGACTGGGATACAGTTCTGCGTGTGAGAGCTCATTGGGATACAGTTCTGTGAGTGGTAGCTCACTGGGATACAGTTCTGTGAGTGAGAGCTCACTGGGATACAGTCTATGGGTGAGAGCTCACTGGGATACAGTTCTGTGGGTGAGAGCTCACTGGTATACAGTTCTGTGGGTGTGAGCTCACTGGGATTCAGTTGTGTGGGTGAGAGCTCACTGGGATACAGTTCTGCGGGTGAGAGCACACAGGGATACAGTTCTGTGGGTGAGAGCTCACTGGGATACAGTTCTGTGGGTGAGAGCTCTCTGGTGTACAGTTCTGTGGGTGTGAGCTCACTGGGATACAGTTCTGTGGGTGAGAGCTCACTGGGATACACTTCTGTGGGTGTGGTCACTGGGGTACAGTTCTGTGGGTGGTAGCTCACTGGGATACAGTTCTGTGGGTGGTAGCTCACTGGGATACAGTTCTGTGGGTGTGAGCTCACTGGGATACAGTTCTGTGGGTGAGGGCTCACTGGGGTACAGTTCTGTGGGTGAGAGCTCACTGGGATACAGTTCTGTGGGTGAGAGCTCACTGGGATACAGTTCTGTGGGTGTCAGCTCACTGGGGTACAGTTCTGTGGGTGAGAGCTCACTGGGATACAGTTCTGTGGGTGAGAGCTCACTGGGGTACAGTTCTGTGGGTGGGAGCTCACTGGGATACAGTTCTGCGGGTGAGAGCTCACGGGGATACAGTTCTGTGGGTGAGAGCTCACTGGGATACAGTTCTGACGGTGGGAGCTCACTGGGATACAGTTATGTGGGTGAGAGCTAACTGGCATACAGTTCTGTAGGTGTGGTCACTGGGAAACAGTTCTGTGGGTGAGAGCTCACTGGGATACAGTTCTGTGGGCGAGAGCTCACTGGGATACAGTTCTGTGGGTGGTAGCTCACTGGGATACAGTTCTGTGGGTGAGAGCTCACTGGGATACAGTTCTATGTGAGTGGTCACTGGGATACAGTTCTGTGGGTGAGAGCTCACTGGGATACAGTTCTGTGGGTGTGGTAACTAGGATTAAGTTCTGTGGGAGTGAGCTCACTGGGATACAGTTCTGTGGGTGAGAGCTCACTGGGATACAGTTCTGTGGGTGATGGCTCACTGTGATACAGTTCTGTGGGTGAGAGCTCACTGGGATACAGTTCTGTGGGTGGTAGCTGACTGGGACACAGTTCTGCGGGTGAGAGCTCATTTGGATACAGTTCTGTGGGTGGTAGCTCACTGGGTTACAGTTCTGTGAGTGAGAGCTCACTGGGATACAGTTCTATGGGTGAGAGCTCACTGGGATACAGTTCTGTGAGTGAGAGCAGACTGGGGTATAGTTCTGAGTGTTAGAGCTCACTGCGATACAGTCGTGTGCATGAGAGCACACTGGGGTGCAGTTCTGTGGGTGGTAGCTCACTTGGATACAGTTCTTTGGGTGAGAGCTCACTGGGATACAGTTCTGTGAGTGAGAGCTCACTGGGATACAGTTCTGAGGGTGAGGGCACACTGGGATACAGTTCTGTGGGTGTGAGCTCACTGGGATAAAGTTCTGTGGGTGAGAGCTCACTGGGATACAGTTCTGTGGGTGAGAGCTCACTGGGATACAATTCTGTGAGTGAGAGCTCACTGGGATACAGTTCTGTGGGTGAGAGCTCACTGGGATACAGTTCTGTGAGTGAGAGCTCACTGGGATACAGTTCTGAGGGTGAGGTATCACTGGGATACAGTTCTGTGGGTGAGAGGTAACTGGGACAAAGTTCTGTGGGTGAGAGCTCACTGGGATACAGTTCTGTGGGTGTGAGCTCACTGGGATACAGTTCTGTGGGTGACACCTCATTGGGATACAGTTCTGTGGGTGGTAGCTCACTGGGATACAGTTCTGTGGGTGAGAGCTCACTGGGATACAGTTCTGTGGAAGTGAGCTCACTGGGATACAGTTCTATGGGTGAGAGCTCACTGGGATACAGTTCTGTGGGTGTGAGCTCAATGGGATTCAGTACTGTGGGTGAGGGCTCAGTGGGGTACAGTTCTGTGAGTGAGAGCTCACTGGGATACAGTACTGTGGGTGAGAGCTCACTAGGATACAGTTCTGTGGGGGAGAGCTCAGTGGGGTACAGTTTTGTGAGTGGTAGCTCACTGGGATACAGTTCTGTGCGTGAGAGCTCACTGGGATACACTTCTGTGGGTGTGGTCACTGGAATACAGTTCTGTTAGTGTGAGCTCACTGGGATACAGTTCTGTGGGTGAGGGCTCACTGGGGTACAGTACTGTGGGTGAGAGCTCACTGGGATACAGATCTGTGGATGAGAGCTCACTGGGATACAGTTCTGTGGGTGTCAGCTCACTGGGATACAGTTCTGTGGATGAGAGCTCACTGGGATACAGTTCTGTGGGTGGTAGCTCACTGGGGTACAGTTCTGAGGGTGAGAGCTCAATGGGATACAGTTCTGTGGGTGAGAGCTCACTGGGGTACAGTTCTGTGGGTGGGAGCTCACTGGGATACAGTTCTGTGGGTGAGAGCTCACTGGGATACAGTTCTGTGGGGGAGAGCTCACTGGGATACAGTTCTGTGGGTGCGAGCTCACTGGGATACAGTTCAGTGGTTGAGAGCTAACTGCCATACAGTTCTGTGGATGTGGTCACTGGGATACAGTTCTGTGGGTGGGAGCTCACTGGGATACAGTTCTGTGGGTGAGAGCTCACTGGGATACAGTTCTGTGGGTGGTTGCTCACTGGGATACAGTTCTGTGGGTGAGAGCTCACTGGGACACAGTTCTGTGGGAGTGGTCACTGGGATACAGTTCTGTGGGTGTGAGCTCATTGGGATACAGTTCTGTGAGTGAGAGCTCACTTGGATACAGTTCTGTGGGTGAGAGCTTCATGCGATACTATTCTGTGGGTGGTAGCTCACTGGGATACAGTTCTGTGGCTGAGAGCTCACTGGGATATAGATCTCTGGGTGAGAGCTCACTGGGGCACAGTTCTGTGGGTGAGAGCTCACTGGGATACAGTTCTGTGGGTGTGAGCTCACTGGGGTAGAGTTCTGTGGGTGAGAGCTCACTGGGATACAGTTCTGTGGGTGTGAGCTCACAGGGATACAGTTCTGTGGGTGAGAGCTCACTGGGATACAGTTCTGTGGGTGTGAGCTCACAGGGATACAGTTCTGTGGGTGAGAGCTCACTGGGATACAGTTCTGTGGGTGTGAGCTCACTGGGATACAGTTCTGTGGGTGGCAGCTCACTGGGATACAGTTGTGTGGGTGAGAGCTCACTGGGATACAGCTCTGTGGGTGAGAGCTCACTGGGATACAGTTCTGAGGGTGAGGGCACACTGGGATACAGTTCTGTGGGTGTGAGCTCACTGGGATAAAGTTCTGTGGGTGAGAGCTCACTGGGATACAGTTCTGTGGGTGAGAGCTCACTGGGATACAATTCTGTGAGTGAGAGCTCACTGGGATACAGTTCTGTGGGTGAGAGCTCACTGGGATACAGTTCTGTGAGTGAGAGCTCACTGGGATACAGTTCTGAGGGTGAGGTATCACTGGGATACAGTTCTGTGGGTGAGAGGTAACTGGGACAAAGTTCTGTGGGTGAGAGCTCACTGGGATACAGTTCTGTGGGTGTGAGCTCACTGGGATACAGTTCTGTGGGTGACACCTCATTGGGATACAGTTCTGTGGGTGGTAGCTCACTGGGATACAGTTCTGTGGGTGAGAGCTCACTGGGATACAGTTCTGTGGAAGTGAGCTCACTGGGATACAGTTCTATGGGTGAGAGCTCACTGGGATACAGTTCTGTGGGTGTGAGCTCAATGGGATTCAGTACTGTGGGTGAGGGCTCAGTGGGGTACAGTTCTGTGAGTGAGAGCTCACTGGGATACAGTACTGTGGGTGAGAGCTCACTAGGATACAGTTCTGTGGGGGAGAGCTCAGTGGGGTACAGTTTTGTGAGTGGTAGCTCACTGGGATACAGTTCTGTGCGTGAGAGCTCACTGGGATACACTTCTGTGGGTGTGGTCACTGGAATACAGTTCTGTTAGTGTGAGCTCACTGGGATACAGTTCTGTGGGTGAGGGCTCACTGGGGTACAGTACTGTGGGTGAGAGCTCACTGGGATACAGATCTGTGGATGAGAGCTCACTGGGATACAGTTCTGTGGGTGTCAGCTCACTGGGATACAGTTCTGTGGATGAGAGCTCACTGGGATACAGTTCTGTGGGTGGTAGCTCACTGGGGTACAGTTCTGAGGGTGAGAGCTCAATGGGATACAGTTCTGTGGGTGAGAGCTCACTGGGGTACAGTTCTGTGGGTGGGAGCTCACTGGGATACAGTTCTGTGGGTGAGAGCTCACTGGGATACAGTTCTGTGGGGGAGAGCTCACTGGGATACAGTTCTGTGGGTGCGAGCTCACTGGGATACAGTTCAGTGGTTGAGAGCTAACTGCCATACAGTTCTGTGGATGTGGTCACTGGGATACAGTTCTGTGGGTGGGAGCTCACTGGGATACAGTTCTGTGGGTGAGAGCTCACGGGGATACAGTTCTGTGGGTGGTTGCTCACTGGGATACAGTTCTGTGGGTGAGAGCTCACTGGGACACAGTTCTGTGGGAGTGGTCACTGGGATACAGTTCTGTGGGTGTGAGCTCATTGGGATACAGTTCTGTGAGTGAGAGCTCACTTGGATACAGTTCTGTGGGTGAGAGCTTCATGCGATACTATTCTGTGGGTGGTAGCTCACTGGGATACAGTTCTGTGGCTGAGAGCTCACTGGGATATAGATCTCTGGGTGAGAGCTCACTGGGGCACAGTTCTGTGGGTGAGAGCTCACTGGGATACAGTTCTGTGGGTGTGAGCTCACTGGGGTAGAGTTCTGTGGGTGAGAGCTCACTGGGATACAGTTCTGTGGGTGTGAGCTCACAGGGATACAGTTCTGTGGGTGAGAGCTCACTGGGATACAGTTCTGTGGGTGTGAGCTCACAGGGATACAGTTCTGTGGGTGAGAGCTCACTGGGATACAGTTCTGTGGGTGTGAGCTCACTGGGATACAGTTCTGTGGGTGGCAGCTCACTGGGATACAGTTGTGTGGGTGAGAGCTCACTGGGATACAGCTCTGTGGGTGAGAGCTCACTGGGATACACTTCTGTGGGTGTGGTCACTGGGGTACAGTTCTGTGGGTGGTAGCTCACTGGGATACAGTTCTGTGGGTGGTAGCTCACTGGGATACAGTTCTGTGGGTGTGAGCTCACTGGGATACAGTTCTGTGGGTGAGGGCTCACTGGGGTACAGTTCTGTGGGTGAGAGCTCACTGGGATACACTTCTGTGGGTGAGAGCTCACTGGGATACAGTTCTGTGGGTGTCAGCTCACTGGGGTACAGTTCTGTGGGTGAGAGCTCACTGGGATACAGTTCTGTGGGTGAGAGCTCACTGGGGTACAGTTCTGTGGGTCGGAGCTCACTGGGATACAGTTCTGTGGGTGAGAGCTCAGGGGGATACAGTTCTGTGGGTGAGAGCTCACTGGGATAGAGTTCTGACGGTGGGAGCTCACTGGGATACAGTTATGTGGGTGAGAGCTAACTGGCATACAGTTCTGTAGGTGTGGTCACTGGGAAACAGTTCTGTGGGTGAGAGCTCACTGGGATACAGTTCTGTGGGTGAGAGCTCACTGGGATACAGTTCTGTGGGTGGTAGCTCACTGGGATACAGTTCTGTGGGTGAGAGCTCACTGGGATACAGTTCTATGTGAGTGGTCACTGGGATACAGTTCTGTGGGTGAGAGCTCACTGGGATACAGTTCTGTGGGTGTGGTAACTAGGATTAAGTTCTGTGGGAGTGAGCTCACTGGGATACAGTTCTGTGGGTGATGGCTCACTGTGCTACAGTTCTGTGGGTGAGAGCTCACTGGGGTACAGTTCTGTGGGTGAGACCTCACTGGAGTACAGTTCTGTGGGTGTGAGCTCACTGGGACACAGTTCTGCGGGTGAGAGCTCACTGGGATACAGTTCTGTGGGAGTGGTCACTGGGATACTGTTGTGTGGGTGAGAGCTCACTGGGATACAGTTCTGTGGGTGTGGTAACTAGGATTAAGTTCTGTGGTTGTGGGCTCACTGGGATACAGTTCTGTGGGTGATGGCTCACTGTGATACAGTTCTGTGGGTGAGAGCTCACTGGGGTACAGTTCTGTGGGTGAGGCCTCAGTGGGGTACAGTTCTGTGGGTGTGAGCTCACTGGGATACAGTTCTGTGGGTATGAGCTCACTGGGATACAGTTCTGTGAGTGGTAGCTGACTGGGATACAGTTCTGCGTGTGAGAGCTCATTGGGATACAGTTCTGTGAGTGGTAGCTCACTGGGATACAGTTCTGTGAGTGAGAGCTCACTGGGGTACAGTTATGTGGGTGAGAGCTCACAGGGATACAGTTCTGTGGGTGTGAGCTCACAGGGATACAGTTCTGTGGGTGAGAGCTCACTGGGATACAGTTCTGTGGGTGGGAGCTCACTGGGATTCAGTTGTGTGGGTGAGAGCTGACTGGGATACAGTTCTGTGAGTGAGTGCTCACTGGGATACACTTCTGTGGGTGTGGTCACTGGGATACAGTTCTGTGAGTGAGAGCTAACTGGGATACAGTTCTGTCGGTAGTAGCTCACTGGGATACAGTTCTGTGGGTGAGAGCTCACTGGGATACAGTTCTGAGAGTGAGAGCTCACTGGGATACAGTTCCGTGAGTGAGAGCTCACTGGGATACATTTCTATGGGTGAGAGCACACTGGGAAACAGATCTGTGAGTGAGATCTCACTGGGGTACAGTTCGGTGGGTGAGAGCTCACTGGGATACAATTCTGTGGATGAGAGCACACTGGGATACAGTTCTGTGGGTGGTAGCTCACTGGGATACAGTTTTGTGGGTGAGAGCTCACTGGGGTACAGTTCTTTGGGTGTGAGCTCACTGGGATACAGTTCTCTGGGTGGTAGCTCACTGGGATACAGTTCTGTGAGTGTGAGCTCATTGGGATACAGTTCTGAGAGTGAGAGCTCACTTGGATACAATTCTGTGGGTGAGAGCTTGATGGGATACAACTCTGTAGGTGGTAGCTCACTGGGATACAGTTCTGTGGGTGAGAGCTCACTGGGATACACTTCTGTGGGTGTGGTCACTGGGGTACAGTTCTGTGGGTGGTAGCTAACTGGGACACAGTTCTGTCGGTGGTAGCTCACTGGGATACAGTTCTGTGGGTGTGAGCTCACTGGGATACAGTTCTGTGGGTGAGAGCTCACTGGGATACAGTTCTGTGGGTGAGAGCTCACTGGGAGACAGTTCGGTGGGTGTCAGCTCACTGGGGTACAGTTCTGTGGGTGTGGTCACTGGGATACAGTTATGGGGGTGAGAGCTCACTGGGGTACAGTTCTGTGGGTGGGAGCTCACTGGGATACAGTTCTGTGGGTGAGAGCTCACTGGGATACAGTTCTGTGGGTGAGAGCTCACTGGGATACAGTTCTGACGGTGGGAGCTCACTGGAATACAGTTCCGTGGGTGACAGCTAACTGGCATTCAGTTCTGTGGGTGTGGTCACTGGGATACAGTTCTGTGGGTGAGAGCTCACTGGGATACAGTTCTGTGGGTGAGAGCTCACTGGGATACAGTTCTGTGGGTGGTAGCCCAGTGGGATACAGTTCTGTGGGTGAGAGCTCACTGGGATACAGTTCTGTGGGAGTGGTCACTGGGATACAGTTCTGTGGGTGGTAGCCCAGTGGGATACAGTTCTGTGGGTGAGAGCTCACTGGGATACAGTTCTGTGGGAGTGGTCACTGGGATACTGTTGTGTGGGTGAGAGCTCACTGGGATACAGTTCTGTGGGTGTGGTAACTAGGATTAAGTTCTGTGGGTGATGGCTCACTGTGATACAGTTCTGTGGGTGAGAGCTCACTGGGATACAGCTCTGATAGTGAGTGCACACAGGGATACAGTTCTGTGGGTGAGAGCTCACTGGGATACAGTTCTGTGGGTGAGAGCTCTCTGGTGTACAGTTCTGTGGGTGTGAGCTCACTGGGATACAGTTCTGTGGGTGAGAGCTCACTGGGATACACTTCTGTGGGTGTGGTCACTGGGGTACAGTTCTGTGGGTGGTAGCTCACTGGGATACAGTTCTGTGGGTGGTAGCTCACTGGGATACAGTTCTGTGGGTGTGAGCTCACTGGGATACAGTTCTGTGGGTGAGGGCTCACTGGGGTACAGTTCTGTGGGTGAGAGCTCACTGGGATACAGTTCTGTGGGTGAGAGCTCACTGGGATACAGTTCTGTGGGTGTCAGCTCACTGGGGTACAGTTCTGTGGGTGAGAGCTCACTGGGATACAGTTCTGTGGGTGAGAGCTCACTGGGGGACAGTTCTGTGGGTGGGAGCTCACTGGGATACAGTTCTGTGGGTGAGAGCTCACGGGGATACAGTTCTGTGGGTGAGAGCTCACTGGGATAGAGTTCTGACGGTGGGAGCTCACTGGGATACAGTTATGTGGGTGAGAGCTAACTGGCATACAGTTCTGTAGGTGTGGTCACTGGGAAACAGTTCTGTGGGTGAGAGCTCACTGGGATACAGTTCTGTGGGCGAGAGCTCACTGGGATACAGTTCTATGTGAGTGGTCACTGGGATACAGTTCTGTGGGTGAGAGCTCACTGGGATACAGTTCTGTGGGTGTGGTAACTAGGATTAAGTTCTGTGGGAGTGAGCTCACTGGGATACAGTTCTGTGGGTGGTAGCTCACTGGGATACAGTTCTGTGGGTGAGAGCTCACTGGGATACAGTTCTGTGGGTGTGGTAACTAGGATTAAGTTCTGTGGGAGTGAGCTCACTGGGATACAGTTCTGTGGGTGATGGCTCACTGTGATACAGTTCTGTGGGTGAGAGCTCACTGGGGTACAGTTCTGTGGGTGAGACCTCACTGGAGTACAGTTCTGTGGGTGTGAGCTCACTGGGGTACAGTTCTGTGGGTGAGAGCTCACTGGGATACAGTTCTGTGGGTGAGAGCTCACTGGGATACAGTTCTGTGGGTGTGAGCTCACTGGGATACAGTTCTGTGGGTATGAGCTCACTGGGATACAGTTCTGTGAGTGGTAGCTGACTGGGATACAGTTCTGCGTGTGAGAGCTCATTGGGATACAGTTCTGTGAGTGGTAGCTCACTGGGATACAGTTCTGTGAGTGAGAGCTCACTGGGGTACAGTTATGTGGGTGAGAGCTCACAGGGATACAGTTCTGTGGGTGTGAGCTCACAGGGATACAGTTCTGTGGGTGAGAGCTCACTGGGATACAGTTCTGTGGGTGGGAGCTCACTGGGATTCAGTTGTGTGGGTGAGAGCTGACTGGGATACAGTTCTGTGAGTGAGTGCTCACTGGGATACACTTCTGTGGTTGTGGTCACTGGGATACAGTTCTGTGAGTGAGAGCTAACTGGGATACAGTTCTGTCGGTAGTAGCTCACTGGGATACAGTTCTGTGGGTGAGAGCTCACTGGGATAGAGTTCTGAGAGTGAGAGCTCACTGGGATACAGTTCCGTGAGTGAGAGCTCACTGGGATACATTTCTATGGGTGAGAGCACACTGGGAAACAGATCTGTGAGTGAGATCTCACTGGGGTACAGTTCGGTGGGTGAGAGCTCACTGGGATACAGTTCTGTGGATGAGAGCACACTGGGATACAGTTCTGTGGGTG
This sequence comes from Cetorhinus maximus, assembly GCF_964194155.1. Taxonomy (NCBI): domain Eukaryota; kingdom Metazoa; phylum Chordata; class Chondrichthyes; order Lamniformes; family Cetorhinidae; genus Cetorhinus; species Cetorhinus maximus. The sequence goes on along the minus strand of NC_135917.1, from coordinate 15,471,406 downwards.
GTAGCTCACTGGGATACAGTTCTGTGGGTGAGAGCTCACTGGTGTACAGTTCTTTGGGTGTGAGCTCACTGGGATACAGTTCTCTGGGTGGTAGCTCACTGGGATACAGTTCTGTGGGTGTGAGCTCATTGGGATACAGTTCTGAGAGTGAGAGCTCACTTGGATACAATTCTGTGGGTGAGAGCTTGATGGGATACAATTCTGTGGGTGGTAGCTCACTGGGATACAGTTCTGTGGGTGGTAGCTCACTGGGATACAGTTCTGTGGGTGAGAGCTCACTGGGATTCACTTCTGTGGGTGTGGTCACTGGGGTACAGTTCTGTGGGTGGTAGCTAACTGGGACACAGTTCTGTCGGTGGTAGCTCACTGGGATACAGTTCTATGGGTGTGAGCTCACTGGGATACAGTTCTGTGGGTGACGGCTCACTGGGGTACAGTTCTGTGGGTGAGAGCTCACTGGGATACAGTTCTGTGGGTGAGAGCTCACTGGGAGACAGTTCGGTGGGTGTCAGCTCGCTGGGGTACAGTTCTGTGGGTGAGAGCTCACTGGGATACAGTTATGGGGGTGAGAGCTCACTGGGGTACAGTTCTGTGGGTGGGAGCTCAATGGGATACAGTTCTGTGGGTGAGAGCTCACTGGGATACAGTTCTGTGGGTGAGAGCTCACTGGGATACAGTTCTGACGGTGGGAGCTCACTGGAATACAGTTCCGTGGGTGACAGCTAACTGGCATTCAGTTCTGTGGGTGTGGTCACTGGGATACAGTTCTGTGGGTGAGATCTCACTGGGATACAGTTCTGTGGGTGAGAGCTCACTGGGATACAGTTCTGTGGGTGGTAGCCCAGTGGGATACAGTTCTGTGGGTGAGAGCTCACTGGGATACAGTTCTGTGGGAGTGGTCACTGGGATACTGTTGTGTGGGTGAGAGCTCACTGGGATACAGTTCTGTGGGTGTGGTAACTAGGATTAAGTTCTGTGGTTGTGGGCTCACTGGGATACAGTTCTGTGGGTGATGGCTCACTGTGATACAGTTCTGTGGGTGAGAGCACACTGGGGTACAGTTCTGTGGGTATGAGCTCACTGGGATACAGTTCTGTGGGTATGAGCTCACTGGGATACAGTTCTGTGGGTATGAGCTCACTGGGATACAGTTCTGTGAGTGGTAGCTGACTGGGATACAGTTCTGCGTGTGAGAGCTCATTGGGATACAGTTCTGTGAGTGGTAGCTCACTGGGATACAGTTCTGTGAGTGAGAGCTCACTGGGATACAGTCTATGGGTGAGAGCTCACTGGGATACAGTTCTGTGAGTGAGAGCAGACTGGGGTACAGTTCTGAGGGTGAGCGCTCACTGGGATACAGTCGTGTGTGTGAGAGCACACTGGGGTACAGTTCTGTGGGTGGTAGCTCAATGGGATACAGATCTGTGGGTGAGAGCTCACTGGGATACAGTTGTGTGGGTGAGAGCTCACTGGGATACAGTTCTGTGGGTCGTTGCTCACTGGGATACAGTTCTGTGGGTGGTAGCTCACTGGGATACAGATCTGTGGGTGAGAGCTCACTGGGATACAGTCGAGTGGGTGAGAGTACACTGGGGTACAGTTCTGTGGGTGGTAGCTCACTGGGATACAGTTCTGAGGGTGAGAGCTCACTGGGATACAGTTGTGTGGGTGAGAGCTCACTGGGATACAGTTCTGTGGGTCGTTGCTCACTGGGATACAGTTCTGTGGGTGGTTGCTCACTGGGATACAGTTCTGTGGGTGAGAGCTCACTGGGGTACAGTTCTGTGGGCGAGAGCTCACTGGGATACAGTTCTGTGGGTGGTTGCTCACTGGGATACAGTTCTGAGGGTGAGAGCTCACTGGGATACAGTTCTGTGAGTGAGAGCTCACTGGGGTACAGTTCTGTGGGTGAGAGCTCCATGGGATACAGTTCTGTGGGTGAGAGATCAATGGGATACAGTTCTGTGAATGAGAGCTCACTGGGATATAGATCTCTGGGTGAGAGCTCACTGGGGCACAGTTCTGTGGGTGAGAGCTCACTGGGATACAGTTCTGTGGGTGTGGTCAATGGGATACAGTTCTGTGGGTGAGGGCTCACTGGGATACAGTTCTGTGGGTGTGAGCTCACTGGGGTAGAGTTCTGTGGGTGAGAGCTCACTGGGATACAGTTGTGTGAGTGAGAGCTCACTGGGGTACAGTTGTGTGGGTGAGAGCTCACTGGGATACAGTTCTGTGGGTGAGAGCTCTGTGGTGTACAGTTCTGTGGGTGTGAGCTCACTGGGATACAGTTCTGTGGGTGAGAGCTCACTGGGATACACTTCTGTGGGTGTGGTCACTGGGGTACAGTTCTGTGGGTGGTAGCTCACTGGGATACAGTTCTGTGGGTGGTAGCTCACTGGGATACAGTTCTGTGGGTGTGAGCTCACTGGGATACAGTTCTGTGGGTGAGGGCTCACTGGGGTACAGTTCTGTGGGTGAGAGCTCACTGGGATACAGTTCTGTGGGTGAGAGCTCACTGGGATACAGTTCTGTGGGTGTCAGCTCACTGGGGTACAGTTCTGTAGGTGAGAGCTCACTGGGATACAGTTCTGTGGGTGAGAGCTCACTGGGGTACAGTTCTGTGGGTGGGAGCTCACTGGGATACAGTTCTGTGGGTGAGAGCTCACGGGGATACAGTTCTGTGGGTGAGAGCTCACTGGGATACAGTTCTGACGGTGGGAGCTCACTGGGATACAGTTATGTGGGTGAGAGCTAACTGGCATACAGTTCTGTAGCTGTGGTCACTGGGAAACAGTTCTGTGGGTGAGAGCTCACTGGGATACAGTTCTGTGGGCGAGAGCTCACTGGGATACAGTTCTGTGGGTGGTAGCTCACTGGGATACAGTTCTGTGGGTGAGAGCTCACTGGGATACAGTTCTATGTGAGTGGTCACTGGGATACAGTTCTGTGGGTGAGAGCTCACTGGGATACAGTTCTGTGGGTGTGGTAACTAGGATTAAGTTCTGTGGGAGTGAGCTCACTGGGATACAGTTCTGTGGGTGATGGCTCACTGTGATACAGTTCTGTGGGTGAGAGCTCACTGGGGTACAGTTCTGTGGGTGAGAGCTCACTGGAGTACAGTTCTGTGGGTGAGAGCAGACTGGGGTACAGTTCTGAGTGTTAGAGCTCACTGCGATACAGTCGTGTGCATGAGAGCACACTGGGGTGCAGTTCTGTGGGTGGTAGCTCACTTGGATACAGTTCTTTGGGTGAGAGCTCACTGGGATACAGTTCTGTGAGTGAGAGCTCACTGGGATACAGTTCTGAGGGTGAGGGCACACTGGGATACAGTTCTGTGGGTGTGAGCTCACTGGGATAAAGTTCTGTGGGTGAGAGCTCACTGGGATACAGTTCTGTGGGTGAGAGCTCACTGGGATACAATTCTGTGAGTGAGAGCTCACTGGGATACAGTTCTGTGGGTGAGAGCTCACTGGGATACAGTTCTGTGAGTGAGAGCTCACTGGGATACAGTTCTGAGGGTGAGGTATCACTGGGATACAGTTCTGTGGGTGAGAGGTAACTGGGACAAAGTTCTGTGGGTGAGAGCTCACTGGGATACAGTTCTGTGGGTGTGAGCTCACTGGGATACAGTTCTGTGGGTGACACCTCATTGGGATACAGTTCTGTGGGTGGTAGCTCACTGGGATACAGTTCTGTGGGTGAGAGCTCACTGGGATACTGTTCTGTGGAAGTGAGCTCACTGGGATACAGTTCTATGGGTGAGAGCTCACTGGGATACAGTTCTGTGGGTGTGAGCTCAATGGGATTCAGTACTGTGGGTGAGGGCTCAGTGGGGTACAGTTCTGTGAGTGAGAGCTCACTGGGATACAGTACTGTGGGTGAGAGCTCACTAGGATACAGTTCTGTGGGGGAGAGCTCAGTGGGGTACAGTTTTGTGAGTGGTAGCTCACTGGGATACAGTTCTGTGCGTGAGAGCTCACTGGGATACACTTCTGAGGGTGTTGTCACTGGAATACAGTTCTGTTAGTGTGAGCTCACTGGGATACAGTTCTGTGGGTGAGGGCTCACTGGGGTACAGTACTGTGGGTGAGAGCTCACTGGGATACAGATCTGTGGATGAGAGCTCACTGGGATACAGTTCTGTGGGTGTCAGCTCACTGGGATACAGTTCTGTGGGTGGTAGCTCACTGGGGTACAGTTCTGAGGGTGAGAGCTCAATGGGATACAGTTCTGTGGGTGAGAGCTCACTGGGGTACAGTTCTGTGGGTGGGAGCTCACTGGGATACAGTTCTGTGGGTGAGAGCTCACTTGGATACAGTTCTGTGGGGGAGAGCTCACTGGGATACAGTTCTGTGGGTGCGAGCTCACTGGGATACAGTTCAGTGGTTGAGAGCTAACTGCCATACAGTTCAGTGGATGTGGTCACTGGGATACAGTTCTGTGGGTGAGAGCTCACTGGGATACAGTTCTGTGGGTGAGAGCTCACTGGGATACAGTTCTGTGGGTGGTAGCTCACTGGGATACAGTTCTGTGGGTGAGAGCTCACTGGGACACAGTTCTGTGGGAGTGGTCACTGGGATACAGTTCTGTGGGTGTGAGCTCACTGGGATACAGTTCTGTGAGTGAGAGCTCACTTGGATACAGTTCTGTGGGTGAGAGCTTCATGCGATACTATTCTGTGGGTGGTAGCTCACTGGGATACAGTTCTGGGGCTGAGAGCTCACTGGGATACAGTTCTGTGGGTGTCAGCTCACTGGGATACAGTTCTGTGGGTGGTAGCTGACTGGGACACAGTTCTGCGGGTGAGAGCTCATTGGGGTACAGTTCTGTGGGTGGTAGCTCACTGGGTTACAGTTCTGTGAGTGAGAGCTCACTGGGATACAGTTCTATGGGTGAGAGCTCACTGGGATACAGTTCTGTGAGTGAGAGCAGACTGGGGTACAGTTCTGAGGGTGAGAGCTCACTGCGATGCAGTCGTGTGGGTGAGAGCACACTGGGGTACAGTTCTGTGGGAGGTAGCTCACTGGGATACAGTTCTGTGGGTGTGAGCTCATTGGGATACAGTTCTGAGGGTGAGGGCTCACTGGGATACAGTTCTGTGGGTGAGAGCTCACTGGGATACAGTTCTGAGGGTGAGGGCACACTGGGATACAGTTCTGTGGGTGTGAGCTCACTGGGATAAAGTTCTGTGGGTGAGAGCTCACTGGGATACAGTTCTGTGGGTGAGAGCTCACTGGGATACAATTCTGTGAGTGAGAGCTCACTGGGATACAGTTCTGTGGGTGAGAGCTCACTGGGATACAGTTCTGTGAGTGAGAGCTCACTGGGATACAGTTCTGAGGGTGAGGTATCACTGGGATACAGTTCTGTGGGTGAGAGGTAACTGGGACAAATTTCTGTGGGTGAGAGCTCACTGGGATACAGTTCTGTGGGTGTGAGCTCACTGGGATACAGTTCTGTGGGTGACACCTCATTGGGATACAGTTCTGTGGGTGGTAGCTCACTGGGATACAGTTATGTGGGTGAGAGCTCACTGGGATACAGTTCTGTGGAAGTGAGCTCACTGGGATACAGTTCTATGGGTGAGAGCTCACTGGGATACAGTTCTGTGGGTGTGAGCTCAATGGGATTCAGTACTGTGGGTGAGGGCTCAGTGGGGTACAGTTCTGTGAGTGAGAGCTCACTGGGATACAGTACTGTGGGTGAGAGCTCACTAGGATACAGTTCTGTGGGGGAGAGCTCAGTGGGGTACAGTTTTGTGAGTGGTAGCTCACTGGGATACAGTTCTGTGCGTGAGAGCTCACTGGGATACACTTCTGTGGGTGTGGTCACTGGAATACAGTTCTGTTAGTGTGAGCTCACTGGGATACAGTTCTGTGGGTGAGGGCTCACTGGGGTACAGTACTGTGGGTGAGAGCTCACTGGGATACAGATCTGTGGATGAGAGCTCACTGGGATACAGTTCTGTGGGTGTCAGCTCACTGGGATACAGTTCTGTGGGTGGTAGCTCACTGGGGTACAGTTCTGAGGGTGAGAGCTCAATGGGATACAGTTCTGTGGGTGAGAGCTCACTGGGGTACAGTTCTGTGGGTGGGAGCTCACTGGGATACAGTTCTGTGGGTGAGAGCTCACTTGGATACAGTTCTGTGGGGGAGAGCTCACTGGGATACAGTTCTGTGGGTGCGAGCTCACTGGGATACAGTTCTGTGGTTGAGAGCTAACTGCCATACAGTTCAGTGGATGTGGTCACTGGGATACAGTTCTGTGGGTGAGAGCTCACTGGGATACAGTTCTGTGGGTGAGAGCTCACTGGGATACAGTTCTGTGGGTGGTAGCTCACTGGGATACAGTTCTGTGGGTGAGAGCTCACTGGGACACAGTTCTGTGGGAGTGGTCACTGGGATACAGTTCTGTGGGTGTGAGCTCACTGGGATACAGTTCTGTGAGTGAGAGCTCACTTGGATACAGTTCTGTGGGTGAGAGCTTCATGCGATACTATTCTGTGGGTGGTAGCTCACTGGGATACAGTTCTGGGGCTGAGAGCTCACTGGGATACAGTTCTGTGGGTGTCAGCTCACTGGGGAACAGTTCTGTGGGTGAGAGCTCACTGGGGTACAGTTCTGTGGGTGAGAGCTCACTGGGGTACAGTTCTGTGGGTGGGAGCTCACTGGGATACAGTTCTGTGGGTGAGAGCTCACGGGGATACAGTTCTGTGGGTGAGAGCTCACTGGGATACAGTTCTGACGGTGGGAGCTCACTGGGATACAGTTATGTGGGTGAGAGCTAACTGGCATACAGTTCTGTAGGTGTGGTCACTGGGATACAGTTCTGTGGCTGAGAGCTCACTGGGATACAGTTCTGTGGGCGAGAGCTCACTGGGATACAGTTCTGTGGGTGGTAGCTCACTGGGATACAGTTCTGTGGGTGAGTGCTCACTGGGATACAGTTCTATGTGAGTGAGAGCTCACTGGGATACAGTTCTATGTGAGTGGTCACTGGGATACAGTTCTGTGGGTGAGAGCTCACTGGGATACAGTTCTGTGGGTGTGGTAACTAGGGTTAAGTTCTGTGGGAGTGAGCTAACTGGGATAGAGTTCTGTGGGTGATGGCTCACTGTGATACAGTTCTGTGGGTGAGAGCTCACTGGGGTACAGTTCTGTGGGTGAGACCTCACTGGAGTACAGTTCTGTGGGTGTGAGCTCACTGGGATACAGTTCTGTGGGTGGTAGCTGACTGGGACACAGTTCTGCGGGTGAGAGCTCATTGGGGTACAGTTCTGTGGGTGGTAGCTCACTGGGTTACAGTTCTGTGAGTGAGAGCTCACTGGGATACAGTTCTATGGGTGAGAGCTCACTGGGATACAGTTCTGTGAGTGAGAGCAGACTGGGGTACAGTTCTGTGGGTGAGGGCTCACTGGGATACAGTTCTGTGGGTGAGAGCTCACTGGGATAAAGTTCTGTGGGTGAGAGCACACTGGGATACAGTTCTGTGGGCGAGAGCTCACTGGGATACAGTTCTGTGGGTGTGAGCTCACTGGGATACAGTTCTGTGGGTGAGAGATCACTGGGATAGAGTTCTGTGGTTGAGAGCTAACTGGCATACAGTTCTGTGGGTGTGGTCACTGGGATACAGTTCTGTGGGTGAGAGCTCACTGGGATACAGATCTGTGGGTGAGAGCTCACTGGGATACAGTTCTGTGGGTGGTAGCTCACTTGGATACAGTTCTCTGGGTGAGAGCTCACTGGGATACAGTTCTGTGGGTGAGAGTTCACTGGGATACATTTCTGTGGGAGTGTTCACTGGGATACAGTTCTGTGGATTAGTGCTCACTGGGATACAGTTCTGTGGGTGTGGTAACTAGGCTTACGTTCTGTGAGTGAGAGCTCACTGTGATACAGTTCTGTGGGTGAGAGCTCACTGGGGTACAGTTCTGTGGGTGAGGCCTCACTGGGGTACAGTTCTGTGGTTGTGAGCACACTGGGATACAGTTCTGTGGGTGGTAGCTCACTGGGATACAGTTCAGCGGGTGAGAGCTCATTGGGATACAGTTCTGTGGGTGGTAGCTCACTGGGATACAGTTCTGTGAGTGAGAGCTCACTGGGATACAGTTCAATGGGTGAGAGCTCACTGGGATACAGTTCTGTAAGTGAGAGCAGAGTGGGGTACAGTTCAGTGGGTGAGAGCTCACTGGGATACAGTCCTGTGGGTGAGAGCAAACTGGGGTACATTTCTGTGGGTGGTAGCTCACTGGGATACAGTTCTGTGGTTGAGAGCTCACTGGGGTACAGTTCGTGGGTTTGAGCTCACTGGGATACAGTTCTCTGGGTGGTAGCTCACTGGGATACAGTTCTGTGGGTGAGAGCTCACTGGGATACACTTCTGTGGGTGTGGTCACTGGGATAAAGTTCTGTTAGAGTGAGCTCACTGGGATACAGTTCTGTGGGTGAGGGCTCACTGGGGTACAGTTCTGTGGGTGAGAGCTCACTGGGATACAGATCTGTGGATGAGAGCTCACTGGGATACAGTTCTGTGGGTGTCAGCTCACTGGGATACAGTTCTGTGGGTGAGAGCTCATTGGGATACAGTTCTGTGAGTGAGAGCTCACTGGGATAAAGTTCTGTGGGTGAGAGCTCACTGGGGTACAGTTCTATGGGTGAGAGCTCACTGGGGTACAGTTCTATGGGTGGGAGCTCACTGGGATACAGTTCTGTGGGTGAGAGCTCACTGGGATACACTTCTGTGGGTGTGGTCACTGGGATACAGTTCTGATAGTGTGAGCTCACTGGGATACAGTTCTGTGGGTGAGGGCTCACTGGGGTACTGTTCTGTGGGTGAGAGCTCACTGGGATACAGAACTGTGGATGAGAGCTCACTGGGATACAGTTCTGTGGGTGTCAGCTCACTGGGGTACAGTTCTGAGGGTGAGAGCTCAATGGGATACAGTTCTGTGGGTGAGAGCTCACTGGGGTACAGTTCTGTGGGTGGGAGATCACTGGGATACAGTTCTGTGGGTGAGAGCTCACTGGGATACAGTTCTGTGGGTGAGAGCACACTGGGATACAGTTCTGTGGGTGGGAGCTCACTGGGATACAGTTCAGTGGGTGAGAGCTAACTGGCATACAGTTCTGTGGGTGTGGTCACTGGGATACAGTTCTGTGGATGAGAGCTCACTGGGATACAGTTCTGTGGGTGAGAGCTCACTGGGATACAGTTCTGTGGGTGGTAGCTCACTGGGATACAGTTCTGTGGGTGAGAGCTCACTGGGACACAGTTCAGTGGGAGTGGTCACTGGGATACAGTTCTGTGGGTGAGAGCTCACTGGGATACAGTTGTGTGGGTGTGGCAACTAGGATTAAGTTCTGTCGGTGTGAGCTCACTGGGATACAGTTCTGTGGGTGAGGGCTCACTGTGATACAGTTCTGTGGGTGAGAGCTCACTGGGGTACAGTTCTGTGGGTGAGGCCTCACTGGGGTACAGTTCTGTGGTTGTGAGCTCACTGGGATACAATTCTGTGGGTGGTAGCTCACTGGGATACAGTTCTGCAGGTGAGAGCTCATTGGGAAACAGTTCTGTGGGTGGTAGCTCACTGGGATACAGTTCTATGGGTGAGAGCTCACTGGGATACAGTTCTGTGAGTGAGAGCAGAGTGGGGTACAGTTCTGTGGGTGAGAGCTCACTGGGATAAAGTCCTGTGGGTGAGAGCACACTGGGGTACAGTTCTGTGGGTGGTAGCTCACTGGGATACAGTTCTGTGGCTGTGAGCCCACTGGGGTACAGTTCTGTGGGTTTGAACTCACTGGGATACAGTTCTCTGTGTGGTAGCTCACTGGGATACAGTTCTGGGGGTGAGAACTCACTGCGATACAGTTCTGTGGGTGTGAGCTCACTTGAATACAGTTCTGTGGGTGAGGGCTCACTGGGATACAGTTCTGTGGGTGTGAGCTCACTGGGATACAGTTCTGTGGGTGGTAGCTCACTGGGATACAGTTCTGTGGATGAGAACTCACTGGTGTACAGTTCTGTGGGTGTGAGCTCACTGGGATACAGTTCCCTGGGTGGTAGCTCACTGGGATACAGTTCTGTGGGTGTGAGCTCACTGGGATACAGTTCTGTGAGTGAGAGCTCACTTGGATACAGTTCTGTGGTTGAGAGCTTCATGGGATACAATTCTGTGGGTGGTAGCTCACTGGGATACAATTCTATGGGTGAGACCTCACTGGGATACACTTCTGTGGGTGTGGTCACTGGGGCACAGTTCTGTGGGTGGTAGCTCACTGGAATACAGTTCTGTGGGTGGTAGCTCACTGGGATACAGTTCTGTGGGTGTGAGCTCACTGGGATACAGTTCTGTGGGTCAGGGCTCACTGGGGTACAGTTCTGTGGGTGAGAGCTCACTGGGATACAGTTCTGTGGGTGAGAGCTCACTGGGATACAGTTCTGTGGTGGTCAGCTCACTGGGGTACAGTTCTGTGGGTGAGTGCTCACTGGGATACAGTCGTGTGCATGAGAGCACACTGGGGTGCAGTTCTGTGGGTGGTAGCTCACTTGGATACAGTTCTTTGGGTGAGAGCTCACTGGGATACAGTTCTGTGAGTGAGAGCTCACTGGGATACAGTTCTGAGGGTGAGGGCACACTGGGATACAGTTCTGTGGGTGTGAGCTCACTGGGATAAAGTTCTGTGGGTGAGAGCTCACTGGGATACAGTTCTGTGGGTGAGAGCTCACTGGGATACAATTCTGTGAGTGAGAGCTCACTGGGATACAGTTCTGTGGGTGAGAGCTCACTGGGATACAGTTCTGTGAGTGAGAGCTCACTGGGATACAGTTCTGAGGGTGAGGTATCACTGGGATACAGTTCTGTGGGTGAGAGGTAACTGGGACAAAGTTCTGTGGGTGAGAGCTCACTGGGATACAGTTCTGTGGGTGTGAGCTCACTGGGATACAGTTCTGTGGGTGACACCTCATTGGGATACAGTTCTGTGGGTGGTAGCTCACTGGGATACAGTTATGTGGGTGAGAGCTCACTGGGATACAGTTCTGTGGAAGTGAGCTCACTGGGATACAGTTCTATGGGTGAGAGCTCACTGGGATACAGTTCTGTGGGTGTGAGCTCAATGGGATTCAGTACTGTGGGTGAGGGCCCAGTGGGGTACAGTTCTGTGAGTGAGAGCTCACTGGGATACAGTACTGTGGGTGAGAGCTCACTAGGATACAGTTCTGTGGGGGAGAGCTCAGTGGGGTACAGTTTTGTGAGTGGTAGCTCACTGGGATACAGTTCTGTGCGTGAGAGCTCACTGGGATACACTTCTGTGGGTGTGGTCACTGGAATACAGTTCTGTTAGTGTGAGCTCACTGGGATACAGTTCTGTGGGTGAGGGCTCACTGGGGTACAGTACTGTGGGTGAGAGCTCAATGGGATACAGATCTGTGGATGAGAGCTCACTGGGATACAGTTCTGTGGGTGTCAGCTCACTGGGATACAGTTCTGTGGGTGGTAGCTCACTGGGGTACAGTTCTGAGGGTGAGAGCTCAATGGGATACAGTTCTGTGGGTGAGAGCTCACTGGGGTACAGTTCTGTGGGTGGGAGCTCACTGGGATACAGTTCTGTGGGTGAGAGCTCACTTGGATACAGTTCTGTGGGGGAGAGCTCACTGGGATACAGTTCTGTGGGTGCGAGCTCACTGGGATACAGTTCAGTGGTTGAGAGCTAACTGCCATACAGTTCAGTGGATGTGGTCACTGGGATACAGTTCTGTGGGTGAGAGCTCACTGGGATACAGTTCTGTGGGTGAGAGCTCACTGGGATACAGTTCTGTGGGTGGTAGCTCACTGGGATACAGTTCTGTGGGTGAGAGCTCACTGGGACACAGTTCTGTGGGAGTGGTCACTGGGATACAGTTCTGTGGGTGTGAGCTCACTGGGATACAGTTCTGTGAGTGAGAGCTCACTTGGATACAGTTCTGTGGGTGAGAGCTTCATGCGATACTATTCTGTGGGTGGTAGCTCACTGGGATACAGTTCTGGGGCTGAGAGCTCACTGGGATACAGTTCTGTGGGTGTCAGCTCACTGGGGAACAGTTCTGTGGGTGAGAGCTCACTGGGGTACAGTTCTGTGGGTGAGAGCTCACTGGGGTACAGTTCTGTGGGTGGGAGCTCACTGGGATACAGTTCTGTGGGTGAGAGCTCACGGGGATACAGTTCTGTGGGTGAGAGCTCACTGGGATACAGTTCTGACGGTGGGAGCTCACTGGGATACAGTTATGTGGGTGAGAGCTAACTGGCATACAGTTCTGTAGGTGTGGTCACTGGGATACAGTTCTGTGGCTGAGAGCTCACTGGGATACAGTTCTGTGGGCGAGAGCTCACTGGGATACAGTTCTGTGGGTGGTAGCTCACTGGGATACAGTTCTGTGGGTGAGTGCTCACTGGGATACAGTTCTATGTGAGTGAGAGCTCACTGGGATACAGTTCTATGTGAGTGGTCACTGGGATACAGTTCTGTGGGTGAGAGCTCACTGGGATACAGTTCTGTGGGTGTGGTAACTAGGGTTAAGTTCTGTGGGAGTGAGCTAACTGGGATAGAGTTCTGTGGGTGATGGCTCACTGTGATACAGTTCTGTGGGTGAGAGCTCACTGGGGTACAGTTCTGTGGGTGAGACCTCACTGGAGTACAGTTCTGTGGGTGTGAGCTCACTGGGATACAGTTCTGTGGGTGGTAGCTGACTGGGACACAGTTCTGCGGGTGAGAGCTCATTGGGGTACAGTTCTGTGGGTGGTAGCTCACTGGGTTACAGTTCTGTGAGTGAGAGCTCACTGGGATACAGTTCTATGGGTGAGAGCTCACTGGGATACAGTTCTGTGAGTGAGAGCAGACTGGGGTACAGTTCTGAGGGTGAGAGCTCACTGCGATGCAGTCGTGTGGGTGAGAGCACACTGGGGTACAGTTCTGTGGGAGGTAGCTCACTGGGATACAGTTCTTTGGGTGAGAGCTCACTGGGATACAGTTCTGTGGGTGTGAGCTCATTGGGATACAGTTCTGAGGGTGAGAGCACACTGGGATACAGTTCTGTGGGTGTGAGCTCACTGGGATAAAGTTCTGTGGGTGAGAGCTCACTGGGATACAGTTCTGTGGGTGAGAGCTCACTGGGGTACAGTTCTGTGGGTGTGAGCTCACTGGGATACAGTTCCCTGGGTGGTAGCTCACTGGGATACAGTTCTGTGGGTGTGAGCTCACTGGGATACAGTTCTGTGAGTGAGAGCTCACTTGGATACAGTTCTGTGGGTGAGAGCTCACTGGGGTACAGTTCTGTGGGTGAGAGCTCACTGGGATACAGTTCTGTGGGTGAGAGCTCACTGGGATACAGTTCTGTGGGAGTGGTAACTGGGATACAGTTCTATGGGTGAGAGCTCACAAGGATACAGTTCTGTGGTAGTGGTAACTAGGGTTAATTTCTCTGGGTGTGAGCTCACTGGGATACAGTTCTGTGGGTAGTAGCTCAATGGGTTACAGGTCTGTGATATAGAGCTAACTGGGATACAGTTCTGTGGGTGATTCCTCACTGGGGTACAGTTCTGTGGGTGTGAGCTCACTGGGATACAGTTCTGTGGGTGAGAGCTCACTGGGATACAGTTCTGTGGGTGAGAGCTCACTGGGGTACAGTTCTGTGGGTGAGAGCTCACTGGGATACAGTTCTGTGGGTGAGAGCTCACTGCGATACAGTTCTGTGAGTAGGAGCTCACTGGGATACAGTTCTGTGGGTGGTAGCTCACTGGAATACAGTTCTGTGGATGAGAGCTCACTGGGGTACAGTTCTGTGGCTGGTAGCTCTCTGGGGTACAGTAATGTGAGTGAGAGCTCACTGGGATACAGTCCTTTGGGTGAGAGCTCACAGGGATACAGTTCTGTGGGTAAGAGCTCACTGGGATACACATCTGTGGGTGAAAGCTCACTGGGATACAGTTCTGTGGGTGTGAGCTCACTGGGATAAAGTTCTGTGGGTGGGAGCTCACTGGGATACAGTTCTGTGGGTGAGTGCTCACTGGGATACAGTTCTGTGGGTGTGGTCACTGGGATACAGTTCTGTGGGTGTGAGCTCACTGGGTTACAGTTCTGTGGGTGGTAGCTCACTGGGATACAGTTCTGTGGGTGAGAGCTCACTGGGATACAGTTCTGTGGGTGAGAGCTCACTGGGATACAGTTCTGTGGGTGAGAGCTCACTGGGATACAGTTCTGTGGGTGAGAGCTTACTGGGATACAGTTCTGTGGGAGAGAGCTCACTGGGATACAGTTCTGTGGATGAGAGGTCACTGGGACACAGTTCTGTGAGTGAGACCTCACTGGGGTACAGTTCTGTGAGTGAGAGCTCACTGGGATACAGTTCTGTGGGTGAGAGGTCACTGGGATACAGTTCTATGGGTGAGAGCTGACTGGGATACAGTTCTGTGGGTGAGAGCTCACTGGGATACACTTCTGTGGGTGTGGTCACTGGGATAAAGTTCTGTTAGAGTGAGCTCACTGGGATACAGTTCTGTGGGTGAGGGCTCACTGGGGTACAGTTCTGTGGGTGAGAGCTCACTGGGATACAGATCTGTGGATGAGAGCTCACTGGGATACAGTTCTGTGGGTGTCAGCTCACTGGGATACAGTTCTGTGGGTGAGAGCTCATTGGGATACAGTTCTGTGAGTGAGAGCTCACTGGGATAAAGTTCTGTGGGTGAGAGCTCACTGGGGTACAGTTCTATGGGTGAGAGCTCACTGGGGTACAGTTCTATGGGTGGGAGCTCACTGGGATACAGTTCTGTGGGTGAGAGCTCACTGGGATACACTTCTGTGGGTGTGGTCACTGGGATACAGTTCTGATAGTGTGAGCTCACTGGGATACAGTTCTGTGGGTGAGGGCTCACTGGGGTACTGTTCTGTGGGTGAGAGCTCACTGGGATACAGAACTGTGGATGAGAGCTCACTGGGATACAGTTCTGTGGGTGTCAGCTCACTGGGGTACAGTTCTGAGGGTGAGAGCTCAATGGGATACAGTTCTGTGGGTGAGAGCTCACTGGGGTACAGTTCTGTGGGTGGGAGATCACTGGGATACAGT
The DNA here is from genome assembly GCF_964194155.1 of Cetorhinus maximus. Classification (NCBI taxonomy): domain Eukaryota; kingdom Metazoa; phylum Chordata; class Chondrichthyes; order Lamniformes; family Cetorhinidae; genus Cetorhinus; species Cetorhinus maximus. The sequence continues at coordinate 15,456,310 of NC_135917.1, read as the reverse complement.
TCTGTGGGTGAGAGCTCACTGGGATACAGTTCTGTGGGTGAGAGCACACTGGGATACAGTTCTGTGGGTGGGAGCTCACTGGGATACAGTTCAGTGGGTGAGAGCTAACTGGCATACAGTTCTGTGGGTGTGGTCACTGGGATACAGTTCTGTGGATGAGAGCTCACTGGGATACAGTTCTGTGGGTGAGAGCTCACTGGGATACAGTTCTGTGGGTGGTAGCTCACTGGGATACAGTTCTGTGGGTGAGAGCTCACTGGGACACAGTTCAGTGGGAGTGGTCACTGGGATACAGTTCTGTGGGTGAGAGCTCACTGGGATACAGTTGTGTGGGTGTGGCAACTAGGATTAAGTTCTGTCGGTGTGAGCTCACTGGGATACAGTTCTGTGGGTGAGGGCTCACTGTGATACAGTTCTTTGGGTGAGAGCTCACTGGGGTACAGTTCTGTGGGTGAGGCCTCACTGGGGTACAGTTCTGTGGTTGTGAGCTCACTGGGATACAATTCTGTGGGTGGTAGCTCACTGGGATACAGTTCTGCAGGTGAGAGCTCATTGGGAAACAGTTCTGTGGGTGGTAGCTCACTGGGATACAGTTCTATGGGTGAGAGCTCACTGGGATACAGTTCTGTGAGTGAGAGCAGAGTGGGGTACAGTTCTGTGGGTGAGAGCTCACTGGGATAAAGTCCTGTGGGTGAGAGCACACTGGGGTACAGTTCTGTGGGTGGTAGCTCACTGGGATACAGTTCTGTGGCTGTGAGCCCACTGGGGTACAGTTCTGTGGGTTTGAACTCACTGGGATACAGTTCTCTGTGTGGTAGCTCACTGGGATACAGTTCTGTGGGTGAGAACTCACTGGGATACAGTTCTGTGGGTGTGAGCTCACTGGGATACAGTTCTGTGGGTGAGGGCTCACTGGGATACAGTTCTGTGGGTGTGAGCTCACTGGGATACAGTTCTGTGGGTGGTAGCTCACTGGGATACAGTTCTGTGGATGAGAACTCACTGGTGTACAGTTCTGTGGGTGTGAGCTCACTGGGATACAGTTCCCTGGGTGGTAGCTCACTGGGATACAGTTCTGTGGGTGTGAGCTCACTGGGATACAGTTCTGTGAGTGAGAGCTCACTTGGATACAGTTCTGTGGTTGAGAGCTTCATGGGATACAATTCTGTGGGTGGTAGCTCACTGGGATACAATTCTATGGGTGAGACCTCACTGGGATACACTTCTGTGGGTGTGGTCACTGGGGCACAGTTCTGTGGGTGGTAGCTCACTGGAATACAGTTCTGTGGGTGGTAGCTCACTGGGATACAGTTCTGTGGGTGTGAGCTCACTGGGATACAGTTCTGTGGGTCAGGGCTCACTGGGGTACAGTTCTGTGGGTGAGAGCTCACTGGGATACAGTTCTGTGGGTGAGAGCTCACTGGGATACAGTTCTGTGGTGGTCAGCTCACTGGGGTACAGTTCTGTGGGTGAGTGCTCACTGGGATACAGTTCTGTGGGTGAGAGCTCACTGGGGTACAGTTCTGTGGGTGAGAGCTCACTGGGATACAGTTCTGTGGGTGAGAGCTCACTGGGATACAGTTCTGTGGGAGCGGTAACTGGGATACAGTTCTATGGGTGAGAGCTCACAAGGATACAGTTCTGTGGTAGTGGTAACTAGGATTAATTTCTCTGGGTGTGAGCTCACTGGGATACAGTTCTGTGGGTAGTAGCTCAATGGGTTACAGGTCTGTGATATAGAGCTAACTGGGATACAGTTCTGTGGGTGATTCCTCACTGGGGTACAGTTCTGTGGGTGTGAGCTCACTGGGATACAGTTCTGTGGGTGGTAGCTGACTGGGATACAGTTCTGTGGGTGAGAGCTCATTGGGATACAGTTCTGTGGGTGGTAGCTCACTGGGATACAGTTCTGTGAGTGAGAGCTCACTGGGATACAGTTCTATGAGGGAGAGCTCACTGGGATACAGTTCTGTGAGTGAGAGCAGACTGGGGTACAGCTCTGAGGGTGAGAGCTCACTGGAATACAGGCGTGTGGGTGAGAGCACACTGGGTTACAGTTCTGTGGGTGGTAGCTCACTGGGATACAGTTCTGTGGGTGAGAGCTCACTGGGATACAGTTCTGTGGCTGTGAGCTCACTGGGATACAGTTCTGTGGGTGAGGGCTCACTGGGATACAGTTCTGTGGGTGTGAGCTCACTGGGATACAGTTCTGTGGGTGAGAGCTCACTGGGATACAGTTCTGTGGGTGAGAGCTCATTGGGATACAGTTCTGTCAGTGTGGTAACTAGGATTAAGTTCTGTGGGTGTGAGCTCACTGCGATACATTTCTGTGGGTGAGGGCTCACTGTGATACAGTTCTGTGGGTGAGAGCTCACTAGGGTACAGTTCTGTGGGTGAGGCCTCACTGGGGTACAGTTCTGTGGTTGTGAGCACACTGGGATACAGTTCTGTGGGTGGTAGCTCACTGGGATACAGTTTTGCGGGTGAGAGCTCATTGGGATACAGTTGTGTGGGTGGTAGCTCACTGGGATACAGTTCTGTGAGTGAGAGCTCACTGGGATACAGTTCAATGGGTGAGAGCTCACTGGGATACAGTTCTGTAAGTGAGAGCAGAGTGGAGTACAGTTCAGTGGGTGAGAGCTCACTGGGATACAGTCCTGTGGGTGAGAGAAAACTGGGGTACATTTCTGTGGGTGGTAGCTCACTGGGATACAGTTCTGTGGTTGAGAGCTCACTGGGGTACAGTTCTGTGGGTTTGAGCTCACAGGGATACAGTTCTCTGGGTGGTAGCTCACTGGGATTCAGTTCTGTGGGTGAGAGCTCACTGGGATACAGTTCTGTGGGTGAGAGCTCACTGGGGTACAGTTCTGTGGGTGAGAGCTCAGTGGGGTAAAGTTCTGTGAGTGAGAGCTCACTGGGATAGAGTTCTGTGGGTGAGAGCTCACTGGGCTACAGTTCTGCGGGTGAGAGCTCACTGGTGTACAGTTCTCTGGGTGAGAGCTCACTGGGATACAGTTCTGTGGGTGTGAGCTCACTGGGATACAGTTCTGTGGGTGGTTGCTCCCTGGGACACAGTTCTGTGTTGAGAGCTCACTGGGATACCGTTCTGTGGGTGGTAGCTCACTGGGATACAGTTCTGTTGGTGAGAGCTCACTGGGATACAGTTCTGTGGGTGAGAGCTCACTGGGATACAGTTCTGTGAATGAGTGATCACTGGGATACAGTTCTCTGGGTGAGAGCTCACTGGGGCACAGTTCTGTGGGTGAGGGTTCACTGGGATACAGTTCTATGGGTGTGAGCTCACTGGGGTACAGTTCTGTGGGTGAGAGCTCACTGGGATACAGTTCTGTGGGTGAGAGCACACTGGAATACAGTTCAGTGAGTGAGACCTCACTGGGATACAGTTCTGAGGGTGAGGGCTCACTGCGATACAGTTCTGTGAGTGAGTGCTCACTGGGATACAGTTCTGTGGGTGTGGTCACTGGGATACAGTTCTGTGGGTGTGAGCTCACTGGGTTACAGTTCTGTGGGTGGTAGCTCACTGGGATACAGTTCTGTGGGTGAGAGCTCACTGGGATACAGTTCTGTGGGTGAGAGATCACTGGGATACAGTTCTGTGGGTGAGAGCTCACTGGGATACAGTTCTGTGGGTGAGAGCTTACTGGGATACAGTTCTGTGGGTGAGAGCTCACTGGGATACAGTTCTGTGGATGAGAGGTCACTGGGACACAGTTCTGTGAGTGAGACCTCACTGGGGTACAGTTCTGTGAGTGAGAGCTCACTGGGATACAGTTCTGTGGGTGAGAGGTCACTGGGATACAGTTCTATGGGTGAGAGCTCACTGGGATGCAGTTCTCTGGGTGGTAGCTAACTGGGATACAGTTCTGTGGGTGAGAGCTCAATGGGTTACAGTTCTGTCGGTGAGAGCTCACTGGGATACATTTCTGGGGGTGGTAGCTCACTGGGGTACAGTTCTGTGGGTGAGAGCTCACTGGGGTACAGTTCTGTGGGTGAGAGCTCACTGGGATACAGTTCTGTGGGTGAGAGCTCACTGCGATACAGTTCTGTGAGTAGGAGCTCACTGGGATACAGTTCTGTGGGTGGTAGCTCACTGGAATACAGTTCTGTGGATGAGAGCTCACTGGGGTACAGTTCTGTGGCTGGTAGCTCTCTGGGGTACAGTAATGTGAGTGAGAGCTCACTGGGATACAGTCCTTTGGGTGAGGTATCGCTGGGATACAGTCTTGTGGGTTTGAGCTCACTGGGATCCAGTTCTGTGGGTGAGTCCTCACAGGGATACAGTTCTGTGGGTAAGAGCTCACTGGGATACACTTCTGTGGGTGAAAGCTCACTGGGATACAGTTCTGTGGGTGTGAGCTCACTGGGATACAGTTCTGTGGGTGGGAGCTCACTGGGATACAGTTCTGTGGGTGAGTGCTCACTGGGATACAGTTCTGTGGGTGTGGTCACTGGAATACAGTTCTGTGGGTGTGAGCTCACTGGGTTACAGTTCTGTGGGTGGTAGCTCACTGGGATACAGTTCTGTGGGTGAGAGCTCACTGGGATACAGTTCTGTGGGTGAGAGCTCACTGGGATACAGTTCTGTGGGTGAGAGCTCACTGGGATACAGTTCTGTGGGTGAGAGCTTACTGGGATACAGTTCTGTGGGTGAGAGCTCACTGGGATACAGTTCTGTGGATGAGAGGTCACTGGGACACAGTTCTGTGAGTGAGACCTCACTGGGGTACAGTTCTGTGAGTGAGAGCTCACTGGGATACAGTTCTGTGGGTGAGAGGTCACTGGGATACAGTTCTATGGGTGAGAGCTGACAGGGATGCAGTTCTCTGGGTGGTAGCTCACTGGGATACAGTTCTGTGGGTGAGAGCTCAATGGGTTACAGTTCTGTGGGTGAGAGCTCACTGGGATACATTTCTGGGGGTGGTAGCTCACTGGGGTACAGTTCTGTGGTTGAGAGCTCACTGGTGTACAGTTCTGTGGGTGAGAGCTCACTGGGATACAGTTCTGTGGGTGAGAGCTCACTGCGATACAGTTCTGTGAGTAGGAGCTCACTGGGATACAGTTCTGTGGGTGGTAGCTCACTGGAATACAGTTCTGTGGATGAGAGCTCACTGGGGTACAGTTCTGTGGCTGGTAGCTCTCTGGGGTACAGTAATGTGAGTGACAGCTCACTGGGATACAGTTCTTTGGGTGAGGTATCACTGGGATACAGTTCTGTGGGTTTGAGCTCACTGGGATCCAGTTCTGTGGGTGAGAGCTCACAGGGATACAGTTCTGTGGGTAAGAGCTCACTGGGATACACTTCTGTGGGTGAAAGCTCACTGGGATACAGTTCTGTGGGTGTGCGCTGACTGGGATACAGTTCTGTGATATAGAGCTAACTGGGATACAGTTCTGTGGGTGTGGTCACTGGGGTACAGTTCCGTGGATGGTAGCTCACTGGGATACAGTTCTGTGGGTGAGAGCTCACTGGGATACAGTTCTGTGGGTGAGAGCTTACTGGGATACAGTTCTGTGGGTGAGAGCTCACTGGGATACAGTTCTGTGGATGAGAGGTCACTGGGACACAGTTCTGTGAGTGAGACCTCACTGGGGTACAGTTCTGTGAGTGAGAGCTCACTGGGATACAGTTCTGTGGGTGAGAGGTCACTGGGATACAGTTCTATGGGTGAGAGCTGACAGGGATGCAGTTCTCTGGGTGGTAGCTCACTGGGATACAGTTCTGTGGGTGAGAGCTCAATGGGTTACAGTTCTGTGGGTGAGAGCTCACTGGGATACATTTCTGGGGGTGGTAGCTCACTGGGGTACAGTTCTGTGGTTGAGAGCTCACTGGTGTACAGTTCTGTGGGTGAGAGCTCACTGGGATACAGTTCTGTGGGTGAGAGCTCACTGCGATACAGTTCTGTGAGTAGGAGCTCACTGGGATACAGTTCTGTGGGTGGTAGCTCACTGGAATACAGTTCTGTGGATGAGAGCTCACTGGGGTACAGTTCTGTGGCTGGTAGCTCTCTGGGGTACAGTAATGTGAGTGACAGCTCACTGGGATACAGTTCTTTGGGTGAGGTATCACTGGGATACAGTTCTGTGGGTTTGAGCTCACTGGGATCCAGTTCTGTGGGTGAGAGCTCACAGGGATACAGTTCTGTGGGTAAGAGCTCACTGGGATACACTTCTGTGGGTGAAAGCTCACTGGGATACAGTTCTGTGGGTGTGCGCTGACTGGGATACAGTTCTGTGATATAGAGCTAACTGGGATACAGTTCTGTGGGTGTGGTCACTGGGGTACAGTTCCGTGGATGGTAGCTCACTGGGATACAGATCTGTGGGTGAGAGCTCACTGGGATACAGTTCCGTGGATGGTAGCTCACTGGGGTACAGTTCTGTGGGTGTGAGCTCACTGGGATACAGTTCTGTGGGTGGTTGCTCACTGGGATACAGTTCTGTGGGTGAGAGCTCACTGGGATACAGTTCTGTGGTGAGAGCACACTGGGATACAGTTCTGTGGGTTAGAGCTCACTGGGATACAGTTCTGTGGGAGAGAGCTCACTGGGATACAGTTCTGTGGGTGAGAGCTCACTGGGATACTGTTCTGTGGGAGTGGTCACTGGGATACAGTTCTGTGGATGAGAGATCACTGGGATACAGTTCTGTGGGTGTGGTAACTAGGATTAAGTTCTGTGGGTGTGAGCTCACTGGGATACATTTCTGTGGGTGAGGGCTCACTGTGATACAGTTCTGTGGGTGAGAGCTCACTGGGGAACAGTTCTGTGGGTGAGGCCTCACTGGGGTACAGTTCTGTGGTTGTGAGCACGCTGGGATTCAGTTCTGTGGGTGGTAGCTCACTGGGATACAGTTCTGCGGGTGAGAGCTCATTGGGATACAGTTCTGTGGGTGGTAGCTCACTGGGATACAGTTCTGAGAGTGAGAGCTCACTGGGATACAGTTCAATGGGTGAGAGCTCACTGGGATACAGTTCTGTAAGTGAGAGCAGAGTGGGGTACAGTTCAGTGGGTGAGAGCTCACTGGGATACAGTCCTGTGGGTGAGAGCAAACTGGGGTACATTTCTGTGGGTGGAAGCTCACTGGGATACTGTTCAGTGGTTGAGAGCACACTGGGGTACAGTTCTGTGGGTTTGAGCTCACAGGGATACAGTTCTCTGGGTGGTAGCTCACTGGGATACAGTTCTGTGGGTGAGAGCTCACTGGGATACAGTTCTGTGGGTGAGAGCTCACTGGGATACCGTTCTGTGAGAGAGAGCTCACTGGGATACAGTTCTGTGGGTGAGAGCTCACTGGGATACAGTTCTGTGGGTAAGAGCTCACTGGGATACAGTTCTGTGGGTCAGGCCTCACTGGGGTACAGTTCTGTGGTTGTGAGCTCACTGGGATACAGTTCTGTGGGTGGTAGCTCACTGGAATACAGTTCTGCAGGTGAGAGCTCATTGGGATACAGTTCAGTGGGTGGTAGCTCACTGGGATACAGTTCTGTAAGTGAGAGATCACTGGGATACAGTTCTATGGGTGAGAGCTCACTGGGATACAGTTCTGTGAGTGAGAGCAGAGTGGGGTACAGTTCTGTGGGTGAGAGCTCACTGGGATAAAGTCCTGTGGGTGAGAGCACACTGGGGTACAGTTCTGTGGGTGAGAAATCACTGGGATACAGTTCTGGGGGTGTGAGCGCACTGGGATGCAGTTCTGTGGTTGAGGGCTCAATGGGATACAGTTCTTTGGGTGTCAGCTCACTGGGATACAGTTCTGTGGGTGGTAGCTCACTGGGATACAGTTCTGTGGTTGAGAGCTCACTGGTGTACAGTTCTGTGGTTGTGAGCTCACTGGGATACAGTTCCCTGGGTGGTAGCTCACTGGGATACAGTTCTGTGGGTGAAAGCTCACTGGGATACAGTTCTGTGGGTGGTAGCTCACTGGGATACAGTTCTGTGAGTGAGAGCTCACTGGGACACAGTTCTGTGGGAGTGGTCACTGGGATACAGTTCTGCGGGTGAGAGCTCATTGGGATACAGTTCTGTGGGTGGTAGCTCACTGGGATACAGATCTGAGAGTGAGAGCTCACTGGGATACAGTTCAATGGGTGAGAGCTCACTGGGATACAGTTCTGTAAGTGAGAGCAGAGTGGGGTACAGTTCAGTGGGTGAGAGCTCTCTGGGATACAGTCCTGTGGGTGAGAGCAAACTGGGGTACATTTCTGTGGGTGGTAGCTCACTGGGATACAGTTCAGTGGGTAAGAGCTCACTGGGATACAGTTCTGTGGGTGAAAGCTCACTGGGATACAGTTCTGTGGGTGGTAGCTCACTGGGATACAGTTCTGTGGGTGAGAGCTCACTGGGACACAGTTCTGTGGGAGTGTTCACTGGGATACAGTTCTGCGGGTGAGAGCTCACTGGGATACAGTTTTCTGGGTGTGGCAACTAGGATAAGTTCTGTGGGTGTGAGCTCACTGGGATACAGTTCTGTGGGTGAGGGCTCACTGTGATACAGTTCTGTGGGTGAGAGCTCACTGGGGTACAGTTCTGTGGGTCAGGCCTCACTGGGGTACAGTTCTGTGGTTGTGAGCTCACTGGGATACAGTTCTGTGGGTGGTAGCTCACTGGAATACAGTTCTGCAGGTGAGAGCTCATTGGGATACAGTTCAGTGGGTGGTAGCTCACTGGGATACAGTTCTGTAAGTGAGAGATCACTGGGATACAGTTCTATGGGTGAGAGCTCACTGGGATACAGTTCTGTGAGTGAGAGCAGAGTGGGGTACAGTTCTGTGGGTGAGAGCTCACTGGGATAAAGTCCTGTGGGTGAGAGCACACTGGGGTACAGTTCTGTGGGTGAGAAATCACTGGGATACAGTTCTGGGGGTGTGAGCGCACTGGGATGCAGTTCTGTGGTTGAGGGCTCAATGGGATACAGTTCTTTGGGTGTCAGCTCACTGGGATACAGTTCTGTGGGTGGTAGCTCACTGGGATACAGTTCTGTGGTTGAGAGCTCACTGGTGTACAGTTCTGTGGTTGTGAGCTCACTGGGATACAGTTCCCTGGGTGGTAGCTCACTGGGATACAGTTCTGTGGGTGTGAGCTCACTGGGATACCGTTCTGTGAGTGAGAGCTCACTTGGATACAGTTCAGTGGTTGAGAGCTTCATGGGATACAATTCTGTGGGTGGTAGCTCACTGGGATACAATTCTATGGGTGAGAGCTCACTGGGATACACTTCTGTGGGTGTGGTCACTGGGGTACAGTTCTGTGGGTGGTAGCTCACTGGGATACAGTTCCATGGGTGGTAGCTCACTGGGATACAGTTCTGTGGGTGAGAGCTCACTGGGATACAGCTCTGTGGGTGAGGGCTCACTGGGGTACAGTTCTGTGGGTGAGAGCTCACTGGGATACAGTTCTGTGGTTGAGAGCTCACTGGGATACAGTTCTGTTGGTGTCAGCTCACTGGGATACAGTTCTGTGGGTGAGAGCTCACTGGCGTACAGTTCTGTGGGTGAGAGCTCACTGGGATACAGTTCTGAGGGTGTAAGCTCACTGGGATACAGTTCTGTGGGTGGTAGCTGACTGGGATACAGTTCTGCGGGTGAGAGCTCATTGGGATACAGTTCTGTGGGTGGTAGCTCACTGGGATACAGTTCTGTGTGTGAGACCTCACTGGGATACAGTTCTATGAGTGAGAGATCACTGGGATACAGTTCTGTGAGTCAGAGCAGACTGGGGTACAGCTCTGAGGGTGAGAGCTCACTGGAATACAGGCGTGTGGGTGAGAGCACACTGGGGTACAGTTCTGTGGGTGGTAGCTCAATGGGATACAGTTCTGTGGGTGAGAGCTCACTGAGATACAGTTCTGTGGGTGTGAGCTCATTGGGATACAGTTCTGTGGGTGAGGGCTCACTGGGATACAGTTCTGTGGGTGTGAACTCACTGGGATACAGTTCTGTGAGTGAGAGCTCACTGGGATAAAGTTCTGTGGGTGAGGGCTCACTGGGATACAGTTCTGTGGGTGAGAGCTGACTGGGATAAAGTTCTGTGGGTGAGAGCACACTGGGATACAGTTCTGTGGGTGAGAGCTCACTGGGATACAGTTCTGTGGGTGTGAGCTCACTGGGATACAGTTCTGTGGGTGAGAGCTCACTGGGATACAGTTCTGTGGTTGAGAGCTAACTGGCATACAGTTCTGTGGGTGTGGTCACTGGGATACAGTTCTGTGGGTGAGAGCTCACTGGGATACAGATCTGTGGGTGAGAGCTCACTGGGATACAGTTCTGTGGGAGTGTTCACTGGGATACAGTTCTGTGGATTAGAGCTCACTGGGATACAGTTCTGTGGGTGTGGTAACTAGGCTTAAGTTCTGTGAGTGAGAGCTTACCGTGATAAAGTTCTGTGGGTGAGAGCTCAATGGGGTACAGTTCTGTGGGTGAGGCCTCACTGGGGTACAGTTCTGTGGTTGTGAGCACACTGGGATACAGTTCTGTGGGTGGTAGCTCACTGGGATACAGTTCTGCGGGTGAGAGCTCATTGGGATACAGTTCTGTGGGTGGTACCTCACTGGGATACAGTTCTGTGAGTGAGAGCTCACTGGGATACAGTTCAATGGGTGAGAGCTCACTGGGATACAGTTCTGTAAGTGAGAGCAGACTGGGGTACATTTCTGTGGGTGGTAGCTCACTGGGATACAGTTCTGTGGTTGAGAGCTCACTGGTGTACAGTTCTGTGGGTGAGAGCTCACTGGGATACAGTTCTGTGGGTGAGAGCTCACTGCGATACAGTTCTGTGAGTAGGAGCTCACTGGGATACAGTTCTGTGGGTGGTAGCTCACTGGAATACAGTTCTGTGGATGAGAGCTCACTGGGGTACAGTTCTGTGGCTGGTAGCTCTCTGGGGTACAGTAATGTGAGTGAGAGCTCACTGGGATACAGTTCTTTGGGTGAGGTATCACTGGGATACAGTTCTGTGGGTTTGAGCTCACTGGGATCCAGTTCTGTGGGTGAGAGCTCACAGGGATACAGTTCTGTGGGTAAGAGCTCACTGGGATACACTTCTGTGGGTGAAAGCTCACTGGGATACAGTTCTGTGGGTGTGCGCTGACTGGGATACAGTTCTGTGATATAGAGCTAACTGGGATACAGTTCTGTGGGTGTGGTCACTGGGGTACAGTTCCGTGGATGGTAGCTCACTGGGATACAGATCTGTGGGTGACAGCTCATTGGGATACAGTTCCGTGGATGGTAGCTCACTGGGGTACAGTTCTGTGGGTGTGAGCTCACTGGGATACAGTTCTGTGGGTGGTTGCTCACTGGGATACAGTTCTGTGGGTGAGAGCTCACTGGGATACAGTTCTGTGGTGAGAGCACACTGGGATACAGTTCTGTGGGTTAGAGCTCACTGGGATACAGTTCTGTGGGAGAGAGCTCACTGGGATACAGTTCTGTGGGTGAGAGCTAACTGGGATACAGTTCTGTGGGAGTGGTCACTGGGATACAGTTCTGTGGATGAGAGATCACTGGGATACAGTTCTGTGGGTGTGGTAACTAGGATTAAGTTCTGTGGGTGTGAGCTCACTGGGATACATTTCTGTGGGTGAGGGCTCACTGTGATACAGTTCTGTGGGTGAGAGCTCACTGGGGAACAGTTCTGTGGGTGAGGCCTCACTGGGGTACAGTTCTGTGGTTGTGAGCACGCTGGGATTCAGTTCTGTGGGTGGTAGCTCACTGGGATACAGTTCTGCGGGTGAGAGCTCATTGGGATACAGTTCTGTGGGTGGTAGCTCACTGGGATACAGTTCTGAGAGTGAGAGCTCACTGGGATACAGTTCAATGGGTGAGAGCTCACTGGGATACAGTTCTGTAAGTGAGAGCAGAGTGGGGTACAGTTCAGTGGGTGAGAGCTCACTGGGATACAGTCCTGTGGGTGAGAGCAAACTGGGGTACATTTCTGTGGGTGGAAGCTCACTGGGATACTGTTCAGTGGTTGAGAGCACACTGGGGTACAGTTCTGTGGGTTTGAGCTCACAGGGATACAGTTCTCTGGGTGGTAGCTCACTGGGATACAGTTCTGTGGGTGAGAGCTCACTGGGATACAGTTCTGTGGGTGAGAGCTCACTGGGATACCGTTCTGTGAGAGAGAGCTCACTGGGATACAGTTCTGTGGGTGAGAGCTCACTGGGATACAGTTCTGTGGGTAAGAGCTCACTGGGATACAGTTCTGTGGGTCAGGCCTCACTGGGGTACAGTTCTGTGGTTGTGAGCTCACTGGGATACAGTTCTGTGGGTGGTAGCTCACTGGAATACAGTTCTGCAGGTGAGAGCTCATTGGGATACAGTTCAGTGGGTGGTAGCTCACTGGGATACAGTTCTGTAAGTGAGAGATCACTGGGATACAGTTCTATGGGTGAGAGCTCACTGGGATACAGTTCTGTGAGTGAGAGCAGAGTGGGGTACAGTTCTGTGGGTGAGAGCTCACTGGGATAAAGTCCTGTGGGTGAGAGCACACTGGGGTACAGTTCTGTGGGTGAGAAATCACTGGGATACAGTTCTGGGGGTGTGAGCGCACTGGGATGCAGTTCTGTGGTTGAGGGCTCAATGGGATACAGTTCTTTGGGTGTCAGCTCACTGGGATACAGTTCTGTGGGTGGTAGCTCACTGGGATACAGTTCTGTGGTTGAGAGCTCACTGGTGTACAGTTCTGTGGTTGTGAGCTCACTGGGATACAGTTCCCTGGGTGGTAGCTCACTGGGATACAGTTCTGTGGGTGAAACCTCACTGGGATACAGTTCTGTGGGTGGTAGCTCACTGGGATACAGTTCTGTGAGTGAGAGCTCACTGGGACACAGTTCTGTGGGAGTGGTCACTGGGATACAGTTCTGCGGGTGAGAGCTCATTGGGATACAGTTCTGTGGGTGGTAGCTCACTGGGATACAGATCTGAGAGTGAGAGCTCACTGGGATACAGTTCAATGGGTGAGAGCTCACTGGGATACAGTTCTGTAAGTGAGAGCAGAGTGGGGTACAGTTCAGTGGGTGAGAGCTCTCTGGGATACAGTCCTGTGGGTGAGAGCAAACTGGGGTACATTTCTGTGGGTGGTAGCTCACTGGGATACAGTTCAGTGGGTAAGAGCTCACTGGGATACAGTTCTGTGGGTGAAAGCTCACTGGGATACAGTTCTGTGGGTGGTAGCTCACTGGGATACAGTTCTGTGGGTGAGAGCTCACTGGGACACAGTTCTGTGGGAGTGTTCACTGGGATACAGTACTGCGGGTGAGAGCTCACTGGGATACAGTTTTCTGGGTGTGGCAACTAGGATAAGTTCTGTGGGTGAGGGCTCACTGTGATACAGTTCTGTGGGTGAGAGCTCACTGGGGTACAGTTCTGTGGGTCAGGCCTCACTGGGGTACAGTTCTGTGGTTGTGAGCTCACTGGGATACAGTTCTGTGGGTGGTAGCTCACTGGAATACAGTTCTGCAGGTGAGAGCTCATTGGGATACAGTTCAGTGGGTGGTAGCTCACTGGGATACAGTTCTGTAAGTGAGAGATCACTGGGATACAGTTCTATGGGTGAGAGCTCACTGGGATACAGTTCTGTGAGTGAGAGCAGAGTGGGGTACAGTTCTGTGGGTGAGAGCTCACTGGGATAAAGTCCTGTGGGTGAGAGCACACTGGGGTACAGTTCTGTGGGTGAGAAATCACTGGGATACAGTTCTGGGGGTGTGAGCGCACTGGGATGCAGTTCTGTGGTTGAGGGCTCAATGGGATACAGTTCTTTGGGTGTCAGCTCACTGGGATACAGTTCTGTGGGTGGTAGCTCACTGGGATACAGTTCTGTGGTTGAGAGCTCACTGGTGTACAGTTCTGTGGTTGTGAGCTCACTGGGATACAGTTCCCTGGGTGGTAGCTCACTGGGATACAGTTCTGTGGGTGTGAGCTCACTGGGATACCGTTCTGTGAGTGAGAGCTCACTTGGATACAGTTCAGTGGTTGAGAGCTTCATGGGATACAATTCTGTGGGTGGTAGCTCACTGGGATACAATTCTATGGGTGAGAGCTCACTGGGATACACTTCTGTGGGTGTGGTCACTGGGGTACAGTTCTGTGGGTGGTAGCTCACTGGGATACAGTTCCGTGGGTGGTAGCTCACTGGGATACAGTTCTGTGGGTGAGAGCTCACTGGGATACAGCTCTGTGGGTGAGGGCTCACTGGGGTACAGTTCTGTGGGTGAGAGCTCACTGGGATACAGTTCTGTGGTTGAGAGCTCACTGGGATACAGTTCTGTTGGTGTCAGCTCACTGGGATACAGTTCTGTGGGTGAGAGCTCACTGGCGTACAGTTCTGTGGGTGAGAGCTCACTGGGATACAGTTCTGAGGGTGTAAGCTCACTGGGATACAGTTCTGTGGGTGGTAGCTGACTGGGATACAGTTCTGCGGGTGAGAGCTCATTGGGATACAGTTCTGTGGGTGGTAGCTCACTGGGATACAGTTCTGTGTGTGAGACCTCACTGGGATACAGTTCTATGAGTGAGAGATCACTGGGATACAGTTCTGTGAGTCAGAGCAGACTGGGGTACAGCTCTGAGGGTGAGAGCTCACTGGAATACAGGCGTGTGGGTGAGAGCACACTGGGGTACAGTTCTGTGGGTGGTAGCTCAATGGGATACAGTTCTGTGGGTGAGAGCTCACTGAGATACAGTTCTGTGGGTGTGAGCTCATTGGGATACAGTTCTGTGGGTGAGGGCTCACTGGGATACAGTTCTGTGGGTGTGAACTCACTGGGATACAGTTCTGTGAGTGAGAGCTCACTGGGATAAAGTTCTGTGGGTGAGGGCTCACTGGGATACAGTTCTGTGGGTGAGAGCTGACTGGGATAAAGTTCTGTGGGTGAGAGCACACTGGGATACAGTTCTGTGGGTGAGAGCTCACTGGGATACAGTTCTGTGGGTGTGAGCTCACTGGGATACAGTTCTGTGGGTGAGAGCTCACTGGGATACAGTTCTGTGGTTGAGAGCTAACTGGCATACAGTTCTGTGGGTGTGGTCACTGGGATACAGTTCTGTGGGTGAGAGCTCACTGGGATACAGATCTGTGGGTGAGAGCTCACTGGGATACAGTTCTGTGGGAGTGTTCACTGGGATACAGTTCTGTGGATTAGAGCTCACTGGGATACAGTTCTGTGGGTGTGGTAACTAGGCTTAAGTTCTGTGAGTGAGAGCTTACCGTGATAAAGTTCTGTGGGTGAGAGCTCAATGGGGTACAGTTCTGTGGGTGAGGCCTCACTGGGGTACAGTTCTGTGGTTGTGAGCACACTGGGATACAGTTCTGTGGGTGGTAGCTCACTGGGATACAGTTCTGCGGGTGAGAGCTCATTGGGATACAGTTCTGTGGGTGGTACCTCACTGGGATACAGTTCTGTGAGTGAGAGCTCACTGGGATACAGTTCAATGGGTGAGAGCTCACTGGGATACAGTTCTGTAAGTGAGAGCAGACTGGGGTACATTTCTGTGGGTGGTAGCTCACTGGGATACAGTTCTGTGGTTGAGAGCTCACTGGGGTACAATTCGTGGGTTTGAGCTCACTGGGATACAGTTCTCTGGGTGGTAGCTCACTGGGATACAGTTCTGTGGGTGAGAGCTCACTGGGATACACTTCTGTGGGTGTGGTCACTGGGATAAAGTTCTGTTAGTGAGAGCTCACTGGGATACAGTTCTGTGGGTGAGGGCTCATTGGGGTACAGTTCTGTGGGTGAGAGCTCACTGGGATACACTTCTGTGGGTGTGGTCACTGGGATAAAGTTCTGTTAGTGTGAGCTCACTGGGATACAGTTCTGTGGGTGACGGCTCACTGGGGTACAGTTCTGTGGGTGTCAGCTCACTGGGGTACAGTTCTGAGGGTGAGAGCTCACTGGGATACAGTTCTGTGGGTGAGAGCTCACTGGGATACAGTTCTGAGGGTGAGAGCTCACTGGGATACAGTTCTGTGGGTGAGAGCTCACTGGGATACAGTTCTGTGGGTGAGAGCTCACTGGGATACAGTTCTGTGGGTGGGAGCTCACTGGGATACAGTTCAGTGGGTGAGAGCTAACTGGCATACAGTTCTGTGGGTGTGGTCACTGGGATACAGTTCTGTGGGTGAGAGCTCACTGGGATACAGTTCTGTGGGTGAGAGCTCACTGGGATACAGTTCTGTGGGTGGTAGCTCACTGGGATACAGTTCTGTGGGTGAGAGCTCACTGGGACACAGTTCTGTGGGAGTGGTCACTGGGATACAGTTCTGTGGGTGAGAGCTCACTGGGATACAGTTGTGTGGGTGTGGCAACTAGGATTAAGTTCTGTGGGTGTGAGCTCACTGGGATACAGTTCTGTGGGTGAGGGCTCACTGTGATACAGTTCTGTGGGTGAGAGCTCACTGGGGTACAGTTCTGTGGGTGAGGCCTCACTGGGGCACAGTTCTGTGGTTGTGAGCTCACTGGGATACAATTCTGTGGGTGGTAGCTCACTGGGATACAGTTCTGCAGGTGAGAGCTCATTGGGATACAGTTCTGTGGGTGGTAGCTCACTGGGATACAGTTCTATGGGTGAGAGCTCACTGGGATACAGTTCTGTGAGTGAGAGCAGAGTGGGGTACAGTTCTGTGGGTGAGAGCTCACTGGGATAAAGTCCTGTGGGTGAGAGCACACTGGGGTACAGTTCTGTGGGTGGTAGCTCACTGGGATACAGTTCTGTGGCTGTGAGCCCACTGGGGACAGTTCTGTGGGTTTGAACTCACTGGTATACAGTTCTCTGGGTGGTAGCTCACTGGGATACAGTTCTGTGGGTGAGAACTCACTGGGATACAGTTCTGTGGGTGTGAGCTCACTGGGATACACTTCTGTGAGTGAGGGCTCACTGGGATACAGTTCTGTGGGTGTGAGCTCACTGGGATACAGTTCTGCGGGTGGTAGCTCACTGGGATACAGTTCTGTGGATGAGAGCTCACTGGTGTACAGTTCTGTGGGTGTGAGCTCACTGGGATACAGTTCCCTGGGTGGTAGCTCACTGGGATACAGTTCTGTGGGTGTGAGCTCACTGGGATACAGTTCTGTGAGTGAGAGCTCACTTGGATACAGTTCTGTGGTTGAGAGCTTCATGGGATACAATTCTGTGGGTGGTAGCTCACTGGGATACAATTCTATGGGTGAGACCTCACTGGGATACACTTCTGTGGGTGTGGTCACTGGGGTACAGTTCTGTGGGTGGTAGCTCACTGGGATACAGTTCTGTGGGTGGTAGCTCACTGGGATACAGTTCTGTGGGTGTGAGCTCACTGGGATACAGTTCTGTGGGTGAGGGCTCACTGGGGTACAGTTCTGTGGGTGAGAGCTCACTGGGATACAGTTCTGTGGGTGAGAGCTCACTGGGATACAGTTCAGGGGTGGTCAGCTCACTGGGGTACAGTTCTGTGGGTGAGTGCTCACTGGGATACAGTTCTGTGGGTGAGAGCTCACTGGGGTACAGTTCTGTGGGTGGGAGCTCACTGCGATACAGTTCTGTGGGAGAGAGCTCACTGGGATACAGTTCTGTGGGAGCGGTAACTGGGATACAGTTCTATGGGTGAGAGCTCACAAGGATACAGTTCTGTGGGTGTGGTAACTAGGATTAAGTTCTCTGGGTGTGAGCTCACTGGGATACAGTTCTGTGGGTAGTAGCTCAATGGGTTACAGTTCTGTGATATAGAGCTAACTGGGATACAGTTCTGTGGGTGAGTCCTCACTGGGGTACAGTTCTGTGGGTGTGAGCTCACTGGGATACAGTTCTGTGGGTGGTAGCTGACTGGGATACAGTTCTGTGGGTGAGAGCTCATTGGGATACAGTTCTGTGGGTGAGAGTTCACTGGGATACAGTTCTGTGAGTGAGAGCTCACTGGGATACAGTTCTATGAGGGAGAGCTCACTGGGATACAGTTCTGTGAGTGAGAGCAGACTGGGGTACAGCTCTGAGGGTGAGAGCTCACTGGAATACAGGCGTGTGGGTGAGAGCACACTGGGGTACAGTTCTGTGGGTAAGAGCTCACTGGGATACAGTTCTGTGGGTGAAAGCTCACTGGGATACAGTTCTGTGGGTGGTAGCTCACTGGGATACAGTTCTGTGGGTGAGAGCTCACTGGGACACAGTTCTGTGGGAGTGGTCACTGGGATACAGTTCTGCGGGTGAGAGCTCATTGGGATACAGTTCTGTGGGTGGTAGCTCACTGGGATACAGATCTGAGAGTGAGAGCTCACTGGGATACAGTTCAATGGGTGAGAGCTCACTGGGATACAGCTCTGTAAGTGAGAGCAGAGTGGGGTACAGTTCAGTGGGTGAGAGCTCTCTGGGATACAGTCCTGTGGGTGAGAGCAAACTGGGGTACATTTCTGTGGGTGGTAGCTCACTGGGATACAGTTCAGTGGGTAAGAGCTCACTGGGATACAGTTCTGTGGGTGAAAGCTCACTGGGATACAGTTCTGTGGGTGGTAGCTCACTGGGATACAGTTCTGTGGGTGAGAGCTCACTGGGACACAGTTCTGTGGGACTGTTCACTGGGATACAGTTCTGCGGGTGAGAGCTCACTGGGATACAGTTTTCTGGGTGTGGCAACTAGGATAAGTTCTGTGGGTGTGAGCTCACTGGGATACAGTTCTGTGGGTGAGGGCTCACTGTGATACAGTTCTGTGGGTGAGAGCTCACTGGGGTACAGTTCTGTGGGTCAGGCCTCACTGGGGTACAGTTCTGTGGTTGTGAGCTCACTGGGATACAGTTCTGTGGGTGGTAGCTCACTGGAATACAGTTCTGCAGGTGAGAGCTCATTGGGATACAGTTCAGTGGGTGGTAGCTCACTGGGATACAGTTCTGTAAGTGAGAGATCACTGGGATACAGTTCTATGGGTGAGAGCTCACTGGGATACAGTTCTGTGAGTGAGAGCAGAGTGGGGTACAGTTCTGTGGGTGAGAGCTCACTGGGATAAAGTCCTGTGGGTGAGAGCACACTGGGGTACAGTTCTGTGGGTGAGAAATCACTGGGATACAGTTCTGGGGGTGTGAGCGCACTGGGATGCAGTTCTGTGGTTGAGGGCTCAATGGGATACAGTTCTTTGGGTGTCAGCTCACTGGGATACAGTTCTGTGGGTGGTAGCTCACTGGGATACAGTTCTGTGGTTGAGAGCTCACTGGTGTACAGTTCTGTGGTTGTGAGCTCACTGGGATACAGTTCCCTGGGTGGTAGCTCACTGGGATACAGTTCTGTGGGTGTGAGCTCACTGGGATACCGTTCTGTGAGTGAGAGCTCACTTGGATACAGTTCAGTGGTTGAGAGCTTCATGGGATACAATTCTGTGGGTGGTAGCTCACTGGGATACAATTCTATGGGTGAGAGCTCACTGGGATACACTTCTGTGGGTGTGGTCACTGGGGTACAGTTCTGTGGGTGGTAGCTCACTGGGATACAGTTCCGTGGGTGGTAGCTCACTGGGATACAGTTCTGTGGGTGAGAGCTCACTGGGATACAGCTCTGTGGGTGAGGGCTCACTGGGGTACAGTTCTGTGGGTGAGAGCTCACTGGGATACAGTTCTGTGGTTGAGAGCTCACTGGGATACAGTTCTGTTGGTGTCAGCTCACTGGGATACAGTTCTGTGGGTGAGAGCTCACTGGCGTACAGTTCTGTGGGTGAGAGCTCACTGGGATACAGTTCTGAGGGTGTAAGCTCACTGGGATACAGTTCTGTGGGTGGTAGCTGACTGGGATACAGTTCTGCGGGTGAGAGCTCATTGGGATACAGTTCTGTGGGTGGTAGCTCACTGGGATACAGTTCTGTGTGTGAGACCTCACTGGGATACAGTTCTATGAGTGAGAGATCACTGGGATACAGTTCTGTGAGTCAGAGCAGACTGGGGTACAGCTCTGAGGGTGAGAGCTCACTGGAATACAGGCGTGTGGGTGAGAGCACACTGGGGTACAGTTCTGTGGGTGGTAGCTCAATGGGATACAGTTCTGTGGGTGAGAGCTCACTGAGATACAGTTCTGTGGGTGTGAGCTCATTGGGATACAGTTCTGTGGGTGAGGGCTCACTGGGATACAGTTCTGTGGGTGTGAACTCACTGGGATACAGTTCTGTGAGTGAGAGCTCACTGGGATAAAGTTCTGTGGGTGAGGGCTCACTGGGATACAGTTCTGTGGGTGAGAGCTGACTGGGATAAAGTTCTGTGGGTGAGAGCACACTGGGATACAGTTCTGTGGGTGAGAGCTCACTGGGATACAGTTCTGTGGGTGTGAGCTCACTGGGATACAGTTCTGTGGGTGAGAGCTCACTGGGATACAGTTCTGTGGTTGAGAGCTAACTGGCATACAGTTCTGTGGGTGTGGTCACTGGGATACAGTTCTGTGGGTGAGAGCTCACTGGGATACAGATCTGTGGGTGAGAGCTCACTGGGATACAGTTCTGTGGGAGTGTTCACTGGGATACAGTTCTGTGGATTAGAGCTCACTGGGATACAGTTCTGTGGGTGTGGTAACTAGGCTTAAGTTCTGTGAGTGAGAGCTTACCGTGATAAAGTTCTGTGGGTGAGAGCTCAATGGGGTACAGTTCTGTGGGTGAGGCCTCACTGGGGTACAGTTCTGTGGTTGTGAGCACACTGGGATACAGTTCAGTGGGTGGTAGCTCACTGGGATACAGTTCTGCGGGTGAGAGCTCATTGGGATACAGTTCTGTGGGTGGTACCTCACTGGGATACAGTTCTGTGAGTGAGAGCTCACTGGGATACAGTTCAATGGGTGAGAGCTCACTGGGATACAGTTCTGTAAGTGAGAGCAGACTGGGGTACATTTCTGTGGGTGGTAGCTCACTGGGATACAGTTCTGTGGTTGAGAGCTCACTGGGGTACAATTCGTGGGTTTGAGCTCACTGGGATACAGTTCTCTGGGTGGTAGCTCACTGGGATACAGTTCTGTGGGTGAGAGCTCACTGGGATACACTTCTGTGGGTGTGGTCACTGGGATAAAGTTCTGTTAGTGAGAGCTCACTGGGATACAGTTCTGTGGGTGAGGGCTCATTGGGGTACAGTTCTGTGGGTGAGAGCTCACTGGGATACACTTCTGTGGGTGTGGTCACTGGGATAAAGTTCTGTTAGTGTGAGCTCACTGGGATACAGTTCTGTGGATGAGAGCTCACTGGTGTACAGTTCTGTGGGTGTGAGCTCACTGGGATACAGTTCCCTGGGTGGTAGCTCACTGGGATACAGTTCTGTGGGTGTGAGCTCACTGGGATACAGTTCTGTGAGTGAGAGCTCACTTGGATACAGTTCTGTGGTTGAGAGCTTCATGGGATACAATTCTGTGGGTGGTAGCTCACTGGGATACAATTCTATGGGTGAGACCTCACTGGGATACACTTCTGTGGGTGTGGTCACTGGGGTACAGTTCTGTGGGTGGTAGCTCACTGGGATACAGTTCTGTGGGTGGTAGCTCACTGGGATACAGTTCTGTGGGTGTGAGCTCACTGGGATACAGTTCTGTGGGTGAGGGCTCACTGGGGTACAGTTCTGTGGGTGAGAGCTCACTGGGATACAGTTCTGTGGGTGAGAGCTCACTGGGATACAGTTCAGGGGTGGTCAGCTCACTGGGGTACAGTTCTGTGGGTGAGTGCTCACTGGGATACAGTTCTGTGGGTGAGAGCTCACTGGGGTACAGTTCTGTGGGTGGGAGCTCACTGCGATACAGTTCTGTGGGAGAGAGCTCACTGGGATACAGTTCTGTGGGAGCGGTAACTGGGATACAGTTCTATGGGTGAGAGCTCACAAGGATACAGTTCTGTGGGTGTGGTAACTAGGATTAAGTTCTCTGGGTGTGAGCTCACTGGGATACAGTTCTGTGGGTAGTAGCTCAATGGGTTACAGTTCTGTGATATAGAGCTAACTGGGATACAGTTCTGTGGGTGAGTCCTCACTGGGGTACAGTTCTGTGGGTGTGAGCTCACTGGGATACAGTTCTGTGGGTGGTAGCTGACTGGGATACAGTTCTGTGGGTGAGAGCTCATTGGGATACAGTTCTGTGGGTGAGAGTTCACTGGGATACAGTTCTGTGAGTGAGAGCTCACTGGGATACAGTTCTATGAGGGAGAGCTCACTGGGATACAGTTCTGTGAGTGAGAGCAGACTGGGGTACAGCTCTGAGGGTGAGAGCTCACTGGAATACAGGCGTGTGGGTGAGAGCACACTGGGGTACAGTTCTGTGGGTAAGAGCTCACTGGGATACAGTTCTGTGGGTGAAAGCTCACTGGGATACAGTTCTGTGGGTGGTAGCTCACTGGGATACAGTTCTGTGGGTGAGAGCTCACTGGGACACAGTTCTGTGGGAGTGGTCACTGGGATACAGTTCTGCGGGTGAGAGCTCATTGGGATACAGTTCTGTGGGTGGTAGCTCACTGGGATACAGATCTGAGAGTGAGAGCTCACTGGGATACAGTTCAATGGGTGAGAGCTCACTGGGATACAGCTCTGTAAGTGAGAGCAGAGTGGGGTACAGTTCAGTGGGTGAGAGCTCTCTGGGATACAGTCCTGTGGGTGAGAGCAAACTGGGGTACATTTCTGTGGGTGGTAGCTCACTGGGATACAGTTCAGTGGGTAAGAGCTCACTGGGATACAGTTCTGTGGGTGAAAGCTCACTGGGATACAGTTCTGTGGGTGGTAGCTCACTGGGATACAGTTCTGTGGGTGAGAGCTCACTGGGACACAGTTCTGTGGGACTGTTCACTGGGATACAGTTCTGCGGGTGAGAGCTCACTGGGATACAGTTTTCTGGGTGTGGCAACTAGGATAAGTTCTGTGGGTGTGAGCTCACTGGGATACAGTTCTGTGGGTGAGGGCTCACTGTGATACAGTTCTGTGGGTGAGAGCTCACTGGGGTACAGTTCTGTGGGTCAGGCCTCACTGGGGTACAGTTCTGTGGTTGTGAGCTCACTGGGATACAGTTCTGTGGGTGGTAGCTCACTGGAATACAGTTCTGCAGGTGAGAGCTCATTGGGATACAGTTCAGTGGGTGGTAGCTCACTGGGATACAGTTCTGTAAGTGAGAGATCACTGGGATACAGTTCTATGGGTGAGAGCTCACTGGGATACAGTTCTGTGAGTGAGAGCAGAGTGGGGTACAGTTCTGTGGGTGAGAGCTCACTGGGATAAAGTCCTGTGGGTGAGAGCACACTGGGGTACAGTTCTGTGGGTGAGAAATCACTGGGATACAGTTCTGGGGGTGTGAGCGCACTGGGATGCAGTTCTGTGGTTGAGGGCTCAATGGGATACAGTTCTTTGGGTGTCAGCTCACTGGGATACAGTTCTGTGGGTGGTAGCTCACTGGGATACAGTTCTGTGGTTGAGAGCTCACTGGTGTACAGTTCTGTGGTTGTGAGCTCACTGGGATACAGTTCCCTGGGTGGTAGCTCACTGGGATACAGTTCTGTGGGTGTGAGCTCACTGGGATACCGTTCTGTGAGTGAGAGCTCACTTGGATACAGTTCAGTGGTTGAGAGCTTCATGGGATACAATTCTGTGGGTGGTAGCTCACTGGGATACAATTCTATGGGTGAGAGCTCACTGGGATACACTTCTGTGGGTGTGGTCACTGGGGTACAGTTCTGTGGGTGGTAGCTCACTGGGATACAGTTCCGTGGGTGGTAGCTCACTGGGATACAGTTCTGTGGGTGAGAGCTCACTGGGATACAGCTCTGTGGGTGAGGGCTCACTGGGGTACAGTTCTGTGGGTGAGAGCTCACTGGGATACAGTTCTGTGGTTGAGAGCTCACTGGGATACAGTTCTGTTGGTGTCACCTCACTGGGATACAGTTCTGTGGGTGAGAGCTCACTGGCGTACAGTTCTGTGGGTGAGAGCTCACTGGGATACAGTTCTGAGGGTGTAAGCTCACTGGGATACAGTTCTGTGGGTGGTAGCTGACTGGGATACAGTTCTGCGGGTGAGAGCTCATTGGGATACAGTTCTGTGGGTGGTAGCTCACTGGGATACAGTTCTGTGTGTGAGACCTCACTGGGATACAGTTCTATGAGTGAGAGATCACTGGGATACAGTTCTGTGAGTCAGAGCAGACTGGGGTACAGCTCTGAGGGTGAGAGCTCACTGGAATACAGGCGTGTGGGTGAGAGCACACTGGGGTACAGTTCTGTGGGTGGTAGCTCAATGGGATACAGTTCTGTGGGTGAGAGCTCACTGAGATACAGTTCTGTGGGTGTGAGCTCATTGGGATACAGTTCTGTGGGTGAGGGCTCACTGGGATACAGTTCTGTGGGTGTGAACTCACTGGGATACAGTTCTGTGAGTGAGAGCTCACTGGGATAAAGTTCTGTGGGTGAGGGCTCACTGGGATACAGTTCTGTGGGTGAGAGCTGACTGGGATAAAGTTCTGTGGGTGAGAGCACACTGGGATACAGTTCTGTGGGTGAGAGCTCACTGGGATACAGTTCTGTGGGTGTGAGCTCACTGGGATACAGTTCTGTGGGTGAGAGCTCACTGGGATACAGTTCTGTGGTTGAGAGCTAACTGGCATACAGTTCTGTGGGTGTGGTCACTGGGATACAGTTCTGTGGGTGAGAGCTCACTGGGATACAGATCTGTGGGTGAGAGCTCACTGGGATACAGTTCTGTGGGAGTGTTCACTGGGATACAGTTCTGTGGATTAGAGCTCACTGGGATACAGTTCTGTGGGTGTGGTAACTAGGCTTAAGTTCTGTGAGTGAGAGCTTACCGTGATAAAGTTCTGTGGGTGAGAGCTCAATGGGGTACAGTTCTGTGGGTGAGGCCTCACTGGGGTACAGTTCTGTGGTTGTGAGCACACTGGGATACAGTTCAGTGGGTGGTAGCTCACTGGGATACAGTTCTGCGGGTGAGAGCTCATTGGGATACAGTTCTGTGGGTGGTACCTCACTGGGATACAGTTCTGTGAGTGAGAGCTCACTGGGATACAGTTCAATGGGTGAGAGCTCACTGGGATACAGTTCTGTAAGTGAGAGCAGACTGGGGTACATTTCTGTGGGTGGTAGCTCACTGGGATACAGTTCTGTGGTTGAGAGCTCACTGGGGTACAATTCGTGGGTTTGAGCTCACTGGGATACAGTTCTCTGGGTGGTAGCTCACTGGGATACAGTTCTGTGGGTGAGAGCTCACTGGGATACACTTCTGTGGGTGTGGTCACTGGGATAAAGTTCTGTTAGTGAGAGCTCACTGGGATACAGTTCTGTGGGTGAGGGCTCATTGGGGTACAGTTCTGTGGGTGAGAGCTCACTGGGATACACTTCTGTGGGTGTGGTCACTGGGATAAAGTTCTGTTAGTGTGAGCTCACTGGGATACAGTTCTGTGGGTGAGGGCTCACTGGGGTACAGTTCTGTGGGTGTCAGCTCACTGGGGTACAGTTCTGAGGGTGAGAGCTCACTGGGATACAGTTCTGTGGGTGAGAGCTCACTGGGATACAGTTCTGAGGGTGAGAGCTCACTGGGATACAGTTCTGTGGGTGAGAGCTCACTGGGATACAGTTCTGTGGGTGAGAGCTCACTGGGATACAGTTCTGTGGGTGGGAGCTCACTGGGATACAGTTCAGTGGGTGAGAGCTAACTGGCATACAGTTCTGTGGGTGTGGTCACTGGGATACAGTTCTGTGGGTGAGAGCTCACTGGGATACAGTTCTGTGGGTGAGAGCTCACTGGGATACAGTTCTGTGGGTGGTAGCTCACTGGGATACAGTTCTGTGGGTGAGAGCTCACTGGGACACAGTTCTGTGGGAGTGGTCACTGGGATACAGTTCTGTGGGTGAGAGCTCACTGGGATACAGTTGTGTGGGTGTGGCAACTAGGATTAAGTTCTGTGGGTGTGAGCTCACTGGGATACAGTTCTGTGGGTGAGGGCTCACTGTGATACAGTTCTGTGGGTGAGAGCTCACTGGGGTACAGTTCTGTGGGTGAGGCCTCACTGGGGCACAGTTCTGTGGTTGTGAGCTCACTGGGATACAATTCTGTGGGTGGTAGCTCACTGGGATACAGTTCTGCAGGTGAGAGCTCATTGGGATACAGTTCTGTGGGTGGTAGCTCACTGGGATACAGTTCTATGGGTGAGAGCTCACTGGGATACAGTTCTGTGAGTGAGAGCAGAGTGGGGTACAGTTCTGTGGGTGAGAGCTCACTGGGATAAAGTCCTGTGGGTGAGAGCACACTGGGGTACAGTTCTGTGGGTGGTAGCTCACTGGGATACAGTTCTGTGGCTGTGAGCCCACTGGGGACAGTTCTGTGGGTTTGAACTCACTGGTATACAGTTCTCTGGGTGGTAGCTCACTGGGATACAGTTCTGTGGGTGAGAACTCACTGGGATACAGTTCTGTGGGTGTGAGCTCACTGGGATACACTTCTGTGAGTGAGGGCTCACTGGGATACAGTTCTGTGGGTGTGAGCTCACTGGGATACAGTTCTGCGGGTGGTAGCTCACTGGGATACAGTTCTGTGGATGAGAGCTCACTGGTGTACAGTTCTGTGGGTGTGAGCTCACTGGGATACAGTTCCCTGGGTGGTAGCTCACTGGGATACAGTTCTGTGGGTGTGAGCTCACTGGGATACAGTTCTGTGAGTGAGAGCTCACTTGGATACAGTTCTGTGGTTGAGAGCTTCATGGGATACAATTCTGTGGGTGGTAGCTCACTGGGATACAATTCTATGGGTGAGACCTCACTGGGATACACTTCTGTGGGTGTGGTCACTGGGGTACAGTTCTGTGGGTGGTAGCTCACTGGGATACAGTTCTGTGGGTGGTAGCTCACTGGGATACAGTTCTGTGGGTGTGAGCTCACTGGGATACAGTTCTGTGGGTGAGGGCTCACTGGGGTACAGTTCTGTGGGTGAGAGCTCACTGGGATACAGTTCTGTGGGTGAGAGCTCACTGGGATACAGTTCAGGGGTGGTCAGCTCACTGGGGTACAGTTCTGTGGGTGAGTGCTCACTGGGATACAGTTCTGTGGGTGAGAGCTCACTGGGGTACAGTTCTGTGGGTGGGAGCTCACTGCGATACAGTTCTGTGGGAGAGAGCTCACT
This sequence comes from Cetorhinus maximus, assembly GCF_964194155.1. Lineage (NCBI taxonomy): Eukaryota > Metazoa > Chordata > Chondrichthyes > Lamniformes > Cetorhinidae > Cetorhinus > Cetorhinus maximus. The sequence goes on along the minus strand of NC_135917.1, from coordinate 15,429,218 downwards.
GGGATACAGTTCTGTGGGAGCGGTAACTGGGATACAGTTCTATGGGTGAGAGCTCACAAGGATACAGTTCTGTGGGTGTGGTAACTAGGATTAAGTTCTCTGGGTGTGAGCTCACTGGGATACAGTTCTGTGGGTAGTAGCTCAATGGGTTACAGTTCTGTGATATAGAGCTAACTGGGATACAGTTCTGTGGGTGAGTCCTCACTGGGGTACAGTTCTGTGGGTGTGAGCTCACTGGGATACAGTTCTGTGGGTGGTAGCTGACTGGGATACAGTTCTGTGGGTGAGAGCTCATTGGGATACAGTTCTGTGGGTGAGAGTTCACTGGGATACAGTTCTGTGAGTGAGAGCTCACTGGGATACAGTTCTATGAGGGAGAGCTCACTGGGATACAGTTCTGTGAGTGAGAGCAGACTGGGGTACAGCTCTGAGGGTGAGAGCTCACTGGAATACAGGCGTGTGGGTGAGAGCACACTGGGGTACAGTTCTGTGGGTAAGAGCTCACTGGGATACAGTTCTGTGGGTGAAAGCTCACTGGGATACAGTTCTGTGGGTGGTAGCTCACTGGGATACAGTTCTGTGGGTGAGAGCTCACTGGGACACAGTTCTGTGGGAGTGGTCACTGGGATACAGTTCTGCGGGTGAGAGCTCATTGGGATACAGTTCTGTGGGTGGTAGCTCACTGGGATACAGATCTGAGAGTGAGAGCTCACTGGGATACAATTCAATGGGTGAGAGCTCACTGGGATACAGCTCTGTAAGTGAGAGCAGAGTGGGGTACAGTTCAGTGGGTGAGAGCTCTCTGGGATACAGTCCTGTGGGTGAGAGCAAACTGGGGTACATTTCTGTGGGTGGTAGCTCACTGGGATACAGTTCAGTGGGTAAGAGCTCACTGGGATACAGTTCTGTGGGTGAAAGCTCACTGGGATACAGTTCTGTGGGTGGTAGCTCACTGGGATACAGTTCTGTGGGTGAGAGCTCACTGGGACACAGTTCTGTGGGAGTGGTCACTGGGATACAGTTCTGCGGGTGAGAGCTCACTGGGATACAGTTTTCTGGGTGTGGCAACTAGGATAAGTTCTGTGGGTGTGAGCTCACTGGGATATAGTTCTGTGGGTGAGGGCTCACTGTGATACAGTTCTGTGGGTGAGAGCTCACTGGGGTACAGTTTTGTGGGTCAGGCCTCACTGGGGTACAGTTCTGTGGTTGTGAGCTCACTGGGATACAGTTCTGTGGGTGGTAGCTCATTGGAATACAGTTCTGCAGGTGAGAGCTCATTGGGATACAGTTCAGTGGGTGGTAGCTCACTGGGATACAGTTCTGTAAGTGAGAGATCACTGGGATACAGTTCTATGGGTGAGAGCTCACTGGGATACAGTTCTGTGAGTGAGAGCAGAGTGGGGTACAGTTCTGTGGGTGAGAGCTCACTGGGATAAAGTCCTGTGGGTGAGAGCACACTGGGGTACAGTTCTGTGGGTGAGAAATCACTGGGATACAGTTCTGGGGGTGTGAGCGCACTGGGATGCAGTTCTGTGGTTGAGGGCTCAATGGGATACAGTTCTTTGGGTGTCAGCTCACTGGGATACAGTTCTGTGGGTGGTAGCTCACTGGGATACAGTTCTGTGGTTGAGAGCTCACTGGTGTACAGTTCTGTGGTTGTGAGCTCACTGGGATACAGTTCCCTGGGTGGTAGCTCACTGGGATACAGTTCTGTGGGTGTGAGCTCACTGGGATACCGTTCTGTGAGTGAGAGCTCACTTGGATACAGTTCAGTGGTTGAGAGCTTCATGGGATACAATTCTGTGGGTGGTAGCTCACTGGGATACAATTCTATGGGTGAGAGCTCACTGGGATACACTTCTGTGGGTGTGGTCACTGGGGTACAGTTCTGTGGGTGGTAGCTCACTGGGATACAGTTCCGTGGGTGGTAGCTCACTGGGATACAGTTCTGTGGGTGAGAGCTCACTGGGATACAGCTCTGTGGGTGAGGGCTCACTGGGGTACAGTTCTGTGGGTGAGAGCTCACTGGGATACAGTTCTGTGGTTGAGAGCTCACTGGGATACAGTTCTGTTGGTGTCAGCTAACTGGGATACAGTTCTGTGGGTGAGAGCTCACTGGCGTACAGTTCTGTGGGTGAGAGCTCACTGGGATACAGTTCTGAGGGTGTAAGCTCACTGGGATACAGTTCTGTGGGTGGTAGCTGACTGGGATACAGTTCTGCGGGTGAGAGCTCATTGGGATACAGTTCTGTGGGTGGTAGCTCACTGGGATACAGTTCTGTGTGTGAGACCTCACTGGGATACAGTTCTATGAGTGAGAGATCACTGGGATACAGTTCTGTGAGTCAGAGCAGACTGGGGTACAGCTCTGAGGGTGAGAGCTCACTGGAATACAGGCGTGTGGGTGAGAGCACACTGGGGTACAGTTCTGTGGGTGGTAGCTCAATGGGATACAGTTCTGTGGGTGAGAGCTCACTGAGATACAGTTCTGTGGGTGTGAGCTCATTGGGATACAGTTCTGTGGGTGAGGGCTCACTGTGATACAGTTCTGTGGGTGTGAACTCACTGGGATACAGTTCTGTGAGTGAGAGCTCACTGGGATAAAGTTCTGTGGGTGAGGGCTCACTGGGATACAGTTCTGTGGGTGAGAGCTGACTGGGATAAAGTTCTGTGGGTGAGAGCACACTGGGATACAGTTCTGTGGGTGAGAGCTCACTGGGATACAGTTCTGTGGGTGTGAGCTCACTGGGATACAGTTCTGTGGGTGAGAGCTCACTGGGATACAGTTCTGTGGTTGAGAGCTAACTGGCATACAGTTCTGTGGGTGTGGTCACTGGGATACAGTTCTGTGGGTGAGAGCTCACTGGGATACAGATCTGTGGGTGAGAGCTCACTGGGATACAGTTCTGTGGGAGTGTTCACTGGGATACAGTTCTGTGGATTAGAGTTCACTGGGATACAGTTCTGTGGGTGTGGTAACTAGGCTTAAGTTCTGTGAGTGAGAGCTCACCGTGATAAAGTTCTGTGGGTGAGAGCTCAATGGGGTACAGTTCTGTGGGTGAGGCCTCACTGGGGTACAGTTCTGTGGTTGTGAGCACACTGGGATACAGTTCTGTGGGTGGTAGCTCACTGGGATACAGTTCTGCGGGTGAGAGCTCATTGGGATACAGTTCTGTGGGTGGTACCTCACTGGGATACAGTTCTGTGAGTGAGAGCTCACTGGGATACAGTTCAATGGGTGAGAGCTCACTGGGATACAGTTCTGTAAGTGAGAGCAGAGTGGGGTACAGTTCAGTGGGTGAGAGCTCACTGGGATACAGTCCTGTGGGTGAGAGCAAACTGGGGTACATTTCTGTGGGTGGTAGCTCACTGGGATACAGTTCTGTGGTTGAGAGCTCACTGGGGTACAATTCGTGGGTTTGAGCTCACTGGGATACAGTTCTCTGGGTGGTAGCTCACTGGGATACAGTTCTGTGGGTGAGAGCTCACTGGGATATACTTCTGTGGGTGTGGTCACTGGGATAAAGTTCTGTTAGTGAGAGCTCACTGGGATACAGTTCTGTGGGTGAGGGCTCATTGGGGTACAGTTCTGTGGGTGAGAGCTCACTGGGATACACTTCTGTGGGTGTGGTCACTGGGATAAAGTTCTGTTAGTGTGAGCTCACTGGGATACAGTTCTGTGGGTGAGGGCTCACTGGGGTACAGTTCTGTGGGTGTCAGCTCACTGGGGTACAGTTCTGAGGGTGAGAGCTCACTGGGATACAGTTCTGTGGGTGAGAGCTCACTGGGATACAGTTCTGAGGGTGAGAGCTCACTGGGATACAGTTCTGTGGGTGAGAGCTCACTGGGATACAGTTCTGTGGGTGAGAGCTCACTGGGATACAGTTCTGTGGGTGGGAGCTCACTGGGATACAGTTCAGTGGGTGAGAGCTAACTGGCATACAGTTCTGTGGGTGTGGTCACTGGGATACAGTTCTGTGGGTGAGAGCTCACTGGGATACAGTTCTGTGGGTGAGAGCTCACTGGGATACAGTTCTGTGGGTGGTAGCTCACTGGGATACAGTTCTGTGGGTGAGAGCTCACTGGGACACAGTTCTGTGGGAGTGGTCACTGGGATACAGTTCTGTGGGTGAGAGCTCACTGGGATACAGTTGTGTGGGTGTGGCAACTAGGATTAAGTTCTGTGGGTGTGAGCTCACTGGGATACAGTTCTGTGGGTGAGGGCTCACTGTGATACAGTTCTGTGGGTGAGAGCTCACTGGGGTACAGTTCTGTGGGTGAGGCCTCACTGGGGCACAGTTCTGTGGTTGTGAGCTCACTGGGATACAATTCTGTGGGTGGTAGCTCACTGGGATACAGTTCTGCAGGTGAGAGCTCATTGGGATACAGTTCTGTGGGTGGTAGCTCACTGGGATACAGTTCTATGGGTGAGAGCTCACTGGGATACAGTTCTGTGAGTGAGAGCAGAGTGGGGTACAGTTCTGTGGGTGAGAGCTCACTGGGATAAAGTCCTGTGGGTGAGAGCACACTGGGGTACAGTTCTGTGGGTGGTAGCTCACTGGGATACAGTTCTGTGGCTGTGAGCCCACTGGGGACAGTTCTGTGGGTTTGAACTCACTGGTATACAGTTCTCTGGGTGGTAGCTCACTGGGATACAGTTCTGTGGGTGAGAACTCACTGGGATACAGTTCTGTGGGTGTGAGCTCACTGGGATACACTTCTGTGAGTGAGGGCTCACTGGGATACAGTTCTGTGGGTGTGAGCTCACTGGGATACAGTTCTGCGGGTGGTAGCTCACTGGGATACAGTTCTGTGGATGAGAGCTCACTGGTGTACAGTTCTGTGGGTGTGAGCTCACTGGGATACAGTTCCCTGGGTGGTAGCTCACTGGGATACAGTTCTGTGGGTGTGAGCTCACTGGGATACAGTTCTGTGAGTGAGAGCTCACTTGGATACAGTTCTGTGGTTGAGAGCTTCATGGGATACAATTCTGTGGGTGGAAGCTCACTGGGATACAATTCTATGGGTGAGACCTCACTGGGATACACTTCTGTGGGTGTGGTCACTGGGGTACAGTTCTGTGGGTGGTAGCTCACTGGGATACAGTTCTGTGGGTGGTAGCTCACTGGGATACAGTTCTGTGGGTGTGAGCTCACTGGGATACAGTTCTGTGGGTGAGGGCTCACTGGGGTACAGTTCTGTGGGTGAGAGCTCACTGGGATACAGTTCTGTGGGTGAGAGCTCACTGGGATACAGTTCAGGGGTGGTCAGCTCACTGGGGTACAGTTCTGTGGGTGAGTGCTCACTGGGATACAGTTCTGTGGGTGAGAGCTCACTGGGGTACAGTTCTGTGGGTGGGAGCTCACTGCGATACAGTTCTGTGGGTGAGAGCTCACTGGGATACAGTTCTGTGGGAGCGGTAACTGGGATACAGTTCTATGGGTGAGAGCTCACAAGGATACAGTTCTGTGGGTGTGGTAACTAGGATTAAGTTCTCTGGGTGTGAGCTCACTGGGATACAGTTCTGTGGGTAGTAGCTCAATGGGTTACAGTTCTGTGATATAGAGCTAACTGGGATACAGTTCTGTGGGTGAGTCCTCACTGGGGTACAGTTCTGTGGGTGTGAGCTCACTGGGATACAGTTCTGTGGGTGGTAGCTGACTGGGATACAGTTCTGTGGGTGAGAGCTCATTGGGATACAGTTCTGTGGGTGGTAGCTCACTGGGATACAGTTCTGTGGGTGAGAGTTCACTGGGATACAGTTCTGTGAGTGAGAGCTCACTGGGATACAGTTCTATGAGGGAGAGCTCACTGGGATACAGTTCTGTGAGTGAGAGCAGACTGGGGTACAGCTCTGAGGGTGAGAGCTCACTGGAATACAGGCGTGTGGGTGAGAGCACACTGGGGTACAGTTCTGTGGGTGGTAGCTCACTGGGATACAGTTCTGTGGGTGAGAGCTCACTGGGATACAGTTCTGTGGGTGTGAGCTCACTGGGATACAGTTCTGTGGGTGAGGGCTCACTGGGATACAGTTCTGTGGGTGTGAGCTCACTGGGATACAGTACTGTGGGTAAGAGCTCACTGGGATACAGTTCTGTGGGTGAGAGCTCATTGGGATACAGTTCTGTGAGTGAGAGCTCACTGGGATAAAGTTCTGTGGGTGAGGGCTCACTGGGATACAGTTCTGTGGGTGAGAGCTCACTGGGATAAAGTTCTGTGGGTGAGAGCTCACTGGGTTACAGTTCTGTGGGTGAGAGCTCACTGGGATACAGTTCTGTGAATGAGAGCTCAATGGGATACAGTTCTGTGGGTGTGAGCTCACTGGGATACAGTTCTGTGGGTGAGAGCTCAATGGGATACAGTTCTGTGGGTGAGAGCTAACTGGCATACAGTTCTGTGGGTGTGGTCACTGGGATACAGTTCTGTGGGTGAGAGCTCACTGGGATACAGATCTGTGGGTGCGAGCTCACTGGGATACAGTTCTGTGGTTGGTATCTCACTTGGATACAGTTCTGTGGGTGAGAGATCACTGGGATACAGTTCTGTGGGAGTCGTCACTGGGATACAGTTCTGTGGATGAGAGATCACTGGGATACAGTTCTGTCAGTGTGGTAACTAGGATTAAGTTCTGTGGGTGTGAGCTCACTGGGATACATTTCTGTGGGTGAGGGCTCACTGTGATACAGTTCTGTGGGTGAGAGCTCACTGGGGTACAGTTCTGTGGGTGAGGCCTCACTGGGGTAAAGTTCAGTGGTTGAGAGCACACTGGGATACAGTTCTGTGGGTGGGAGATCACTGGGATACAGTTCTGCGGGTGAGAGCTCATTGGGATACAGTTGTGTGGGTGGTAGCTCACTGGGATACAGTTCTGTGAGTGAGAGCTCACTGGGATACAATTCAATGGGTGAGAGCTCACTGGGATACAGTTCTGTAAGTGAGAGGAGAGTGGGGTACAGTTCAGTGGGTGAGAGCTCACTGGGATACAGTCCTGTGGGTGAGAGAAAACTGGGGTACATTTCTGTGGGTGGTAGAACACTGGGATACAGTTCTGTGGTTGAGAGCTCACTGGGGTACAGTTCTGTGGGTTTGAGCTCACAGGACTACAGTTCTCTGGGTGGTAGCTCACTGGGATACAGTTCTGTGGGTGAGAGCTCACTGGGATACAGTTCTGTGGGTGAGAGGTCACTGGGATACAGTTCTGTGAGTGAGAGCTCACTGGGATACAGTTCTGTGGGTGAGAGCTCACTGGGATACAGTTCTGTGGGTGGAAGCTCACTGGGATACAGTTCTGTGGGTGAGAGCTCACTGGGATACAGTTCTGTGGGTGAGAGCTCACTGGGGTACAGTTCTGTGGGTGAGAGCTCAGTGGGGTACAGTTCTGTGGGTGAGAACTCACTAGGATACAGTTGTGTGATCGAGAGCTCACTGGGGTAGAGTTCTGTGGGTGAGAGCTCACTGGGATACAGTTCTGTGAGTGAGAGCTCACAAGGACACATTTCTGTGGGTGAGAGCTCACTGGAATACAGTTCAGTGAGTGAGACCTCACTGGGATACAGTTCTGAGGGTGAGGGCTCACTGCGATACAGTTCTGTGAGTGAGTGCTCACTGGGATACAGTTCTGTGGGTGTGGTCACTGGGATACAGTTCTGTGGGTGTGAGCTCACTGGGTTACAGTTCTGTGGGTGGTAGCTCACTGGGATACAGTTCTGTGGGTGAGAGCTCACTGGGATACAGTTCTGTGGGTGAGAGCTCACTGGGATACAGTTCTGTGGGTGAGAGCTCACTGGGATACAGTTCTGTGGGTGAGAGCTTACTGGGATTCAGTTCTGTGGGTGAGAGCTCACTGGGATACAGTTCTGTGGGTGAGAGGTCACTGGGACACAGTTCTGTGAGTGAGACCTCACTGGGGTACAGTTCTGTGAGTGAGAGCTCACTGGGATACAGTTCTGTGGGTGAGAGGTCACTGGGATACAGTTCTATGGGTGAGAGCTCACGGGGATGCAGTTCTCTGGGTGGTAGCTCACTGGGATACAGTTCTGTGGCTGAGAGCTCAATGGGATACAGTTCTGTGGGTGAGAGCTCACTGGAATACATTTCTGGGGGTGGTAGCTCACTGGGGTACAGTTCTGTGGGTGAGAGCTCACTGGGATACAGTTCTGTGGGTGAGAGCTCACTGGGATGCAGTTCTGTGGGTGAGAGCTCACTGCGATACAGTTCTGTGAGTAGGAGCTCACTGGGATACAGTTCTGTGGGTGGTAGCTCACTGGAATACAGTTCAGTGGAAGAGAGCTCACTGGGGTACAGTTCTGTGGCTGGTAGCTCTCTGGGGTACAGTAATGTGAGTGAGAGCTCACTGGGATACAGTTCTTTGGGTGAGGTATCACTGGGATACAGTTCTGTGGGTTTGAGCTCACTGGGATCCAGTACTGTGGGTGAGAGCTCACAGGGATACAGTTCTGTGGGTAAGAGCTCACTGGGATACACTTCTGTGGGTGAAAGCTCACTGGGATACAGTTCTGTGGGTGTGAGCTCACTGGGATACAGTTCTGTGGGTGGGAGCTCACTGGGATACAGTTCTGTGGGTGTGGTCACTGGGGTACAGTTCTGGGGGTGGAAGCTCACTGGGATACAGTTCTGTGGGTAGTAGCTCAATGGGTTACAGTTCTGTGATATAGAGCTAACTGGGATACAGTTCTGTGGGTGTGGTCACTGGGGTACAGTTCCGTGGATGGTAGCTCACTGGGATACAGTTCTGTGGGTGGTAGCTCACTGGGATACAGATCTGTGGGTGACAGCTCATTGGGATACAGTTCTGTGGGTGTGAGCTCACTGGGATACAGTTCTGTGGGTGTGAGCTCACTGGGATACAGTTCTGTGGGTGGTTGCTCACTGGGATACAGTTCTGTGGGTGAGAGCTCACTGGGATACAGTTCTGTGGGTGAGAGCACACTGGGATACAGTTCTGTGGGTGAGAGCTCACTGGGATACAGTTCTGTGGGTGAGAGCTCACTGGGATACAGTTCTGTGGGTGAGAGCTCACTGGGATACAATTCGGTGGGTGTGGTCGCTGGGATACATTTCTGTGGGTGAGAGCTAACTGGGATACAGTTCTGTGGGTGTGGTAACTGGGATACAGTTCTGTGGGTGTGAGCTCACTGGGATACAGTCCTTTGGGTGGTAGCTCAGTGGGATACAGTTCAGCGGGTGAGTGCTCACTGGGATACAGTTCTGTGGGTGGTAGCTCACTGGGATACAGTTCTGTGAGTGAGAGCTCACTGGCATACAGTTCTATGGGTGAGAGCTCACTGGGATACAGTTCTGAGAGTGAGAGCACACTGGAGTACAGTTCTGTGGGTGGTAGCTCACTGGGATACAGTTCTGTGGTTGAGAGCTCACTGGGGTACAGTTCAGGTGGTTTGAGCTCACTGGAATGCATTTCTCTGGGTGGTAGCTCACTGGGATACAGTTCTTTGATTGAGAGCTCACTGGGATACAGTTCTGTGGGTGGGAGCTCACTGGGATACAGTTCTGTGGGTGCGGTCACTGGGGTACAGTTCTGGGGGTGGAAACTCACTGGGATACAGTTCTGTGGGTGCGGTCACTGGGGTACAGTTCTGGGGGTGGAAACTCACTGGGATACAGTTCTGTGATATAGAGCTAACTGGGATACAGTTCTGTGGGTGTGGTCACTGGGGTACAGTTACGTGGATGGTAGCTCACTGGGATACAGTTCTGTGGGTGACAGCTCATTGGGATACAGTTCTGTGGGTGAGAGCTCACTGGGATACAGGTCTGTGGGAGTGGTCACTGGGATACAGTTCTGTGGGTGAGAGCTCACTGGGATACAGTTCTGTGGGTGAGAGCTCACTGGGGTACAGTTCTGTGGGTGAGAGCTCACTGGGATACAGTTCTGTGGGTGAGAGCTCACTGGGATACAGTTCTGTGGGTGAGAGCTCACTGGGATACAGTTCTGTGGGTGAGAGCTCACTGGGATACAATTCGGTGGGTGTGGTCGCTGGGATACATTTCTGTGGGTGAGAGCTAACTGGGATACAGTCCTGTGGGTGTGGTAACTGGGATACAGTTCTGTGGGTGTGAGCTCACTGGGATACAGTTCTTTGGGTGGTAGCTCAGTGGGATACAGTTCAGCGGGTGAGAGCTCACTGGGATACAGTTCTGTGGGTGGTAGCTCACTGGGATACAGTTCTGTGAGTGAGAGCTCACTGGCATACAGTTCTATGGGTGAGAGCTCACTGGGATACAGTTCTGTGAGTGAGAGCACATTGGAGTACAGTTCTGTGGGTGGTAGCTCACTGGGATTCAGTTCTGTGGTTGAGATCTCACTGGGGTACAGTTCAGGTGGTTTGAGCTCACTGAAATGCATTTCTCTGGGTGGTAGCTCACTGGGATACAGTTCTTTGAGTGAGAGCTCACTGGGATACAGTTCTGTGGGTGAGAGCTCACTGGGATACAGTTCTGTGAGTGAGAGCTCACTGGGATACAGTTCTGTGGGTGAGAGCTCAATAAAATACAGTTCTGTGGGTGAAAGCTCACTGGGATACTGTTCTGTGGGTGTGAGCTCACTGGGATACAGTTCTGTGGGGAGAAGCTCGCTGGGATACAGTTCTGTGGGTGAGAGCTCAGTGGGGTACAGTTCTGTGAGTGAGAGCTCACTGGGATACAGTTCTGTGGGTGGTTGCTCACTGGGATACAGTTCCGTGGGTGAGAGCTCACTGGGGTACATTTCTGTGGGTGAGAGCTCACTGGGATACAGTTCTGTGGGTGTGAGCTCACTGGGATACAGTTCAGTGGGTGGTTGGTCACTGGGATACAGTTCTGTGGGTGTGAGCTCAATGGGGTACAGTTCTGTGGGCGAGAGCTCACTGGGATACAGTTCTGTGGGAGGTTGCTCACTGGGATACAGTTCTGTGGGTGGTTGCTCACTGGGATACAGTTCTATGGGTGGTAGCTCACTGGGATACAGTTCTGTGGCTGGTAGCTCACTGGGATACAGTTCTGTGGGTGTCAGCTCACTGGGGTACAGTTCTGTGGGTGAGAGCTCAATGGGAAACAGTTCTGTGGGTGAGAGCTCACTGGGGTACAGTTCGGTGGGTGAGAGCTCACTGGGATACAGTTCTGTGGGTGAGAGCTCACTGGGATACAGTTCTGTGGGTGAGAGATCACTGGGATACAGTTCTGTGGGTGAGAGCTCACTGGGATACAGTTCTGTGAGTGAGGCCTCACTGGGGTACGGTTCTGTGGGTGGGAGCTCACTGGGATACAGTTCTGTGGGTGAGAGCTCTCTGAGATACATTTCTGTGAGTGAGAGCTCACTGGGGTACAGTTCTGTGGGTAGTAGCTCACTGGGATACAGTTCCGTGGATGAGAGCTCACTGGGGTACAGTTCTGTGGGTGGTAGCTCACTGGGGTACAGTTCTGTGAGTGAGAGCTCACTGGGATACAGTTCTGTGGGTGAGGTATCACTGGGATACAGATCTGTGGGTGTGAGCTCACTGGGATACAGTTCTGTGGGTGAGAGCTCAATGGGATACAGTTCATTGGTTGAGAGCTCACTGGGATACAGTTCAGTGGGTGAAAGCTCACTGGGATACAGTTCTGTGGGTGTGAGCTCACTGCGATACAGTTCTGTGGTTGAGAGCTCACTGGGATACAGTTCTGTGAGTGAGAGCTCACTGGGATACAGTTCTGTGGGTGAGAGCTCACTGGGATGCAGTTCTCTGGGTGGTAGCTCACTGGGATACAGTTCTGTGGGTGAGAGCTCACTGGGATACAGTTCTGTGGGTGAGAGCTCACTGGGATAAATTTCTGTGGGTGGTAGCTCACTGGGGTACAGTTCTGTGGGTGAGAGCTCACTGGGGTACAGTTCTGTGGGTGAGAGCTCACTGGGATACAGTTCTGTGGGTCAGAGCTCACTGGGATACAGTTCTGTGAGTGAGAGCTCACTGGGATACAGTTCTGTGGGTGGTAGCTCACTGGAATACAGTTCTGTGGATGAGATCTCACTGGGGTACAGTTATGTGGCTGGTAGCTCACTGGGGTACAGTTATGTGAGTGAGAGCTCACTGGGATACAGTTCTGTGGGTGAGGTATCACTGGGATATAGTTCTGTGGGTGTGAGCTCACTGGGATACAGTTCTGTGGGTGAGAGCTCACTGGGATACAGTTCTGTGGGTAGGAGCTCACTGGGATACAGTTCTGTGGGTGAAAGCTCACTGGGATACAGTTCTGTGGGTGTGAGCTCACTGGGATACAGTTCTGCGGGTGTGAGCTCACTGGGATACAGTTCTGTGGGTGTGGTCACTGGGGTACAGTTCAGGGGGTGGAAGCTCACTGGGATACAGTTCTGTGGGTAGTAGCTCACTGGGTTACAGTTCTGTGATAGAGAGCTCACTGGGATACAGTTCTGTGGGTGTGGTCACTGGGGTACAGTTCCGTGGGTGGTAGCTCACTGGGATACAGTTCTGTGGGTGAGAGCTCACTGGGATACAGTTCTGTGGGTGAGAGCTCACTGGGATACAGTTCGGTGGGTGAGAGCTCACTGGGATACAGTTCTGTGGGTGAGAGCTCACTGGGATACAATTCTGTGGGTGTGGTCGCTGGGATACAGTTCTGTGAGTCAGAGCTAACTGATATACAGTTCTGTGGGTGAGAGCTCACTGGGGTACAGTTCTGTGGGTGAGAGCTAACTGGGATACAGTTCTGTGGGTGAGAGCTCACTGGGATACAGTTCTGTGGGTGTCAGCTCATTGGGGTACAGTTCTGAGGGTGAGAGCTCACTGGGATACAGTTCTGTGGGTGAGAGCTCACTGGGGTACAGTTCTGTGGCTGGTAGCTCACTGGGGTACAGTTATGTGAGTGAGAGCTCACTGGGATACAGTTCTGTGGGTGAGGTATCACTGGGATACAGTTCTGTGGGTGTGAGCTCACTGGGATACAGTTCTGTGGGTGAGAGCTCACTGGGATACAGTTCTGTGGGAGGTTGCTCACTGGGATACAGTTCTGTGGGTGGTTGCTCACTGGGATACAGTTCTATGGGTGAGAGCTCACTGGGATACAGTTCTCTGGGTGGTAGCTCACTGGGATACAGTTCTGTGGGTGAGAGCTCACTGGGATACAGTTCTGTGGGTGTCAGCTCACTGGGGTACAGTTCTGTGGGTGAGAGCTCACTGGGATACAGTTCTGTGGGTGAGTGATCACTGGGATACAGTTCTGTGGGTGTGAGCTCACTGGGATACAGTTCTGTGGGTGAGAGCTCACTGGGATACAGTTCTGTGGTTGAGAGCTCACTGGGATACAGTTCTGCGGGTGAAAGCTCACTGGGATACAGTTCTGTGGGTGTGAGCTCACTGGGATACAGATCTGTGGGTGAGAGCTCACTGGGATACAGTTCTATGAGTGAGAGCTCACTGGGATACAGTTCTGTGGGTGAAGTCTCACTGGGGTACAGTTCTGTGGGTGAGAGCTCACTGGGATACATTTCTGTGGGTGGTAGCTCACTGGGGTACAGTTCTGTGGGTGAGGGCTAACTGTGATACAGTTCTGTGAGTGAGAGCTCACTGGGATACAGTTCTCTGGGTGGTAGCTCACTGGGATACAGTACTGTGGGTGAGAGCTCACTGGGATACAGTTCTGTGAGTGAGAGCTGACTGGGATACAGTTCGGTGGGTGAGGGCTCACTGGGATACAGTTCTGTGGGTGAGAGCTCAATGGGATACAGTTCTGTGGGTGGTAGCTCACTGGGATACAGTTCTGTGGGTGAGAGCTCTCTGGGATACAGTTCTGTGGGTGAGAGCTCACTGGGATACAGTTCTGTGGGAGGTTGCTCACTGGGATACAGTTCTGTGGGTGGTTGCTCACTGGGATACAGTTCTATGGGTGGTAGCTCACTGGGATACAGTTCTGTGGCTGGTAGCTTACTGGGATACAGTTCTGTGGGTGTCAGCTCACTGGGGTACAGTTCTGTGGGTGAGAGCTCAATGGGAAACAGTTCTGTGGGTGAGAGCTCACTGGGGTACAGTTCGGTGGGTGAGAGCTCACTGGGATACATTTCTGTGGGTGAGAGCTCACTGGGATACAGTTCTGTGGGTGAGAGATCACTGGGATACAGTTCTGTGGGTGAGAGCTCACTGGGATACAGTTCTGTGAGTGAGGCCTCACTGGGGTACGGTTCTGTGGGTGGGAGCTCACTGGGATACAGTTCTGTGGGTGAGAGCTCTCTGAGATACATTTCTGTGAGTGAGAGCTCACTGGGATACAGTTCTGTGGGTAGTAGCTCACTGGGATACAGTTCTGTGGATGAGAGCTCACTGGGGTACAGTTCTGTGGGTGGTAGCTCACTGGGGTACAGTTCTGTGAGTGAGAGCTCACTGGGATACAGTTCTGTGGGTGAGGTATCACTGGGATACAGTTCTGTGGGTGTGAGCTCACTGGGATACAGTTCTGTGGGTGAGAGCTCAATGGGATACAGTTCATTGGTTGAGAGCTCACTGGGATACAGTTCAGTGGGTGAAAGCTCACTGGGATACAGTTCTGTGGGTGTGAGCTCACTGGGATACAGTTCTGTGGTTGAGAGCTCACTGGGATACAGTTCTGTGAGTGAGAGCTCACTGGGATACAGTTCTGTGGGTGAGAGCTCACTGGGATGCAATTCTCTGGGTGGTAGCTCACTGGGATACAGTTCTGTGGGTGAGAGCTCACTGGGATACAGTTCTGTGGGTGAGAGCTCACTGGGATAAATTTCTGTGGGTGGTAGCTCACTGGGGTACAGTTCTGTGGGTGAGAGCTCACTGGGGTACAGTTCTGTGGGTGAGAGCTCACTGGGATACAGTTCTGTGGGTCAGAGCTCACTGGGATACAGTTCTGTGAGTGAGAGCTCACTGGGATACAGTTCTGTGGGTGGTAGCTCACTGGAATACAGTTCTGTGGATGAGATCTCACTGGGGTACAGTTATGTGGCTGGTAGCTCACTGGGGTACAGTTATGTGAGTGAGAGCTCACTGGGATACAGTTCTGTGGGTGAGGTATCACTGGGATATAGTTCTGTGGGTGTGAGCTCACTGGGATACAGTTCTGTGGGTGAGAGCTCACTGGGATACAGTTCTGTGGGTAAGAGCTCACTGGGATACAGTTCTGTGGGTGAAAGCTCACTGGGATACAGTTCTGTGGGTGTGAGCTCACTGGGATACAGTTCTGCGGGTGTGAGCTCACTGGGATACAGTTCTGTGGGTGTGGTCACTGGGGTACAGTTCAGGGGGTGGAAGCTCACTGGGATACAGTTCTGTGGGTAGTAGCTCACTGGGTTACAGTTCTGTGATAGAGAGCTCACTGGGATACAGTTCTGTGGGTGTGGTCACTGGGGTACAGTTCCGTGGGTGGTAGCTCACTGGGATACAGTTCTGTGGGTGAGAGCTCACTGGGATACAGTTCTGTGGGTGAGAGCTCACTGGGATACAGTTCGGTGGGTGAGAGCTCACTGGGATACAGTTCTGTGGGTGAGAGCTCACTGGGATACAATTCTGTGGGTGTGGTCGCTGGGATACAGTTCTGTGAGTCAGAGCTAACTGATATACAGTTCTGTGGGTGAGAGCTCACTGGGGTACAGTTCTGTGGGTGAGAGCTCACTGGGATACAGTTCAGTGGGTGAGAGCTCACTGGGATACAGTTCTGTGGGTGTCAGCTCATTGGGGTACAGTTCTGAGGGTGAGAGCTCACTGGGATACAGTTCTGTGGGTGAGAGCTCACTGGGGTACAGTTCTGTGGCTGGTAGCTCACTGGGGTACAGTTATGTGAGTGAGAGCTCACTGGGATACAGTTCTGTGGGTGAGGTATCACTGGGATACAGTTCTGTGGGTGTGAGCTCACTGGGATACAGTTCTGTGGGTGAGAGCTCACTGGGATACAGTTCTGTGGGAGGTTGCTCACTGGGATACAGTTCTGTGGGTGGTTGCTCACTGGGATACAGTTCTATGGGTGAGAGCTCACTGGGATACAGTTCTCTGGGTGGTAGCTCACTGGGATACGGTTCTGTGGGTGAGAGCTCACTGGGATACAGTTCTGTGGGTGTCAGCTCACTGGGGTACAGTTCTGTGGGTGAGAGCTCACTGGGATACAGTTCTGTGGGTGAGTGATCACTGGGATACAGTTCTGTGGGTGTGAGCTCACTGGGATACAGTTCTGTGGGTGAGAGCTCACTGGGATACAGTTCTGTGGTTGAGAGCTCACTGGGATACAGTTCTGCGGGTGAAAGCTCACTGGGATACAGTTCTGTGGGTGTGAGCTCACTGGGATACAGATCTGTGGGTGAGAGCTCACTGGGATACAGTTCTATGAGTGAGAGCTCACTGGGATACAGTTCTGTGGGTGAAGTCTCACTGGGGTACAGTTCTGGGGGTGAGAGCTCACTGGGATACATTTCTGTGGGTGGTAGCTCACTGGGGTACAGTTCTGTGGGTGAGGGCTAACTGTGATACAGTTCTGTGAGTGAGAGCTCACTGGGATACAGTTCTCTGGGTGGTAGCTCACTGGGATACAGTACTGTGGGTGAGAGCTCACTGGGATACAGTTCTGTGAGTGAGAGCTCACTGGGATACAGTTCGGTGGGTGAGGGCTCGCTGGGATACAGTTCTGTGGGTGAGAGCTCAATGGGATACAGTTCTGTGGGTGGTAGCTCACTGGGATACAGTTCTGTGGGTGAGAGCTCTCTGGGATACAGTTCTGTGGGTGAGAGCTCACTGGGATACAGTTCTGTGGGTGGTAGCTCACTGGGGTACAGTTCTGTGGGTGAGAGCTCACTGGGATACAGTTCTGTGAGTGAGAGCTCACTGGGATACAGTTCTGTGGGTGAAGTCTCACTGGGGTACAGTTCTGTGGGTGAGAGCTCACTGGGATACAGTTCTGTGGGTGGTAGCTCACTTGGGTACAGTTCGGTGGGTGAGGGCTCACCTTGATACAGTTCTGTGAGTGAGAGCTCACTGGGATACAGTTCTCTGGGTGGTAGCTCACTGGGATACAGTTCTGTGGGTGAGAGCTCACTGGGATACAGTTCTGTGAGTGAGAGCTCACTGGGATACAGTTCGGTGGTTGAGGGCTCACTGGGATACAGTTCTGTGGGTGAGAGCTCACTGGGATACAGTTCTGTGGGTGGTAGCTCACTGGGATACAGTTCTGTGGGTGAGAGCTCTCTGGGATACAGTTCTGTGGGTGAGAGCTCACTGGGATACAATTCTGTGGGTGGTAGCTCACTGGGGTACAGTTCTGTGGGTGAGAGCTCACTGGGGTACAGTTCTGTGGGTGAGAGCTCACTGGGATACAGTTCTGTGGGTGAGAGCTCACTGAGATACATTTCTGTGAGTGAGAGCTCACTGGGATACAGTTCTGTGGGTGGTAGCTCACTGGGATACAGTTCTGTGGATGAGAGCTCACTGGGGTACAGTTCTGTGGGTGGTTGCTCACTGGGGTACAGTTCTGTGAGTGAGATCTCACTGGGATACAGTTCTGTGGGTGGTAGCTCACTGGGGTACAGTTCTGTGGGTGAGGGCTCACTGTGATACAGTTCTGTGAGTGAGAGCTCACTGGGATACAGTTCTCTGGGTGGTAGCTCACTGGGATACAGTTCTGTGGGTGAGAGCTCACTGGGATACAGTTCTGTAAGTGAGAGCTCACTGGGACACAGTTCGCTGGGTGAGGGCTCACTGGGATACAGTTCTGTGGGTGAGAGCTCACTGGGATACAGTTCTGTGGGTGAGGGCTCACTGGGATACAGTTCTGCGAGTGAGAGCTCACTGGGATACAGTTCTGTGGGTGTGAGCTCACTGGGATACAGTTCTGTGGGTGAGAGCTCACTTGGATACAGTTCTGTGGTTGAGAGCTCACTGGGATACAGTTCTGTGGGTGAAAGCTCACTGGGATACAGTTCTGTGGGTGTGAGCTCACTGGGATACAGTTCTGTGGGTGAGAGCTCACTGGGATACAGTTCTGTGAGTGAGATCTCACTGGGATACAGTTCTGTGGGTGAATTCTCACTGGGGTACAGTTCTGTGGGTGAGAGCTCACTGGGATACAGTTCTGTGGGTGTTAGCTCACTGGGGTACAGTTCTGTGGGTGAGGGCTCACTGTGATACAGTTCTGTGAGTGAGAGCTCACTAGGATACAGTTCTCTGGGTGGTAGCTCACTGGGATACAGTTCTGTGGGTGAGAGCTCACTGGGATACAGTTCTGTGAGTGAGAGCTCACTGGGATACAGTTCGGTGGGTGAGGGCTCACTGGGATACAGTTCTGTGGGTGAGAGCTCACTGGGATACAGTTCTGTGGGTGGTAGCTCACTGGGATACAGTTCTGTGGGTGAGAGCTCTCTGGGATACAGTTCTGTGGGTGAGCGCTCACTGGGATACAGTTCTGTGGGTGGTAGCTCACTGGGCTACAGTTCTGTGGGTGAGAGCTCACTGGGGTACAGTTCTGTGGGTGAGAGCTCACTGGGATACAGTTCTGTGCGTGAGAGCTCACTGAGATGCATTTCTGTGAGTGAGAGCTCACTGGGATACAGTTCTGTTGGTGGTAGCTCACTGGGATACAGTTCTGTGGATGAGAGCTCACTGGGGTACAGTTCTGTGGGTGTTAGCTCACTGGGGTACAGTTCTGTGAGTGAGAGCTCACTGGGATACAGTTCTGTGGGTGAGGTATCACTGGGATACAGTTCTGTGGGTGTGAGCTCACTGGGATACAGTTCTGTGCATGTGAGCTCATTGGGATACAGTTCTCTGGGTGTGAGCTCACTGGGGTACAGTTCTGTGGGTGAGAGCTCACTGGGATACAGTTGTGTGATCGAGAGCTCACTGGGGTACAGTTCTGTGGGTGAGAGCTCACTGGGATACAGTTCTGTGCATGTGAGCTCATTGGGATACAGTTCTGTGAGTGAGAGCTCACAAGGACACAGTTCTGTGGGTGAGAGCTCACTGGAATACAGTTCAGTGAGTGAGACCTCACTGGGATACAGTTCTGAGGGTGAGGGCTCACTGCGATACAGTTCTGAGAGTGAGTGCTCACTGGGATACAGTTCTGTGGGTGTGAGCTCACTGGGTTACAATTCTGTGGGTGGTAGCTCACTGGGATACAGTTCTGTGGGTGAGACCTCACTGGGATACAGTTCTGTGGGTGAGAGCTCACTGGGATACAGTTCTGTGGGTGAGAGCTCACTGGGATACAGTTCTGTGGGTGAGAGCTTACTGGGATACAGTTCTGTGGGTGAGAGCTCACTGGGATACAGTTCTGAGGGTGAGAGGTCACTGGGACACAGTTCTGTGAGTGAGACCTCACTGGGATACAGTTCTGTGAGTGAGAGCTCACTGGGATACAGTTCTGTGGGTGAGTGGTCACTGGGATACAGTTCCATGGGTGAGAGCTCACTGGGATGCAGTTCTCTGGGTGGTAGCTCACTGGGATACAGTTCTGTGGGTGAGAGCTCACTGGGATACAGTTCTGTGGGTGAGAGCTCACTGGGATACATTTCTGGGGGTGGTAGCTCACTGGGGTACAGTTCTGTGGGTGAGAGCTCACTGGGGTACAGTTCTGTGGGTGAGAGCTCACTGGGATACAGTTCTGTGGGTGCGAGCTCACTGCGATACAGTTCTGTGAGTAGGAGCTCACTGGAATACAGTTCTGTGGGTGGTAGCTCACTGGAATACAGTTCTGTGGATGAGAGCTCACTGGGGTACAGTTCTGTGGCTGGTAGCTCTCTGGGGTACAGTAATGTGAGTGAGAGCTCACTGGGATACAGTTCTGTGGGTGAGGTATCACTGGGTTACAGTTCTGTGGGTGTGAGCTCACTGGGATCCAGTTCTGTGGGTGAGAGCTCACAGGGATACAGTTCTGTGGGTAAGAGCTCACTGGGATACACTTCTGTGGGTGAAAGCTCACCGGGATACAGTTCTGTGGGTGTGAGCTCACTGGGATCCAGTTCTGTGGGTGGGAGCTCACTGGGATACAGGTCTGTGGGAGTGGTCATTGGGATACAGTTCTGTGGTTGGTTGCTCACTGGGATACAGTTCTGAGGGTGAGAGGTCACTGGGACACAGTTCTGTGAGTGAGACCTCACTGGGATACAGTTCTGTGAGTGAGAGCTCACTGGGATACAGTTCTGTGGGTGAGTGGTCACTGGGATACAGTTCCATGGGTGAGAGCTCACTGGGATGCAGTTCTCTGGGTGGTAGCTCACTGGGATACAGTTCTGTGGGTGAGAGCTCACTGGGATACAGTTCTGTGGGTGAGAGCTCACTGGGATACATTTCTGGGGGTGGTAGCTCACTGGGGTACAGTTCTGTGGGTGAGAGCTCACTGGGGTACAGTTCTGTGGGTGAGAGCTCACTGGGATACAGTTCTGTGGGTGCGAGCTCACTGCGATACAGTTCTGTGAGTAGGAGCTCACTGGAATACAGTTCTGTGGGTGGTAGCTCACTGGAATACAGTTCTGTGGATGAGAGCTCACTGGGGTACAGTTCTGTGGCTGGTAGCTCTCTGGGGTACAGTAATGTGAGTGAGAGCTCACTGGGATACAGTTCTGTGGGTGAGGTATCACTGGGTTACAGTTCTGTGGGTGTGAGCTCACTGGGATCCAGTTCTGTGGGTGAGAGCTCACAGGGATACAGTTCTGTGGGTAAGAGCTCACTGGGATACACTTCTGTGGGTGAAAGCTCACCGGGATACAGTTCTGTGGGTGTGAGCTCACTGGGATCCAGTTCTGTGGGTGGGAGCTCACTGGGATACAGGTCTGTGGGAGTGGTCATTGGGATACAGTTCTGTGGTTGGTTGCTCACTGGGATACAGTTCTGTGGGTGAGAGCTCACTGGGATACAGTTCTATGGGTGAGAGCTCACTGGGATACAGTTCTGTGAGTGAGAGCAGACTGGGGTACAGTTCTGTGGGTGAGAGCTCACTGGGATACAGTTCTGTGGGTGAGAGCTCACTGGGATACAATTCGGTGGGTGAGAGCTCACTGGGATACAGTTCTGTGGGTGAGAGCTCACTGGGATACAATTCGGTGGGTGTGGTCGCTGGGATACATTTCTGTGGGTGAGAGCTAACTGGGATACAGTCCTGTGGGTGTGGTAACTGGGATACAGTTCTGTGGGTGTGAGCTCACTGGGATACAGTTCTTTGGGTGGTAGCTCAGTGGGATACAGTTCAGCGGGTGAGAGCTCACTGGGATACAGTTCTGTGGGTGGTAGCTCACTGGGATACAGTTCTGTGAGTGAGAGCTCACTGGGATACAGTTCTGTGGGTGAGGGCTCACTGGGATACAGTTCTGTGAGTGTGCTCACTGGGATACAGTTCTGTGCGTGTGGTCACTGGGGTACAGTTCTGTGGGTGTGAGCTCACTGGGTTACAGTTCTGTGGGTGGTAGCTCACTGGGATACAGTTCTGTGGGTGAGAGCTCACTGGGATACAGTTCTGTGGGTGAGAGCTCACTGGGATACAGTTCTGTGGGTGAGGTATCACTGGGTTACAGTTCTGTGGGTGTGAGCTCACTGGGATCCAGTTCTGTGGGTGAGAGCTCACAGGGATACAGTTCTGTGGGTAAGAGCTCACTGGGATACACTTCTGTGGGTGAAAGCTCACCGGGATACAGTTCTGTGGGTGTGAGCTCACTGGGATACAGTTCTGTGGGTGGGAGCTCACTGGGATACAGTTCTGTGGGTGCGGTCACTGGGGTACAGTTCTGGGGGTGGAAACTCACTGGGATACAGTTCTGTGGGTGCGGTCACTGGGGTACAGTTCTGGGGGTGGAAACTCACTGGGATACAGTTCTGTGGGTAGTAGCTCAATGGGTAACAGTTCTGTGATATAGAGCTAACTGGGATACAGTTCTGTGGGTGTGGTCGCTGGGGTACAGTTACGTGGATGGTAGCTCACTGGGATACAGTTCTGTGGGTGACAGCTCATTGGGATACAGTTCTGTGGGAGTGGTCATTGGAATACAGTTCTGTGGTTGGTTGCTCACTGGGATACAGTTCTGTGGGTGAGAGCTCACTGGGATACAGTTCTGTGGGTGAGAGCTCACTGGGATACAGTTCTGTGGGTGAGAGCTCACTGGGGTACAGTTCTGTGGGTGAGAGCTCACTGGGATACAGTTCTGTGGGTGAGAGCTCACTGGGATACAGTTCTGTGGGTGAGAGCTCACTGGGATACAGTTCTGAGGGTGAGGGCTCACTGCGATACAGTTCTGAGAGTGAGTGCTCACTGGGATACAGTTCTGTGGGTGTGAGCTCACTGGGTTACAATTCTGTGGGTGGTAGCTCACTGGGATACAGTTCTGTGGGTGAGACCTCACTGGGATACAGTTCTGTGGGTGAGAGCTCACTGGGATACAGTTCTGTGGGTGAGAGCTCACTGGGATACAGTTCTGTGGGTGAGAGCTTACTGGGATACAGTTCTGTGGGTGAGAGCTCACTGGGATACAGTTCTGAGGGTGAGAGGTCACTGGGACACAGTTCTGTGAGTGAGACCTCACTGGGATACAGTTCTGTGAGTGAGAGCTCACTGGGATACAGTTCTGTGGGTGAGTGGTCACTGGGATACAGTTCCATGGGTGAGAGCTCACTGGGATGCAGTTCTCTGGGTGGTAGCTCACTGGGATACAGTTCTGTGGGTGAGAGCTCACTGGGATACAGTTCTGTGGGTGAGAGCTCACTGGGATACATTTCTGGGGGTGGTAGCTCACTGGGGTACAGTTCTGTGGGTGAGAGCTCACTGGGGTACAGTTCTGTGGGTGAGAGCTCACTGGGATACAGTTCTGTGGGTGCGAGCTCACTGCGATACAGTTCTGTGAGTAGGAGCTCACTGGAATACAGTTCTGTGGGTGGTAGCTCACTGGAATACAGTTCTGTGGATGAGAGCTCACTGGGGTACAGTTCTGTGGCTGGTAGCTCTCTGGGGTACAGTAATGTGAGTGAGAGCTCACTGGGATACAGTTCTGTGGGTGAGGTATCACTGGGTTATGGTTCTGTGGGTGTGAGCTCACTGGGATCCAGTTCTGTGGGTGAGAGCTCACAGGGATACAGTTCTGTGGGTAAGAGCTCACTGGGATACACTTCTGTGGGTGAAAGCTCACCGGGATACAGTTCTGTGGGTGTGAGCTCACTGGGATCCAGTTCTGTGGGTGGGAGCTCACTGGGATACAGGTCTGTGGGAGTGGTCATTGGGATACAGTTCTGTGGTTGGTTGCTCACTGGGATACAGTTCTGTGGGTGAGAGCTCACTGGGATACAGTTCTGTGGGTGAGACCTCACTGGGATACAGTTCTGTGGGTGGTAGCTGACTGGGACACAGTTCTGCGGGTGAGAGCTCATTTGGATACAGTTCTGTGGGTGGTAGCTCACTGGGTTACAGTTCTGTGAGTGAGAGCTCACTGGGATACAGTTCTATGGGTGAGAGCTCACTGGGATACAGTTCTGTGAGTGAGAGCAGACTGGGGTACAGTTCTGTGGGTGAGAGCTCACTGGGATACAGTTCTGTGGGTGAGAGCTCACTGGGATACAATTCGGTGGGTGAGAGCTCACTGGGATACAGTTCTGTGGGTGAGAGCTCACTGGGATACAATTCGGTGGGTGTGGTCGCTGGGATACATTTCTGTGGGTGAGAGCTAACTGGGATACAGTCCTGTGGGTGTGGTAACTGGGATACAGTTCTGTGGGTGTGAGCTAACTGGGATACAGTTCTTTGGGTGGTAGCTCAGTGGGATACAGTTCAGCGGGTGAGAGCTCACTGGGATACAGTTCTGTGGGTGGTAGCTCACTGGGATACAGTTCTGTGAGTGAGAGCTCACTGGCATACAGTTCTATGGGTGAGAGCTCACTGGGATACAGTTCTGTGAGTGAGAGCACATTGGAGTACAGTTCTGTGGGTGGTAGCTCACTGGGATACAGATCTGTGGTTGAGAGCTCACTGGGGTACAGTTCAGGTGGTTTGAGCTCACTGAAATGCATTTCTCTGGGTGGGAGCTCACTGGGATACAGTTCTTTGAGTGAGAGCTCACTGGGATACAGTTCTGTGGGTGAGAGCTCACTGGGATACAGTTCTGTGGGTGAGAGCTCACTGGGATACAGTTCTGTGAGTGAGAGCTCACTGGGATACAGTTCTGTGGGTGAGAGCTCAATAAAATACAGTTCTGTGGGTGAGAGCTCAGTGGGATACAGTTCTGTGAGTGAGAGTTCACTGGGTTACAGTTCTGTGGGTGTGAGCTCACTGGGATACAGTTCTGTGGGTGAGAGTTCGCTGGGATACAGTTCTGTGGGTGAGAGCTCACTGGGGTACATTTCTGTGGGTGAGAGCTCACTGGGATACAGTTCTGTGGGTGTCAGCTCACTTGGATACAGTTCAGAGGGTGGTAGCTCATTGGGATACAGTTCTGTGGGTGTGAGCTCACTGGGGAACAGTTCTGTGGGCGAAAGCTCACTGGATTACAGTTCTGTGGGTGGTTGCTCACTGGGATACAGTTCTGTGGGTGGTTACTCACTGGGATACAGTTCCGTGGATGAGAGCTCACTGGGATACAGTTCTGTGGGTGAGGGCTCACTGGGGTACAGTGCTGTGGGTGACAGCTCAATGGGATACAGTTCTGTGGGTGAGAGCTCACTGGGATACAGTTCTGTGAATGAGATCTCACTGGGATACAGTTCTCTGGGTGAGAGCTCACTGGGACACAGTTCTGTGGGTGAGAGCTCACTGGGATACAGTTCTGTGGGTGTGGTCAATGGGATACAGTTCTGAGGGTGAGAGGTCACTGGGATAGAGTTCTGCGGGTGTGAGCTCACTGGGGTACAGTTCTGTGGGCGAGAGCTCACTGGGATACAGTTGTGTGAGTGAGAGCTCACTGGGGTACAGTTATGTGGGTGAGAGCTCACTGGGATACAGTTCTGTGGGTTTGAGCTCACTGGGATACAGTTCTGTGGGTGAGAACTCACTGGGATACAGTTCCGTAGGTGGGAGCTCACTGGGATACAGTTGTGTGGGTGAGAGCTGACTGGGATACAGTTCTGTGAGTGAGTGCTCACTGGGATACAGTTCTGTGGGTGTGGTCACTGGGATACAGTTCTGTGGGTGTCAGCTCACTGGGATACAGTTCTGTGGGTGACAGCTCACTGGGATACACTTCCGTGAGTGAGAGCTCACTGGGATACATTTCTATGGGTGAGAGCTGACTGGGATACAGATCTTTGAGTGAGATCTCACTGGGGTACAGTTCGGTGGGTGAGAGCTCACTGGGATACAGTTCCGTGGGTGAGAGCACACTGGGGTACAGTTCTGTGGGTGGTAGCTCACTGGGATACAGTTCTGTGGGTGAGAGCTCACTGGTGTACCGTTCTGTGGGTGTGAGCTCACTGGGATACAGTTCTCTGGGTGGGAGCTCACTGGGATACAGCTGTGTGGGTGTGAGCTCACTGGGATACAGTACTGTGAATGAGAGCTCACTGGGATACAGTTCTGTGGGTGAGAGCTTCATGGGATACTATTCTGTGGGTGGTAGCTCACTGGGATACAGTTCTGTGGGTGAGAGCTCACTGGGATACACTTCTGTGGGTGTGGTCACTGGGGTACAGTTCTTTGGGTGGTAGCTCACTGGGATACAGTTCTGTGGGTGGTAGCTCACTGGGATACAGTTCTATGGGTGTGAGCTCACTCGGATACAGTTCTGTGGGTGAGGGCTCACTGGGATACAGTTCTGTGGGTGAGAGCTCACTGGGATACAGTTCTGTGGGTGAGAGCTCACTGGGATACAGTTCTGAGGGTGAGAGCAAACTGGGATACAGATCTGTGGGTGAGTGCTCACTGGGGTACAGTTCTGTGGGTGGGAGCTCACTGGGATACTAGTTCTGTGGGAGAGCGCTCACTGGGATACATTTCTGTGGGTGAGAGCTCACTGGAATACAGTTCAGTGAGTGAGACCTCACTGGGATACAGTTCTGTGGGTGAGGGCTCACTGGGATACAGTTCTGTGAGTGTGCTCACTGGGATACAGTTCTGTGCGTGTGGTCACTGGGGTACAGTTCTGTGGGTGTGAGCTCACTGGGTTACAGTTCTGTGGGTGGTAGCTCACTGGGATACAGTTCTGTGGGTGAGAGCTCACTGGGATACAGTTCTGTGGGTGAGAGCTCACTGGGATACAGTTCTGTGGGTGAGAGCTCACTGGGACACAGTTCTGTGAGTGAGACCTCACTGGGGTACAGTTCTGTGAGTGAGAGCTCACTGGGATACAGTTCTGTGGGTGAGAGCTCACTGGGATACAGTTCTGTGGGTGAGAGCTCACTGGGATGCCGTTCTCTGGGTGGTAGCTCACTGGGATACAGTTCTGTGGGTGGTAGCTGACTGGGACACAGTTCTGCGGGTGAGAGCTCATTTGGATACAGTTCTGTGGGTGGTAGCTCACTGGGTTACAGTTCTGTGAGTGAGAGCTCACTGGGATACAGTTCTATGGGTGAGAGCTCACTGGGATACAGTTCTGTGAGTGAGAGCAGACTGGGGTACAGTTCTGTGGGTGAGAGCTCACTGGGATACAGTTCTGTGGGTGAGAGCTCACTGGGATACAATTCGGTGGGTGAGAGCTCACTGGGATACAGTTCTGTGGGTGAGAGCTCACTGGGATACAATTCGGTGGGTGTGGTCGCTGGGATACATTTCTGTGGGTGAGAGCTAACTGGGATACAGTCCTGTGGGTGTGGTAACTGGGATACAGTTCTGTGGGTGTGAGCTCACTGGGATACAGTTCTTTGGGTGGTAGCTCAGTGGGATACAGTTCAGCGGGTGAGAGCTCACTGGGATACAGTTCTGTGGGTGGTAGCTCACTGGGATACAGTTCTGTGAGTGAGAGCTCACTGGCATACAGTTCTATGGGTGAGAGCTCACTGGGATACAGTTCTGTGAGTGAGAGCACATTGGAGTACAGTTCTGTGGGTGGTAGCTCACTGGGATACAGTTCTGTGGTTGAGAGCTCACTGGGGTACAGTTCAGGTGGTTTGAGCTCACTGAAATGCATTTCTCTGGGTGGGAGCTCACTGGGATACAGTTCTTTGAGTGAGAGCTCACTGGGATACAGTTCTGTGGGTGAGAGCTCACTGGGATACAGTTCTGTGGGTGAGAGCTCACTGGGATACAGTTCTGTGAGTGAGAGCTCACTGGGATACAGTTCTGTGGGTGAGAGCTCAATAAAATACAGTTCTGTGGGTGAGAGCTCAGTGGGATACAGTTCTGTGAGTGAGAGTTCACTGGGTTACAGTTCTGTGGGTGTGAGCTCACTGGGATACAGTTCTGTGGGTGAGAGTTCGCTGGGATACAGTTCTGTGGGTGAGAGCTCACTGGGGTACATTTCTGTGGGTGAGAGCTCACTGGGATACAGTTCTGTGGGTGTCAGCTCACTTGGATACAGTTCAGAGGGTTGTAGCTCATTGGGATACAGTTCTGTGGGTGTGAGCTCACTGGGGAACAGTTCTGTGGGCGAAAGCTCACTGGATTACAGTTCTGTGGGTGGTTGCTCACTGGGATACAGTTCTGTGGGTGGTTACTCACTGGGATACAGTTCCGTGGATGAGAGCTCACTGGGATACAGTTCTGTGGGTGAGGGCTCACTGGGGTACAGTGCTGTGGGTGACAGCTCAATGGGATACAGTTCTGTGGGTGAGAGCTCACTGGGATACAGTTCTGTGAATGAGATCTCACTGGGATACAGTTCTCTGGGTGAGAGCTCACTGGGACACAGTTCTGTGGGTGAGAGCTCACTGGGATACAGTTCTGTGGGTGTGGTCAATGGGATACAGTTCTGAGTGTGAGAGGTCACTGGGATAGAGTTCTGCGGGTGTGAGCTCACTGGGGTACAGTTCTGTGGGCGAGAGCTCACTGGGATACAGTTGTGTGAGTGAGAGCTCACTGGGGTACAGTTATGTGGGTGAGAGCTCACTGGGATACAGTTCTGTGGGTTTGAGCTCACTGGGATACAGTTCTGTGGGTGAGAACTCACTGGGATACAGTTCCGTAGGTGGGAGCTCACTGGGATACAGTTGTGTGGGTGAGAGCTGACTGGGATACAGTTCTGTGAGTGAGTGCTCACTGGGATACAGTTCTGTGGGTGTGGTCACTGGGATACAGTTCTGTGGGTGTCAGCTCACTGGGATACAGTTCTGTGGGTGACAGCTCACTGGGGTACAGTTCGGTGGGTGAGAGCTCACTGGGATACAGTTCCGTGGGTGAGAGCACACTGGGGTACAGTTCTGTGGGTGGTAGCTCACTGGGATACAGTTCTGTGGGTGAGAGCTCACTGGTGTACCGTTCTGTGGGTGTGAGCTCACTGGGATACAGTTCTCTGGGTGGGAGCTCACTGGGATACAGCTGTGTGGGTGTGAGCTCACTGGGATACAGTACTGTGAATGAGAGCTCACTGGGATACAGTTCTGTGGGTGAGAGCTTCATGGGATACTATTCTGTGGGTGGTAGCTCACTGGGATACAGTTCTGTGGGTGAGAGCTCACTGGGATACACTTCTGTGGGTGTGGTCACTGGGGTACAGTTCTTTGGGTGGTAGCTCACTGGGATACAGTTCTGTGGGTGGTAGCTCACTGGGATACAGTTCTATGGGTGTGAGCTCACTCGGATACAGTTCTGTGGGTGAGGGCTCACTGGGATACAGTTCTGTGGGTGAGAGCTCACTGGGATACAGTTCTGTGGGTGAGAGCTCACTGGGATACAGTTCTGAGGGTGAGAGCAAACTGGGATACAGATCTGTGGGTGAGTGCTCACTGGGGTACAGTTCTGTGGGTGGGAGCTCACTGGGATACTAGTTCTGTGGGAGAGCGCTCACTGGGATACATTTCTGTGGGTGAGAGCTCACTGGAATACAGTTCAGTGAGTGAGACCTCACTGGAATACAGTTCTGTGGGTGAGGGCTCACTGGGATACAGTTCTGTGAGTGTGCTCACTGGGATACAGTTCTGTGCGTGTGGTCACTGGGGTACAGTTCTGTGGGTGTGAGCTCACTGGGTTACAGTTCTGTGGGTGGTAGCTCACTGGGATACAGTTCTGTGGGTGAGAGCTCACTGGGATACAGTTCTGTGGGTGAGAGCTCACTGGGATACAGTTCTGTGGGTGAGAGCTCACTGGGACACAGTTCTGTGAGTGAGACCTCACTGGGGTACAGTTCTGTGAGTGAGAGCTCACTGGGATACAGTTCTGTGGGTGAGAGCTCACTGGGATACAGTTCTGTGGGTGAGAGCTCACTGGGATGCCGTTCTCTGGGTGGTAGCTCACTGGGATACAGTTCTGTGGGTGAGAGCTCACTGGGATACAGTTCTGTGCGTGAGAGCTCACTGGGATAAATTTCTGTGGGTGGTAGCTCACTGGGGTACAGTGCTGTGGGTGAGAGCTCACTGGGGTACAGTTCTGTGGGTGAGAGCTCACTGGGATACAGTTCTGTGGGTCAGAGCTCACTGGGATACAGTTCTGTGAGTGAGAGCTCACTGGGATACAGTTCTGTGGGTGGTAGCTCACTGGAATACAGTTCTGTGGGTAAGAGCTCACTGCGATACAGTTCTGTGGGTGAAAGCTCACTGGGATACTGTTCTGTGGGTGTGAGCTCACTGGGATACAGTTCTGCGGGTGTGAGCTCACTGGGAAACAGTTCTGTGGGGGTGGTCACTGGGGTACAGTTCAGGGGGTGGAATCTCACTGGGATACAGTTCTGTGGGTAGTAGCTCACTGGGTTACAGTTCTGTGATAGAGAGCTCACTGGGATACAGTTCTGTGGGTGTGGTCACTGGGGTACAGTTCCGTGGGTGGTAGCTCACTGGGATACAGTTCTGTGGGTGAGAGCTCACTGGGATACACTTCTGTGGGTGAGAGCTCACTGGGATACAGTTCTGTGGGTGAGAGCTCACTGGGATACAGTTCGGTGGGTGAGAGCTCACTGGGATACAGTTCTGTGGGTGAGAGCTCACTGTGATACAATTCTGTGGGTGTGGTCGCTGGGATACAGTTCTGTGGGTGAGAGCTAACTGGGATACAGTTCTGTGGGTGAGAGCTCACTGGGGTACAGTTCTGTGGGTGAGAGCTCACTGGGATACAGTTCTGTGGGTGAGAGCTCACTGGGATACAGTTCTGTGGGTGTCAGCTCATTGGGGTACAGTTCTGTGGGTGAGAGTCCACTGGGATACAGTTCTGTGGGTGAGAGCTCACTGGGGTACAGTTCTGTGGCTGGTAGCTCACTGGGGTACAGTTATGTGAGTGAGAGCTCACTGGGATACAGTTCTGTGGGTGAGGTATCACTGGGATACAGTTCTGTGGGTGTGAGCTCACTGGGATACAGTTCTGTGGGTGAGAGCTCACTGGGATACAGTTCTGTGGGTAAGAGCTCACTGGGATACAGTTCTGTTGGTGAAAGCTCACTGGGATACAGTTCTGTGGGTGTGAGTTCACTGGGATACAGTTCTGAGGGTGTGAGCTCACTGGGATACAGTTCTGTGGGTGTGGTCACTGGGGTACAGTTCTGGGGGTGGAAGCTCACTGGGTTACAGTTCTGGGGGTGGAAGCTCACTGGGATACAGTTCTGTGGGTAGTAGCTCACTGGGTTACAGTTCTGTGATAGAGAGCTCACTGGGATACAGTTCTGTGGGTGTGGTCACTGGGGAACAGTTCCGTGGGTGGTAGCTCACTGGGATACAGTTCTGTGGGTGAGAGCTCACTGGGATACAATTCGGTGGGTGTGGTCGCTGGGATACATTTCTGTGGGTGAGAGCTAACTGGGATACAGTCCTGTGGGTGTGGTAACTGGGATACAGTTCTGTGGGTGTGAGCTCACTGGGATACAGTTCTTTGGGTGGTAGCTCAGTGGGATACAGTTCAGCGGGTGAGAGCTCACTGGGATACAGTTCTGTGGGTGGTAGCTCACTGGGATACAGTTCTGTGAGTGAGAGCTCACTGGCATACAGTTCTATGGGTGAGAGCTCACTGGGATACAGTTCTGTGAGTGAGAGCACATTGGAGTACAGTTCTGTGGGTGGTAGCTCACTGGGATACAGTTCTGTGGTTGAGAGCTCACTGGGGTACAGTTCAGGTGGTTTGAGCTCACTGAAATGCATTTCTCTGGGTGGGAGCTCACTGGGATACAGTTCTGTGGGTGAGAGCTCACTGGGATACAGTTCTGTGAGTGAGAGCTCACTGGGATACAGTTCTGTGGGTGAGAGCTCAATAAAATACAGTTCTGTGGGTGAGAGCTCAGTGGGATACAGTTCTGTGAGTGAGAGTTCACTGGGTTACAGTTCTGTGGGTGTGAGCTCACTGGGATACAGTTCTGTGGGTGAGAGTTCGCTGGGATACAGTTCTGTGGGTGAGAGCTCACTGGGGTACATTTCTGTGGGTGAGAGCTCACTGGGATACAGTTCTGTGGGTGTCAGCTCACTTGGATACAGTTCAGAGGGTGGTAGCTCATTGGGATACAGTTCTGTGGGTGTGAGCTCACTGGGGAACAGTTCTGTGGGCGAAAGCTCACTGGATTACAGTTCTGTGGGTGGTTGCTCACTGGGATACAGTTCTGTGGGTGGTTACTCACTGGGATACAGTTCCGTGGATGAGAGCTCACTGGGATACAGTTCTGTGGGTGAGGGCTCACTGGGGTACAGTGCTGTGGGTGACAGCTCAATGGGATACAGTTCTGTGGGTGAGAGCTCACTGGGATACAGTTCTGTGAATGAGATCTCACTGGGATACAGTTCTCTGGGTGAGAGCTCACTGGGACACAGTTCTGTGGGTGAGAGCTCACTGGGATACAGTTCTGTGGGTGTGGTCAATGGGATACAGTTCTGAGGGTGAGAGGTCACTGGGATACAGTTCTGTGGGTGTGGTCAATGGGATACAGTTCTGAGGGTGTGAGCTCACTGGGGTACAGTTCTGTGGGCGAGAGCTCACTGGGATACAGTTGTGTGAGTGAGAGCTCACTGGGGTACAGTTATGTGGGTGAGAGCTCACTGGGATACAGTTCTGTGGGTTTGAGCTCACTGGGATACAGTTCTGTGGGTGAGAACTCACTGGGATACAGTTCCGTAGGTGGGAGCTCACTGGGATACAGTTGTGTGGGTGAGAGCTGACTGGGATACAGTTCTGTGAGTGAGTGCTCACTGGGATACAGTTCTGTGGGTGTGGTCACTGGGATACAGTTCTGTGGGTGTCAGCTCACTGGGATACAGTTCTGTGGGTGACAGCTCACTGGGATACACTTCCGTGAGTGAGAGCTCACTGGGATACATTTCTATGGGTGAGAGCTGACTGGGATACAGATCTTTGAGTGAGATCTCACTGGGGTACAGTTCGGTGGGTGAGAGCTCACTGGGATACAGTTCCGTGGGTGAGAGCACACTGGGGTACAGTTCTGTGGGTGGTAGCTCACTGGGATACAGTTCTGTGGGTGAGAGCTCACTGGTGTACCGTTCTGTGGGTGTGAGCTCACTGGGATACAGTTCTCTGGGTGGGAGCTCACTGGGATACAGCTGTGTGGGTGTGAGCTCACTGGGATACAGTACTGTGAATGAGAGCTCACTGGGATACAGTTCTGTGGGTGAGAGCTTCATGGGATACTATTCTGTGGGTGGTAGCTCACTGGGATACAGTTCTGTGGGTGAGAGCTCACTGGGATACACTTCTGTGGGTGTGGTCACTGGGGTACAGTTCTTTGGGTGGTAGCTCACTGGGATACAGTTCTGTGGGTGGTAGCTCACTGGGATACAGTTCTATGGGTGTGAGCTCACTCGGATACAGTTCTGTGGGTGAGGGCTCACTGGGATACAGTTCTGTGGGTGAGAGCTCACTGGGATACAGTTCTGTGGGTGAGAGCTCACTGGGATACAGTTCTGAGGGTGAGAGCAAACTGGGATACAGATCTGTGGGTGAGTGCTCACTGGGGTACAGTTCTGTGGGTGGGAGCTCACTGGGATACTAGTTCTGTGGGAGAGCGCTCACTGGGATACATTTCTGTGGGTGAGAGCTCACTGGAATACAGTTCAGTGAGTGAGACCTCACTGGGATACAGTTCTGTGGGTGAGGGCTCACTGGGATACAGTTCTGTGAGTGTGCTCACTGGGATACAGTTCTGTGCGTGTGGTCACTGGGGTACAGTTCTGTGGGTGTGAGCTCACTGGGTTACAGTTCTGTGGGTGGTAGCTCACTGGGATACAGTTCTGTGGGTGAGAGCTCACTGGGATACAGTTCTGTGGGTGAGAGCTCACTGGGATACAGTTCTGTGGGTGAGAGCTCACTGGGACACAGTTCTGTGAGTGAGACCTCACTGGGGTACAGTTCTGTGAGTGAGAGCTCACTGGGATACAGTTCTGTGGGTGAGAGCTCACTGGGATACAGTTCTGTGGGTGAGAGCTCACTGGGATGCCGTTCTCTGGGTGGTAGCTCACTGGGATACAGTTCTGTGGGTGAGAGCTCACTGGGATACAGTTCTGTGCGTGAGAGCTCACTGGGATAAATTTCTGTGGGTGGTAGCTCACTGGGGTACAGTGCTGTGGGTGAGAGCTCACTGGGGTACAGTTCTGTGGGTGAGAGCTCACTGGGATACAGTTCTGTGGGTCAGAGCTCACTGGGATACAGTTCTGTGAGTGAGAGCTCACTGGGATACAGTTCTGTGGGTGGTAGCTCACTGGAATACAGTTCTGTGGGTAAGAGCTCACTGCGATACAGTTCTGTGGGTGAAAGCTCACTGGGATACTGTTCTGTGGGTGTGAGCTCACTGGGATACAGTTCTGCGGGTGTGAGCTCACTGGGAAACAGTTCTGTGGGGGTGGTCACTGGGGTACAGTTCAGGGGGTGGAATCTCACTGGGATACAGTTCTGTGGGTAGTAGCTCACTGGGTTACAGTTCTGTGATAGAGAGCTCACTGGGATACAGTTCTGTGGGTGTGGTCACTGGGGTACAGTTCCGTGGGTGGTAGCTCACTGGGATACAGTTCTGTGGGTGAGAGCTCACTGGGATACACTTCTGTGGGTGAGAGCTCACTGGGATACAGTTCTGTGGGTGAGAGCTCACTGGGATACAGTTCGGTGGGTGAGAGCTCACTGGGATACAGTTCTGTGGGTGAGAGCTCACTGTGATACAATTCTGTGGGTGTGGTCGCTGGGATACAGTTCTGTGGGTGAGAGCTAACTGGGATACAGTTCTGTGGGTGAGAGCTCAATGGGGTACAGTTCTGTGGGTGAGAGCTCACTGGGATACAGTTCTGTGGGTGAGAGCTCACTGGGATACAGTTCTGTGGGTGTCAGCTCATTGGGGTACAGTTCTGTGGGTGAGAGTCCACTGGGATACAGTTCTGTGGGTGAGAGCTCACTGGGGTACAGTTCTGTGGCTGGTAGCTCACTGGGGTACAGTTATGTGAGTGAGAGCTCACTGGGATACAGTTCTGTGGGTGAGGTATCACTGGGATACAGTTCTGTGGGTGTGAGCTCACTGGGATACAGTTCTGTGGGTGAGAGCTCACTGGGATACAGTTCTGTGGGTAAGAGCTCACTGGGATACAGTTCTGTTGGTGAAAGCTCACTGGGATACAGTTCTGTGGGTGTGAGTTCACTGGGATACAGTTCTGAGGGTGTGAGCTCACTGGGATACAGTTCTGTGGGTGTGGTCACTGGGGTACAGTTCTGGGGGTGGAAGCTCACTGGGTTACAGTTCTGGGGGTGGAAGCTCACTGGGATACAGTTCTGTGGGTAGTAGCTCACTGGGTTACAGTTCTGTGATAGAGAGCTCACTGGGATACAGTTCTGTGGGTGTGGTCACTGGGGAACAGTTCCGTGGGTGGTAGCTCACTGGGATACAGTTCTGTGGGTGAGAACTCACTGGGATACAGTTCAGTGGGTGAGAGCTCACTGGGATACAATTCTGTGGGTGTGGTCGCTGGGATACAGTTCTGTGTGTGAGAGCTAACTAGGATACAGTTCTGTGGGTGTGGTAAGTAGGATACAGTTCTGTGGATGTGAGCTCACTGGGATACAGTTCTGTGGGTGGTAGCTCACTGGGATACATATCCGCGGGTGAGAGCTCACTGGGATACATTTCTGTGGGTGGAAGCTCACTGGGATACAGTTCTGTGAGTGAGAGCTCACTGGGATACCATTCTATGGGTCAGAGCTCACTGGGATACAGTTCTGTGAGTGAGAGCACACTGGGGTACAGTCCTGCGGGTGAGAGCTCACTGGAGTACAGTTCTGTGGGTGGTAGCTCACTGGGATACAGTTCTGTGTGTGAGAGCTCACTGGGGTACAGTTCTGGTGGTGTGAGCTCACTGGAATACAGTTCTCTGGGTGGTAGCTCACTGGGATACAGTTCTGTGGGTGAGAGCTCACTGTGATACAGTTCTGTGGGTGAGAGCTCACTTGGATACAGTTCTGTGGGTGAGAGCTCACTGGGATACAGTTCTGTGAGTGAGAGCTCACTGGGATACAGTTCTGTGGGTGTGAGCTCAATGGGATACAGTTCTGTGGGTGAGAGCTCACTGGGATACAGTTATGTTGGTGAGAGCTCACTGGGATACAGTTCTGTGGGTGAGAACTCACTGGGATACAGTTCTGTGGGTGAGTGCTCAGTGGGGTACAGTTCTGTGAGTGAGAGCTCACTGGGATACAGTTCTGTGGGTGTGAGCTCACTGGGATACAGTTCTGTGGGGAAGAGCTCGCTGGGATACAGTTCTGTGGGTGAGAGCTCAGTGGGGTACAGTTCTGTGAGTGAGAGCTCACTGGGATACAGTTCTGTGGGTGGTTGCTCACTGGGATACAGTTCTGTGGGTGAGAGCTCACTGGGGTACATTTCTGTGGGTGAGAGCTCACTGGGATACAGTTCTGTGGGTGTGAGCTCACTGGGATACAGTTCAGTGGGTGGTTGCTCACTGGGATACAGTTCTGTGGGTGTGAGGTCACTGGGGTAGAGTTCTGTGGGCGAGAGCTCACTGGGATACAGTTCTGTGGGAGGTTGCTCACTGGGATACAGTTCTGTGGGTGGTTGCTCACTGGGATACAGTTCTGTGGGTGAGAGCTCACTGGGATACAGTTCTGTGGGTGAGAGCTCACTGGGATACAGTTCTGTGGGTGAGAGCTCAATAGGATACAGTTCTGTGGGTGAGAGCTCAGTGGGGTACAGTTCTGTGAGTGAGAGCTCACTGGGATACAGTTCTGTGGGTGTGAGCTCACTGGGATACAGTTCTGTGGGTGAGAGCTCGCTGGGATACAGTTCTGTGGGTGAGAGCTCACTGGGGTACATTTCTGTGGGTGAGAGCTCACTGGGATACAGTTCTGTGGGTGTGAGCTCACTTGGATACAGTTCAGTGGGTGGTTGCTCACTGGGATACAGTTCTGTGGGTGTAAGCTCACTGGGGTACAGTTCTGTGGGCGAGAGCTCACTGGGATACAGTTCTGTGGGTGAGGGCTCACTGGGGTACAGTTCTGGGGGTGACAGCTCAATGGGATAGAGTTCTGTGGGTGAGAGCTCACTGGGATACGGTTCTGTGAATGAGATCTCACTGGGATACAGGTCTCTGGGTGAGAGCTCACTGGGGCACAGTTCTGTGGGTGAGAGCTCACTGGGATACAGTTCTGTGGGTGTGGTCAATGGGATACAGTTCTGAGGGTGAGAGGTGACTGGGATACAGTTCTGTGGGTGTGAGCTCACTGGGGTACAGTTCGGTGGGTGAGAGCTCACTGGGATACAGTTGTGTGAGTGAGAGCTCACTGGGGTACAGTTATGTGGGTGAGAGCTCACTGGGATACAGTTCTGTGGGTGTGAGCTCACTGGGATACAGTTCTGTGGGTGAGAGCTCACTGGGATACATTTCCATGGGTGGGAGCTCACTGGGATACAGTTGTGTGGGTGAGAGCTGACTGGGATACAGTTCTGTGAGTGAGTGCTCACTGGGATACAGTTCTGTGGGTGTGGTCACTGGGATACAGTTCTGTGGGTGTGAGCTCACTGGGATACAGTTCTGTGGGTGAGAGCTCACTGGGATACTGTTCCGTGAGTGAGAGCTCACTGGGATACATTTCTATGGGTGAGAGCTGACTGGGATACAGATCTTTGAGTGAGATCTCACTGGGGTACAGTTCGGTGGGTGAGAGCTCACTGGGATACAGTTCTGTGAGTGAGAGCACACTGGGGTACAGTTCTGTGGGTGGTAGCTCACTGGGATACAGTTCTGTGGGTGAGAGCTCACTGGTGTACCGTTCTGTGGGTGTGAGCTCACTGGGATACAGTTCTCTGGGTGGTAGCTCACTGGGATACAGTTGTGTGGGTGTGAGCTCACTGGGATACAGTTCTGTGAATGAGAGCTCACTGGGATACAGTTCTGTGGGTGAGAGCTTCATGGGATACAATTCTGTGGGTGGAAGCTCAGTGGGATACAGTTCTGTGGGTGAGAGCTCACTGGGATACACTTCTGTGGGTGTGGTCACTGGGGTACAGTTCTGTGGGTGGTAGCTCACTGGGATACAGTTCGAAGGGTGTGAGCTCACCCGGATACAGTTCTGTGGGTGAGAGCTCACTGGGATACAGTTCTGTGGGTGAGAGCTCACTGGGATACAGTTCTGTGGGTGTCAGCTCACTGAGGTACGGCTCTGAGGGTGAGAGCAAACTGGGATAAAGTTCTGTGGGTGAGAGCTCACTGGGGTACAGTTCTGTGGGTGAGAGCTCACTGGGATACAGTTCTGTGGGAGAGCGCTCACTGGGATACAGTTCTGTGGGTGGGAGCTCATTGGAATACAGTTCAGTGAGTGAGACCTCACTGGGATACAATTCTGTGGGTGAGGGCTCACTGGGATACAGTTCTGTGAGTGTGCTCACTGGGATACAGTTCTGTGGGTGTGGTTACTGGGGTACAGTTCTGTGGGTGTGAGCTCACTGGGTTACAGTTCTGTGGGTGGTAGCTCACTGGGATACAGTTCTGTGAGTGAGAGCTCACTGGGATACAGTTCTGTGGGTGGTACCTCACTGGAATACAGTTCTGTGGATGAGAGCTCACTGGGGTACAGTTCTGTGGCTGGTAGCTCACTGGGGTACAGTTATGTGAGTGAGAGCTCACTGGGATACAGTTCTGTGGGTGAGGTATCACTGGGATACAGTTCTGTGGGTGTGAGCTAACTGGGATACAGTTCTGTGGGTGAGAGCTCACTGGGATACAGTTCTGTGGGTAAGAGCTCACTGGGATACAGTTCTGTGGGTGAAAGCTCACTGGGATACAGTTCTGTGGGTGTGAGCTCACTCGGATACAGTTCTGCGGGTGTGAGCTCACTGGGATACAGTTCTGTGGGGGTGGTCACTGGGGTACATTTCAGGGGGTGGTTGCTCACTGGGATACAGTTCTGTGGGTGAGAGCTCACTGGGATACAGTTCTGTGGGTGAGGGATCACTGGGGTACAGTTCTGTAGGTGAGAGCTCACTGGGATACAGTTCAGTGGGGGAGAGCTCGCTGGGATACAGTTCTGTGGGTGAGAGCTCAGTGGGGTACAGTTCTGTGAGTGAGAGCTCACTGGGATACAGTTCTGTGGGTGGTTGCTCACTGGGATACAGTTCCGTGGGTGAGAGCTCACTGGGGTACATTTCTGTGGGTGAGAGCTCACTGGGATACAGTTCTGTGGGTGTGAGCTCACTGGGATACAGTTCTGTGGGTGGTTGGTCACTGGGATATAGTTCTGTGGGTGTGAGCTCAATGTGGTACAGTTCTGTGGGCGAGAGCTCACTGGGATACAGTTCTGTGGGAGGTTGCTCACTGGGATACAGTTCTGTGGGTGGTTGCTCACTGGGATACAGTTCAATGGGTGGTAGCTCACTGGGATACAGTTCTGTGGCTGGTAGCTCACTGGGATACAGTTCTGTGGGTGTCAGCTCACTGGGGTACAGTTCTGTGGGTGAGAGCTCAATGGGAAACAGTTCTGTGGGTGAGAGCTCACTGGGGTACAGTTCGGTGGGTGAGAGCTCACTGGGATACAGTTCTGTGGGTGAGAGCTCACTGGGATACAGTTCTGTGGGTGAGAGATCACTGGGACACAGTTCTGTGGGTGAGAGCTCACTGGGATACAGTTCTGTGAGTGAGGCCTCACTGGGGTACGGTTCTGTGGGTGAGAGCTCACTGGGATACAGTTCTGTGGGTGAGTGGTCACTGGGATACAGTTCTATGGGTGAGAGCTCACTGGGATACAGTTCTCTGGGTGGTAGCTCACTGGGATACAGTTCTGTGGGTGAGAGCTCACTGGGATACAGTTCTGTGGGTGAGAGCTCACTGGGATACAGTTCTGTGGGTGGTAGCTCACTGGGGTACAGTTCTGTGGGTGAGAGCTCACTGGGGTACAGTTCTGTGGGTGAGAGCTCACTGGGATACAGTTCTGTGGGTGAGAGCTCTCTGAGATACATTTCTGTGAGTGAGAGCTCACTGGGATACAGTTCTGTGGGTAGTAGCTCACTGGGATACAGTTCTGTGGATGAGAGCTCACTGGGGTACAGTTCTGTGGGTGGTAGCTCACTGGGGTACAGTTCTGTGAGTGAGAGCTCACTGGGATACAGTTCGGTGGGTGAGGTATCACTGGGATACAGTTCTGTGGGTGTGAGCTCACTGGGATACAGTTCTGTGGGTGAGAGCTCACTGGGATACAGTTCTGTGGTTGAGAGCTCACTGGGATACAGTTCTGTGGATGAAAGCTCACTGGGATACAGTTCTGTGGGTGTGAGCTCACTGGGATACAGTTCTGTGGTTGAGAGCTCACTGGGATACAGTTCTGTGAGTGAGAGCTCACTGGGATACAGTTCTGTGGGTGAGAGCTCACTGGGATGCAGTTCTCTGGGTGGTAGCTCACTGGGATACAGTTCTGTGGGTGAGAGCTCACTGGGATACAGTTCTGTGGGTGAGAGCTCACTGGGATAAATTTCTGTGGGTGGTAGCTCACTGGGGTACAGTTCTGTGAGTGAGAGCTCACTGGGGTACAGTTCTGTGGGTGAGAGCTCACTGGGATACAGTTCTGTGGGTCAGAGCTCACTGGGATACAGTTCTGTGAGTGAGAGCTCACTGGGATACAGTTCTGTGGGTGGTAGCTCACTGGAATACAGTTCTGTGGATGAGATCTCACTGGGGTACAGTTCTGTGGCTGGTAGCTCACTGGGGTACAGTTATGTGAGTGAGAGCTCACTGGGATACAGTTCTGTGGGTGAGGTATCACTGGGATACAGTTCTGTGGGTGTGAGCTCACTGGGATACATTTCTGTGGGTGAGAGCTCACTGGGATACAGTTCTGTGGGTAAGAGCTCACTGGGATACAGTTCTGTGGGTGAAAGCTCACTGGGATACAGTTCTGTGGGTGTGAGCTCACTGGGATACAGTTCTGCGGGTGTGAGCTCACTGGGATACAGTTCTGTGAGGGTGGTCACTGGGGTACAGTTCAGGGGGTGGAAGCTCACTGGGATACAGTTCTGTGGGTAGTAGCTCACTGGGTTACAGTTCTGTGATAGAGAGCTCACTGGGATACAGTTCTGTGGGTGTGGTCACTGGGGTACAGTTCCGTGGGTGGTAGCTCACTGGGATACAGTTCTGTGGGTGAGAGCTCACTGGGATACAGTTCTGTGGGTGAGAGCTCACTGGGATACAGTTCGGTGGGTGAGAGCTCACTGGGATACAGTTCTGTGGGTGAGAGCTCACTGGGATACAATTCTGTGGGTGTGGTCGCTGGGATACAGTTCTGTGAGTCAGAGCTAACTGATATACAGTTCTGTGGGTGAGAGCTCACTGGGGTACAGTTCTGTGGGTGAGAGCTCACTGGGATACAGTTCTGTGGGTGAGAGCTCACATGGGATACAGTTCTGTGGGTGTCAGCTCATTGGGGTACAGTTCTGAGGGTGAGAGCTCACTGGGATACAGTTCTGTGGGTGAGAGCTCACTGGGGTACAGTTCTGTGGCTGGTAGCTCACTGGGGTACAGTTATGTGAGTGAGAGCTCACTGGGATACAGTTCTGTGGGTGAGGTATCACTGGGATACAGTTCTGTGGGTGTGAGCTCACTGGGATACAGTTCTGTGGGTGAGAGCTCACTGGGATACAGTTCTGTGGGAGGTTGCTCACTGGGATACAGTTCTGTGGGTGGTTGCTCACTGGGATACAGTTCTATGGGTGAGAGCTCACTGGGATACAGTTCTCTGGGTGGTAGCTCACTGGGATACAGTTCTGTGGGTGAGAGCTCACTGGGATACAGTTCTGTGGGTGTCAGCTCACTGGGGTACAGTTCTGTGGGTGAGAGCTCACTGGGATACAGTTCTGTGGGTGAGTGATCACTGGGATACAGTTCTGTGGGTGTGAGCTCACTGGGATACAGTTCTGTGGGTGAGAGCTCACTGGGATACAGTTCTGTGGTTGAGAGCTCACTGGGATACAGTTCTGCGGGTGAAAGCTCACTGGGATACAGTTCTGTGGGTGTGAGCTCACTGGGATACAGTTCTGTGGGTGAGAGCTCACTGGGATACAGTTCTGTGAGTGAGAGCTCACTGGGATACAGTTCTGTGGGTGAAGTCTCACTGGGGTACAGTTCTGTGGGTGAGAGCTCACTGGGATACATCTCTGTGGGTGGTAGCTCACTGGGGTACAGTTCTGTGGGTGAGGGCTAACTGTGATACAGTTCTGTGAGTGAGAGCTCACTGGGATACAGTTCTCTGGGTGGTAGCTCACTGGGATACAGTTCTGTGGGTGAGAGCTCACTGGGATACAGTTCTGTGAGTGAGAGCTCACTGGGATACAGTTCGGTGGGTGAGGGCTCACTGGGATACAGTTCTGTGGGTGAGAGCTCAATGGGATACAGTTCTGTGGGTGGTAGCTCACTGGGATACAGTTCTGTGGGTGAGAGCTCTCTGGGATACAGTTCTGTGGGTGAGAGCTCACTGGGATACAGTTCTGTGGGTGGTAGCTCACTGGGGTACAGTTCTGTGCGTGAGAGCTCACTGGGATACAGTTCTGTGAGTGAGAGCTCACTGGGATACAGTTCTGTGGGTGAAGTCTCACTGGGGTACAGTTCTGTGGGTGAGAGCTCACTGGGATACAGTTCTGTGGGTGGTAGCTCACTGGGGTACAGTTCGGTGGGTGAGGGCTCACTGTGATACAGTTCTGTGAGTGAGAGCTCACTGGGATACAGTTCTCTGGGTGGTAGCTCACTGGGATACAGTTCTGTGGGTGAGAGCTCACTGGGATACAGTTCTGTGAGTGAGAGCTCACTGGGATACAGTTCTGTGGGTGGTAGCTCACTGGGGTACAGTTCTGTGCGTGAGAGCTCACTGGGATACAGTTCTGTGGGTGAGAGCTCTCTGGGATACAGTTCTGTGGGTGAGAGCTCACTGGGATACAGTTCTGTGGGTGGTAGCTCACTGGGGTACAGTTCTGTGCGTGAGAGCTCACTGGGATACAGTTCTGTGAGTGAGAGCTCACTGGGATACAGTTCTGTGGGTGAAGTCTCACTGGGGTACAGTTCTGTGGGTGAGAGCTCACTGGGATACAGTTCTGTGGGTGGTAGCTCACTGGGGTACAGTTCGGTGGGTGAGGGCTCACTGTGATACAGTTCTGTGAGTGAGAGCTCACTGGGATACAGTTCTCTGGGTGGTAGCTCACTGGGATACAGTTCTGTGGGTGAGAGCTCACTGGGATACAGTTCTGTGAGTGAGAGCTCACTGGGATACAGTTCGGTGGGTGAGGGCTCACTGGGATACAGTTCTGTGGGTGAGAGCTCACTGGGATACAGTTCTGTGGGTGGTAGCTCACTGGGATACAGTTCTGTGGGTGAGAGCTCTCTGGGATACAGTTCTGTGGGTGAGAGCTCACTGGGATACAATTCTGTGGGTGGTAGCTCACTGGGGTACAGTTCTGTGGGTGAGAGCTCACTGGGGTACAGTTCTGTGGGTGAGAGCTCACTGGGATACAGTTCTGTGGGTGAGAGCTCACTGAGATACATTTCTGTGAGTGAGAGCTCACTGGGATACAGTTCTGTGGGTGGTAGCTCACTGGGATACAGTTCTGTGGATGAGAGCTCACTGGGGTACAGTTCTGTGGGTGGTTGCTCACTGGGGTACAGTTCTGTGAGTGAGAGCTCACTGGGATACAGTTCTGTGGGTGAGGTATCACTGGGATACAGTTCTGTGGGTGTGAGCTCACTGGGATACAGTTCTGTGGGTGAGAGCTCACTGGGATACAGTTCTGTGGTTGAGAGCTCACTGGGATACAGTTCTGTGGGTGAAAGCTCACTGGGATACAGTTCTGTGGGTGTGACCTCACTGGGATACAGTTCTGTGGGTGAGAGCTCACTGGGATACAGTTCTGTGAGTGAGAGCTCACTGGGATACTGTTCTGTGGGTGAAGTCTCACTGGGGTACAGTTCTGTGGGTGAGAGCTCACTGGGATACAGTTCTGTGGGTGGTAGCTCACTGGGGTACAGTTCTGTGGGTGAGGGCTCACTGTGATACAGTTCTGTGAGTGAGAGCGCACTGGGATACAGTTCTCTCGGTGGTAGCTCACTGGGATACAGTTCTGTGGGTGAGAGCTCACTGGGATACAGTTCTGTGAGTCAGAGCTCACTGGGACACTGTTCGCTGGGTGAGGGCTCACTGGGATACAGTTCTGTGGGTGAAGTCTCACTGGGGTACAGTTCTGTGGGTGAGAGCTCACTGGGATACAGTTCTGTGGGTGAGAGCTCACTGGGATACAGTTCTGTGGGTGAGGGCTCACTGGGATACAGTTCTGTGAGTGAGAGCTCACTGGGATACAGTTCTGTGGGTGTGAGCTCACTGGGATACAGTTCTGTGGGTGAGAGCTCACTTGGATACAGTTCTGTGGTTCAGAGCTCACTGGGATACAGTTCTGTGGGTGAAAGCTCACTGGGATACAGTTCTGTGGGTGTGAGCTCACTGGGATACAGTTCTGTGGGTGAGAGCTCACTGGGATACAGTTCTGTGAGTGAGATCTCACTGGGATACAGTTCTGTGGGTGAAGTCTCACTGGGGTACAGTTCTGTGGGTGAGAGCTCACTGGGATACAGTTCTGTGGGTGTTAGCTCACTGGGGTACAGTTCTGTGGGTGAGGGCTCACTGTGATACAGTTCTGTGAGTGAGAGCTCACTGGGATACAGTTCTCTGGGTGGTAGCTCACTGGGATACAGTTCTGTGGGTGAGAGCTCACTGGGATACAGTTCTGTGAGTGAGAGCTCACTGGGATACAGTTCGGTGGGTGAGGGCTCACTGGG
The DNA here is from genome assembly GCF_964194155.1 of Cetorhinus maximus. Classification (NCBI taxonomy): domain Eukaryota; kingdom Metazoa; phylum Chordata; class Chondrichthyes; order Lamniformes; family Cetorhinidae; genus Cetorhinus; species Cetorhinus maximus. The sequence goes on along the minus strand of NC_135917.1, from coordinate 15,384,936 downwards.
ATACAGTTCTGTGGGTGAGAGCTCACTGGGATACAGTTCTGTGGGTGGTAGCTCACTGGGATACAGTTCTGTGGGTGGTAGCTCTCTGGGATACAGTTCTGTGGGTGAGCGCTCACTGGGATACAGTTCTGTGGGTGGTAGCTCACTGGGCTACAGTTCTGTGGGTGAGAGCTCACTGGGGTACAGTTCTGTGGGTGAGAGCTCACTGGGATACAGTTCTGTGCGTGAGAGCTCACTGAGATGCATTTCTGTGAGTGAGAGCTCACTGGGATACAGTTCTATTGGTGGTAGCTCACTGGGATACAGTTCTGTGGATGAGAGCTCACTGGGGTACAGTTCTGTGGGTGGTAGCTCACTGGGGTACAGTTCTGTGAGTGAGAGCTCACTGGGATACAGTTCTGTGGGTGAGGTATCACTGGGATACAGTTCTGTGGGTGTGAGCTCACTGGGATACAGTTCTGTGGGTGAGAGCTCACTGGGATACAGTTCTGTGGTTGAGAGCTCACTGGGATACAGTTCTGTGGGTGAAAGCTCACTGGGATACAGTTCTGTGGGTGTGAGCTCACTGGGATACAGTTCTGTGGGTGAGAGCTCACTGGGATACAGTTCTGTGAGTGAGAGCTCACTGGGATACAGTTCTGTGGGTGAAGTCTCACTGGGGTACAGTTCTGTGGGTGAGAGCTCACTGGGATACAGTTCTGTGGGTGGTAGCTCACTGGGGTACAGTTCTGTGGGTGAGGGCTCACTGTGATACAGTTCTGTGAGTGAGAGCTCACTGGGATACAGTTCTCTGGGTGGTAGCTCACTGGGATACAGTTCTGTGGGTGAGAGCTCACTGGGATACAGTTCTGTGAGTGAGAGCTCACTGGGACACAGTTCGGTGGGTGAGGGCTCACTGGGATACAGTTCTGTGGGTGAGAGCTCACTGGGATACAGTTCTCTGGGTGAGGGCTCACTGGGATACAGTTCTGTGAGTGAGAGCTCACTGGGATACATTTCTGTGGGTGTGAGCTCACTGGGGTACAGTTCTGTGGGTGAGGGCTCACTGGGATATAGTTCTGTGGGTGAGAGCTCACTGGAATACAGTTCTGTGGCTGAGGGCTCAGTGGGATACAGTTCTGTGAGTGAGAGCTCACTGGGATACAGTTCTGTGGGTGAGAGCTCACTGGGATACAGTTCTGTGGGTGAGAGCTCACTGGGATACAGTTCTGCGGGTGTGAGCTCACTGGGATACAGTTCTGTGTGTGAGAGCTCACTGGGATACAGTTCTGTGGGTGAGGGCTCACTGGGATACACTTCTGTGGGTGAGGGCTCACTGGGATACAGTTCTGTGGGTGAGAGCTCACTGGGATACACTTCTGTGGGTGAGGGCTCACTGGGATACAGTTCTGTGGGTGAGGGCTCACTGGGATACAGTTCTGTGGGTGTGAGCTCACTGGGATACAGTTGTGTGAGTGAGAGCTCACTGGGATACTGTTCTGTGGGTGAGCGCCCACTGGGGTACAGTTCTGTGGGTGTGAGCTCACTGGGATACAGTTCTGTGGGTGAGAGCTCACCGGGGTACATTTCTGTGGGTGGTCGCTCACTGGGGTACAGTTCTGTGGGTGTGAGCTCACTGGGGTACAGTTCTGTGGGTGAGAGCTCACTCGGATACAGTTCTGTGGGTGAGAGCTCACTGGGATACAGTTCTGTGGATGAGGGCTCACTGCGATACAGTTCTGTGAGTGAGAGCTCACTGGGATACAGTTCTGTGGGTGGTAGCTCACTGGGATACAGCTCTGTGGGTGAGAGCTCACTGGGATACAGTTCGGTGGGTGGTAGCTCACTGGTATACAGTTCTGTGGGTGAGAGCTCACTGGGATACAGTTCTGTGGGTGAGAGCTCACTGGGATACAGTTCTGTGAGTGAGAGCTCACTGGTGTACAGTTATGTGAGTTAGAGCTCACTGGGGTTCAATTCTGTGGGCGAGAGCTCACACGGGTACAGTGCTCTGGGGGAGCACTCATGTGGGTATTGTTTCATGGAACCACGTACCACCCCCCTCTGCCCTCCACCCCTCCTCAGCTCCAGTTGGAGGAAGCACTGAAGGGGACAAGGGCAGAGTTGTGTGGCTGCCCTTGGGACATGGCAGCAAAGGCAAAAAAGACTGCAGCCCACCAGTTCAACGATGGGTCCCTCGAGCGATTGCTGGATGCACTGGAAGCCGCCGGGATGTGCTATACCCCGATTCCCGCCGCAGGTTGGGTAGCAATGTCACCAACTGACCTTGGGAGGTGATGGCAGCGGTGGTCAGCGCAAACACCCTTCAGGGTGGCACAGCCACACAGTGCCGCAAGAGAGTGAATGATCTCCTCTGTTCCACCAGGGTAAGTCACTCTTCTCATCACTCTCAACTCTCACACTCACAAACCCATCACACACCCACAGGGATCTCACTCACTGCCAGTTCAAGGGACATCACTCTCTCACACTCACCGTCATTGTCCTCATCCCGTCCATGGGACCACTCACCACCCACACAGGCCAGGCACACCTATCATCTGGCCTGGCAGGCATCCTGATACACTCTCCCCATCTCTATCCATGCAGGACAAGCTGGCACATAACAGGAGAGAAAGGTCACAGACCGGTGGAGGGATGCCAGAGTTCAAGGTCCTTACAGACTTTGAAAACAGAGCCATCCAGCTGGCCGGCGATGACCGGGACCGGTCCTGTGCTGACGGTGAGGTCGGTGCTGCTCTACCAAGTGAGGATCCAGCAGTGCAACATCCATCAGATAACCATGCTGTGAGTGATGTGTCCTGTTTCACAGGCCACTGTCATGCACAAATGATCTCTCCTTGCTTTTGCAGGCCCATCACTCCAAGAGCCAATGGACGCCATGACCCAGGACCTCCAAGCCAGTTCGGAAGGGACATCTGAAGGGGAACCGGAATGCACTCACCTTCAAGTTCCGTCACAGCACTCACTCACACCCTCCACCAGCGCAGAGACACACACCTCGGTGGGACCGAGCTTTCGAGTAGCCTCGGGATCACAATCTGGTGAGCACATCGCACTGTCTGATCCACAGCAGGCGGAGGCAGGGACTTCCCAGGTCCCCGACACTCGGAGGGCTGCTGGAGGCCAGAACGTTGCTGAGTCCGAGTCAGATGAGGAGCCTCTGGACTCGGTCATGTCACAGTTGCTGGAGCTGCAAAGACAAGCTCGGGAACATCAGGAAGGGATGTCCACTGCACTCCTCAGATTGCAAGGCACGATGGAGGAGTCCGTCTGTCTTCAGGCTGAGGTGATACCGCCGGTATTGCAATGCACTGAGGTCAACACTGGCAGGATGGCAGCCGCCATAGAGACCTTGGTCCAGGATGTCGCTCCTGCACTGCTGCGCGGGCTTAACTCCATCACTGATGCCATAGTTGGCCTCCAACAGTGTGTGCATGAGAGGGGTACCGGGCAGCTCGATCTCACTCCAGCTACCCCTTCCCCTCAAGGAGTCAGCCAGGGGCCCTCGGGCACCCATAGGGAGGAGGATCAGCAGGTGCACACCCCGGGGCCATCCACCCAGGTGACTCCGGGTGTGTCCGGCCCATCCGAATCCCCTCTTCCTGTGACCTCCGCAGCTCCAGCTCCACAGGCCGAGGAGGGTGTCACTGCCACACAGCAGGATCCAGAAAGCAGGCCAGGGCCCTCCAGGTCTCAGCCCTCCAGAGTACGCCCAGCAAAGTCATCACAGACAGGGTGTCACAGTCAGCAGACTGCCTCCACCTCCGCTGTGGTTGTCCGGGGAGCACCAAGACATAGCGGCAGGGTTAGGAAAGTTAAGAAGATGTAACTCTTTTGGAGTTAAAACAATTAAACTAAATTAACAAAATAAGGGATAAATCAAGCACAGCCCCTAAGTCAGGTCAGCTGTAAAACTAAAGACAAAGTTTAAAGGAAACTTACAAACATTAAACCAAAATGTGATTAAGGGGGTCGATAAACCACCCCAGTCCCCGCGGTGCCCACCACGCACGGAAGGCCTCGATGGTGCCGGCAGACACCGCGTGCTTCCTCTCCAGGGACACCCGGCCGCGAACGTAGCCGTGGAAGAGGGACAAACAATCGGGCGGGACTCCCCCCTCGATCGCCCGCTGCCTGAACCTGTTAATGGCCAACTTGGCCAGGCCCAGGAGCAGGTTCACGAGGAGGTCCTCCTCCTACCCGACCCCCCTCCGCACCGGGTGGTTAAGAAGATGTAACTCTTTTGAGTTAAAACAATTAACTAAATTAACAAAATAAGGGATAAATCAAGCACAGCCCCTAAGTCAGGTCAGATGTAAAACTAAGGACAAAGTTTAAAGGAAACTTACAAATTAAACCAAAATGTGATTAAAGGGGTCAACAAACAACCCCAGTCCCCACGGTGCCCACCGAGCACGGAAGGCCTCGAGAGTGCCGGCAAACACCGCGTGCTCCCTCTCCAGGGACACCCGGCCACGAACGTAACCGTGGAAGAGGGACAGACAGTCGGGTGGGACGGCCCCCTCAATCGCCCGCTGCCTGGACCTATTAACGGCCAAATTGGCCAGGTCCAGGAGCAGGTTCACGAGGAGGTCCTCCTCCTTCCCGACCCCCTTCTGCACCGGGTGGTTAAAAAGATGTAGTTGCACAGCCTGGGCATTGGTGTTGATCACTTGTACATAATGTTCACGATTGTCAATAAACTCCCAAGAATGTGTCCTTGCCTATGGCTTCTTGTTCTGATGAGCAGTGTTCTTGTCACTCGGATCTGCACAAGATAAAGGCAGGCGTCTCAGTCCAGGGCCTCTTCCCTGTGCTCTGTGCAGCCTTCAGACCACAGTGATGGTCCGGCCTCACACTCCCCAGACACATTAGTGATGCCTGAACCTCGATGGTGCTTGTCATTGCTGCCAGAATGTAGTGGGCAGGGGCCACAGAGTTTTCTCATACTCTCTGTGTGCTCTCAGCACCTTTAAGGTGGGGCTGATCCCCATCTCATCAGCATCTGTGATCATTGATGCTGTGCACCAGCTCCTGAAGGGCTTAGGTGGTGAAGGTGGACACAGCCTTGGATGCGTCTAAAGTTTCATGGCTGCATCTCTGAGATGGCCCTGATCATGGAGCGCAAGTGATCTGCCCTCGGCCAGACAGGAGTCAGACATTCACAGAGGCTGTGTGAAGATTTATGGAGTGTCCTCACTACATGCTGTCACCATCCTCCTGGAATCGAGTGACTATTAGGGCCTCCACTGCATCTCCATGACAGGAGCATTCTCACAGAGGGTATTGGCGCTGCCATAAGCCAGACTGGAGCCAAACATTCACAGACGCAATGTGAGGATCTATGGAGTGTCCTCACTGCATCTCGTCATCATCCTCCACAAATCTGGCAGCTATGAGGGCCTCCCGAGTGCCTGCCTTGTTTGGCCAGTGTGAGGGCCTCATCCCCATCTTCGTCACCACTGAGGACCCCCTCACCCTCATCCCCATCAGCGTCCTCCTCATCCGAGGAGACCTTCAGCTCCTCCATCTCCTCCTCAGCCAGCTCCTCTCCCCGTTGCAGTGCCAGTTTGTAAAGGGTGCAGCAGACGGTGACGATGTGTGACACCCTCTGTGGGCTGTATTGCAGGGCTCCACCAGACCGGTCCAGGCACTGGAACCACATCTTCAGCATCCTGATGGTTTGCTCCACCAAGTTGCGAGTTGCAGCTTGAGCCTCGTTATACCTTCGCTCTGCTGCAGTCTGAGGCCGCTGCACGGGTGTCATCAGCCATGGCCTCTGTGGGTAGCTCTTGTCTCCGAGGAGCCAACCCTGGAGACTCTGTGGACCCTGGAAGATGTCAGGGATCTGAGAGCGACTCAGGATGTAGAAGTCATGAACACTCCCTGGAAACCATGCGCAAACCTGCAGGATGCGTTTCTGGTGGTCGCACAGCAGCTGCACATTCAGTGAATTGAAGCCCTTGCGGTTGATGAAGTCCACTGAGTGTAGAGATGGAGACCTGAGCACCACATGGGTGCAGTCAATCACACCCTGCACCTGTGGGAATCCCGAGATCTGGGAGAATCCAATGGCCCTTGTATCCTGGCTGTCCCGGTCCCGGGTGAAATGCAGAGTTGTTGCCACGGAGAAGGTGGCGTCCGTGACCTCATGGATGCATTTGTGGGTGGCGGATTGTGAGATCCCACAGAGGTCACCTGTGGAGACCTGAAAGGAGCCACTGGCATAGAAATTGAGCGCCACAGTCACTTTCACAGCCACTGGCAGTGGATGCCCTCCATGTCCCCTTGGCGCCAAGTCCTGCAGTAAGTGGCAGATGTGAGCGACCAGGCTGGCGCAGTCACCAGCGACACTTGTTCTAGGTCATCTGCAGGAATGGCAGCCGGTTTCTATAGACCCTAGGTGTCGCTTGGCGCTGACCAGCCACAGCTCACTGTCGCTCCTGGGCAGTGTGTGCAGGAGCCCCAGCTGCCCCTTCTTCCTGAGGTTGCTGCTCCTGCCTTTGCACGGCCAGGTGCCTCAGTCACTCTCTCCTCCATCTTCTCTGCTCTCTGTAGGCCATCAGGCATACAGCTAGGTCACCAGGATCCATGATCCTGACCTGGTCCTCCTGCAGCATGAAAGAGAGAGAGAGGTGGTTAGCATGGCTGTACTTAGCACCTTTCCTGGCCCTGTGTGACTGCCCCTTAATGCTTCCCGGAGAGTGCTGGTCACCCCTCGGATGGCCAGAGATGAGTGCGCTGCATGGCTGCCCTGTCAGCCTGCCACATGAGGGAGACAGCTCCTAACCGGGATGCTGAGATTACAAGGGGCTGTGAACTCCTCCAGCAGTGACTGCTACATGGCCAGTGTTGGTGAGGAGATTGTACAACGTGTGCAGTCCAACCGCTCCGCAGTCCAGTGAAGTGTTCGCAGACTCGCAATCTGTGCCGGGAGGTGGGTGGTGTAGGTAAGGCCTGGATCGCTTGGTGGCCCTTTGGTGCCTCTGCGTTGCTTGCGTGAGTGGGCAGGCTAGGAGCCCGACCCCAATCATATCACTGAACTGTCTCAGTTGCAGAGGAATGGTCAGTTTATACTTGTGTTCCGAATGGGTGGGCACTTCCCTAACTTACCCTGCCCCCCATCTCGATTTCCTGTGCCCGGGATCCAACGCCAGGGCAACAGTTGCCCCTGGACACCCCCACCCCGAGTACAGTCACCTCTGGGGCCAGACAACAATTGACCTCGGACACCACCCTGCCCCCCACCCCGAATACAGTCACCTCTGGAGCCAGGCAGCAGTTGCCCCTGGACACCACCCTGCCCCCCACCCCGAGTACAGTCACCTCTGGAGCCAGGCAGCAGTTGCCCCTGGACACCACCCTGCCCCCCACCCCGAATACAGTCACCTCTGGGAACAGGCAGCAGTTGCCCTCGGACACCACCCTGCCCCACACCCCAAGTACAGTCACCTCTGGAGCCAGGCAGCAGTTGCCCCTGGACACCACCCTGCCCCCCACCCCGAATACAGTCACCTCTGGGAACAGGCAGCAGTTGCCCTCGGACACCACCCTGCCCCACACCCCAAGTACAGTCGCCTCTGGAGCCAGGCAGCAGTTGCCCCTGGACACCACCCTGCCCCCCACCCCGAATACAGTCACCTCTGGGGCCAGACAACAATTGCCCCTGGACACCACCCTGCCCCCCACCCCGAGTACAGTCACCTCTGGGGCCAGGCAGCAGTTGCCCTCGGACACCACCCTGCCCCCAACCCCGAGTACAGTCGCCTCTGGGGCCAGGCAGCAGTTGCCCCTAGACACCACCCTGCCCCCCACCCCGAGTACAGTCACCTCCGGGTCTGAGTGGCACATCACCCGGCCCCCCGGCAGCCCCCGACATCCCTGAAGTCTACAAAGCAACTGGTGACCCTGGTGAGCTGTGGAAAACGATGTTGTTCACTCACCTCAGCTCTCCAAAGTGAAGGCCACCAAGTGTACGTTGTCTGTGTGCTGTTGTGAAACATGTCGACGTGCTTTCCCACCAACGTGTGTGGACGATCCAGCGGGGGTCCAGCGCCTGGTGGGATGGCCTTTTAATGAGATGCTGATGTATTACAATGAGCTCCCCATCGACCGTTGGCAGGAAACGCGGCCCGCTGTTGGTGGGCTGAGCGGACGATCGCAACCTGCCTTCCCACTATTGTGAAACAGATCCCGCCATATTGTTCACTACTGCCACCTATCACGCCTGCTGCCAACGGGCATGGAAAATTCCACCCTCTATCTGATAGTATTATGACTTTCGAAATGTCCTGTTACTACTTCCTTAATAATGGATTCCAACATTCTCCCAAGAACAGATGTATGGCTGACTGACTTGTAATTTCCTACTTTCTGTCTCCTTCCTTTCTTGAATAGAGGTGTTACATTTGCAGTTTTCCAATCTGCCTGGACCTTTCCAGAATCTAAGGAATTTTGGAAGATTACAACCAATGCCTCCACTATCTCTGCAGCCACTTTTAAGACCCTCAGATACAGGCCACCAGGTCCAGTGCACTCATCAGCCTTCAGTCCCATTAGCTTTCCTAGTATTTTTCATCTGGTAATAGTGATTGTTTTAAGCTCCTCCCTCCTTTTTGCACTTTGATTTTCTACCATTCTTGGGACGCTTTTTGTTTTTGCCACCATGGAGATAGAATCAAAATACTGGTTCAAAGTCTCAGCCATTTCCTTCTTTCCCATTATTAATTCACCAGTCTCACCCTCTAAGGGGCCAACACTTACTTTAGCTATTCCTTTCCTTTATATAAACATGTAAAAGCTCTTACTGTCTGTTTTGATATTTCATGCTAGTTTACTCTAATTTTAATTTCTCCATCATTATTTCTTTCAGTTATGCTTTGCTGGTTTCTAAAATTGTCCCAATCTTCTGCCCTACCACTAACATTTGCAGCATTGTACATCTTTTCTTTCAATTTGATACCTCCCTTAACATCCTTAGTTAGCTACAGATGGTGCATCCTTCTCATAAGCCAGAACTTTGGGCTCGGCATGTGAGCATGTGCCCTACACACTCAAGCGTAAAATGATGCACGATGACTTTCGGCGACCATCCCAACGTCACCGCGCACTCGCGCGATATTTCGGTCGGCAGGTGCACACAGGAGTTGGCAGTGTGGCTGCCGACAATTAACAGGCCTATCAAGATCATTAAAGTAATAATTAAGTTCAATTTTTTGCTGTCTGGCCAACCTTGCGGTTGGCGGGCAGGCAAATCAGCCAGGTGGCCTTTGAACTTTTCGCAAAACCTCATCCACGGGCAGGATGAGGTTTCGAACAGCCATTAAGAAAAAATTAAAATTTTATAAACTAATTTCTAACATGTCCCTGTTCATGTGACAGTCACATGAAGGGACATGTTTTTCTTATTTTAAAATCCTTATTTTTAACGTTAAAATTCTTCAGCTCCCTGAGGCAGCTCTTGTGCTGTCATGGGGCTTTCAGCGCGCACTCCCACGCACATGCGTTAACTTCAGCACTGGCACTCCTCCCGCCCCCACCCTGGCAGAGCTGAACTCTTTAGCGTGAGTTTCATTAATTGGCCATCCAGCGTGAAATCACAGTCGGGGCCCAATCGTGGGCAGCAGACCGTTTCCCAGCCGCTCCCAGGCCCGCCTGCTCGACAAGGTGAAAATCCTGCCCATAGAGTCTTTCTTTTTCAATGGAATATATCTGTGAGAGTTATGAAATATCTCCTTAACTGTCTGCTACTGCTTCCCTACCGTCTTACCTTTTAACCCATTTCCCCATTCCACTTCAGCCAACTCTGTCTTCATACCCTTATAATTGCTTTCATTTAAGCTTAAGACACTAGATTCAGACCCAAATATCTCACCCTTCAAACTGAATGTGAAATTCTAGTATGTTATGGTCACTCTTACTAAAGGGTCCTTTACTATGAGATTATTAATTAATCCTGTCTCGTTATAAATCTCCAGGTCTAATATATGATGCATTGTTCTAAGAAACAGTTCTGAATACACTCTATAAACTCATCCTCCAGGTTACCTTTGCCAATTTGATTCCTCCAATCTATCTGAAGATTGGAGAACAATCTCTCAATTGGGTATGGGTAGTGGCTCACTGTAACTTTGCTCAAGTGACTTTGTTCATGTATGAACCAGAACAGTGGATTCTAGTTAGTCGTTCGACTACAGGAATGCCAAAATTGAACCAGATGCTCACCTACCTTCAGGCATAAGTCACTAGTTAGCAGTGAAGTGCAGGAAACCTGTGCAGCTTTTCCCTCACTACCACAGAGACTCTAGTGCCCTCATAGCCACACTGGCTAAGAATGACTACCTCAGTATAAACTGGATTGAAACAGGAATCCTCCTGGACCTTGTGGATTAGCAACCTAGCAGAAGGGGTCTTTGCCAGAAGTTTCATCTTTAGAAGAATGCCATATCGACAAGAAATTTACAAAAAAACAAGCACCTCTGCTCCCAACAGATGCAAATTCATATACAAGGACACAATAGAAATGTGGGCTCCATTATCTTACATTGAGAACATGACCACAACCTACACAATTGGACAATACACCCAATTCGCCACACAATACATAAAAGAATGTCAAATTCAGTGTCAGGCACATGTAAACAAATGACAATTTTCACCCTTCCCTCAGTCTCCTCAGATACATCTGATAAATTATAAGTCCTTGGTGACTTATCAACTTTAAAGTGCAATTATAAATTTTTAGCATAGTGTCTCCACTACCTCCCCCTTCACTATGAATTTGGAAGCATCTTCTTCCTTGGTAAATACAGATGCAGCATACTCATTTAGTACCTCAGCCATGCCCTTTGCATCAATGCATAAATCTCCTTTTTGGCCTCTAATTGGGCCCACTCCTCTGTTCACCACTCTTTTACTGTTTACATGCCTACAGAAGACTTTAGAATTCCTTTTTATGTTAGCTGCCAGACTCTTCTCATGTTCTCTTATTTCTTTTTTCACTTCCCTTCTGAACTTTCTATATTTAGCCTGGTTCTCACTTGTATTATCAATCTGACATCTCTCATATGCACCCTTTTACTGCTTCATCTTACTCTCCATCTCTTTCATCACCAGGAAGCTCTGGATTTGTTTGCCCGACCTCTCCCCCTCGTGGGAATGTACCTCGACTGTACCCAAACTATCTCCTCTTTGAAGGCAGCCCATTGTTCTGTTACAGTTTTGCTGCCAATCTTTGATTCCATTTTACCTGGATCCAATCCGTTATCACCCCATTGAAACGAAAACGAAAAATGCTGGAAAAACTCAGCAGGTCTGACAGCATCTGTAGAAGATCTGTAGAAGAGTCATACAGACTTGAAACATTATCTCTGTCTCTCTCTCTCTCCACAGATGCTGTCAGACTTGCTGAGTTTTTCCAGCATTTTTTGTTTTCGTTTCAGATTTCCAGCATCCGCAGTATTTTGCCTTTATATCACCCCATTGAAGTTGGTCCTCCCCCAATTAATTATTTTACCCTGGATTGCTCCTTGTGCTTTTCCATAGTATCAAAAGGTTTAGGTTGGCTATGATCACTATGTTCCCTAAATGTTGCCTTACAACCACCTGATCCACTTGCCCCACCTCATTCCCTCGAACCAGATTCAGCAATGCCTCCTTCCTTGTTGGACTGGAAACTTACTCATCTACAAAATTCTCCTGAACACACTTTAGAAGCTTTTCTTTCTCTCTTACACATCACTTACCTTACACTATCCTATTATTTACTAGGACTGTAATAAAGTCTTCTATTTTATCCATTCTATAGTTTTTGCATCTCTCTGTAGTTTCTTTGCAAATTTGCTCCTCTATACTTTTCCCACTAGTTAGTCACCTATAGAACATAGCCAGTAGTGATTGTACCTCCATTGTTTCTTAGTTCCAACCAAATAGATTCTGTCCTTGACCCCTCTAGGGCAACCTCGTTCACCAGCACTGTAATATTCACCTTAATCAATAATGATACCCTTCCTCATTTCTTTCCTTCCATATCTTTCCTAAACACCTTGATTTTAGTAATGTTTAGTACCCAGTGCTGCCCTTTTTTGAAGCAGGTCTCTATTATTGCCACAACATCATATTTCCACGTGACTACCTGCACCTGCACCTCACCAACCTTATCTACCACGTGTTCACATAAATGCACAGTAAACATAATTTAGACCTTATTACATTCCTTCTTACTTTGACCCCATTCAGTCCCTTACTATTTCTTACTCTAGTGCTATCTGACTCTCCCAATTCTTTGTGCACCTTGTTTTTCCTTTAATATTACCTCCTGGTTCCCACATGCCTGCCAAGTTAGTTTAAACCCTCCCCAATAGCTCTCACAAAATGCCTGCAAGGAAATTGGTCCCAGCTCTGTTCAGGTGCAACCCATCCAGCCTGTACAGGTTCCATTTCCCCCAGAGCAGGTCCCAATGTCCCAGGAATCTAAAGTCCACCCTCCTGCACCATCTCTCCAGCCACGCAGTCACCTGCTCTAAAATCTTATTTCTAAACTCACGAGCATGTGGCACCTCAGTAATCTGGAGGTTATTACTTTTGAGGTCCTACTTACTAACTTATTTCCCAGCTCCCTAAAATCTCCCTGCAGGACCCCATCCCTCTTTCTACCTATGTGTTGATAGCGATATGGACCACAATTGCTGGCTGTTCACTCTCCCGTCTCTGTGCGCTCCGCAGCAGCTCAATGATATCCTTGACCCTGGCACCAGGGGAGGCAACATACCATCTGGGATTCACATCTGAGGCTGCAGAAATGCCTGTCTGTTCCATAATTATCGAATCCCCAATCACTATTGCTTTTCCAGTCTTCCTCCTGCCTCTTTGTATAGTTGAACCAGCCCTAGTGCCATGGATTTGGCTCTGGCTGCACTCCCCAGATGAACCATCACTCTCATCAGTGTTCAGAACTGGTGGTCAACCATTCCCAATCTGCCTGCATAACCTTAAGCTGCAGGGTGACCATCTCCAGATATGTGCTCTCCACGTAACTCTCAATATCGCAAACATGCTGCAGAGCTGCTCGCTGCTTCTCTAGCTCTGAGCTTCTCTAGCTCTAGTTTGAGCTGCTCCAGCTAATGGCACTTCCTGCACATGTGGTTGTCCAGGAGATGAGAGGTGTTCCTATATGGAACAGGGTGTGCAATCCATGAGATTGAGATCCCCTGCCATGCATCTATTTGTTAGACTATTAATTTACTTAACAGAAATAAACTTAAGCCTTAAATAAATACAGGCGCACCAGTTACTCATCAGTCAGCTGTTTCCCTTGTGTTTACGCCACTTTATTTTATAGGGAGTTAACTTAAATGTTTACTTACCTCGTTATCTATATACATCAGATTCTAATTTACTGAAAAATTCAGAACTCTTTAGTGTTGCTATCCCTTTCTATTTACTTGTAACTTTATTACCCTAGATTTGATTAATTAATTGAACATTAATTATACGATAAATTATCAAATATTATGCTAATTAATTGATCTAATCTTACTTTATAGTTGTCTAATTTAGAGTAAACTAAAAGTTTACAAGTATACTCACTCCAAGTGACTCCTTGTCCTGTAATGTCACATCACTGACCGTTCCACTCCCAGGCCTCTCTCCCTCTGATCACTCCACACCCGGGCCTCACCCTCTCTGATTGCCCAGCTCCCAGGCCTTGGTCCCTATCCTCCACACCCGGGCCTCAACCTCTCTAACTGCTCTGTTGCAGGCCTTGTTCTCTTTGATTGCTGGACTGGCCTCACCCTCTCTGACCGCTCTACTTCCTGGCTTCGCCTTCTCTAACTATTCACCGTGGCCATTCCTTTTCAAGCCCTGGTGCCTGGGGTTCCCATTTCCACTTGTATCACGTGATCTGTCACATTCACCTGAGAGGGAAGGTGGGTTTGATGTTTCATCCAAAAGACAGCACCTCCAACAGCGCAGCACTCCCTCGGTACTACAAAGTCCAGATTTTTGTGTTCAAGGCTCTGGAGTGGTAATTGAACCCACAGTCTTCTGGTGCACAGGAGAGACTTAATCACGGCTGACACACATGAACAATGAATCCACATTTTTTCCTCTCAACCCAGAAATTCTCTTCTAAAATCAAATACTAACATTACACTCCAACAACATTATTTTACTGAGAAACCCATGGTGCAGGGCACCATCAAAATTGAACAGCAGGAGAGAAAAAAATTGATAAATCCAGGGGCATTGAATGAGTCATGCAATGCTTTGAGTTTTGATACCCTGTGGATTAGGGGTCGTGGGCCGCAACTCTCATTGAGGTCATGAGCTCCGAGGCATCAATGGCGAGGGACCTGTTCAGCGGAGACTCTGGCTGGGACGTGCATCCAGGGAGAAGCAGTGGGATTAGGGCAAAGGTGCAGAGATTCTGATATGGGCTGAACAGGATGACTTCAGTCTTGCCAATATTAATCATCAAAAGGTATTGTGCCATATCACTTATTAACTTTATAGTGAATTCAACAGCCCTAAGCAAGGTGAGGTATACTAAAACATGGTGTAATGTGGTATGGATTTGCACTTGAAATTACCCTCAATGAACTCCAGATTTTAACCATGCCACTGTAAGCATTTGCCAAATAAGGCCAGTTATGTCCCCACCAAGAGAGAGAAAGACTATTGAACTAATAGTTACAGTAATAGGTCATGAATAGAGATCCAAAATCAAATGGAGTAGCCAGTCTGCCATGCACAGCCTCACTAGTCTGTGGATCTAAACAAAATAATGTGTAAACGAACACAGAGCATGTCACATGTTAAAGTGAGGAGTGACAGAAAAGGAAACCAAAACGTACTGAGGCAAAAATCTTTACTGAGTCAAAATAGAATACCTAGTTAATTTATCTCCAAGTAACTACTTGATAAACATTAAGTGCTGCTGGTGAGAAATCACAGAATCACAGAATTGTTACAGTGCAGAAGGGGGCCATTCGGCCCATCTTGTCTGTGCTGGCTCTCCGAATGAGCAATTCACCTAGTGCCATTCTCCTGCCTTCTCCCCATAACCCTGCACATTCTTCCTTTTCAGATAACAGTCTAATTCCTTTTTGAATGCTTCAATTGAATCTGCCTCCACCACACTCTCAGGCAGAGCATTCCAGACCCTAACCACTCGCTGCATGAAATAGATTTTCCTCATTTCGCTTTTGTTTCTTTTGCCAATTATTTTAAATCTGTGCCCTCTCGTTCTTGATTCTTCCACCAATGGGAACAGTTTCTCCCTATCTACCCTGTCCAGACCCCTCATGATTTTGAATACCTCTATCAAGTCTCCTCTCAGCCTCCTGTTCTCTAAGGAAAACAGTCCTCACTTCTCCAATCTATCTTCATAACTGAAGTTCCTCATCCCTGGAACCATTCTTGTGAATCTTTCTGCACCCTCTCTGATGCCTTCACATCCTTCCTAAAGTGCAGCACCCAGAACTGGACACAATACTCCAGCTGAGGTCTAACTAGTGATTTATACAAGTTCAACATAACCTCATTGCTCCGTACCCTATGTCCCTATTAATAAAGCCTAGGATACTGTATGCTTTATTAGCTGCTCTCTAAACCTGTCCCGCCACCTTCAATAATTTATGCACACATACACCAGGTTTCCTTTAGAATTGTACCCTTTATTTTATATTGTCATTCCATGTTCTTCCTACCAAAATGAATTATTCCACATTTCTCCGCACTGAACTTCATCCACCACCTGTCTGCCCATTCCACCAATGTGTCTATGATTTTTGAAGTTCTACAATATCCTCCTCACGGTTCACGGTGCTTCCAAGTTTCGTATCATCCCCAAATTTTGAAATTGTGCCCTGTACACCAAGGTCTCAGTCATAAATATATATCAGGAAAAACAAGGGTCCCAATACTTGGGGAACTCCACTGTAAACGGTCATCCAGCCTGAAAAACATTCATTAACCACTACTCTCTATTTTCTGAAACATAAACAGAAAATGCTGGAAAAACTCAGCAGGTCTAACAGCATCTGAGGAGAGAAAGACAGAGTTAACGATTTCAGTCCGCATGACTCTTCTTCAGAGCATCATACAGACTCAAAACGTTGACTCTGTCTTTCTCTCCACAGATGTTGTTAGACCTGCTGAGTTTTTCCAGCATTTTCTGTTTATGTTTCAGATTTCCAGCATCTGCAGTATTTTGCTTTCAACACTCTGTTTCCTGTCACTCAGACAATTCTGTATCCATGTTGTCACTGTCCCTTTTAGTCCATGAGCTATAACTTTGCTCACAAGTCTGTTGTGCGACACTGTATCAAATGCCTTTTCGAAGTCCATGTACACCACATCAACATCACCCCCTGTTATCTGTTCAAAAAACTCCAGCAAGTTCGTCAAACATGATTTTTCTTTAAGAAATCCATGCTGGCTTCCTTTAATTAACCCGTATTTGTCCAATGTGACTATTATTTTTGTCCCAAATTATTGTTTCTAGAAGTTTCCCCAGCACCAAAGTTAAACTGACTGGCCTGTAGTTGCTGGGCTTATCCTGACACCCTTTTTTGAACAAGGGTGTAACGTTTGCAATTCCCCAGTCCTCTGGCACCTCCCCTGAGTATAAGGAAGACTGAAAAATTATGGCCAGTGCCTTCGCAATTTCCGCTCTCACTTCCCTCACTAACCTTGGATGCATTTCATCCGGTCCTGGTGCCTTATCAACTTTAGGTGCAGACAGCCTGTCCAAAACCTCTTCTTCATCAATTTTATATTGAGCCGCCAGTATTCCTCAGTTCTGGAATGGACACTTTGGGCAGGATTTCCCGGTCGACTACCGACATCACCCCGCGTCATTTCAATTTTCAGGTCGGCAGGGGCACAGCCGAATCAGCTGTGCACCCGCCGACCTGTCAGCAGCCAATTGAGGCCATTTAAAAAGTAATTGCAGTGGTTAAAGGACCTGCCTGTCCAGCCTTATGGTTGGTGGGCAGGCCGGGAGCCCTGGCAGGCTTCAGAGAAAGCATCAAACCTCATCCATCGGCCGGATGAGGTTTCATGTAGGTTTTTAAAAATTTAATAGAAGTTTAATTAAAAGTGATGGACATGTCCCAACTAATGTGACAGTGTCACATGAGGGATCATGTCAGGGAAATTTTATTTCTCTATTTTTAACATTTTCGAATTTGGCGCTGATCTCCCTGAGGCAGCACTTAGCCTCAGCTTAGGCCACTCGGCTCCTGACCTCATTACGGCCTTGGTTCAAACATAGACAAAAGAGCTGAATTCCCGAGGTGAGGTGAGAGTGATGGCCCTTGACATTCAGTCAGCATTTGACCGAGTGTGGCATCAAGGAGTCCTAGCAAAACTGGAGTCAATGGGAATCAGGGGGAAAGCTCTCCGATGGTTGGAGTCAAACCAAGCCCAAAGGAAGATGATTGTGGTTGTTGGGGATCAGTCATCTCGGCCCCAGGATGTCATTGAAGGAGTTCCTCAAGGTAGTGTCCTAGGCCCAACTATCTTCAGCTGCTTCATCAATGGCCTTCCTTCCATCATAAGGTCAGAAGTGGGGATGTTTGCTGATGATTGCACAATGTTCAGCACCATTCACAACTCCTCAGATACTGAAGCAGTCTATGTCCAAATGCAGAAAGACCTGGACAACATCCAGGCTTGGGCTGATAAGTGGCAAGTAACAATACTGTGGCTACAAGAGCGGGTCAGAGGCTAGGAATTGTGTGATGGGTAACTCACCTCCTGACTCCCCAAAGGCTGTCCACCATCTACACGGTACAGGTCAGGAGTGTGATGTAATACTCCCCACTTGCCTGGATGAGTGCAGCTCCCACAACACTCAAGAAGCTGGACACCATCCAAGACACAGCAGTCCGCTTAATTTGGCACCACATCCACAAATATTCACTCCCTCCACCACCGACGTGCAGTAGCAGCAGTGTGTACCATCTACAAGATGCACTGCAGGAATTCACCAAGGTTTCTTAGACAGCACCTTCCAAACCCACAACCACCAGAGGGACAAGGGCAGCAGACATATGGGAACACCACCACCTGGAAGTTCCTCTCCAAGTCACTCACCATCCTGATTTGGAAATATATCACCGTTCCTTCACTGTTGCTGGGTTAAAATCCTGGAACTCCCTTCCTAACAGCACTGTGGGTGTACCTACACCACATGGACTGCAGCGGTTCAGGAAGGCAGCTCACCACTGCCTTCTCAAGGGCAACTAGGGATGAGCAATAAATGCTGGCCCAGCCAGCGAAGCCCACATCCCATGAATGAATTAAAAAAAAAACAAATGTCATTATCCCACAACATTAAGGATTGACTAGCCCCTGTGTCTCATAAAATTTTAACATTTTTCTTACTCCACCCTGTACACATGGAAAGGCTTTACCTTTACATTCAAAATCTCTGAACATTTCTGCAACCTGCTCCACAGAATTCTCTTGGGTAATTTGTGAACACATTCACACTTCTTTACCTATCACTGATTCTCCCTATTTCACCTGTACACAAAACATTGCTTTCTCCTGTATCTGAACTTCAGAACCCACAGTACTTTTATTTCCAGAACTTTTCTGCACCCCTATAATCCAACAGATTTTCCCTGCAATTTCCTGCACACTGACTTTGTGTGTCCAACTTTATTACAATAAAAACCCCTCAATTTTCGAATGTCACTTCTACCCTTTTATTCCGAGAAAACACTGCCTGGGAATTTCCACCTACTCCTTCTCTTCCCCAACTATCCACCTTCCTTTCACATAGAAATATAGAAAATAGGAGCAGGTGTAGGCCATTCGGCCCTTCAAGCCTGCTCCGCCATTCATTATGAACATGGCTGATCATCCAACTGCTCCCGCTTTCTCCCCATATCCTTTGATCCCTTTCGCCCCAAGGGCGATATCTACTCCTTCTTGAAAACATACAATGTTTTGGCCTCAACTACTTTCTGTGGTAGTGAATTCCACAGGCTCACCACTCTCTGGGTGAAGAAATTTCTCCTCATCTCAGTCCTAAATGGTCTACCCCGTATCCTCAGACTGTAATCCCTGGTTCTGGACTCCCCTACCATCGGGAACATCCTGCCTGTATCTATCCTGTCTAGTCCTGTTAGAATTTTATAGGTTTCTATGAGATCCTTCCTCATTCTTCTGAACTCCAGCAAATATAATCCTAACCGACTCAATCTCTCCTCATATGTCAGCCCTGCCATCCCAGGAATCAGTTGGGTAAACCTTCGCTGCACTCCCTCTATAGCAAGTACATCCTTCCTCAGATAAGGAGACCAAAACTGCACACAATATCCCAGGTGTGGTCTCACGAAGGCCCTGTACAATTGTAGCAAGACATCCCTGTTCCTGTACTCGAATCCTCTGGCTATGAAGGCCAACATACCATTTGCCTTCTTTACCGCCTGCTGCACCTGCATGCTTACCTTCAGCGACTGGTGTACGAGGACACCCAGGTCTCGTTGCACATTCCCCTCTCTCAATTTATAGCCATTCAGATAATAATCTGTCTTCCTGTTTTTGCTACCAAAGTGGATAACCTCACATTTATTCACATTATACTGCATCTTCCATGCATTTGCCCACTCACTCAGCTTGTCCAAATCACATTGAACCATCTCTGCATCCTCCTCACAGCTCACCCTCCCACCCAGCTTTGTGTAATCTGCAAATTTGGAGATATTACATTTAGTTCCCACAGCTAAATCATTAATATATATTGTGAATTCACCTTCCCACTTTCTATCCTTTTCTGATTTAAAAGGGTGACAAAAAATGGTTTGGCTCTATGAACTAACTTATAATCATCAGCTATCTTTGCTGCTTGTCTTACCATTTCAATTCCTTGTTCTTCCACGTGAGTTTTCATTACCAAAGGAATTGAATCTTTAAACTCTTCCAAAAGAATTATTTCTCTAAGAGCTGCATATGTTGTCTCTATTTTTAATGCCCATTTCCACTGGTCAGAATTACTTTGTTTTACTCTTTTAAACTCAATATAAGTTTGCCCAGGCTGTTTTCTCATATTCCTATATTTCTGCCAGTATGCCTCAGGAACCAACTCATATACACTCAAAATAGCCTTTTTTACCACATCATAGTTCACCGACATTTCTTCTGACAGTGAAGCATAAACCTCATGTGCTCTACCCACCAACCTGGATTGTAACAACAATGTCCAGTTTTCCTGTGGCCATTTCATCTGTTTAGCTATCTTCTCAAATGAAATAAAGAATGCTTCAACATCTCTTTCCTCAAAGTTTGGAAGAGCTTGTACAAATTTAAACATCTCCCCACTGGGTCCTGGTCTGGAAATAAGCCCTTCCTCACCTAATGGCATCTCTTCTTTAACTGTCTGAATTTTAAGCTGGAGCTCTCTCTCTCTTTCTCTTTCCTCCTTTTCTAACCTCGTCATTTCTAATTTCCTTTCTTGTTTTTCTTTCTCTCTCCTGCCTTTCTGCCTGTTCCCTTTGAAATGCTCTTCCTTTTTCTTTTTCTTCTGCCTCTCGCTCAAGTTTTTCGCTTCCTTTGCTTGTTCAAATTCAAGCCTCTTCATTTCGAACTGAAGTCTCACTACCTCCAGCTGTGACTCACTAGTGTCAGGTTTCACTTCCAACTTTAAATGCTGTGCTATACCTTCAATTATATCTGCTTTCTTAGACCCTGCAGGCAACTCCAATTGTAATTTATCTGCCAATTCCAATAACTTAACTTTAGTTACGTTTTTTAAACCAGCCAAAGTTATAACTTCAACTCCCAGACAAGGCTTATCAATTGCCAAAGCCATATTGCAGTCTCACCATTTAAATAAAACCTCACACCAACTCCTTAATTCAATGTGCTTCTCATAACCTTAAGATTCACCAACTCCAACCCAGTCAAGGAATTTCAAATATATCTCACAAAGAGTCCCCAATTTTTGTTATGGCACAGCCGATGGTAAATGCTGAGTTGTTCAAATCCCAAAGGGAAACTTGAAACAACTGCCACAACTTGTTTTGCAATTTGTATAAATTTCAAGATGCGTGCCTTGAATTCAACAGTAATAAAACCACCAAGTCTTATAGGTTTTATAAAACTAGATTAATATTTAGTAATAAGAGAAATGATTTTTAAATACATACATAGATCTTCAAATTACTATTGTGATAACTTCTAAATGCCCTAATCAATCTAACTCAGTTACAATTTCGCTCAGGCAACAGTAAGATACAGAGGGCAAGATTTTTAGCTCGGTCAACAGGCGCACGCCCAACCCACTCAAGCGTAAAATGATGCGCATTGATATTGCGTCAATGCGTAGTCACGCAATACTTCATTTGGTGGGCGCGTGCCAGAGTTGGCAGCATGCCCACCAACAATTAAAAGGCCTATTAAGGCCATTAAAGGGTAATTAAATAGAATTTTTTGCTGCTTGTCCAACCTTATGGTTGGCGGGCAGGCGAAAAGGCCAAGCGGCCTTTGCACTTTTTAGGAAACCTCATCCACAGGCAGGATGAGGTTTCCTAAAGTAAATAAAAACAAAAAATTTTAAATTTAATTAATAACATGTCCCTGCTCATGTGACAGTCACATGAGGGGACATGTTTTCTAGCATTTTTAATTTCTTTATTTTTTTTAAACTCTCCATCTCCCTGAGGCAGCTCTGCGCCTCAGGGAAATTATGAAGTGCGCACTCACCTTCCTCCCCCCCGCCCACACAGGCAGCACTCAGCGCTGCCACTCGCGTTTCACGCTGGGTGGGCCTTAATTTTCCCACCAGCGTAAAATCACCTTCCGGCCCCGATCACAGGCGGCAGTCAGGAAGCCAACCGCCCCCGCCTGCTCCTGCTGAGCCTGCCCGACAAGGGCAAGATTCTGCCCATAGATTTTAAAAAACCCAGGCAAAGAAACATGATACCCTGAACAAGTCGAATTCAAAGTGAGTTTTCTTAACTTCAGTCCTTTGAAGACAGCAGTGTGAGGCATAGATACTGAAGGCTTTTTCACATTTGTAAGATCTTAAAATGCCTTCCCTTACAAACAGTCTTCTCTCCTTTATACATATTTTTCTATTTAAATGCAAATACCCATTGTTTCACTATGTCTTTGGACATTATCTTCCTGACAATGAAAACCTCTCACAGCACTAAGTTGTACCAGTAATCTTTGGGGAAAATAAACACACTGTTTCTAAACTTCACCTGGCTAGGTGACACATTTCACCCCCTCCTTTGAAAACAATCTAGTCTGGTTTATTTAAAAATGCAAATGTTCCCTTGACACATGTTTCTAAACTTCCCCATGTTTACCTAATTAACATTTCAAACCCAACTTCGTTTCTTATGTCAAAGCACCCAGACTATCTGCCTCTAATTCAATTAAGTCGCACACACACACAGACACATATAGACTCTTCCCAGTATTACTCTATTTTACAATAAATTCCAATAATATTATGAGAATTATTATATATTTCTGACACCACAATTTTCTCAAGGGCAAATAGGTATGGGCAATAAATGCTGGTCCAACCAGCGAAGCCCACATCCCATGAATGAATTTTTAAAAATTCTTTGCAGAGGCTTTGGAGCAGATAGTTGTGGTTTGAGAAAAATGCTTTGAAGTAGCATGTGGTTGGACTCCACTGTTACTCTGTCTCTCCCAAGCAGGCATTGATGAAAATGCTCACAAGCAAAAACAATATCCAGGCACTCTTTCTTGGTCTGAGCGCAGCGTCATTCAGTTTGCGTTAATGCCCTGGATGCAAATGCGGCTGGTTGTCCTTGCTGCATTAGGATTGCTCCAAGACATGTCTCGCTGGCCTCACACTGCAAGGTGACTTCATCATTGATGTGATAGTGCTTCAGCACTGACGTAGTTGTCATTAGAAGTTTGATTTGAGTGAACGTTGCTTCTTGTTCTGTGCTCCAAAACTACTGCACCTCCTTGGCAGTTAGATTCTGTAATGACTCACACTCCAATAACAAATTAGGCAAAGATTTTGCTAAATAGTTCACAAATCCAACAAATTGTCGCACTGCTTTCACATCTGTCGGTCACTGCATCGGTGCTACAGCTCTCACCTTGTCAGGATCCGGGTGAAGACCTTTTGCTATGGATTATTTGAAGCCTTCTGCTTTGTTAGCTTTTCCTTGTCAGTCGCTTTCAGTGGCTTTTAACATGTTTGAATATTTCTGTGTTCCTCTTTCAGTAACTATGGCTTCTCTCCAGCTTTTCAAAACTCAATCTCAGCTCCACTTTTGACACCATGTTACGAGCTCAAAGGCTACATTGCTTCTAGTACAATGTCTTTATTTGAACTCGATGTAGCATGCCTGCCTGCAGTTAGCGTGCCTCATGGCAGAAGTCACATGACCATGGCAAGCCAGGTGGGACCTTTAGTACATGATTGCATTTCTCAATCCAAACATGGGATAAGGGAGAGAAACAGAGTCAGAACCTAAGTAAACTGAACTGAAATGGCCACTGCACATCTTATTTAACAGTCAGGTTCATCGCACTGTCTAAAACACCTGCATTATTTTGGAATTATAACAAACATTAGACAGCTTCACATTTTGGACTTTTAATTTACTCTTTGTCACACACCAGGGGTCAACATGTTTGATAACCATAGGCAGTCCAATAAACCTGTCTTTAATCTAGAGCTAAAAGTCAGATGATGACCATGAAACCATTGCTGATTGTCGTGAAAACCCCATCTGGTTCACTAATGCCCTTTACGGAAGGAAATCTGTTGTCCTGGCCTGGCCTACATGTGGTTAACTCTTAAATGCCCTCTGAACAAGGGCAATTAGGGATGGGCAATAAATGCTGGCCTAGCTAGTGATGCCCACTTCCCATGAACAAGTAAAAAAAATCAATATGAAGTGAAAAACTGAGTGGATGAAAAGAAGCCTGTCAAATGAGATCAAAAACCAATAAAGAGGAAATCTGGCTTCTATTTAGGAAAACACTGAGGAACATTAATCTAGAAATTGACGTTGGAGTTCACAGTCTTGCTTCCCAAGCTCTAATTATAAAATTGCTTCAGGGCTTTTCAGCAGCTGGGGTATTTTCACACACAAGCTGTGTAGGAAGGTTATTTGCTGCGCACATTGATAATTAAATAGGATGGGCTTGCATAACTGCTGTCTTCACATACCAGTTTGTGTTGATCGCAAGCCGCCCATATGAAATGGGTATAAAACCTCAACCAGGATCTCACACACCGGAAATCATGGGATAACAGCAACTGTGTTAATGAGGTTTTTTAGGAAAACAGTTCGCAGTGATGGGGATTGCCTTCAATACTCCCCATTACTTGGCTTAATGAGGAAAACAAGCAGGAGCATAGAATCAGAGAATGGTTACATCACAGAGGAAGTCATCCAGCCCATCATATCCATGCCAGCTCGCTGCAAAAGGGCCACCAGGGATGTCAAGTAGTACCAGAGGCATTCTCTCGCCACCCAACACGACGACACCCACCATATCATTGGGCCAGGTGATGACTGAGGAGCACTCTGAAGGCCCAGGGTTAGCAGGGAGGCACTGCAGGGCTATGTCATTAACTTTAAGAAGGCCTGCAAACAAATTTCTCCATAAGGACAGCAATGTGAACTTAGCCATGCTCCTTCAGTTTTCTGCCTCTGCCTCCTTTTTACTTTATTCATTTACAGGATGTGAGCATCCCTGGCTAGGCCAGCATTTATTGCCGATCCGAACTGTCCTTGAGAAGGTGATCATAAACCACCTTCTTGAACCGCTGCAGTCCATGTGGTGTAGGTACACCCACAGTGCTGTTAGGGAGGGAGTTCCAGAATTTTTACCCAGTGACAGTGAAGGAACGGCGATATATTTCCAAGTCAGAATGGTGAGTGGCTTGGAGGGGAACTTCCAGGTGGTGATGTTCCCATGTGTCTGCTGCCCTTGTCCTTCTAGATGATAGTGATTGTGGGTTTAGAAGGTGCTGTCTAAGAAGCCTTGGTGAATTCCTGCAGTGCATCTTGTAGATGGTACACGCTGCCGCCACTGTGCGTTTGTGGTGGAGGGAGTGAATGTTTGTGGATGTGGTGCCAATCACGTGGGCTACTTTGTCCTGGATGGTGTCCAGCTTCTTGAGTGTTGTGGGAGCTGCACTCATCCAGGCAAGGGGAGAGTATTCCATCACGCTCCTGACATGTGCCTTGTAGATGGTGGGCAGGCTTTGGGGAGTCAGGAGGTGAGTTTCTCACCACAGGATTTCTAGCCTCTGACCTGCTCTTGTAGGCACAGTATTTATATGGCTAGTCCAGTTCAGTTTCTGGTCAATGGTAATCCCCAGGATGTTGATGGTGGGGGATTCAGCAATGGTAATGTCATTGAATGCCAAGGGGCGATGGTTGGATTCTCTCTTGTTGGAGATGATCATTGCTTGGCACTTGTATGGCATAAATGTCACTTGCCACTTGTCAGCCCAAGCCTGGATATTGTCCTGGTCTTTCTGCACTTGGGCATGGACTGCTTCAGTATCTAAGGAGTCGCGAATGGTGTTGAACATTGTGCAATCATCAGCGAACATCCCCACTTCTGACCTTATGATGGAAGGAAGGTCATTGATGAAGCAGCTGAAGATGGTTGGCCCTGCGACACTACACTGAGGATCTCCTGCAGTGATGCCCTGGAACTGAGATGACTGACCTCCAACAACCACAACCATCTTCCTTTGTGCTAAGTTTGATTCCAACCTGTGGAGAGTTTTCCCCCCGATTCCCATTGACTCCAGTTTTGCTCGGGCTCCTTGATGCCACACTCAGTCAAATGCTACCTTGATGTCAAGGGCAGTCACTCTCACCTCACCTCTGGAGTTCAGCTCTTTTGTCCATGTTTGGACCAAGTCTGTAATGAGGTCAGGAGCTGAGTGGCCCTGGCGGAACTCAAACTGAGCGTCAGTGAGCAGGTTATTGCTAAGCAAGTGCCACTTGATAGCACTGTTGATGACCCCTTCCATCACTTTACTGGTGATGGAGAGTAGACTGATGGGGCGGTAATAGGCCGGGTTTGACTTGTCCTGCTTTTTGTGTAAAGGACATACCTGGGCAATTATCCACATGGTTGGGTAGATGCCAGTGTTGTAGCTGTACTGGAACAGCTTGGCTAGAGGCGCGGCAAGTTCTGGAGCAGAAGTCTTCTGTACTATTGCTGGAATATTGTCAGGGCTCATAGCCTTTGCACTATCCAGTGCCTTCAGCCATTTCTTGATATCATGTGGAGTGAATCAATTTGGCTGAAGACTGGCATCTGTGATGCTGGGCACCTCTGGAGGAGGCTGAGATGGGTCATCCGCTTTGCATTTCTGGTTGAAGATTGTTGCGATTGCTTCAGCCTTATCTTTTGCACTATTGTGCTGGGCTCCCCCATATATTTGAGGATGGGGATATTTATGGAGCCTCCTCCTCCAGTGAGTTGTTTAATTGTCCACCACCATTCACGACTGGATGTGGCAGGACTGTAGAGCTTAGATCTGATCCGTTGGCTGTGGAACTGTTTAGCTCTGTGTATCACTTGCTGCTCATGTTGTTTGGCATGCAAGTAGTCCTGTGATGTGGCTTCACCAGGTTGACACTTAATTTTTAGGTATGCCTGGTGCTGCTCCTGGCATGCCCTCCTGCATTCTGCATTGAATCAGAGTTGATCCCTGACTTGGTGGTAATGGTAAAGTATCCTTAATGTGAAGATGGGACTTCGTCTCCACAATGACTCCACAATGGTCACTCCTACCAATACTGTCATGGACAGATGCATCTGCAGCAGGCAGGTTGATGAGGGTGAGGCCAATTATGTTTTCCCCTCTTGTTGGTTCCCTTACCACCTGCCGCAGACCCAGTCTTGCAGCTATATCCTTTAGGACTTGGCCAGCTCAGTCTTTAGTGGTGCTACTGAACCACTCTCGGTGATGGACATTGAGGGCCCCCACCCAGAGTACATTCTGCACCCTTGCCACCCCCAGTGCTTCCTCAAAGTGGCATTCAACATGGAGGAGCACTGATTCATCAGCTAAGGTGGTTGTTGAGGGGTGGGGGGGCGTCGGCCGTACGTGGTAATCAGCAGGAGGTTTCCTTGCCCATGTTTGACCTGATGCCATGAGGCTTCACGGGGGCCGGAGTCAATGTTGAGGACTCCCAGGGCAACTCCCTCCCGACTGTATACCACTGTGCTGCCACCTCTGCTGGGTTTGTCCTCCCGGTGGGACAGGAAATACCCAAGGATGGTGATGGTGATGTCTGAGACATTGGGTGGAATTGTCCATTCCAGTTGGCAGGGGGTGTAATGGCGGGCATTAGCGGGGTATATGGTGGGAAAGCCAAAACTCGATTCCACGCTGCCTTGAAAGACGGTTTCAATTATCCACTCGGTTCGTCAATGGCGGGCTCCGCTTTCCGCCTTCGGACATCGGGAACTTAAATGCAATACATCTGCATATGACTATAAGCCCAGCTCGGCGGAATGATACCCCCACATCAAATTTATCGTCCACGTAGGCAGGAAAACACGCCGGTGCAGAACATGTCTTGACAAGTGTGACATGCAGAAGTCAGGACTTACTGTCAGGGCCTTGCGCACATCACGGACATCCAAGGAGCAGAAGATGCTGGAGCCCTACAGCAACAGGACCCTTGTGGAACATCCATCGCATGCTGGGTGGACTGTCATGGACATGGCTCTGTTGCCAAGCAGCTCACGGGAGCTGGAAAATCACCTTTGAGGATCTGCTTTGGGACTTCAGTATCTTGGCCATGGCATGTTATGGATGATTGTCGAGGGGGTGGAGAGGAAGGTCCAGCTGTGAGTGAGAGAGGAACAGGCACCGAGCAGGGTGGGAGAGGAAGGTCTAGGTTTGACTGGGAGAGGAAGGTGTATCATGGGGTGGGGATGAAGTTGGGAGGCGGAATGAATGTGTCGGAGGGGTGAGGTTGGGAGTGGGAGGAAGGGGTACAGGGGGAGAAGGGTGTAACAGGGGAGAATATGGCAACTGGGGAGGTAGGTGTAAGGGAAGGAATTCGGAGGGGGGAAGGAGTCCGGAGGAAGGGATGAGTCCAGGGGGTGGAACGAGTCCGAGAGGAGGAAAGAGTCCGAAGGGGGGAAGGAGCCTAAGGGGAGGAAGGAG
This sequence comes from Cetorhinus maximus, assembly GCF_964194155.1. NCBI lineage: Eukaryota > Metazoa > Chordata > Chondrichthyes > Lamniformes > Cetorhinidae > Cetorhinus > Cetorhinus maximus. Next base: position 15,356,762 of record NC_135917.1, on the reverse strand, counting down.
TCCGGAGTTGGGGGGCGGAAGGAGCCTGGAGGTGGGGGAGGAGTAAGGATGGAAGAAGAAGAAAGGGTGGAAAAAGGAGTCAGGAAGGGGGAAGGAGTAAGTAGGGGAGAAGGAGCCTGTGGGGGAAGGAGTAAGTAGGGGAGAAGGAGCCTGGGGGGAAGGAGGAAGTAGGGGGTGGAAAGGAGTTGAGGGGGAAGGGGTTCCGAGGCGGGATGGAGTTCCGAGGATGGAAGAAGTTCCATGCGGGGAAGGATGTTAAAAGCATCAAGATTGCAAATCCGAAAGTGAAATGAGAGTCGTGTGGGACGGGAACAGGTGCTGCATGGGAGTGTGGTCAGTGGGTGGGAACAGGTGCTGCATGGGAGTGTGGTCAGTGGGTGGGCGGAGAGGCAGGTCAGCTCAGATGGACACTGAAAGTGAACCCCAGCAGGCAGCATTGAAAATGCTCAGGACAGTGAGATGAGTGTGATTGAGGAAGGATCCACGTGTGTGGGAGAGGCTTACACGAGGCTCCGAAAGGCCCTGCCACACACACACTTCTCCCTCCAGAATCACTCGTGGCCTGGCTGTGTGCAGCTGAACTGCTAGTTTGTGGGGGAGGTGGGGGGTGATGCAGGGGGAGGACTCACAAAACCTGTTAATGAAGCTGAAAGACACCATTACACACTATTCAGTGAAAGAGAATATATTTTCAGATTATAAAATGTGACTAAATGTGCTCACCCATACAACCACTTGTGATCAGGAATTCTTAACTTTTCTAGGCCTAATACTGCTAGGTGCTGCCCTGACATCCACAGCAGGGGTGGAGACAGCCTGTGCAATGGTTGGTCCTGTTGCCTCTGATTGCTTGGGCATGGGTCCTCTGGAGAGCTGAGGCCTTCAGGCCCTGACTTGCTTTGGCTGTCCTGTGGGCCAGCTGCTGTCTATAGTGACAGAGGACAAAGTTGAGAGGGTCACAGGCAAAGGGGACTCGGAGGGAGTGGACAGCCTCTGAGATTCCTGAGTGAATGACCCAGGGGTGTCTAGTTGTCGTTGCTCCTCCCTCGGGTGCCCGTGAGCCCCGGCCTGAGTCCTTGAGGGGAAGAAGCACCTGGAGGGACGTTGAGATGCCCCGTTTCCCTCTAATGTTGCCACTGCAGGAAGACATCCGTGGCTACCGCGATGGAGTGCAGGTCTGCACACATCTCCATGTTCTGCTGGACCAGGGGCTCCATGGTGTCTGCCATCCTCCCCATGGAGACCTCCATACGTGCACATGCGGGCACCAATCCATCAGAGAGCAGGCAGACGCACTCCTTCGACTCGTGTACCACTCTGTTGAGGGCTTCCAACAGCTCTGTGTGATGTTCCCCTGTCTTCTGCTGACTCTCCACGATGAGGTGGAAAGGCCGAATCCAGAGGCTCGTCATCTGACTCAGACCTCACAGACGCCTCTTCCCCAGCAGTTCTCCGAGTGCCAGGGAGCTCGGCTGAACCGGCCTCCTCCTGCTGTGGACACGTGTCCGTGCGGTAACCACCAGATTGTGAACCCGAGCCTGCTCTAGATCTAGGTCCCACCGAGGTGTGTGTCTCTGCACAGGCGGAGGGTGTGGGTAAGTGCTGTGACGGGTCTTCCAGGCTGCTTATTTCCAGCTCTTCAATGGAAGAGATGAGGACCTGGATGGAGCTGAGGGACTGGCTGGCTGAGGGTATCGGTCCCTTGGCAGAGCTCCCTGTGAACCAAAGTAGAGATAATTAGTGCACGGCAGCAGAGTCAAAAGCAGGAGAGAAAGCACTCACAGTTACGCTGAGAGAGGGATGATGCGATGCAGGATCCTCACATGGGTGTTCACCGCCAATCTCACCGTCACCGCAGGCATGGTCCACACCCTCACCAGTCAGCGTGATGGCTCACTCCTCAAAGTGAGTGAGGGGCCTAATGTGGGACCTCTCCCTGCTGTTTTCAGCTAGCTTCTCCTGCATGAAAACTGATGGAGAGAGTGTGAGCAGGACACATGGCACTGCGTGGAATGTTTGTGTGGTGAGCGGAGCCATGGATGGGATAAGGATGTGAGCTCCAGAGGGTATGAGCCTGGTGGAGATGTGAGAGTGTGTGTGAGAGTTAGTGGTCTTGTCCCTTGGGGTGTGAGATCCCTGTGGATGTGTGATGGGTTTGTGAGTGTGTAAGTTGAGAGTGATGAGAAGAGTGACTTACCCTGGCAGAACGGAGGAGATCATTCACCCTCTCGACACTGGGTGGCTGTCCTCTTTTGCAGGGTGTTGGCGCTGACCACTGTCACCACCTCCTATGCTGGATTGGTCACCTTGCTTGCTGATCTTTGCCCAGAGCGGGGATAGAGGACATCAAAGCGGGCCTCCACAGTGTCCAAAAGGCGCTCGAGGGGTGCGTCACTAAATTGGGGGGCTGCAGTCTTCTTGCCTTTCAAGCCATGTCTTCCATGCAGTAGTCCTGGGCCGGAAACACGGAGAGGTGTACGCGTGGCTGCACTTTAAATATGGCGCCCGGCATGAGGTAGTGGCAAGGTAACGGTGTGGCGGGCAAATGAGAGCCCCCCTACCATCGAAACCTCGGAATGCATGGTTAATGAGGTGGGATTGGGACGATACAGTGTGAAAAGCTACCATTGCGGCTGGCAGGTAAATGTTCTTTTTCCCGCCCGCTACCGCACTTAGTACAAATCTGGGACTATTCCGCCCATCGTCTGTAAGGTGTGATTCTGTGAGGATGACTATGTCAGGCTGCTGCTTGACTAGTCTGTGAGACAGCTCTCCCAATTTTGGCACTAGCCCCCAGATGTTAGTAAGGAGGACTTTGCAGGGTTGACAGAGCTGAGATTGCCATTGTCGTTTCCGCTGCCTAGGTCAACGCTAGGTGGTCCGACGAGTTTCATTCCTTACAGACTTTGTAGCGGTTGCTAGGTGGCTTGGTAGGCCATTTCAGAGTCAACCACATTGCTGTGGGTCTGGAGTCACATGTAGGCCAGACCAGGCAATGACAGCAGATTTCCTTTCCTTTCCCTAAAGGGCATTAGTGAACCAGATGGGTTTTTACAACAATCGACAATGGTTTCATAGTCATCACTAGATTTTTCATTCCAGATTTTTATTAAATTCAAGTTTCATCATCTGCCAAGGGATTCAAACCCAGGACCCCAGAGCATTACCCTGGGTCTCTGGGTTACTAGTCCAGCAACAATACCACTACACCACTGCCTTCCAAACTAGCCAACAATTTACTGCCCACAGACATATCAAACGCAGCCAACCTCAACATCTCCTTTCCATTAAACAGCAGCAGGAGCGTGACAAAAGCTGCTGAATTTCACTGGAATGCTGGCTCTCCCAAAGAGCAGTGGTCAATTGCTGGCATCCATTCAGTGCCCTAGGCACAATGTCGTGGCTAACATGAGCAAAAAAAAACAAAGATTTTGCTCCATGAATATGCAGCCAGCCAATAACCATCCTGTTGGTCAACACCCACCTCCCAAGCTACACTCAATTCCCTGCTCTCAATTCCTTGCAACTTCTCAGCCCCTGCCTGCTCACCCATTTGATAATGTAGTTGTTAATCTGCTCAGATGCTTCATAAATGCAACCGCTTCTTGGCCAGCCCACTGCAAAGCTGGAAACTCATATGATTTACAAGTGGCTTCAAAATTGAGAAAATTATAGGTTAAAATAGAGACATACTCCAGAAAACCACCTGTAACACAACAACAACAACTTGTATTTATATGGCACCTTTAATGCATTAAAACACCCAAAGTGCTTCACAGGAAAATAATTTTTTTTATTCATTGGGTGTGGGCAACACTGGCTAGGCCAGCATTTATTGCCCATCCCCAATTGCCCTCATTCAGAGGGCATTTTTTTTAAGGATCAACCACATTGCTGTGGGTGTGGAGTCACATGTAGGCCAGACCAGGTAAGGACAACAGATTTCCTTCCTTAAAGGACATTAGTGAACCAGATGGGCTTTTGCAACAATGGGTGATGGTTTCATAGTCATCAGCAGACTTTTAATTCCAGATTTTTATTGGACTCAAATTTCACCATCTGCCATAGTGGGATTTGAACCCAGTTCCCCAGAGCATTACCCTGGGTCTCTAGATTACTAGTCCAGTAACAATACCACTATGCCATCGCCTCCTCAAATCAAACAAAATATGGCACCGAGACGTAAGAAGATATTAGAGCAGATGACCAAACACTTGGTCAAAGAGGCAGGTTTTAAGGAGTACCTTAAGAAGGAAAGTGAGATAGAAACACAGAGGGATTTAGGGAGAGATTTCCAGAGCTTAGGGCCTAGGTAACTGAAGGTACAAAGATCAATAGGGGATGCTCTAAAGGCCAGTATTAGAGGAGCACAGGTATCTCAGAGGGTTGTCGGGCTGGAGGAGATTGCAGAGATAGGTAGGGGCCATGGAAGGGTCTGGAAATTACAGAATCACAGAATTGTTACAGTGCAGAAGGAGGCCATTCGGCCCATCATGTCTGCACTGACTCTCTGAGCATTTTAACTTAGTGCCAATCTCCTGCCTTTTCCTAGTAACTCTGCACATTGTTTCTATTTAAATAATCATCTAATGCCCTCTTGAAAGCCTCAGTTGAACCTGCCTCCACCACACTTCCAGGCAGTGCATTCCAGACCCTAACTACTCGCTGTGTGAGAAGTTTTTTCTCACCTCACCTTTGCTTCTTTTGGAAAACACTTTAAAACTGTGCCCTCTGGTTCTCTATCCATTTATAAGTGGGAACAGTTTCTCCCTATCTACTCTGCCCAGACCCCTCATGATTTTGAAAACTTCTATCAAGTCTCCTCTTAGCCTTCTCCTCTCCAAGGAAAACAGTCCCAACTTTTCCAATCTTTCCTCATAACTGAAGTTTCTCATCCCTGGAACCATTCTCGTAAACCTCTTCCGCACTGTCTCCAATGTGTTCACATCCTTCCTATAGTGTGGCACCCAGAACTGTACACAATACTCCAGCTGAGGTCTAACCAGTGTCTTCTATAAGTTCATCATAACCTCCCTGCTCTTTTACTCTATGCCCCTATTAATGAAGCCTAGAATACTGTATGCTTTAGAAACAGCTCTCTCTACCTGTCCTGCCACCTTTAATGACTTAAGTACATATACACCCAGGTGTCTCTGCTCCTGCACACCCTTTAGAATAGTATCCTTTATTTTATACTGTCTCTCCATGTTCTTTGCACTGAAGTGTATCATCTCATACTTCTCCACATTGAACTTCATCTGCCACCTATCTGCCCACTGCACCAATGTGTCAATGTCCTTTTAAATTTCTACACTGTCCTCCTCACAGTTTACAATTCTCCCAAGTTTTGTGTCGTCTGCAAATTTTGAAATTGTTCCCTGCTCATCAAGATCTAGATCATTTATATATAATCAGGAAAAGCAAGTGTCTCAATACCGACCTCTGGGGAACTCCACTACAAACCTTCTTCCAGCCCAAAAAATATCCATTAACCATTACTCTCTAAGATAAAAGCAAAATACTGTGGCTGCTGGAAATCTGAAACAAAAACAGAAATTCTGGAAAAACTTAGCAGGTCTGACAACATCTGTGGAGAGAAAAACATAGTTAACATTTCAAGTCCGTATGACCCTTAAACAGCATAAATTTAATCACATTTCTACTTCTCTTTAGCTCTGAAGAAGGGTCATATGGACTCAAAACGTTAACTGTGTTTCTCTCTCCTCAGATGCTGTCAGACCTGCTGAGTTTTTCCAGCATCTTCTGTTTTTGAACCATTACTCTCTGCTTCCTATCCCTCATCCAATTTTGTATCCATTTTGCTACTATCACTTTTATTCCATGGCCTATAACTTTGCTCACAAGTCTGTTGTGTGGAATTGTATCGAATGCCTTTTGGAAGTCCATATACACCACATCAACGGTCTTGCCCTCATCAACCATCTCTGTTGCCGCTTCAAAAAACTCCAGCAAGTTAGTTAGACACAGTTTTCATTTAACAAATCCATGCTGACTCTTCTGAATCAATCCGCGTTTTTCCATGTGACTATTAATTCTATCCCGAATAAAAGAAGTTTCCCCACCACCAAAGTTAAACTGACTGGTCTGTAATCGCAGGGCAGATCTTTACAACCTTTTTTGAACAAAGAGGATAAGGATAATAATTTTAAAATCAAGGCGTTGCTTATCCAGGAGCCAGTGTAGGGATTTGGTGCGAGTAAAAAACAGGCAGCAGGGTTTTGATTGACCTTACGTTTACAGGGGGTAGAATATGGGAGATCAACCAGGACTGCTTTGGAATGGTCAAGTCTGGAGGTATGAAGGCATATGCGAACGTTTCAGCAGCAGATGAGCTGAGACGGGGCAAAGTCAAGCAATGTTAGGGAGGTGGAAATAGGCGGTCTGAGTGATATGTGATTGGAAGCTTGTTGTGAACAGTCTGGTTCAGCCTCAGACAGTTGCCAAGGAGAAGGATGGAGTCGGTACCTAAAGAAAAGAGTTTGTGGCAGGGGCCAAAGACAATGGTTTCACTCTTCTCAATATTTAATTGGAGGAAATTTCTGCTTATCCAGTACTGGATGTCAGACCGAGCAGGCTGACAACTTAAGGGACATTGCAGTCGACAGAGGTGGTAGTGAGGTAAAGCTGGGTGTGATCAGCATACATGTGGAAACTGACGCTGTGTTTTCAGTTGATGTCACTGAGGGGCAGCATGTAGATGAGAAATAGGAGGAGGCCAAGGTTAGATCCGTGGGGAACACCAGAGGTAACGGTGCAGGAGTGGGAAAGAAGTCATTTATGGTGATTCTCTGGCTCCGCTTAGACACATAAGAATGGAATTAGTTGAGAACAGTCCCACTCAGCTATACAACAGTGGAGAAGAAGCGGAGGAGGATGGCGTGATCAGCTGTGTCAAGGCTGCAGACAAGTTGAGAAGGATAACAAGAGAAAGTTTACCTTTGTCACAGTTATAGAGGATGTAATATTTTTACTTTGATAAGAGCTGTTTGGGTACATTGGCAGGGGCAGAAACCTGATTGGGGGGATTCAAACATGGAGTTCCGGGAAAGATGGGAGCAGATTTGGGAAGTGACAACACATTCAAGGACTTTGGAGTGGAAAGAGAGGTTAGACATGGGGTAGTAGTTTGTAAGAATGGAGGGGTTAAGTGTTGGTTTTTTGAGGAGGGTGATGATTTAAAGGAGGGACAGCATTTGAAGAGAGAGCACCGTCAACAATATTGCCTGACATGGGGACCAGGAAGGTAAGTTTAGTGGGAATATAATCAAGATAAGATTGTCGTACCCTGCCTCCTCAGCCTCCCTGACTCAGGAACTATACATGCTCAAGGCCCTGTGATAGAGCTGCTCCTGCAATGACACAGGCACAGCAGCCTCTGAAGGAACTCTCAAGGGAACCTCCAAGCTGAGGACAGAAACCACGGGCATCTTAGCTGGATGCAGATACACCAGGGCAGGTTGCCCCCACCTTATCCTCTGAGGGAGCGCCGCCTAGAAGTGGCACAAGGCACATGCCATTAATTGCACTTTTTGGGTCACCTGGGTGAAGTTTTCTCGATCTGACATCTTCAGGATGGCTCTGGTTGTAGCGCCTCTCTCCATGTGTATCTGGGGCCGGATGGGGGTTAGGAGTCATCTCCTTATGATAACCCTTATTGCCCAGCAGCCACCCACCGAGTCTGGATGTTGGCCTGAAGAGATGAGGCACCTGGGACTCTCAAAGGATAAGGCATCATGACAACTGCCCTAGAGCCAAGCACAGACCTAAAAGATTTTTTCTGTTCAGGGATTCAGCTGGCTGGTCTGTCAGTGCTTTGATGGCTACATGGGTACAATGGATGACTCCCTGGACCTGAGGAAACTCAGTGATGATGGCAAACCCTAGTGTCCTCTGTACCTGATCTGGCCCACCTGTGTTAAATTGGATGTATATGCCTGGCCTCTGGAATAGAGTATCTGTGACCTGTCTGTGGTGTGATGAGCTGCTGACTGTGAGATGTTATCCAGGTCCTGGGACAACCTGGAAGCATGAAAATGGAGGGGACGGTGACCTTGACAGCTGCAAGTAGCAGACTGCTAAGGGAGCCATAAGGCATTGGGTTATTGTGGGCCAGAGCTGAAATGTCTGAGACTATCTGCCTGGGTAGGCAAATTCTCTCATGGCACTGGTGCTGTCATTTGCAGGTTGCTGATTTGTGGGCGGTTTACCCAATGTCTTTGTTAGTGCCTTGTAGTCCCTCTCTGTACTCCTCTGACCTCTTCCAGACCAGGAGGATGCATCTGCTGAAGTTTCACCTTGCTACTCTGTCCAATGTCAGAAAAGCCTGCACCCGTTTCAACTCCCTTAGCTGCTGCTCATCTGTTTACCAGGGCTTCATCTGCCAACCTCTGTACCCAAGAGCTGCCAGCAGCCTGACACCCCTCTCAGGAGTCCCACCACTTAGCGTTCACAAATACAAACTTCTGTGCCACTTGTTGAGCAGCTGAGAATTATTCCCTGTTTCCTAAGCACCACATGTCGGGCATTGGGGTGTGGAGCTCAGCAGGCTTCCTCAGGATAGTCTGCTCATGAATAAAACATCCTCCAAGATTGACTGAGCTCTGCTTTTGGATTTCCAATATGTGCACCCAGTGGTAACTTGTCTCCTGGCTTCCCAAAGCCTGTCCACCATCTACAAGGCACAAGTCAGGAGCGTGATGGAATATTCTCCACTTGCCTGGGTGAGTGCAGTCCCACAACACTCAAGAAGCTCGACACCATCCAGGACAAAGCAGCCCGCTTGATTGGCACCCCATCCACCACCTTCAACATTCACTCCCTCCACCACTGATGCACAGTAGCAGCAGTGTGTACCATCTACAAGATGCACTGCAGTAACTCACCAAGGCTCCTCAGACAGCACCTTCCAAACCCACGACCACTACCATCTAGAAGAAGGGCAGCAGAGGCATGGGAACACCACCACCTGGAAGTTCCCCTCCAAGTCACACACCATTCTGACTTGGAAATATATCGCCGTTCCTTCACTGTTGCTGGGTCAAAATCCTGGATATCCTTTCCTAATAGCACTGTGGGTGTACCTACACCACATTGTTAAGACCGGAATGGGAGGAGTGCACGAATTATCAAGCCCCACTACTCCACAGGCCGCACCATTAACTTAACTGTTTAATTTTCTCACCAAAATGGCCAATTGTGTGCCTATACCTCTAGTACCCAGAGGAAAAAAGGCTCTGACCAGGTTTCTTTAAAAAACTCAGAATGATTAATTAGCAAAGCTTCTTTTAACAAGTTGCAAGTACTGGTTAACACACAATTGTCATCAGGATGTATAACTATCCTAAAGAATTCCCCCAGCACACACACACACACACACACACACAGACAAACAAATAGTGTACCTCTGCAGTGATGGGCTTTGGAAGATGGGCATTATAAAATAAAGGATAAAGTCCGTAGGGTCTCGACACTGTTGACCTGGTGTTCTCTCGTGTCCTGGTGGATGCCTGGAAGTTCTCACCAACTCTCAGCTTCGAAGGTCCAAATGCAAACCAGTTACACTCATGTGAGGGTTCTCTGGCTACAGGTTGATAGCCACACACAACTTTAGGCAAGGTAGAGAGAGGGAGCCAGTCAAGGTAGCCTTCTTTCCTCAGCTTATTCTCCAACAAAACTGCCTCCAAAACAAGCAGGTTCAGAATTTAAGCTTTTTTCCCTCTATCCCTCTTTTTGTCTCCCAGCTTTTCATTAATTAAAGCGCTTTGCGGCACAAACAAACAACTTCTTCTCAAGTACCATATGGGCCAGGTGATTTCTTGGAAGAGGCCGCCTTGTTGACAATTCCAAGGTGAACTTATGACCTTTTTAAAAAAATCCCAGGTTAGCCTCCAGATCATGCCATGGCCTTCCATTTTGTAAAAGAAAACTTCAGTCTTGAGAGATATTGATTCTAAAGTGCCTCCACCCTTAAGAGATGAAACACCATTTCCAAATGTGTTTCATTGCAAAATATACAGAAAAAAGATATGTGCAACATATAACAGAATTCAAACATGTACTCACTCACCCATTCGCTCCTTATACAGAATCTGTTTAGTTTTCTGACTTTCTTGCTTTCTGGGCAATTATAAACAGTTTACATTCTTGATGATGCATCAGCAATGACGTATTTTCCAGCAATATTAACAATCTTCTAGTTATAAGGTTGTATTAACAAGGTCCATCGGAACAGTCTGTCATTCTGAGTCTTAAATTTTTCCACAAAGGCCAAAGGGTTATGATCAGTATATACTAATGTTTCTTTACAGCCATGATGGGTACATACCTCAAAATGTTTAAGAGCCAGTAACAATCCCAGTGTTTCCTTTTCTATCGTAGAGTATCTTTTTTGATGCTGATTTAACTTTTAGAAAAGTACCCCACTAGCTTCCCTATGCCCAATTCATCTTTTTGCAATAAGACCACACCCACCCCAAGTCACCAGCATTGATTGTCAGCTTGAAGGATTTAGTGAAATTAGGGGTGGCTAATACTAGTTCATTAGTTAGAATCACCTTCAGCTTCTCAAAAGCTGTCTGGCACTCTCTTGACCGTACCAACTTTGCTTTCTTTTGCAATAAATCCATTAGCGGAGCCGCTATTGTGCTGAAGTTTGGCGCAAATTTACGATAGAAACCATACATCCCTAAAAATCTCATGATTTTCCATTTAGCTTAGGGACGCAGAATTCCATCAAAGCCTGTACCTTCGCTGTTCTTGGCAAGACTTGTCCCAGCCCTACAATATGCCCTAAATAAGTTAAACGTGCTTTCATGAACTCACTTTTTGCAAGGTTTATTACTAGATCTGCCAACTGTAATTGTTTAAATAAGGCTTCCAGTTGTTTGCTTCCAGTTGTTTTAAATGGTCTTTCCATATGTTGCTACGCACCAATACATCATCCAAGTAAACCACACAGTTAGGAGCATAGTGATCACCTGATTCATTAGTCTTTGGAAAGTGGCTGGAGCATTTTTTTAGTCCAAATGGCATTACTCGACATTGATATAGCCCATTTGGCATGACAAAAGCTTGCGATGTTAAAGGTATTTGCTAGCATCTTTTCAACAAATCTATCTTAGTAAGGAATGTAGCACTGGCAACCCTGTCAATACAATCTTCGAAATGAGGGATTGGGTATGAATCTGTTTTTGTTACTGCATTAACCTTTCCATAGTCTATGCTGAATCTTGTTGACCCATCAGGTTTAGGCACTAACACTACGGGAGAACACCAACTGCTTTGACTAGGCTCAATGAGGTGATTTTATAACATATACTGAATTTCTGCTGTCACTTCTGCTTTTTTTTCTGGACTTAACCGATAAGGATGTTGCTTTATAGGAGAAAATTCCCTGACATCCGCATCATGTGTGGCTAAAGTTGTAGACCCTGGTTTATCCCTACAGATTCCTTTAAATTTTGTAAGTAACCTCACTAGATCCTCTCGTTGTCCTACCTCTAAGTATGAAAATATGGTATCTAGCTGCCCTAATATTTTGCTGTTAGCTAACTGGGTAGTAGGAGGTTCAATTTGTGAACTGTCTAAGTCTCCTTCTACCTCACTGTCACTGTCTCTTTCACCCTCCACTATGCTTACAACCTGACATACCTCCTCTTTCCTATCTTCCTCCCTATCGGTGGTATTGTTTTAACATGTTGATATGACACAGCCGATTATTTTTCCTATGATCTGGTGTATTTATCAAATAATTTACTTTACTATCCCTCTTAATTACCTTGTATGGACCACTGAACTGTGCTTTCAGAGATTCCCCCTGTAATGGCAATAACACTAACACTTCATCCCCTGGTTGTAATGTTCGGGTCACAGTTTGCTTATCTGCCCATACTTTTATCTGTATTTGAGAAACTTTAAGATGTTCTTGAGCCACTTTGCAGCTTCCATGAGCTGTTCCTGGAACACAGACACATACTCTAACATAGAGGATTCGTCCCTCTCTCCTAAAAACTTTGACGAATTTCAGAGGACCTCTTATCTCATGTCCATAAATGAATTCAAAAGGGCTAAAACCAGTAGATTCATTTGGTGAATCTCGGGTAGCAAATAAAAGAAAATCCAGTTCTTTGTACCAATTATGGGGATATTCATGACAATATGCTTTAATCATTGTTTTGAGGCTTTTATGATGCCTCTCTAAAGCTCCCGGTGTTTGTGGATGATATGCTGTAGGCTTCATCTGTTTTATACCCAAACTATTCATTATGTTCTGAAAAGTTTTAGACATAAAATTGGAACCTTGATCCGACTGGGCCTCTGGGGGTAATCGATCTCGAGTAAAAATTGGGTTAGCTTCTCTACAAATACTTTAGCCACCATGGTCCTTAAAGGGATGATCTCTGGAAATCAAGTTGTCATATCAATAATAGTAAGGATATACTGGTGTCCTGCTTTTGTTTTTTGTAAAGGTCCCACAAAGTCCACTAACACCCGACTGAATGGTTCCTCAAAAACTGGTACAGGAATTAAGGGTGCTGGTTTGTTTGCATGCTGTGGTTTTCCTACCATCTGGCACCTATGGCACGTTTTACAATACTGCACCATGTCTTTATGAAGACCTGGCCAGTAAAACAGCCGGTTTACCCTCACTTGAGTTTTCCGTATCCTTACATGTCCTGCCATAGGAATTTCATGTGCTATCTGTAATAAGTCTTTACAATATTTGGGCGGTACCATTTGCTGATGAACAAGCGTCCACTCCACATCTGCAGGTCTGTGAGGAGGTCGCCATTTCCTCATTAGAATTCCATTTCTAATATAATAACATTCTGGAACTGCCTCAGCCTCAGCTTCAGTTTGGGCTAATTGTGCGATCTTACTTAACTCTGGGTCAGCTTGTTGAGCCTCAACTAAAGAAGATTTGTTAAGCATCTCTTTCGGACTATCTAAGTCTTGATACCTGGAATTAATGGGTTGTCTTATAAGGAAAGGTTGGACAGACTGAGCTTGTTTCCACTGGAGTTTAGAAGAGTGAGGGGTGATTTGATTGAAGTATCCAAGATCCTGAACGGTCTCGACAAGATGGATGTCAAAAGAACATCTTGTGAGTGAGCCCAGAACTAGGGGGCACTGTTTTAAAATTGGAGTCGCCCTTTTAGGACAGAGATGAGGACAATATTTTTCTCTCAGAGGGTTGTGCAACTTTGGAATTCTCTGCCTCAGAAGGCAGTGGAGGCGGGGTCATTGAATATTTTTAAGGCAGAAGTAGATAGATTCTTGTTAGGCAATGGAATCAAAGGTTATCAGGGTTAGATAGGAATGTGGAAATTTAAACACAAGATTAGCCATGATCTTATTGAATGGCGGAGCAGGCTCAAGGGGCCGAATGGCCTACTCCTGTTCCTATTTCTTATGTTTCTATGCTGTTATGTTCTAAGTCTGTAAAGAAAGTTTCAGCCAGCCAAATATCTGTCTGTGGTATCACTTTGACCTTTGATGATGGACTTTGCTTAGCCATTGCCCGGATCATCACACACGAAGGTAAAATTCCTGGAACCTTTTTCTGTAACTGCTCCGTCTCTTTAACATCACTTGGGCTTTCTGTGATTATGGGAGAAGCTACTACCTTCACTCTAGCTAAATCGTTTCCCAGGAGTAAATCAACTCCATCCATGGGTACTGCTGAACAACCCCTATCGTCACTGTCCCAGACAATAGGTCACATTCCAGGTGCACCCGGTACAAAGGTACGGGCATATACTCTCCACCAATACCATTGAATAAAACTTTGGCTTTTAATGTGTTCGCTGGTGGAAAAGTTATGCCTTTCCCCAGCAAAAGTGTTTGAGTGGCTCTTGTATCTTTAAGTATGATTATAGGACTAGCTATCTCATTTGAGGGATAAGGGATTATTTTTCCCCTCCACAAAAATTCTTTATAACTCTCATGCATCTCATTCACCTCTCCTGAACTCACAGCAGTGTCCACACTCGGTTTCACAGCTGTAATTAACGCTTTCAGTCAGGGCTCCTCTTCCTCAATCACCCTTATGTACCCCATTAAGTCCCATGGATTTCCCATGCAACTTCCAGCAATCGGCACAAACATGTCTTCCTGTTAAGACGTGGCAAATGATATGTGACAGGCAGATCAAGTTCACGGAGGAAAATCGATCGCGCTATCACAACGGTTTTGCAATTAGTGTTTATTTCAAGATGCGTGCCCTGAGTTCAGAAGTAATGAGCCCACCAACACTTCAAAGATTTTTTTTAAAAACTGAATTAAACATTTGTTAAAAAAGGAAAAGATTTCAAGCAGATACGTACATCTACAAATTACTACTATAATAACTCCTAAAACCCCTAATTAATCTGGCTTCCAGTTACACCCCCGTTAAGGCAACAGTAAAAAACAAATAGATTTCAAACAGATCCAGGCAAGTCAGCACAATACCCTGGACTGTAGAATTCAAAGTGGCTTTTCCAGCTTCGTTTTCTGTAGGCAGCAGGCTTAATGCACAAATACTAGAGGAATATCACACTTCTGTTAGATCTTACAATGCCTTTCCTGATACACAGCCTCATTCTCCTCTATACATGTTTCTCCCTTTTAATGTAAATTCCATTGTTCCCATATGTCTTTGGAACTGTACCTTTCTCATAATATAAATCTTTCCATGGTGCTAATATTATCAGTAACCTTTGGGAAAAATAAACCCACCGGCTTGGCCTAGCTTCTCTGGCTAGGTTTAACAGCCTACCATCTCTTTGAAATTCAAACTACCCTGATTTATCTGAAAATGCTAATTCTCCTCACCCTATATTCTCAGGCTTCAGCCATGTTTACATATTTAGCATTTCAAACCTAGCTTCTTTTGATGAATTAAAGCCTCCAGACCAGCTGTCTCCAATTCAATTAAATCCCCCACACACACACAAACAAATCCTTAATTAACCTACTTTTACAATAAATCATAATAATATTATGAGAATTGTTATACTTTCATGACACCCCCCCTCCTTACAAGAAAATGAACCGTCATAATTTAATTTCTTCATTTTCTTAACCCATTTTACACTACCTCCTATACTTATCTATATACCCACACAATTACATTACCAGATGCATGCAATAACATCAGAATATATATATATATATATATATACATACACATCCTTGATACTAACAGAAGTCATTTCAGTCCAGTGCCCAAGTTTTAAATGTCCAATTTTCCTTTGAGCTTTAAACTCTCAACAATGCATCTGCAATTAGATGTTCTTGTCCAGCCACATTTACAATCTGTAGATTAAATGGTTGCAATAATAAACTCCATCTGAACAGCCTTGCACTTTGGTCTCGAAATTTGTCCAGAAACTTTAAAGGATTGTAGCCTGTATAAACAATTGTTTCGGGTGAATTGTTTGCAATGTAAATCTCAAAATGCTGCAATGCTAACACCAGACCCAAAGTCTCCTTTTCGATCATTGAATATCTTCTCTGTTGTGCATTCAACTTCCGTGAAAAATACCCTAACGGTTTTTTAATTCCAGTTTCATCTTCTTGTAACAGTACAGCCCCAATGCGTATATCGCTTGCATCAATGGCCAACTTAAATCACTTGGCATAATTGGGTACTGCCAAAACTGGTGTCATAGTCAATACAGTTTTCAAACTTCCAAATGCCTTCTGACACTCCTGTATCCAGTGAAACTTCTTGTCCTTTTTTAATAGTTCAGTCAACAGAGCAACCACACTGCTAAAATTTGGTACAAATCTCCGGTAAAACGCACTCATGCCCAGAAATCTCAAAGCTTCTCATTTTATTGTAAGCACAGGGAAATTCATGATAGCTTTGACTTTCACATCTCTCCGAGTCACCTTACCATATCCAATGGTATGGCCTAGATACGTAACTTGCGTTTTTGCAAATTAATTTTTAGCCAAGTTCATCACCAAATTAGCTTCTTGTAATCGAGTAAATAATTCTTCCAGATGTTGTAAATGCTCCTCCCACGTAGGACTGAAAGCTATCAAGTTGTCAATATAAACAGCACAATTGCTCAGTCCTGCAATTACTTTGTTTGTCAGTCTTTGAAATGTTGTGGGTGCATTTTTCATACAACACTCGCATCATGTGTAGCTAAATTTGTCCTCCCCAGCTTATTCCCACAAATAGCTTTGTGTGACTGCAATAGCTTCTCCAAATCACTTTGACACTTGTTTGGAAGGTAACTCAATGTTACATTTAAATTTTCACGCATCCCCTCATTATCCAATTTGGTTAGAGGAAAATCAATTTCAGAATCCTTCATTTCTACCTCTTTCTCCTTATCTACGATCACTAATACCTCCTTTGGTCCTCTTCCCTGTCAAAGTACTTTTTAAGCATATTTACATGACACACCCTCTGCTTCTTTCTTCTATTTGGAATATTTATTAAATAATTTACTTCACTCAATTTCTTTACAATCCTGTAAGGCCCCCTAAACCTTGCCTTTAATGAGTCACCCAGTACTATTAACAAAACTAACACTTTTTCCCAGCAACAAAACTGCGAGCTGTGGCTCTCCTGTCTGCCTTCACTTTCTTCACTTGCTGTGATATCTTTAAATGTTCCCTAGCTAACTCACATGCTCTGTCCAATGTTTCTCTGAAGTTTGATACATAATCCAGGAGAATAGCTTCTGAATTTTGACCCACCAATTTCTCATTGATCAATTTCAGTGGTCCCCTTACCTCATGACCATAGACTAATTCAAGAGGACTAAGCCCAGTCGGTGCATTAGGAGCATCCCTAATAGCAAATAACAAGAATAGATTTCCCCTATCCCAATCCTGTGGATAATCCTGACTATACGCCCTCATCATAGTTTTTAAAGTTTGATGCCATCTTTCGAAAGCCCCTTGTGATTCAGGTTGATACGCTGTTGACTTAAACTGTTTTATCCCCAAACTGTTCATTACTTCCTTAAACAGATATGACATGAAATTTGAACTTTGATCTGATTGTTTTTCTTTTCATAAACCATTTCTTGTAAAAAAATTTAGTTAACTCCTCCACAATCTTCTTGGTTATAATATTTCTTAAAGGTATTGCTTCAGGAAACCTGGTAGACACATCCATTATTGTTAGTAAGTACTGATTTCCACTTTTTGTCTTCGGGAGGGGTACTACACAATCAATCATGACCCTAGTAAAAGGTTATTCAAATACTTGAATTGGAATTAAAGGTGCCGGCTTAATCACTGCTTGTGGTTTCCCTATCACCTGACATGTGTGACATATTCTACAGAATTTGACTACATCTCTATGTAATCCAGGCCAATAAAAATGTTTTTGTATTGTCGTCTATGTCTTTCTAATTCCTAAATATCCTCCTATTGGAATTTCATAAGCTATTTTCAGTATCTCGTTTCTATATCCAAATGGTATAACAATCTGATGTACTTCCTCTAGTTTTCATTTGCTGAAACCTGAAACGGCCACCACTTTCTCATTAACACATTATCCTTAAGGAAATAACATTCCAGAATACATCCTGCCTCTGTTTCTGAGTTAGCTGTCTGATATACCTTTTATTTGGAGGTCCTTTTTCTGTAGCTCTACCATCTGCCTTGAGCTAAATACCTCAGCTGCATTCTCTTCCATTCTTTCTTCCTGAACAGTCTTATCAAAGACAGTGTCAGCTAATTGAAATTCAACACCTTTTTCCTGCCTTTTAACTTCCTCTTCTTCCTGTTTCAACCTGTGAGCTTGTGAGCTTGTTACCGCACAATCTGGAAACAATCCAGGATGCTCTTTCTGCAACACTTCTGTTGAAAACACACCTACAGGCTGCTCAACCACCATAGGCATTGCCCACATCTGTGACCTAACTATATCATTACCTAAAATAAATTGAACCCCTGCAATGGGCAATTTTCCCACTACTCCAACGATCACCTCACCTGTTTTCCACTTACTCTTTATATTTACCTTCCACAATGGAATAGGTCTAGCATCTCTATGAACCCCACTTATTATCACCTGTTCCTGAAATACTCCCTCTGAACAACAAATATCACTATTCCACGACATTAAGGATTGACTAGCCCCTGTGTCTCTTAAAACTTTAATATCTTTACCTACTCCACCCCGTACACATGGAAAGACTTCCCCTTCACGTACAAAATCTTTAAACATTTCTGCAACCTGCTCCTAAGAACTTCCTTGGGTAAATTATGAACACATTCCCACTTCTTTACTTATCATTGATTACTCCTGTTTTATCTGTACACAAACCATTGTTTTTCCTGTGCCTAAACCTCAGAGCCCACAGTACTTTTACTCCAGAACTTTTCTGCATCCCAATAATTCCAACAGATTTTCCCTGTAATTTCCAACACATTGACTTTGTGTGTCCATCTTTATTACAATGAAAACGTTCGAGAGTCACTTCTACCCTCAGCATCTTCCTTTTTAGTCTGAGAAAAAACTTCCTGGGAATTTCCACCTACTCCTTCTCTTCCCTGACTACCCACCTTCTTTGTACCTTCCCACTTTCTATCCTTCTCTGATTTAAAAGGGTGACGGAAAAAGGCTTAGTTCTATGAACTAACTCATAATCATCAGCTATCTCTGCTGCTTTTCTTACCATTTTAACCCTCTGCTCCTCCATGAGTTCTCACTACCAAAGGAGTTGAATCTTTAAATTCTTCAAAAAGAATTACTTCTCTAAGAGCTGAATATGTTGTCTCTATCTTTAATGTTGGTGTCCACCAGTACTAATTACTTTGTTTTACTCTCTCAAACTCAATATAAGTTTGCCCAGGCTGTTTTCTCATATTCCTAAATTTCTGCCAGTATGCCTCAGGAACCAATTCATATGCTCTCAAAATAGCCTTTCTCGCCACGTCATAATTCACCGACATTTCTTCTGGCAGTGAAGCATAAACCTCATGTGCTCTACCCACCAACCTGGATTGCAACAACAATGTCCAGTGGCCATTTCATCTGTTTAGCTATCCTCTCAAATGAATTAAAGAACACCTCCACATCTCTTTGTTCAATCTTTGGAAGAGCTTGCACAAATTTAAACACCTCCCCACTGGGTTTTAGGTTAAAGATTTTCTCATCAGAGCTTCCCTCAGCGTCTGAGGTCTCTTTTTTAAAGTCTAGCTTTTTAAGCAGGTATTGTCTGTCTCTTTCCTTCTCTTTCTCCTTCATTGCTAACTTTTCTCTCTGGAGATCAAGTTTTCAATTTCTATTTTTTTTTTAAAATAATCTCTCTTTTTCCCTTTATTTTTCTGCTGTCTCTAGCCTTTAATTCCAATTCTTTTTCTTTTGCCTCCAATTCAAGTTTTTTTAGTTCTTTTGCTCATTCAAATTCAAGCCTCTTCATTTCTAACTGAAGTCTCACTACCTCCAACTGTGACTCAGTAGTGTCAGGTATCACTTCCAACTTCAAATGTTGTGTTATCACTTCAAGTATGTCTGCTTCCTTTGCCCCTACAGGTAAGCTTAACTGCAACTTATCCACCAGCTCTGTTAACTTACCCTCAGGTACTTTTTGTAACACAATCAGAGTCATATCTTCTACTTCCAATTAATAAATAAAAGATTTCAAGCACATACATATGTCTACAAATTGCTACTATAATAACTCCTAAAACCCCTAATTAATCTGGCTTCCAGTTACACCCCCGTTAAGGCAACAGTAAAAAAAAACAGATTTTAAACAGATCCAGGCAAGCCAACACAATGCCCTGGACAGTAGAATTCAAAGTGGCTTTTCCAGCTTTGATTTCTGTAGGCAGCAGGCTTAATGCACAGATACTGGAGGTTTATTACACTTCCATTAGATCTTACAATGCCTTTCCTGATACTTAGCCTCATTCTCCTTTATACACGTTTCTCCCGTTTAATTTAAATTCCATTGTGCCCATATGTCTTTGGAACTGTACCTCTCTCATAATATAAATCTTTCCATGGTGCTAATTCTCCTCACCTTACATTCTAAGGCTTCAGCAATGCTTACGTATTTAGCATTTCAAACTTAGCTTCCTTTTGAGGAATCAAAGCCTCCAGACCAGTTGTCTCCAATTCAATTAAATCTCACACACACAACACACACACAGAGAAACTACCCAAACCCCACTATTAACCTACTTTTACAATAAATCACAATAATATTATGAGAATTATTATACTTTCTTGACACTCACCTTGTTACAATGGAAACGCTTAAGGCTTTCGAATATCATTTCCACACTCCTTTCTGGCCTGAGGAGGGGTTTCCAGGGTATTTTCAGTTGTCTCTTCTCTTCCCTGGCTACTAGCCTTCCTTTTACCATCCCATCTTCTATCCTTCTCCAGTTTGTGGGAATGACAGAAAAAGGGTTTAGATTTATGGACCAGCTCATAATCATAAGCCATCTCTGCTGCCTGTCTAGCTGTTTTAACCCTCTGGTCTTCAACATGGGTTCTAACCACTGGAGGAAGTGAATCTTTAAATTCTTCCAAAAGAATTATTTCTCAAAGAGCTTCATACGTTGTTTCTACCTTTAATGCCCATATCCAACAGTCAAAATTACACTGCTTTACCCTCTCAAACTCAATCTAGGTCTGCCCAGGCTGTTCCTTATATTTCAAAACTTCTGCCTGTATGCCTCAGGGACTAACTCACAGGGCAGAATTTTGCCCTTGATGGGCGGGCGGGCCCCACCGGCTCAGCGGCGGGCGGGCAGCCGATCGCCGCCGCCGAAACAGGCCCCGCCACCATTTTAAGCGAGTGGGCCAATTAAGGCCTGCCCAGCGGGCCACCCGACGGGAAGTGCTATGCATGGGGTAGGGGAGGGGGAGATTTCCCAACAGTCAGAGAGTGCTCTTTCGTGCATGCGCGCGAAAGAGCACACATCTCCCTGAGGCAAAGTGCTGCCACAGGGAGATCGCTGAAAGGCTGGCAAATATAAAAAATATAACAATAAAAAATTTATTAACATGTCCCCCTCACGTAAAAATGTCACACAAGATGGGACATGTTAATTGATTCTCTCCTTCAGAATTTTCTCCAATAGTTTCCCTACCACTGAAATGAGACTCACTGGCCTGTAGTTCCCTGGCTTATCTCTACAACCCTCCTTAAACAGCGGAACCACATTAGCTGTCTCCCCACTAGGCTTTGGGTTGGAAGTTGTTTCATCATCAGAACCTTCCTCAGCATCTGAGGCCTCTTTTTCAAAGCCCAGCCGTTTAAGCTGGTATTCCCTTTCTTGCCCTTCTCTCTTTCCTTTGCCTCTCTTTCTTTGTCCTTCTCCCTTGCCTGAAATTCCAGTTCCAGCTTCCTAAAAGCTCCTTCTTTTTCCTTTTCTTCTCTTTCATTTTCTTTTTCTGCCCTCTTTCCTTCTCTTTTTTTCTGCCTCTAGCCTTTTCAATTCCAATCCTCTTTATTTTTCTTTTGCCTCTAATTCAAGATTTTTTCAGTTCCTTTTCATGTCCAAGTTGCTTCATTTGGAATGGGCTCTTAGCTAACTCAATTGACTCACCCCCCGGAGAACATGGTCTCTCTGATATCCCTTACAGTTTCAAATGTTGTGCTATTATCTCAGCTATGTTTGCTTTCCTCATCCCTTCAGGTAATTCTAACTCCAGCTCATCTGCCAATTTTATTAGCTCACTCTTGGCTAATTTCTGTGAACCAGTCTTGGTAACATTTTCCATCTGATAAAAGCCTTAGCAAATTCCAACACCATTTTTGTTTACCAATGTATAAGAAGCCTGGTCTCCATCCTTTCATTCCTTACCAATTATTATCCCGCTGTCCGTGTTTCAAATCCCGCAAGAGCCCCCAATTATGTTACGACCGGGATGGGAGGAGTGCGCGAATTATCAATCCCCACTACTCTGTAGGCCGCACCATTAATTTAAATGTTTAATTTTCTCACCAAGATGGCCAATTGTGTGCCTATACCTCTAGTACACAGAAGAAAAGAGACTCTGACCAGGCTTCTTTCAAGAATTCAGAGGATTAATTTATTTTAAAACAAAACTTCTTTTAACAACTTGCAAGTACTGGTTAACACACAATTGTAAACGGGAAGTATAACTATCCTAAAGATTTGCCCCAGCACACACACACAGACAAACAAAAGACAAACAGATAGCGTACCTCTGCAGTGATGGGCTTTGGAGGATGGGTGTTATAAAATAAAGGATAAAGTCTGCAAGGTCTCGACACTGTCGACCTGGAGTTCTTTTGTGTGCAGACGGGCTGCTGGTCCTGGTGGATGCCTGATGGTTCTCACCAACTCTCAGCTTTGCAGGTCCAAATGCAGACTAGTTACACTCAGATGAGAGTTTTTTGGCTACAGGTTGATAGCCACACACAATTTTTGGCAAGGTAGAGAAGGATAAAAACAAAATACTGCGGATGCTGGAAATCTGAAACAAAAACAGAAAATGCTGGAAAAACACAGTGGGCAGAATTTTCTGCCGACTGGGCGGACGGGCCCGACCCAATCTCCGACAGGCAGGGAGCCAATCCCTGCCGGAGAAGTGGGCCCCGCTGCCATTTTACGTGGGCGGGCCAATTAAGGCCCACCCAACATGACGCCCGGCTGGAAGAGCTATGCGCTTCCTGTGCAGTCGGGGGTGATTCCCCAAAAGCGAGAGTGTGCTCTTTCACACATGCGCATGATAAAATGCACATCTCCCTGAGGCTAAGTGCTGCCTCAGGGAGATCGCTGACAGTTGTGAATACATTAAAAATAGAAAAAAAATAAAATCCTTAACATGTCCCCCTCACGTGACAAAGTCACATGAGTTGGGACATGTTTATAATTTGCACTAACTTTATTAAACTGTTTAAAACCCTACATAAAACTTCATCCCACCGCTGGATGGGGTTTCATGTTTTCTCTATTTGCCGCTGGGGCTCCTGGCTGACCCGCCAACCTTAAGGTTGGACAGGCAGGTCCTTTAATTGATCCTGTCAATGGCCTCAATTGGTGAACTTATGACCGTCTTTTAAAAAAAATCCCAGGTTAGCATCCAGATCATGCCATGTCCTTCCATTTTGTAAAAGAAAACTTCAGTCTTGCGAGATATGATTCTAACAACATGGACTGCAGCGGTTCAAGAAGGCAGCTCACCACCACCCGCTCAAGGGCAATTAGGGATGGGCAATAAATGCTGGCCCAGCCAGTGAAGTCCACATCTCATGAATGAATGAAAAAAAAAAATTAGATCTAAACCTTGTATCATAACCTTCTCTCAAATTTGGCTACAAATTCCTGGACTTCTGCTCTGGACTACACTGGCTATACTGTGAGGCCCAACTTCTGTCTCCCATCTGCTGTTCTTTTGCGATAATTAAAGTAGCTTTGATCAGTTTACAGTCCTTCCCTGGTTGGCCCACACCCAAGACCAGGAGCCTTCAATCTCCTGCTGAGCATGTGACTGGCCACTGATTAAACTGGTTTTTCAGCTTCAGTCTGTTCCTGGCTAGAAAATCATTCAGCAAGTGGACCAAAGAGCAAACCCTTTTTTAATTCACTCATGGGATGTGTGAGCATAACTGTCTAGGCCAGCATTGCCCATCCCTAATTATCCTTGAGAAGGTTGCAGCTTTGAAAGTTGCTGATGAGGAAAATCTCTGCTGCTTCTGGATTTTATGGTGTCCTGCAACTTTGCCATCATCTTTCCGATCTTGCAACTGACTCCGTAAATATCATGCTTCCTCATTCCCATTAAAATGCTTCTATCAATGCACCCTTCAATACTCCACCTTCAAATAGCTTCTGGACCACACCTGGAGCACTGTGTATAGTTTTGGTCTCCATATTTAATGAAGGAAATACTTGCCTCGGAGAGCGTAGATCACTAGATTGTTCCCTGGCCTATGGTGAGAGACGGAGTAAATTGGGCTATATTCTCCAGAGGTTAGAAGAAGGAACGGTAATCTCATTGAATGGTACAAGATACTGAAAGGGCTTTGACAGGGTAGACACAGAAGTTGTTTCCCATGACTGGGGAATCTAGAAAGCAGGGGCACAGTCTCAAGATAATGGGGCGATCATTTAGGACTGAGATGCGAAATTTCTTCACTCAAAGGGGTGTGAATCTTTGAAATTGTCTACTCAGAGGGTTGCCGATGCTCCAGCGTTGAGTATATTCATGACTGAGATCGATAGATTTTTGATCTCTCAGGGAATCAAGAGAATATATATGAGACGGGAAGAGGAGTTGAGGCAGAAGATCAGCCATGATCTTAGTGAATAATCGAGCAGCCTTGAAGGACTGACTGGTCTACATAGACTCCTATTTCTTATGTTCTTCTGCCTTTACTCGCTACACCTGTTTCTGAACTTTGACAGCAGTTCGGTGATGCTCCATGCTGACTCCACCCAACCTACATCGTCATTATCCCACCACTGGACCTGGACTTCTTGAATTTAACTCTGGAAACCCTCCTATTATCTTCAATTTCTTTCCTATTTCCTATCAGGTTTTTATGTATCCTAATTTTTATGTAACCAGGGCAGACTTTTCCATGCCCGTTGGCATCGGGCGTCATGGACAATATTGCAGTAGGGCCGAAAATTGGCTTCACGATGTCATGAAACAGGTTTGCAATCATTCGCTTGGTCCGTCAATGGCTGGCCACGTTTCCTGCCACCGCATGTCGGGGACGTCAGTTTAATACATCTGCATCTAATTGTAAGACCTGCTCACCAGAATCATCTCCCCACGTCAAATTTACTGCCCACGTTGGTGGGAAAACACGACGGTGCAGAATGTGTCTTGACAAGTATGACATGCAGAAGTCAGGACTTATCCGCCAGGGCCTTGCTCACATCGCGGACATCCGAGGAACAGGAGATGCTGGAGCCCGACAGCAATGGGACCCTGGAGGAACACGTGCGTTGCATACCGGGTGAATTCTCATGGACATGGCTCCGCTGCGAATCAGCTCACGGAAGGTGGAAAGTCACCGTTCAGGGTCTACTTTGGGACGTCAGTGTCTTGGCCATGGTCTGCTATGGATGATCGTCGAGGGGGTGGCAGAGGAAGCTTAGGTTGGACTGGGAGAGGCATGGTGTCGGGTGGGGTTGAGGTTGAGAGGGGGGGAACAATGGTGTTGGGGGTTGAGGTTGGGAGGGGGTTGGGAGTACAGCAACTGGAGAGGTAGTTGTAAGGGTGGGGGAAGGAGTAAGGATTGGGGGGGAATGTCCAGGTGAATGCGCAAGAGAGGGGTCTGTAAAGTCAATGACTGCCTCCTGGGGAGCGAAATGAGGGTGGGCATGGTATGAGGGAATGGTGAGAATGAGAGAGGGCAGTGAGACGCTTGGGCGTTAGCGTGAGGGTGTGACTCGGAGGGGACTTGGTGGAGACTATGAGGCAGACACGGACCCTGGGGGTGGGAAGGAGGAGGTCGGGTAGGTCAATGTGGATGGGGTGAGATTCTCAGGAATTAGGGAACGTGCCCATCCACCTGGACATCCCGGAAAGAAAAGGGTTCTGGCTGGTAGGTGATGGTGGGGAGGTGGAAGGTGAGGACAGTGATGGGGGAAACGACATGGGTGACTGGGGGAAGGAAAGGGCGGGGGAGCTGAAGACAAACTTTGCCAGTGCCGTGCTTCTAAAACCGAAAGTGAGCAGAGCCTCGTGTGGGACGGGAACAGGTGCTGCATGGGAGTGTGGTCAGTGGGTGGGCGGAGAGGCAGGTCAGCTCAGATGGACACTGAAAGTGAATCCCAGCAGGCAGCATTGAAAATGCTCAGGACAGTGAGATGAGTGTGATTGAGGAAGGATCCACATGTGTGGGAGAGGCTTACACGAGGCTCTGAAAGGCCCTGCCACACACACACTTCTCCCTCCAGAATCACTCGTGGGCCAGCTGTGTGCAGCTGAACTGCTAATTTGTGGGGGAGGTGGGGGTGATGCAGGGGGAGGACTCACGAAGCCTGTTAATGAAGCTGAAAGACACCATTACACACTATTCAGTGAAAGCTAATATATTTTCAGATTATAAAATGTGACTAAATGCATTCACCCATACAACCACTTGTGATCAGAAATTCTTAACTTTTCTAAACCTAACGCTTCTTCTAGATGCTGCCCTGATACCCGCAGCAGGGGTGGAGACAGCCTGTCCAGTGGTTGGCCCTGTTGCCTCCAATGATATCAGCATATATCCTCTGGAGAGTCGAGGCCTTGAGGGCCCCGGCTTGCTTTGGCTGTCCTCCTGTGGGCCAGCTGCTCCCTCTGGGGTGACAGAGAATGAGGTTGAGAGGGTCACAGGCAAAGGGGACTCAGAGAGAGAGGGCAGCCTCTGAGATTCCTGAGTAGATGACCCAGAGGTGTCCAGCTGCTGTTTCTCCTCCCTTCGGGTGCCCGAGGGTCCCGACCTGGCTGCTTAAGGGGAAGAAGCACCTGGAGGGATGTCGAGGTGCCCCACTTCCCTCTCGCGTTGCCACTGCAGGAACTCACCCATGGCTACTGCGATGCAGTGCAGGTTTGCACACATCTCCATGTTCTGCTGGACCAGGGTCTCTATGGCATCCACCATCCTCCCCATGGAGACCTCAGCGCGTGCACATGTTGGGCACCACTTCATCAGAGAGCAGGCGTACACACTCCTCCAACTCATGTGCCACTCTGTTGAGTGCTTCCAACAGCTCTGCATGATGTTCCCACACCTTCTGCTGACTCTCCACGATGAGTTGGAAGGCCGAATCCAGAGGCTCATCATCTGACTTGAACCCCCCAGTGCCTCTTCCCCAGCAGCCCTCTGAGTGCCAGGGAGCTCGGCTGAACCTGCCTCCTCCTGCTGCGGACATATGTCTGTGCGGTAACGAACAGATTGTGAACCCGAACCTGCTCTAGATCCAGGTTCCACCAAGGCGCATGTGTCTGCGCTGATGAAGAGAGTGGGTAAGCACTGTGATGGATCTTCTAGGCTGCTTATTTCCAGCTGTTTAACAGAGGAGGTGTCCTCTTGTCTGGAGGTGAGGGCCTGGATGGAGCTGAGGGACTGGCTGGCTGAGGGTGTTGGTCCCTTGGCAGAGCTCCCTGTGAACCAAAGTAGAGATAATTAGTTCTGTTGAAGGGTCATGAGGACTCGAAATGTCAACTCTTTTCTTCTCCGCCGATGCTGCCAGACCTGCTGAGTTTTTCCAGGTAATTCTGTTTTTGTTTTGGATTTCCAGCATCCGCAGTTTTTTGTTTTTATCTGGAGATAATTAGTGCACGGCAGCAGAGACTAAAGCAGGAGAGAGAGCACTCACAGTTACGTTGAGAGAGGGATGATGTGGTGCAGGATCCTCACGTGGGTGTTCGCCGCTGACCTCACCGTCACCGCAGGCACGGTCCACATCCTCACCAGTCAGCGCGATGGCAACTCCTCAAAGTGAGTGAGGGGCCTAATGTGGGCCACTCCACCCCTGGTCTAGGACCTCACCCTGCTGTTGTGAGACAGCCTGTCCTGCATGAAAACAGATGGAGGGTGTGAGCCGGACACATGGCACTGTGTGGAATGTTTGTGTGGTGAGCAGAGCCATAGATGGGATAAAGACGTGACCTCCAGAGGGTATGAGCCTGGTGGAGATGTGAGGGTGTGTTTGAGAGTTAGTGGTGTTGTCCCTTAAGGTGTGAGATCCCTGTGGATGTGTGATGGGTTTGTGAGTGTGTGAGTTGAGAGTGATGAGAAGAGTGACTTACGCTGGTGGAACAGAGGAGATCATTCATCCTCTTTCAGCACTGGGTGGCTGTCCTCTTTTGCAGTGTGTTGGCGCTGACCACTGCTGCCACCGCTTCCCATGCTGGATTGCTGACCTTGCTTGCTGACCTTTGCCCAGAGCCGGGATAGAGGACTTTGTGGTGGGCCTCCACTACGTCTGGTAGGCGCTTGAGGGAGGCATCACTAAATCTGGGGGCAGCATGTTTCCTCAATTTGAAAACCATGACTTTGCAGCAGCTTCCCACCCCTTGAAGAGTGCTAGCTCTTTGCAGGAGCGGCCTTTAAATATGACACCCAGTTTACTGAAGGCCTGAGGCGACGGTGGGGCAGGTGACTGAGAGGGTGCCCTGCCAGTGACCTAGCGTGTTTCCTATGAATGCATGATTAATAAACCGCCATAGCGGCTGGCGGGTAAAACTATTTTTTCCGCGCCCGCTACGGCATTGAGTGCGAATCTATGACGATTCTGCCCCAGGTCAATGTGAATCAAGGGGAAAGCTCTCCGCTGGTTGGAGTCATACCTAGCATAAACGAAGATGTTTGTGGTTGTTGGAGGTCAATCATCTCAGTTCCAGGACCTCACTGCAGGAGTTCCTCAGGGTAGTGTCCTAGGCCCAACCATCTTCAGCTGCTTCATCAATGACCTTCCTTCCATCATAAGGTCAGAAGTGGGGATGTTCGCTGATGATTACACAATGTTCAGCGCCATTCGCAACTCCTCAGTATTAGTAGGGAAATGGTGTTGGGGAAATTGGTGGGATTGAAGGCCGATAAATCCCCAGGGCCTGATAATCTACATCCCAGAGTACTTAAGGAAGTGGCCCGAGAAATAGTGGATGCGTTGGTGGTCATCTTCCGAGATTCTATAGACTCTGGAACAGATTGGAGGGTAGCTAATGTAACCCCACTATTTAAAAAGGGAGGTAGAGAGAGAACAGGGAATTATAGACCAGTTAGCCTGGCGTCGGTAGTGGGGAAAATTCTGGAGTCCATTATAAAAGATTTAATAGCTGAGCACGTGGAAACGAGTGGCAGAATCGGACAGAGTCAGCATGGATTTATGAAAGGGAAATCATGCTTGACAAATCTACTGGAATTTTTCGAGGATGTAACTAGTAGAGTTGATGAGGGGGAGCCAGTGGATGTGGTTTATTTGGACTTTCAGAAGGCTTTCGACAAAGTCCCACATAAGAGATCGGTGTGTAAAATTAAAGCGCATGGGATGGGGGGTAGTGTATTGAGATGGATAGAAAACTGGTTGGCAGACAGGAAACAAAGAGTAGGAATAAACGTGTCTTTTTCCGAATGGCAGGCAGTGACTAATGGAGTACCGCAGGGATCGGTGCTCGGACCCCAGCTATTCACAATATATATTAATGATTTAGATGAGTGTACTAAATGTAATATCTCCAAACTTGCAGATTACACAAAGCTGGGTGGGAAGGTGAGCTGTGAGGAGGATGCAGAGATGCTTCAGTGTGATTTGGACAAGCTGAGTGAGTGGGCAAATGCATGGCAGATACAGTATAATGTGGATAAATGTGAGGTTATCCACTTTGGTAGCAAATACAGGAAGGCAGATTATTATCTGAATGGCTATAAGTTGAGAGAGGGAAATGTGCAACGAGACCTGGGTGTCCTCGTACACCTGTCACTGAAGGTAAGTATGCAGGTGCAGCGGGTGATAAAGAAGGGAAATGGTACGTTGGCCTTCATAGCCAGAGGATTCGAGTACAGGAACAGGGATGTCTTGCTGCAATTGTACAGGGCTTTGGTGAGACTACACCTGGGATATTGTGTGCAGTTTTGGTCTCCTTATCTGAGGGAGGATGTACTTGCTATAGAGGGAGTGCAGCGAAGGTTTACCAGACTGATTCCTGGGATGGCGGGACTGACATATGAAGAGAGATTGAGTCAATTAAGATTATATTTGCTGGAGTTCAGAAGAATGAGGGGGGATCTTATAGAAACCTATAAAATTCTAACAGGACTAGACAGGGTAGATGCAGGGAGGATGTTCCCGATGGTGGGGGAGTCCAGAACCAGGGGTCACAGTCTGAGGAAACAGGGTAGACCATTTAGGGCTGAGATGATGAGAAATTTCTTCACCCAGAGAGTGGTGAGCCTGTGGAATTCGTTACCACAGAAAGTAGTTGAGGCCAAAACATTGTATGTTTTCAAGAAGGAGTTAGATATAGCTCTTGGGGCAAAAGGGATCAAAGGATATGGGGAGAAAGCGGGAGCAGGCTGTTGAGTTGGATGATCAGCCATGATCATAATGAATGGCAGAGCAGGCTTGAAGGGCCGAATGGTCTACTCCTGCTCTTAGTTTTTATGTTTCTATGATTCAGACGTTTACAGCACTGAAGGAGGCCATTTGGCCCTTTGTGTACGCAGTGGTCAAAGAGTTGACGACACTAATTCCATTTTCCAGTGCTTGGCCCATAGCCCTGGAGGCTATGGCAACACAAGTGAATATCTAAATACTTCTTAAATGTTACGAGAGTTTCAGACTCAACCACCCTTTCAGGCAGTGAGTTCTAGACTCCCACCACGCTCTGGGTGAAAAAATATTCTCCTCCGCTCCCCTCTTAGCCTTCTACCTCTTACCTTAAATCTATGCCCCTGGTTATTGACCCCTCTACTAATGAAAAAAGTGCCTTCCTATCCACCCTATCTATGCCCCTCATAATCTTATACACCTCTACCAGGTCCTCTCTCAATCTTCTCTGTTCCAAGGAAAACAACCCCAGCCTATCCAATCTTTTCTCATAGCTCAGACCCTCCAGCCCAGGCAGCATCCTGGGAAATCGCCTCTGCACCCTCTCCACTGCAATCACATTCCCATTAAATTTCTAACCACTCAAGTTCCCCCTCTGGTCCCCGTGTTAGCCTATGTTGTTAACAGTTCTCTCTCTTCAGCTGCTGTTCTTCTCTCCTTTAAATCTGCCATCATCGCCCCCTCCCCGGTCCCCATTCCAAACTCCATTCCCTAGCTACCCACCTAATCCCTCTCCCTGACAACAGTCTGGGACTAAGCCAGACAGTTTACAGCCTTGACATCACATTTGACCCGGAGATGTGCTTCTGACCACATATGTGCACCATCATTATGATGGCCTATTTCCCCCTCCGTAATATCGTCCAACGTCTCCCCCATCTCAGTTTATCTCATTCATGCCTTTGTTACCTCTAAATTTGACTATTCCAATGCACTCCTGATTGGTGTCCCACATTCTACCCTCCATAAACTTGAGGTTATCCAAAACTCTGCTGCCTGTATTCTAACTCACATCAAGTCCTGTTCACCTATCACCCATATACTTGCTAACCTACATTGGCTCCAGTTCAAGCAACATCTTGTTTTTAAGTTTCTCATCCTTGTTTTGAAATCCTTCCATGGCCTCACCCCTCCCTATCTCTGTAATCTCTCCCAGCTCGACAACTGTTGGATCCTGGTCACTAGTTTAGTTGGACTAATGGATCCAGGTTGCACGCTTGAATTGGGATGACTGAGTTGGTACCATAGACATATCAGATCAGTGGACAGTTCTTATGTAGGACACATTCTATTTATTTGCAAAGGAACTCAGCAGCTACACTTGTGTACTTACAACTCAAACCCCGCCTCTACATTACAGACTCTTACTCTAAACTACTCACTACTGACTACAAACCACTGACTACTAAGGTAGCCCGTGATACTCTGACATTGGGTAATAAGATCATGTGATCTTCTATTATAACATTCTTCTTAAAGGTATAGTACACATCAGGTTACCATATTCTTCCCCCTTTACTCAGAAATATATTTTACAGTTACAATTACAATTTCTCAAGATATCAAATCAGTGAGTTATAAATTCAGTCTTTCTGGGGGTTTCCTTATGTGTGTTGAACATCTCAGCTCTACAGCTTCAGATGTTTTGTCAGGAACCTGCTTTCCTGGTGCTGTCCAAACATGTCTTCGGTGGGCACCTGCAAATCTGTTTCCTCAACTCTTGCAGGTACAGCTGATCCTTCAAACACATCTGGACTCAGTTGAGTTCTTTCAACAGGTGTTGACGCAGTCATGAACACTGGAAGAATCATTTCCTGATACTTTGTTTCTCTCCTCCTTATATGATCTATAGGTCTCTCTATGATTTGGTCTTCTACTTTCTTGAGGTAAGAAAGAAGTCCAGTGACTTCACTTATTTCGCCTGATAACCAAAGTTTTTCACACATACTGCCTCTCTGTAAACTTTGTCACGGCTATGCCAATCATGTATGATTTTCTGACTTCCCTGACTCCTTTCCACCTTTCCCCCTAAATATGGTGTTACTAAGCTCAATCTCGTTCTGAGACAGTGATTCATCAAAATTCCACAGATGTGACACCTGTTTTCATGTGGTTCTACAATGGAAAAGAAAACATTCTGACTTGGTCTCTATGGAGTCTCTAGTTAATTTCTTCGTACCATTTTTGGATGTTTGAACTGCTTGCTCAGCCAGTCCATTCAAAGAAGGGTGGTACGGTGAGGTTTTTACATGAGTAATACCGTTGAGGCTGATAAACCATTGAAACTCAGCACTCGTAAATACCGTGCCATTGTCTGATACGATCACTTCTGGTAGTCCGTTGATGGTGAAACTTTGCCGTTGCTTGTCAATTGTAGCAGAGGATGTTGGTGACTTCACCTCATATATGTCCATCCATTTTGAGTGAGCATCAACAATAAGGAGAAACATTGTTCCCATGAAAGGTCCCACATAGTCAATATGTAATCGCACCCACGGCCTTCCTGACCACTCCCATGGGTGTAACGGAGCTGCTGGAGGTAACTTTTGCAGTTGCTGACACTGCATACAGCTTTTTGCTAGGCTCTCTATTTCTCCATCCATTCCAGACCACCATAGATAGCTGTGTGCTATGGTCTTCATTCGGGAAATACCTGGATGTGCACTATGTAATTCAGTTATCAAAGGCTTTCGTCCTTTTGGAGGAACAATCACTCTAGCTCCCCACAATAAGATACCATCCTGGCTGGTTATCTCACATCTTCTGTGGAAATACGGTTTCATTTCGTCAGATTCCTGTTCTTGTGACCAATGGTGAAGAACTTGTTCTTGTACTTTGGACAAGTGGAGACCCAGTCTTATCCAATCTCTAATCTGTCTAGCAAATACTGGTGATGAACCTTAGAAGTTCAATAATAAAACGAGTTCTTGTGGAACTGGAACATCCTCATCATTTTCTTGTAAAGGCAAACGGCTAAGTGCATCAGTGTTTGCAATCTGATTTCCAGGCCTGTAGATGAAAGTGTACTCATACATTGCCACAATCAATGCCCATCTCTGTATTCTTCCTGAGGCTCTGGGTGATATACCCTCGTCCTCGCTGAACAATCCTAGCAAAGGCTTATGGTCAGAAACAACAGTAAAGTGATGACCGTGTATGTACTGGTGAAATTTCTTGACACTAAAGATCCATGAGTACCTGTGAGTATCCCTTTTCTGCTGTGTTGAGCGTTCTTGATACATATCCAATAGATCGTTCTGAGCCATCGTCCATTCGATGGGAGAGCACTGCTCCCACTCTAAAAGGAGATGCATCGAATGTCAGAACTAACTCATTTCTTTAGTCAAAATGTACTAATAGGGTGGATGAATGCAACAACTGTTTCACTTTTTGTGAAAGCTTCTTTCTGTGGTATTTGCTAAGACCATTGGTTTTTCTTGAGTAGGTAATACAAGGGTGCCAGTTCGGTCGACAAATTAGGCAAAAAGCGTCCATAGTAATTGACCATCCCCAAGAAGGATTTTAGCTCGGAGGTGTTCCTTGGTGCTGGTGCCTCTCTACTGACTCACTTTTTCTTCAACCAGGTGGAGGCCCTGTGCATCCAACCTGTGACCTAAATAAAATACCTCTTTTGCTTGGATCATGAGCTTTTTTTTAAACGCACTCCCACCTGTGAAAAACGCTTCAAAGATTCCAAGTTTGCCAAATGCTCCTTTTCAGTGAGTCCTGTCACTAGAACATCATCTAAATAAACTACAGCATGAGGCAATCCCTGCAGTAAATTTTCCATTGTCCTCTGGATATGGCACATGCAGAGGATACACCAAAAGGCAAATGGGTTTATTGGTACAATCCTTTGTGTGTATTAATTGTGACAAACTTCTGGGAGGCCTTCTCTAACTCCAAATGTTGATAAGCATCATTCATATCTAGCTTCGTGTAGGCGATTCCACCAGCCAACTTAGCATTCAAGTCTTCAATTTTTGGTATAGGGTGCCTGCCCAACTTAGCTTTATTAACAGTCAATTTGTAGTCTCCAAAATTCAAACACTTTGGTCAGGCTTAAGTACGGAGACCATTGGGGTTGCCCATTCCGAGAACTGCACAGGTCATATCACTCCCCCCCAGTTTCTCTAATCTATCCAATTCAGCATCTACCTCTTACCGCATTGCGTAAGGTACTGGTCTTGCCTTCATATATCGGGCGGGGGTAGAATCTGGATCAACATGAATTTCTGCTTGTTGCCCCTAGATCTTCCTGAGTTCATCTTAGAAAACTGAGGCGTGTTTTTGTAGTAGCTCAAGTGACTCAGTGGCTCTCAGCTGGAAGATCTCAGTCCAATCCAATTTAATTTCTTTCAGCTAGTTTCATCCAAGGAGACTTGGCCCCTCACCCGCTACCACAATCAAGGGTAATTTCATTGACTGACTTCCAGACTGAACAGTAACCCTGTTTATGGCTTTGATTTTGATGTCTTCTCCTGTGTATGTTTTCAATTTGGCATCCATTTCTTCCAAATCTAATTCACATTCCCCACAATTCAGGTATTTAGAAAGTAGGCTCACTTATCACTGTAGTGGAAACTCCTGTATCCACCTCCATTCTTGTAGGCCTATTATTCACCCGCAGTTACATAGATTGGTTCTGTTCTTCCTACCTTTAAATTATATAACGAATAAATATCTGAATCTGTTACTTCAGGCTCTTCTATGTTATGAATCTCACAGGGTTTTTTTCTTTTGACTGAACGTCTGTCTGATTCTACCCTTGCAATGCCTCGTGAGGAGTCCATTTTGATGACAGTAAAAACATTTTTTTTTTAAACTTCGATTCATTACAGGGTTGTCTGCTTCCACCTCTATTACCATTAATCCATGTTTCTGCTGCAAAGTCATTTCTTTTTATTTGTCTGAAAGCTGTGGCTGCTTCCCATTTCTCAGAGTTGTACATTTTTGGTTGCGCTCTTTTTGCATGGGGCTCCCCGCCCAATGTGGAGGACGGTGCCATTTTGCACTCCCTGTATGGCTTTCAACTCCCTCATTGTGCCTTCCATAGCCAGTGCTGTTTCCTGCGCCTTCTGAAAATCCTAATTTATTTCAGACAGTAATTTCCTGAATCGAATCTTCATTTATGCTGCACACCAAATGATCTCTAAGCATTTCATTAATAGATGTACCAAACTCTCAATATTCTGTTAACTGTTCCAGACTTGCCACATAACAAGCAACTATTTCCCCTGGGGCTCCATTTCTTGAGTTAAATTTGAACCGTCGCATCATTACCGATGGCTTTGGCTGGTAACGATTCTTCACAAGGTTCACTAAATCATCAAAACTGTGAATCTGGGGCACTGGGTGCTATTAAACTTTGGATAAACCCATAAATCTTACTCCCGCACATGGATAAGAGGAGTGCGTTCCTCTTCTCCTCCCCCGCAATGTCATTAGCTTGGAAAAAGAATGCAACATAATCAACCATCTACCATTGGGTCACAAGAATCAACTCTTCCAAACTGCAGCAAGCTTTGAGGGGACTGCTTTGGCGATTAGGACCGAAATTCTATTTACAATTACCGTGCAAGGTACGGTCCGATGTCAGTTCACTTGATTTCCTTCCTCGCTTTTCTTGCTTGTTTTTCTTGTCCTTCCTTGCTTTTTACTGCTTTTGTTTTCACCTCGTCACCAGTTTGTTGGATCCTTGGTCACTAGTTTAGTTGGACTAATGGATCCAGGTTGCGCGCTTGTTTTGGGATGGCTGAGTTGGTACCATAGACATATCAGATCAGTAGACAGCTCTTATGTAGGACACATTCTAATTACAAAGGAACTCAGCAGCTACACTTGTGTACTTACAACTAAAACCCGTCTCCACATTACAGACTCTTACTCTAGACTACTCACTACTGATCACTGACTACTAAGGTAGCCCGCGCTACTCTGTCATTGGATAATAAGATAATGTGATCTATTATAACATTCTTCTTAAAGGTATATTACACATCAGATTACCACAACAACCCTCCAAGATATCCGCACTTATCTAATTACGACTTCTTGAGCATCCCCAATTTTAATTGTTCCACCATCGATGGCCGTGCCTTCAGCTGCGTGAGGCCAAAGCTCTCAAATTCCCTCCCTACACCGCTTTGTCTCTCTACCTCACTTTCCTCCTTTAAGACACTTATTGAAACCGACCTCTTTTCCAAGCCTTGGGCCATCTTCCCTCATATTGACTTTTGTGCCTTGCTGTTTAATTTTGATCTTTAATGTTCTTCTGAAACACCTTGTTAAAG
Organism: Cetorhinus maximus; assembly: GCF_964194155.1. Lineage (NCBI taxonomy): Eukaryota > Metazoa > Chordata > Chondrichthyes > Lamniformes > Cetorhinidae > Cetorhinus > Cetorhinus maximus. The sequence continues at coordinate 15,320,451 of NC_135917.1, read as the reverse complement.
ATGCTATATAAGTTGCTATTGTATGCATTTCCACTTCTATTATACACTGCTACAGTCCTTCTCCTAACATTCACTGCAAAATCTCTCGACTCTTGCATTTTTCTTACATCTGTAAATGCTTAAAATTATTTCTGAAGCAATCTGCTTTCCTTCTTTCCTTGATGATCTGAAGAACTACCATTATGTGAAATTGGGCAGATTTCAAACCGATTTAGCAGCTCAAGACTGGGCATCCATGAGGTGCTGTGGGCCATCAGCAGCAGCAGAATTGTACTCAACCACAATCTGTAATCTCATGGCCAGGCATATCCCCCACTCTACCATTACCATCAAGCCAGGGGATCAACCCTGATTCAAAGAAGAGTGCAGGAGGGCATGCCAGGAACAGCATCTAATCTAAAAATGAGTCATCAGCCTAGTGAAGCTACAAAACAGGATTACTTACGTGCCAAACAGCAAAAGCAGCAAGCAATAGATAGAGTTCAGTGATCTCACAACGATTTCTGCAGTCCTGTCACATCCAGTCATGAATGGTGCTGGACAATTAAACAATTCACTGGAGGAGGAGGCTCCACGAATATCCCCATCCTCAACAGGGGAGCCCAGCACATCAGTGCAAAAGATAAGGCTGAAGCATTTGCAACAATCTTCAGCCAGAGGTGCTGAGTGGAAGATCCATCTCGGCCTCCTCCAGCATCACAAATGCCAGTCTTCAGCCAAATTGACTCACTCCATGTGATATCAAGAAACAGCTGAAGGCACTGGATACTGCAAAGGCTGTGGGCCCTGAAAATATTCTGGCAATAATACTGAAGACTTGTGCTCCAGAACTTGCTGCACCCCTAGCCAAGCTGTTCCAGTGCAGCTACAACACTGGCATCTACCCGTCAATGTGGAAAGTTTCCCAGGTATGTCCTGTACACAAAAAGCAGCACAAATCTAACCCAGCCAATTACTGCCCCAGTATACTCTCCATCAGTAGCAAAGTGATAGAAGGGGGTCACCAACAGTGCTATCAAACAGCACTTGCTTAGCAATAACTTGTTCACTGATGCTCAGTTTGGGTCCCGCCAGGATCACTCAGCTCCTGACCTCATTACAGTCTTGGTTCAAACATGGACAAAAGAGCTGAACTCCCGAGGTGAGGTGAGAGTGACTGCCCTTCATATCATGGCAGCATTTGACTGAGTGTGGCATCAAGGAGCCCGAGCAGAACTGGAGTCAATGGGAATCAGGGGGAAAACTCTCCACTGGTTAGGGTCATACCTAGCACAAAGGAAGATGGTTGTGGTTGTTGGAGGTCAATCATCCCAGTTCCAGGACATCGCTGCAGAAGTTCCTCAGGGTAGTGTCCTAGTCCCAACCATATTCAGCTGCTTCATCAATGACCTTCCCTCCATTGTAAGGTGAAAAGTGGTGATGTTCACTGATAATTGCACAATGTTCAGTACCATTCGTGACTCTCAGATACTGAAGCAGTCCATGTCCAAATGCAGCAAGACCTGGAAAATATCCAGGCTTGGGCTAACAAGTGGCAAGTAACATTCACACCACACAAATGCCAGCCAATGACCATCTCCAACAAGAGAGAATCTAACCATCACCCCTTGATGTTCAATGGCATTACCATCGCTGAATTCCCCCACTAACAATATCTTGGGGGTTACCATTCAACAGAAATTGAACTGGACCAGCCATATAAATATTGTGGCTACAAGAGCAGGTCAGAAGCTCGGCATCCTGCCATGAGTAACTCACCTCCTGACTCAATCTCAGAATCACAGAATCTTTACAGTGCAGAAGGAGGTCTTGGTACCTCATCTATTTTAAATAAAGATAGCCTTTCTAACACCTCCTCCTTCTCAATTGCAAATTCTTCCAGTGTACCAGTTGCCTCCTCTCTCACCTTGGCCTTGGTACCATCTACTTCCTTCGTAAAGACAGATGCAAAGTACTCGTTAAATACCTCCGTTATTTCTCCTGCCTCTATGTGCAAGTCCCCTTTTTCATCCCCAATCCGCCCTTTCTTTTACCGCCCTTTTATTATTTATATGCTTATAGAAGACTTTGAGATTCCATTTTATGTTGGCTGCCAGTCTCTTTTCATGCTCTCTCCTTGCTTCTCTTATTAGTTTTTTCCACTTCCCCTCTGGCCCTGATATTCAGCCTGATTCACCATTGTATTTTCTACCTGACATCTGTCATATACACACTTCTTCCTTCTCACCGTCACCTCTATCTCTCTTGCCATCCAGGGCCCCTTGGATTTATTTGTACTACCTGTGGTGACTGTTGCTTTAAGGCCAGCCTTACTGAGTAAGGGTCACGTGGTCAGAACAACCAATCAGCACCAAAAATGGGGAAGCTTATAAGGGGCGGAGTTTTCCTGGTCTAGGGAGTGTGTTGTAGCCTTGCCTGCAGCTAGTCCGGGAGCTCTGTAAATAAAATTCATTGTGCAACTGAAGAAGCCGCTTGGTAGTACATCCCTAGATCTGGCAATGAGGATAAATGGTCCTGGCGCTGCCTCTCACCCTACAACTGTGAATATCTCATTTTAAAGGAGGGAAAAATATATACTCACCAGGATGCCTCTCTTTGGGAGGATTGGCCCATTTGACTCCTCCACCCAGGACTGGACTCAATACGTCAAGCGCCTCAGGTTTTATTTCCAATGAAATAGGGAAGGAGGCAAAGCGCAAAGCAATTCTCTTGAGCATCTGTGGGAGTCAAACCTATAATCTTATTTGGTCTCACAGCCCCAAGCGTGCCTCCAAATCATTCAGTGAACTCGCAGATTTGGTGAAGGGCCATTTTCAGCCCAAACCAGTCATTATGCAAAGATTCAAATTTAATACGAGCGAGAGGGCCCCAGGTGAATTAATCATGACTTATATTTATTAAGTTGAAGCAATTGTCAGAGAATTGTGATTGTCAGAGCATTGTGATTTCGGAACAATCTTGAACTATATGCTACGGGATCGGTTAGTTTGTGGCGTGCACAACAACACCATTCAGCGTCGATTGCTGGCAGAGGTCCATATTAATTTTAAATGAGCAATGGAGATAGCGCTAGCCATGGAAAATGCTGAAAAAGATTTGTAGGACCTACAAAGCTTGCAAAATAGCACCGTTCACCATTTAGGGCGGGAACCTGCAGCCAGGCATGGCGCCAAAACCACAGAAGCAGCCATGAAGTGGGAATCATTCCCACTCACCCAGAAATCAAAAAACCACTGCAGGCAATTAGACAACGATCCTGAAGTTGAAATGGGAGTAACCATACTGCTGAAACATGTAGATTTAAGAAGGCAGAGTGCTATTACTGTCACAAAAGAGGACATTTGATAAAGCAGTGCAGAGCTAAGTCCAAACTACCAAGTAACCATCCAACAAAGATGTTAGGAGTACATAATGTGAAAGAGCCTGAAATAACTGGTTCTGACATTTACTCTCTTTAAATCTTAAAGCAGTCAAGGCAAACCCTATTACTGTCACACTCCACATAAATGGGAAGCCTCTAGTTATGGAGGTGGATGCAGAGCCATCAGCCACAGTGATGGATGAGTGCACATTTCAGTACCTGAGAGAAGGTGCCCAATCCTTAAGGCTGGAGAGAATTTCTGCCCAGTTGAAGACATACATGAGAGAAACCATAAAAATAAAAGGCACTGCCATGATACCGGAGAGCTATGGACAGCAGTCAGCCCAGCTCCCAGTAATAATAGTGACTGGGGAAGGACTAAGCCTTCTGGGCCATGATTGGCTAAAAGAAATCAAATTAAATTGGTCTGAGATTTTTCAAGTGTGGGTAAACAGAATGGTTTAAAAAAAAACAGCGTCTTTCGCAACAAATTAGGAATTTCCCCTTCAAGGGAATATTCCTTGACATTGCCTGCAATACTTTTGCTTTGAAGGTGGCCCATTGTTCAGCCACTGTCTTTTCTGCCAACATTTGATTCCAACTCACTCGACTCAGATGCATTCTCATCCCCTCAAAGTTGGCTTTTCCCCAATTCATTATCCCTGCTCTGGAGTGTTCCTGGTCCTTTTTCATGCCCAACCTAAACCTTATGATACTTTGGTCCCCTAAATGCTCTCCCACTGATACTTGATCCACTTGGGCCAACTCATTGGCCAGAACCAGGTCCAACAGTGCCTGCCCTCTCATTGGACTGGAAACATAATGCTGCAGAAAACCATCTTGAACACATTCCAGGAACTCTTTCCCCTCTTGTCCCTTTGCACTATTCCTATTCCAGTCTATATTTGGATAACTGAACTCCCCCAAACTCTATCATTCTTGTACTTCTAATTTCTTTGCAAATTTGTTTCTCTACATCCCTTCCACTATTGGTGGTCAATATACTACCCCAATGACTGTTATTGACTTTTTCATTCCTTACCTCTAGCCAGAGAGATTCTGTCCTTGACCCCTCTGGAACATCCTCTCTCTCCAATGCTGTCATTTTTTTTTCATTGATGGGATGTGGGCTTCGCTGGCTGGGCCAACATTTACTGCCCATCCCTAGTTGCCCTTGAGAAGGTGGTGGTGAGCTGCCTTCTTGAATCACTGCAGTCCATGTGGTGTAGGTACACCCACAGTGCTGTTAGGAAGGGAGTTCCAAGATTTTGACCCAGTGACAGTGAAGGAACGGTGATATATTTCCAAGTCAGGATGGTGAGTGGCTTGGAGGGGAACTTCCAGGTGGTGGTGTTCCCATCTATCTGCTGCCCTTGTCCTTCTAGATGGTAGTAGTCATGGGTTTGGAAGGTGCTGTCGAAGGAGCCTTGGTGAATTCCTGCTGTGCATCTTGTAGATGGTACACACACTGCTGCTGCTGTGTGTCGCTGGTGGAGGGAGTGAATGTTTGTGGATGTGGCGCCAGTCAAGTGGGCTGCTCTGCCCTGGATGGTGTTGAGCTTCTTGAGTGTTGTGGGAGCTGCACTCATCCAGGCAAGTGGAGAGTATTCCATCACACTCCTGACTTGTGCCATGTAGATGGTGGACAGGCTTTGGGGAGTCAGGAGGTGAGTTGCTCATCACATGATTGCTAACATCTGACCTGCTCTTGTAGCCACAGTATTTATATAGATAGTCCAGTTCAGTACCATCTTTAATCAATATTGCCACTCCCCACACTCTTCTTCTTTTCCTGTCTCTCCTAAACTCTTGTACCCAGTGATATTTAACTCCCAGTCCTGCCCTTCTTTGAGCCTGGTCTCTGTTACAGCAATAATATCATAATTCCATTTGTCAGCCTGTGCCTGCAGTTCACCAATTTTATTAACCACATTCTGTGCATTCACATACATGCACATTAACCCTGATTTAGGCTTTTTAAACTTTCCTCCTTATTCTAACCCCATCTATTGTCTACTCTAATTCTATCAAACTCTCCAAGTATTCTATTTACCTTGATACGACTCTGATATATCCTCCTCATTAGTTAATACTTCTCTACTTCCCACTGCCGGTTTTTCTCCTCTGCACTTTGAGGGCAGAATTTTCTGAGCCCGCTGGCGTGATAGGTGGCGTTTGCAAAAAACATGGCGCGACCTGCTTCATGACGGAGTGAAGGCAGGTCGCGATCGTCCGCTCAGCCTGCCGATGGCGGGCCGCGTTTCCCGCCATTGGTCGGTGTAATACATCAGCATTATATCAGTATATAATTATAAGGCCATACCACCAGGTTCTTGGAACCCCGCCGTATCATCCCTCCATGTCAGCAGGAAAGCACGCCAGCGTGTTTCACAACAGCACGCAGGCAACATGCACTTGGCGGCCTTCACTTGGGGGGAACTGAGGTAAGTGAGCAGCAGCGTTCTCCGCAGCTTGCCCATTGTTTACAGGCCTCAGGGGCGCCGGGTGTATGGGGGCAACTGACGCCTGGCCCCGGAGGCGACTGCTGGGGGGCCGTCCAGAGGCAAGTGCTGGCCAGCCTCGGAGGCGATTGCTGCCCTGGCGCTGCAACCTGTGCAAAGACAATCGAGGTGGGGGGCAGGGTAAGCGACCATGCATTAGGGACATCTGTATAAACTGACCAGTCCTCGGCAACTGAGACAGATCAGGCGCAGCCACAATGATATGATTGGGGGGGTCAGGCTCCTAGCCTGCCTGCCCATGCAAGCAACATGGAGGCACCAAAGGGCCTCCAAGGGTTCCATACCTTAACCGCTCCCCCTTCCATGCTCCCCACCAGCCCCCCCACCACCCCCTACACTCCCCACCCCCCATGCTCCTCACCTCCCCCACCACCCCCCCACCCTCCAGCCCCACCCCACCACCCCCCACATTCCCCACCCCCCATGCTCCCCACCTCCCTCACCACCCCCACCCCACACGCTCCCCACCCCCAACTTCACCTCCCTCACCCACCCACCCACCCCCCCATCCTCCCCACCCCACCACCCCCCACCCTCCCCACTCCCTCCCCTCTCAGAGCTCCCGTCTTGTGTACAGCTCTGGTCAAAAATTGTGGAAAGGATTTGCTTCCCTTGAATCGAGGTGGGGGAGCAGGGTAAGCGAGGGAAGCGGCCACGCATTAGGGACACCTCTATAAACTGACCATGCCTCGGCAACTGAGACAGATCAGGCGCAGCCACAATGATATGATGGGGGAGTCAGGCTCCTAGCCTGCCTGCCCATGCAAGCAATGCAGAGGCACCAAAGGGCCACCAAGCGCTCCATACATTAACCGCTCCCCCTTCCACGCTCCCCAGACACCCCCCACCATCCCCCGCACTCCCCATCCCACCACCCCTCACGCTCCCCACCCCCATGCTTCCCACCCCCACCCCACCCATCCACCACGCTCCCCACCTCCCCCTCAGAGCTCCCATTTTGTGTACAGCTCTGGTCAAAAATTGTGGCAAGTATCTGCTTTCCTTGAAAGAGACACCAAATATCACAGACATAATTTGTCAGGACTTTTTTTTAGCTGACTAATTAAGTTTTCGAGATTATAAATGGAATGAACAAACTTATTCAGACAACTTGTTCCCCATTGTGAAAGATTCAGATACAAAGGATAAATTTCACCTTCACTACTTGTGTGTTAATCTTAAAATTTCGAAGAAGAGCAGGGCAGTTCTCCCCTCTGTCTGAGCCAACATTTAACCCTCAATCAGCATCACTAGAAACACATGATTTGATCATTATCACATTGCTGTTTGTGGAAGCTTGCTGCATGCAAACTCGCTACTGTTTCCCACAGTACAACCCCAAAGTACTTAGGAGTTCTGATGAAGAGTCATACGGACTTGAAACATTAACTGTATTCCTCTCCGCAGATGCTGTCAGACCTGCTGAGTTTTTCCAGCTATTTTTGTTTTTGTTTCAGATTTCCAGCATCCACAGTATTTTGCTTTTATTTTCAAAGTACTTAATTAGCTATAAAATGCTTTGGGATGTCCTGAGGTCATGAGAGGCACGGTAGAAATACAAGTCTTTCCTTCTTTTCCTTAGAATGGACTACTCACCAATGTACAACCAGTCTAATTTTAATTTTATTTAATTTCAACAGTATGAAAATTGAGTAAGTTCTATAAAAGTTCTTGTCCATTTGCAGTTCAAACGGTGAAAGAGAAAATTACCTCTTAAATTTCTGTGATTTAATAATAGGGAACACAAATTAAACGTGTGTTAGGAGTGAGAAGGGAAGTCAGGCAGAACCTTATCACTCAAAGGGAAACTGAGTGTGGAATAAGTTGCCAGGGAAGGATGTCAGAGTGATCACAGGTTCATGGGATGCTTTGCTGGAGAAAGAAGGGTGGGGGGCTTGTATTAAGAATCTCGAGAGCTGGGGTTAAGATCACTCACAAAGGACTGGTTGACTGAACAGCATTTTCCTGTTCCTAAAATTTTTACGCCATTCAGTTGGAAGATTGAAGAATAGAGTGCAAGAATCCAGAGAACAAGCTGAAATGCATTTATAGAGAGGGGCCACAGGAGCACACGAGGAGGCGGAGATACATTTCCCCACTCTCTTTTGGTATCCTGGAGGCTAAGCCAACCCTTTGAAACTTATATTTTCCATGTATAAATTATACTTTAAAGTGTGGTGAGACAATTTAGCTGAACTAAAAGCTACACGTATAAAAAGGGATCATATAAGCAAAACCACAAAATGGTTCGAATATCAAATGACTGAAGTGCTGTTTTAATTTCATGCCATTAACATAAAAATCAGGTTTGTATAATTGGCCAAAACTTGTATGGATGAAATATTGTCAAGTTGTAAGCCCAGGATGTGAACTCTGTCATTTTCTTCTCTTTGAATTTCTGCATCACAGTGTTCTTTGCTGCAAGTAACTACAGTTTGAACTTTTTGGAAAATTGTGAGAGCTTTTATATGAATGACATGACAGTCTATTCCAAGGCTGATCCCTTCCTAACTGCACTGTGGGTACACCTACATGACATGGACTGCAACGTTTCAAGGCGGCGGCTCACCACCACCTTCTCAAGGGCAATTAGGGATGAGCAATAAATTCTGGCCTTGTCAGTGACATTCACAGCCCATTAATGCCACTATTATTTACAATATATATTAATGACTTGGATGAGGGAAGTGAATGTACTATTGCCAAGTTTGCGGTTGACACAAAAAGAGGCAGGAAGGCAAATGGTGAGGGTGACACAAAGAGTCTGCAGAGGGATATAGACAGGTTCAGTGACTGGGCAAAAACTTGGCAGATGGAATATAATGTGGCAAAATGTGAGGTTTTGGCAGGAAGAATAGAGGAGCTGAATATTATTTAAATGGAGACAGACTGCAGAAATGTGCAGCACAGAGGGATTTGGGGGTCCTCGTGCATAAATCACAGAAAGCTAGCATACTAGTTCAACAGGTAATAGGGAAGGCAAATGGAATGTTGGCCTTTATTTCAAAGGGAATGGAGCACAAAAATAGGGAAGTCTTGCTAAAACTATACAAGGCCTTAGTTATACCACACCTAGAATACTGTGAACAGTTTTGGTCCCCTTATCTATGGAAAGATATACTGGCATTGGAGGCAGTCCAGAGAAGGTTCACTAGGTTGATCCCGGGTATGGAGGGATTTCCTTATGAGGAGAGGTTGAGTAGGTTGTGCCTGTACTCATTGGAGTTTAGAAGAATGAGAGGTGACTTTATTAAAACATATAAAGTTCTTAGGGGGCTTGACAGGGTAGATGCTGAGAGGTTGTTTCCCCTTGTGGGAGCATCTAGGACCAGAGGGCATAATCTCAGAGTCGCCCATTTAAGACAGAGATGAGGAGGAATTTCTTCTCTCAGAGGGTAGTGAATCTGTGGAATTCTTTACCGCAGAGGGGCTGTAGAGGCTGGGTCATTAAGTATATTCAAGGCTGAGATAGACAGTTTTTAAATCAGTGAGGGAATCAAGGGTTACAGGGAAAAGGCAGGAAAGTGAATTGAGGATTATCAGATCAGCCATGATCTCATTGAATGGTGGAGCAGACTCGATGGGCTGAATGGCCTACTTCTGCTCCAACGTCTTATGGTTCTATGGTTTTATTTTTTAAAGGTTGGTGGAGTCTTCCCAACCCTGTAAAAATCTGGACCACTATCTCTGCAGCCACTTCTTTTAAGCCCTTGGATGCAGGCCATTAGGTCCGTGGGACTTGTCAGCCTTTAGTCCCATTAGTTTTCCTAGTATTTTTTCTGTAGCGATAGTGATTGTTTTAAGTTCCTCCCTCCTTTGTCCCTTGATTTTCTACTATTTTTGGAATCTTTTGTGTCTTTACCATGAAGACAGGTACAAAATGCTTGTTCAAAATCTTTGCCATTTCCTTCTTTCCCATTATTAATTCCCCAGTCTAATCCTCCAAGGGGCCAACATTTACTTCAGCTACTCTCTTCCTTTTGATATATTTGCAGAAGCTCTTACTGTCTGTTTTTATATTTATTGTTCGCTTACTCTCATATTCTAATTTCTCCCTTTTTTTTTAAGTCATCTTTTGCTGGTCTCTAAAATGTTCCCAATTGTCTGGCCTATTACTAATCTTTGCAGCATTCTACACCTCTTTTTCAATTTGATACCATCCTTAACCTTCTTAGTTAGCCATGGATGGTGCATCCTTCTCATAGAGTCTTCGTTTCTCAATGGAATATATCTTCATTGAGATTTATGAAATATCACCTTAAATGCCTGCCACTGCTTACATTTTAAGCTATTTTCCCAGTCCATTGTAGCCAGCTAACCCATTCCGTCTTCATGCCTTTGCAATTGCCTTTAGGTTTAAGACACTATTTTCAGAGTTAAAATTTTCACCTTCAAAATGAATGCAAAATTCTATCATGTTATGATCACTCTTGCCTAGTCAATCTTTTACAATTATATCATTAATTAATGCTGTCTCACTGCATATTACCAGGTTGAAAATAGCATTTTCCCTGGCTGGTTCCAGAACATATTGGACTAAAAAACTGTCCTGATTATACTCTATAAACTCATCCTCAAGGCTGCCTTTGCTAATTTAATCTGTCCTATATATATTAAGATTTAAATCACCCGCAATTATTGCAGTATCTTTCTTTCAAGCCCCTATTATTTCTAGATTTATACTCTGGATTTGACCTACTGTGTAGCTACTGTTAGGGGGCCTATAAACTACTCCGCAACTACAGTGATTCCTTTCACTTGCTATTTCTCACGACCATAGGGATCTCATCCTTAAGTAACAAAGCGATCCAACCTCCTTTTCCTTTCTCCCTATCATTCCAATATATCAAATGCCCTTGATTAATCAGTTCCCAGCCCTGGCCACTTTGCAACTATGTCTCTGTAATGGCTATCATGTTTCATTTATGTTTCATAGGAGGTCATTTATCATCCAAAAAATGGGTGCAGCATGCCAAATTTCTAGATCATGCATCCCTTTACTTGTGCACTGTATATCAGGTGTTAGCTATAATGTCACCACTGTGCTTCCTTTTTTACCCACTACACGTACTGTATTGCCTGCCTCATGTTCTATGTCTATGCAGTTTGTCAATTCTGGAAGAAGAGGTGTTCATGTTATTTGGAGGTCTTCTGTGGAGATTGGACTGGGCCTTGTGAAATGCTGAGGTTTCACTGGGACCTGCATGCATGCCTGCAGCATTGGTTGCTATGCAGGTGGTCGCTTCCATAGATTTGTTAGAATGTATCGCTATGCCTCCCAAAATGAAATGCAGATGCCATAGAAACATAGAAACTAGGAGCAGGAGTAGGCCATTCGGCCCTTCAAGCCTGCTCAGCCATTCAATATGATCATGGCTGATCCTCTATCTCAACGCCATACTCCCGCTCTTCCAATATCCCTTGATGCCTTTAGAGTCCGGATCTATTTATTTCCTTCTTAAATATATTCAGTGACTTGGCCTCCACAGCCTTCTGTGGTAGAGAATTCCATAGGTTCACCTCTGAGTGAAGATGTTTCTCCTCATCTCAATCTTAAATGGTCTGCCCAGTATCTTGAGACTGTGACCCCTTGTTCTAGATTCTCCAGCCAGAGGAAACATCATCCCTGCATCCAGTTTGTCCAGCCCTGTCAGAAGTTTATACGTTTCAATGAGATCCCCTCTCATTCTTCTAAACTCCAGTGAATACAGGCCTAGTCGACCCAATCTCTCCTCATACAGTAATTCTGCCATCCCAGGAATCAGTTGGAATTGCTGCATCCCCTCTATGGTAAGTATATCCTTTCTTAGGTAAGAAGACCAAAACTGCACACAATACTCCAGGTATGGTCTCACTAAGGCCCTGTACAGGTTCTATGTAGATGTAAGTGTTGGAAGCTGTCATGAGAAAGACCCTTTTGACCTTCCATGAAGTCTATGAAGCTCTTACTTAAGCTGCCAGCTGTTAATAGTGGTCTATGTTGCCTTAACACCATCATTGTCAAGGTTTCTGAGATATTTTCTCAGTGCAATCACCATGTGAGTCATGGTGAACAGAGATGCCATAGAATCACTGGCAGAGTGGACTCTACAGCCTTACCTCATGATGATCACAAGCCAAGTGCTAGAGTCTTCCATAGTGTCCTGAATTCCTTACAGTCCACTGTCCAGAGCAACAGTGATTCATGCATAACATTCATAATTGAGTAATCCACTGTTTAATAAATGTTGATTTTATGATGGTTTAGATATTTTAAGAGAGGCGATGGGTAACATTGCAGAACTTTGGGAGAAAGACATGCAGTGATTATCCTTAAAAATGTATTTGAAGTGCTTTGAGATGTTTTTGAGACTTGGTAAGGTACTATAAAAATGCAAGTTTTATAGTGCTGAATTTAATGTGTTAGCCTGGTTAAACTTATTAATAGCAGCATAGAATTACTTTGCACAATGAAATGCCACTAATTCACAATACACAGGCCTACCCACCCCAGGAACAGCTACCTGGAAATGATTGAAGAGGCTGAAGCTAAATAAAGAGGTTACGTCCAATACGTGCCATTGCCACAATGAAACCTTCAGATATAATCAAACACCACTTGCTTGGAAAGGCACTCATAGCCCTCAACTTCTATGTGTCAGAGTCCTTCCAGACAAACACAGGTGACATATGCAGCTTCATCCAATTTGCTATTCACGGATTTATCAAGCAGGTGATAGGTACAGTATTTAGCGGGGAAGCAACTTTGTCACTTTCTGAATTGTACAACTAGTGCGCAACTCTATCATAGTACAACTGGTGTACAGCTCTCCAGCACAGAGTGATGCAATGGAATTCCTGCTTCTCCAAGAACTCTCATGATGCCTTGGCTTTAAGGCAGTCGTCATTGCCACCTTTACTTTAAGGGGAAGGAGTAGAAGGATGGTTCCTGGGAGACCAAGAGCATGCTCTGCAACTAGGATTCATGATATCCATGCACCAACTACAGACAACAGCAGCACAGGTACAATGAGGGCCCTTTTACAGCCAGAATACTTATAGAAGATGCCACTTCCAGGACCCTCACCTGAACATACCACTCAGATCTCAAAGAAGTGTTTCAGATGTCTTGACTGATTAGTGCAAAACAGTCCCGTCCAGGAACTAAGGAATTGTCCTCATGTTTTGCATTCTGTGTACTCTCACTCTTCAAAAAGGCCTACCACAGAAGAAGAACAGAATCCTGAAGCTGTTGCAGATGAGGGATGGTGGGGGCAGATTGGCAGGTGTTACTGGTGGTGGTAGAAGCGAGTGACAAGAAGGAATCAGCGTTGGTGGGCTGATTCCCTCATATATCTATCTAATTCTCCCATACCATTTGAAGTCACTACTTTCCTTGGCACATCATTATCTCTGTGTAAAGGAGTTAAATTTAAACTTGAGTGCTTTTGGGAAGAACTTTTGTGTCTGCTTGTCCATGTAAACTGGGTGTTAGGCCTCTGGATTTTATGCTGTGATCTGTTGTGCCAGATCTGGACTGAAGGTACACCTGATGTCATATAGGTGTGGAAGGCTTTTAGCCTTCCAGGGCCCTCACCTGAAACAAGTGTTAGGCTCCTTAAAGATAAAAATTGGAGTCCTCTGCTGGTTGAAGGACCCTAAATACAAAATTCAGGTGGAAATGGAGGGAGCTAGCACATCACATGCTCCACACGACTGTATTAGGCCTTGAGTTGCCTAACCAGCAATCATCAGAGGATCTGGTTTGCAGATTTTCCCTTTTTAGTTCTGTAGTTGCAGGAGAAGCAAGAGTGACCCTCCTGTGCCAACAAAAAACTCCAGTCCACCGCTGGTGCAATTGAGGCCCCCCAGTCCCTGGGAAAGCAGTGTGAGTAGTTTTGCATTGCTCTGGCAAGGCAGACACACGGCCTGCTACTGTGAAGTAAACCTCTGAAATAATTGACTGATCACTTTACAGCTGCCAGCCTTTGTTCATATACTTTATTCATAACATTTATAAAAGTACTTTCCATAACATTTCAAATTGGTCATTACAGAAAGTGCAATACGGTTCAAGTTCATTCCATTCAGCATATTACACTCAGGTGTCTCACACGATATTTACAATATACATTTCATGTCAAACACACAGCCCAAGTGGTTCCATATAGTGTTTCCAATCCCTCAGTATACTGTGATTGAAGGGCCTTAGACTGTGGCCTTTCCCCATTGAGCTTTTGTGGTGGCTGCCCAAGTTTTAGCACATCTCTCAGCATATAGTCCTGCACCTTGGAAATGTGCCAGTCTACAACACTCAAGTTGTAGATAACTCTTTGCACTGGAAGACCAACAAGTTTCAGGCAGGCCAAAGGGTGTTTTTAACTGTGTTGATGTTCCTCCAGCAGCAGTTGGTGTTTATCTCCATGTGTGTCCCTGGGAACAACCCATAAAGCACTGAGTCCTGTGTTATAGAGCTGTTTGGGATAAACCTCAACAAAACCATTGCAAAAACCGTTCCAGGCCTTCTTCGCAAAGGCACATTCTAGAAGGAGGTTGGTGAAGGTCTCTTCCCCACTGCAGCTACCAAGGGTAGAGCCCAGAAGAGGGGGGTGCACAAGGTGCCAAACACTGGGGCCTGTGCTCATTGGCAAGTAGCCTGTCAATTGGGATGGTCTACTTGCTAGATTGGCTGCTTTGAACACTGTCAGGCTGGCAGTGTCCAAAGCAGCCAATCTGCCACATGGATGATCCCAATTGACAGGATACTTGGCTAATGATTGCTGTTACTCTGAATAACAGCAGTCATTGGCCCAGTAGGAGGCACCAGATTCCCCAGTCCCTCCTTTCTGGCTTACCTCGTGGACCATTCAGTTTGGACCTTGTCAGGTGCTGCTTTCTTCACTTTTCTTCAGACCTGGCTCGAGGCTGCTGGAAAGCTAGGTAAGGTAAAGCACCCAATTCCTCAATGTTTGGTTTACCTCCACTAGGTTCTTACCTTCCCAACCTCTCCTCTGAGTTCTCCCTTGAGTCTGGTGCCTGGGTGTGGCACCTGACCCTGCCTGACTTCTCCTTAGGCCCTTGACGATGGTATGGCTCTGGCCCTGGCTTCCCTTGTGTGAGAGAGAGTGAGTGAGTGTGAGAGTGAGTGAGTGAGTGTAAGAATGAGTGAGTGTGTGTGAGAGAGACAGAGAAAGCACGCACGCACACACTCGTATGCACACACACACCCCTCAATGCAGGGGCCCACACTCTCCCCCTCCTCCTCCTTTCCCAAAAACCTATCCACACAATGGACTGGGAGAAGAGGAAAACCCAGGCTGAAAGGCAACCCGCTTCCAACCCCCACTTTTGTATGAATTCCACCAAGGTCAGCTTGGAGTGTGCGCCACCAGAGGTAAACACAAGGTCAATGTTAGTTAAACGCAACTCCTTCGCTCGGTTCCTTCCCCCTTCCCTGGTGATTAGGATTTGGGGCCTAGTCTGTCTTTATCTAGCTCTGCTTCTTAACCAAAAAGGCAAAAAATGGTTTTATTAGTTAACTCTATGGCTTAGCATTTTTCAAGGATAATTTTCATTAATTACTCATTTTTTAAAACTATCAATTTATTGCTTTGACATTGATTTTTTTTTTTTGCACAGCAAGTTGTTTATGTTTTTTTCATACCTTAACTTTTTTTAAAATTAATGTTTAATTTTGTGCCAAACCAGATCTCAGACAGCTGCTGCTAGGTTTCTTGCTGAAGGGGAATGCGAAGCTCACAAGAAGTCTGATTGCTCTTTGGAGGGCTGGTAAGAGAGGTTATTTTGTTCCAATAGAAACGGGAAGTGTTAGAAATGCTGAGCATGTATGGTGGCTTCTATGCAGAGAGAAACAGAGGTCAGTGATCCTTTGTCAGAACTAGTGCAGATCGTGGACCTTAAAACATTGACTCTGTTTCTCTTTCCACAGATGCACCCTGGCCTGCTGAGTATTTCCAGCATTTTCTGTTTATATTGCAGCTTTCCAGAATCTGCTGTATTTTGCTGTCCTATAATATGCTCCATGCTGGGTATTTGTAAGTGTTGTTAGTTTTAATTTAAAATGAAAATCTTTACCACTCAATGCAAAGTGTAATTTTTCTGTTAGCACAGCCTATTTGTGTGGATAGAAATACCACATTATTGAAGGCGAATTGGCTGGTGCTAATTTACTGAAAATTGAGGCTGGGCAAGAAACGCCCCTTAAGTGGTCAATAATTGGCTATTTAAGGGCCTCAATTGAGGAAAGGGCCAGCCGATCGGCTTAGGCTTCGCCCATCCAAGCGTCAAATTGCAGAGAGGTCGGGGCGGGCCAGAGCCCTGTGGGAAGGTCGTCCAAGAAATGTTACAGTCACACCCCGCCTACAAATCCACCAATGGGGGAGTGTAAGATTCTGCCCAGGAGTTGTGCACCAATAGAACATGTCAATGTTAGTTCAAGGTATTCTCATTTGTCCATAGTATAGTTGCTTGCGGTGCTTGTGAGGTTCAAGTCTTTTGCATGTTGCTGTCTGGATATTGCATAGGGCCAGGTTCAAAGAAGCGGAGCTGGTTGCGTAATATGAATGATACAAATTGTGTGTAATTCACTGAGAAAGCCGTGGTTGTAAAGTGTATCATACTGAAACCTAAGCTTTCAATAGGCTTTATAAATAGAGGCACAGATAGAAAAGCCGAGAAGTTTTGCTAAACCTATATAAAGGGGATTGACCCCACTATGACTATGGTTCTCAATTCTCAGCACCCAAAGGCTGTGAGGGGGAGGGTTAAAGGTGGGGGGATAAGGGGTCGGAACACCAGGGCCCACAGTTTCTCTCCCTGGCCCTGACTGAGGGCAGCGTGAGATTCCGAGTGTACAGGACGGATCTGCTGGGGAGGGCCCTTCTCACCACCAGCCAAGCTAAGTTCTGGTGCTTGTTTGAAAGTTCTAGAGATGAGACATCCTGTCAAATGACTTTGACCATCATCTGCTCAGGGAACCATCCAACAGGATCCATCGCACCTGATGACCAGGTTCTTACCTGCAATGGAGAAGGAGTATTACTCCCACTTGTCCAGTTTCTGCCTCACCTTGACTATACACCAGTTTTTAGAGCATGCCTTGGCCCCTCCAAACCATAACCCTAGCGTCTTCAGGTAATCCGACCTGATGGCGAAAGGACAAAGGATCGATCAGCCCAGCTCCCAAAGAGCATGGCCTCACTCTTACCATGATTTACTGTGCACCGACAGCGGATCTGAGTAGAATACGGTGACCTGTCCATATATAGGGAAGCTTTGATCTGGGCGCCTCCACTACCAGGGATCGTCACCCTTCTTATGTCCATATCCTTCCTGATGGACTCGGCAAAAAAGCCCTGCCTGACTCTAGGTTTGATCAGAAAGCCTTCCGATTCCCACCCCATTGATTGAAACTGCACTACTGATGTTTGTGTAGAAAAGTTGGATGTAATTGTGGATTCCCACTCCAAAGCTCATTTTGGAGAGCACATCCATCATGTAGGTGTATGATATTCTGTCTTCTCCTGGTCTAGGCTGATGTGTCCACCCCACTGTCCTGCATGTAGGTGATTGTACGACAATTTGTGTTCTTTACATAAGTTGTGCTGATGTTCAGAATCTCATCTCTGGGTTTGCACTAATTATAAAACATAAACTCCTCTGTTCTCTTTTTGACCTGGTTTTATTTGATGTTATTTTTTGTTACCTAATTTTAACATGTATGAATAGTCAAGATGAAGATGCAGGCCCCATTGAGACTTTGACTCAGGAGATGGGAGGAAAGGATCTGATGCAAAGAGAGCAAAGGTTGTAAAGCCTCCGTGGTCTGATGTTCACCATCTGGTAAAAGCCGTTGTACTACATTCATAGATGAATAGTTGGCTAGCTAAAACATTAATTCTCTCTGGTTGTGCCCACCTATTTTCAGAGAAAGTATGGATTATAGGCAACCTATTCACTGTTAGTGTTTACAGTCTACATGAGCATATTTTTGTCATTCTTTAATAAATGCAATTAGAATTATTGTTATAAGATAGGAGGTTCACCCAATCATGGAGGCAACAGGAAAATATGCCAAACCTGACTTTGAAAAAAATTAGGAAAAACTTTTTCACACAACGAAAGGTTAGGGTCTGGAATGAACTGCCTGAGAGTGTGGTGGAGGCAGGTTCAATCGAGGCATTCAAGAGGGAATTAGATGATTATTTGAAAAGAAACAATGTGCAGGGAGAAAGTAGGGGAATGGCACTAGGGGAAATGCTCATTTAGGAAACTGGTGCAGACAAGATGGGCTGAATGGCCACCTTCTGCACTGTAACAATTCTGTGATTCTGTATCTTGAACAGCACGAGGCTATCAGAGATCTTCCTGCCAAGTACAATGCACGGTGAGCAGGGTAGATCATCAACTTGAGCAGACTTGACCCCATTGGAGATGACCTTGGACAGGATTTTGTCATGCATGTTAAGCAGTGAAATGATCCACCAATTTCTGAGTTCCTCTCTCTCCCACTTCTGCTTGTAGATGAGGGTTATGATGCCTTTCCTCATGAATTCTGACATGCTTCCGGCCAGAAGCATACTCTTCTACAATTCAGCAGGTCTGGACCAATCCAGACCCAGAGAGCCAAATGCAACTCGGCTGCTAAACCATTGCTTGTGGGAGTTCTACTCACCTCGAGGGACCTGACAGCCTTTGTCAGCTTGTCCAGAGTTAACAGTTTGCATAGTCTCTCCCGCTTGCTGTCATCTAAGACCTCCGTGATAGAGGGTGGAAGGGCTGGGAGGCCCTGCTGTCTGTGGGCTTCACATCATACAATCCAGCCTAAAAGGATTTGCTGGTCCTCAATCTGTCAGACTGCAATGACATTACCGAGCCATCCTCTCCTTTAGGCTACTGATCATGGAGCTCTTTCTGTGTATCTTTTGGCAGAGGAAACGCAAGGATGTCTCATCCTGCTCCATGGAGTGGACTCTGGACTGGTAGATGATCTTGGAAGCCTCTGAGATAAAGAGTGAGGCTTGCTGGCTTTTCACCTCTTGGAGATCCTCCTTGACATCGACCCCCATTGCCTGCAGCTGGAGAAGAATCTGCATGCATTTCTGGGGTTGGGACATTTAACCCCAATCCCCATTTCTCTCTCACCTTCTGACCAACTTTGAGGATGAAGAACTTCTTGATGTTCACCTTGATCACTTCCCACCTGCGCGTCAGGGGCTCTTTCACAGTTCTCTTATCTATGTAATCTCCTTTGAGTTCCTCCATGTTTTCTGAGGTCAACAGTTTCACATTCAGCTTCCATGTTCCCTGGCCAACCCTCTGCTCTTCCTGTAAGTGACAATCAGCCAGTAGGAGCCAGTAGTCAGAGAAGAACACTGGCTTGATGTCAGTGGATCTGACCGTCAACGCTCGGGTCATAAAAAGGAAGTCTATCCTGGAAGGGACTGACCCATCTGGTTTCAATCATGTGTATCTGTGCGGTGCACCGTATGTAGGGTTACTGAAGGCATTGCACAACTTGGCATCTTTTACTGTTTCCATCAGGAGTCTGGATGTGTCCAGTTTGCTGTTGGCCCTGTGCATTGTCCAGCCACATCGATGGTGCAATTAAAGTCAGCACCTGGAATGACTGGCCTGGACATCGCCAGCAACAGTGGGAGCTGCTGAAAGATGATCGTCCACTCGCTGTTTTGAGCCAGGGCACAGATGTTAAACTGGAGGGGAGTGTTTTTGTACATTACGTCTGCTATGAGGAGGTGACTGCCCACCACCTCCTTAACTTCGGTGATGGTGAAGCTGCCTCCCCACAGTAGAATACCAGGCCAAAGGAATGGCATTTGTTTTCTCCTGACCAAATCGACTGTCTGTGGGACCACCACTGCAACCACTGTCTGTAGGTGCTGAGGTGCAGTATCCCACGCTCCTCCAAGAACAGTGGGTCAGCTTTAACTTTGGCCAGGTAACCCAAGGTTGAAACACATTGCGTAGTGGCCTTAACATGACATACGTTAATAGAGGCAACTTTAATCCCATTTAAAGATTTAGATTACCAGACCAAAAGTCTATGCAAGTTCCAGCTCCTGGGTATTCTTCTGCATACCCAAAGTATTCGCAAACTGTTGCACTATTGCGGGGCTGAGATACCACTGCGAAGCAACTTGCAGAAGGTGGAAGGTCACAGTTGATGTCTGGGTTCTGCTTTAGGACTTCGGTGTCTTGTCCATGGTCCGCTACGGACGATCATTGACAGAGTGGAGAGGAAGGCCTAGGTTTTACTGGGAGAGGAAGGTGTACTGGGGGGCTGAGTTTAGGAGGGGGGGAGCAATGGTGTCGGGGGGGTGAGGTAAGGAGGGAGACAACAAAGGTGTCGGGGGAGATGAGGTTGGCGGGGAACAAAGTTGTTGGGGGGGTGAGCTTGGGAGCGGTGGGGGGAGGAGGGTGTAAGAGGGAGAATGCGGCAGCTGAGGATGTAGGTATAAGTCAAGGAGTCGGGAAGGACGAAGGAAGGAGTCCGGAGCGAGAGAAAGTTAGGGTGGAGGAAGGAGTAAGGGTGGAGGAAGTCCAGGTCAACATGCAAGGGAGGGGTCTGTGGAATCGATGACTGCCTCCTGGGGAGTGAAAAGAGGGTGAGCATGGTAGGATGGAATGGTGAGAATAAGAGAGGGCAGAGTGAGCTGGTAGGGTGAGAGGGTGAGGGTGCGGTAGAAGGGACGGCGAGGGTGGTTGGTGGGGACTCGGAAGTAGACACAGATCCTGGGGGTGGGAAGGAGGAGGTCAGGGAGGTCAATGTGGATGGGGTGGGATTCTCAGGAATAAGGGAACGTGCACGATCACCTGGACATCCCGGAAAGAAAAGGTTTCTGGCTGGTAGGTTACAGTGGGGTGGAAGGTGATGCCACGGGGGCGACAGTGATGGGGGAAAGGAAATGGGTGACTGGGGGAGGGGAAAAGCCGAGGGAGCTGAAGACAAACTTTGCCAGTACCAAGCTTCTAAAATCGAAAGTGAGCAGAGCCTCGTGTGGGACGGGAACAGGTGCTGCATGGGAGTGAGATCAGTGGGTGGGCGGAGAGGCAGGTCAGCTCAGATGGACACTGAAAGTGAACCCCAGCAGGCAGCATTGAAAATGCCCAGGACAGTGAGATGAGCGTGATGGATGAAGGCTCCACTCGTCATCTGACTCATACCTCACAGGTGCCTCTTCCCCAGCAGTCCTTCGTGTGCCAGGGAGCTCGACTAAACCTGCTTCCTCCTGCTGCGGACACGTGTCCGTGTGGTGACCACCAGATTGTGATATTTTTTCTCCCACTTTTACATTAATTATTATTAGGTGTGGTGGAGAACACCTTTCCATTTAATTTGTATTACATATGCCAGGCACCACAGCATTAAATGTGTTTGTGTTCAACAAGCCTTTGGGTGCTTCATTAGTTCTGCAGGTGCAGGATAAGCCATGATGTTATGAGTGACTTGTTTGTCATTGAACTTTATTGAAGTGGCACATAGTGCATGTTGTTCACCCAGCAAATGGCTCACCCGCTGGCGCCTTGATGGCCACATGTGTGCAGTCAATTGCACCTTGGCTACATCGCTGCCTGAAAACCCTGGCATTGGGATAGTGGCCCCTTCTGCCTTGGACTTCCTGTTGGCCTTGCGCCCCTTGTGCCTGCGCCTGTCCTCCCACAGGTCGCTCCCCTGGAGGCTGAATAGGGACATCTGGCCTCCCCTCCCTTCTGGCCCTCTCTTCCTCCTCAGAGGAGGTGTCTCCAGCGGAGACCACAATCCCCATTCCCAGGGTAAGGGAAGGCTGTCTGATACTTGGAAGGCCCCAAGTGGTATGAATTCCCCGGAGTCCTGAACTGAAGCCTCTTATTTCTGTCAAAGCCGCTCTGAAGTGAAATGAAGTTGTCCTGTTCACAGAAGTAAGCAGCAGCAACTTATAAGCTAAAGTACAAACAACTTGCATTAGCGAGCCCACTCACCCCTCTTATCCCGCCCACAGATGAGGTTTTTGAAAATGTGGCCTACCCACCTGCCTGTTGTGCCCGTGCGACGCCCTGAAAATCTCACAGGCTGCATAAAATCACAGACAATTGGTGCCTCAAGGGCTTTAACTGGCCCGTTAATTAATGGCATGCGCACCTCCATCCTCATAGCACACCCCGCCTAGCGAAATATCACGACGGTATGCGGTGATGTTGGGACGCACGCCGAACGTCATCGCGTGTCATTTTACGTTCCAGCATGTCGGGCACGTGCTCGCACGCCGAGTGTAAAATTCTGCCCAGTATCTCTTTCCAGACCTGCATTGCAAAGGCACATTCCAGAAGGAGGTGGACAACGGTTGCTTCTCCAGCACAGTTTCCTCGAGGGTAATGTGCAGAGGGGTGAGACTCTGGACAGAAGGGATTTGACAGGGAGGGCCCTTCTCACCACCAGACAAGCTACATTTTAGTGCTTGTTTGAAAGTTCTGATGATGAGGCATTCTGCCAAATGACTTTGCAGTCTACTCAGGGAACCATCCCGCAGGGTGCTATTAGCTGCTTGAGACCTGAGCAGCAGGAGTCAACAGCACCACTACACTATCAGACCTATAGAAAAGGGCATTTCAATTTAATATTACAAAATGGTGAAAGTAATATAAACAACCCCTGATCCTGACTGGGGCCAATTTGCAGAGTTCCCTCTTAAACCGATATTTTCACCTCGCTATGTAACCTGACTAATCTAATTCACATGATGCAATCAACAATATTGAAATGGAGGAATACAGTCACCATTTTAATTCTCTTCCCTGTTATTTTTATATGTTAATCTATTGGTCAATCTACCATGGCAATGCATACATGGAATGAAGACCAAGCATAGTCCTCTGGTGAAGGTGGGGATGGAGGGCAGGGTATAATTCGAGCAGGCATACTGACATAATTCAGTCACCATTTGAATTGACACTGCAGGAGAACTACAGAGGGAAGAGATTTTCTTTAAAAATATGGACAAAAAAGTCTAGAACTGGAACAATGTGGTTTGTGTTTTAAAAGGTAAGGCAAGCCATTCACACCCGAGGTGTCCCACCCCTGGTTGCTGTATTAAACAAATAATGGAAAATAATTACACGCAAGATTGTAATGTGAGCAGTGGCTGTCAGCAATCATCTGTGTCGGACATTCTTTACTTGTTGGGCTTGGATCCTATCTTTGGATTTCTTGTCAAAAGTCGTCTGACAGCATTCAGGATCATGATCTTTCGAATTACCTAGCATTCCTCGATGTCTATTATACACTCAGAATTTTAACCCTTTGCAGCCTATGATCAAAAACATCATGGGACATTTCCCTCCCACCTGGCCACAGCAGTTTCCTGATAAACACTTGTACCAGAACTCTTACCATTGGTGTTTGATGTTAATGTTTCTAACCTGTTTCATGTCATAACCTTCGTCACTCCTGTCTCCACTGTACACGCAAAATGGCTACAACTCAAGGATTTCTGCCTTTACACCACAACCTCCTTGCCTCATTCTCTATGTTCCTCACCCTCCTGCCTTCTACCTGTCTCTCATACCTTTCAATCCTTCTTCAATGATTACCTCCTTCACACCTTGCCTCCTGCTCCTCTGTGTTGCTGCTCCCCTGCTAAACCTCTTGCTCCACATCAGCTTCTTATCTCTTCTGTACATCTTACAGCTTAGCTCTGCCTTAACTTTGGCATCTATTGTAATGCAGTAATTCTCACCTCTACAGCTCTGCTCCACTGATCATCCCAACTATCCCACCCATCAGCTTGTCCCTATCTCTGCCTCTATCTCTATCTTTCAAAACTGGTGTCATCAACCCTTTCTCAAAAAAACTGCCCTGTCTCCAATTATCCATCCATTCTCCTGTCCGCCTATCTCTAATTTGTCCTGGAATATATTGCTACCTTGAAACTACAGTGCCACCTCTATACCATTCCTTATTCAAAGCCCACCCAGCACACAGAACCAAAATCACTCAAAGTTACCAAAGAGACGTTGGGCCAGATTTACTCCACGAACCTTTGAAAGTGGCAGGCAGACAGATACAATTTTTGCTGGTAGGGGAAAGAGGGCAAGGCCTGATTCACACAGGAAGGAAACCCAAACTCAGTGCTGAGTTCAAGCAGACCTCAATTTGGCTGTTGCAAGGACGTTATCCTGTAGTGTGCGAGACATGAATTGATGGATAGATGTAAATGCTCTTGAAGGACAGATAAGGTCTGTATCATGATCTGAAGGTTTTTAAATGCCCTGCTCTTTAAACTTTAAAAAAACAGGCTGCAGCTGTCACTGAGAGTTAAAAAAAAACTCTGTTGGACTGCTTTGATTGATAGGCGTAAGTTAGAGAAAAAAGTAGCATCTGGTCATGCAGTTTCCATAAAGTTCTTTGTTGACACTTCCCCCCACCAGGGTTATCATTATGTCATTATGGATGCTTGGCTGACTTTCAAACACTACAATTATCTCAGCAAAGGGTTCTGAGTTCATAGTTTGACTGACATCTTAAAGAGGCTATTAAAGGATTAGATGTCTTTGATGTGGGGTCTGAATAGAAGTTTGTTTTTATAAGAGATTAAACACTTGAGAAGACTTAAAAGCTTTGAATGGATTTTATGCATGGGTTTTTTTCACCAACAAGCGTGTGTTGTGTTAGATTGTTAGAAGTTTATTTTTTTCATCTCCACATGGAGCTTGAGGTCTGTCCATGCTGGATACTGGGTGCATGAGGTGGCATGGATCATGTGAAAGGCAATAGGGGTGAATGGGGTAATGAGTTGGCATTGAGTTGGCATGGAAGGTATGAGGGGCCATGAGGGGTGATGGGGGGGGAATGAGTTAACATTGAGTTGGTATAGAGGATATGAGAAGCTCTGAAGGGGTTGGTGAGGGGGATGGGGTGAGGGGGTGTGAAGGGTGTGGGCTTAACAACTTCTAAAACATCTGGGACAAAGTCCCAGAGAACCAAGGTGGGCCTTCTAACCAGCCTGCTTCAGCATTCGCACCACCCCCATGGCCGCCCAGGTTCTGCTTCTGGGGTCAGCGAACCTGAATCTATCCAGCCCGCCACCACCGCCCCCCCACCCCCTCCACCCCAGAGGGGCGAAAATTGCACGATTCAGGGCACATTTTACCAAGACGGGTCTGGTAAGTCAGGCAATTTCCTGACCTGAGCTACCTGCCTTGGTAGCCAAAATCAGGCTCCTTATGTGCGACACTTCAGATTGCGCCTGATAGAGAACAGTATAGGAGACCCACAGTTGAAATCAGTGTTGGGGAGTCAGCGGGTAACAGAGCGAGCTGAGAGAGAACAATGGCTGAGACCCACAGTTAAAAGCAGCGATGGAGTCAGCAGGAGCACTTTTGAGAAAACATGAAGAAGAAACATTGTCTCCACATCCACCCTGTCAAGTCCCCTCAGGATCTTCTATGTTGCAATCAAGTCACCTCTTTCTCTTCTAAACTCCAGTGGATACAAGCCTAGCCTCATAAGGCAATCCACCCATTTCAGGTATTAGTCTAGTAAACCTTCTCTGAACTACTTCCAACGCATTTACATCCTTCCTTAAATAAGGTGACCAATACTGTACACGGTACTCCAGATGTGTGGTCTCAATAGTGCTCTGTATAACTGAAACATAACCTCCCTACTTCTGTATTCAATTCCCCTCGCATTTAAATGATGACTTTCTATTAGCTTTCCTAATTACTTGCTGTACCTGGGTACTAGCTTTTTGCGATTCATGCACTAAGGCACCCTGATCCCTCTGCATCTCAGAGCTATGCAATCTCTGACCATTTAGATAATGTACTTTTTTATTCTTCTTGCCAAAATGGACAATTTAACATTTTCCCACATGATACTCCATTTGTCAGACCTCTGCCCACGCATTTAACCTATCTATATCTTTTTGTAGCCTCCTTATGTCCTCTTCACAACTTACTTTCCTACCTATCTTTGTGTCATCAGCAAATTTGGCAACCATCCCATCCCTCCCTTCATCCAAGTCATTTATATAAACTGTAAAGAGTTGAGTTCCCAGCATTGATCCCTGTGGCACACCACTCATCACATCCTGCCAACCAGAAAAAGGCCCATTTATGCCTACTCTCTGCTTCCTGTTAGCCAGCCAATCTTCTATCCATGCCAGTATGTTACCCCCTTACCATGAGCTCTCATTTTCCACAATAACCTTTAATGTGGCACCTTATCAAAAGCCTTCTGGAAATCTAAGTACAGTACATCCACCAGTTCCCCTTTATCCACAGTACATGTTACTTCCTCAAAGAACCCCAATGAATTGGTTAAACTTGATTTCCCTTTCACAAAACTATGTTGACTCTGCCTGGTTACTTTGAACTTATCCAAGTGCCCTGCTATAGCTTCTTTAATTACAGCTACTAACATTTTCCCTATTATAGATGTTAAGCTAACTGGCCTGTAGTTTCCTGCTTTCTGTCTGTCTCCCTTTTTGAATAATGTAGTTACATTTGCATCTTCCAATCTAATGGGGCCTTCTCCGAAGCCAGGGAGTTTCGGAAAATTAAGAACATCAGCTATCTCATTAGTCACTTCTTTTAAGACCCTAGGATGAAGTCCATTAGGACCAGGGCACTTGTCAGCCCACAGCTCCAACAATTTCTCAGTACCACTTCTCTGGTGATTGTAATTTTCCTGAGTTCCTTTCTCCCTTCTGGGATATTACTTATATCCTCTATAGTGATGACTGATGCAAAATACCTGTTCAATTCATCTGCCTTTTCCTTGTTTTCCATTATCAGTTCTCCAGGCTCACTTTCTTTAGGACCAATGCTCACTTTGTTAACTCGTTTCTTTTTTAAATACTTATAGAAACTCTTACTCTCTGTTTTCATATTTGTGGCTAGCTTTCTCATGTACTCTAATTTCTCCCTCCTTATTAATCTTTTAGTCACCCTTTGCTGTTCCTTATAAAACACTGCAAAGCTAATTAATAAATTAATTATCTAAGTCGAGATGGCTGGGCAGGTGATGTGCTGTAGCTGTATGATGTGGGAGCTGGCAGATCCCATTGCGAGCCGCAGTGACCACATCTACAGCAAGTGTTGGTTGCTGGAGGAACTCCGGCTCAGAATTGATGAGCTGGAGTGCGAGCTCCGGACGCTGTGGCATATCCAGGAGGGGGAGAGTTACCTGGACGCTTTGTTTCAGGAGGCGGTCACACCCGGTAGATTAAGTACCTCAAGTTCGGTCAGTGGTCAGGGTCAGCAGGGGGTGACTGCAAGTGAGGCAGGTAGAGGGATCCTGTGTTCAGGAACGGAGGAGCCTCAGCTCTTGACCTTGTCCAACAGGTACGAGGTGCTTGCTCCCTATGTGGATGAGGAACAGGGCTCTAGGGAGGATGAGCCAGCTGACCACGGCACCGTGGCACAGGAGGCCATTCAAGAGGGGGGAGCAAAAAGACAAGTGGTAGCTGTAGGGGATTCTATAATTAGGGGAATTGATAGCATCCTTTGTAAGCAGGATCGAGAGTCCCGCATGGTATGTTGCCTGCCCGGTGCCAGGGTGAGGGACATCTCTGACCGGCTTGAAAGGATATTGGAGAGGGAGGGGGAGGATCCAGTTGTTGTGGTCCACGACGGGACAAATAACATAGGTAAGACTAGGAAAGAGGACCTGTTTGGGGATTATCAGGAACTAGGAACTAAATTAAAGAACAGGTCCTCAAGGGTTATAATCTCCGGATTACTACCCGAGCCACGTGCAAATTGGCATAGGGACACGAGAATAAGGGAAGTAAACACGTGGCTAAAGGAGTGATGCAGGAAAGAGGAGTTCCATTTCGTGGGGCACTGGCATCAGTATTGGAACAGGAGGGATCTGTACCTTTGGGACGGTCTCCACCTGAACCGATCTGGGACCAATGTTCTAGCGAAAAGGGTAAATAGGGTGGTCAACAGGACTTTAAACTAGAAAGTGGGGGGGAGAGGGAAGGGTAAAACGCCAAGAAGTATGACTAATGGGAAACAAAGCAGCAGGTTAGCGTGTGGGAGGGTGGATTCAACTTAATGGAAAATTATGAAAAAACTGAAAAGAAAGGAGAGCCCAGGAGATGCTATTAAAGTCTCCAGAACACAAAATAGGACAGAGTGTTGGGAAAGGGCTGGGAATCTAACTAAGCTGGAATCAGATGTAACGGTATTACAGTTGAATAAAGGCAACTACAGAGGCATGAGGGAGGAGCTGGCCAGAATTGACTGGGAGATGAGCCTAGCAGGAAAGACAGTGAAACAGCAATGGTAGGAGTTTCTGGGAGTAATTTGGGAGACACAGCAAAAATTCATCCCTAGGAAGAAGAAGCATACTAAAGGGAGGATGAGGCAACAATGGCTGACAAGGGAAGTCAGGGACAGCATGAAAGCTAAAGAGAAAGCATACAATGCGGCGAAGAGCAGTGGGAAACCAGGGGATTGGGAAGCCTACAAAGACCAACAGAGGACAACTAAAAAAGAAATAAGGAGGGAGAAGATTAAATATGAGGGTAAACTAGCCAGTAATATAAAAGAAGATTGCAAGAGATTTTTTTAGATATATAAAGGGTAAGAGAGAGGCAAAAGTGGACATTGGGCTGCTGGAAAATGACGCTGGAGAAGTAGTAGTGGGGAACAAAGAAATGGCGGAGGAATTGAATAGGTACTTTGCGTCAGTCTTCACGGTGGAAGACACGAGTAACATCCCCAAAGTTCAAGAGAGTCGGGGGGCAGAGGTGAGTATGGTGGCCATTACCAAGGAGAAGGTGCTAGGAAACTGAAAGGTCTGAAGGTAGATAAATCACCTGGACCAGATGGATTACACCCCAGAGTTCTGAAGGAGATAGCTGAAGAGATAGTGGAGGCATTAGTGGTGATCTTTCAGGAATCACCCGAGTCAGGGAGGGTCCCAGAGGACTGGAAAATCGCTAATGTAACCCCCCTGTTTAAGAAGGGAGTGAGGCAAAAGACGGGAAGTTACAGGCCGATTACCCTGACCTCGGTCGTTGCTAAAATTTTAGAGTCCATTATTAAGGATGAGATTTCAGAATACTTGGAAGTGCATGGTAAAATAGGGCAAAGTCAGCATGGTTTCATCAAGGGGAGGTCATGCCTGACAAATCTGTTAGAATTCTTTGAGGAGGTAACGAGTAGGTTAGACAAAGGAGAGCCAATGGATGTTATCTACTTGGACTTCCAGAAGGCCTTTGACAAGGTGCCGCACAGGAGGCTGCTCAGTAAGATAAGAGCCCATGGTGTTAGAGGCAAGGTACTAGCATGGATAGAAGATTGGCTGTCTGGTAGGAGGCAGAGAGTGGGGATAAGGGGGTCCTTCTCAGGATGGCGGCCGGTGACTAGTGGAGTTCCACAGGGGTCAGTGTTGGGACCACAACTTTTCACTTTATACATTAATGATCTAGATGAAGGAACTGAGGGCATCCTGGCTAAGTTTGCAGATGATACAAAGATAGGTGGAGGAACAGGTAGTATTGAGGAGGCGGGGAGGCTGCAGAAGGATTTGGACAGGTTAGGAGAATGGGCAAAGAAGTGGCAGATGGAATCGTGGGAAAGTGTGAGGTCATGCACTTTGGTAGGAAGAATAGAGGCATAGACTATTTTCTAAATGGGGAGAGAATTCAGAAATCTGGAGTGCTAAGGGACTTGGGAGTCCTAGTCCAGGATTCTCTTAAGGTTAACTTGCAGGTTGAGTCAGTAGTTAGGAAGGCAAATGCAATGTTGGCTTTTATTTCAAGAGGACTAGAATATGAAAGCAGGGATGTGCTGCTGAGGCTTTATAAGGCTCTGGTCAGACCACATTTAGAATATTGTGAGCAATTTTGGGTCCCATATCTCAGGAAGGATGTGCTGGCCCTGGGGAGGGTCCAGAGGAGGTTCACGAGAACGATCCCAGGAATGAAAGGCTTAACATATGAGGAACGTTTGAGGACTCTGGGTCTATACTCGATGGAGTTTAGAAGGATGAGGGGGTATCTGATTGAAACTTACAGAATACTGAAAGGCCTGGATAGAGTGGACGTGGGGAAGATGTTTCCATTAGTAGGAGAGACTAGGACCTGAGGGCACAGCCTCAAATTAAAGGGAAGACATTTTAGAACAGAGATGAGGAGAAACTTCTTTAGCCAGAGAGTGGTGAATCTATGGAATTCATTGCCACAGGAGGCTGTGGAGGCCAGGTCATTGAGTGTATCTAAGACCGAGATAGATAGGTTCTTGATTGGTAAGGGGATCAAAGGTTACGGGGAGATGGGGTTGAGAAACTTATCAGCCATGATTGAATGGCGGAGCAGACTCGATGGGCCGAATGGCCTAATTCCTGCTCCTATGTCTTATGGACTTATGGTCTTATATTCTGTCCAACCCTCTGGCCTTCCACCATTCTTTGTACAATTATATACTTTTTTTTTAAGTTTGATACTATCTTTAACCTTTCTAGTTAACAATGGATGGTGTGTCCGTCCCTTGGACTTTTTCTTATTTGTTGGAATATATCTATTCTGTGTATTCTGAAATATCCCCTAAAATGTTTGCCACTGCATCTCTATTGACCTATCCCTTAACCTAATTTGCCAATTCACTTTAGCCAGCTCTGCTTTCATGCCCTCATAATGGCCCTTATTTAAGTTTAAAAACATAGTCTCAGACCCACTCCTCTCTCCCTCAAACTGAATGTAAAATTCAATTATATTATGGTTGTTGCTACCTAGGGGCGCCTTCACTATGAGATCATTAATTAATCCCATCTCGTCGCACAATACCAGGTCTAGTACAGCCTGTTCTCTGGTTGGCTCCAGAACATGCTGTTCTAAGAAACTATCCTAGAAACATTCTATGAACTCCTCATCTAGGCTACCTTTGCTCATCTGACTTTTCCAGTATATGAGAAAAATTCTCCCCCCATTGGGGGGGAAGTGCGGGAAGGGCACGCTGCCATTTTACCTGGGCAGGCCAATTAAGGTCCACCCAGTGTGATGTCCGCCAGGAAGCGCTATGCGCTCCCTTTGCGGGCAGGGGGATTCCCTCAGCCGGGAGTGCACTTTTTCGTGCATGCGCGCGCAAGAGCGCACTGATCTCCCTGAGGCTAAGTGCTGCCTCAGGGAGATCGGCTCTGAATTAAAATTTGTAATAAAAATGTTACAAAAATTTCCCTGACATGTCCCCTCATGTGACACTGTCACATGAGTTGGGGCATATCCATAACTTTAACTGAAAGCTTCATTAAAAAATTAAACACTCTCATGAAACATCATCCCAACTGTGGATGAGGTTTCATGCTTTTTCTGAAGCCCGCCAGGGCTCCCGGCCTGCCCACCAACCTTAAGGCTGGATGGGCAGGTCTATTAATGATTTTAATTACTTTTTCAATGGCCTCAATTGGCCGTTGACAGGTCAGCGGGCGCACAACTGACTCAGCTGCGCCCCCACCAACCTCAAAATGGAAATGACATGGGTGACGTCGGGAGTTCCATCCGACGTCATCCTGTGTCATTTTATGTGTCAGCGAGCGGGCCCCGCCCCTGCTTGCTGACCAGAAGATCCCGCCCTATATGTCGATTAAAACCTCCCATGATTATCGCCGTGCCTTTCTGACAAGCTCCCATTATTTCTTCCTTTATGCTCTATCCTACCATGTGGTTACTGTTAGGGGGCCTGTACACAACTCCCACATGTGACTTCTTGTCTTTACCGTTTCTCATCTCTACCCAAACCATTTCCACAGCCTGGTTTCCTGAACTTAGGTCATCCCTCTCTATTGTGTTAATAGCATCATTAACTAACAGAGCTTCCCCTCCACCTTTTCCCCGCTTCCTGTCCTTCCTAAACATCCTATACCCTTTAATATTCAGGTCCCAATCCAAGTCAAAGTGTGATGTCAGAGGAAAGTGGGTAAGTGATTGGTTGTTCAAAAAAGGGTATAAGGATAAGTCAAGTGACTACAGGCCTAGCAGTTTAACCTCAGTTTTGGGAAACCTTTTAGAAACAATAATTTGGGACAAAATTCACAGTCACTTGGGCAAATGTGGGTTAATTAAGGAAAGCCAGCATGGGTCTGTTAAGGGCAAATTGTGTTTAACTAACTTGCTTGAGTTTTGTGACGAGGTAACGGAGAGGGTAGATAAGGATAATGTTGTTGATGTGGTGTACATGGACTTCCAAAAGGCATTTGATACAGTGCTGCACAACAGACTTGTGAGCAAAGTTATAGCTCATGGAATAAAAGGGACAGTGACAACATGGATACAAAATTGGCTAAATGATAGGAAACAGAGAGCAGCAGTGAATGGTTGTTTTTCGGGCTGGAGGAAGTTTTATAGTGGGCTTCCCCAGGGATCGGTATTAATATCCCTGATCTTAATGACCTAGACTTTGGTGTACAGGACACAATTTCAAAGCCTGTGGATGGCACACAACAGAGAGGGTGCAGAAAAGATTCCTGAAAATCGTTCCAGGGATGAGGAACTTCAGTTATGTAGAGAGATTGGAGAAGCTGGCACTGTTCACCTTGGAGAAGAGAAGGTTAAGAGGAATGTTGATAGAGATATTCAAAAACATGAGGAATCTGCAGGGTTATAGATAGGGAGAAACTGTCCAATTGGCGGAAGGATCAAGAACCAGAGACAGATTTACGGCAATTGGCAAAAGAAACAATGGCGACACGAAGAAAAATGTTTTCATGCAGCAAGTGGTTAGGATCTGGAATGCACTGCCTGAGCAGGGTGGAGGCAGATTCAATCATGACTTTCAAAAGGAAATTGGGTAATTATCTGAAGAAAAATTTGCAGAGCTACAGGGAAAATGCAGGGGAGTGGCACTAGGTGCACTGGTCTTGCAGAGAGCCAAATGGCCTCCTTCTGTGCTGTAACCATTCTATGAGTCTGTGATTCAATGTGACCATCACTGTGCCTTTGTATTTCTCTTCACTCTCTAATGGCAGGGGTGTTCAACCAGAGATGTCAAGGGGTCCACCAGAGGCTCACTGCTTCCACTGTACAGACAAGTTAAGGTTAATTTACTCTCTCTCCCCACTATCTTCAGGCCAAAGTTGTATGTACAACCAAAATGTCAAAACAAATTAAAGCTGCACTGGAATACCCACCAGGAAGATTAGCATGTGAAGCATCACTTAAAATGACTTGTTCCATGTTCTTTAGGTCACCTGAGGACAGGAACTTAAGTACACATTTCTCCAGATTTAATTTTTTCATGTTTTATTTGTCCCGTAAAAATTCTTGACTTTAGAGCATTTCATTGTTGTACTTAACTCCATCACATCAAAACTAGCATCCGGTCTAGTTTGAGTGTCCAAACGGTTCAACTAACCAATCAAACTTCGCAATTGCTCTGTCTCTTCTTTCGATATAATAGCATCTTTCTATAATAACCTAGTATGATTAAACGGGATGGAAGTGACACTTGCTAAATAGGATTGTTCATTTAAAGTTATTCTATACCTATTCTGCTAAATTCTAATATATCTTGAAATTTAAACTGATACATTCAAAAGCCTGACTCCCAATTTTAAATTCTACTCTAATCTTATTAATGAAGTCCAGAATCTTCTAGTAGCAGCAAGGTTGTTGGTGGCAGGACCAGAAGTGCATGGCACTTCCACTCATAGGCAAGACGGCTGGCCACACACAAGCACACCGCAGCCAGCCAATTAGATTTTCATGCATGAAGAGCGTAGCCAATCATGCAGTGGGAGCTTCAGGAAGTCAACATCCCCGCCATTACCTCTCAGTGTCGAAAATCCAGGCACCATATTTAAAGGGCACCCAGACAGGTATTCATTCTCTGCAATCCAGGAACAGTATTCTCACTGTCTGAGAGGAGGTTTTGAAACCACAACTGCTGCCACCTGCTCTCCACCTGTTGTTCCCTGGAGCTGCTGCCACCCCATATAAAAATGGCAGTTGTCCAAGCGCAGACAAAGAGTGGCCCCACAGTTCAGAGATGACTCCCTGCAGGTTCTCCTCCAGGCCATCAGGGAACAGCAGGAGGTCCCGTTTCCCAGGGATGGCAACAGAAGGCCCTCCCTCCTGTCCTGAGCACTACTGACCCAATGGGGAGCCCTATACTTAGCATCAGCCACACTCTGGTCTCCACCCATCCTGCTGTGGTCAGCTTCGTCCTTGAGGTTCACTGGTTCATTGCAGAGAACTTTTCATGTTGATGCACCATGTCCATGCACTCACACAGTGATCCTGGAACTGGAAGCCATCACTCTGTACCCTCCCTCAATCACCTTTGACCTCCCCTCAGCTACCTTCGTCTCTCAGCATTTCACCATTGAACTCCCCACTATCATGCCTGATCTACCATCTTTCAACATTGACCTTCCCTGTATAGTCTAGCTTCCTCGTTCTGTCCCACCTTAAAGTACACTTAATTCTGGTGAGGTTGCCTTTAACTGAGTATGCATGACATGCAAATGTGTTAAGAGGCCCCTGTTGGGAAGCTCGATCTGCTGTCAATCTGCCACCAACTTAATTCTGTAGCTTCAGATCCCGCCGTCGGGAAGCTGACTTTTGGCCTCCCACATTTTAAGGGCCCCCACCTCGTTTCCTGCTACCAGGAGCTTCTCAAGATTCTGCCCAATCTTTCTCAAATTCCGCAGTAAAAAATCATCAACATGCACGGCGCAGACATGATGGGTTGTATGGCCTTTTTCTGCACTGTAACTTTTCTATGGTTCTAAGATGCCTGAAAGTCTTCCTTTGTGATACCAATAAAACATTCCGGAATGTGCTTTTAGTTGAACACAACCTATTTTCAGTGAAACAAATCTCACCAAAAACTACTATACCCTGGAAACATTAATCAAGCATTTGTTTAGTTTCCATAGTTTTTCTTCTGCATCCGCTGTGAGATCATAGGAATACTTCTCTCTGAAAAGTATCGCCCTGCAGACATGTGGCTTTTATGCAGATTGATCTACAGTCCTATGAATATGTGGACAAATTTTCCAGATTACTTTTCCTGCTGTGGGAGAGTCCACTCTAACATTTGTATCATCCAGTCACTTTTCAAAACCCCTAGCAACTAACCTCGCTTTAGCTTTATCAGTCGTCGGTAAGGATCTTCTCAGTATAAATTCACCAATGTGTCAAAACTGCTTCCCCTTATCTGGTACCTCAAAATGAACTCCAAACTCTCTCCATCTATCTAATTCCCTTAGTTTTGCCTCTCTTATGGTTCATCCTTAAACTTATTGGCAATCACCAAAACTTCACGGTCATGAGGACATCTGATTCTGGTTCCATTTACAAGACTCTTCTGTAGCCTTTATTTCATTGTGTAATCTTTTCAAGCAATAGCCTCTACTCGCACTTTTATGTCTTTTGGGACTGCTACTGAGATTTTCTTGCACTGCTGGAAGCGCTTTCACTCTTATATGATCATTTTCTGATGCAACAGTCACTCTCGGACCCCCTATCAGTACTTGCATTGCGCTTTCTTAATCTCCACTCTTTCACCCCGTTCTGCCAGTCCATCCACCTCACTTTTTAGCCATTATCCTGACTATTCAACCAATATTTAAACTAGCCAGCAGCTTTTCCTGCACATCCCACATTTATCACATCCCTCCATTTAATCTGCCCTCTGGAATATGTCACCCAAGTACATAGAAACTAGGAGTAGGCCATTTGGCCCTTCAAGCCTGCTCCGCCATTCATTATGATCATGGCTGATCATCCAACTCAATAGCCTGCTCCCGCTTTCTCCCCATACCCTTTGATCCCTTTCGCTCCAAGAGCTATACCTAACTCCTTCTTGAAAACATAATGTTTTGGCCACCAAAATGGATAACCTCACATTTATCCACATTATACTGCATCTGCCATGCATTTGCCCACTCACTCAGCTTGTCCAAATCACACTGAAGCATCTCTGCATCCTCCTCACAGCTCACCCTCCCACCCAGCTTTGTGTCATCTGCAAATTTGGAGATATTACATTTAATTCCCTCATCTAAATCATTAATATATATTGTGAATAGCTGGGGCCCAGCACCGATCCCTGCGGTACCTCACTAGTCACTGCCTGCCATTCGGAAAAAGACCCGTTTATTCCTACTCTTTGTTTCCTGTCTGCCAGCCAGTTTTCTATCCATCTCAATACACTACCCCCAATGCTATGCGCTTTAATTTTACATGCCAATTTCTTATGTGGGACTTTGTCAAAAGCCTTCTGAAAGTCCAAATAAACCACATCCATTGGCTCCCCCTCATCAACTCTACTGGTTACATCCTCGAAAGATTCCAGTAGATTTGTCAAGCATGATTTCCCTTTCATAAATCCATGCTGACTCTGTCCGATTCTGCCACTGTTTTCCAAGTGCTCAGCTATTAAATCTTTTATAATGGACTCTAGAATTTTCCCCACTACTGACGTCCGGCTGACTGGTCTATAATTCCCTGTTTTCTCTCTGCCTCCCTTTTTAAATAGTGGGGTTACATTAGCTACTCTCCAATCTGTAGGAACTGTTCCAGAGTCTATAGAATCTCGGAAGATGACCACCAACGCATCCGCTATTTCTTGGGCCACTTCCTTAAGTACTCTGGAATGTAGATTATCAGGTCCTGGGGATTTATCGGCCTTCAATCCCACCAATTTCCCCAACACCATTTCCCTACTAATACTGATTTCTTTCAGTTCCTCCCTCTCACTAAACCCTGTGTTCCCCAACATTTCTGGTATGTTATTAGTGTCCTCCTTTGTGAAGACAGAACCAAAGTATGTAAGTACCCACTTAGGGCAATTGACCTTTGAATCTGATAGCTCTGTCCTGAATGTCATGTATGTTAGATGGCTCACCACAACCTTCTCAAGGGCAATTAGGATTGGGCAACAAATGCTGGCCTTGCCAGCGAAGCTCACGTCCGAATGAAAGAATTTTTAAAAATCAACAAATCATTCATATTACCTCTATCCAGCCCTCTCTCTTTTAAGATTTTCTCTTTTGTTATACACCAACCTCCTGAATTAAATTCTGACTCAGATGGTCTTATATGATGTGTCAGTGCTCTCTAAATTTTCTCCTGGACTGTATACTGTATCCTTGATGAAAGCCTATCTTCCTACATGTTAAACATTCAAATGTGCAGCAAAAACTAATTGCAGTACCTTCTAGAGCAGGAGGACTATCATAAGAACAGAAATAGGCCTTTCAGCCTCTCAAGCCTGCTGTGCCATTCAAGTAGTTCATGGATGATCATCTACCTCAACACCATTTTCCTGCACTATCCCCATATCCCTTGATGTCATTCGTATCTAGAAACCTATCGATTTCTGTCTTGAATATACTCAATGACTGAGCTTTACAGCCCTCTGGGGTAGAGGATTCCAAAGATTCACCACCCTCTGCGTGAAGAAATTCCTCCTCACTCAGTCCTAAATGGCCTGCCCCTTATTCCGAGACTTCATCTCCTGGTTCTAGAAGCCCTCAGCCAGCCCAGAAGGAAAAAACAATTCAGACCAGGACTCTTATTTCCCAGTTTTTACCAGCGTTCCATTTTAAGGTACACAAGACCAGTTCAGACCAGTATTCTTATTTCCCCACACTTTTATTTTTGCATTTATTTACAGAGTTACACAGTACAAGCATATATTTCCTAACCCAACAAACACAGAACCAGTTTCAGTCTGTGTCTTTCTATAGGGAAACAAGTGAATCCCTCATCAATGTCCACCACCTGCATACAATTAAACATAATTAAAAGCAAACTCCCGCCAACAGCAATATGATAATGACCAGATAATGTGTTTTAGTGATGTTGACTGAGGGATAAATGTTGCCCAGGACATTGGGGATAACTCTCCAGGTCTACTTTGACATAGGACCATGGGATCTTTTACGTCCACCTGAGAGAGGGACCTCAGTTTAACGTCTCATCTGAAAGATGCCACCACCGACAGTGCAGCACTCCGTCCCTGCATTGGAGTGTCAGCCTTGATTTTTGAAGCTCAAATCATGGAATGGGAATTAAACTCACAATGTTTTGACTCAGGGGGGAAGTGCTACCACTGAGCCACAGCTTGCTACAGAAAAGGCAGAGCTGACTAATGACTATGCTTTCAGCTGGTTGCTCATGGCACAGAAAGATAATCATCTCCCCAAAT
Source organism: Cetorhinus maximus (assembly GCF_964194155.1). Lineage (NCBI taxonomy): Eukaryota > Metazoa > Chordata > Chondrichthyes > Lamniformes > Cetorhinidae > Cetorhinus > Cetorhinus maximus. The sequence continues at coordinate 15,282,405 of NC_135917.1, read as the reverse complement.
AGTCCCATTTGCAAAATACTGTTTTTCTATTTGGAGCTTGTAACTGTTTTTGACCTGTACATGTCCCCTTAAGGACTTAGTGTTTTGGCATATTGTCATGGATGGTGTAAAAGATTTTTTTTATTCATTCATGGGATGTGGGCATTGCTGGCAAGGCCAACATGTATTGCCCATCCCTAATTGCCCTTGAGAAGCTGGTGGTGAGCTTCCTTCTTGAATTGCTGCAGTCCATGTGGTGTAGGTACTCCCATAGTGCTGTTAGGGAGGGAATTCCAGGATTTTGACCCAGTGACAGTGAAGGAACGGTGATATATTTCCAAGTCAGGATGGTGAGTGGCTTGGTGGAAAACTTCCAGGTGGTGGTGTTCCCAGGTGTCTGCTGTCCTTGTCTGTCTAGATGGTAGTGGTCGTGGGTTTGGAAGGTGTTGTCTAAGAAGGCTTGGTGAGTTGCTGCAATGCATCTTGTATATGGTACACACTGCTGCCACAGTGGTCTTGCTGCATTTGGGCATGGGCTGCTTCAGTGTCTGAGGAGTCGCGAATGGTGCTGAACATTGTGCAATCATCAGCAAACATCCCCACTTCTGACCTTATGATGGGGGGTAAGGTCATTGATAAAGCAGCTGAAGGTGGTTAGGCCCAGGACACTACCCTGAGGAACTCCTGCAGTGATGTCCTGGAACTGAGATGACTGACCTCCAACAATCACAACTATCTTCCTTTGTGCTAGGTATGACTCCAACCAGCGGAGAGTTTTCCCCCCTGATTCCCACTGACTCCAGTTTTGCTAGGGCTCCTTGATGCCACACTCGGCCAAATGCTGCCTTGATGTCAAGGGCAGTCACTCTCACCTCACCTCTGGAGCTCAGCTCTTCTTTCTATGTTTGAACCAAAGCTGTAATGAAGTCAGGAACTGAGTGACCCTGACGGAATTCAAACTGAGCGTCAGTGAGCAGGTTATTGCTAAGCAAGTGCCGTTTGATAGCACTATTGATGACACCTTCCATCACTTTACTGGTGATCGAGAGCAGGCTGATGGGGTGGTAATTGGCCGGGTTGGATTTGTCCTGCTTTTTGTGTACAGGACATAGCTAGACAATTTTCCACATAGCCGGGTAGATGCCAGTGTTGTAGTTGTACTGGGACAACTTGGTTAGGTGCGCGGCAAGTTCTGGAGCACAAGTCTTCAGTACTACTGCCGGAATATTGGTTTCTCTCTTGGTGGAAATGGTCATTGCCTGGCACTTGTGTGGTGCGAATGGTACATGTCCACAAGAAAACCATCCCTCAAATGTAAGTTGTCAACCTCCAAGAGATGGCAAAGCTATGTGACGCCTTCTTTGTTAAGCAGAGATGCTCTTCTGATATGCCTATGAAGAACTGTCTTGGCCAGTAAGTGCAGGCCTCGGGGTAAGGATGGATGCATACAAATAGTCATACCTGAATGAGAAATAGTCACACCTGAATAAGTAGTAGTTATACCTCATTTCTTGTTCCCCCAAGGACAAATGTCGTGGGTTTGGAAGGTGCTGTCTAAGGGGTCTTGGTGAGTTCCTGCAGTGCATCTTGTAGATGGTACACACTGCTGCCACTGTGTTTTGGTGGTGGAGGGAGTGAATGTTTGTGGATGGGGTGCCAATCAAGTGGGCTGCTTTGTCCTGGATGGTGTCAAGCTTCTTGAGTATTGTTGGAGCTGCACTCATCCAGGCAAGTGGAGAGTATTCCATCATACTCCTGACTTGTGCCTAGCAGATGGTGGACAGGCCTGGGGGGTCAGAAGGTGAGTTACTTGCCACTGGATTCCTAGCCTCTGACCTTCTCTTGTAGTCACAGTATTTAATGGCTAGTCCAGTTCAGTTTCTGGCCAATGGTAACCCCCAGGATGTTGATAATGGGGGATTCAGTGATGGTAATGCCATTGAATGTCATGGGGCAATGGTTAGATCCTCTCTTGTTGGAGATGGTCATTGCCTGGCACTTATGTGGCTTGAATGTTACTTGGCATTTGTCAGCCCAAGCCTAGATTATGTCCAGGTCTTGCTGCGTTTGGACATGGACTGCTTCAGTATCTGTGGAGTTGTAAATGGTGCTGCACATTGTGCAATCTTCAGCAAACATCTCCACTTCTGACCTCATGATGGAAGGTCATCGATGAAGCAGCTGAAGATGGTTGGGCCAAGGTCACTATCCTGAGGAACTCCTGCAGTGATGTCCTGGAACTGAGATGATTGACCTCCAACAACCACAACCATCTTCCTTTGTGCTAGGTATGACTCCAACCAACAGAGAGGTTTCCACTGATTCCCATTGACTCCAGCTTTGCTCAGGCTCTTTGATGCCATATTTGGTCAAATGCTACCTTGATGTCAAGGGCAGTCACTCTCACCTCACCCAGAGGCCTCAGTTTTGCCACCTTGGTGGTATTTCTGTTTCTTTAACATTGGTCCCGTTTCTGGTTCTGTCCCAACAGAATTTCCCACTTCTGCTGGGTGGGTTCCATTTTGGTGGTAACAATCCCGCTGGGAACCAATCCTGCACATTGTATGGCCTTGCAAAACCCAGAAAACTGTTTTGGGATTACAAGAGGTCTTGAGGGCACACAACCCATGCACTCGGTGGAGAGTCCCAGGCCTGGTGTAGCCATATGTGCACACATGAAAATGTATATGTGCCTGTTAATTCACTGTCAGGTACAATAAGTAATCGTAACATCAATACTTGAATCATTCAGGAAAGCAACAGAAATAGAACAGAAAAACTGAATTTAAAAAGGGGTCTGATGGTGAAACTATGTTATTTAGTCCAGCTGACTACACTAGTGTCATTGTAAAGTGCACGGGGAGAAGCAGTATACAATCCAACTGACTACACTCTGTTGGATTTAGTACTTTATTGTGTGACTTGATGAAACATGAGATTACAGGAGCACTTTTGTTCTTTCCATGAATAAATAACCTTTGTTGCAACTACCACAGAATGCTACTGATGCTGAGACTTAGCTCTCTGCGCCATTTCATTGCAAAGTCATAAAATTTGAATTGTCTCCACATTACAGTCTACCTGTGGTCAGAAATAAACATGTGAAGACCTGCTTACTTTTCATAAAATAAGAATTCTTGCTCTGTTCTCAAAGCAAAATCAATAGGATTCAAAACAACAGGTAGTACAAGTCTCCAAACACTCAGCCTTTTAGGGTTGATTTTATAGTGAGAATATTTGCAACATCAGATGATTCTCAGTGAGAGGAATCCACAGAAAAGCTGAAGGATTCCCAGTAAGTGATCACCACAAGTGGTTTGTGTCTTCCGAATTTGAAAGAATTGGTGACCAATTGGAGACTACCTTGGAGCAGGTATCACTGCTCTCGTAGGTAACATTTGGTCTGCATTCCCACTGGTCAGTGGCCTTACAGATCCAATGGCCAGTATCAGTGGTCTGGCAGCAAATTATTCACATATCCTGCTGATTCACAACAGCAGGTCAAGTGAACGCTCTGGGAGTCCCCTCAGATGCCTACGTATGTGACAGCAAAATGGCAGGGCCAGGCTCCTTAGGCAACAGCAATGGTGATGCTGCTTCTTGGAGCGTATACAACTACTGAGTGAAGTTGCCATAGTCCCAAGGGGCTCAAATAGGCAGTTCACAGCCTGCCACCTCATATAGTTCAGCCTCTCAGGTAGCAAAAAGGAAGAGCACCTGATTAGGCAAGAAAAGCACACAGTGGCACCAGGAGAAAACACAGCATCCCGAAGCTATGGGCCTAGAAATCCACTCATGCTCAGAAGCAGAAGAGGGGGGAGGGGGCGGGTGTGCATTACACAAATTGATTAATGTCAACTCAGACATATCCATGCTGCCTGATCATTGCAATGATGCAGATGTGCAGCCAGGAACAGTTTGTTGGCCCCAAAAACAGGTCATCATGGGCAGGGGCAGAGTTATGGCCATTGCGACTGGTAACGCAGGAGTAGACATTGCGCAGGGTTTCTCCACACCTCAAACTCTTTGTCCTTTCTGACTTCCTATCTCACCCACACAGCCTACAAAAAACCTGCAGTTGCTTTCATCATCCACACATTTCTCTCTTATCTCCCTCCACATCACAAGTTAAACCTTGTCCCTCTCTTTCATTTCAGGTTCGGAGAATGTGGAAGCCCCTGTACCAGTGGAGAAAGAGAATGCCAGCCTTCCTGAAAATGCACCATCACTCAATCTGACTTCTGCAAGCACCAGCTCAGACACTGGCACCAGACAGACTTTAGGCGCTAGGCTAAAGAAGGAGTCTTCACGTTGTGAATCACCAAGCTAGGGCAGGGGAATAGAATGCCAAAGGTGCCAGCTCACCATAGGGTGAAATCACAAACTAATTCAAAGGAGTTTGAGCATCCAGGTACTGAAGAAGGCTGGGCAGCCTGGCAGTGAGCTTGCACATAATGTCACAGGAAGTCCAACGTGTTTCAGAGCATGGAGACCATTCTATCTAAAAAGAATGTGCAGTCAGCTCCATCAACACAACAGCTGGGCCAGACTGCTCCAGCCCAAGCCAAGATGCCACAATCTGTGCTGAGGCCTCAAGGCCCAAAGCTGCTTATGATCACCCACCACAGCAATGGAAGCTCAGTAGCCTCTCATCCCTCAAGCTGTAGGCACAGGGGAAACACTTCATAGGAACACCAGGATAGGAAAAGAAGAACAAAAGACAGGCACCAAGGGTTTGTGCATGGGAACTTGATCATTATTTCATTTGACTGGTAGACACAGATGGGATTGAGTCGTTCGATTTTTTTTTCTAGATTTGATGTTGGTGTTTACATTTATAGTGAAGTGAGGGCAAGACCAATAAGGTTGAACTAATGAAAGACAATTGGATGGTGGTTCTAAGAAGTGTGGTAAGGATTGTGTATTGTGGATGTAAGGGATGGTTCAGGTGACTTGATCTTCGATGAGCTGCTTCCTGAGAGATCTAGCAGTGAAGGGCATCGGTAGATGCTTCTCCTCCTCCCCCTCCTGTCCATTGACCCCTTTCCTACTTCGCTGGGAAAACATTAGATGTGATTCTGTGATTGGACAACACTTACTAAATAATCCTCAGTGTGCTAGGAATTATGCTGACAACCAATTTAAGATTGTCAGTCGGGCTTGCAGTGTGGCCCATGTGTGTACTGGAAGCTACATATATTAACACACACAGCCATTCTTTGCAGACAGAAATAACATTAAAACACATTGAACCTGTTTCAGCTAAACAAAATAAGTCAGCCATTCACCGACTCATTCCTCAGGGCAATGCCTTGACTCATTCCTCAGGGCAATGCCTTGATTCATTCCTCAGGGCAATGCCTTGACCAATCAAGGCCAAGCTGCCTGATTTAAATTTCAAACAATGCTTAGCAGTTAACTGTCCATCGTCATCACTGATGCATTCTCCATGACAACGCTTCTACCAATCAGAGTCCACTGGACAACCAATCAGCACTCTACTCTCTTCTCATACAATATAAATTGTTGTTTTCCCCTTATATTGGTATTCTTAAGAAGTGTCTTGATGAGTGCAAGATGAAAGGCTTTGACACGTCTCTTTTTTTCCAGCAATCCTTTGGTTAACATCTCAGTTTTAAAATTAACAATTGATCGAGCATCAATTGTTGGTTGCAGAAGGGAGTTCCAAACTTCTACCATGCTTTATGTGTGGGAGTGTTTCCTAATTTCACTCCTGTAATGCTCTTCAAAAAATGAAAAATATTATCATCAACTCAAAATTAGCCATGAAAACAAGCTGAGAATCCTGGAATGCTATATCACACCAATTTTGACATACGGAAGTGAGTGTTGGACGATCAGTGAAGCAATGCGGAAAATAATTGAAGCTGCAAAGTTGTGTTTTTGAGGTGAATAACAAAGATATCTTGGACAAGTCACACTACCAATGAAGAGGTGCTAGTAAAATCTGAGACCAAAAGATCTCTACTGACCAAGGTCGGGAAAAGACAGTCGGAATTTCTTGGGCGAGTAATAATAAATCATGATTTAGAAAGTTTGATGCTGATGGGAAAGATCAATTGCAAAATAGATTGAGGTAGACAAAGAACAATCTGTCTAAAGAGCCTCGCAAACTGGATGAATGTGCCACCAACAACGATGATCCATACCTCCAAAGCAAGATTAACATGGAGGTCCGTGCTCGCCAATGCCCTGTTAGGGCATGGTACCTAAAGAGAGAGAAGGAATGCTCTTCACTGGCTCTAAATTTTGGACTATGCCCCCTAGTCCTAGATTTCCCAACTAGTGGTCTAGGAAACTTCAATTACATCAGCCCCTTAACCATCTAAATTCCAGGGAATATATCCCTCGTTTGTTTAATCTTTCCTTGTTGTTTAACCCTTGAAGTCCAGTCGCTGGGTCAAAATCCTGGAGCTCCCTCCCTAACAGCACTGTGGATGTACTACACCACATGGACTACAGTGGTTCAAGAAGGCAGCTCATCACCCACTTTCTCAAGGGCAATTAGGGTTGGGCAATAAGTGCTGGCCTAGCCAACAAAACCCACATCATGTGAATGAATTTTTAAAAATAATTTCAGTAAATCTGCACTATATTGGAAGTGACCTTTGATCGTCATATGCAGTTGTACTTGTACAAGATTTGCGAAGAGCAAATGGTGAGACCTGTGAGAAGAGCTCCAGAGAATCAAAATGAAACAGGAAAATCTTGCATTTATATAGCATTTTTCACAACCCAAGATGTCCCAAAGTGCTTTACAGCCAATGAAGCAGTTTTGAAATGTTGTCACTGTTGGAACTTAGGTGTACCAAGTGGAACTAGAAGAAAAAATTAGAAAAGTATATAATTTTAAAGACAATTTTAAGAAATGTGGAAATGATGTACATCCATATGGAAAGAATGAGAACAAAATATCCTTAAAGCCATACAGAAACATCCTAAAAGAGGAAAAAAAACAATAGTGAGGATTTTCAGTCATACAAAAGTCAGCTTTGGAATATTAGAAGAGATGAGGGCAATAGAAAGATGGGTTGTAGATAGCAGTAAGAGGAAGCCAAATAAATTGTTTAGTTACAGCAGTGGTAATGTTTAAGGAAGACAATTCCTTTAGAGAGTACCTGGCGAAAAAATATTGAGAGAATCAGGAAATGACTTCTTCACATCAGATTGCAGATAAATTCTAGATCCAAGTGATGATAGTTCAGGAATCTCACATATGTAGACTTCAGTAAAGAATATGTTGTTTAAGAAATTCAAGGAAGTAAAAAGCTTTGTTAAAACAATATTTATAACAAATACATCATCCTCTGCTGCTATCCTGCTATCATGAAGGATTATGGTGGTTGATTGTGCTCATAGAGCTGCTGGCCAACCATCATTAATGGGAAAAATTCTTGAGAGTTATAATTTATGTTATGAATGTTCATCTAAAGAATGTAGAGGTCATAGTGAATGTGCTGCATGGTTTTAGAAGCAATAGGTAATGCCTCAGTAACTGCTAGAATTGTTTGAGGTAATTTAATTCCATTAATGAGAATCATCTAGAGGATATAACCATTAATCATGTGATCCTGCAGTTCCACTGAGGAGATCATGCTCAAATGGAGAACAGGCTAGAGAGGGGGGCTGCAACTTCGCAGTTCCAACCCACACTGCCTTTTTTAAAATTCATTTATGGGATGTGGGCTTCACTGGCTAGGCCAACATTTATTGCACATCCCTAATTATCCTTGAGAAGGTGGTGATGAGCTGCCTTCTTGAACCGCTGCAGTCCCTGCACACCCACAGTGCTGTTAGGGAGGGAGTTCCAGGATTTTGACCTAGCGAAAGTGAAGGAATGGCGATATATTTCCAAGTCAGGATGGTGAGAGGCTTGGAGGGGAACTTCCAGGTGATGGTGTTCCCATGTGTCTGCTGCCCTTGTCCTTCTTGATGGAAGTGGTTGTCGGTTTAGAAGGTGCTGTCTAAGGAGTCTTGCAGTGCATCTTGTAGATGGTACACACTGCTGCCCCTGTTCGTTGGTGGTGGAGGGAGTGAATGTTTGTGGAAGGGGTGCCAATTAAGCAGGTTGCATTGTCCTGGATGGTGTCAAGCTTCTTGAGTTTTGTTGGAGCTGCATTTTCCAGGCAAGTGGAGAGTATTCTATCACACTCCTGACTTGGCGGACAGGCTTTGGGGGGTCAGGAGGTGAGTTACTCGCTGCAGGATTCCTAGCCTCTGATCTCCACAGTATTTACATGGCTAGTCCAGTTTCTGGTCAATGGTAACTGGCCTGTGAGTGTGCTTCCCCATTTGAGCACATGATTATGACCATTTGACCATTTGTATTTTCAGATGCCACTTCAAAAGGTTTCATATGAGAGCTTTAAAACAGTTCAGTTTGTATTGACAAACTGAAAGTAACTGACAATTTTAAACTCTACAAAGAAGGGGAATGAGGTTGGTTTTAGCCCCACCCAACTCCTGGCAGGCAGGAATGGTGTGTGAGGGAGCTTAAAATTGCCTGAGTTCGCTTGCTGGCCCAGAGCCCCAGTTTTCCCACCCACCAGCATTTTATTTTTGCTGACTTTGAAGTCAGCCAAGGCTTCCAGTGGAAGCAGATGGGGACGTAATTTCAATCTAAAAGTAGCTGCCTAGTGACGTTACTGGCACCACAATGTAATTTTTAATGAAGACACAAGGCAGACCCAAATCTGCCAGAGAAACTTGGTTGAATGCAGGAATGGTCAAAAGAGGACAAGGTAAGAAACAGTAAGGTGAAAGCAAAATATTGCAGATGCTGGAAATCTGAAATAAAAACAGAAAATGCTGGAAAAACTCAACAGGTCTGGCAGCATCTGTGGAGAGAGCTCACCAAGATTCTTTAGCTCTGAAGAAGTCATACAGACTTGAAATGTTAACTCTGTTTCTCCCTCCACAGAGGTTGCCAGACCTGCTGAGTTTTTCCAGCATTTTCTGTTTTTATTGTTTAAGGTAAGAAACAGGTTTTTCTTCGAAAGGTTTCCTAGAAGGTCAGGAGGAGCAGAGTGCTAATAACATGAACCCTGATGAGTCAAAGTAAACATTGCAGAACCTTAATAATTTCCTCACAGATTTTGCCACTGTTACCCTCTTATACTTTTTAACTTGTACATGCAAGTGTCAAAGCTAAAATAAAATTCACTGGCATTGTAGAGTGTTTCAGTGAGGGGCTGGTTTATTTTGAATGAATTAATTGGAGGTGGCTGTCACATTGAGATTCTGCCTTTGTGTTTGCAAGACATTTGTCTCTGGCAAGCATATTTTCGGGGGGCAATTGACTAAAGTTGACATGACACACATCTAAATAGCAGTGCAGAATCTCAAAGTCATTTCTACCTTCTGTCTTTCACGTTTTGTCCACGCTATTCAGTGTAAAGTTTAGATAAATAGCTGAGTGAAGAATTAATCTCTTCTTTTTCTTCTCTTCTCCCTAACTCTTCTGAAAGTGGCCAAAATCTGGCCCAATGCTGACCTCATCTAGCATCTATGCTTGCACACTTCTCAGCAGGTATCACTGAATAGAAATCAGAAGCGGGAACCTTGGCTGATTCTCTCTCCTTGCTGAGGATGCTGAGGGAAGTTGTGATTCACAGAACTGCTGTAACAGAGATTACATCCTTTTATTTTAATAGTGGAATGGTGTTTTTTCCTGTTTATGTCAAATTACTAGGACTAAATAGCTTCCCTTTTAAGAGATAATTAATCAGTTGTGCAAATAATTTAGCTGATTAAGTCAATTGAATTATAATATATATCTGTGGTGGCTAACTGCAAGAGCTGGAAAAGGAAACTGTAGACTTGCAAAGAGCTGTGTGTTTTAAGAATGTAGGTCTGATTTCAACAATTTGTGAACATATACCCCTCCCCAGGTCTCCCTGTTCCTGCGCCCCCTTTATAATTGTGCCCTTTATTTTATTTTGCCTCCCCTTGTTCTTCCTACCAAAATTAATCACCTTACACTTCTCTGCATTGAATTTTATTTGCCATGTGTTCGCCTATTCCACAGCCTACGTCATCTTGAAGTTTATCACTATCCTCCTCACATTCACTCCAAGCTTTGTGTCATCTGCAAACTTTGAAATTGTGCTCTGTACATCCATGTCTGTCATTATATATATATATATATATCAAGAAAAGCAGTGGTACTAGTATCGACCCCTGAGGAACCCCACTATATACCTTGCTCCAATGCAAACAAGCATTCCCCACTCTGTTTCTTGTTGAGTCAATTTCATATCTATGCACTGTTCCTTTTATTCAATGGGCTTCAACTTTGATGACAAGCCAATTGGGTTGCACTTTATCAGGTCATATGCAGACGTGTATGTGACCTGTGGCCAGGAACAGGCTGAAGCTGAAAAACCAGTTGAACCAGGAACAAGCTCAGTGGAGATTGATGTCTCTCAGTCACTGGAGTGGTGGGGGAAGGGCAGACAGCAGACCAGCCCGAGATATTTTAATGTTGTAGATTATCACCAAGACAGAAACAGAATTTACGTCTTACGGTAACAGCCAGTGTAGTCCAGAGCATAAAATGTCTTCTTAATGTTGGGAGGAGTGCAGGGGTTTGAAGACAAGCTTGAAAGCTTAGATCACGGATTTTCCACAGGTTGCAGATCAGGAAAGAAGAAAAAAAATAGCAGCAAATTCTGGACAGAAGTAGGGTCTTTTTTCCAATGTAGTCCAGTGCAGAAACATGGTTTAGATGTTCAGTGAAGTCCAGGAATTTGAAGCCAGATTTGGGAGGAAATTGGCAGCCAGGGCTTTTCCAGATCTTTAACAGAGCTAACAAGGTAGGTCAGGGGATGGGGTTTGATCCATCAGGCAGAGGCTGTTTAAACTAGCAGTTGGGTTAAAATGTACCCACAGTTAGAATCAGGGGAACTTAATTAGCAGAAGTGAGGATTTAGAGGGGAAAAACAGCAATGGATGGCAGACGATGGCCACAAACAAACCAGCGTAGTGAGGGGCTCCCTGACTGCATAGGAACCATCTTGCTCATAACAAGCACAAGAACTCATGGCATAACACCGGCATTTGCTTGACTACGTCATCGTTAAAGCAAGGGATCGCAGAGATGTCCACATACATCATCCATGCCATGAGAGGTACTGACAAATGCTGGACTGATCATCACCTTATCCGATCTACCATCTCCATCAGCCTGGCCCCCAAACAGCGGAGTCAACAGAGGCAATGCTGCAAGAAAGTTAACATCGAAGGCCTCAAAGGTCCCACCCAGGTGGCCCTTCTCAGGCAGTGCCTCACTGCCAACCTCTCAACCTCCAACCATCAGGAACCACAGTGTAGCATAGTGCCTGGTCAACCCTAAAGTATACCATAACAAGCACCTGATTGGTTTGATGAAAATGACCAAGAGATACAGAACATAAGCAAGCATAAGCAAAAAAGTTTTCATTGACTGGAAACTTCACCATGGCTCAAGAGAAAAGCAGCAATCCGACTGGCGGCTGAAGGCAGTGGTACAGCATAAAACAGGAAACAAAGGAAATATTGGGTGCATATGATAAAAGGGACAGCAATAATCATGGGTGATTTTAATCTAGATATAAACTGGAAAAAATCAGATTGGTAGTAGTAGCCCGGATGAGGAGTTCATCGAGTGCATTTGAGTTAGTTTTTTTAGAGCAGCACGTTCTGCAACCAACCTAAGAGCAAGTTATATTAGACTTGGTGTTGTGTAATGTGACAGGGTTAATTAATGAGCTCATAGTGAAGGCACCACTAGGTAGCAACGACCACAATATGATGAAATTTTACATCCAGTTTTAAAGGGAGAAGAGTGGGTCTAAGACTAGTATCTTAAACTTAAATAAGGGCAACTATGTAGGCATGAAAGCTGAGCTAGCTGAAGTGAACTCAGATACTAAGCTAGAGGATAGATCAATAGAGAAGCAGTGGCAGACATTTAAGGGGATATTTCAGAATAATCAGAATGAGTACATTCCTACTATAAAGAAAAATTCTAACGAGAGGACCCACCACCCGTGGTTAAGTGAAGAAGTTAAGGAAAGCATCAAACTTTAGGAAAAAACATATAACTGTGAAAAGATGAGTGGCAGGTCAGATGATTGGTCAGAATAGAAAGAACAGAAGAGAGTGGCTAAAAGGTTAATCAGAAGAAAGAAATTAGAGTATGAGAGGAAGCTAGCTTTAAATGTAAAAACAGATAGCAAGAGTTCCTACAGGTATTTAAAAAGGAAAAGAGTAAGTAAAATGCATGTCGGTCCTCGAGAGTGACAGTGGGGAGTTATAATAGATAATAAGGAAATGGAGGATGAAATAAACAAATGTTTTGCTTCTGTCTTCAGTATAGAGGATACAAAAAACATTCCAGTAATCACAGTAAATCAGGAGGTGGAAGGGAGAGGGGAACTTGGTGAAATTACAATCACTAGGGAAGCGGTAATAAGCAAACTGATGGAGCTGTGGGTTGACAAGTCTCCGGGTCTTGATGGACTTCATCCTAGGGTCTTAAAAAAGGTAGCTAATGAGGTAGTAGATGATGTGTTAGTGTTAATTTTCCAAAATTCGCAAGACTGTGGAAAGGTTCCAACAGACTGAAGGTTATGGCTGGGCACTTAAACAAACTCAAGGTAATAGGGAAGAGTGAGCATGATTTGGTGAAAGGGAAATCATGTTTAACCAATTTACTGGAGTTCTTTGAAGGAGTAATGTGCACATTTGAGCTCAGCTTTAATGATACCATGTTTGCTCAAATAGATGGTGTTGCCATGGTAATCCCTCTAAGCCCAGCTCTCGCAAACATCTTTGCTGGGTTGCATGAGAAACATGTCTTTGATGGAATGACACCTAACCTCCTACCCCTTGCATATTTCCAATATTGAATGATACATTTGCTATATTTAAATCCGCAGCTGCATGTAATAATTTCCTTTCATGTCTTAATGGGCTCCATCCTGCGCACAAATTCACCTTTGAAATGAAGCCGTCAAATGAACTCCTCTTCCTTGATGTATTAGTTCAGAAACCTTCCAAGGGGTTCTCTACCAAGGTCTATCGCAAGCCTATCTTCACTGGTCAATATACAAGTTGGGATTCTTACAGTTCCACATGCTATAAGATTGGTCTTATTGGCATCCTTATAAATAGGGCCCGGGCCATTTGCTCACCATGCAAGCTTGATGCTGAAATAGGGGCATCAAAGGCATCCTGCAGGATAATGGCTACCCTGATCAGATCACTTCGTGCTGTATATCACGCAAACGCATGAATGGGCCTAAGGCCTTCACTTTCGGCCCTGAAAAGTGCCCAGTCTACCTCAGATTACCCTGGAGGGGCAAGGTATCTCAAAAATTTGAGCAACGGGTGAAGCTAGTTGTTTCACGCTGCTACTACACAGTAGCAACATGAGTGGTATTTGCCACTAACAGGATGCTGCCGTCAAGCCAAAAAGACATTCTGCCTATCACGCACATGAGTAATGTGGTATATGAATTTCAGTGCCAATGTGATGCTAGGTATGTAGGCTGTACATCCCAAAGACTGGCGGACTGTATCAAACAGCATGTCCTTTCTGCTGTTCGCAATGGGCAAGGTAAAGACCGTACTCAACCAGCCTGTGCTTGCAAAACACAAAACACAGTGTCCAGCATGAGATGTGATTCCGCAATTGGACATTTGCTAAATAATCCTCAATGTGTTAAGAATTACAACCAATTTAAGATTGTCAGTCGGGCTCGCAATGTGGCGCATTGCATATACTGGAAGTTACATATATTAATGCACAGAGCCCTGTTCTTTGTGGACAAAAAGAACATATACACACAGTGCGTCTGTTTTAGCTAAATAAAATAAGTGACAACCATTCACTGACTCATTCCTTAGGGCAATGCCAATCAGGGTCAAGCTGCCTGGTTTAGATTTCAAACAATGCTTGGCAGTTAACTGTCAGTCACCATCACAGGTGCATTATCCATGGCAACGCCTCTACCAATTAGCACTCTCTTCTCATACAGTTTATATTTTTGTTTCTTCCTCATGTTGGTATTCTTGCGAAATGTCCTGAGTGTAAGGCGAAAAGCTTCAACATGTCCCTTTTCTCAACAGCATTTCTCAATATCCTCCCATTTATTGAGTATTCCCTTGCTTTGTTTGCCCTCCCCAAATGCATTACCTCATGCTTTTCCAAATTGAGTTCCATTTGCCACTTCTCCACTCAATCAACCAAACCATTGATATCATTCTGGAGTTGACTGCTATCCTCTTCACTATCAACTACACGGCCAATTTTTGTGTCATGTGCAAATTTCCCAATCATGCCTCCCACATTTAAGTCTAAATCATTAATATGTACAACAAACAGCAAGGGTTCCAACATTGAGCCCTGTGGAACACCACTGGAAACTGTTTTCCATTCGCAAAATTATCCATTGACCATTAGCCTTTGTTTCCTGTCACTGAACCAATTTTGGATCCAACTCGCCACCTTCCCCTGTATCCCATGAGATCTCACTTTCCTGACCAGTCTGCCATGTGGGACCTTGTCAAATGCCTTACTAAAATCCATGTAGACAACATCTACTACACTACCCTCATCAATCCTCCTTGTTACTTCCTCAAAAAATTCCATTAAGTTAGTAAGGCACGATCTTTCCCTAACAAAAGCATGCTGACTATCCCTGATCAATCGGTGCCTTTAAGTGACAGTTTTATCTGTCTTTCAGAATTGTTTCCAATTATTTACCCACCACTGAAGTCAGACTACCGGCCTATAATTTTCTGGCCTATCCCTGGCACCTTTTTTAAATAATAGTACAACATTCGCAGACCTCCAATCCTCTGGGACGTCACCTATATCTAGTGAGGATTGGAAAATTATCCTCAGAGCATCCGCTATTTCCTCTCTGGCTTCCTTCAACAGCTTGGGATACAATCCATCTGGCCCTGGTGATTTATCCACCTTCAAGGATGCCAGTCCCTCCTGTACTTCCCCTCTCACTATGCTTATTGTACCTAATATTTCACATTCTTCCTCTGCATCATCCCTCTCCTTAGTGAAGACAGAGACAAAGTGCTCATTGAGAACCCTGCCCACATCTTCAGCATCAACACACAAGTTACCATGTACATCTCTGATAGGCCCTACCTTTTCCTTAGTTATTCTCTTGTTCTTAATGTACCGGTAAAACATCTGATGATTTTCTTTGATTTTATTTGCCAATATTTTTTCGCATCCTCTTTTTGCTTTCCTAATTTCCATTTTTACTTCACCTCTGTACATTCTATATCTATATACTTCCTTTGTGGCTTGACTGTGTTGAAGCACTTGAGATTTTATCTTCAAAGACACGATACTCCTGACAAGCAGAATGTTGGACCAGCATTCTGCACCTCTGGAGCAGGTAGAGCGAACGCCCTTGAAATCTCTCTATCGTACAATAACGTAGTCCAACATGTGCCAGTGTTTGGATTTGTTTTCAGTTTGTCTGTTTGTTGGAAGACTCTGTTTGTGATGGTTAGGTCAAAATCACTGCATTTAGAGAGAAGGAGCTGGCCATTGGAGTTTGCTCTGCCAATACCGTGATGTCCTAGTACTCTTCTCCATATATAACAGTCTGTGCCCACTCAGGCATTGAAATCAGCAAAAATAATGAGTTTGTCCTGGTGGGGTACTCCTCTTGTTGAGGTCATCATAGAATGCTTCTTTGACCTCGAGTGTATGTGTCATTATTGTAGCATAGGCATTAATGAATGTTGCATGCTGGTTATTGGCAAGATTTAAACAAAGAACCATGAGTCGATCGCTGATCCCCGCAGGAAGTGGGAGTCAAGCTTGCATGCTAGTTCAGATTGAATAGCAAAACCCATACCTGACTGTCGAGGCTGGTTCCTTGAACTTGCCAATCCAGTAGAATGTGTAGCCTGCACCAATCTCCCCAAGTTGAAATTTCTCAGCAAGCTTTGTTTTGCTTTGGGCAGCACTGTCAATGTTATACCTGCCCAGAATTCTACCTATGAGGCTGTTCTGCGCTCTGGTCTCATATTGTTGTCTAAAAGTGTTCTGACATTCCATAAACTGAGCTTCATACAATGGCGAGTAGTCTAAGCCTTTACATTTCTATGGCAGTATGTGGATGACTAGCCAGGAGAGGCAGCCAGGCAGGTGCAGAGAGAGTATGCTGTGTTTAGGGTTCTTTTTCTTCCCCTTGCCCAGATTGGGGAGAGCAGTGCTGTACCTGAAAAGGTCACCTCAGGAGCACACGAACTCCACATCCGCATCTGCTCCAACATATGGAGAGCGACCATCACCATGAGGCCGCCTGTGTGCAAGGTTATGACAGAAGACTGCCAGTAGCAGTTCCCTGAGGGATGAAGAACCGATCGTGGGAAAACAAGGCTGATGAGCTTCAAGCAACTGCCAATAAAAATGACCTGAAGGCTCTACATGAAGGTCTGCGATCAGTCCCTGGCTCCAAAACCAACGATGTGACACCTATCCTCTCAGCAGATGGTAATCAGCTCCTGACAAATAGGCATGAGATTCTCCCTCGTTGGGCAGAGTACTTGAATAATCTCCTAAACCAACAATCCATAGTGTGCAATGCTGCCATTCAGTCACTTCTACAGCACCTCACTCTGGAAGAGCTTGCTCTTGATCCTTCTCAAGCGGAAGTCATGAATGCCATAAAGCAGTTTTCTATGGGCAAGTCACCAGGAGCTGATGGCATCCCACCTGAAGTATTCAAGTATGGAGGGACTCACATGGTTAGGAAACTCACCAGTCTATTCTGCCTAATCTGGAACCAGGGCACTGTGCCCCAAGACAAGGATGCCTCCATAGCTAATCTCTACAAACAGAAAGGGAGCAAACCCATCTGTGACAATCATCGTGGAATATCACTTCTTTCAACAGCAGGGAAAATTCTTGCAAGGGTTATTCTTAATCCAATTGTCACTCACCTCATTAACTCTTGTGTACCCAGAATAACAGTGTGGCTTCAGTGCAGGATGGGGAACAGTGGGCATGATCTCTGCAGCATATCAAGTTCAAGAAAAGGACATCTATATGGTGTTCGTTTTCCTGATACAGTAAACCAGAAAGGCCTTTGGAAAGTTCTGTATAAATATGGGTGCCCTGAAAAGGTGATCAGTGTCATTTGCTCATTTCACATTGGCACGATGGCCAGTGTGATGCAAAGTGGTACGTCATCAGATGCCTTTCCTGTCACCAATGGCACCAAGCAAGGCTATGTACTGGCTCCAGCTCTGTTTGCCTTTCACTTTTTGGCCATGCTCCAGTACGCACTCAAAGATCTTGACACAGGAGTGCACATTCAGTTCTGGACAGATAACAGCATTTTCAGCTTGTAAAGGCTCAAGATCTGCACAAAGGTTACTGAACAGCTACTGAGTGGACTCTTGTTCGTGGACTGTACTCTCATAGCACATACTCTGGAGGGCATTCAGCTGCTGTTTGATCGCTTTTCCCTAGCCTCAGAACACTTTAGCCTGGCAATAGGTCTGAGGAAGATAGAGATCTTGTATCAGCCTGCCTCTGGTCTTCAAGACCCCACAGTCATTATCAACTACACACTCCTCCATTCGGTATGAAGATTTTGCTATCTTGGGAGTATCCTCTCCAATAACACGATGCCGAATGACAAAATCAACCATCGCCTGGTAAAAGCAAGCTCAACGTTTGGCAGTTCACTCACTCACAGATTTTGGAAAGAGCATGGAGTTTGGCTCTGAACAAAGATCGAAGTCTACCAGACAGTGGTTCTTACATCATTTCTCTATGGGTGCAAGGCTTAGACAACCTACCAGCATCAGATTGCAGAGCTCGAAGATTCAGAGGGATCTGGGTGTCCTAGTTCATGAGTCACGAAAGGTTAGTCTGCAGGTACAGCAGGTAATTAGGAAAGCTAATAGAATATTATCATTTATTGTGAGGGGAATTGATTACAAAAGTAGGGAAGTTACACTTTAGCTGTACAGGGCATTGGTGAGACTGCATCTGGAGTATTGTGTACAGTATTGGTCTCCTTATTTAAGGAAGGATGTAAATGCGTTAGAAGCAGGTCAGAGAAGGTTTACTAGACTAATACCAGGAATGGGTGGGTTGCCTTATGAGGAAACGCTGGACAGGTTAAGCTTGTATCTACTGGAGTTTAGAAATAATTTGACACCTTTAAGATCCTGAGAGGTCTTGACAAGGTGGATGTGGAAAGGATATTTCCTCTTGTGGGAGAATCTACAACTAGGGGTCACTGTTTAAAAATAAGGGGTCGCTCATTTAAGATAGATGAGGAGAATTTTTTTCTGAGGGTTGTAAGTCTTTGGAACTTTGCTTCCACTGCCTTTTCAGGAAGAGAGTCTTTGAATATTTTTAAGGCAGAGCTAGATAGATTCTTGATTAATAAGGGGGTGAAAGGTTATCAGGAGGTAGGCCAGAATGTGGGGTTGACGTTACATTTCGGATCAGCTGTGATCTTATTGAACGGCGGAGCATGCTTGAGGGGCTGAGTGGCCTACTCCTGCTCCGAATTCGTATGCTCGTATCACACAAACAGCTGGAAGCGTTCCATCTTTGCTGTCTGTGATCTACTTGCAATCTCTGGTGGTAAGACAAAATCCTCAACACTGAGTTCTTGCAAAGTTCTGCATACCTGGCATCGAGAGTATGCTGATCAGAGCTCAGCTTTGCTAGATGGGTCATGTGGTTCACATGGAAGATTCCCACATATCAAAGGCAGTACTCTACAGCCAGCTTAGCAAGGGAACCCAGACAACAAGACGTCTGACTACAAAACATCCCAAACTTAGATATAAAGACAATCTGAAAGCTAACCTCAGACTGCAAACTGGGTCCCAATACATGGGAAGAAACAACCTTGGACAGACCCAAATGGAGAAGTCTCTGTCATCAAACAATTTCAACATTTGAGGAGAACAGAGTCAAGTGCCTTCAGGACAAGCGAGTGTGGCACAAAGCCAATGCTTCCATCCATTCCTCTAACATTGACTTCATATGCAATATTTGCAATCGGTTATGCAAATCGAGACTTGGCCTAACGTCACAAGACACCAACCTAGACTGTAAACCGGTCTCTTTTTTTTTGCTTGCTGAACACTTGTCTGTCGAAGCGATGGGAGGATCAATGCAGTAATCTCTTCCAACTTTACTGAATCTGAATCTGAACATGACCAGATCAATTCCTAACATTTTTCTATTTTTTGCCTCCAGCTTAAATAGAAATTTGAAAACCTGACGAAGTGTTGCTGCTTCATTCTTGGGGGGATATTCTAAATTTATTCCTCTTCTGTTGCCAATTCACACTGTAGTCAATTAATTTATTACTTGTCTACATTGCACTGACCAAGTTCAATAAGTGGCTGCTGCATTGGTAAAGTATAAAGGTTAATCCTGAAGTACAACACTAACCAGAAAAATCAATCCAAATTATTCATTAATAACAGACTATATCCAACTTGAATGTACATCGCATTTCCTATGAGGTTAGGATATATCTGTTTGATTCAAGAAGTCTGTGATGATCAGCCATTTTTAATCTCCCTGTACTCCAGCATACAGAGGCCACAAAATTAGACTCCATAGCGCCACTGGTTTCAGGACTACAGGAGCCCGAAGGGGATAAAAATGATGTGTGGTCTGCTTCCAGCAACTTCTGGTGCAGCCCATGCCGATCACCATCTTGGGAAAGGTGATAGTGAGGGTGTGCCACGAGTGTGTCAGAAACATGCAGAGTGAACAAACTGTGGCAGTAAAGTAAAATTCTACAGATGCTGGAAATCTGAAGTTAAAACAGAAGTGCTGGAAATAATCAGCAGATCTGGCAGCATCTGTGGAGAGAGAAACAGAGTTAATGTTTCAAGCTGAATATGACTCTTCGTCAGGTTCAAAGCCACTTACCATCCTAAATTGGAACTATATCACCGTTCCTTCATTGTCGCCAGTTCAAAATCCTGGAACTCCCTTCCTAACAGCACTGTGGGTGTACCTACACCAGATAGACTGCAGTGGTTCAAGAAGGCGGCTCACCACCACCTTTTCAAGGACAATTGGGGATGGGCAACAAATGCTGGCCTAGCCAGCGGCAGCCACGTTCCATGAAAATAAATCTTTACCAAAATCTCTCAGTTCATTGTTCATTGTTGCATCAAATGGAGTGCAACGATGGCATAGTGATAACATTACTAGGCTAGTAGTTCAGATGCCCAAGCAAATCCTTTGCAGGTATGGGTTCAAATCCTACCATGGCAGCTGGTGGAATTTAAATTCAATTAATAAAAAGTCTGAAATTGAAAGCCAATTTCATGGTCACCATTACCGAGACTATCATTGATTGTTGCAAAAACCCATCTAGTTCACTAATGCCCTTTAGGGAAGGAAATCTGCCATCCTTACCTGGTCTGGCCTATATGTGACTCCAGACCCACAGCAATGTGGTTAACTGCCCTCTGAAATGGCCTAGCAAGCCACTCAGTTCAAGGGCAATTAGGGATGGGCAACAAATGCTGGCCTTGCAGGGACACCCATATCCAATGAGATAATAAATACATAAATAAAAAAGATTAGCAAGGCCCTGGATACTAGGAGAGATGACTTGTCTTCTTTCTAACAGAGAAAAGCAGGAGGAGCAAGCACATGGCTTTGCTAGGGTAGTTGTCTTCCCAATGGTGCAGGGAACTATTATCTGCAAGGATGTGACTTTGCCTCATTACAAAGTAGAGGTGTACAAAAATCAGAAAGGGCCCCATTCCCTCAATGGGTACTTGATGTGTGACCATTATTATGGTCCTTGGTGAGATCTGGTTAGGGACCAATAATGTTTTGTTTAAAGTAGACAAAGTTTAAGATTTAAGACACTAAGTGAATAAAGCCACAAGATTCCACAAGTTTGGAACAAACAAAAATAAACTTTACTATCCAAGTTTAGAGAGATAAAACAATTTACAATATCTACCTTATACTCCAACATTCAGGGTAAGTATGAGGTACATGTAAATTAACAGGTGAACTGTGGTCGAACACACCACCCTGTCCAGTAAATGTCAAATTATCAGTAACACTGTGAGCCAATCTCACTGAAACTTCATCTTTCTCACAAGAGTTGCAATCTCTACATTTGAAGATCTTCCTTTGGAATTCCCTCCAAGTCGCTTCCACTCAGATGGCTTCAACAATGGCCCACCTCGCAGGGTTTCAATCTTGCCTTCCAAGATTACATTCTCCTGGATTTCCGAGTACACTTGAGCACAACTTCAGCTCTTCTGCCATGCCAAGCAGAACACTACTGCTCCAAAAGGGGTACTTTTGCCCCAACAACCAGTAAATTGAAATCATCAACTTTCAGCTGCCTTCTCGGATCTTCAGGGCTTCTCTTGAGCCCTCTTCCACTATCACGGCTTCTCCCAAGCCCACTTCATTTAAACTCTGCTCCCCGTAGCTCTTTATTTAATTGGAGACTGTTTCTCCTCTTAAGTCAACTGCGACCTGTCCCTGTCTCTTGTCCCTGCCTCTCGGACACTTCTTGGGACCATCTCCCTGTCCCCCTCCCTGGACCTTCTCTCCAGGACACTTACCTGACTGTGGCGCACCTGACCTGGGTTTTCACGCCGTTCTTTATCTCTATGCACAAGTGCACATGCCCTGTCCTGGGCCTGAAGAACGGGAGATATCCGAACCTCATGTGCAGCCAGTTCCAGGGCCGCCGCATGAGTGGGAGGCCTGAGGTTTGTCAGGACGTGGAGTTCCTGACCTCTGAGGTAAGTTTTGAGATTCTTAACACCATGCACAGAACATCATGTTGGTGAATGCCCGCAAAACTGCCAGCAGCTACAATGCTTTTATCCTGTGCCAGTCAGCCTTTCCAGCGATCTTCGAGTCACCACATTGAACCAGAGGGTGGCTGCTTAGCGACAAGGACTACCTACCATGCATATGTCTCACAACTCCCCTCCACCACCTGACCACAGATGGACAGTGTTTGTACAACAAGAGATATGCCATGATCAGGAACATCATGGAGGAAACCATCAGCATTCTCAAACAATTGTTCCCTGCCTGGACTGCTCATAGGAAGAGCTCTCATACTTGTCAGAATGTGTCTCCAAATTTCTGGGGGTCAGCTGTGTCCTATACATCCTGGATATCATGAGAGCGCAGCACTTGCCACCAAGCCTTCAGTGAACAATTCAAGAAGAGGAAGAGCATGGGCCAGAGGAGGAGGAGGTGGAGGAAGGGAGGAGGAATCCAGGAAATCATCGCTCGAGTAGGGCTATCCATGAGCGGCTCATCACATTCCGATTCTCCTGAAACCATTGCTCCACAATTCCCTACCTTTTCATCCCTCTGCTACTAACCATCACAAGACCTTTTGGTCAAAGTGCTGAGATCACAGGCACCACAAAAAAAACATTCCATGCCAACTTTATCCAATAACACTTTCAATAGCACAGACAAAGGTTAACTAATCACCATTTCAGTGTCCTGCAGGTGCCTTTGCCTGTACTAGTGCTCCTACACAGTGCTACCCTGGTGGCTGCAGCATGGCTGATAGAAGGCTACTGACTTTCACTGTGGGAGACTATAGATGGTCTTACAGGACACTCTCGAGCAACTCTGGTCCTTGAGGGCCCAGCTTCAGACTACAGCACCTTGGTATGGGTGTCAGCAGTCTGGGCTGGTCAGCCAGCTGAGACACAACAGCATGAGTACTGACGGAATGGCAGTAGTGGGAAGACGAATGCTATCATCCTGAGAGTAAGGACAGCAGATTCATGTTCTGCAAAGCCACTGCCACTCCCCCAGAGCAGTGCCTCAGCAATCCCAGTAATCTGATGGAGGACAGATTTCTGGACCACCTCCCCCCTGCCACCCCCTTGAGCATTGGTATCTACAGACATGATGGCAACAGTCTGAAAACACATTGCACAGAGATGTTCCAGTACAGTTAAAACACTGGCATCCACCTGACCAATGTGGAAAACTGCCCAGGTATATCCTGTACATAAAAAGCAGGACAAATCCAACCCGGCCAATTACCGCCCCATCAGCTTCCCCTCGATCACCAGCAAAGTGGTGGAAGGTGTTTGCAACAGTGCTATCAAGAATCACTTACTCAGCAATAACCTGCTCACTGACGCTCAGTTTGGGTTCCCCCAGGGCCACTCAGCTCCTGACAGCATTACAGCCTTGGTCCAAACATAGAGCTGAATTCCAGAGGTGAGGTGAGACTGACTGCTCTTGACATCAAGGCAGCATTTGACCAAGTGTGGCATCAAGGAGTCCAAGCAAAATTGAAGTCAATGGGAATCAGAAAGAAAACTCTCTGGTTGTAGTTATACCTAGCACAAAGGAAGATGGTTGTGGTTGTTGGAGGTCAGTCAACTCAATTCCAGGACATCACTGCAGGAGTTCCTCAGGGTAGTGTCCTCGGCCCAACCATCTTCAGCTGCTTCATCAATGACTTTCCTTCCATCATAAGGTCAGAAGTGGGGATGTTCGCTACTGATTGTGTTGTTCAGCACCATTCGCAATTCCTCAGATACTGAAACAGTCCATGTCCATATCCAGCAAAATCTGGACATACTCAAAATAAAACTGGAAAATTGACTCATATGTGGCTTCCTTCAGGCTCAGGTGATGCCAGGAGCCCGAGCTATTCAGCTAAACCAGGCAAGTGCCACGCTGACATTTATTTCCTCCCTCTTGCAGAACAAGGTGGCCCATAACTGAAGGGGGAACCAGAGAATTGGGCAGGGGCATGGGGGAAACCACTACCACTCCATTCACTCTTAGCCTGGTGGAGATGGTACTTCGAATCATGTAGCCAGCTGCAACAAAGCCCATGGCATCCACAGTCACCAAGACAGTCGAGGATGTTTGTAAGTTACTGCCTTAGGCCCGTTCTCAACTTCCACCTCACTCCCTTCCTGCTTGGTATGAAGTGAAAGCTGAGATGATGTGACCATGGACATCCTGCCTTCATCCATACCCCCTTCCCTTAAACCATCCCTGCCCTTCTGCTTTTATGCTTTCAGATACCCAAGAACTCCCAGCTGGCCACCCTCAGCACACCCAGGACATGGAGGGAGAGCAACCCCACACCAGTGATGAGAAGCGCTGTTATTTGGTGTGACACTTGAAGCTGCCAGCTCATACTGGCACTGTGTACCCCCAGAAGACAAGCACTAAAGGGGCACACAAGGTGAATAGTTCATTTCTGTTTGTATAAATGGATGTGTTGTTGGGTAAAGACGTAACAAAGAGGTTTTTGTTGATGACTTTTATGGTTAGATGGTGGCCAAAGGGATGTTGTAATGGAGCATCTCAGATGGGTGTAACGGTGGGCAATGGTGGGTCCATTCTGGTGTGCAAAAGTTGTTTCACTGAAATCTGAGCCTAATAATCCACTCTCTCTGCTCATCAGATTACAAGGGGTCCAGGATGCATTTCCCCCTGCCTCCTCTTCCCCCTGCCTCCTCCTCTTCCAGTTCCTCCTCCTCCTGAGGTAGCCTCTGCATGCCTGGTGGTAATGGCTGTGCCCTCATAATGGTGAGGTTCTGGAGAACGCAACAGTCCACCATGAGCTTCGAGACCTGCTCTGGCAATGTACTGCAGTGCTTCTCCCCGCAGCGCACCCCCCCACCGCCAGCCCTCAAAATTAGAAACGTTTTTTGAGAAGGCCTGATCAATGATGTTCCGAGTAGCTCCGTGGCTCTCATTGCAGGTCCAGGGTGCTCTGCTCACAATGATAGAGAGGGGTCATGAGTCAAATGCCGGGGTGGGGGGAGGAGAGATAGCCCTTATCCCCAACCAGCCAGCCTCTGGTTCCTCTAAAATTCTTTCGAGTTATCAACAATCACAGATTGCAACTCTTTTGAGTACAATCACAGTTCTTGGTTTCCGGGAGTGGGACATGAACCCACAACCTTCTGATTCAAAGGCGAGGGTGCTATGGACTGAGCCACAGCTGACACCTCAAAAATTCTTTCGAGTTATTAACAGTCACAGATTGCAACTCTTTCGAGTACAATCACAGTTCTTGGTTTCCGGGAGTGGGACATGAACCCACAACCCTCTGATTCAAAGGCAAGGGTGCTAAGATGGTCAAACAAAACTTCACCTGTCATTTACTGACTGGTCCAGGGCCCTTCTTGCAGCTGAGCACCTGATCCTTGTTGAGTGACGTGCAAATTAATTGAATAGCCCTATGTGGTCCAAATTTGAAAAACAGGCATCACATCAGCCAGTATTGATGTACAATACCTTGCCAGTTCCAATACTTCTAGTGCTCACAGGGGACATCAAAGCGTGTTCCCTTCTCAAGCTGGAGTGTCACACAGGCCATACTGGAAGTAGCCGGCAGTGCCATGTACACCCCCAGGAGAGCACTCAGATTCAAGCTACTGATCCAAATCTTATGCCCTTTAACTCTTAGGGAATGATTAGCAATTGAATGATTGGCTTCCAGGAAGTGTTTATCTATGATTTGTTTGCAAAATCTCAAAGAAGCCAATTGAAAGAACTTAATTGACTGATTTGTCTCTTTCATCCTCCATGAATGGGCTGAAAGCCGTTGCATTGTTTAAACTATCTCTGCTGTGTCAATGCAAGCAATTGGATCACTTAGCTGCCACATCTTCTCCTTCTAGCTGCAGCCCTTTAAGAGCTGCTGCAATGCTGCATTTTATATTCCCCAACCGAGTGACAAGGTCTCAAGGTAAACTTTTCAAGAACCAGTAGCCAATTGAAATTAGGGAAGGAACAACCATTGCAAAACTTCGCATGGTCTTTGTTTTTTTTGAAAATTTGGAGCTGCCGGGTAAAGGTCCATCTGCATTGCTCATCAAGCACTTTCACCTTGAGTATGGAATGAGTTTGATATAGAGCAAAGTTCCCATTACACAGTGAGAAAACTAGCAGTGAATATAACAAGATAGGATAGGGTTAACACTTCCTATTTGATAATTGAGGATTTGATAAACACAGCACAGTTTTGGTGTTTAAAATGCTGAAAAGCCAGATGGCCAAATATTGAAAGGCCATACCAATAAATCAGGCCCAAACTTTTTTGTGTTTATGATTGTTCTGAAAAATCTTTTAACAATAGACGGGTAAAGCTTGAGACAGACTTTTAGGCTCCCAAGGTCCTTAAGATAAAAATTCATCAGACGGAGTCATCCGAAGTATGAGAATTAGCATTCTCCATAATTAGCATGGGTCCAGATCATTGCTACTATAAAACTAGAAAGTAAAAATATTTTTATAAGTGAGTTAAAAGCAAAATGGGTGTCAGCAGTTTGGGCTGGTCACTCCATGTGCAGTTTCCATTTCATGGCACCTTTCAGGATGAGGGTTAGGAGCTCATGAGAAGGTGCATAAGGCAGCAACTTACAATCATCCGGAATTGTCTCCAGTTCCATAGCACTGCTCCCCATTATTCTAAGGACCATTTCCACCAGGGTGATGAGGTGATGTATATGACCTGGGCTTCTAGCTTTTTCTCTTGTTGTGTGCCACCTTCTCCTGCAAGAAAAAGGGCAGAATGTCACTGACCTTGAGCCAGTGCATTGGCTGCCACAGTCAAATAGCCAGAGGAACATGGAGGCATTGAAAGGGTTGTGTGTGCGGCTGGTATGCTTCGAAGGTGTGCATGGGTGAGATGTAGTATTAAATGCTAGGAGTGAGTCCTGAGCAATCCCTCTAAACTGCACAGTCATGCAGCAATCTAAAATTCCCCATGAAGGCTGCGCACAAAGCAGCCCTTCAAATTACTGCATGTGCATGACCATGCAAAGAAAATTTAAATGGTTCAAGCATTTAAATAAACCACCTGTGCACCCAAAAAAAGTTAAAGGAACGTTGATCCTGAGCGTCAGGGTG
This sequence comes from Cetorhinus maximus, assembly GCF_964194155.1. Lineage (NCBI taxonomy): Eukaryota > Metazoa > Chordata > Chondrichthyes > Lamniformes > Cetorhinidae > Cetorhinus > Cetorhinus maximus. The sequence continues at coordinate 15,255,488 of NC_135917.1, read as the reverse complement.
TGGTGCTGGGTAAGTGATGGGGGTGTGGTGTATTGAGCAGTGCGAGAGGTGTGTAGTGTGCTGGGTGAGAGATGTGATGCACAGATGCATTCACTCACCTTGGCCACCCGAATGAGATCATTAAATCTTTTGCAGCACGGCTACCAGGTCCATAGTGCCACACTCTTGCAATGACTGCCCTTGTGACATGCTCCCACTTCTTTCGGGGTTACTCTGGAGGGCTTTCTGCCTCCTGCTGAAAACATGGCTTCCTTCCTGGCTTCAACCTCTTGGTAGTGTGGCCAGGCTGGTGTCGCTGAATCTAGGAGACTCTTGCTATGACCTGGCTTCTCACGAAGTGTCCAAAACCAATTATCCAGTAGCTTGCAATGCATTACTGCAACTTCCCTTTCATAGGAACTGCTCCTTAAATAGGTGAGACTGCCTGCAATGCATGCTTTCTACTGAACAATATTCAGCACCCTAGAGTGTGCAGAGAATGCCTGCACCAAAATGCGCACAGGGACTGTGCAAGGACCACTCCTTTCAACACCACAGTCATGGAAATGAGGTGGGTAGACCAATTTTCTGGCTTACTCATCTAATATCTAACAGGCACAGGCGCGCTGTGAGCCACAATCCCTGTGCCCGAAAATCAGGGTGATTGAATTTCACATTCTAAAAATCTTTAGAAGGACCTAGGTTAACCAAATGGGCAAACAAGTTGCAGGTATGATTTAACTTGAAGGTAAAAAGGGGGTCTAAAATGAATGGAAAAATACTGAAAAGTGTGGATAAAGAGAGAGAGACACAAGGTTTCAAATACATCACTGCCTGCAAATGGGGGTTCAGGTATATAAAGCAAAAGGCTCTATAGCATGTCATGTTTGAGAATTAGGGCACAGAGTACTAGGGCAAAGAAGTAATAATAAATTTGTACAAGTGATTAGTCAGGGCACAATTAAATTAGTGTGTGCAGTTTTGGACACACCATTATAGAAAGGACATCCAGGCCACAGAAAGTAAGCAGCATATCCACCAGGATGATGCCAAGGATGGAAAACTATGCTCATGTGGTCCGAAGGCTGATGCTTGCACCTCCTATGGGTGGCAGTAAAACCCTGGGCTCCAGTTGTACAGCAGCAGGCACCTGAGAGGGGGACAGCTGGTTTTGGACTCGTCTTGGTGCATGGGTCAAATAACGTGCGTTGAGAAAGTAGAGAAAATTTTCCTTGCTGTCAAGTGTGCAGAAGCTGCCAAGTTGCAAGACTTTCATAAAAGCAAAAAATTGCGGATGCTGGAAATCCAAAACAAATTTCCTCCAAAACGCCTTCCTCTCCCTCCCAGAACCATGATAGGGTCCCCCTTGTCCTCACTTATCACTCCATCAGCCTTCACATTCAAAGGATCATCCTCCGCCATTTCCGCCAACTCCAGCATGATGCCACCACCAAACACATCTTCCCTTCACCCCCCCGGCGGCATTCCACAGGGATCGTTCCCTCTGGGACACCCTGGTCCACTCCTCCATCACCCCCTACACCTCAACCCCCTCCCATGGCACCTTCCCATGCAACTGCAGAAGGTGCAACACCTGCCCCTTTACTTACCCTCTCCTCACCGTCCAAGGGCCCAAACACTCCTTTCAAGTGAAGCAGCATTTCACTTGCACTTCCCTCAATTTAGTCTACTGCATTTGTTGCTCCCAATGTGGTTTCCTCTACATTGGAGAGACCAAACGCAGACTGGGTGACTGCTTTGCAGAACACCTTCGGTCTGTCCGCAAGCATGACCCAGGCCTCCCTGTCGCTTGCCATTTCAACACTCCACCCTGCTCTCATGTCCACATGTCTGTTCTTGGCCTGCTGCATTGTTCCAGTGAAGTTTAATGCAAACTGGAGGAACAGCACCTCATCTTCCGAATAGGCACTTTACAGCCTTCTGGACTGAATATTGAGTTCAACAATTTTAGATCATGACTCTCTCCTCCATCCCCACCCCCTTTCCGATCCCCCTTTTTTTTCCCAATAATTTATATAGATTTTTCTTTTCCCACCTATTTCCATTATTTTTAAATGTATTTCCATCCATTGTTTTATCTCTACCTATTAGCCTATTTCGATCCCTTCCCCCCACCCCACCCCCACTAGGGCTACCTGTACCTTGCTTGTCCTACTTTCTACCCTTAATTAGCACATTCCTTAGATAATATCACCACCTTCAACACCTCTTTGTCCTTTTGTCTGTGACATCTTTTGGCAATCTCCACCTATCACTGGCCCTCTATCCAGCTCTACCTGTCCCACCACCCCCCCTCTCTTAAACCAGCTTATATTTCACCTCTCTTCTATTTTTACTTAGTTCTGTTGAAGAGTCATACGGACTCGAACCGTTAACTGTGTTCCCCTCCGCAGATGCTGCCAGACCTGCTGAGTTTTTCCAGGTATTTTTATTTTTGTGCAAGACTTTCATCTCATTTTAATAAATGTTTCAAGAAGCATCTTTAAATGCTGCTGTTTAGTGAATTTCTCTAATTTAAAAAGTTAGATAGTTACAGACAGGTGCCAGAATTACAGGATAATTATAATGGGGGGGCTTTAATTATCCTAATATAGACTGGGATACTAATAGTGTAAAGGCCAGAAAGGGGGAAGAGTTTCTAGAATTTTTTACATCAGTATGTTGCCAATCCAACAAGGCAGGAGGCATTGCTGGTCTGTTTCTGGGGATTGAGGTGAGTCATGTGAATTAAGTGTCAGTGGAGGAAGATTTAAGGGAGAGTGATCATTGTATCTTAAGGTATAGTTTGGCGATGGAAAAGGACAAGGAGCAATCCAGTATAAAAATAATTAATTCGGGGAGGGCCAACTTCAATGGGGTGAGAACAGATCTGACCCAGATAAGTTGGAATCAAAAATTAGCAGCAAAACTGTAATGGAATAATGGGCTGCCTTTAAAGAGGAGATAGTTTGATACAGTTGAGGTGCATTCCCACATGGGGGAAAGGAAATGAAAACAAATCCAGAGCACCCTGGATGACGAGAGATAGAGAATAAGCTGAAGCAAAGAAAGGGTGCATATGAAAAATGTCTGATGGATAATACAATTGAGAACCAGTCTAAATGTAGAAGGCTCAGAGGGGAAGTGAGAAACAAATAAGAGGAGCAAATAGAGTATGAGAAGAAACTGGCAGTTAACATAAAAGGGAATCCAAATGTCTTCTATAGTTATAGAAATAGTAAAAGTGTGATCAAAGGAGGAGTGGAGCCGATTAGGGACCAAAAAAGGGATTTACGTGTGGAAGCAGGGGGCATGGTTGAGGCACTGAATGAATACTTTGCAGTTGTCTTTACCAAAGAAGATGATGCTGCCTAAGCCATAATGAAAGAGGAGGTAGTTGAGACACTGGATGGACTAAAAATTGATAAAGAGGAAGTATTGGAAAGATTGGCTGTACTTAAATTTGATAAGTCACTATAACCAGATGAGATCGAAATAAAAGGGAATTGGATAATTATCTGAAGAGAAAAAAAATACAGGGCCACGGGAGAAAGGCAGGGGAATGGGACTAGATGCATTGCTCTTGCAGACAGCGAACACAGACACAACGGGCCGAATGGCCTCCTCCTGTGCTGTAAGCGTTCTATGATTTTATAACAGATATATTGTTTTGACTCAGCCTGAGAAACTGTTAAATTATTGCACTTGTACATAGTTATATTTTTCAGATTTTTTTCTTCAAATTTGTAAAGAGCTTTATATTTAAATTAAACTACTTAGTTATTTACAGATATTTGCTGCTCTATACTAATTAACTTGTTTAAAATAGTGGCAAAGGTTTAGGTTTTACATAAACATTCTATTTCTTGGTGATAGTTGGAACTTGAAACTTTCGCATTAAATTCTGCAAATGGTTTGTGCCCAGATTACATGTGCATCTGGGTGCACGTCTGGAGGATACTCTGAGCCCAGTGTGACTTAGTGAGTTTGAGGGGGCTGCACTGGGGATTTCATCAAGCGTCAAGCAGTAGGAGGGTGGATGAGTCGGGAAAGCATATATTTCTGTGCATGATTCTGTACTTTTGGTCATAGACCAGGTTCACATGCTGTTTATGAGGAGATAGCACTGGAGGAATGGGTGCCATCAATAAGGTCTTGGACAGAAGGTAAAAGGTCTCTGTTACGTTTTTGGCTGGTTTCCATGGTGAAATTAATTTAATTCCAGGTCTGGGCAAACATAGCATCTGTCTCTTGCACAATGCAACTTGTGCTGCAGCTGGGAAATTTGACAGCTATCTTCTGCTGTTGCTTGGGAGAATTAATCGCAAAATCATTTATGGCAGTGGCCACCTTGACAGTTACTCACAAAGCAGTCTCTGACGTTGAAATGGTATACCCAGCGGGTGGCCGTAGATTCTGTTAAGGTTCTGGTAATTAGAGTTCTCTTGGTAAACAGCCACAGATGGGATAAGTGATGCACTAACAAGGTCAAAATGACTCCAGTCATGAAATCAAACAAAAGCAATGCATAGATACATAAATTGACATCATTCAGTTAATTTGAAGCAACTTGCAACAACTGCCAAGCAGAGCCCTCTTTAAAAACCTGCCATAGCATGTTTCTCATCAGTGTTAACCGACTTCAGCATTATTCAACCACTGTTAATGCAGGCAGTGGTTACATTAAATTATTTTTGGGGCCTTAATGAGCCCAGTGCACACCTCAATGCCACAGGTGCATCCCAGCCACATGATGGTGTACTATACGTAGACTTCAGCCATCAGTGCCCGGTAGTGTATGAGAAGTGTGCATCCATCTACATTACTGATGCTAACTACGTCATCATCAGCCCCATAACATTATCCCCAAAACAAAATGCCAAACTGAGAGATTGTATATTATGCTAAACTCAATTAAAACTGTACTACTGTAATGCTGACTGATTATATCATGCCAAATTGTTATGAGGTTTCTTTCCAAATACCTAGACAAGCTAATACATTGCTGATTGTTCCAGCTCTGCGACTTCATTTAGCATACTGACCACCGCATTCCCATCTCTCAATTTTTGCTCCTCCTTTCCTGAAATTGGTGACACAAGGTGGAATATAGTTCCATGGGCACTCGCACCCATGTAATAATTCACTATCTGTGGAACCATGTCCTGTAATAAATCATTCTTAGCTCTTCTTCAAATCTTTAAGGCTGAAATAGACAGACTTTTTGTCTCTCAGAAAATCAAGGGATATGGGCAGCAGGTAGGAAAATGGAGTTGAGGTAGAAGATCAGCTATAATCATACTGAATAGTAGAGAGGGCTTGACGAACTGTATGGTCTAGTCCTGCTCCTATTTCTTATGTTAACATCCACCTGAATCACTGCAACAAGTAGACACCACCTCGCTTTAATGCCTCATTCAAAAGATGCCATCTCCAACAATCCAGCTCTTTTTCTGCACTGCACTAACGTATTAACACCCCGTAATATGCACTCAAGTCCTTGAACTGGGTTGAACCCACAACCTTCTGGCTTAGGATGAGATTATTACCAATTAAGCTGACACCTGCTTAGTGTAGAATGGTGTCAGTGCTGGCATTCGCTGCTGTTCTCTGTCTCTTTCTTATTCTAGCTGAGAAACTTAGTCTATTTATAAAATTGTCCAACGTAGCAACAGAGCCATTTGAGCCTAGGATCTGTTGTATCCAGGTGAAATATATCTATCCATATTTTTTACATCTGCACACACTTCCTTTCTACAAAAACTTTATTTCTGCTGTCATATTTGTGCATTGCTTTGGGTTAATTTTCTTCCCATTACAAATTCCTATGCCCACCTACATTTAAAATGGAATGTGCCTATGTAAACTTGTCACACTGTAATCATACCCTCACCAGGATGACACTAGTAGCATCTCAGTTTTGTCTCCATGATCCTTGGTCTGTATTTCAGAATAATTTCTGTACTCCAAATCAACTCTACAATACTTTGTCTCCCAAATTTTTGTTGGCTTTGCTTTTTAACTATAAGTAACACTAACAAAATTATGTGAAAATTAGATGGTTATGCTGATGGGGTTAGATGAAATGGGGTGGGAGGAGGCTTATGTTGCGCATAACCACCAGCATGGAGTAAGGCCAAATGGCCTGTTTCTGTGCTGTACAATATACGCAATTCTTTGTAAGGAGAGACCTTAAAATGGGAATTGAAATATGTCTGCACACCCCAATTCAATTGTCCCTAACCTTTAATGAAGCCCAACTGCAGAAACACTTTTCAATAGTATTTTTGCTTAACTCAGACACCAGGCTTTTTTTTTTTTACCCCCTCAGCATCTATGCCTTTTATCTTGTTTTAAGTTTAATTAATATATGATCTGGATGCCACTGCTCTATATTGTGGAACCTCAATGAACTGCCACTTTCTATTATCCACCAAATTGGGATGGGTCCAATTTATTATTGCAAATACCTATAATTGAGCTTTGAGTGTTTAATACAGCAGTATTGGTCCTGAAGCTTTTCTCTTCTTGTGGGAATGTGTCTGGCTACGTTTGGCAACTCTCCAAAGTGGCGTGATTAAAACTAGAGGTTCATGGTGTTGAAGTATACCTGAGAGAAGCCCTCAAATAAGACACTGGGCGAATTTAAGAGGAGGAACGCAGGTCCTGATGGTGGAACCGGAAATGGGCACCACTTCCGCTTGCACCTTGGGAGTTGGCGCACATGCAATTACACGGGGGACATATGTGGCAGGGGTGGGTATTCATTGGTGGATCCTGCTGTCAGATGACAATGCAGCAGGTATGGGCAGGCTATAAAAGAGCCTCCTTGACATAGATGGAGGCTCTGCATCATGGTCACAACTTTACTGTCCACCTCCATTCCATCAATTTCTTTTCGCAACCCTTCATCACTCTCATCCCACTAAAACTACTCCCCTCCATTGCTCCCCCACTTATTATTCTTGTGTGTCCTGGGCACCACCACCCCCTCCTCCCCAATCACATCCCAGCCCCTTCAACTGCACATATATCTGAGCCTAGACAGAGACAGAACCCACAGTTTAGCGACGTCTCTCTGCAGATTACCCTCTGGGCTATCAGTATACAGCGGGAGATGCTCTTTCCCAAAGATGGTAACAGAAGACCTTCCAACCTGACCAAGGCAGCCTGGATGGAGATTGTGGAGGCAGTGAGCAACCATGGGGTCCTTTGAAGATCCTGGGTTCAGTTCAGGAAAAGGGTCATCGACCTGCTCTGATTCCCCCAGGGTAAGTGGCATGATCACATGTTACCAAAGGTTCTCTCATGGGCTCATCAAGTAATGTATCTTTGCAAGTGGGGTTCTAGGCCAGGTGGGTGAATGAGTGATCAACCTTAGTACCGAATAGCAATTGAGGCCAAAGTGTGTGAGCGTTTGGATCCAACGTATCTCTGACGGGTCAGTATGTACGATGGGGATGTGTGCAGAGAAGTGGGTTAGGTGTCACTTGACATGTCACTAAATCTGCACAATGTTATGCAGGAGAAGCAGACCTACAATTTGAGGGAGAGGGCAAGGACCAGAGGTGAAGTGCCTGACCTGAAGTGGTTCACACCAGTGAAGGAAGAGGAACAGCAGATCGCAGGAGAGGAGAGTGGTCACGTGGCAGCAGACACCAAGGCTGGACTAGCCAGGCATAAGAGGGAGAATGCATCCAACCTGATGCTAGCATATGGGCACACAGGAGGCACATGAAGGAATGTGAAGCACTCATAGACTGTGCTGATCATTAATGAGATTATTTTTGTTCTCCACTACAGGTGCTTGCAATCCCAAGCCCAGGCCACAGCAACAGCCTGAAGGCTCCAGCTCTAGGGACGATGGCACCATTGACCCAGAGGTTGTGCCACCCCCTGCCTCTTCCACAACCTCCACCAGCTCAGATACACCCACATGGGTCACGGAAGGTTCGCGTTTAGATTTGGGTGCACAATCTTGTGGGCACATTACACACAAGTCCTAACAGCTGAGGGAGACCATGATAGCTGAGGCCCCTGACACTCGGAGGATTGCTGGGGACCAGGTCCTGCTGAGCCCTACACTGATGAACAAGTCTCTGGTCACAGAAGCCTGCTGGAGATGTGGCAAAAGGTAGGGCAATATATAGAGGAGATACCAGAGGTCATGCACAGCTTTGCACGGAATGAAGAACTTTAACCTGGAAGCAGTGCAGTAAGGAAAATTTGTAATTTCTCTGAAATGTCTGTGGAACCTGTAATTGGTTTTAAGAATTTATGAAAAGGAATTTTAAGAGTTTGCACCAATGGTAAAGGGATCAATTTTACTTTTTTTGGATAATAAGAAATACAAGTCCATGTGACCTGTTTGACACTTGACCAGCTGGGCGCAGTTAACATATGAAAGCTGTGTGGATAGTCACAAAGGAGTGTTGCAGGTCTCCTTCCAAGTGCTCCTTCTCCTCAGGGAGACTGGGAGGTGCCATTGAGCAGAGAGAGGGAGGATGAACACGTGCCGTCCTTGGGGCTTCCTCTCAGGATGCTCCCAGGGTGAGTGGCCTCTCCTCATCGCCTTTGCCATTGACCCCATTGTCACCAAGGGGAGAACAGAGAAGGCAAATTTACAAGGAGCTATGTGTGCGTGCACTTAATACACTTGAACAGGACAGGAAGCCGAAACAGGGTTAGAGCAGAGTTTGTGAATTAGACAATTTTACTGCTGCTGCTTCAATTTTGCCAGAGTCAACCAGACCGTTTAACAGGGTTTATTAAATGGATTGGACAAAGGAGTCTCTGGGGAATCTGTGCCATCAAGACTGTCATGAACCTGGCTAAGGAGGTTCTGCAGGAGTGTGTTGTTTGGGCAAAGACCATCTCTGGGGAACTTGGGTGGAATACGGCTGCCGGTGAATGTGACTTGTGCACCAAATCTATTGAGTTGGAAAGACTGAGGTCACACATGGTGTCACATTTGTGCGGAGAGTGATGCTAACGTTTGTGGTGCGTAAGATGTATCTTTGTTGTATCGAGTACTTAAAGTGAAATTTACATTTTTATTTGAATATCATTTGCTCATTAATTCATGTTTAATTTACACTAGTTTTGATTCATGTTAAAGTAAAAGTTACAAAAAGCGAAATCTTGTTAGTAATTTCTTCATTTGGGAGTTGTTTGGTAATTTTGATTATTTTGGTTTACAGTTCCCCCCAGGGACTGTAACAGCTGACAATGGAGACATTCATGCAAGCCAGAAGTTCTGTCATGTTTCACACACGTGAGCACATAGTTTCCCTCCATGGAGAGGTTGGTGATAGCCATGGCTGGTCCCAGGGAGTTCTTACGGCCATATGAGTACAGTCGATGACTCTTTGCACTCTAGGGAAATGAGCAATAATCCCGAAGCCCAAGGCCCTTGATGTCTGGCTGTCCTCATCTGTACAGAATTTCATGAATTCATTCCCATGAGAAGGAAGGCATTGGTCACCTCCTTTTGTGCACTTGTGTTTAGCAGCCTGATAAATGCCACACATGTCACCTGTGGAGCCCTGGAAACAACCACTGGCAAACAAAATTGAGCGCTGCAGTCACCTTAAGGGTCACTGGCACGGGCTTCCCAGCAAATCCACATTGCTACAGGTTTTGCTGAACAATCCCATGCATCTCAGTGACCATTTCCCAGGACTTCCTTAGTTGTCCCTGGTATTGTCTCTCAGACATCTGCAGAGAGTTAGTTCTTGTCCTGAGGATGCTGTGATACACTGGTGCCCATTTCCTACGATGACTCCCCTAAATCCTGCGCCCCACCCGCCCCCCCCAACCCCACCCCACAACCCCCCCCACCCACCACCCCCCCACCCCCTCCCCTCCCTGATACCACCAGTGTTGCAGCCTCTGTTGTTGGCCAGCAACAGCTCTCCTTTGTCGCATCCTCTCCTGCTCCCGAGGTTGTAAGAATATTGGGTGTATAGACCCATCGGGTATCCACCATGTGAGCTATGTGAAGAAGGCAGGCAATGATATGAGCACCTCTGTGACAGTAGGACTTAATTTAAAAAAATTTTAAGACAATTAGTATTCATTGGATACAAACGTATTGAAAGTAAGAATCTGCCACTGGATGGCATGAGGACCGGCCTGCTACTGCAACACCACTGACTCAATCTCTATATCTCAACCCACCATCGGGAAACCAAGATTTTCTCTCCTGCCTACTTAATTTCCACCCGGCCGCCACTTTTCCCATTCTTACTGGCCCCATTAAACACTCACCACTGAGTGGAATCATGGCCATCAACAAAAAGGTACTGGATATCATTGACCTACACAAGAACATAAACCAGTCATTGCATCCACTTCCCTCTGGGACACTTGGCTCTCTCAGGGATCAGGTGCTAAGTTGCAACCTTCTGTATTGTAAGACAATGGTTTGCGCTGTGGTGGTCAACTCTGTGTTCGCCTGGTATGGCTCAGGAACCCCACCCTGACATGGCAGTCTCCATTTACACAAAGGAAGACACTGGGCTGAGAAGGTACATGATTCACTGACCTCTGCTTTCTCTGGCTTAGCTGAGCTTTTCATTTCTGCTTGCCTCTTACATTGTCTTTCCAGTCAGTCTCCAGAGGTCACGGCTGTGAGTGACTGTCTCCCAGTTGTCTGCGTCAATGTCCACCATCTTTATGTCTCACTTGCTGATCCTCATTGTTTGGATGCCCAGGAGGTTGTGACCCAGTGGCCAGTTCACTGTACAGAAGGTCTTTGGGCATACCATTGTCATCCATCCGATAAACGTGACCGAGCCAGCGCAGACACCATTGGCTTAGCTATGAGTGTATGCTGATGGAATAAACACGCTCCAGGCCCTCGCAGTTGGTGACCTTGTCCTGCCAAGAGGTGCGGAGGATGCGTCTGAGACAGCAAAGGTGGAAACTGTTCAGCCTTTTCTCCTGCCTAGCATATGTTGTCCAGGTCTCAACACTGTAGTGATGTGTGCTGAGGATGCAGGCTTGGTAGACTTGCAGTTTGGTATTCTCAGTCGGTTGCTGTTGTTCCACAGTCTCTTACTTAGCTTGTACAGCTGCAGCTTTTGCGATGCTTGTGTTGATTTCAGCATCAAGTGACAGATTGCTGGTGATTCTGGAGCCTAGTTGTGTGAAGCTATCAACAACCTCCAACATCACAAGAATGACAAGTGATTATATGTATAAATATTTTATATGGGTGATGTGACATTCCATTAGGAAAATAAATCCTGATACCACTGCTTGTTAAATTACATAACATGAATACAGGATTCTGCCTTTTGTTGCTGTTCTCAGAACTTGCCAACAGCAAAAAAATTAAAACAACTGCAAGACCAATTCACATTAAATGGCACCCTTAACATATATGAAAAAAATATCTGAAGTTTTTTTATTGGAAAAAGTCTTTGTGCACTGTCTAGTTCTTCAACCAGCCTCTTTCTGTTTGTGTTACACTTAAAAATACAGGGTCTCCCATTTAAGATGGAGATGAGGAAGAGAAATTTCTTCTCTCAGAGGGTCATTATATTTGGAATTCTCTACCCCAGAGAGCAGTGGAGGCTGGGTCATTGAATATATTCAAGGCTGAGTTAGACAGACTTTTGATTGACAAGGGAGTCAAGGGTTATGGGGAGCAGGAAGAAAAGTGGAGTTAAGGCCACGTTAGATCAGCCATGATCTTATTGAATGGCTGAGTAGGCTCAATGGGCCAAATGGTCTACTCCTGCTTCTATTCCTTATGTTCTTATATTCTTTCCGTTTGGCTGTCACACACTTTTCTCATTCTGTGTCTTCATTTCTCCTGACCAGTTTCAGGTGGACACATTGTCTGGGAGCTAGTACAATATACCCAGGTGAGACAGAAACTGGGATATTGTGGTTAGGAGTTGAAACAGGGAAAGCACTTGGGAACATGAGCTTGGAAGTGGAGCAGATTGGGAAGCTTGCAGTTCAGCATAACCTGGAAGGGGCCTGGAGATCTAGCAATAATGTGGGAAGCGGGAGGAGCGACTTCCTGGAAGCTACTTTGGAAGTTAATTTACTTAAGGTACTGGTGCTAGTGCCGGTTTCTGATAAGAGTTTGAGAAAGTTGCATTTTTCTACATGCAGGTCTTGCTTTTTTTGTGTACCGGGGTTGCATTTTTATTTATGGAGGGTATTGCTTTTTGTGTGCATGGGACTCACACTATATGTTTTGATGGAGTATCATGGAGTACTTGCTCACTTTTGTGACTCAGATCTGCCGTTTTCAAACAAAACTACATGAACTTAACTTAGGAAATGGTCTAAATTTTCGCATTTACTCCCAGATTCAAGCAGCTTCAGGCTACAAAACTGTCAAAGAAAATGAGAAGACACTATTGTAACTCTTTTGGTTACAAACATATTGTAGTATATCATGTTGATCAACAATGATACTCAGGAATGTGCATACCTAGGAATACTAATGCTAACACATTAGTCCCATCACACAAGCACAGAATCTTGTTATTTGATCAATTAGCAGATTAACTATTCTACCCTGCTTTCTCACAGTCTCAACCCTGTTCTCAGCTGGTATTCTTGAGAGAAAACACTGTTTTCATTTTAACTGTAAGTTATCAGCTGCGGTTTGGTGGGTAGCACTCTCAGCATTTAGTCAGAAGGTTGAGCTCAGAGACTTGAGCGCGTAGTTTAGGCGGACACTCCCAGTGCAGTACTGAGGGAGTGCTGCACTGACAGAGACACCATAGTGTGGATAAGATGTTAAACCAAGGCCTATCTGCCCTCTTAGGCTGATGTAAAATATCCCATGGCACTATTTTGAAGAGCAGGGAGTTCTCACTGATGTCCTGGCCAATATTTATCCCTAAACCAACAAAACAGATTGTTTGTGGGTCCTTGCTGTGCAATTGACTGCTGTATTTCCTACTTTCCAACAGTGACAACATCTCAAAAGTACTTCATTGGCTGCAAGTGCCTTTGGACACTCTGAAGTGTGCTTTATAAATGTGAGTTCTTTCTTTAGTTCTTCAGATTTTTAGTGTTTGACATTTTTTTCTTTCCACCCAAATGATTGCCTCTGCTTCCCTGCCTGATAAAAGCTAATATAAACATTTGGTATAATTTGAGTAAAGAAGTTCATCCCACTCATTGTTCCATATTTACTTTTCACTAATTCAAATGTACAATCTCTGGTCCTACTAACCTAACTTACACTTAAGAAATAACCTGGGTTCATCTTATCTATACCCACTGATACTTTACATGGCTTAGTTGGGTCCCCTTTAACTTTCCCCTAGACTGTAGAAGGAGTTTCTCTAATCTTTCCACATACTTCACCCCCCACTTCACCCCCCTTATAGATGGAATTGGAACTGTTGGTTTTCTCTGTACCCTCCCAATGCATGTGCATCATTTTTGTATCTGAATGCTATCTGGCCAGTGCATTGAAAAGCCCCAGATCACCTCTGTAGATACAAACTCTACACTGTTATAGTCAGGTTTAACAGCATTCTATTCGCATTTTAACTGCTTCAGCACAGTTTCTGAATATAGAATGTGAAAAGTCCATTGTTACTACTAGTTCCCATACCAAGATTCTCTGTAATTATATTTCATGTGTTGCATATTTATAACTCACAGACAGGCAGAATAGAAAAGGAGTAGTAGCCCTGAAAGGAAAGGATGACATAAGGACAGGAGTGATAAAGGAGCTTTGCTCAGAAGATCAGGAAGGAGAATCAGTGTGGGTGGAGATCAGGAATAACAAGGGTCAGAAAATGCTGGTGAAAGTAGTTTATAGCTCTCCTAGCGGTAGTTATACTGTTGGACAGCGTGTTAAGCAAGACACAATTGGTGCTTGTAACAAAGGCAATGTAATAATCTTGGGGGACTTTAATCTTCATACAGACTAGATCAATCAAATTAACAAAGGTAGTCTGGAAGATGGGTTTGTCGATTGCTTTCCCGATAGTTTCCTAGAACAATACATGGTGGAACCAACTGGGGATAAAGCAATTTTAGATCTAGTATTGTGCAATGAGGCAGGGTTAATTTGCAATGTCATAGTAAAAGATCCACTGGGAAATAGTGATCCTAATACCAATGAGCTCCAAATTAAGTTCCATGTTTGAAAGTGACATATCACAATTCCAAACAAAAATTTTAACCTTAAACAAAGCAAATTACATTTAAATGAGAGGAGAGCTGACCTTGTTTGATTGGGTAAATAGGCTAAATAGTATGTCAGTAAATAAACAATGGAGAAACATTTAGAGAAACAATTCAAAATGTTCAACAAAAATACATTCCATTAAAAAACAAAAACTCAGCTTACTTGGGAAGTTAAGGACAGGTACGTAGGTAATTAGCCAAAGTCCACAAGGGACCATAAGTAACTCTTTAGAGAGAGACAATTGGTTATATAATTTGTGGGCCACCACTCCACATCAAGCATGGGGCATGTGAGGAGACAGGCCCCAAGTCTACCTCAGCCGGAATGGGAATAAACCTGTGCTGTTGGCATTATTCTGAACCTCATGGTAGCCATCTAGCCAACTGTGCTAGTTGACCCTCTGAAGTTAAGTATAGCATTCGATTAAAAGATGAGGCCTATAATGTTGCAAAGAATAGCAGTGAGCCTGATGATGCGGAGAATTTTAGAAACTAGTAAAGGGAGACTACAAAGTTGATAAAAAGGGAAAAATAGAATGAGTGTAAACTAGTCAGGAATATAAAAACAGATTGTAAGAGCTTTTACAAGTATATAAAACGAAGGAGAGTAGCTAAAGTAAATGTTGGTCCCTCAGAGGAGAAGTTATCATTGGGAATGAGGAAACGGCAGAGACATTAAACAAATATTTGGAGAATGTCTTCACAGTAGAAGACACAAATTACCTACCAGAAATAGAAGGTAATCAAGGGGCTAGTAAGAGTGAGGACCTTAAAGTAATTAATATCAGGAGAGAATAAGTATTAGAGAAACTTAGAGGACTAAAAGCCAACAAGTTCCAAGGGCCTGATGGGTCTACAACTTAGGGTTCTAAAAGAGAAAGCTGCAGAGATAATGAATGTGCTGGTTAGGATTTTCCAAAATTCCCTAGATGCTAGAACAGTCCCAGCAGAATAGAAGTTAGCAAATGTAGCACCACTATTCAAGAAAGGTGGGAGAGAAAAAAGGGAACTACTAGGCAGTTAGCCTGACATCAGTAATTGGAAAAATACTCAAACCTATTCTTACAGAAGTCTTAACAATGCATTTAGAAAATCATAGTATGATCAGACAAAGTCAATATGGTTTTACGAAAAGGAAATCGTGTTTGACAAATTTATTAGAGTTTTTTGAGAATGTAACTAATGGACTAGGTAAAGGAGAACCAGTCAATGCAGTACACTTAGATTTCCAAAATACATTGATAAGGTCCCACACAAAAGGTGAAATACAAGATAAGGGCTCATGGAGTCAAGGATAATATATGAGCATGGATAGAGGATTGGTTAAGGACAGGAAGCAAAGAGTAGTGTTAAATGGAGCATTTTCAAGTTGGTGGGCTGCAATTAATAGAGTGCAGCAAGAATCGTTGCTGGGGCCTCAGTTTTACAATCTATCTTAATGACTTAGACAAAGAAACAGAGTAATGTAGCTAATTTTGTTGGCAATACAAAGCTAGGTGGGAATGTAAGATGCGAGGAGGACACAAAGTGACTTTAAAAAGATATGGACAGGTTAAATGAATAGGTAACAAGGTGGCAGATGGAGTATAAGATAGAGAAGCGTGGGGTTATTCAATTTGGTAGCAAGAATAGAAAAGCAGAATTTTTTTTTAAAAGGCACAAAACTCTTAATGATGTTCCAAGAGGCTTGGGTGTACTCTTACAAGGAACACAGAATGTTAGCACGCAGATACAACAAGCAATTAGGAAAGCAAATGGCATGTTGGCTTTTATTGCAAGGGGATTGGAGTTCAAGAATAAAGAAGTCTTGCTACAATTGAATAGTGCTTTGGTAAGACTACGCCTGGATTAGTGTGCACAGTTTTGGTCTCCGTATTTAAGGAAGGATATACTTGCCTTGGAGGTAGTACAGCAAAGGTTCACTAGATTGGGCCCTGTAATGAGAGGGTTGTCTTATGATGAGAGGCTGAGTAAATTGGGCCTTTATTCTCTAGAGTCTAGAAGAATGAGAGGTGATCTTATTGAAACATACAAGATTCTGACAGGGTTTGACAGGGTAGATACTGAGAGATTGTTTCCCTCTGGCTGGGGAATCTAGAACACGGGGGCACAGTCTCAGGATAAGGGGCCGATCATTTAGGACTGAGATGAGGAGAAATTTCTTCACTCAGAGGAATGTGAATCTTAGAAATTCTTTACCCTAGAGGGTTGTGTATGCTCCAGTGTTTCGTATATTAAAGACTGAGGTCAATAGATTTTTGATTCCTCAGGTAATCAAGGGATATGGGGAGCATGTAGGAAAGTGGTGTTGAGGTAGATCAGTCATAATTGTATTGAATGGCGAAGCAGGTTCGAGCGGCTAAACGGTATACTCCTGCTCCTATTTCTTATATTCTTACATTTTTTCTACTCAATATCCAATACTGTACATTCCTTTGCACTGAAATTAATTTGCCATTTATCTATCCAATTGCATGATGATCTAAGTTTTTCCGCAAACAATTAACTGCATTCTCTGTCCCTACTGTTTTCCACATTTTATTGCCTGCAAATTTAGCAATTTTCACTTGATTCCTGTATTCCTATAGATTTGAAGCAACAGAGATGCAAGCACTGATTTCCCACAGGACTCAACCTTTTACAATATGACACTACACTTTTCACAAGTTTTCAGTTTTCTTTTTTTAAATTAACCAATGTTTAAAATCCAGTCTTGTATCCCATCCTAGATTCCACAGTGTCATGTCCATAAGACATGAAAGAGATCATTAACTGTTTAAATCAAACCTTACTTTCTTATTAATAAAACAGAAAATGCTGGAAAAACTCAGCAGGTCTGGCAGCATCTGTGGAGAGAGAAACAGAGTTAACGTTTTCAGTCCATATGACTCTTCTTCAGATTTCCAGCATCCGCAGTATTTTGCTTTTATTTTACTTTCTGCTGATTTAAAAATTGACTTTGCTGGACCAAAAACATGGCTGCTACATGTCTCATAATTTGCAAGCAGGCTACAGTTCTGGAAACTTCCGACAGTAATTACAGGACAAAGTCCAAAACTCATCCTTGTGGAATCTCACACCTGTCATTGTGTGAACCCATTACGATCAATGAAATAAGGGAGCAGCAGATGGTCTGGGCTTATAACAAAGAGAGAGCCATCGAAATCCGTTATGCCTGCAGAGACGCTAATAACCACCATCTATCTCCTAAGGTGAACAATGGATTTTGACCAGTGGCATAGAAACTGATTGTTACTCATTTGAATCATCAATAGGCAATATCACATGACCTAAGCTCCTTTGGCTTTTGGGAAGTTTAATGTTACATTCCTGGACACCCAGTGCAGCCTGCTGGTAATATCCAGCCTGTCAACACCAAAGCAGGACTCCAGGCTGACAACAAAGCCTGCCTCAAGTCTAAAACTCCTCGAAGCCTGGTTCTCTGGAAGATTCCTGCAATCACGTGTAGAATTGACCAAGTCTCTGGATACCAACCTCATCTTGCTTTGCCATCGCCAACTTTGAAGTAATTAGGCAACTCCTGCTTTCAGCTAGCTGAACCCGCCTGAACTTTAACTCCTATGTGAAGGAACCCTCACTGGACTCTGACATTCACGTGAATTAATATCCATACCTTTGGGGTTTTTGTTTTAAGTTATTCCTAATGGTAAAACTCTTTTCTTTCCTATCTCCTTTTGTGTGTATGTAGTTGCGACGACCATCCCCCGGGTTGGAATGTATGAATAAACAATACTTCTGATTTAACCCTAGAGAGAGTTTGCTGCAAGTCACTTTAAAATTGACTTCACAAACAGAGGGTTTGAGGTAACATGCCTCAGCATATTTCAAAAATTAAAATACCTCTGCTTACGGACAGATGGTAAGAAAAATAAAGGAGTTCAGTTTGCCCCTCTCTCCTGTCAATAGCAATAGATTTTAGGTAAATTTGAAGTTTTTCATATTAAATTTTTCCAAAAACTTTCCAAATTTAATAATCTGACCAATAATTGAAAGTGTTTATCCAGGCAAAAGCAAATGCCAGCAGAGGGTAAGTTTCTGGATCTGCCAATGTATTTCAGTGCAGAATAACATGATGGAAGATTAGAGCCTCTACCATTACTATCCATAGCACCAGACTACAACATGCAAGTAAAAGTGCAGGTTGCCACAGCAACTCAAACTACCTAAGTGATCTGTAAGACATCACCACCACAGAATAACAACTGTGGACAGTAACAAATCTCATCCTACAGATGATAATGATAAACTTCTAAGGTTTTTCTCTCATGGTTCATTATGTTAAGTTAATTACTCTGCATGTTACCACTTGTAACAGTGCAGACAGTGCATCATCCCATATAAACATAAATCCTATATAAATACAGCAATTCCATTCAACACAGCAAGAGAAAATGCTGAAAATGTACAACAAGTTGTTCAGTATCTGGAAGGAAAAATAACTACCATTCGGGTTGGCACTTCTACTTCTGCTGTTCCTCCATGCAACCTTGAGTAACAATTTTTATTTCACTCAAACAAAAGTAGATTTATCCTTTCAGCTCCTCTGATTTTAAAAGCATCAACCCAAAAGCTCTCCAGATTGATCATCAGTCAATGCTGAGTTAGCTGATGAGGGAATAGATTCAGAATCTCTGGACTATAGATGGAAGGAGAAAAGAACATAAGAGATAGGAGCAGGAGTAGACCACACGGACCATCGAGCCTGCTCCACTATTCAATACGAACATGGCTGATCTTGGGCTCAACTTCATTTTCCCGTCCACTCTCCATATCCATTAATTCCCCAAGAGACCAAAAATCTGTCTATCCCAGCCTTAAACGTATTTAACAATAGAGCATCCACAGCCCTCTGGGGTAAAGAATTCCAAAGATTCACAACCCTTTGAGTGAAGAAATTTCTCCTCATCTCAGTCCTAAATGATTGGCCCCTTATCCTGCCCCCGTGTTTTAGATTACCTGACAAATGGAAACAATCTCTCAGCGTCCACCCTATCATGCCCCTTCAGAATTTTGTAGGTTTCAATTCCAGAGAATATAAGCCCAGTTTACTCAGCCTCTCATTGTAAGACAACCCTCTCATCCCAGGGACAATTTTAGTGAGCTTTCACTGTCCTGCCTCCAATGCAAGTATATCCTTTTTTAAATGTGAAGGCGAAAACTGCACACAGCATTCCAGATGTGGTCTCACCAAAACCCTGTACAACTGTAGCATGACTTATTTATTCCTGTACTCCAATTCCCTTGCAATAAAGGCCAACGTGCCACTTACCTTCCTAATTGCTTGCTGCACCTGCATGCTAACTTTCAGTGTTCCTTGTACCAGCACACCCAAGTCTCTCTGAACATTAACACCTCCAAGTTTCTCACCTTTTAAAAAACATTCTGCATTTTTATTCTTATGACCAAAATGAAAGCCACTCAAGGTCATGACTCTTCATCATTATCTGATGATTCCTGCTAGAAAGTGCAGATACGAACGTAAGGAGAGAAGAAGATTGGGTTCTATTGGAAAGCTCCTCCCACATTCAAATAGCTGCTGATACCCATTGTTTAGGTTCACACATGAAAAATAGCCTCTTAGACAAGGTACCTCAGGGCAACTAGCACTCATGAAATTATAAAAGCAAAATACTGTGGATGCTGGAAATCTGAAACAAAAGCAGAAAATGCTGGAAAAACTCAGCAGGTCTAACAGCATCTGTGGAAAGAAAAACAGAGTTAACATTTCAAGTCCACATGACTCTTCTTCAGAGCTAAAGAGAAGTAAAAATGTGATGAAATTTATACTGCTTAAGCGGGGTGGATCAGGTGAAGCTGGATAGAAGGCCAGTGATAAGTGGGGGCAAAGAAGAGATTAGCAAAGATGTCAAGGACAAAGGGAGTGTTAATGGTAGTGGTACTGGCTAAAGAAAGTGCTGATGGAGGCATTAAGGTAAGAAAGCAGAATGTGATAATAGCAGGACAAGGGTAAGCACTCTGGAAAGAACAACATGAACAAGTGACAGATGGCCCTTGTGGGGGTGAGGGTGAGGGAAGGGGACGGCGGTGGGAAAAAAGATCGAAAACAGAATGTGATAATAGCAGGACAAGTATGAAATTACACCTGCCAAGCTTCAGGAGTGGAAAAAATTTCAGGAGGATCAGAGAATTTATCTTCAATCATGTACAGTGACACTAAGATATTATAGCACACTTATAGCTCTGGAATTCCCTCCCTAAACTCTCTCTGCTCTACCTCTCCTTCCCCCTTAAAACCTATCTCCACATGTCCTAATATTTTCTTATGCGGCTTAGTGTCAAATTTTGTTTGATAACACTCCTCTGAAGTGCCTTGGGATGTTTTACTACATTGAATGTACTATATAAATGCAAGTTGTTGCTGTATGTTCTCAAGTCTGCAATGTAGACCAACTGAGGAAAACATGAAAAAAATGCATATCCTTTTAAAAAAGCAAGCAAGAATCATGTTTTTAAATAATTTATAAATAGTACCATCTGTTTACCAACTATCGCTTGTTTGGATTGAGATTTGTTATTTTGGTTGTGTATTTCTGTACAGTGCACGGTGAAAAGAAAAACCACATGTCGCTATTTAAAAAGGCTTGGACTGTGTCTTACTTTTCATGGTGGTAAATCTCACTGTAGTGTGCCAAATCACTTGTATGATTTTTGAAGCAAATAGTCTGTTTTTTGAGCAGGATGTCTGGATATTTCTAAGATATAAATCAGACATAGAACATCTATTCTTTAAATAAAAGTTGTTTTCCATTTCTGTGTGTTATGATGCAAAAACATTACCACAGGTATTAATTTTTCAATGAGCTTTTATCATATTGGCAAATTAAAAATCAGTATCAGGATTACATCCTTCACACTGCTATCCCACCCTTAGTTTAATTTTATACTTGGCGATAGGTAGTTAATATTTTCCCAATTATGCATGCATAGTTGATGTTTATTATCAGACTCTTCAGGAACAGCAGAGGCATATTTATAAACAGTTTCTGAGTGGTGCTGAGTATGGGCGTAGAATATGCTATTGGGAACAGGGGGTGGAGCTTCAAGGCTGATTATCTAGAAGCTCGGTTTTGCCCTTATAGGTTCATTTCAGGCTATATCATTTAAAGTGTAGACCAGGTATATCACATCTCTTACCCCCACTCCCCCAACATACAGACACACAGACCCCTACCCCCCCTCACGGACCCTATGCCCCTCACCCAGACCCCCCCGCCCAGACCCTTTACCCTCCTCATAGACCCCCAATACCCCTCACATAGACTCTTCCTACCTCCCCTCACAACTCCCTACCTCCCCTCACAACTCCCTACCTCCCCTCTCAGAGACTTCCTATAACCCCTCCACACACCTTCGACCCCCTGCACAGATTCCCACTGATTAGAGATCACTGCGCACCTTGACACAACAGCACCAACGTGTTCACCAAAACATTGACACTTGAGGATGGAAAACTTAATTTATAAGAAGTCAATTTAAAGTAAGAATAAACCTTTAACCAGCGAAAGTCACCAATCGGACGAACTGTTTACTTTTTCTGGCTGCTCCTTCCTCGTGACGCACGAACACACCCCTTTCCAAAAGATCATGTGGCCAACCTCCGCGAGCTCTTTTGATTGACGGCGCCGTCAACCAATGGATAGGGGGAGCTCTGGTAGCCCTGGTTTCTATTGGACACGGTTCAACGGGATGGACCAATGGTAGAAGACAAGGGCGGGCTTTGTCCTGCGGATTCTGAACCACAGTCAGTGAAAAAAGGATCGAAAGAGACGGAGTTTGAGGCAGTAAATCCCGGGACAGGGGCCGGAGACCAGGGAGCGATCGGAGAGCAGGCTCCGGATGGTTAGGCAGTGATCGGTTGAGGGCGGACACTGATTCGAAAGCCGCAGCCACTCCCTCCTTGACAGGTTCAGCTGAGTAAGTGAGTCAGTGGCGAGCGGACAGTGACGGTGACAGTTGCCGGCTAGTAACCGGAGCACTGGTTGTCTCAACAGTGACTGCGCCAAGAGAACAAGGTCATGTGGACCAGGCCTGTCCACGGTAGCGACAGAGTTAAGTGCCTGGGACCAGCTTGCTGGGGCTGGGGGGCGGGGTGCTGAGGTGAGTGCCCAGAGGATAAGAGAGAGGGCAGAGCATGAAGAGTGATGCTTGGGATCGGGATCCTGGGTGGGTGGCATTGAAGACAGTGAGAACAGAGGGTGCTATCTTGATGTGGGGGCATATCAAGAGGGTGCTGTATGTTTGGAGAGTGCTGCAAAGTTAGACGGGGAAGATCCAAACTGCAATGCCAGTGCGAAAAGAATGCACTCCTAAAGTTCTCATACTCGTTTGATGAGTATTACTTTGGATTAAAATGTTTGGCTCGCTTTGTAAATGAATACCTTTCCTATATTCTTGCCTGATAGATCATCCAAACTGTAAACAGCCTCCTACCCAAGTGTCTACAGGTGAAGATCTAGCCTTGACACCTCCCGGGGTTACAGATATTTCAATTTAAGATTCTGTGTTTGGACCATGAAGTTTTCAAACCTCACCCGTGAGGAGAATTTAAAGGGATGACTGAAGTTTGTTTAAATCTTATCTAATCTTTGCGCCACCAGACCATCTTCGGTTGTATTTCCACTGTGAAACTCAAGTAGGTACTCACAGCTTTTTTTTCTTCTCTTGAGTCCAGTGTCATACAGTAGTTCCTGTTTGGAATTGACAGCGATTTTAAGTAGTTGTTTATATGACATTTAGGAATGGAGGAAATGTTTGAACGTTTAGTTTGCAACGTTTAAAACCCGGTTTTTTTTTCATAGTGGGCTGGAGATGAAACCAGCTGCGGCTCCTTATTTGCATATCTTGTGGCACGTCGTTTTAGTTTATCGGCTCTGATTTTTCTGGTGTTAGAATTGCAAGTTTCATTGGAGAAAGAGCTGAAGCGCTAACTTCCGCACGAATCATTCTCTTGATTTGTTTTGCGATTTGTAATGTCTTTTTTTTATTACTATGTTTGTACACATTTGGATGTGGGGAGGGGGCAGTTCAGACATTGCGAATTTGTAAGCTAGCAGTCTCCTGTTTATCCTTGTCTTGTGTCATTGGGGTGGGGGAGCGGTACGCTTCTGTTAATTGTCTCAATTAAGTTTTGTTTTTGCGTCAAAGTCTCACTAAAAGTAGGAGTGAAAAATATTGCGTTGAATGTAGTCATTGCTTACACCTGATGCTGCCGTTGAACAATGTGATGATCCTTAGACTTGGGTGGGAGTGGGGCACATCATTTAAAAGTAATTGCATGTTTTCCTTTTAGTGATGCAAGGCTTTTTAAAATATAAAGTATTTAATTGTAAGGCAAACATAAATCGATACCTAGCTATAGGGCTATGTAATGGCCAGTTCAGAAGTCATTTGAACCTTTAAAATTGAAAGAAAACTTGACTTTGTGTGTTCTATGCAATGTTTCATGATTTCATACTCGTGTTACCATAGAAATGTTAATCCAAGCTGCAATTGCAGTCCTATATTAGAAAAAATACTTTATTTATATAGTACCTTTTTATAACCTCAGGACATCTCAAAGTGCTTTAAAGCCAAATAACTAATAACAACTGTAGTCTCTTGTTATAATGTAGGGGAAAGCAGCAGCCAATTTGCACATAGCAAGGTTCTACAACAGCAATGAGACAATCATCAGATAATTTGTTTTATTGATGTAAGTTGAGGGATAAATATTGGCCAGGACACTAGGAGAATTCTCCCCTTCAAATACTCCATGTTATCTTTTTCATCCACCTGAGAAGTCAGAATGCCTACCCTGAAAAAGTATTGCTCTTCTCTCCAACAGGATTTCCTCAAGTCAGGCAGGGCCTTGGTTTAACACATCGTACGGAAGATGGCTTCTCTGACAGTGCAGCATTGCCCCAGAACTGCACTTATCTTTGGAGATAGGAGCAGTGGGTAAGCTGCTCACCCCATTGAACATGTTCTGCCATTCAATTACATTATGACTGACATGTACCTCAACTCCAGTTATCTGCCTTTGCTCCATATCCCTTAATACCCTTGCCTAAAAATCATTTTGAATTTGAACCCAGCTGTAACAGCTTTCTGAGAGTCGTGCTGACTCTCTGATTAGTTTGTGCTTGTCAAACTGCTCAGGCACTCTGGCCCTAACATCAGATTCTAGTAACTTCCCCACAGCAGACGTTAGACTAATGGCCTGTAATTTCCAAGTTTCTCCTACCCTTCTTAAATAATGGAATGACATTGACAACTTTCCAATCCAAAGGGACATTCCCTGAATCAAGACTTTTGGAAGATCATGATTAAATAACCTGCAATGTCTTCACCTACTCCTTCACATGCCCTGGGATGGAAACCATCAGGTCCTGGTGATTTGTCTATCGTCAGTCTCACTGTTTTCTCCATGAACATTATTTTGCTTCTACTGGATCTAATAAGCATCTGTCTGAATTCAAATTTGACTTTTCCTCTTTCTCTGGTACTTTATCCTCTTTCTCAGCTATGAAGACTGATACCAAGTAATTATTGAGCAAGTTTGCCATTTGCTAATTGTATATTAATTGTGTTTAATTGTATGCAGATGGTGGGCATTGACAGGGAATTCACTTGAGCTGCCCTTTGGGGGCGCAGAGGGGTGGGGGGAAGAGTCCACACAGAAGACATGCTGAAAAAGCAAGCACCTTTAGGTGCACTGGCCCACGAGTGATTACATGTGTGTCCCTGTGCCCGTGAGTAATTTTGCATGCATCCACATGCCCGCGAGCAACCTGAGTTGCAACTGCAGCCTCAGACCTTGACAGCTTTAGCGGAACATACATGTTTCCACAGCCGGGAAGGAAGGGTGGAGCGGAGACCTCGACTGATGTGGAGTTCACTCTCCGCAACCCTCCCAAAAGAGAATGAGGAGACGCCACTCTTTGGAACCAGGTAAGAGCCCAGAGAAGGGATGTCCCTCTGTGGAAGAGGAATTGTTGTCCCCACAGATCCTGCCACCCGTCCCAGCATCATGCACTGTCAGCAAGCGTCGTCCATCCCTTAGTAGGGTGAGACAGATCACTCTGTCCAGTCTGTACCTCCTGGGGATGGGAGGGGCCCCCTGCCCTAGGGTAGGCTGGAGGTAGCCTGGTTTGACCCAGTCACTCGTCGCCAGGTCTGACTCCCTGGAGGCTGAAGTGGGTGAGATTGCTGAGGCTGTGTTGCGGATGACGAAGGCCCATATGCTGGGTCACCGGGCAGCAGCAGTGGAGGGGAAGGCCCCTTTCTCTTTGTCTCTGACTTTGGTTCAAGGGGGCTGGTACTGGGGATGGACCTTTTCCCTGTGTCATTCTACAGCCTAGTGCCTCAGGCAAAACAAATCCCCAAACCGCTGCCGCCCTCTGGCCCAGAACCCCAGAGGAGCACAGGGAGACCCCTCAGCGATCAATCCTGGGTGTGGGATGGTGACAGAGATAGGGCCGGATAGTGTGTTTGGGCCTCACACTGCACCCTGTGTGGTGGGTGGGTCAGACACTGATGGTAATGACCAGGAGGAGGATGAGGGTGTGGTGGAGGGCACTGGGGATGATTTAGAGTCCATCGCCAATGAAACAGTGGCTGCCCTTATGCCCCCTGCTGAGTCTCGTCTCATTCCCCTTGTGGAGCTCTGGGAATCCCTGGCTAAGAACTCTAGTCACTGTGACAAAGTCCAGCTGTCCTTTGCCCGTTGGTTGGAGCTGGTGCTGCCCGCGGGGTCCATCTACTCAGCCCTAAAGATTGTGGACATGAGCAAGGATGTGAGCCGACTCGAACTGCACCAGTTCAAGGTGTTCCACACTAGGATGATGAAGGAGTGGAGGACCATGAGTGACTCCGCTCCCTCTCCACAGTTGGGTGTTGGTGGTGGTTGCACTATACGCTTGCCAACCATTACCAGCCTCAACATCAACAGCACCAAAGAAGGAAACCATAGATTCCTCAACTTCTCACTCCTTAGAGGGGGAGTGTGCAGTGTACTTGCAGTGTACAAACAGTCATGGGAGACAAAGCTATGTGACCCCTGGAGTGGCAGTGAGGGGTCTACATGACTCACCTTGCCTCCAGTTCAGGTGGGGTAACTATCTTGTTAGTCCCACATTTTCAGCCCGGGATCTTGCAGGGTGGGGGGGGTGGGGGGGCGTCAAAGAGCTGTCAGGCTGCTTGCTCCGTCTTATGGTCCAGCTGGGGGACATGCTGCTTCACTTTGTGAATGTGTACGCTCCCCAGGCTGACCCGCAGCAACTGTGCTTCATTGAACAAGTGTCCACTCATCTTGGCTCCATTGAAACTCGTGAGTTGCAATTTCAACTGTATGCTCGAAGTGAGGAACTGCTCTGGTTCTCTGCAATGCCAAGTGGGCGGCGATGGAGAGTGAGGGACCGCTCCTGGTCAGTTCCTACAACTTTGTAGATGTCTGGTGAAATCTCCATCCCGACTCCAGCGCTTCCTCTTTCTTGAGGCCTTGAGGAGGACGACCTTTACGTTTCTTGAGCGTACATCTCCTGCATTCTGGCAGTTCCTTACAGCCGGTGCCATGTTCAGACCACTGCCTGATGTGGGCAGAATTGGTTTCATTCTGCACACGGGTGGGGTCCGCGTA
Organism: Cetorhinus maximus; assembly: GCF_964194155.1. Taxonomy (NCBI): domain Eukaryota; kingdom Metazoa; phylum Chordata; class Chondrichthyes; order Lamniformes; family Cetorhinidae; genus Cetorhinus; species Cetorhinus maximus. Next base: position 15,228,676 of record NC_135917.1, on the reverse strand, counting down.
CTGGCACTTAAGTAACCTGCTGCTGGAGGATAAGCAGTTCCGGGACTCTTTCCATCTATTCTGGATTGGGGAAGGAAGTAGAGGAACTTACCCTCCTCGAGGCTATGGTGAGACGTGGGCAAAGCTCACGCCTGTATCTTCTGTCAGGAATACACGAGGGGGTTGATGAGGAGGCAGAAGGCCAGGGTTGAGCAGTTGGAGCAGGAGGTGCTTGACCTGGAGTCCCGTCTCAGTCAGGCCGTCGAGGACCCAACTTTGTGGAAGAGAAGAAGGGCGTGCTGAGGGACCTGCGGCTAGTCGGGCCCTGAGGCGTGTTCAATACAGTCCCAAGACAGAATGGTGTGTGACTTGTAGGTGGTGGTACATTGTGACAGGTGGACTGCTGTTGGGATTAAATTAGTGGGTTGCATATGGCTTAATTGTCAGAAGAGTCACAATATTGACATCTATCAATTCAGGCAGGTTCGATCGAGGTATTAAAAGGGGAATTGGTTTACTACCTGAAAAGAGAGAATGTGCAAGGTTAGGGGGATAAGGCAGGGGAGTGGGACTAGGCAGAATGCACTTTCAGACAGCCAGTGTAGACTCGATGGGCCGAATGGTCTCCTTCTGCACTGTAAAAGATTCTGCGAATATCATGGAACTATTTCAAAACTCTAAGATTTCGTCAGGTGTGCATTTCCACAACAAAACGCACATTCAAATATTGCACTTATTTGTGAATGACAGAACAGGAAACTTCTTTAACTGCAGGAAATGCTGGAAATATACTCCAAATCTATCTGTATTTGGATAGGAGTGAGGAAGAAAGGGCAGGTTTTAGAGACTTTATCAGTAAGAATTTGTTTTCTAGTCAATGTTACAATAATGTAAAGCTGAACCTCTATTTCATATCTCTCTTTATAGTGATTGCTTGAGATTTGTGAATTAAACCTGGTGACCCCTTAGGAGTTGAATGCATTTCTCTTTGTACAGTTTTCCTACGATCATGCAATTTCTTTGTATTTTTCCAATTTAGTCACTTGATTTAAAGTTGCTACAGAAAAAATAACTGTGTAGAATGGCTTCTCACACATACAGCTGAATTTTACCAGCCATTTGGGACAGGCTCGGAAATGGGAAGTCTGGAAAAATGGCGTGGGAAGGTGATGGGTGAGGCGCCTGACTTTTTCTGACACCATACTACCTTGCCATGTTGTATGTTCAGTGGGCCTCATAAAGAGGTTGAGTCTTGTATTGAGTCTTGTATGGTTGAGCATTAAATGTTTATTGATAACACATAACTATGTACATATATCCAGGGTATAGCCCAAGCTATAAACTAACTCCCTGCTTGCTTCTACACAGGCCTCTGTTCAGCCCACAACTCCCGACTCTAGTCTTGGGTCATGTGTCTGGCGGTACTGTTTCCCAGTCCCACATTAACCCTTGCTATGCCAGATACCCTTCTACTACATCTCCCCCCAAGTCTTTACCCAACATATTTACATTACAATCATGCTACTCCTTAAGTCTCTGACTTTATAAATTCAGACAGTCAAGAGGCTTGACAATTCTTCCAGATCTCGTTCTGGTCATATTTGGAGGAGTGGTAGGCTCCATTAATTTGGGCCACCTTAGTTGATTCGGAGTTTGAGTTGTCTGTATTTCTGGCACTTGGTTGTTTTCTTCTAATTCGTTCTAGTGTATAGTAGGAGGTTTGCCTCTAGGGATGAGGAGGAGGCTCCTGCTGTTCCTCCTGATCATGCCTGCTGGTATATGGATGAGGTATGACCTTGGCTAGTCATCGTCTCTCCAGACAATGATGCCCTCTCTTTCAAGATCCGGGATCTATACCCTGTCCCCTTTGTGTAACTGTGGCAGGTTTCTAGTGCGGTAGCTTCTATTGTAGGCGGATGCCTATCGCTGTCTGTAGAGCTGTTCTCAGTCTTGAACGTTACGGTAGTCCTTGACTGCCAGTCCTGGGATTAGTTTCTTTGGCAGCGTTGGGAGTTGGGGGCAGAGTTTTCTGCCCATCAGGAGCTCCAGTGGGGCTAATCCACATTGCAGGAGGGTGGATCTATAAGTTAAAAGCACCATAGAGATGTTGTTCCTCTTCTTTCTCAGAAGAGCTTAAATGGTGCGGATGCCCCTTTCCGCCCCGCTGTTTGATTGTGGATACCTTGGGGAGCTGGTACAGTGTTGAAAGCTGTAACTGATGGTAAATTGGGTGAAGTATTCATTTGCGAATTACGGGCTGTTATCAGACACCACCTAGTCCGGGATGCCATGGCTCGCAAACATTTCCTCCAAGGATCTCGCAACTGCCTCGGTGGTCGTCATGCACGATCGCTTTACCTCGGACTGTCAGAAGTAGTCAACCGCAATGAGAAAGGATTTTCCATTAAAGATGAATAAATCGAATCCCAATCATTCCCAAGGCCTAGTAGGGAACTGTGTGGGGATGAGGGGCTCTCTGGTCTGGCTTGTGCAGTGCACACACCTAGCAGTTTGTGATCATTTCTTCAATGGTCCCTTGATATGCCTGGCTGTCATACTGCAGATTACAAAGTGCAAAGCACATGACTAATGTCCTGATAGCCCTGATGAATTATTTGGAGAATCTCCAGCCAAAGGGAGATAGGGATGACCAACCACTCATTGTATACTAGCAGATCATCTGTCACGGTGAAGTGTTTCTGTTGTTCAAACCAAATTTTCATGACACTGCCGCCTGGCCTCTGCTGTGACCACCCTTGGTGACAGTAACAGTGGATGCGGACACACTCCTCATCTCACATTTGCTCCTGATGGATTTGCTGAAGTTTCCGTGAGATAGCCAGCAGTTGTCTCCTCACCAATTGGGAGTACGACTTGAACTGCTCAACCAGGTTGACATGTGTTGCCGGAAGGTTGACCATGGCCCTGGATAATGCAGCCAAATGCAGTCATTTGATATTTCCCTTGAACATACTGTCTCATATGTGAATCTCATGAGATGCAAACGGAATCTCTGAATTCTGGGCTGCAGGCACCTTTGCAAGTCCCTTCTCGTCTGTCTGTGGTTTATGATCTGTTTCAATGGTGACTTTCAGGCCAATAATGAACTTCTCACAAGCCCACGTGACTGCGGGAGCTTTTTCGATAACAGCATACCATGTGTCTGACAGTCCTCAAGACGCGTAATATACTGGTTAGCGACATTGATTTAGTTGTTCCTGAAATAAAACTGCCTCTATGCCTGTGGATGAGGCATCCACTGCTATAGTGGGCTGAGATCGGTCATAATGAGCCAGGATGTCAGGTGAGAACAGCCAAACGCTTGCTCCCAGTGCGCATCCCAGCACCACACTTGGCCTTTTTTTGAGAAGCTGTCGCAGGGGCTCTGTGACCTGCGCCAGGCTGGGTAGAAATTTCGCCAACTGGTTCACCATGCCCAGGAATCTCTGGAAGTCTAGAATAGATGTTGGGGCTGGAAACTCGTTGATAGCTTTTTTTGTGGGTCTACCATGATGCCTTTGCTGCTGACAATGTGTCTTAAGAACCAAATAGAGGTCTTGGAGAACTCGCTGTCCTAATTTTGTGTCAGCCCTGCTCTCTGCATGCAATCTAGGACTGCCGTGAGCCTCCAGTCATGTTTCTCCACGGTCGTGCCATGGACCAAAACATCATCTTACGGCAGATGACACCCTCCAAGCCTTGCAAAATGGCTGTCAACATGCATTGAAAAATCTCGGCTATTGAGGTAATGCTGAAGGGCAAGCAGTTGAAACACCATTCAGCCAGCTGAGTGACGGGGAATGTCCAGTTGTTACTGCACTTGTTTCATGAGTGGGGGCAGTATTTTCCGTGATGTGAACAGGCACACGGGCTTGGTATCCTCCTTTGATGTAATACTGCATGCGGTCCTCAGTTGTCCCAATCCAGTGAAGAGTTCAGGAAACATTTTAAATTTTGAACCAGGCCCTTGCTGGTTGACCTCAATTTTCTGCAGGAGGTTGAGGTCGACACAAGCCTTTCTGCTTAAAAGGGAAAATCCTTGATTGTGGATTAGAAATAATCTCCTGTATTCATTTACCTTTGGATAAGAGTGTCGCCTGCAATGTACAGTAACTGGGAGCTTGATGCTGCCTGCTCTGTATAGCTGTGTCGTGGGTGGCATCAGGCTCCTTGTCTGAGGGAACTGTAACACTGGCTCCCGTGTCCAGTTTGAAGTTGGTGAGGTGACCGTTTACTGAGATGTCCGCATTCCAAAAAGAGAATTCAGGATCCTTGACCTCACCCAAGATGCAGAGCTATGTCTCTTCCTGGTGTGGTACCTCAACCTCATGGACTGTCTCGGGTCCTCCGCCTGTCTGGGTGTCTTGGTTTTGTGTAGCTTTCTGAAGTTTCCCAGGCAGTTACAGTTGAAACACTGGATTGAGATTGCTGGACATTGCTTTCACCTATGAAGTTGCTTGGCGCCACAGTGTTGGTGTAGTTGCCCACTCTCTTGTGGTCAGTTTGGGTATTGCCTTCCTTGGCCTGGAGTCTCTCTGCCCCTTTGTTTTACTAACTGGACAGTCGGGGGTGCTCTGTACCATGGCTTGCTTTTGCCATGTAAAATGTATCCGTGCTGTTGGTGGATTTCAGACTTCTTGACTTTGGATGGCTATTTTTAGAATGAGATCTTCCTTGGCCTGTAGTATGTCTGAAAGGGCATTGCCAGCCACTCCGACAACAATTCTCTCTCTTGTGAGTCTGACTTAAGGTCACCGTTGTCACAGCCCTCAACCGATCTGTATAATTCATTTTGAAGAAAGAGTCAACCAGTTCTCCAGGCTGTTGGACACATTTGTTGAATTTCACTCTCTCTAAAATTTTGTTTCTTAGATTAAAATATCTATTGAACGATTTTAGACCTTCTTCAAATTTATCTGAGGATTTGTTTATTCCTTGTCTCGCAATAATATCATCAGCTGTTGGACCTACTGAATAAAGTAGTGTATTCACTTGTTCAGCTTCTGGCTTTCTATCTAATCCTGAAGCTATCATGTATCTTAAGAATCTTTGCCAACGTCCCCAATATTGTGATTAACCTGGCCCTTGGATCAGTTGGTCTGGTAATGTTGATTTGTTGCCCATAGTTGCTTTAAAGTTCAGGTGAGTACAGCTTTAAATATTGTGCAGGTTTTAAAGATGGTGCCACTGTAACCATTTTTCAAAGAGTCTTCCCGCGCTTGTTGCGTTTTGGCAGGCTCCCACAGCAATGGCGGTCCTGGCTTCTTTTGGGGGTTTTTTTTTGGCAGCGATTTGTTAAATCAACAATTTGGGGCCTTCCCTGTGATTTTTGGAGGATTTTCGGGCATTTTACAATCGATTCCTGGTTTTGGATGAGGTTTTTAATCCTTCCGCTTTCTTATTACTACAGCAGCCGATTCTGAACTTGGCCACAGTGCGTTCGGAAGCAGCCTGCTCTTTTTTTCACACCACCGAAGCTTTTTAAGTTAGTCCTGGCTTAGAGCTGAGCTTTTTGCTCACCACTGCCAGGTCGTTTGACTCTGCACACCATGGGCATTCACAACAGATCTCTATGAGATCTTGAGAGTTCTGCACAGTGGAGTTTATTTCTCTGCCTTTCTGCTTCCAACCCTGCAAAGGAGCTTCTTTCAGGTGATCTCACTCTGTGTCTTTATTTCACATGCTTTCAGTCAAGTCAGAGTGCTGTTCCTTTAATTTTCCAGCTTTTAATTTCTGCTGCAGCTTTCCTGTGGTTCTGCGTTTTGCCATTTGCTGCCATCATCTTGTATGTTCAGTACGTTTCAGGAAGAGCTTCTGAGTCTTGTATGGTTGAACATTAAATGTTTATCGATAACACATAACTGTGTACATATATGCAGTGTATAGCCCAAGCTGTGAGCTATACATGCTTGCTTCTACACAGGCCTCTGTCCAGTCCACAACTGACTCTAGTCTCAGGTCATGTCTCTTTACATCACACTGTGGGTGCACTATTTCCCAGTCCCGCATTAACCCTTGCTCTGCCAGATACCTTTATACTACATGCTGCACTTTTGGCCCTGGAAGTGAGACTTTGGCCTTTGCTAAACCCAGCCATAGTGTTGCAATTTCCTCACAAACTAGTCTGCATCCAGATCCTATTGATACTGGTATACAGCTTTAGTCACGAGTCTGCTACATTGTTGTTTTGCAACATAACCAAGGTGTGACGAGCATCATCCATGGAGCTATCTTGATTTGATATCATTGACAAAGCTAAGTATGCTGAAGGTGGTACACTGGTAAGAAACAGCAAATGGAGCTAGACAGGATACTGGCCTCCTGAACTTACCCTCAATTTAGCTGAAACTGGTGCCAAACTAAGGCACAATGTAGAAACCAAGTTGAAAGAGCCAAGTAGGATGATTAGCAGCATGTCTATTTTGGAGATCTTGAATGGAGCAAGACACCCAGTGAGATCTTTGCCTATCGCACTGAAGCCTAGTGCTATATATCAGTGACCAGAGGAATCAATGTGCACCACCAGCTAAACTGTTGTACTATTTTGATTATAGATTCTTTTTTCAGAGCGTAGTACACAAAACGAGGATGCAGCTAACTATTTGAAGCAGTACACACACAACCAATTCTTTATCTCCCTCCAATTTTTTTGGATCAGCATGTTGTTACTTTCTTTCGTGGGATGTGGGCGTTGCTGACAAGGCCAGCATTTGTTGCCCATCCCTAATTGCCCTTGAACCAAGTGGCTTGCCACGCCATTTCAGAGGGCTGCTAAGAGTCAGCCACACTTCTGTGGATCTGGAGTCACATAGGCCAGGCCAAGTAAGGACATTATTGAACCGGATGGGTTTTTACGACAATCGACAATGGCTTCATGGTCACCATTACAGAGACTAGCTTTCAATTTGATTTATTAATTGAATTTAAGCTCCACCAGCTGCTATGGTGGGATTTGAACCCATGTCCCCAGAGCATAGCCTGGCTTTCTGGATTACTAGTCACCCATTACTTTCACCCATCACCCCTTGTCATGTTGATCTACATTGGCTCCCAGTTAAACAATGCCTTTTTTAAAAAAAAAATCTTTGTGGCCTCGTTCCTCCCCATCTCTGTAATCTCTTTCATACCCACAGCCCTCTGAGATCTGTGTTCTTCCAATTCTGGCCTCTTGAGTATCCCTGATTTTTAATCACTCCACCATTGGCAGCTGTGATCCCAGTTCCAAGCTCTGGAACTCCCTTCCTAAACCTTCTCGTCCCTCTACCTCAAGGATCCTTAAAACATACCTCCTTGTAGCTCGGAATCATATTTTGTCTTATTTCCCTGTGAAGCACTGCAGGTGCAGTTACTCATAGTTTGTGAAATAAAGAAATAGTCAAAGGTAAAAATCCCTTGGTTTATGCCCAATTTATCCAAACTCGAGTACCAATAACTGACTCAATTCTGCCAAATTGTTTACAAACCGTTCCTTTCTAAAACTCTACAACATTAGGTGGGAGAGGCCTGTTGCATGGTTTTATTTATTCGTTCATGGATTGTGGGCATTGCTAGTAAAGCCAGCATTTATTGCCCACCCCTAATTGCTTTTGAGAAGGTGGTGGTGAGCTGCCTTCTTGAACCATTGCAGTCCATGTGGTGTAGGTACATATGGAGCACTGTACTGATGGCTTTCCTTTGACTCCTCACAGCTTACTGAAGTTCCAGCTAGTCCTTTTGTCCTGATCTTTGCTTATTTATGGCACTATTTATAGAAACCAGCTAATCTGCCATGACGATCTGAGGGATAGTCTGGAATACAATTGCAATTCTTGGTTTCTAACTTGACCTGTCCATTTAACTGTTTGGATATTCTTTTAGTAGATGCATCCTGAAGTAAAGTAAAGGCTAGTTGCTATCTACAATACACAAAAAAACCTCAATGGCAGCTGTTTGACTGCCTCCCTTAGGGAGATGCCAGGTTATTTGAAAGTCTGGAAAAACAACAAACTACTTTTTTTTTTGTATAATCTGTCTTTTAAAGCTTGCTCATTTATGACTTGTTATTTCATACAGTGTAATATCTGAATTGTGTCAAGTGTGCTAGATACAAGACTTTTTCGTAAAGTGGTATATCTCTTGTGACTCACAATGAGTTGATGGATGTGCTGTTTTATATTAGGGGTGTTATTTCCTGCATATAACCACTGTGTTATCAGGGTCACTGAATAACAGGGAATTAGACATTCTGTTTTTATCACATTAAATTTGGGCGTTGTTTTGGGTTTGAATTTTGCCATTGTCCAATTTTCTGAAAAACTGTATATGAGTGGCCTTGGTTATTAAATGCTCCTTTTTATATATGCACTCATCTTCTGTTCTGAGACCCCAGAACAGCAAATAGTAATCTGCATGTACTAGGCTATAGGTAGGTAACAATCGTGTTTGGTCATTCTCCACATGATTAACTTTGATTTCCTCCAGCCAATATGCTCAAACTGTAGCAGACCAAAGTGAATGTAAAACAAACCAAAAAGAATTGAACTGCTCCAAACTAGGTGTAGGATAGGAATATTTAAACAAAGGTTCTTACAATTAGGATAATTTACACTTTCTACCTCCCACATTCAGCATTTACAGTTGCGAAGCCATTTAAAAATGTTGTGTTTGTACTTCTCACATACTTGCCAGTTTCACAAACTCTTAAATTAACTTGTTGGCCAAAAGATGCCAGAGTTGTAATTTGCAGTCTCTTGTGTAACTATCCCCAGCATTCATTTCAAAGCCTCCATCATCTACAAGGCTCAGGTCAAGAGCATAATAGAATAATCACCATTCGCCTATATGGGTGAAGCTGCAACAACCCAGGATAGAAGAATTCACTTGATCAGTACCCCTGCCATAGTCTACCGCTCATGTACTATGGCTGCACTATTTATGACCTACAGGATGCATTACAGCAACTCACCAAGATGACTTTGACAGTGACATCCACCACTTTAGATAGCCAAAGCCTGCAAGATCATGGGAACATCACCACTTGAAAGTTCCTCTCCAAGCCACAGACCATCTTGACTTGGACATGTATTGCTGTTTCTTCATTCCTGGCTCAGAATTCTCAACCTAACACCATTGCAGGATCATCAGAAGGGCTCCAACAGCTCCAGGAGAAGACCCACTATGTCGGGGTAACTAGGGATGGGCAATAAATGCAGCCTTATCAGTGTCACATCCTACAAACAAATTTGAAGCAAAACTTTTGAGAGTAAGCCTTGAAGTGGCTGCCAATCCTGTTTCCAGAAGGGACAGGTTTAGTCTGACCAACCTTCTTGTCAATTTTGGAAAAGTGGACTCCAACTGAATGTTGGAAATTCAATTACCTGGACTTTCAGAAAGCTTTTGGTAAAGTTCCATATAACTGAGCTAAACTTGGGACATGTACTGCAGCGAGAATTGGACTGTGTATCGGCACACATGAGAACATTAGAGAAATTCCATCAGCAATGTCTCTGCCGCATCCTCTGGATTCAATGGGAAGACCATTTGAACAAACACTAGTATCCTTCTTGAAGCCATAAGCATTCAGACAAAAATCCTGCAAAATCAACTTCAATAGACTAGATACTGTGTCTGGACGGCCGAAAAGCATCTTCCCCACCAGGACCTGTTTTCTCAACTGTCAGATGGCCAATGTTCCAGGGGAGGACAAAGAAAACGCTTCAAAGACACTCTGAAGCTCTCCTTGAAACACAGCGGCATTGACATTAACTGACTGAACGATTGGGGGGAGCGTTTTGCCAAAGTGGCAACAACTTGTCCATCACACTTTAAGACGTAGTGCCTCAATAATGAGGCAGAGTGGTGGCAGAGAAGAAAAGGAAGCAAATCCTGCATCCCGGATCCCACTACGTCGTGGGACATCATAACCCGTGTGCTCAAAGATCTGTGACTTGAGAATCAGCCTGTTCAGTCACACGAAGACCCGTGGCAGAAATTCATAGCCCTGGAGGGACAGCTGACGATGACGATTTGTCCATGGTCTGCAAGCTTCCTCCAGTAGACAAGCTTGTATGTAGTAGTGTTGACTGCATTTGAGCTCCTTTTTTGCTGTAATTCCAGTCTCAATTGGCATATGTATAACAGGAGAGCTGCCACCTAAACATTGTTCAGCATTTGTATTCACAGAATCACAGTGCAGAAGAGGCCCATCGAGTCTGCACCGACACGTGAGAAACACCTGGCCTACCTACCTAATCCCATTTACCAGCACTTGGCCCATAGCCTTGAATGTTATGACGTGCCAAGTGCTCATCCAGGTACTTTTCAAAGGATGTGAGGCAACCCGCCTCCGCCACCCTCCCCGGCAGTGCATTCCAGACCGTCACCACCCTCTGGGTAAAATAAGTTTTTCCTCACACTCACCCTGGTCTACGCCCCATATATTTTACAGGCATGTTGCTACTTGAAGTAGTTTTGCCAAGTGTTAATTCTTAAGTTGCTCCACTGTGTGGCACAATTCAGAATAGAAGCAGCATCTAAAATTTACAACAGTACATTTTTATAGCTGTAGAAAGCTTTTGGCATACTGGCCTTCATAAATCAAAGTATTTAGTATAGGAGTTGGGATGTTATGGAGAGGTTGTATAAGACATTGGTGAGGCCAACTTTGGAGTATTGTGTACAGTTCTGGTTGCCTAACTACAGGAAGGATATCAGTAAGATTGAGAGAGTGCAGAGAAGATTTACTAGGATGTTGCCAGGTCTTAAGGAGTTGAGTTACAGGGAAAGATTAAACAGGTTAGGACTTTATTCTTTGGAGTGTAGAAGAATGAGGGGAGATTTGATAGAAGTTTACAAAATTATGAGGGGTATAGACAGAGTAAATGCGAGTAGGCTCTTTCCACTTAGATTAGGAGAGATAAACACGAGAGGACATGGCTTTAGGGTGAAAGGGGAAAGGTTTAGGGGGAACATTAGGGGGAACTTCTTCACTCAGAGTGGTGAGAGTGTGGAACGAGCTACCATCTGACGTGGTAAATGCGGGCTCACTCTTAAGTTTTAAGAATAAATTGGATAGATACATGGATGGGAGAGGTCTGGAGGGTTATGGACTAGGTGCAGGTCAATGGGACTAGCGGAATAATATTTTGGCACAGACTAGAAGGGCCGAATGGCCTGTTTTCTGTACTGTAGTGTTCTATGGTTCTATAGAACTTCACCAATGATAGGGAAGGCCCACACAGCTCAATCATGTAGAAACTAAGTATGTTAAGCTGAGAGCTCAGTCTGTCTGCACTGAACAGTGGCTGTGGCAGCCAGTCATAGGGTTGGGTCAGTTTTTAGGGCTAAAAAGCCCATTCCTACATCCCACGAAGATAAATGCAGAACTTTTTTTTTATTTTCAATCAGCAATATTTGCATAATTTGGCAAATGAGAGGCTAGTTATCAGGGAGGATGACTGCCTTGTTAATTGCCAGTCTTGCTGTCAATTGTTAATATGCCCAGCATTACCTCCAAATTTACCTCTGGTTTTAAAAAAAACAAATCTGATTTTAAAATGTGTTTTTATTGGCATTTTGTACAAAGAAGAGTTTACCTTATTTTTTTCCTTTTGACTGCAATGGGGTGTGGCTTGCCAACAAAATCCTCTCATTGTAAATATTTATCCACTTAAAAGTCCTGAACTATGTTTTAAAGACAAAATGAAGCAGGGTGTGGTCCTGCTGTGCTAATCTGGAGAGAACCAAAGCGCTTACTGGAAAAGTACTTAGCAAAGCTTTGCACAATTATTCAGATTCATTTTCCAGCTTGGAAAAACAATTACTGGGCAAAGATACGTGACTCCACTGAGGAAATCAACATTTCTAGAAACAAGTGTTTTGGTTGATAAATTAATTTACATATTTAATATACTTACCAATGCAGCAGTTGTTTAAGGCAACAACATGATTAACAGTACTTGACGCAACATGAAGTGTATTAATATGAAGTGTAGCTTTTAGAAATACTTTTTATTGTTGTTATTAATCTTATTTTAAACCTGCAGTCAGGAATCTAAGGGGGCTTGGCCTTGGTAGAAGAAAACATTTTCCAAGAACAAACCTTTCCTTTAATAAGCTTTTCACAGCCAATAAATTGCCTCTGTAGGTAAATATGGCAGTCAAATTTGCACACAACAAGGTTTACCAAACAACAAATAGGATGACTTGGTAATTTTATCTGTTTTGGTGTTGGTCAAAAGATGAATGTTGTGCAGAATGATGGGAGATCTGGAAGGTGTCAAGGGACTTTTGCATCTAACTGAACAAGCAGACTGGTACCGGTTTAATAGTTCATTTGCACCTCCAAAGATACAGTGCTTCCTCAATGTCAAACTAAATGGACAGCCTACATAAAGATAAAAACAAGAAGCTAAAAGCTACTGCGGATGCTGGAAATCCAAAACAAAAACAGAAAGCGGGTTTTAGTAAACACCTTGTCAAACACCAGGAGAGAAATGGAAAGCAATGAAGGTGAGCAGGGCAGAAGAGACAGTCGGAAATCCTGTCCTGGCAGACTGATCGTGTCAGCCTGTTCCTGCCCCACGGAACTCATTTCTCGTTATCTTGACTCCCTTCTCTCTCCCCTTGTCCAGTCCCTTCCCACCTACGTCCGTGATTCCTCTGACACCTTACGTCACATCAACAATTTCCAGTTCCCTGGCCCCAACCGCTTCCTCTTCACCATGGATGTCCAATCCCTCTACACCTCCATCCCCCACCAGGATGGTCTGAGGGCCCTTAGCTTCTTCCTTGAACAGAGGCCCCAACAATCCCCATCCACCACTACTCTCCTCCGTCTGGCTGAACTTGTTCTCACACTGAACAATTTCTCCTTTAACTCCTCTCACTTCCTCCAAATAAAAGGTGTGGCTATGGGTACCCGCATGGGCCCCAGCTATGCCTGTCTCTTTATGGGGTATGTGGAACATTCCTTGTTCCGGTCCTACTCCGGCCCCCTCCCACAACTCTTTCTCCGGTACATCGATGATTACTTCGGTGCTGCTTCATGCTCTCGTCGGGACCTGGAAAAATTTATTAATTTTGCTTCCAATCTCCACCCCTCCATCATCTTCACATGGTCCATCTCTGACACTTCTCTTCCCTTCCTTGACCTCTCTGTCTCAATTTCTGATGATAGACTGTCCACCAATATCCATTACAAGCCTACCGACTCCCACAGCTACCTCGACTACAGCTCCTCACACCCCGCTTCCTGTAAAGACTCCATCCCATTCTCTCAGTTCCTTCGCCTCCGTCGCATCTGTTCTGATGACGCTACCTTCAAAAACAGCTCCTCTGACATGTCCTCCTTCTTCCTTAACCGAGGTTTTCCATCCACGGTCGTTGACAGGGCCCTCAACCGTGTCCGGCCCATATCCCGCGCATCCTCCCTCACGCCTTCTCCTCCTTCCCAGAAACATGATAGGGTCCCCCTTGTCCTCACTTATCACCCCACCAGCCTCCGCATTCAAAGGATCATCCTCCGCCATTTCCGCCAACTCCAGCATGATGCCACCACCAAACACATCTTCCCTTCACCCCCCCTGACGGCATTCTGTAGGGATCGTTCCCTCCGGGACACCCTGGTCCACTCCTCCATCACCCCCTACTCCTCAACCCCCACTTATGGCACCTCCCCATGCCCACGCAGAAGATGCAACACCTGCCCCTTCACTTCCTCTCTCCTCACCGTCCAAGGGCCCAAACACTCCTTTCAAGTGAAGCAGCATTTCACTTGCATTTCCCCTAACTTAGTCTACTGCATTCGTTGCTCCCAATGCGGTCTCCTCTACATTGGAGAGACCAAACGCAAACTGGGCGACCGTTTTGCGGAACACCTGCGGTCTGTCCGCAAGAAAGACCCAAACCTCCCTGTCGCTTGCCATTTTAACACTCCACCCTGTTCTCTTGCCAACATGTCTGTCCTTGGCTTGCTGCATTGTTCCAGTGAAGCCCAAAGCAAACTGGAGGAACAGCACCTCATCTTCCGACTAGGCACTTTACAGCCTTCCGGGCTGAATATTGAATTCAACAACTTTAGATCTTAAACTCCCCCTCCCCCCATCCCCACCCCGTTTCTTCCCCCCCCCCCCCCCCCCCCCTTTTTTTTTTCAATAATTTATATAGATTCTTCTTTCCCCACCTATTTCCATTATTTTTAAATCTAAAACTAAAACCTTTAGTCTTTCCACCCCACCCCCACTAGAGCTGTACTTTGAATATCCTGTCTTCCATTCTTAATTAGCACTTTTCTCAGACAAATACCACCACCTTCAACACCTCTTTGACCCTTTTGTCTGTGACATCTTTTGATTATCTGCTCATCTCCACAATCACCACACCACACCCTCAATGTGTCTCTCTCCGCCCCCCCACCTTAAACCAATTTATATTTCTCCCTTCTTCTAACTATGCTCCAGTTCTGCCGAAGGGCCATGAAGGCTCGAAACGTTAACTGATTTCTTCTCCGCCGATGCTGCCAGACTTGCTGAGTTTTTCCAGGTAATTCTGTTTTTGTTTTGGACAGCCTACATGTTGTGCTGATGTCCTGGAGTAGAGCTTGAACTCACAACCTTCTAACTCCCAATGCTCAATTGCTATCAACTGAGCCAAACAACAAATATTTGGGTAATTTGATTTGTCTAATATTTGCATACGATTAGCTGCCAATGAACAACATCTTATCCTCTCGTTCATCATGAGCAAAGCGCTATAAGATATGTTTGGGGAGAAGAATTGGATTTGTAAGGGTTCATGAGTGGGAATAACTAAGGAAGCTGGAGAAGAGCACAGTGTGGGAGTAGTCGTTAATTTGGAGTGAAGTAGAGAGAAATTGGGGATAGAGAAGTGACTAATGAAAGGGCAATCAAGGGGATTAGAGTTTTGGCAGTGAGAAGTGGTGTTGGTAGCAAGTGTGACTGGACATTTGATGGGATGAGCACTTGGGAATGGAGTAGATAATATTTTGGGGGGGGTGTGGGGTGGGGGGTAAGAGGGTAGTAGTGAATAGTTTAAGATGGATATTGGGGGAAAGGGAATATCTGTGAGGAAAGACCTGAGGGCATTTTGCAATACATCCAAGCTAAGGTTGTCAAGAATTGTTATGTTGTCCATCGGGTAGAACGAGAGGACAACCAGAAAAGACTGTAGAACGGAATCTGGTTGTGGCTGCTTGAGCTTTTTGACAAGCTCTCCTACAGAAGACTATTTTTCTCCGACGAGAAATGTGCCCACTTCATCAACATAGCTGTCTACATCTCTTTCTCTCTCACTCGCTTTTTTTCTCTCTCTCTCTCTCTCTTTTGCTGTCACGTGCCCCGGCGCTCACTCTCTCTCTCTCTCACTGTCTCCTGCTCGCTTTCCCTAACGACTTTTGTGATCTCGTATGCATTTTTCATATAATACTTTTCTTGTTTGCCTTCAAATAGTTTCATAAAGCTGTCATAAAGGGATATATCTTTCAATTGTTAGACTAATATTTGTTCAGACAGAATCCTACTGATACATCATGAGAGAGTAGTATCATGCTCAGACTGCTCAAGTGGAGTACTGGTTCTGACATTTTCAAGTAAAACATTAATAAAGCTGCTGAAGCACAACAGGCTACTTTTATGGGCATGTCAAATTAACTTATGTAATATATAACTATTTTATGTTTATGTTGTGTAAGAAAACCTGGTCATAAATGTCCTCATCTTTTCTGATGCAAATTTTTGCCCACTGAAATCACTGCCAGAATTGGGGGAGGTTAGTTTTAAAAGAAAGTAGGTCTGAGATTGGGTCAGTCCTACCTTATCTGACATTGACTTTGTGCACCTGCAATTGTTTGCCAGGGCCACGTTGTGTTGAAAGTGTGGCCAGCAATACTTTGCTCAATGATTGGCATAGAGTTAGTGGGTTGATGTCAGGAAACTCTGTTACATTTTAAACTATCCAGCTGGTTCTGCAGCTACTTTCCTTCCTCATCGCTGAGGCAGGCAGTATTGAGAACCTGAAAGTGATGCCTGCCCTATTAATGCAAATGAGGCTGGAAAGTGGGATGGAGGTACAACAATTAGGTAGATGGGTGTCCTGCAATCCCCTAGCACAACGGTGAAGCAGGACCTGAGAAAATTTGAGACTCTTGTATTAGGTCCACACTCATAAGGCTGAGGACAAAAAAAAAAGGAATAATGTGTTTCGAAAATCTGTGTGAAAGATTTAGTTTGCCTTTTCATTAGTTCTTCAAGCTTATTTTAGGATTAGTTTTTACAAGTCTATTTTGTCACTGGTAGTTTTTGAGACATTTTTACCACACTTGGTTTTGAATCCACACTACTACTTCAGTTCTAATAGGCTGGATAGAAGTAAAACAGCAAATTAACAGCAGAAGCAGACCCAGATATATCAAAAAATGAGGTGCCAACCTGGCGAAGCTTCAACACAGGACTACATACATGCTAAGCAGGATGCTATAGACACCAGAGCTAAGCGATTCCCCACAACCAACAGGTTAGATCTAAGGTCTGCATTCCTGCCATATCCAGTCGTGAATGGTGACGGACAATTAAACAACTAACTGGAGGAGGTGGCTCCACAAGCATCCCATCCTCAATGATGGAGGAGCCCAGCACATCATCTCTAAAGATGAGGCTGAAGCATTTGGAACAATCTTCAGCAGGAAGTGCCAAGTGGGTGACCCATCTAACACATCCTGAGGTCCCCAGCATCACTGATGTCAATCTTCAGCCAATTTGATTCACTCCATGTGGTATCAAGAAATGGCTAAAGGCACTGGATATAAAGTAAAGGCTATGGGCCCTGACAACAGCCTGGCTTTAATATTGAAGACTTGTGCTCCAGAACTAGCAATGTCTCTAGCTGTACTGTTCCAGTACAGCTGCAACACTGACAGCTACCCACCCAATGTGGGAAATTGCCCAGGTATGTCTTGTCTAAAAAAAGCTGGACAAATCCAACCCGGTCAATTACCACCCCATCAGTCTACTTTCAATCATCAGCAAAGTGATGAAAGGTGTAGTCCACAGTGCTGTCAATTGGCACATGAGTATGTCACTTTGAATCTAGTTTAATCAATGCTTGAGATGCAATATTCAGTGCACTGATTTATACTGGTGCCAGTTTAGTTCTGATTGTATAGAACATCACCCTTGTACCAGCTCTCCATATTTACTAAAACTGTCTCCCTCATCTTAGCAGTAGAATTGTAAACCTACGAAAATAAAAACCAACTCCATCATTCTGCCACTGGGATAGGGGAGCCGAATTTAGCAGTTTCAATTCTGGGAGCTGGTGTACAATGCTGTTTTTCTGCAATCCAAACTAAGTGTCAAAGTAAAAGCATCTTTATTGATAACATAAAATGTTTGTGCATACTGCAGCTTTAACCTACATCCTGAGAACAAATACTGGTACAAATACTTGTACTGATGTACAAGTCGACTTTTGAAACTTCAAAAAATCCTAAAAACCGGGTCGACTTATATACCGAGTATGCAAACCGCTGGCGAACCCATTTCTGTTAATTGGTCGCCTGTGGTCTGCCCTGTGTGGGGGTGTCTTAAACTCTCGCGCATCTTCTTCTTCATCCTGCGTATCACCTGCTTCATTCCATGCGCTGACTTATAAAGTGAGTGTAATCCTAAATATGTATTTCTGAGCTGAAAAAATTGAAGCCACCTCCTAATGCATTTTTAGTGCCAATTAAAATGGGGTCGCATCCTATGCCAGGTCGACTTAAATGCCGTAATCTACGGTAATTAAAATGGGTTATTGTTCATTCTTTAGATATGAGCATCATTGGCAAGGCTGGTGTTTATTGCCCTTCATCGTTAGTCCCATGAGGGTTATGATGTAAGTGAGTGACTTGTAGGCCACATCAGAGGATAGTTCAGGTTCAGTCACCTCGGTGTGACTGACCCAGACTATACAGAACTTAGTGTCAAAGCCCATAGTCCTTTCCACTACAAAAATTCCCGTCTTCCACTCCCACTGCCTCTCTCTATCCCTACCTCAGTCCACATACCTTTCAAATCTTTACCTGTTCCTTTGTCACTTCCAGATTTGCTTATTCCAGTGCTCTCCTGGCTGAGCTGCCATCTTCCATCCCTGTAAATGTCACCACATATAAACTTTTGCTGCCAGTATTCCTTCCAATACTGTCCAGCTTGCCATCACTGACTGACAGTTTTGGTTCTAACTTCAATGCAATGAGACAGAGACTGTCCGTAGTAAACTGGGCAAATCTGCTTATGAGTAAAAAGACAGATCACTGGAAGGTGTTCAGAAAGGAAGTTAATATGATACAGAACCAGTTCATCCTAAGAGACAAGAGCTGCTCTTGTCTAAAGATAAAACAGCCATGGACAACCAAAGAAGTAGGAGACAACATAAAACGAAAACATATGTACGAATTAGGAGCATAAGTAGGCCATTCGGCCCCTCGACCCTGCTCCGCCATTCAATAAGATCATGGCTGACCTGTTTGTGTTTTGGAATTCCACATTCCCATCTATTTCCGATAACCTTAGATTCTTGTTAGGCAAGGGAATTAATCTACCCTGCCTTAAAAATATTCAATGATCCCGCCTTCAGAGGCAGAGATCCAAAGTCTCACATCCTCGGAGAGAATTTCTCCTCATTCTGTCCTAAAAGGGTGACCCCTAATTTTAAAACAGTGTCTCCTAGTTCTGGACTCACCCACAAGAGGAAACATCCTTTCCCCATCAACCTTGTCAAGACTGTGTTCAGGATCTTCTATACTTCAATCAAATCACCCCTCACTCTTCTAAACTTGAGTGGAAACCAGCCCAGCCTGTCTAACCTTTCCTCATAAGACAACCCGCTCATTCCAGGTATCAATCCAGTAAACCTCCTCTGAACTTTCTAGAGCAAAACTGCACACAATATTCGAGATATGGTCTCGCCAATGCCCTGTATAACTGAAGCATAATATCCTTTTATGTTCAATTCCTCTCGTAATAAAGGATAGCATTCCATTAGCGTTCTTAATACTTGCTGTATCTGCATGCTAACTTTTTGTGGCTCATGCACTAGAACACCTAGATCCCTCGGCACCTTGGAATTCCACAGCCGTTCTCCATTTAAGTCATACTCTACTTTACTTTTACTTTGGCAGGAAGAATTAAAAAAAACAACTTCACATTTTCCTACATTATACTCCATCTGCCAGATTTTTTGCCCACTCACTCAACCTATCTACATCCGTATGTAACGTCCTTATGTCGTCTTCACAACATACTTTCCTACCTATCTTTAAATTTAACTACCATGCCTTCACTCCCCTCATCTAAGTGATTGATATAAATGATAAAAAGTTGAGGCCCCAGCACAGACCCCTGAGGGACTCCACTCGTCACATCCTGCCAATCAAAGACCCAGTTATACATATTCTGTTTTCTACCAGCCAGCCAATCTTCTTTCCATAGACCATAAGACATAGGAGCAGAAGTAGGCCATTCGGCCCATTGAGTTTGCTCCGCCATTCAAAGAGATCATGGCTGATCTGGTAATCTTCAACTCCACTTTCCTGCCTTTTCCCCATAACCCTTGATTCCCTTACTGATTAAAAATCTGCCTATCTCAGCCTTGAATATACTTAACGACCCAGCCTCTCCAGCCCTCTGCGGTAAAGAATTCCACAGATTCACTACCCTCTGAGAGAAGAAATTCCTCCTCATCTCTGTCTTAAATGGGCAACCCCTTACTCTTAAGATTATACCCTCTGGTCCTAGACACTCCTACTGGGGAAACAACCTCTCAGCATCTACCCTGTCAAGCCCCCTAAGAATCTTATGTTTCAATAAAGTCACCTCTCATTCTTCTAAACTCCAATGAATACAGGCCCAACCTACTCAATCTCTCCTCATAAGAAAAGCCCTCCATACCCTAGATCAACCTAGTGAACCTTCTCTGGACTGCCTCCAGTGCCAGTATATCTTTCCTTAGATAAGGGGACCAAAACTGTTCACAGTATTCTAGGTGTGGTCTAATTAGCACCTTGTATAATTTTAGCAAGATTTCCCTATTTTTATACTCCATTCCCTTTGAAATAAAGGCTAACATTCCATTTGCCTTCCCTATTACCTGCTGAACTAGTATGCTAGCTTTCTGTGATTCATGCACAAGGACCCCCAAATCCCTCTGTGCTGCAGCTTTCTGCAGTCTTTCTCCCTTTAGCGGGAAGAATAGAGATGCTGAATATTATTTAAAGTGCATAACCTTACATTTTCCCACATTATATTCCATCTGCCAAGTTTTTGCCCACTCACTTAACCTGTCTATATCCCTCTGCAGACTCTTTGTGTCATCCTCACCACTTGTCTTCCCAATTATTTTTGTCACCCACAAACTTGACGATAGTACATTCACTCCCCTCATCCAAGTAATTAATATATATTGTAAATAATTGAGGCCCGAGCACTGATCCGTGTGGCACTCCACTAGTTACAGGTTGCCATCCTGAAAATACTCCCCGCACCCCACCCCCCCGTATCCCAACTCTGTGACTTCTATTAGTTGGCCAGTCCTCTACCCATGCTAATATACTACCCCCAATACAATGGGCTGTTATCTTATTAAGTAGCCTTTTGTGTAGTACCTTTATTGAACGGCTTTTGGAAATCCAAATATATTACATCTACTGGTTTCCCTTTATCGATCCTGCTTGTTACCTCCTTAAAGAGTTCTAATAAATTTGTCAGGCATGGTTTCTCCTTTATGAAACCATGCTGACTCTGCTTGATTAGATTATGTATTTCTAAATGCTCTGCTATTACATCCATTATAATAGACTCTAACATTTTCCCAATGACAGATGTTAAGCTAACTGGCCTATAGTTACCTGTTTTTTTTTGTCTCCTCCCACTTTGAATGAGGGTGTTACATTAGCGGTTCTCCAATCCTCTGGGACTTTTCCAGAATCTAAGGACTCTTGGAAGATCACTACCAGTGCATCCACTATCTCTGTAGCTACTTCTTTAATACCCTAGGATGCAACCCATCAGGTCCAGGGGACTTATCGGCCTTTAGCCCCATTAGTTTCCCTAGTACTTTTACTCTGGTGATAGTTATTGTATTTATTTCCTCCCCCACTTTTTCCCCTTGCGTGCTTAGTAGTTTTGGAATGCTATTAGTGTCTTCTGAAGACTGATGCAAAGTATTTATTCAACTCCTCCTGCCATTTCCTGGTTCCCCATTATTATTTGCCCAGCCTCATTCTCTAAGGGGCCTATGTTCACTTTGGCCTCTCTTCCTTTTTATATATTTAAAGAAGCTCTTACTGTCCGTTTTTATATTACTTGCTAGTTTATCCTCAAAGTTTATTTTCTCCCTCTTTATTATTATTTTGGTCATCTTTTGTTAGCTTTTGAAACTTTCCCAATCCCCTGGCTTACCACTAATCTTTGCCACATTGTATGTTTTTTTTTCCAACTTGATACCATCCTTAACTTCCTTGGTTAACCATAGTTGGTTTACCCGCTTCCTAGAATCCTCCTTCCTCACTAGGACATATCTTTGTTGTGAGTTATGAACTATTTTCTTAAAGGTCTACCATTGTTCATCAACTGTCTTTTCTGCTAAACTCCTTCCCCAGTCCACTCCAGCCAACTTTGCCCTCGTTCCTTTGTAATTACCCTTATTTAAGTTTAGCACAGTTGTTTCCGACCCAAGTTTCTCACTCTCAAACTGAATGCTAAATTCTACCATGTTATGGTCACTGTTTCCTAGGGGATCATTTATTAAACCTGCCACATTACACATTACCAGATCCAAAATAGTCTGATCCCTGGTTGGATCCACAACATATTGTTCTAGGAAACTGTCCTGAATACACTGTATGAATTCTTGCTCGCGGCTACCTCTGCCAATTTGATTTTCCCAATCTACATGAAGGTTAGAAGTCACCCATGATTAATATACTGCCTTTTTTTATGTGCCCTCATTATCTCCTGATTTATTATCTGTCCTACAGTTTAGCTACTGTTATGGGGCCTATAGACTACTCCCACCAGTGTTGTCTTCCCCTTGTTATTTCTTACCTCTATCCATATGGATTCCACATCGTCAGACCCAAGATCATTTCTTGCTATTGTGCTTCTATCTCCTACTAACAAAGCTACCCCACCACCCTTTTCCTTCTTGCCTGTCCTTTTGAAAAGTCACATACTCCTGAATATTTAGTTCCCTGCTTTGATCTCCTTGTAACCACATCTCCGTAATAAGGACCTCCTTTCTAGTCCTATCAATGTCGTTTGTACCAAAATGGACAACGACAACTGGATCCCTCCCCTCCCACTCCAAGTTTCTCTCCAGCCATGAGGAGATATCCTTAACCGGGCAGGCAACACAGCCTTGGGACTCATGCTCACAGCTGCAGAGAATAGTATCTATCCCCATAATTATACTGTCCCCTACCACTGCTATGTCCCTATTTCCTCCCCCCACCCCCCCCCTACTTGAATAGCTCCCTGTACCACGGTGCCGTGGTCAGTTTGCTCATCCTCCCTGCAGTCCCCACTCTTGGGGACACAGCTTACAAGACCCTTGGAGAATTGCAGGGGCCGATGCTCCATGATCTCTACCCCTTGGGTCCCCATACCTGCCTAACCTGCAGTCACATCCTCCTGTCCCTGATCACAGACCAAATTTGAATTACCTAACCTGAGGGGTGTGACCACCTCCTGGAGCAAAGTGTGCAGGTAACTTCCCCCCTCCCTGATGTGGCGGAATGTCTGCAGTTCAGATTCCAGCTCCTCAACTCGAATCCAAAGTTCCTCAAGCTGCAAACACTTACTACAGATGTGATCGCTCTGGATCACCTTGGTGTCCAGAAGCTCCCACATGCTGCAGCAGCAACACATCACCCATCCTGCCATCACTATCGTGTTTTATTAACTAATTACTCTAGTATCCCCGCTCTTTACGCTTTACTGGCGTAAAAAAATATAATATCAATGTTATACTGAACAAGCTATTTTTAAGAAAAAGAGAGGAAAAGAAAGACTAGAGACCTAAACACGAACTTAAGATCTTACTTTTACTTTAGCGTCTAGAAATTCTCACCAATCCTACTCCCCAATCAGCTGCTTTCCCTGCACTCGTGTCACCTTGTGGTTCATTATGTGCTGGTGTCACTGCAGGTAAGCCTCTCGATCTGTGCCTTTTATCCTCGCTCACCTCTCGCTCAAAATATACTATTTGGAGCCTTAGGAATAGAATAAACCTTAGTCACTTACCAGATACTCACCAATTCACCAGCTTCTTCTCCTGTAGCAGAGCAAGAATCAATTCCTGGAGGCTGAAAAAGTTTAGGCAAAAGCAACCAAACACCTCTTTCCCTTCCTCCGCTTAACTCCCTGAAGCGCTCAACTCTAGCAGTCTATTATAAGTCGCACTCAAGTGCTAATATGCTACCCCCTACACCATGAGCTTTTATTTTCCGCAATAACCTTTGATGTGGCACCTTATCAAATGCCTTCTGGAAATCAAATTACAGTATGTCTACAGGCTCCCCTTTATCCACAGCGCATGTTACTTCTTCAAAGAACTCCAATAAATTAGTTAAACATAATTTCCCTTTCACAAAACCTGACTCTTCTGACTCTTCCCGATTACCTTGAGTTTCTTTAAGTGCCCAGCTATAACCTCCTCTAATACCTTCTTCCCCATGACAAACGTCAGGCTAACTGGCCTATAGTTTCCTGTTTTCTGCATCCCTCCCTTCTTGAATAGAGGGATTATATTTGCAACTTTCCAGTCTGATGGAACCTTTACAGAATCTAGCGAATTTTGGAAAATTAACACTAACACATCATCTACCTGATTAGCCTCCTCTTTTAAGACCCTAGGGTGAAGTCCATCAGGACCCGGAGACTTGTCAGCCCACAGCTCCATCAGTTTGCTCAGTACCACTTCCCTAGTGATTGTAATTTCACCAAGTTCCCCTCTCCCTTCCACCTCCTAATTTACAGCTATTACTGGAATGTTTTTTTATATCCTCTATACTGAAGACAGAAGCAAAATATTTGTTCATTTCATCTGTCATTTCCCGATTATCTACTGTTAAATCCTCGCTGTCACTCTCTCGAGGACCAACCCTCACTTTACTTGCTCTTTTCCTTTATGCTTTTTCCTTAAAATTGATGCTTTCTCTAACTTATTTAGTTAGCCATGGATGGTGGGCCCTCTCATTAGAATTTTCCTTTATAGTAGGAATGTACTTATTCTGAGTATTCTGCAATATACCCTTAAATGTCTGCCACTGCTTCTCTATTGATCTATCCTATAGCCTAGTATCCCATTTCACTTCAGCTAGCTCAGCTTTCATGCCCACGTAGTTGCCTTTATTTAGGTTTAAAATACTAGTCTTTGACCCACTCTTCTCCCTTTCAAACTGGATGTAAAATTCAACCATGTTGTGGTTGCTGCTACCTGGGGGTGCCTTCACTCTGAGGTCATTAATTAATCCTGTCACATTACACAATACCAAGTCTAATATAACCTGCTCTCTGGTCGGCTCCAGAATGTGCTGCTCTAAAAAAAAAGTATCCCAAAAGCATTCTATGAACTCCTCATCCAGGCTACGACTTCCAATCTGATTTTTGCAGTTTATATGTAGATTAAAATCACCCATGGTTATTGCTGTCCCTTTATCATAAGCACCCAATATTTCTCCTTGTATACTTTGTCCAACATTGTGGTCACCGTTAGGGGGCCTGTAGTCCACTCCCACTAGTGACTTCTTTCCCCTACTATTCCTCATCTCCACCCAAACCGATTCTACATCCTGATCTCCTGAACCAAGGTCATCTCTAACTATTGCACCAAATGCCATCCTTGATCAACAGTGCTACCCCTCCTCCTTTACCTAGCTTCCTATTCTTCTTGAATATGATATACTGCTCAATATTCAGAGCCCAATCTTTGTCATCCTGCAACCACGTCTTCATAATGGCTATCAGATCATAATTATTTACTTCAATGTGCGTGATCAATTCATTTACTTTGTGAATGCTACGTGCATTCAGATACAGAGCCTTTAGTTTTGTCTTTTTGTTGTCTTTGTAACATCTAGTCTTGATTATTGATGTATTCTTAGGTTTTATCTCTCTGTCCCTTCCTGCTATTCTATGACCCTCATTTCCCATATTACCATTATGGTCTCCTACCTTGAATCTATCCCTTGATTTGCCATATCTACCCAAGCTTGATCCCTCACCCTCCTTGATCAGTTTAAAACCCTCTCTGCTTCCCTAGTTATGCAATTCGCAAGAGTGCGCATCCTAGCACGGTTCAGGGGTAGACCATCCCAAGCAGCCACTTTCCCCAGTACTGGTGCCAGTGCCCCATGAACTGGAACCCACTTCTCCCACACCAGTCTTTGAGCTACGCATTCATCTCTCTAATTTTATTTGCCCTATGCCAATTTGCATGTGGCTCAGGTAATAATCCAGAGATCATTACCTTTTTGAGGTTCTGCTTCTTAATTTGGTAACTAGCTTCTCATACTGACTATGCAGAACCTCCTTCCTTGTCCTACCTATGTCGTTGGTACCTACATGGACCATGACGATTGGATCATACAAAAATGCAAGGAATAAAGCATATATCCTGGCAAGTAGGGAAGATACAAAGGGTGACAAAGATAATCAAAGCTACAAAAAGGAGTTATGAGAAGAAACTTGCAAGGGATATCGAGGTCAGCACAAATGTTGACAATTATATTCAGAAAAAGAGGACAGTTAAGAGCAGTGCAAAATTGGAAATGGTAAAGTTGTCAATGAAAATAAGGAAGTGATGGATACGTTGAATAATTACGTTGCATCAGTATTTACAGCAGAGGAGGAAGTTAGCATGCCAGAAATCCTAAGAAAACTAA
Organism: Cetorhinus maximus; assembly: GCF_964194155.1. NCBI lineage: Eukaryota > Metazoa > Chordata > Chondrichthyes > Lamniformes > Cetorhinidae > Cetorhinus > Cetorhinus maximus. The sequence goes on along the minus strand of NC_135917.1, from coordinate 15,202,779 downwards.
TATTGAATCGGGGACAGGAACTCACCAAAATTAATGCAAGCAAAATAATAGTAATAAAGAAAATAAAGGCACGACTGAGTGACAAAGCGCCAGGACCAGATGGTTTCCATCCCAGGACTTTAAAGGAAGTAGATCAGAACATTGCAGACACCCTAATTATAATCTTCCAAAGACCTCTTCAGGAACCATTCCTTTAGATTAGAAAATTGCACATGTCAGTCTGCTATTTAAGACAGGTGAGAGAAGAAAACTGGGGAATTCCAGACCAGTTAGCCTAAAATCTGCTGTCAGGAGAACACTACAGTTTCTAAGTAAGGATAGGGTGGCTGAACAGCCTAAATTTCAGTTGCTCAGAGAGAATCAGCATTGATTTGTAAAGAGTAGGTTGTGCCTGACAAACCTGATTGAATTTTTTGAAGAGGTGACTAATGAACAGGGAATGTCTACGCATATTATTTATGTGCGCTTCCAGAAGACATTTGATAAAGTCCCTCGTAAGAGGTTGTTAGCTAAAGTTAAAGCCCGTGGAACTGATGGCAACTTATTGACCTGATAGGAAATTGCTGAGCTGCAGGAGACAGAGGAGGGAATAATGGGCAGGTGCTCTCATTGACAGGATGTGACTAGCGGAGTCAGGATCTGTGCTGGGGCCTGATATCTATGTTAATAACTTAGATAAAGAGACCCCAGTAATATAACTAAATTTGCTGATGACACAAAGCTAGGTGGGAGTGAAAGCTGTGAGGAGGACACAAAACGCAAAGAGACGTAGGCTAAGTGAGTGAGCAACAAGGTGGCAGATGGAGTATAATGTAAGAAAGCGTGAGGTTATTCATTTTGGTAATAATAGAAAAGCAGAATATTTTACAAGGTGTGAAAATTTCAAATGTTTATGTTCCTTGAGACTTGGGTGTACTCGTTCAAGGAGCACAAAGTTAGCATGCAGGTACAAAAATGGCACGTTGGCCTTTATTGCAAAGAGATTGGAGTACAATAATAAAGAAGTCTTGCTTTAATAGTACAGGGCTTTGATGAGGCCACTCCTGGGCTTGAATTTTTCAGTCAGTGGGAGTGGGCGGGGGTGGTTGTGGAGCCGACTGTCGCCCACGATTAGCTCCGCCGCCATTTTATGCGGGTGGGCCAATTATGGCCCATCCAGTGTCAGACACAAGCCATAGTGCTCAGCGCTAGCTGTGGGGGCGGTGGGGGGCGGGGCCAGCATTCTTTCACGTACGCACGAAACTGCCTCAGGAAGGGTGAATCATTACTGAAATTATTAAATAAATGGATTAAAAATTTATTTAAACATGTCCTCTCATGTGACTGTCACATGAGATGGGACGTGTTTTTATACTTTGGAAATTTTTAACATTTAATTAATAAAAGCTTTAGGAAACCTCATCCCGCTCGTGGATAAGATTTCGCAAAAAACGTGAAGGCCGCTTGGCCTTTTCGCCTGCCCGCCAACCTTAAGGTTGGACAAGCAGCGTTAACAATCACAACTACTTCCTTAATGGCCTTAATAGGGATGAGGTTTCCAAAAGCGAATAAAACTAAAATAAAAACTTTAATTTTTCATTAATAACATGTCCCTGCTCATGTGACAGAGTCACACGAAGGGACATGTTGTATAACGTTTATAAAATCTTTATTTTTTGTTTAAACCTGTTCATCTGCCTCAGGGAGATTTGCAAATGGCACTCATGCACATTCACGAAGTTCGCACTCACCCTGCTCACCCCCCGCCCCCCCCCCCCCCCCCCCCCCCGGCCCACACTGATGATGCTGAGCGCTGCTGCTTGCCTTTCATGCTGGGTGGGCCTTAATTGGCCCGCCAGTGTGAAATCGCCATCCAGCCCCAATTGCAGGCGGCGGTAAGCTTCCCAACCACCCCCGCCCACCTCAGCCAAGCCCGCCCGACATGGGTGAAATCCTGCCCCAGAGTTACTGGTTGAAGCAGAGGTACATCAAAATTTAAGAATAGGTTAGGTATGCAGTTAAAAGAAACGGTAGGCAGAAAGGGTCAAGACTGCTGTTTGTGTAGAAGATGAGTGCCTAGACATGCTGACTTGTTTCTGTGTAAGTACATAAAATGGGTTATATCAAATAAATCCTGATTTTGTTTTTTATTTCTTTTAAATTGCTACCACTATTTTTTGCTATTTTTCAAGTGGATGAAGTGCTTATTTTTGTGTACAAAAGAAGCAAACCTAAAAATCAAGTCTCATTTGGATCCTGTAGACAGACTTGGCTTTAATCCAGCCCCTTGTACAGATAAGATTGCAGTTTCAAACAGAAGCCCATTTACACTGATCAAGCTTATTCAAACTGAATGCTGTCTCATAGTACTTGTGCTGTCTCTATTGGACAGTGTTTGTGCACTGGATCATATCCAATTCATAATGAAACACTGATTTAAAATGTTCTTGGAGTATACAAAAATTAAGTGTGCCAATTTCTATATTATACATTGATTCACTGATTTTAAATGGTAACAAGAATTGAAGTTTTCTGTTATTTTTGAGATTGGAGGCATTGTGGACAGCGAGGAAGGCTTTCAAAGCTTGCAGAGTGATCTGGACCAACTGGAAAAATGGGCCAGAAAATGGCAGATGGAATTTAATGTGGAAAAGTGTGAGGTGTTACATTTTGGAAGGTCAAACCAAGGTAGGACATACACAGTAAATGGTAGGGCACTGAGGAGTGCGGAGGAACAAAGGGATCTGGGAGTTCAGATACATAATTCCCTGAAAGTTGCGTCACAGGTAGACAAGGTTGTAAAGAAAGCTTTTGGCATACTGGCCTTCATAAATCAAAGTATTGAGTATAGGAGTTGGGATGTTATGGAGAGGTTGTATAAGACATTGGTGAGGCCAACTTTGGAGTATTGTGTGCAGTTCTGGTCGCCTAACTACAGGAAGGATATCAGTAAGATTGAGAGAGTGCAGAGAAGATTTACTAGGATGTTGCTGGGTCTTAAGGAGTTGAGTTACAGGGAAAGATTAAACAGGTTAGGACTTTATTCCTTGGAGCGTAGAAGAATGAGGGGACATGGCTTTAGGGTGAAAGGGGAAAGGTTTAAGGGGAACATTAGGGGGAACTTCTTCACTCAGAGTGGTAAGAGTGTGGAACGAGCTACCATCTGACGTGGTAAATGCGAGCTCACTCTTAAGTTTTAAGAATAAATTGGATAGATACATGGATGGGAGAGGTCTGGAGGGTTATGGACTAGGTGCAGGTCAATGGGACTAGCGGAATAATATTTCGGCACAGACTAGAAGGGCTGAATGGCCTGTTTTCTGTACTGTAGTGTTCTATGGTTCTATGGTTAGTGAACTTGCATCTTGTTTTAACTGGTAGATTTAATATCAATGAATGATCTAAAAAGGCTAGAAAGCAACAATTAAAATGCTCGGCTAATATTGGAAATTTTCTTGCATAACATTGATTAACCTTGACCCCTATGTTATGAGGATGATTTACCTGGAAGCAAGAAATTTCACACAGCAGATCTGAATTATGATGACATGAGTAAGTGAAGCTGCCTTGGAGGGAACTGAATTATTGGTAGTAAATCATTAGCTCAACAATCGAGAATTTCGGGCTGATTTTGAAGTTTCTGGTGCACTGGGGCTCTGGTGGGTGCGCCTGTCAATGGCTTTTTTAACACAGCCACTGCATTAGCATATTATTTCCTGACAAATTAGATTGAGCAGCGTAATTATAATCCACGAGTCAAGTTTAATTCCTATATTTAAAGGGATACTCCAAAGATGAAATTTGAAGGATTCTGGAGTTGGGGTCAGAATACAAGGGAGTGACAAGAGTGGAGAGCACATGCTCAAAGGATGAACATTCGAGCATACAAATTAGGAGTAGGCCACTCATTCCCTCAAGCCTGTTCCGCCACTCAATAAGATCATAGCTGACCTGATTTGTAACCTCAACTCCACATTCCTGTCTACCCCCGATAACCTTTCACCCCCTTGTTAATCAAGAATCTATCTAGCTCTGCCTTAAAAATATTCAATCACTCTGCTTCCACTGCCTTTTGAGGAAGAGAGTTCCAAAGACTCACGTCCCTCAGAGAAAAAAATTCTCATCTCTGTCTTAAATGAACGACCCCTTATTTTAAACACCTGACCTCTAGTTCTAGATTCTCCCGCAAGAGGAAGCATCCTCTCCACATCTACCCTGTCAAGACCCCTCAGGATCTTAAAGGTTTCAATCAAGTCGCCTCTTACTCTTCTAAACTCCAGTAGATACAAGGCTAACCTGCCCAACCTTCCCTCATAAGGCATTCCAGACATTAGTCTAGTAAACCTCTGAACTGCTTCTAATATATTTACATCTTTCCTTAAATAAGGAGACCAATACTGTACACAGTACTCCAGATGTGGTCTCACCAGTGCCCCGTACAACTGAAGCATAACCTCCCTACTTTTGTAATCAATTCCCCTCCCAATAAACGATAACATTCTATTAGCTTTCTAATTACCTGCTGTACCTGCAGACTAGCCTTTTGTGATTCATGCACTAGGACATCCAGATCCCTCTGAATCTCAGAGCTCAGCAATCTCTCACCATTTAGATAATAAGCTTTTTTATTCTTCCTGCCAAAATGCACAATTTCATATTTTTTTTTAATTCATTCATGGGACATGGACTTCACTGGCTGGACCAGCATTTATTGCCCATCCCTAGTTGCCCTTGAGAAGGTGGTGGTGAGCTGCCTACTTGAACTGCTGCAGTCCATGTGGTGTTGGTACACCCAGAGTGCCGTTAGGGATTTCATGATTTTGAGCCAGCGACAGTGAAGGAATGGTGATATATTTCCAAGTCAGGATGATAAGTGACTTGGAGGGGAACTTCCAGTTGGTGGTATTCCCATCTGTGGAATGGAAAACCCCATCAAGGCCCCTGCCCTTCTAGATGGTAGTAGTCGTGGGTTTAGAAGATGCTGTCAAAGGAACCTTGGTGAGTTCCTGCAGTGCATCTTGTAGATGGTTCACACTGCTGCTACTGTGCGTCAGTGGTGAAGGGAGTGAATGTTTGTGGATGGGGTGCCAATGAAGCGGGCTGCTTTGTCCTGGATGGTGTCAAGCTTCTTTAGTGTTGTTGGAGCTGCACTCATCCAGGCAAGTGGGGAGTATTCCATCACACTCCTGACTTGTGCCTTGTAGATGGTGGACAGGCTTTGGGGAGTCAGAAGGTGAGTTACTCATTACAGGGCTCCTAGCCTCTGACCTACTCTTGTAGCCACAGTATTTATATGGCTAGTCCAGTTTCGTTTCTGGTCAATGGTAACCCGCAGGACCTTGATAGCGGGGAATTCAGTGATGGTAATGCCATTGAACATCAGGGGTCAATGGTTGGATTCTCTCTTGTTGGAGATGATCATTGTGTGGCGCGAATGTTACTTGCCACTTGTCAGCCCAAGCCTGGATATTGTCCAGGTCTTGCTGCATTTGGACATGGACTGCTTCAGTACCTGAGGAGACACGAATGGTGCTGAACATTGTGCAATCATCAGCGAACATCCCCACGGTCATTGATGAAGTAACTGAAGAAGTATGGGCCGAGGACACTACCCTGAGGAACTCCTGCAGTGATGTCCTGGAGCTGAGATGACTGACCTCCAACAACCACAACTATCTTCCTTTGTGCTAGGCATGACTCCAACCAGCAGGGAGTATTCCCCCTGATTACCATTGACTTAGTTTTGCTAGGGTTCCCTGATGCCACACTCGGTCAAATGCGGCCTTGATGTCATTCTCACCTCACCTCACCTTGGGACTTCAGCTCTTTTGTCCATGTTTGAACCAAGGTTGTAATGAGGTCAGGAGCTGAGTGGCCCTGGCAGAACCCAAACTGAGCATCAGCGAGCAGGTTATTGCTAAGCAAGAGCCGCTTGATAGCACTGTTGACGACCCCTTCCATTACTTTACTAATGGAGAGTAGACTGACGGAGAGTGGTATTTAGCCGGGTTAGATTTGTCCTGCTTTTTGTGCGCAGGACTTACCTGGGCAATTTTCCACATAGCCGGGTAGATGCCGGTGTTGTAACTGTACTGGAACAGCTTGGCTAGGGGCACAGCAAGTTCTGGAGCACATGTCTTCTGTACTATTCCCAGAATATTGTCAGGGCCCATAGCCTTTGCAGTATCCAGTGCCTTCAGCTGTTTCTTGATATCAATCGAATTGGCTGAAGACTGGCATCTGTGATGCTGGGGACCTCCGGAGGAGGCCGAGACGGATCATCTACTCGGCACTTCTGGCTGAAGATTGTAGCAAATGCTTCAGCCTTATGGGCAGAATCTTCTGTTCGGGCCCTGCATGCTGACGAGTAAAATAACACGCGGTGACGTCAGGGCATGCGACCCGATGTCACCGAGCGTCATTCTGATCTTCCGTTCAGTGGGCGCGCACCGGAGTCGGTTGCGCGCCCGCTGAACTATCAAAGGCGTGTTAAGGCCATTAATTAAACAATTAACCCCATTGAGAAAGCTGTCCATCCAACCTTTTAAGGTTGCCGGGCAGGCAAAGAGCCCAGGCGGCCTTCGCATTTTTCATGAAACCTCATCCACAGGCGGGATGAGATTTCATGAAGGGTTTGTAACGTTAACAAATATTTTTGGGACATTTGAAAAACATGCCCCAGCTCATGTGATGCTGTCACATAAGGGGACGTGTAAATGATTTTTTAGCTGCTTTATTTAAAATTCACATTACGAAATTAATCTCCCTGAGGCAGCTCCGTGCCTCGGAGGTTTCTGTGCTCTTTCGTGCACATGCGAGAAAGAGTGCAGGCCCCGACTCTCCCTCCTTTCCCCCCACGCCCGCACAGGTAGCGCTGAGTGCTTCCGGGCGTGTATCACACTGTGTGGGCCTTAATTTGCCCGCCCGCACAGCTGATCGTGGGCAGTGATCTGCTCCGCACCTGCTCCCGACTGGCCTGCCTGACGGGGAGAAAATTCCCCCCTATCTTTTACACTGATGTGCTGGGCTCCCCCATCATTGAGGATGGGGTTATTTGTGGAGCCTCCTCCTCCAGTGAGTTGTTTAATTGTCCACCACCATTCACGACTGGATGTGGCAGGACTGCAGAGTTTAGATCTGATCCGTTGGTTGTGGGATCGCTTAGCTCTGTCTATCACTTGCTGCTTCTGCTGCTTGGCACGCAAGTAGTCCTGTGTTGTAGCTTCACCAGGTTGACACCTCATTTTTAGGTATGCCTGGTGCTGCTCCTGGCATGCCCTCCTGCACTCTTCATTGAACCAGGGTTGATCCCCTGGCTTGATGGTAATGGTAGAGTGGGGGATATGCTGGGCCATGAGGTTACAGATTATGTTCGAGTACAATTCTGCTGCTGATGATGGCCCACAGCACCTCATGGATGCCCAGTCTTGAGTTCCTAGATCTGTTCAAAATCTATCCCATTTAACCACAGTGGTAGTGCCACACAACACGATGGAGGGTATCCTCAATGTGAAGACGGGACTTCGTCTCCACAATGACTGACAGTATTGGTAGGAGTGACCACCGCACAGTCATGGACAGATGCATCTGTGGCAGGCAGGTTGCTGAGGATGAGGTCAAGTATGTTTTTCCCTCTTGCTGGTTCCCTCACCACCTGCCGCAGACCCAGTCTAGCAGCTATGTCATTTAGGACATGGCCAGCTTGGTCAGTAGTGGTGCTACTGAGCCACTCTTGGTGATGGACATTGAAGTCCCCCACCCAGAGTACATTCTGTGCCCTTTCCACCCTCAATGCTTCCTCCAAGTGGTGTTCAACATGGAGGGGCACTGATTCATCAGCTGAGGGAGGGGGTATCTGGCAATCAGCAGGAAGTTTCCTTGCCCATGTTTGACCTGATGCCATGAGACTTCATGCGGTCCAGAGTCAATATTGAGGACTCCCAGGGCAACTCCCTCCCGACTGTATACCACTGTGCCACCACCTCTGTTGGGCCTGTCCTGCCGGGGGGACAGGACATACCCAGGGATGGTGGTGTCTGGGACATTATCTGTAAGGTGTGATTCTGTGAGGGTGACTATGTCAGGCTGTTGCTTGACTAGTCTGTGAGACAGCTTTCCCAATTTTGGCACAAGCCCCCAGATGTTAGTAAGGAGGACTTTTCAGGGTCGACAAGGCTGAGATTGCTGTTGTTGTTTCCGGTGCCGAGGTCAATGCCGTGGGGCCGGTCATGTTTCATTCCTTTTTCATGACTCTGTAGAGGTTTGATACAACTGAGTGGCTTGCTCGACCATTTTAGAGGGCATTTAAGAGTCAACCACATTGCTGTGGGCCTGGAGTCACATGTAGGCCAGACCAGGTAAGGACGACAGATTTCCTTCCCTAAAGGATATTAGTGAACCAGATGGGTTTTTACAACAATCGACAATGGTTTCATGGTCATCATTAGACTCTTAATTCCAGATTTTTATTGAATTCAAATCCCACCATCTCCCCTGGCATGATTCAAACCCGGGCCTCCAGAGCATTACCCTGGGTCTCTGGATTACTACTCCAGTGACAATACCACTACGCCATCGCCTCCCTGCAATTCTTCCACATTATACTCCACTTGCCTGATCTTTGCCCACTCTCTTAACCTACCTATGTCACTTTGTAGCCTCCTTATGCCCTCTTCACAATCTACTTTCCTACCTATCTTTCTGTCGTCAGCAAATTTAGCAACCATACCTTCGGTCCCTTCATCCAAGTCATTTATATAAGTTGTAAGGAGTTGAGGCCCCAGCACTGATCCCTGTGGCACTCCACTCATCACTTCCTGCCAACCAGAAAAAGACCCATTTATGCCAACTCTCTGCTTCCTGTTAGCTAGCTAATCTATCGATGCCAATAAGATATACTCTACACCATGAGCTTTTATTTTCTGCAATAACCTTTGATGTGGCACCTTATCAAATGCCTTCTGGAAATCTAAGTACAGTACATCCACTGGTTCCCCTTAATCCACAGCACATGTGGCTAGTTCAAAGAATTCCAATAAATTGGGAAAAGATGATTTCCTTTTTACAAAACCATGTTGACTCTGCCTGATTGCCTTGAATTTTTCTCAGTGCTCTGCTATAACATCTTTAATAATAGCTTCTAACATTTTCCCTATGACAAATGTTAAACTAACTGGCCTGTAGTTTCCTGCTTTCTGTCTCCTTCCTTTCTGAATAAAGGAGTTACTTTTGCTATTTTCCAATCTAATGGAACATTCCCCGAATCTGGGGAATTTTGGAATATTAAAACCAGTGCATCAACTATCTCACTATCCATTTCTTTTGAGACCCTCGGGTGAAGTCCACCTGGACCTGGGGATTTGTCAGCTTGCAGCCCCAAAAATTTGCTCAATACCACTTCCCTGGTGATTGTAATTTTCCTGAGTTCCTCCCTCCCTAATATTTCCTGATTTATAGCTATTTCTGGGATATTACTTGCATTCTCTATAGTAAATAACAATGCGAAATACCTGTTTAATTCATCCGCCATCTTCCTACTTTACATTGTTAATTCCCCAGACACACTCTCTCTTGGACCAATGCTCACTTTGTTAACTCTTTTCTTATTTAAATATCTATGGAAACTCTCACTATCCATCTTTATATTACTAGCTACCTTTCTCCCGTACTCTTAATTTTTCCCTCCTCATTAATCATTTTGCCATTCTTTGCTTTTTTTTATATTCTTTCCAATCCTCTGACCTGCCACCCATCTTTGAGCAATTATTTGCTTTTTCTTTAAGTTTAAGACCATAAGAGGTAGGAGCAGAAGTAGGCCATTCAGCCCATCGAGTCTGCTCCGTCATTCAGTGAGATCATGGCTGATCTGATAATCCTCAACTTCACTTTCCTGCCTTTTCCCCTTGATTCCCTCACTGATTAAAAATCTGTCTATCTCAGCCTTGAATATATTTAATAACCCAGCCTCTACAACCACCTGGGGTAGAGAATTCCACAGACTGACTACCCTCTCAGAAGAAATTCCTCCTCATCTCTGCCTTAAATGGGCAACCCCTTACTCTGAGATTATACCTCCTGGTTCTAGACTCTCCCACAAGGGGAAACAACCTCTCAGCATCTACCCTGTCAAGCCCCCTAAGAATCTTATGTTTCAATAAGGTCGCCTCTCATTCTTCTAAACTCCAGTGAGTACAGGCCCAACCTACTCAACCTCTCCTCATAAGAAAATCCTTTCATACCCAAGATCAACCTAGTGAATCTTGTCTGGACTGCCTCCAATGCCAGTATATCTTTCCTTAGATAAGGGGACCAAAACTATTCACAGTATTCTAGGTGTGGTCTAACTAGTGCCTTGTATAATTTTAGCAAGACTTCCCTATTTTTATACTCTATTCCCTTCAAAATAAAGACCAACATTCCATTTGCCTTACCTATCACCTGCTGAACTTGTAAGCTAGCTTTTTCTGGGATTCATGCACGAGGACCCCCAAATCCCTCTGTACTGCAGCTTTCTGCAGTCTTTCTCCATTTAAATAATATTCAGCTTCTCTATTCTTCATGCCAAAGTGCATAACCTCACATTTTCCCACATTATATTCCATCTGCCACGTTTTTGCCCACTCACTTAACCTGTCTATATCCCTCTGTAGACTCTTTGTGTCATCTTCACCACTTGCCTCCTCCCCCACCCCTATTTTTGTCATCCGCAAACTTGGCAATAGTACATTCACTTCCCTCATGCAAGTCATTAATATATATAGTAGATTATTGTGGCCCCAGCACGGATCCCTGTGGCACTCCACTCGTTAAAGGTTGCCATCCTGAAAATGCCCCAACTCTGTCTTTTATTAGCTAGCCAGTCTTCTGTCCATGCTAATATATTACCACCAGCACCATGGGCTCTTATCTTATTAAGTAGACTTATGTGTGGCACCTTATCGAATGCCTTTTGGAAATCCAAATATATTACATCTACTGGTTCCCCTTTATCTATCCTGCTCGTTACCTCCTCAAAGAATTCTAATAAATTTGCCAGGCATGATTTCCCTTCATGCAGCCATGCTGACTCTGCTTGATTATATTATGCATTTCTAAATGCTCTGCTATTACATCCTTGAAAATAGACTCCAACATTTTCCCAATGACAGATGTTAAGCTAACTGGCCGATAGTTACCTGTTTTTTGTCTCCCTCCCCTTTTGAATGAGGGTGTTACATTAGCGGTTCTCCAATCCTCTGGGACTTTTCTCGAATCTAAGGATTCTTGGAAGATTATTACCAGTCCATCCACTATCTCTGTAGCTACTTCTTTAATATCCTAGGATGCAACCTATTGGGTCCAGGGAACTTACTGGCCTTTAGCCCCATTAGATTCCCCAGTACTTTTACTCTGGTGATAGTTATTGTATTTATTTCCTCTCCCCACCCCCCCCACCTTTTGCCCCATGATTATTTTTAGTATTTTTGGTATACCATTACTGTCTTCTACCGTGAAGACTGATGCAAAGTATTATTCAACTCCTCTGCCATTTCCTGGTTCCCCATTATTATTTCCCCAGCCTCATTCTCTAAGGGGCCTATGTTCACTTTGGTCTCTCTCTTCCTTTTTATATATTTAAAGAAGCTCTTACTGTCTGTTTTTATATAACTTGCTAGTTTACCCTCAAAGTTTATTTTCTCCATCTTTGTTATTTTTTTGGACATTTTCTGTTAGTTTTTAAAACTTTCCCAATCCTCTGGCTTACCACTAATCTTTGCCACATTTATGTTTTTTCTTTCACTTTGACACTATCCTTTAGCACAGTTGTTTCCAAACGAAGTTTCTCTCACTCAAACTGAATGCTAAATTCCACCATGTTATGGTCACTGTTTCCTAGGGGATCTTTTCATCTGAGATCATTTATTAAACCTGCCTCATTACACATTACCAGATCCAAAATAGCCTGATCCCTGGTTGGACCCACAACATATTGTTCTAGGAAACTGTCCTGAATACACTGTATGAATTCTTGCTCGCAAATTGCAAAAGCCATGTCAATATTGCTGAAATTGAATGATTAACATATTGACAACTTGCCTCTTCTGAGGGGGCTGCCCCCACAGATTAACAGATTGCAATGAAATGTGGAAGTCAGTGGTTTGGAATTAGCTTCCCAACATGCTGTCGTTCACCCCATCATTTCAATTATGTTAATTCAGTTTTCATGTACTATAGGGCTCATTAACTCTTCTCAGTCAGTCTCTCCTGAATGTGACTGCCTGCATTAAAGAGAGATTGGGCTGACTAGGTCTGTATTCACTGGAGTTTAGAAGAATGAGAGGGGATCACATTGAACCATATAAAATTCTAACAGGGATGGACAGACCGGATGCAGGGATGATGTTTGCTCTGGCTGGGGGGGTCTAGAACAAGGGGTCACAATCTCAGGATACGGGGTAGACCATTTAGGACTGAGATGAGGAGAAACCTCTTCACTCAGAGGGTGGTGAACCTGTGGAATTCTCTACCACAGAAGGCTGTGGAGGCCAAGTCACTGAATATATTTAAGAAGGAAATAGATAGATTTCTGGACTCTAAAGGTGTCAAAGGACATGGGGAGAGAGCGGGAGTACGGCGTTGAGATAGAGGATCAGCCATGATCATATTGAATGGCGGAGCAGGCTCGAAGGGCCGAATGGCCTACTCCTGCTCCTAGTTTCTACGGCCAGAACTTTTACCTCGTCGGGCCGGCGTGTGCCCGACCGAACAAGTGTAAAATGACGCGCGATGATGTCGGGCGAGCATCCCAACGACGTCGTGCGCTTGCGCGATATTTTGGTCAGTGGGTGCGCGCATGAGTCAGCAGCGCGCCCGCCGACAATTAACAGGCCTATTAAGGCCATTAAGGTACCAATTAAATGTAATTTTTCACTGCCCGTCCAACATTATAGTTGGCGGGCAGGCGAAAAGGCCAAGCGGCCTTTGCATTTTTTTAGGAACCCTCATCCACGGGCGGCATCAGGTTTCCAATTAAAAGTGAAATAAAAATTTTAACTTTTCATTAACAACATGTCCTTGTTCTTTTGACAGAGTCACATGAGGGGACATGTTTTTTTTAACGTTTTTAAATTCTTTACTTTTGATTTTTTTATATCTTCAGCTCCCTGAGGCAGCTCTGTGCCTCAGGGAGCTTTTCTTGTGCACATGTGTGAAGTTCCCCGCTTGCCACCTCCCCCCCCACCAGCCACACAGGCAGCACTGAGCGCTGCAGCGCGCGTTTCACGCTGGGCGGGGCTTAATTAGCCCACCAGCGTGAAATCACATTCGGGCCTCAATTGTGGGCGGCGGTCGGCTTCCTGACTGCCCCCCACCGAGCCTGCCCAACGAGGGCAAAATCCTGACCTATGTTTCTATCATTTTATTCCAATTTTGAATACAAGAGGGAGATTAACAATTCTCTGGAATTACTTTTTACTTTGGTCCCATTTCCTGTTTCTGTAACTCTAGTCGGAGTAATTTACCTACAGATTTAGCAAACATTTGTTTGTCGCTTGTATGCATTCAAGACTTTAAACGCCTTTAAGCTTTTTAAACTGCCCACTGGAGGGGGTGGGGTGAGGATGGGATGAAGGTGCAGTTGTTGACTGACCAATTCTGTTTCAGGAGGCTGGTTACCAGTAAAATATTTTAAGGAGGTAATTTTAACTATTTTGTTTTATTTTAACTCTGCAGATGAAAGGAAGTAAGAAGGGATTGTTTAGCTCTGTCTATAGCATGCTGCTTCTGCTGCTTAGCATGCACACTGTTACTTTCACAGGTTGGCTTCTCATTTTTAGGTATGCCCGGTGCTGCTTCTAGCATGCTCTTCTACACTGCTCATTGAACTAGGGTTGTTGGTAACGGTAAAGTGGGGGCTATGCTGGGCCATGAGGTTACAGATTGTGGCTGAATATAATTCTGTTACTGCCAATCTCCCAAAGCACCTCATGGATGCCCAGTTTTGAGCTGCTGGATCTGTTGTGAACCTATCCCATTTAGCATGGTGGTAGTGCCACACAGCATGATGGAGGGTATCCTCAGACCAAAGACAAGACTTCACCTTCACAAGTACTGTGCAATTGTCCCTTATATCAATATTTAAACTCAAAGGGGATAACCCCTGATCTGGATGGATTGCATCTACACATCTTAAAATAACTTTGGTCTGCTATCTCTTCCCTGTCAGCTTAATATCAGTGGTAGGAAATAATGGAGTGCTGACTAAAGGAGAGAATAGAAGAACATTTAGGGGAGGATTTTCTTTTTGTTGAGCGGGCACGGCAGGTGGGCTTGGGAGCAGCCGTGCAACGGTCTGCCGCCTGCGATCGGGTCCCTGCCACGATTTCATGCTGGCTGGCCAATTAACAGTCAGTCAGTGTGATACACGCGCTGATAACCTCTGCACTGCAGGGGTGGGGGCGGGAGGAGCGCGAGCGCTGAAGTGTGTGCATGTGCACGGGTGGGCTCAGTGAAAGCCCCCTGAAGGCACAGAGCTGCCTCAGGGAGCTGAAGGTTTTTAACATTAAAAATAAGGAAAACATGTCCCCTCATGTGACTCTCACATGGGCAGGGACATGTTAAAAATGGGTTTTAAAAATTTTTATTTTATTTTTAATTAACATCAGAAACCTCATCCTGCCCGAGGATGAGGTTTCCTCAAAAATGTAAAGGCCCCTTGGCCCAGTCGTCCGCCTGCCAACTTTAAGGTTGGATGGACAGCTAAAAATTCACTTCAGCTAATTGACTAGTGGGCTTAACAGCCTTCTTAATTGTTGGTGGGCGCACTGCTGACTCTCGCGTGCACCTGCAACCAAAATATCGCGCGAGTGCACGATGATGTTGGGACACTTGCCCTACTTTACGTTCGTGCCCACACCCTGAGCTGAAAATCCTGCCCCTAGAAATGAGAAAAATAATAATGAATAGTCAGCATCAATTTCAAAAGGAAAAATCTTGCTTGACTAACCTTGTTGATTTTTTTTGAGGAAGTAACAAAGAGAGCAGACAACAGTAACATAGTAGATGTAATTTATCTGGACTTTTCAAAGGCCTTCGATAAGGTCTCCAATAATGTACAAATTAGCAAGGTCAGAGAATGCAGAGTCAGGGGACAAGTGGTAAAATGGATTGCTAGCTAGCTTCAAGACAGAAAGCAGAGAGTGGGAATAAAGGCTAGTTATTCAGAGTGGTAGAAGGTAGGAAGTGGTGTTCCACAAGGATCAGTGCTGGGGCCACTGCTGCTCACAATTTACATTAACCATTTGGAGTTTGGAATAAAAAGCACAATTTCTAAGTTTATAGATGACACCAAATTGGACGGGATAATCAATACTGAGAAGCACTGCAACAAATTACAGGAGGGCATTAATAAACTCGAAGGATGAGCAAATAATTGGCAAATGAAGTTCAACACAAATGTGAGGTAGTACATTTTGGCAGGAAGAATAAGAACGAGGAGACCTTGGAGTACACATACACCAATCACTAAAAGTTCCCCCACAAATAGCAAGGTCATTTTAAAATAAAGCAAACCAAACACTCCGGCTGGGATTTTCTGGCCCCACCATGGGCGGAAGCCCATTGACTTTAGGCAGGATCAGACGATCCTGGCAGCGGGCGGAGCTGGAAAATCCCACCATCGGCTTTATTTCTAGAGGGATAGAATTGAAAAGTAGGAAAGTTAAATCTGTGACAGACCTTGGTTAGATCACACTTGGAGTACTGTGTGCAGTTCTGGTCACCATATTATAAAAAGGATCTAGAGGCACTGGAGAGGATGCAGAGAAGATTTACAAGGATGATCCCAGATATATGTGGGTTTACATATCAGGAAAGGATTAACAGGAGAAGGCTGAGGGGTGACCTAATAGAGGTCTTTAAAATTATGAAAGGCATTGATAGAGTGAATACAGGGAATGTTTCCTCTTGTGGGGTGGGGTAGGGGTGCAGCTTTCTCTTGTGGGGAAGAGAATATCTAGAGGCCATCAATATGATAGTCGCCAGGAAATCCAAGAGGGAACTCAGAAACCTCTTTAATCAAAGAGTGGCGAGAATGTGGAACTTACTACCACAGGGAGTGGATGAAGAGAATATTAAAGATGCATTTAAGGGAAAGCTAGACAAGCATTAGGGAGAAGGGAACAGATGGTTATGATGAATTCTCTACTCCAGAGGGCTGTGGTAGCTCAATCATTGAGTATGTTCAAGACAGAAATCAACAGATTTCTGGATATTAATGACATCAAGGGATATGGGGATAGTGCAGGAAAGTGGTGTTGAGGTAGATGATCAACCACAATCTAATTAAATGACGGAACAGGCTCAATAAGGCAAAATGTCTACTGCTTACTCCAGTGTTCCTATGATAGATTTGGGTAGGGAAAGATGGGAGGAGGCTCAAGTGCAACATAAATACCAGTGCGGACTGATTGGGCATGGTGGTGGGGAGGATTTGGTTTTAACGATAGGGGGATTGGGGATTTGAGGTACTAGGAGATTAGGAGATGGGACCTGTGAGAGATTAACTACAGTCCAGTTTATAAGGCCATGCATTTTATCATAAGTGACTTTATTGATTTACTAGGCTAAAACCACTGGTTGAGTTTTAAAAGACTTTAAAACAACAGCATTTCAGTGACTTAAAACCACAACTTCTAAGATGGCCAAATATTTGCATAACTGTACCCTACAAATTCCAAAACCATTAAAAATTGAGTCAGACTGTCTAGAAGAACCCACCAGAGACTATCGACTTAGTGTGAATGACCGCATCTCCTGATCCATTCACAAAACATCCAGACAGCACTTTTATATTCAGCTGGATGTGGAACAAACCATTAGACGCAATCACTTTGGACAATTGACCCTGGCTAAGAAGGGGACTCTTCCAACCATAATCTAATCCTGTTTAAACCACGGACCTGGAATCAACTCGCTATGACCATATTTGGGTAACTGGTCGGTTGGTGAGAGGGGATCATGCGATGAGCCAACAAGCTCTCTTTTTTGGTGTCTTAAGAAACTGCTTTTCTCCAGGCCAGAGAACAGAAGAAGAGCAGACATAGAAGAAGCAGGATCCTGAGTGGACACGCACATACACACACACACACACACACACACACAGTTTCTCCCGCTCTCATTCTCTATCTCTCTCCTTTCATCCTGCAAGCTTGAGCCCTGCCTGTTGTTTGACCATCTATATGTCACAGGCACTGTCAAAAACCAACTTGGCAGATGCTCACTCCAGGAAACCAAATAGAAGTTGTCCGTCAACATCATCTTTAAATTGTCCTGTCGCAGAATTCAGAAAGACCCTTGAGTGCAGCCTGAAACCATGTGAGTCATCAATCTACTGAATCCATATACAATTGACTTTTTTTTAGACTTTTGAACTATTTAACCTACCCTCACCTTTGTAACTTTGTGTGTGAGAGAGAGAGTCTGAACGTTTTTGTTATTTTCATTGAGATCAAGTGTTAAGTACAATAAATACTGTTAGGTTTTCTTGTAAGGTTTTTAAAAGAAAACCTGTCTGCCTGTCTTTTCCAGTTAAACATTCATTGAATTGGCAAGCGTACTCTTTATTAAAAAAAAAACTATTATAGTCAATCGAGGAGTGGAAAAAGAAGGGGGCCATTCTACCATTTCCCACCTGACCGTAACACTAGGGTTGGGTGAAGTAGGGGAGTTAGCGACTATTGAGGGCACATGTGGGGGGGATATGGGTGCTGAGAGCATAAAGTGAGGTAAAGGCTGGAAAGAGCTGGGGATGTTTTTTTTTTAAATTAGACCAGTCCAGGATGTAGACCTGATCCGCAAGTACAACCCCAAATCTGCCAGTGGCCAGACCTAAGAAGGGAGCACACGGTTGAAGGCACAACAGAAGTGTGTCACCTGGGCTGGATGAGAAACCGCAGTGCTGGGAAATTGGCCAGAGGCCTTCCGAAAACTGGAATAGTTCCAGATCCTGCAAGTGGGCCAAAGGAGGTAAATTGTGTAATTAACTGCCTGAACCGAATCAGTTCAACATAAATGTTTATTTTATTCCAACTAAATACATCTGCATCACAACAAGACTACAGCTGTGACTCTGCTGTTTCATGGATAGGATAGTTGCAACAGAGGTGATCATATTTGCCAGTGCGACAAAGGATCAGATTAATAATAGTGCAGAAAAATAGATTGAAACAGTAGCTTGTCTGGAAGCAGTTGTTGAAGATAATGGAAAATTTTGTTCTCTTTGTAGTATGCTGTAAAAGATCATCTGGTCAGTAAAACCAGCAGCACAAAGTTCCCAGACTGTTTATTTATATTTAACAAAAACACACACAATGTTGGATGGATGTATATGTAGCAAGGAGTATAACATAAATCTAGAGAGATCATTTCAATATTGCATGATCAGGCCACATTTGGAGTATTGTGTGTAATTTTGGTCTCAGTGGCCAGGATTTCCCGGTCAGCGAGCGGGGGGTGGGGCCAACAAACCGATGCGTAAAATGAGGCGGGATGACTTCGGGCAGAACTCCCGACGTCACCCCGCCTCATTTCAATTTTCAGGTAGGCGGGGGCTCAGCAGGATCAGCTGTACGCCCACCGACCTGCCAATGGCCAATTGAGGCCATTGACAAGGTCATTAATGTAATTAGTGGACCTGCCCGTTCAACCTTAAGGTTGGCGGGCAAGCCGGGAGCCCTGGCGGGCATTGGAAAAACTATGAAACCTCATCCACGGGTGGGATGAGGTTTCACGTAGCTTTTAAAAAATGTAATAAAAGCGTTTTTGAAAGTGATGGACATGTCCCAACTCAGTGTCAGGGAAATTTTATTTTCTCTATTTTTAAGATTTTTTTATTGTGGAGCCGATCTTCCTGAGGCAGCACTTAGCCTCAGGGAGATGAGTGCGCTCTTTTGTGCGCATGCGCGAAAGAGCGCACTCTCGTCTCAGGGAATTCTCTGCCCACCCACGTAAAATGGCAGCGCGCCCCCAATCGGAGGCGTGCCTCCACGCGCCCGCTCAGAAACAACCCCCCCCCCAACGGGGGGGGGGGAAATTCTACCCACTATTTCAGTTGTTAGAAAGAGTGCAGAGAAGGGCTGCACAACTGACCCCAGAAATTAAAGGAATAATGTACGAGGTAAGATTGACCACTTTGGATCTTTCCTCTCTTGAAAGAGCAGACCGCAAGGGGATATGATAGAAGTGGTCAAAATTATGACTTATTTGGGCGGACTAGATCCAAGTAAATTTTTGTGCTGTGTACATAATTTAAGCACAAGATCTTAACATAAGAAATAGGAGCAGGAGTAGGCCATTCAGCTCATCGAGCCTGCTCTGACATTCAGTGAGATCATGACTGATCTGAGCTTGGTCTCAACTCCAATTTCTTGCTTGTCCCCCATAAACCTTGATGCCCTTGTAGTTCAAAAACCTGTCTATCTCGGCCTTGAATATATTCAATGAATCAGCCTCCATAACTCTGGGATAGAGAACTCCAAAAACTAATGACTCCCCGAGAGAAGAAACTCCTCCTTATCTCTGTCTTAAATGGGCGACACCTTATTTTTAAACAGTGTCCCCTAGTTCTTCTGATTTCCCCCATGAGGGGAAATGTCCTCTCTGTCAAGCCTCCTCAGAATCTTGTGTTTCAATAAGATCACCTCTTATTTTTCTAAACTCCAATGAATATGGTCCCAACCTGCTCAACCTTTCCTTATAAGACAGCCCCTTCATTTTAGGAATTAACCTAATGAACCTTCTCTGACTGCCTCCAATGCAAGTGTACCCCTCCTTAAACAAGGAGACCAAAAGTATGCAGTGCTTTGTGTGGTTTCATCAACACCCTGTATAGTTGTAGCAAGACTTCCATACTTTTATACTCCATCCCTTTTGCAATAAAGGCCAATGTGTCATTAATTACTTGCTGTACCTGCATGCTGATTTTTTTGTGTTTCGTGTAATAAGACACCCAGATCCTCCTGTACCGCAGTGTTCTGCAGTCTCTCTCCACCTAAATAACATGCTGCTTTTCTATTCTTACTACCAAAGTGGACAACCCCACATTTTCCCACATTATACTCCATCTGCCAAATTTTTGCCCACTCACTTAACCTATCTATATCTCTCTTGCAAACTCTTTGTGTCCTCCTCACTTGCTTTCCGACCTAACTTTCAATAAATTTGGTAAGAGTACACTCAGTCCCTTCATCCAAGTTATTAATCGAGATCATAAATAGTTGAGGGGTCATATTTACAAATTAAGGACAACAAAAATAAATATGGAATGCAGGAGGAACTTTTCACTGAAAGGGCAATAAGTTTGTGGAACAGATTACCAGCATGGGTAGTGGAACAAGAAATCTTAATGGGCTTGAAATGTGAAATGATACGTGCTATATAAATGCAAGATAGTCTCTGACTCTCCATTGCCAATGAAAAATCTTGTTTTTGCTGGAAACTAATTTTAAAGACTGGTTTTGCAGGAAATTGCAAGTACATATTCTGTGGAGTGACATGATTGTACATACACTAAAACCAGAAATGTTTTTACCGTCTGATGTTAAATGTTTCCCTTCTCCCTGCTAGTTGACTGTATGCAGGATGACATGTTTGTTTGATGTACTTGGAAAAACTAATCTTGCAAAAATGTAATTGAACCTCTTATTAAGCCAAAATGCAATTCCGCATGGGCTATCCAGCCTGCAGCATCTTTATTTTATTCTAGTGCTCATTAGGTGCCTTAAGAGGGAAAGGGCTATATTGCCAGCAGTGAATCGCTTTAATGTCAGTATCAAGCATTTGTTGGTTATGCACAGCAGAGGAGATGCAGTGAAAGCTTATTCTTACCTAAACAACATGGCTTAACCACATCATCAGTGTGATATTTCCTCCCCACTCCAGCCATCCTTCTGACTTTTCACTGAGATTGTTGATTTAAAGTGTGGACAGTTTTGCCTGTGGACTTACACGGCTGGCACTGAGTTCTTCACAAGACTTGAATCCTATCAGCCTAGCCTTCTTTTGAACCCATGTCCCAGAGGTGGATGGACATACCAGTTTCCCTCTGGTTTGTTTTAAGAAGGATGATGTAGATGGAGTAGTGCTGCTGGCTCATCCACCACCATCAGTAACTGTCTACTCCACTTGTGCACTTAAAAAATCCAAACTACTAAGTAATGTCAACAATGCAACAAAGTGGGAATTTAGTTTATGTTTTACTTGCGTCGCTATAGACACTCATCATTCAGGGACTAAATGTTTTACTCTATTAAGACCTCTTTCAGAATGTAACTCTGGCACTTGTAAGTTGTAATCTGATCTGTCCAAAGTTACAAGTAATCTTCAGAAAAGTTTTGTGGTTTTTCCATAACATTTTTTTAAAAGTGATGGGAGCTTGTGTTGTGTCTCTGACTGTTAAATGTCTGGATTCTCAGGGTGCAAAATTCAATCACCCTGATTTTTGGGCACAGGGATTGTGGCTCACAGCGCGCCTGTGCCTGTTAGATATTAGATGGCTAAGGCAAAAAATTGGTCTACCCACCTCATTTCCATGGGCAGGGTTTTTACCTCAGGCGTGGCGAGCAGGCCCGGGAGCGATCGTGAAACCACTGCCTGCGATTGGGTCCCGACATCAATTTCACGGCCAATTAACGGCCAGCCAGCGTGAAAGTGCCAAGAGCCACACGCACCCGCCGACTGAAGTATTGTGCAAGTGCACAATGACGTTGGGACACTCGCCCGACGTCATCGCACATCATTTTATGCTCGAGGCTCAGCGAAAAATTTAGCCCCATGACTGTGGTGTTGAAAGGAGTGGTCCTTGCACAGTATCTGTGCGCATTTTGGTGCAGGCATTCTCTGCACACTCTAGGGTGCTGAATATTGCTCAGTAGAAAGCATGCATTGCAGGCAGTCTCACCTATTTAAGGAGCAGTTCCTATGAAAGGGAAGTTGCAGTAATGCATTGCAAGCTACTGGATAATTGGTTTTGGACACTTCGTGAGAAGCCAGGTCATAGCAAGAGTCTCCTAGATTCAGCGACACCAGCCTGGCCACACTACCAAGAGGTTGAAGCCAGGAAGGAAGCCATGTTTTCAGCAGGAGGCAGAAAGCCCTCCAGAGTAACCCCGAAAGAAGTGGGAGCATGTCACAAGGGCAGTCATTGCAAGAGTGTGGCACTATGGACCTGGTAGCCGTGCTGCAAAAGATTTAATGATCTCATTCGGGTGGCCAAGGTGAGTGAATGCATCTGTGCATCACATCTCTCACCCAGCACACCACACACCTCTCGCACTGCTCAATACACACCCACCACATCAGAATGCTGATGAACATGCAGACCAAGGTGCTTGGCGCACTGGCAGTTTGCCAAATAGCCTTTAGTCACCGGCTAGGAGCATGTAGGGGTCCGGCTCCACTGTGGAAGTAGTGGACACCTCCATGGGAGCCCTGCTAGAAAGGTCCATGCTGGAGTGTCTGATGGCCACTATCTGAGCTTTCACTGCAGTATAGGCAGCATCCTGCCGTATCACTGCTGCAGTGGAAACTGAGACAAAGGTCATGATATTCCTAGCCACTGACATCCAGTCTGTGTTTGCTGCCATCCAGGTACAGACGGCTGCCACTCTGGCCGTGGATCTCTGTGTTCAATGGAGCTTGCGGACCCTCACAGCAGTTCAGCAACCTGTTTTCTGATCAGTAATCTGATTATGAAAATTGCGAAGGTGCTGCCCTGGCGATGTGCCAATGCTCCTTAGAGCACACTCCTGCTGTCCTCTCAGCATTCATGTGCTCACCACTGCCACTCAGTGTCCTTGCTGTTGTCTCTCAGCCAGCTCAGACCAAGCAGCTATACCAGATTATGAACTATTCCTGATTGTTTTAATAGGTATTTGTGCTTTTAGGAAATTTTCTCTTTTTTAACTCATTGTGGTTTCCCCATACCACACACTAACCAAACCAAGATTGTGGGTAGGTGGCCTTCTCCATAACCTGTGCTCATTCCTCTGTAGACAGGCCTCAAGGAGATGAGTGTGTGTCCAGGATTAGCTGCACGCCACGCAGTACTTGGTTAGAGTGACAAACGCAAAGGCCAGGGTATAGTTTATCTTTGCATTGTCTCAGTTGAAAAGTGTTGCGTGGCATAATAGAAGGGGTGGAGGAGAAAAACAACCCAGAATTGTGTATGCTAATGACCCGTAGAAATGAAAACATCTTTAAAACAAAATTGGTGCACATAGTGACATCATATGGACTCAAAGCGTTAACTCTGTTTCTTTCTCCACAGATGTTGCCAGACCTGCTGAGTTTTTCCAGAATTTTCTGTTGTTATTTCATTTTGTTCCCTGATGGGTTTGGTGAAAGAAAGTGATAAATAATGTGTGTTTCTGACTTTTTAGCATGATCTATGTTTGCTAAAATCTGAACGATTCAGAGGTTAGGTATTACAGAATGCTGCTCTGAAATCTTCACTGTACTTGGTCCAGCAGCCTTGTGATTCTGTTAATTAATCAGTATAATTGTAACCATTCATCAGACATGATTTTGTATGTGCATGTATGTTACTCTAGTTGATTTAATTGAGAGCTGTACGCTAATCAGTAGTTTGAGATGTTAACTATGATGGTGCAATTCTATCATAAATATGTAGTCAGTCTGTTTAAACAAAGCTGATGCTTTAGCTTAAGGTACCTAATGGATGTATGGCTAAAAGCAAGAAGTCTTAGCTTGCTCATTAATTACTTGGTGATTTAATTGCAGCAGTCCCTTTAACCCATTCATAAGTCAGAAAGGGAGTCATTGTAACTTTTTAGACTGGGCAAAAATCTTGTGACAGTTAACTGGTAACCTATTTTAAACCTCACCCAAATGGGTTGCTGATTTTGTCACCACCCGACAATAAAATGTAACATTGCCTCCAAGGTGTAATGAACCCCTTTTTTTCATTTTGGGCCCATCATGCACCCAGTGTTCCAGGTATCTGTCAGCAGGCAGAATTTAATGCCCTCCTCCCCTGAGGTGAGTTTGGTGGTGGGGGGTATTTAATTGGGCGGGAAGGTGGTGTGTGGGGACTCTGCTGCCTTCCCACCTCTGCCCTGACTTAAGTCCAAGAGGGGAAGGCTCATGGATGGCCTTCCCGCCCCACATCAATTGAGGTGCCCGCTTAAGGGCCTCATCATGCAGCAGTGGTATTAACCCTGTTGGGTTTGCTTGTGGCCTTCTGGGTTGGGGGGCAGTTTTATTCAAAGGTCAAGGGACCTGGCATCGGGAAATGGGGGACCATTGAGAGTCACCCCCCTGCCCTTGCTGCTGATCCCCTACAACCCCCATCCTGCCGTCACTCATTTGTGGCTTGGGTCCCACTGTTAACTCCGATACTTGTAGGTTGGGGAAGAATGAGTCTGAAGCTAGCCTGTACCTTAAACCAGATTTATCTCCAAGACTGCAAAGCAAAGTCACAGACTCTCCCAGTCCCTCCCAGACACTGAGTGAACTGGGTTATTATACTCTTACAATGATTCCCTGATCCTTCCCCAATTGGGGACTGCTATGCTTAATTACCAATTTACAGCATGTATTTCATTGCAACACAAATTCAACAATAACACCCATGACATGCCTGGGTGCATTGCCAGCAGCAGCTCCCACTGGCGCTGCCAAGCCATGCACAGCTTATTGGCTGGCAGCTCTTGGGAGTGGGATATCCACCTCCTCCGGGTCCTTGATCCCAGTGAACACCCACCACTGCACAGTCAAGTGCCTGATTGGCACTTAACTCAGCAGGCCTTCCTGAAAGGAGGCAATGCAGGGCTTTCGCCGGCTCTCCAACCAGTGGGCAAGACCCCCAACGGATCTATTAAATACTGCCCAGTGCCTCTCTAGATGTCCTTCAGGAATTGTGTGAAAATTGCCCCAAGAGCTGCTTTCTACCGTCACCTTCTCTCTTTAGGAATGTTTCTCACCTTTGCTCTGTGCTTGTGCAATGTGCTACTAGAATGAG
Source organism: Cetorhinus maximus (assembly GCF_964194155.1). NCBI lineage: Eukaryota > Metazoa > Chordata > Chondrichthyes > Lamniformes > Cetorhinidae > Cetorhinus > Cetorhinus maximus. Next base: position 15,177,785 of record NC_135917.1, on the reverse strand, counting down.
GCCTGAGTGAGATGATATAGATGAGCATTTTGTCAGAATCTGAAGGAAGCTTCTCTCATTTGAGTTTCTAGAGATAGCTTCCAAGACTCACTTCTGGCCTTCCTCACCCCACCCACACCCCCTTCCCCCAACCACCGCTCTTAGGACCTTGAATGATCCCTGATTTAGTTTCCTACATCACTCTTCCTCCTGGAGTTGGTGGTGCTGCCTTGCAAACAACAGTATTGCTCCAAGCACAGAAGAGGAGTGGTGAGTGCCGTGTGGTCAAGTCCATATGCCACATTTCTTTCTATGTGAATGTAACCGTTAAGGAGTTAGCAGCTTAATTCAACACTGGTTCTCTCTCTGAGTAATTACTTGGCCAAAGAGGCCAGACTTTGGATAGTCATTTGAGGTTTCTCTCCTGACCCAGAGTACTCTGGACCAGGTTTCAGTTGGGAGCGGTTTGGACTGACTGGCCCTGAGGATTCATTTTGACTTTGTTGTTTGACTGCTGGTGACACCTTAGGTTATTCAGCACCACTGACTATACTGTCTAAGAATATGAGGTCGACCTGTATATCAAGCTACTTGACCTATTCATTGTATGGCGGGCAGGAGGAGTTCTTCAATAAGTGAGTGGAGATTTTTGAGATACTGGAGACCTTTTAAAGCCATCCCTGACTTGTCAAATAATAGTTTCCTCATCCTTACTTCATTTTAGGGCTACTTGTCACTATGGCAAAAAAATTCAAGCACTTTACCTGGGACCTGATTGTTTAAGGAGGATAAAAGCAAAAAACTGGGGATGCTACAAATCCAAAACAAAAATGAAAATACCTGGAAAAGCTCAGCAGGTCTGACAGCATCTGCGGAGAGGAACACAGTTAACGTTTCGAGTCCGTATGACTCTTCAACAGAACTAAGGAAAAACAGAAGAGAGGTGAAATATAAGCTGGTTTAAGGTGGGGTGGGACAGGTAGAGCTGGATAAAGGGCCAGTGATAGGTGGAGATAGCCAAAAGATGTCATAGACAAAAGGACAAAGAGGTGTTGAAGGTGGTGATATTAGCTAAGAAATGTGCTAATGGTGACATTAAGGGTAGAAAGCAGGACGAGCAAGGTACAGATAGCCCTAGTGGGGGTGGGGTGGGGGGAAGGGATCGAAATAGGCTAAAAGGTAGAGATAAAACAATGGATGGAAATACATTTAAAAATAATGGAAATAGGTGGGAAAAGAAAAATCTATATAAATTATTGGAAAAAAAGGGGAGCGATCGGAAAGGGGGTGGGGATGGAGGAGAGAGTTCATGATCTAAAATTGTTGAACTCAATATTCAGTCCAGAAGGCTGTAAAGTGCCTAGTCGGAAGATGAGGTGCTGTTCCTCCAGTTTGCATTAAGCTTCACTGGAACATTGCAGCAGGCCAAGGACACAGACATGTGGACATGAGAGCAGGGTGGTGTGTTGAAATGGCAAGCGACAGGGAGGGCTGGGTCATGCTTGCGGACAGACTGAAAATGTTCTGCAAAGCGGTCACCCAGACCTGCGTTTGGCCTCTCTAATGTAGAGGAAACCGCATTGGGAGCAGCGAATGCAGTAGACTAAATTGAGGGAAGTGCAAGTGAAATGATGCTTCACTTGAAAGGAGTGTTTGGGTCCTTGGACGGTGATGAGGGGGGAAGTAAAGGGGCGGGTGTTGCACCTTCTGCAGTTGTATGGGAATGTGCCGTGGGAGGGGGTTGAGATGTAGGGGGTGATGGAAGAGTGGACCAGGGTGTCCCGGAGGGAACGATCCCTGTGGAATGCCACCAGGGGGGGTGAAGGGAAAATGTGTTTGGTGGTGGCATCATGCTGGAGTTGGCGGAAATGGCAGAGGATGATCCTTTGAATGCGGAGGCTGGTGGGGTGATAAGTGAGGACAAGGGGGACCCTATCATGGTTCTGGGAGGGAGAGGAAGGTGTGAGGGCAGATGCACAGGAGATGGGCCGGACACGGTTGAGGGCCCTGTCAACCACCGTGGGTGGAAAACCTCAGTAGGAAGAAGGAAGACATGTCAGAGGAACTGTTTTTGAAAGTGGCATCATCAGAACAGATGCGACAGAGGCGAAGGAACTGAGAGAATGGGATGGAGTTTTTACAGGAAGCGGGGTGTGAGGAGCTGTAGTTGAGGTAGCTGTGGGGCTTGTAATGAATATTGGTGGATAGTCTATCACCAGAAATTGAGACAGAGAGGTCAAGGAAGGGAAGGGAAGTGTCAGAGACAGACCATGTGAAAATGATGAAGGGGTGAAAATTGGAAGCAAAATTAATACATTTTTCCAGGTCCAGACGAGAGCATGAAGCAGCACCGAAGCAGTCATCAATGTACTGGAGAAAGAAATATGGGAAGGGGCCGGAGTAGGACTGGAACAAGGAGGATGTTCCTGTACTGATGACACTCAATAATCCACTCGGCAACAATGCTATTCTATCAGTCCAACTTGCTACATTTGGCAGGACGTAAAGCAAACTATGCAGACCAATATAACAGATGCAGGGCGATAGGAAAACCTTCAGTTTGGTTACCCTTTTTATTTTTATGAATACTCCCAAATTTGAAACAATCTTTTTGCTTATTTGGTGGAAATCCCCTCAAAACAAGAAAGCAAAGGATTTTAGTTGTTTTGCTTATCCCCAAAAGAATTGGAGTTGCAGCTATTTTTGAATTGAAGTAGTTAAAGCGTTGCAAAATAATGTAGTTAGACTTGGTCAAATTTGGGAAGTATGCCCAGGAGACTGGCTGACAGCCATGGATCTCAATGAAGCATGCTTTCAAATGGCTATCTGCCAAAGGACAAGAATTTCCAGAGGTTCTGTGTCTGAAAAAAAATTGCCAATATTGAGCTCTTCCTTTTCTCCTTGTGTTGGTCCCATAATGTTTTCAGACATGTTTTCCTTTGGCTACAGTATTGTTAACTTTACAGTGTGTGTATGCTATTTTGGATTGACTTAACAGAATTCCATTCAAGGAAGAGAGACAGAGCCTTCACAGGACGTTTGATTAAGTGCCTATTTTGAGACACTTCTCAAAGTTTTCTATTTTAACAATGGATCCATTTCTGCCCATTTACCATGAGTTATCCTGAAGAAAATGATAACATTTCAGCACAAGAATGTTTATGAATACTTTGCTCTAATGGTCACAGCTGCTGGATGCAAGATTCTCTACATCTCTAATTCAACCTTTTGATGCTGTGATCTATCAGGTGTCTGCCAATGCAGTCTTGACTTTGGAATGGTGAGCTCAGAATGCCTTGCTGGATTCAAGTTCCTACCTCTACCACGATTACATGTCCTTGGTAACAAGTGCCTTGGTAATTAGCTTTGAAGGCTCTATTCAGGATGATTGGACTCAATTCAAATCTAAATGATATATCAGAAAACTGCGCTAGAGGCTGATGGAACTGTATATTACAGCCATTTCAGTCTTTTCATAACAGTTGGAGAGTAGACCTTAAATTTCCAGTGCAAAATTCTTCTGTCCCTGTTTCATATCTAAATGTTGTTCAATTTATATTTTGCAAACTCAAGATCTTAAGTTACTGTATGGAAACAGTTAACTAATAGTTAAAATAACCATGTCAATTCAAAAATATGACCCTTGAAAACATCTCCAGAATTTGCAGGACTCGAACATCCTTCACATTTAAAAAAATATATATAATTGAACTTGTCATCAAAACAGACTTTGTAGTTTGGGGCAAGTGCCTTTAACATGAGTATATTTAAAATATTGCTCGTGCTCAGATCTCCATCATACTTCAAATAGATTATCCTTAGATCCTGCTTTCTAAAACGTTAATGTAACTGTTGTACAGTGTGTCATATGCATGACCCAATCAACACATTGAGCAGAAATGCTTAGATCCCATCGTGTGTGGTATTTTTCTTTGCTAGCCCCCAAAACGGGGAGGGGAGAGAAATATTGTGCTATGCAGCTTGATGAATTTATCCCCATTCTTTCTCTTTATTGCTCTTTGTTTATTTTGTGTCTTTTTCCAAAGTGACTAAATGTTATAAATGATGGCATTAATCCTTTTCTCAATCTAGAATGTGTTTGAATCATTCATAAAATCATAGAATGGTTACAGCACAGAAGGAGGCCATTCAGCCCATCGTGTCTGTGCTGGCTCTCAGCAAGAACAATTCAGCTTCCACTCCCCTAACTTTTCCCCATAGTCCTGTAATTACTTGCTCTTCACATAATGATCCGATTCCCTTTTGAAAGCCACAGTTGAATCTGCCTCCAGCACACACTCAGGCAGTGCATTTCCTCATGTCACCATTGTTTCTTTTGTCAGTTAGTTTACATCAGTGCCGCCTTGTTCTCGGTCCTTTCACCAATGGGAACAGTTTCTCCCTATCTACTCTGTTGGGACTTCTCATGATTTTGAATACCTCTGTCAAATCATCTCTCCGTGTCAAATTTACTGCCCACGTTGACAGGAAAACACGCCGGTGCAGAACACACCCTGACATGTATGACGTGCAGAAGCCAGGACTTACCGTCAGGGCCTTGCTCACATCGGGGACATCCGAGGAACAGAAGATGCTGGAGCCCGACAGCATTCGGACCCTGGAGGAATGTGCATCTCATGCTGGGTGGATTCTCATGGACATGGCTCTGCCGCAAAGCAGCTCGGAAGAAGGAAGGTCACCATTGAGGGTTTGCTTCGGTCCATCAGTATCTTGGCCATGGTTTGCTACAGACAATCATCGACGGGTTGGAGAAGATGTAGGTTTCGCTGGGAGAGAAAGGTGTACCGGAGGGTGGGGGGGGCTGGGGGGTGCAGATGGTGCCAGGGGAGGAGGGTGTAACGGGGGAGACGACTGTAATACGGCAACTGGGGAGGGAGGTGTAAGGGAAGGAGTTGGGGAGGGTGGGGGTGGGGGGGGAAGGACTTCGGGTGGAGGAAGGAGTTTGGAGTGGGGAAGAAGTCCAGGGGGAGGAAGGAGTCCGAAGGTGGGAGGGAAGGAGTCCAGGGGGAGGAAGGAGTAAGGGAGGTGGTGGGGGATGTCCAGGTGCAAGGGAGGAGTCGATGACTGCCTCCTGGGGAGCGAAATGAGGATGGGCACGGTAGGATGGAATGGTGAGAATGAAAGAGGGCAGAATGAGCCGGTAGGGTGGGAGGGTGAGGGTGCGATGGTAACGGTAGAAAGAACCGTGAGGGTGTTTGGTGGGGACTATGAGGCAGACACAGACCCTGGGGGTGGGAAGGAGGAGGTCGGGGAGGTCAATGTGGATGGGGGTGGGATTCTCAGGCATTAGGGAACGTGCACGTTCACCTGGACATCCCGGAAACAAAAGGGTTCTGGCTGGTAGGTGATGGTGGGGGGGGTGGAAGGTGATGCCAGGGGGGTCGACAGTGATGGGGGAAACGACATGGGTGACTGGGGGAAGGAAAGGGCGGGGGAGCTGAAGACAAACTTTGCCAGTACTAAGCTTCTAAAACCGAAAGTGAACGGAGCCTCGTGTGGGACGGGAACAGGTGCTGCATGGGAGTGTGGTCAGTGGGTGGGCGGAGAGGCAGGTCAGCTCAGATGGACACTGAAAGTGAATCCCAGCAGGCAGCATTGAAAATGCTCAGGACAGTGAGATGAGTGTGATTGAGGAAGGCTCCACGTGTGTGGGAGAGGCTTACACGAGGCTCCGAAAGGCCCTGCCACACACACACTTCTCCCTCCAGAATCACTCGTGGCCTGGCTGTGTGCAGCTGAACTGCTAGTTTGTGGGGGAGGTGGAGGGTGATACAGGGGGAGGACTCACAAAACCTGTTAATGAAGCTGAAAGACACCATTACGCACTATTCAGTGAAAGCTAATATATTTTTCAGATTATAAAATGTGACTAAATGTATTTACCCATACAACCACTAGTGATCAGAATTTCTTAACTTTTCTAAACCTAATGCTTCTTCTAGGTGCTGCCCTGATACCCGCAGCAGGGGTGGAGACAGCCTGTCCAGTGGTTGCCTCTGACTTCGGTGTGCGTCCTCTGGAGAGTTGAGGCCTTGAGGGCCCGGCTTGCTTTGGCTGTCCTCCTGTGGGCCAGCTGCTCCCTCTGGGGTGACAGAGGACAAAGTTGAAAGGGTCACAGGCAAAGGGGTCTCTGAGGGAGAGAACAGCTTCTGAGATTCCTGTGGATGACCCAGGGGTGTCCAGCTGCTGCTTCTCCTCCCTTCGGGTGCCCCAGGGCCCCAGCCTGGCTCCTTGAGGGGAAAGAGCACCTGGAGAGGCATCGAGGTGCCCCATTTCCCTCTCTCGTTGCCACTGCAGGAACTCCCTCCCAAAGATGCTGCTTATCTCTTTGACTAAGCTTTTGTCCTCTGTCCTGATATCTCCTTCTGTGGCTTGATATTAAAGTATATGCTCATTTGAAAGTTGTCTTGTCATACCTGTGGGCCATGAAATAATTTGCAAGATGGCTGATTCCCCTTCTGTTCTGTCTTCTTCAAGCCTGAACCAGCTCACTCTACTGACTGGAAAGCAAAAAAGTTAACCTGTTTTAACAACCAGTTTATACAGTTTGGGTTTAGAAAGGCCTAGGCCCTCTTTTCCTCGCTCTCAGTTGTTTTGAAAGGTTAGTGCATGATGAATCCGTTTTTTAAAAACTAATTTCCTCATGTATTTGTTGTTCTTGTGAAAGTTAACAACATTACCCCCCCCCTCCTTTTTTCAGGTTTGTTTGAATATTGCCCTTCTCCCTGACCATATTCGTCACTGCTAATTAGAAAGGCCTGGGGACAGCAGTCATGTTGCAATACATCATCCAGCCATATTATTGCCCACATTTTGGCTCAATTAAATACGAAGTGGAACAGACAAACATGGATTTTATAGAAACAAAATAGTTTTTGTATGTGCCAAAAGCCACCTAAGGAGGTTACAATGCCTGGTCATTTAGCTAGTCAAAAAACTGGATTGCTTGTAAAATATTGTATTCACAAGAGTTGCCAGTGTTCTGTCTGAATATGTCCAGGTCTCAAACACGAACAGAAGCTATTCACATGAAACTAGTCTAGGGTATGAAGGCAGTGGTGTAGTATCGCCCAGCATTATGCATTCTCAGAGATGCTACTCTGTCGAAAGCTTCACTGACTGTTGTCCCTCCAAAAATGATACATTTTTGTTCCTGCTCCATTTACAAGGTACTGCATGTTATTAAAATGCCACACAAGCTTACCGAATGTCATTGACTGCCAGCGCAGTGGAAACGGTTTATTGGAAAAAGTGTTGATAGCAATGATAGCAGATTGGAGAACCTTCTGGCGTTGTGGAAACCCAATGTCGCCTCATTACCGAAGTTCAGTGCCTTTAACATTGGATATTGTAAATGTTGTTTTTAACTCTCCTCGCACAAGAATCCACTTAACATTTTGCGAAATGTTTACCTTGCTACAATTTACAGGAAGATCCTGCCACATTGCTGAAATGAAAATGACCAGCACTGGCAGACATATAGGGCAAACTTTTACGGCCCCATCATGGTCGGGCGAGGCCATAAATTGCAACGAGCCATTGACTTTGGCGGGACTGTAAAATCCTGCCAATAGAAACCATTCGGTTATGCAGTTTCGGAGCATGTAATATGGAAGCAAATTATCATAGAATGGTTACAGCACAGAAGGAGACTGTTCGGCCCTTCATGTTAATGCCGTCTCTCTGAGACAGCAACTCGCCTAGTCCCACACCCATGCCTTTTGTCCGTAGCCCTGTCAATTTTTTTTGCTTCAGATTCCAATTTTTTTTTAATTCATTCATGGGATGTGGACACCCATCCCTAACTGCCCTTGTTCAAAGGGAATTTAAGAGTCAACCACATTGCTGTGGATCTGGAGTCACATGTAGGCCAGACCAGGTAAGGGCAGCAGATTTCCTTCCCTAAAGTTGGGTTTTTTTACAACAATTGACACCATTAAACTTGTAATTCTAGATTTTTATTGAATTCAAATTCCACCATCTACTGTGGCAAGATTCAAACCCAGGTCTCCAGAGCATTACCCTGGATCTCTGGATTACTAGTCCAGCGACAATACCACTACGCCATCACCTCCCTGCGATTGTACTCCACTTGCCAGATCTTTGTCCACTCAATACTTCCTCCAAGTGGTGTTTAACATGGAGGAGCACTGATTCATTAGCTGAGGGAGGGCGGGATGTGGTAATCAGCAGGAGGTTTTCTTGCCCATGTTTGACCTGATGCCATGAGACTTCATGGGGTCTGGAGTTGTTGTTGAGGACTCCCAGGGCAACTCCCTCCCAACTGTATACCTCAGTGCCACCACCTCTCCACCTCTGCTGGGTCTGTCCTGCCGGTGGGACAGGACATACCCAGAGATGGTGATGGTGTCTGGGACATTGTCTGTAAGATATGGTTCGGTGAGGATGACTATGTCAGGTTGTTGCTTGACTAGTCTGTGAGACAGCTCTCCCAATTTTGGCACTAGCCCCCAGATGTTAGTAAGAAGGACTTTGCAGGGTCGACAAGGCTGAGATTGCCATTGTCGTTTCCAGTGCCTAGGTCGATGCCGGGTTTCATTCCTTTTTTGTGACCCTGTAGCAGTTTGAAACAATTGAGTGTCTTGCTGGGTCATTTCAGAGGGTATTTAAGAGTCAACCACATTGCTATGGATCTGGAGTCACATGTTGGCCAGACCAGGTAAGGATGACAGATTTCCTTCCCTAAAGGACATTAGTGAACCAGATGGGTTTTTTACAATTGACAATGGTTTCATGGATATCATTAGACTTCTAATTCCAGATTTTTATTGAATTTAAATTCCACCATCTGCCAAGAAGAATAGCCCTGGCTTCTCCAAACTACCCCGGAACCATTCTCATGAATCTTTTCTGCACTCCCTCTAAAGCCTTCACATCCTTCCTAAAGTGTGGTGTCCAGAATTGCACAAACCACTCTAGTCAAGGCCGTAATAGTGTTATAAGCGTGCACCATAACTTCCTTGCTTTTGTACTCTATGCCCCTGTTTATAAAGCCCAGGATCCCATCTGCCTTATTAGCCACTTTCCCAACCTGCTCTGCCACCTTCACTGATTTGTGCACATATACCCCCAGGTCTCTTTGCTCCTGCATCCCTTTTAGAGTTATATCCTTCATTTTATATTGCCTCTCCTTATTCTTCCTACCTCACTTCACACTTCTCTGCATTCAATTTAATCTGCCAATTGTACCCCCATTCCACCAGCCTAAGTCCTCTTGAAGTTTACCACTATCCCCCCACTTCGCTAGAATTTCAAGTTTTGTGTCCTCAGCACATTTTGAAATAGTGCCCTGTACACCCAAGTCTAGGTCATTAATATAGATCAAGAAAAGCAGTAGTCCCAACACTGACCCCTGGGGAACCCCACTATCTATCTTCCCCCAGTCTGAAAAACAAAGTACTCTCTGTTCTCTATCACTCAGCCAATTTTGTATCCATGCTGCCACTGTCTCTTTTATACCACCTTGAAAAGGAACAAATTGGATCAGGATTCCTGAGATAAAATAATCTCCTAAAAGTATGGTATATTCTATCTTGAACTAGATGCAAGCAGACATTTCTGTATGTTAATTCCGTTTTTTTGCTTGCTTCAATAAATTCACTTTGTATGGAATAATGTTATGGCCTGCAATATATTTTTCCTGACCTTCAATGGATGGATGGAAAAAAAAAACACTCGAAACGTCAACTCTTTTCTTCTCCGCCGATGCTGCCAGACCTGCTGAGTTTTTCCAGGTAATTCTGTTTTTGTTTTGTAATGGATGGATGGATGTCATTTCAACATTGCAACTAATGCACTTGCGTATATGCATCATTATTACTTTATCCCCTCTCAGGAGCAGGGAAGATGATCTGTTGATGCCTTTCTAAACGCTGGGTTCCTGAGGGAATATTATACCTGCCTAATATATATCACCAGTCCTTCACTGTCACTGGATCAAAATCCTGGAACTCCCTCCCTAACAGTGCTGTGGGTGTACCTACACCACATGGACTGTTCAAGAAGGCGGCTCACCACCACCTTCTCAAGGGGCAATTAGGGATGGGCAATAAATGCTGGCCCAGCCAGCGACGTCCACATCCCGTGAAAGAGTAAAAAAGAACAAGAAGAGCTTGGTTGGAAATGCCAACATTGATGACCTTTTAGCAACAGGTTGGATAATGTCACAATGACTATCTATTTAAGGTATGTGATTTAACAGATACACTATTTTGATGCCAATAAAATGTATGGACCATCACCCCTGTGTTTGCTAACCTACGTTTAGCTCCTGTTCCGACGACCCTCAATTTAAAAATTCTCATTCTTGTTTTGAAATCCCTCTGTGGCCTCACCCCTCCCTGTCTCTAATCTCCTCCAGCCCTACAACCCACCACGATATCTGTGCTTATTTGGCCTCTTGTGCATTCCCGATTTCTGTTACCCCACCATTGGCTATAAGCTCTCCTCCTTATAAGTTGTGCCTTAAAACCTAGCTCTTTGATCAAGTTCTTTGATCTGTCCTAATTTCTCCTTGTGTGGCTCACTGACAGCTTTTGTCTGAACTGTACTGTAAAGTGCTTTGGGACATATTACTTTGTTAAAGGCGCTATACATGTTCATCTTAGCAAAATAATGTAGTTGTCTAAGATTTATGTAGTTGCCTAAGATATCAGGGATTCATGTATTTTAAAATCCTTCAATAGTGGAATGGAATAAATCCCAAGCCTTGTGATTTTGTTTTTAAGAAAATTCTAGAGAAGCTCTTTTTATACCTTTGCTTCAGCTTCTAGTCTGGCTGTGATAGGTTCTGTAAAATTCAACATGCCACATCCCCTAAATGTGTACAGGTCTTTGCCTCATCAGAAGTAAAAATTACTGGCAGCTGGTGAGACAATATGATGTACTTCCAAAATCCGTGTAATTACATGTCTTGCATCGAGTGTGCAGCTGCGAACCATAAACTGCTGTTTAAAGGCAGTGCGCCTCAAAGTGGACCTTCGAAGTCTCACCTCAACTTGTAAATGCTGCACCTCCCAAAGTGGTTCAAGTCTGTAGGGCAAAACATAATGATTGGTAATGTTTAAATCATTATATGAGCCAATCCAACATGTGGTTTGATTGATTATCAGTGTGAATGAGGAATCAAATCAAAACTTAGCATTACATTTCTTCAATCCCGCCCCCACCCTCGGCTACCATTCAGAATCTAATGATTGAAATTTCCCGCATAGAAACCTTCCCTTTTGTCTGGAGCTCAAATTGAAAATTTCACTTTATTGAGAAGTTCCAGCTAATGTTGACAATTCTGTGTCTGAGAGATAGAGAGAAAGAGAGTCACCATGAAACTTGTAGCTCAACAGGAGCAGGATGAAATTACAATAGCCAGACTGAAACATGACAGTCCATGTCACATGACAACCAGATAGACAAGAAACAGGTAAAGGGAATATTTTCTTTGTTTCTTATTCATTCAGGGGATGTGGGCATCGCTGGCTAGGCCAGCATTTATTGCCTATCCCTAATTGCCCTTGTTGATTGCTGTGGGTCTGGAGTCACATGTAGGCCAGACCAGGTGAGGACGGTAGATTTCCTTCTTTAGTGAACCAGATAGATTTTTACAACAATCGACATTGCTTCACAGTAATCATTAGACTTTTAATTCCAGATATTTATTGAATTCAAATTCCACTGTCTGCCATGGTGAGATTCAAACCTGGATCCCCAGAGTATTACCCTGGGTCTCTGGATTACCAGTCCAGCAACAATACCACTACACTACTGCCTCCCCATGGCAGAAATCATCTGGGTGCAGCAAATATCTGCTAATTGGGCTGGTTGGAGTGCATTCCTGAAAAATCGAGCTGTTTTCTTGTGTCGTTCAGTTTAAATAGAAGAAAAATCATGTCGTCAGGCAGCATCTGTAGAGAGAGAAACAAGAGTTAATGGGCAGAATTTTCTGCCTGTTGGGCAGGCGGGCCTGACCCAATCGCGGGTGGGCGCGGAGCTGATCGCCACCAGCGATCGGGGCCGCACCGCCATTTTACATGGACAGGCCAATTAAGGCCCGCCCAGCGTGACATCCGGCGGGAAGCACTATGCGCTTCCTGTGTGGGCAGGGGGGAAATCCCTGAAATCGAGAGTGTGCTCTTTCGCGCATGCGGACGAAAGAGCGCACATCTCCCTGAGGCTAAGTGCAGCCTCAGGGAGATCGCCTGGACTTTTAAAAATATTAAAAATAGAAAAAAAAATTCCCTTACCTGTCCCCTCATGTGACAATGTCACATGAGTTGGGACATGTTCATAATTTGCACTAACCTTATTAAACTTTTTAAATCCCTACATGAAACCTCATCCCGCCAGTGGATGAGGTTTCATGTTTTTTCTATTCCCCGCCAGGGCTCCTGGCCGACCCGCCAGCCTTAAGGTTGGACGGGCAGGTCCTTTAATTGGTTAAATGATCCTGTCAGTGGCCTCAACTGGCCATTGACAGGTTGGCAGGCATACAGCTGATTTTGCTGCACTCCCGCCTTCCTGAATATTTAAATGGAGCGGGATGACATCGGGGGTTCCACCCAACATCATCCCGCGTCATTTTATGCGTCAGCGAGTGGGCCCCGCCCCCTGCTCGCCGATGGCAAAATTCTGCCCAATGTTTCAGGTCGATGATCTTTTCATCAGGACTGGGGAAAGTTAGAAATGTAGTAGGTTTTAAACAAGTGAAAGGGGGGAGGATGGGAAAAAGAACAAAAGGGAAGGTCTGTGGCAAGTTAGAAGAGAGGAGAGAATAAATGACAGAAGGGTTCATGGTGCAAGGTCAAAGGGAGTGGTAATGGGACAAGTAAAGAAACAAAAGATGTGTCCAGAGGAGATGTAAATGGGAGAACGGTGAACAGATGCTGTACCAAAGCAAAAATGAGAAAAATTAGAGTAAAATCAAAACCTACAAAGAGAAAGGAAACAAAATGGTGGTAGAGATTACGGGCTGAAACTGTTGAGCTCAATTTTGAGCCCGAAAGGCTGTGAAATGCCTAATCGAAAGATGACGTGTTGCTCCTCAAACTTACATTGAGCTTCATTGGAACCCTGCAGGAGGCCGAGGACAGAGAGGTCAGAGTTGGAGCAAGGTGGAGAATTAAAATGACAGGCACCGTGGTCATATTTGCAGACTGAACAGAGGTGTTTTGGAAAGCAATTACTGAACTTGCATTTGGTCTCCCCAATGTAGAGGAGACCACATTGTGAGCAGTGAACCCAGTACACTGAATTGAGAGAAGCACAAGTAAATCACTATTTCACCTTGGATAGTGAGAAGGGAGGAGCTGAAGGACAGGTCTTGTATCTCCTGTGCTTGCATGGAAAGGGACATCCTGCAAAGAAAAGGGTTCAGGTTGGTAGGTGACAGCGGGGAGATGGAAGGTGGTGTCGGGGGGTCAGCAGTGATTGGAGCAAGGACATGGGTCACTGGGGGAGGGGAAAGGATGGGGGAGCTGAGCAGAAAAGTGACGACTACCATTTTTCTCAAATCGAAAGTGAGCGGAGCCTCGTGTTCGACGGGCACAGGTGCTGCATGGGAGTGCGAACATTGGGTGGGCGGAGATGCAGGTCAGCTCAGATGGTCTACTAAAGGAGAAGCCCAGCAGGCAGCACCTAAAATGCTGAGGACATTGTGATGAAAGAAGGATCCACCTGCGCGGGAGAATTCTTGCAGGAGGCTCCGAAGCACAGGGTGTTGGTCGAGGGGTGTTTTTGTGACTGGATATCTGTGTCCATTGGGGTTCCACAGGGATCGGTGTTGGGTCCCTTGCTGTTTGTGGTACACCTAAATGATTTAGACTTGAATGTAGGAGGGTTGATCAGTAAGTTCGCAGATGACACGAAAATTGATGGGGTGGATAGCCTTAGATTACAGGAGGATATAGACGGGCTGGTCAGATGGGTTGATCAGTGGCAAATGGAATTTAATCCGGATAAGTGTGAGGTGATGCACTTGGGCAGGACAAACAAGGCACGGGAAGTCACGATGAATGGTAGGACCCTGGGAAGTACCCAGGATCAGAGGGACCTTGGTGTGCATGTCCACCAATCCCGTAAGGTAGCGGGACAGGTAGATAAGGTGGTTGAGAAGGCATATGGGATACTTGCCTTTATTAGCTGAGGCATAGAATATAAGAGCAGGGAGGTTATGCTGGAACTGTATAAAACGCTGGTTAGGCCACAGCTAGAGTATTGCGTGCAGTTCTGGAATCCGCATTATAGGAAGGATGTGATTGCACTAGAAAGTGCAGAGGAGATTTACCAGGAAGTTGCCTGGGCTGGAGAGTTTTAGTTATGAGGAGAGATTGGATAGACTGGGGTTATTTTCCCTGGAGCAGAGGAGATTGAGAGGGGACATCATTGAGGTTGAAAAAATTATGAGGGGCATAGATAGGGTAGACAGGAAGGAACTTTTCCCCTTGGTGGAGGGATCAATAACCAGGGGTCATAGATTAAAGGTAAGGGACAGGAGGCTTAGAGGGAATGTGAGGAAGAATTCTTTCACCCAGAGGGTGGTGGGAATCTGGAACTCACTCCCTGAAAGGGTGGTAGAGGCAGATACCCTCATAACATTTAAGAAGTATTTGGATGTGCACTTGCGATGCCATGGCATACAAGGCTATGGGCCTAGAGCTGGAAAATGGGATTAGAATAGTTAGGTACTTGTTTGACCAGCGCAGACTCGATGGGCCAAAGGGCCTTTTTCTGTGCTGTAGACCTCTATGAATCTATAAGAGGAGGGAGTGTTGGGGGTGATTGAGGAGTGGACCAGAGTGTCTTGGTGGGAACACACAATAGGCTGAATTGGATTTGTGCTGCTTTTTGCGGACTGGCAATCTTCCACATTGCCGGGTAGATGCCAGTGTTGTAGCTGTACTCGAACAGCTTGGCTAGGGACCCAGATAGTTCTGGAGCACAAATCTTAAGTACTATTACCAGAAACTGATCGGGGCCCATAGCCTTTGTAGTATCCACTGCCTTCAGTCGTTTATTCATATCACATGGAATGAATCGAATTGGCTGAAGTCTGGCATATGTGATGGTGGGGACCTTGGGATAAGGCTGAGATGAATCATCCACTTGATACTTCTGGCTGAAGATGGTTTCAAATGCCTTTTGCATTGACATGCTGGGCTCCTCCTTAATTGAGGATGGGCATGTTTGTGGAGCCTCGTCCTCGAGTTAGTTGTTTGAATTGTCCACTACCATTCATGACTAGATGTGACAGGACTGCAGAGCTTTGATCTGATCTGTTGGTTGTGGGATCGCTTAGCTCTGTCTATAGCATGCTGCTTCCAATGTTTAGCATGTATGTAGTCCTGTGTTGTCATCATCTGTCCCTCAATTCGAGGATGATGTCTACTCAGGGTCCCAGGTTTCTGCCATGGTCTTCATGTGATTGAACAGGCTGATTCTCAACCCACAGATATTTGGGTACATGGGGCAGGACACCCAATGAGGTGGTGGGATCCGGGATCCAGGATTTGTTTCCTTTTCTTTCCTTCTCTTCCTCACCATTAAGATGTTGTGACTCAAAGCATGATGCAGCTTGATAGACAAGTTGTCACCATTCTGAATGATTGGCAGCAAGTTCCTCCCAGTCATTAATATCAATGCTGCCTTGCTTCAAGGAGAGCTTCACAATGTGTTTGAAGCGTTTTGTTTTGTCTTCCCCCAAAACGTTGGCCATCTGGGAGTTGAGAAAACAAGAGCTGACGGGAGATTGTTTTCGGCCATCTGGATGCAGTGTCCAGTCCATCAAAGTTGATTTAGCAGGATTTTTGTCTGAATGCCTGTGGAGCCGGCTTCAAGAAGGACAATAGTCTTTGTTCAATGGTCCTCCCATTGAATCCAGAGAATGCAGCGGAGGCATTGCTGATGGAATTTCTCTAGTATTTTTGTGTGTCGCTGATACACAGTCCAGGTCTCACTGCAGCACAGGAGTGTGGTGAAGACAATTACTCTCTGTGGAGGTCTTTGTTGTTAAACACTCGCTGCTGTAGCTGAACTGGCGTAGCTGATCTGATGTTGGATCTCCTCATTAATGGTGACCTTTTGAGAGTTGTGGCTGCCAAGGTATGGGAAGTGCTCAACATATTCCACAGTCTGTCCTTCACAGCATATGTGGAAGATGGAATATTTGACTGAACATGTGTGGGTTGATATATGATTTTTGTTCTGGCAACATTCAAAGACAGGCCAAGTTTCTTGTAAGCAGAATTGAAGGGACAAGAGTGGCTTGCAAACCTGGTGCAGAGTGGGTAATGACGCTGCAGTCATCCACAAACTGTGGATCATGTATGTCTAAGGTGGTCAGCTTACTTTTGGCACAGAGGTGACAGAAGTTAAAGAGTTTTCCATCTAGATGGTATTTATTGCTGATACCAGAGGGCAGTTGATCTTTGAGGTGAATAGCCACTGTCAGGTACATTGTAAATAGTATAGGGGTAATCATACAGCCTTGCTTCGTCCTGGTCCAGGTTTTGAAGATATCTGTTTCAGATCTCCCACTCAAGACCACTGCAGTCATATCATCATGAAGCAATTGCAGGATTATGATGAAGTTTCTCGGACATCCAAATCTCTGAAGCACAATCCACAGAGCCTCATGATTTACTGAGTCAAATGCTTTGGTCAGGTCGATGAATGAAATGAAGAGTTCCTGGTGGTGTTCTTGACATTTTTCTTGGATTTGTCTGGCAGCAAAGACCATGTTAAAGGTTCCTCTGGAAGGTCGAAAGCTACACTGTGTCTCTGGGAGGATTTCCTCAGCTACAGGAAATAGGCGATTCAGGAGAACAAATATCAGGAATTTCCTTGCTATGGGAAGGGAAATGCCTCGATTGTTTCCATAGCATGATTTATCTCCCTTCTTGAAGATAGTTACAATAATCGCATTCCTCAAGTCAGGGGAGTTCTTTTCCCTCCCTAATCCATAGGATGAGTGCATGAAGTCCTGATGTGAGCAACAGCCCCACCAGCTTTGAAGACCTCAGCTAGAATACCATTGGGGTCACAGTCTTTGGTGTTTCTCATTGGTTAGATTGCTTGTTGCAGCTCTCCCATCGATAGTGGTTCACCCATGGATTCTACCACAGGATACTGGGGGATAGCCTGGGGAGTATCAGCTGCCATTGTGGATTCACTTAAGATTCATTGTCAGAGAAATACCCTCCTGTGAGCAAGGGGGATTTTATCTGTGACCTTGGTCTATAAATGGCCCTGGTGGCTTCAAAAAAGCTTCATGTCATGACAATCAGCGTATTGTTGGATCTCTCGGACTTTCTCTTCCCATCACATCTTCTGTATTTGTCTTTAGACACCAGCTTTGAGCTGTGGGAATGCTGCCGCCTTGTCTTGCGACTGTGGGTAATTCTGCCAGGCAATGAAGGCTGCTCCTTTTTGTTTTAGGAGGTCACGTATTTCTGCATCGTTTTCACTGAATCAGTCCTGGTGATGACAATGTCCAAACCCAGTGGTCTGGGCACAAGAGTCTAGTACAGCTGACTTTCTTTGATCCAACTGTTCTGGAATTGAGTTGGATGTGTGAAGATCTTCCACACTTGGAATTCTCTCTTCAGTCGGGCTGCTTTAGGGCTGAGACATTGGTCACCTTCCTCTTGGACCTTTGGGTCTTGCGATGTTTTAGTGCTCGGTGGATGTTCATCACCAATCAAACAAGTCTATGATCTGTCCAGCAGCCATCAGTCCCCCGCATTGATCAACTGATACAGATATCACTTAGATCTTGGACCCGAATAATGACATAGTCTCAGAGGTGCCAAGGCTTTGATCCAGGATGTCTTCATGTGATTTAGTATTTATC
This sequence comes from Cetorhinus maximus, assembly GCF_964194155.1. Classification (NCBI taxonomy): domain Eukaryota; kingdom Metazoa; phylum Chordata; class Chondrichthyes; order Lamniformes; family Cetorhinidae; genus Cetorhinus; species Cetorhinus maximus. The sequence goes on along the minus strand of NC_135917.1, from coordinate 15,159,922 downwards.
GTTCTGGTGGAAGATGGTGTCTGTTAAGTTGAGGCTATGTTGAGTACACTTTGTCAATAGGAGGACAGCATTTGCATTAGCTTTTCCTACCCTGTTTTTCCCCAATGGTTCCATACCAGACTTTGGAGTCACGGACAACCCTGGCATTAAAGTCCCCCAGAAGTATGACCTTTTCTTCTTTTGAGATGGCATTGAGGACTTTATCATGGTAAGATTAAAATTTTTCCTTAACATCTTCATAGGAGTCGAGGGTCCAGGCATAAGTCCTGATGACGGTGATCTCATTGAAACATACAAGATTCTGAATGGGCTTGAAAGGGTAGACACCTGAGAGGTTGTTTCTCCAAACTGGGGAATCTAGAACACCGGGACATAGTCTCAGGATAAGGGGTCTCCCATTTAAGATGGCGATCAGGAGGAATAAGGGGTCTCCCATTTAAGACGGTGATCGGGAGGAATTTCTTCACTCAAAGTGTCATTAATCTTTGGGATTTTCTACCCCAGAGAGCTGTGGAAGCTGGGTCACTGAATATATTCAAGGCTGAATTAGACAGATTTTTGATCTACAAGGGATTCAAGGATTATGGGGGCAGGCAGGAAAATGGAGTTAGCTCAGCCATAACGTTATTGAATGATGGGGCAGGCTCGAGGGGCTGAATGGCCTACTTCTGCTCCTGTTTATTATGTTCTTATAGTGGAAAATATAGCAAATATTTTATAATGTGAATAAATGGTTTTGGAAAGGGAAGAGTATAGTTGCTTCTATAAGCAAGTTTTTTTTAAGTATTGTAACTATTCTGAGAATGTCATAAAGTATGTCATTTTTACTTTGGGTCAGTTGTGATGCATTGTTTCTGTTAATTTGCTATATTACAGTCATTGGTAGATGATTGTGTTTAGGCTGCAATGGAACGTCAGTAAACTTCACTGCAGATCGGGCTTGGTCCATCATGAGCAAAGTGACCTAGTAACATTTCATTTCAGGGACTCGGTTGAAATGGCTGAAGCCAAAACCAGCCTTCTGAAAATTGGTGAAAAAGTTCTCTGTGGGATGTTCTGAGATCTGATGAATCAACACAAATAAGCTTAGACTGCACAGCACAGAACCAAGCCATTCTTCTGCTCTATGCCACGTGAGCCTGCTCCTACCTGTCGTCATCTAACCCTATCAGCAAATCCTTTAATTCTCTTCTCCCTCATGAGTTTACCCAGCCTTCCCTTCTCTGCTTAAATGTATTTATGCTGTTCACAACAGTTAATCCATGTGGTAGCAAGTTCCACTCTCTCTCTGGGCAAAAATGTTTCTCTTGAAATCCTTATTGGACTTATTGGTGACTACCTTATACTAATTGTAGTATAAGGGTTTGGTATATACAGGGTTAATGTGGGACTGAGTACAGTACCGCCCATGCAGTGATGTAAGAAGGCACATGAGCAGAGATGTGTTAAGATTTAGACACGGCGATAGCTCCATCCCTGTACCCTTTACTGTATATTTGTATATAGTTACAAGTAGTTAATAAAGATTTGCTATTAACATACAGAAGAATACGAAGACTTCCTTTACAGACAAGTTCTATAACCAACACCATTACAACATTTATGATCTCTAGTTTTGGACTCCCTGCAAGTGAAAATGTTTGTCTGCCCTCAAATGCTTCCAAAGTTTTAAAAACTCTTATTAGGTCACCCCTCAGCCTCCACTTTCCTAGAGGAAACAGCACCAGCTTTCTGCCTTTGCTGATGGATATAACCCACCAGTCCTGGTATCATCCTTATAAATTGTTTTTGCATTTCTCCGGTGCCTTTATACCCTTTGTAATATTGGAGGCCAGAAGTATGGAAGTCAGAAGTGCATAATAGCTATTTTGAGGATGATGCACAGTACAAGTGTGCTAAAGTGTACTGTAAGTTTACTAAAGCTAGTGCATTCTACTTTGAATGCCATAGTGCCAAAACACATGGTGCATTCACTGATCAAGCCAGGAACATTCTGAATAGCATTCCTTTCAACTGCCTCCAGTATTGCACCTGGTCTAAATATCAGTGATATTCTGAACTAAGCGATCCCACAGTGAAGGCATCAGATCCAAGCTATGTAGTCATGCTAAATCCAGTTGTGAACGCTGGTGGACAATTTAACGACTAATGGAACAACATAAAAAATAGGAGCAGGAGTAGACCATACTGGATTATCAGCCTAGATTTTTGTGCTGCTCAAGTCTCTGGAGTGACACTTGAATCCTTGACCTATTGACTCGGAAGCTGTGAACTGAACTACAACTGACACTTGCTCTGCCTTTTCCCCACTTCACCAACACCCTACCCCCTGCGCGCACCCCCCCCCCCCCCCCCGCCCCCACCCCCACCACACCCAACGCCACAGTTCCAGAACGGCTAAGTGGTTTGAAGTGGCCTTCCCAATGGTCATTGTTTTACATCTTCTAGATAATAATGGAAGAGGAGGAGGAGGAGAGGCAAGAGGCTTCAGGAGTCATTCATTATTGCCCCTGTTGGGAGAAAAGCATTTCCACTAGTTTTACATTGATTTTTTTACATTCTGGCATAGGCAAACGATTGGTGCAGGATTCTGTTGGAAAGATCAGCATCAAAACTAGCCTAATTATTGCATAAACAGCTCTGATTTTCCTGGATTCCAACGTGTGTGTACTGTATATCTCAAGCTGCTGATACTAACTGATTTCAATGTTTAGATTTAGGACTTATCAAAAGGTAACAACAGTGATTTCAAAACCGTCTTTTTCAAACCTCAGGCCCCCAAAATTCACGCTGGGTAAAGCAGCGAATAAGGAATACAAATGCAAATAGAACATAGATGCCTGGACTCGCTGCTGGATTGTCAAGGCTTGCACATTGCCTATGGCCCACTGGCTGTAGTTTTGACACTCCGGTCTAAATAATTTCCACCAGAAAGCTGCGTGTAGTTGAATGATTTATTGAGAGGAACGATCAGCAGTGCTATTTCTCTTCTTGTAGGTATACTGTCCAGACAGCATGTTCTGCTTTCATTTGATCAATGGCATCTCAGCCCATGCACGCTCGCTGGCACGGTTGCATCCTTGCACATCTGCAGTGCTGGATATATTCTGTGTTTTAATAAGGGTAGTCGAAGATCGTGCAAACATGTTCAGTATACCAATCCAGCTGATGGTGCTTTTTCTGTTCTTCTGCATTTTGTGTTCCAGAGTGAAAATAGGGCTTTGCAATGATTGAGTGAAAGTAGTGCTACCGATACACTCCAGTGAACTATTTTTTAATTGTATTTCTTGATTATACAGCCTGCAATATACAAACATAATGCCCTACTTTGATTATGTATACGCTTTTTGAAAACCAAGCTGAAAGGTGAAGAATCAAAGGTTAGGCTACTGCCAAGGTTGGAAAAATATGAAATAAATCAAGAACTAGTTAGTTAAATGGCATCAAACTTGGTATTAAAAGCCTGGGGATTGTTGAAGGAAGACTGCGGAAGGTAAGGAGTTGCACAGTTTTAAATTTCTGAGCATGAATTTTGAGGCGGTGGCAGTGTGATTTTTGATTTCAATACCTTAAGGATTCAGGGAGACGGAAGCATGTAGACTTTGAGAGATTTGGAGCTTAGGAGGAATAAGAAAAAAATGTTCAGATTGAGAAAGATTGAACACTTTCACCCTTTGGAAGCCTAAGATAATGGTTTCTGTTGTGATAGTCAACTGTGTGTTAAGCATTGTCTGGTGTGGCTCAAGAGCCCCACTCTGGCATTGCAGTCTCTGTACATTTGCTGCAGACGCCTCTGTTTTCTCTCTGCCCTCTTCTCGGCCAGCTGAGCTTGCCGTTTCCCATCACCTCTTCCAATGCCCCTGCAAATAGTCAGCTTCCAGAAGTCTCAGCCATCGGCAACTGTCTCCCAATTATCAGTGTCAATGTCCGCCATCTTCATATCTCACTTGCAGGTGTCCTTATAGTGGAAGAATGGACATCCAGTATGTTGTTACCCAGTGGCTAGCTCACATACAAAAGATCTTTGGGTATATGGCCGTCATCCATCCGATGAACGTGGCTGAGCCAGCACAGCTGTTATTGGCTTAGCAATGAGTGCATGCTGATGGAATTAATAGGCTCCAGGATCTCTAAGTTAGTGACCTCGTCCTGCCAAGAAATGCTGAGGATATGTCTGAGACAACAAAGGTGGGTGTTCAGCCTTTCCTCCTGCCTAGCATATGTTGTTCAGGTCTCCCCCCTGTGAAGGAGTGCACTGAGGATGCATGCTTGGTAGATTCACAGTTTGGTGTCCTCAGTCTGGTTGCTGTTGCTCCACACTCTCTTGCTCAGCTTGGAAATAGCAGCTGCAGTTTTTATGATGTGCGTGTTGATTCCAATATCAAGTGAAAGATTGCGGAGATATGTGAAGCTATCAACAACCTCCCAACTGGAGGGAGGGGTCAGAGCCTCAGGATATGCGTGGTGCAAAGATTGTGACCCTGTACAAGAACAAGGGCTACCATAGCAATTGCAACAACTATCGAGACATTTTCCTGCTGAGCATCGTGGGAAAAGTGTTTGACCGTGTTGTCCTTGTCAGACTGCAGATCCTGGCTGAACGCATCTATTCCAAAATCCAGTGTGGTTTCAGAACTAGAGGATCTACAATTGATATGATCTTCAGTCTGGCAGCTGCAAGTGAAATGCTGTGAACAAAGGTGACCACCATATATTGCCTTCATCGATCTCACCAAGGCTTTCGACCATATGGGGAGAGGTGATCTAATTAAGCTGCTAGAAAACATTGGTTGCTCACCGAAGTTGCTCAGTGTGATTTCTTTCCATGACACCGTCATGGGTAAGGTAAGCTATGACAGGGCAACATCGAAACCCTTTGAGATCTGCAGTGGGGTCAAACAGAGTTACCTTCTGACTCTGAAACTATTTGGCACATTCTTCTCTTTGCTGCTGCCAGATGCCTTCAGTTCATCTAATGTGGGTGTCTACCTACATGCCAGAACTGACAGAAAGCTGTTCAGCCTTGCACATCTGATATGCAACACAAAAACCTGTGCCAAGTTCTCATCCGAGTTGCTGTATTCCAATGATGCTGCACTAGCATTCCATAACAAGGAATACCTTCAGCAACAAGTGGATAGACTCACTCCTGCAAAGAGTTTGGTTGGACACGAGAGATGAGGGAAATTGCCTATTCGAATATCCTAGGAGTGTATGAAAGGTGCAAGATAGTCTCTTGATATATAAGAGCAATATTAAAGTCTTGAGCTTTAAATTAAAAGACAGTACTGGATTACCATTGATCTGTTCCTGTAATGGTAGAGCACAAAAGTGAATGGAGGGATAATCTTCTTCATTTCTTCTGAACAGGATACAAGTACTCAGTAGAAACGTTGCAGAATGAGGTGTGCTTTGCATCAGCCAGTTGTTTAATTTTAAATAAGGTGATGGTTTGGTAAGCTATGTAAATTGTTAGGTCCTAATCACTGGACACCTACATTGAAGAGCACTGCCTCGTCAGATATTTCTGTAATCTCCCTCCCTTGTGGTTTGTAGCAGACCATTTTTATCCACAGCTGTTGCTGCATCTGCTTTAGTACTGGCATAATAAACATTTTTAAATAATCTTGTGTGTCTATAATCTACAATTAAATGTACAAGCAGCTTCTGCATTAACAGACTTGATGACTCAACTTTGATCTGGACACGTGTTGGCCAGATTCAAAGCTATTTGCTGAGTGCCTTCTCTGTGTCATGCCCAGCATTTGTACAACTGCTTTCCCACCATGTCGCTGGTAGCACCCATTGTATTATCTAGACATTTTTAAAAGAAATGGGAAAGGCACCACACCATGCCTAGAATAGTCATTAGGGTGAGGTTCTGGAGAACTGCCAGCACCCCCTGGAACTATCCCACAATGGTGTCTTCGGAGTGAACATTTGAATTCTTTTCTTTTAAGACCTGGAAATAAATCCTGTTGTCAGTAAAAGTGCCTTTAAAACCACAAATGGTTCACTAAGCCTTTTAGGGAAAGAAACCTGCTGCCCTTACTCAGCCTGGCCAACATGATTCCAGCCCCACAGTAACATAGTTGATTCTTAACTGCCCTTCGAGGTCAATCAAACTTCTACCAACAGTTCAAGGAAAAGGCTCACCATGACTTTCTCAGGGTAATTAGGGATGGCCAATAAATGCCACCCTTGACAATGATGCCAACATCCTGAGAATGAATTTTAAAAAAGGGTTTATCTTTTGGACTAAATGTGCCAAGGTGCAGCTATATTAGGCCATCAAGGCTTTATTTTTAATTATGAGCTAAGTTTTAGGTTTTCAGAAGATGAGGGAGTGGTGCTGAAACTGAGTTCATTTCACTGCCTTATTTATTTTGCTTCCTGCCTCTGCTGGTTCCTGCAGCTCAAGGAGAAGGAATCTGGCTCCATGCTTCATTGTAAGTGGAGACCTGATAGCTTGAAAAACCCATGAAAATCAAATATGTTTGGATTGTTTTTATATAAATGAATACCCCTGATAATGGGAATATGAGTTGTGTCTTTCAAAATGTGAAGGAAATCTAAAGAAGTTGGCCACAAGTCATAACGAGAAGAATCCTACCTCCTCCCCACTTTCCATCACCTCACCTTTCCCTTGTCAAACTGCAGCATATGGTGGATAACAGCCAACAATTCACTCCTGGCTGTATAAGACTAGTGCATGTACTTGTATGTCTACTGTAAAGAATAGCTGATATTTGAGAGGGAGCGAAGCAGTTCTGGTGATTGAAGCAGTCTAGCATTTCTAGTACAGCTGCTGTGTAGATAGTTTGCTGCTCCCATATGATACACACAGCAGTATCAACTTCTATGCATTGTGTAGTGTAACTGCCAATTATAAATAGCATCCACTGAAGACTGAATTATGCAAGCTCACCTTTATGCTTCTCTGCAAAAGAGCAAGGCCTGATGCAAGTTTTTGGATTATGCAACAAGTCTCTAATAGATTAGACTATTTAACAGAAATTCAGTTTTCTTTAATGTTCTGTGAGAATTAATTATTGTGTGCACCAATTTAAAATTGTTTTTATTGGGATTGATGTGAGATGCTGCAAAGAAATAGGGTTTATCTAATTGAAAATATGTTAAAATTTGAGTAGACCGTGACAGTCAATGTGAATTCAAGTTGTGCCTTATGGTAAGGTATTTATTACAACGTAATGTAGCTAAAAACATTGTTTTCTTTATTGATAGGTTTGAGGTCACTTGTTTTAAAATTTTAATTCAAAATCACGAGCAACTGAAAATGAAGAAAATCTAATACTGCGAAACAGTCACCTACTGAATAAAGGTAAGAATAGTGAGAAGCCCATTTCCTTCTGTTCTTATTTGATAGTCTGGCTGATGGTCAGAGACCTTCATGCTTTGCACAAATACAGGGTGAAATTGGACTTGGCTGCACCTGGTTTTTCGGATGCTATGAGGCCCCTTAAAGTTACAAAATGGTGACCACAGCATGTGCGCACACTTGACATAAAGTGTTTTTTTTAATCATTCACGGGATGTGGGGTTCGCTGACTGGGCCAGTATTTATTGCCCATCCCTAGTTGCCCTTGAGAAGGTGGTGGTGAGCTGCCTTCTTGAACCGCTGCAGTCCATGTGGTGTAGGTACACCCACAGTGCTGTTAGGGAGGGAGTTCCAGGATTTTGATCCAGTGACAGTGAAGGAACGGCGATATATTTCCAAGTCAGGATGGTGAGGGGCTTGGAGGGGAACTTCCAGGTGGTGGTTTTCCCATCCATCTGCTGCCCTTGTCCTTCTAGATGGTAGTGGTTATGGGTTTGGAAGGTGCTGTCGAAGGAGCCTTGGTGAAATGTACTGGATGCCATGTTCATAAAGGTGTGCATGTACTACCCCCAATGTCCAGAAGTATGCAGGGCAGGAAGATCATGAATGTCAGCCAGTGTGCAGCGCTGATTTGATACCAGCGCGGCTAGCTTGGAATTCCATGCTCCAGCCTACATCGTCTCTTAATGTCCCATAGCTGAACACACATTCAGTGACATCAAGAGCACCCCACCAGTGCCATTTAAAGAGATCATCAACTACTTACAGGTTAGTTGCTGGATTATTTATTCTGGTTCTTACTGCAATTCTCTGCGTTTTAGGTGCTTTTCCATACATGCTAAAAGTTTCAGTAATCTACAAGGAGTGGTTTGGCTGTTGCTGATGGTGACTTAAAGGCTTACACACAAACCATGGGTGGCCTGGTAGGGCTTCCTCATGGCATTGTGCATGACAGGGACAATAAGCAATGGCCACACAGAGCAGGACAAGCTGCTGGAAGTGGGAGGAGGAGGAAGGGGAGAAGGGCTCTCAGCAGAAGTCCATGTCCGTAAAGGGTCTTTAAGAAGCAAATACGTTGGAGAACAGATTGCAGAAGTGCTATGATGCCCTGAAAGCCCCTTTGCACACTATCCAGAGCCAGGATGGCAGCAGCCTGACCTTCCATGGTAGTAGTCTGATCTTCAGCTGCAGCACTCAGATGTTGGATGGAGGCTGTTTTGTGTGCTGCAATGGATTGAGACATTGGCCATCAGATGCTGCATCATGGTTGGTTCCACAAGTGTGCTACTGGAGTGGCTATGTGTGTTTAGGCTCTCTGCAAAGCCATGAACCAAGTTGGTGCTGGACACCTCCATATTCCTTGGTGCAGAACAAAGATTTTCTAGCAGACTTTCCAGTGTACCAAGCATTTTGATATGTACATCCATCTGCTTTCTTCTGTGGCCTGGCCCATTAGATTCTGCATCTGAATCGTGCAGCCTTGTCCTCTGGTGAGCTGGTACCTGTGCTATCATTGTTCCCCTGCCCTGCCTGGCTGCAGTGAACTTGTGCCTGGTGTCTCGCTACATGCAGTTCCCTCCTCAATCCTAGCCTCTCAAATACACACAATATTGGTATCTGAGCTGGTGACTGTGTGTGAAAGCAATTGACAGTGGACCTTCATCATCACTGTCTTATTGCTCTTTCTCCACTGTCTGGACAGATTGCAGTTCATGGGTACCTAAAAGGAAAAAGGGACAAGGATTGAGTTGCAGTGAGAGGAGATGGCAAATTAAGAAGTGCATGCTTACACCGACAGCAGCTTAAGTCAGAAAAAATTGTGGGATGAGGGAGAAGTGGGAAGAGATGAGAAGGGATTAAGTGTGCAGATACCTTCATCACCAATCCCTCCAGCCCTGCTGGTCACTATGGCCTCAGTGATGCCCCTCCCCATAATGGCCAGCATATCTCCTCTATGGGAGTTTGAACATGCAGATGCACCTTATCCCCCTCCGGTGAGTTCCTGCTGCCTCCTGTTATGTCACCTACTGCAAGAGAAAGTTCAATGTGTCAGTGCGTGTGATGCAATATGTTTAGGTGATGTGGCTGTCATGGTTGAACAGCTGGCAGTGTGTGTGAGATGTGGATGTGAGGCTTACAATAGTGCTAAGTGTGTGAGGGTTAGGTGAACATAAGAAATAGGAGCAGGAGTAGGCCATTCGGCCCCTCTAGCCTGCCCCGCCATTCAATAAGATCATGGCTGATCTGTCCCAGGTCTCAACTCCTCTTTCGTGCCAGCTCCTCAGAGCCCTCAACTCCCCAATATTTCAAAAATCTATCTACCTCCTCTTTAAATACATTCAGTGATCTAGCCTCCACATCTGAGGTAGAGAATTCCAGACATTCACTACCCTCTGAGAGAAGAAATTCCTTCACATCTCAGTTTTAAATCAATGTCCCCTTATTCTGTAACTATGTCCCCTAGTTCGAGATTCCCCCACTAGCAGAAACATCTTCTCAACATCTACCCTGTCAAGCCCCCTCAGAATCATGTACGTTTCAATAAGATCACCCTCATTCTTCTAAACTCTAATGAATAAAGGCCTAACCTGTTTAGCTGTTCTTTAACCCCTTCATCCCAGGAATCAGCCTAGTGAATCTCTTTTGAACTGCCTCCAATGCCTGTATATCCTTTCTTAAATACGGGGACCAAAACTGTACACAGTACTTCAGGTGCAGCCTCACCAACACCCTGTACAGCTGTAACAAGACTTTTTAAACTCCAACCCCCTAGCAATACAGGCCAAAATTCCATTTGCCTTCTTAATTACTTGCTGCACCTGCATGCTAATGTTTTATGTTTCATGCACAAGAACACCCAGATCCCTCTGTGCTGCACTTTTTTGGAGTCTCTCCCCATTTAAATAATAGTCTGCCTTTTGATTTTTCCTACCAAAGTGCATGACCTCACACTTTCCTACATTAAACTCCATCTGCCAAGTTTTTTCCCATTCACTCAACCTGTCTATATCCCGTTGCAGATTCCTTATGTCCTCATCACAACATACCCTCCCACCTATTTTTGTATCATCAGCAAATTTGGATACATTACATTCTGTCCCCTCCTCCAAGTCATTAACATAGATAGTAAATAATTGAGGCCCTAGGACTGATCCTTGTGGCACTCCACTAGTTACATCTTTCCAACCTGAAAAAGACCTATTAATCCCAACTCTGTCTTCTGTATGTTTACCAATCCTCAATCCATGCTAATACATTACTCCCAATACCGTGGGCTCTTGTGCAATAACCTTTTATGTGGCACCTTATCCACTGCCTTCTGGAAATCCAAATCCCATCGGCTATTCTTCACTTTCCCAGATCCAATTCACATGTAGAACAATGCCAATGCACCTTTCCTTTAAGAGGTGCAGGCTGGCTTTAATTAGTTCAAATTAATAATGATATTGGGTTGATGTGTGCAGTGAATGAACACAACGAGCAGCGCGATTCGCATTGTTTGCATGTAGAAAGCATTATAACGAGCAGGCAGCACAAAGCTGACTTGCTGCCTAGGTTATACTGATCAGGCAAAGGGTAATCATGCATTGTTATCCTGCATCCATTTTCAGAGGCTTGAACCCAGAAGAATTCATGTTTGTTGTATTCCTTGCAGCAGGTCCTGAAATGCTCTTTAAATATAGCAATAAATAATGAAAAGCTTCAAAGTGTGCAGCATACTGAATAGGGAGACATGACCAAGTAATGTCAACCCTTGTAGCCTCACAATGTTGCAGTTGAGAATAAACCATCCCCTCATATAGTGTACTGTGGTTATGCTGCATTTGCTTTGGAAACCAGCACCTTTTGGTAAGTCTTGAGCATATGTTACAGTACTTAGCTCCACTGGAGAATACTTAATTTGGGTGGTTACAATCTGTTTGTTGACCAAGCAGTCTACTGTGTAGTGAGCTGCTGTCATCAGGCAGTTCAGCTTGTTTGGAGAAGTTTATGCCAATTGTTAGCCCTGTTAATATTGATACTTGAAGGTAGTTTGTTACTAAGAAGAAGAGAATGCAACGGTTATTTATACTAGTTGAATTATGGGCAGCTGAAGCACAATTGAGTGGTGTTACCTTTTACAGAGATTGTATTGGAGGGTCCCAGTGTGAGGTAAGCATCCCTTGCACCTACTCTGAATAATATGTCTAGATTTAATGTACCTGTAGCAATTCAGGTCAAACTATTGACAAATAAGTGACTGACTGACAAGGTATCCTGTATCAGTTCCTGTATAACTGTGCGAACAAACTGTAATCAATCAGCTTACTGGTACAGGTCTAATCACCCATCTTTGGTAGCTTGGAACAATAAAGTAAGTCAAGTGTGAGCAGCTGGATGAGGCACCCACCGAGTTCCCTATTTTAGATCAAATTAAAGCATCAACCTACATCCTGGCAGGTGTGAATGAGGCACTGGTTAAGTGTATCTAATTTGTACAGTAATAATATGTTATGTACTATTATCTTAAATTAACTGCTGACTGTAGTAAAGGTTGTGATGAATATGGGCTCCAATTTGAACAATGCTAAGTCTATATTACATCTCTGTAATTTTAGATGGAAGAGGGCACTGGGATTTTTGAAATGGAAGCTCTTACAGCCGTTTCTCGTCAGGTTTCCTTTGTCCTTTTTGCCAACAGGTAGTGTGACTTATTTGCTTCATTCACTGCTGCCAAGTATTGTTGTGATAGCTTCAATTTATTGTCAATCAGGACCCCTAGATCTCACTCATTTTCCATTACATTATTTTCTTTCCATTTAAGTAATCAACCCTTCCTGAATTTCTGTCCCCAAAGGCATATGGGATTCAGGGATTTATAATCAGGGGCAAAGGAACTTATGATGAATTGTTATAAAACACTGGTTCGGCCTCAACTGGAGTTTTGTGTCCATTTCTGGGCACAACACTTTAGTAAGGATGTGAAGGCATTAGAGAGGGTGCAGAAAAGATAGATGAGAATGGTTCCAGAGATGAGGAACTTCAGTTACAAGGATAGATTGGAGAAGCTGGGTTTATTCTCCTCAGAGAAGAGAATATTGAGAGGAGATTTGGTAGAAGTATTCAATATCACGAGGGGTCTGGGCAGAGTAGAGAGAGAGAAACTATTCCCATTAGTGGAAGGGTCGGGAACTAGAGGGCACTGATTTAAGATGATTGGCAAAAGAAACAATAGTGGCATGAGGAAAAGTGTTTTTATGCATCAAGTGGTTAGGATCTGAAATGCACTGCCTGAGAGGGTGATGGAGGCAGATTCAACCATGGCTTTCAAAAAGGATAAACACCTGAAGAGAGAGAATTTCAAGGCTATGGGGAAAGAGCAGGGGAGTGGAACTAGCCGAGTTGTTCTTGCTGAGAGCCGACATAGACATGGTGGGCCGAATGGTCTCCTTCTGTACTGTAACCATTCTATGATTCAATATGTGGTCAGCAGGGCCCTCAACCGTCTTCGACCCATTTCCCCCACTTCTATTTTCACATCTTCCTCTCCCTCCCAAAACCGTGATGGGATCCCCCTCATTCTCACTTTCCAACTCACCAGCCTCCACATTCAAAGGATCATCTTCCACCACCTCCAGCATGATACCACCACCAAACACATCTTACCCTCAGCTGTCAGCATTCTGAAGGGACCATTCCCTCTGCGATACCCTGGTCTACTCCTCTATCAGCCCCAACACCTTGTCCCCTTCCTACGCACCTTCCCATGCAATCGCAGGAGATGTAGCATCTGCCTTTTCATCTTCTCCCTCTTCACCATCCAAGGCCCCAAACAGTCATTCAAGGTAAAGCAGCAATTTACTTGTACTTCTTTCAATTTAATAGACTGCACTCAGTGCTCGCGATGCAGTCTCCTCTGCATTGGGGGAGAACAAACACAGACTGGGTGACTGCTTTGCGGAACACTTCTGCTCAGCCCGCAAACATGGCCCTGAGCTTCCGGTTGCCTGTCATTTTAATTCCTCACTTTGCTCCCATTCTCACATTTCTTTCCTTGGCCTGCTGTAATGTTCCAATGAAGCTCAACACAAGCTCGAGGAACAACACCTCATCTTCCAATTGGGTACTTTACAGCCTTCTGGACTCAATATTGAGTTCAGCAATTTAATACAATGAGCTCTGTCCCTCATTTTGGTTCTGTTCATTTTGCTATGTGCTAGTCTGAATCTTGTTTTTCATGTTTTTGCTTTCAGACAGTGCTGTTCATTATTCTGTCATTAACACTCATCTTTGGACAAACACTTTGCTCCTTTACTACAACCCTCACCACTCCCTTTGCCTTTTGTTCCACGACATCTTTGTCATTTAAATCTCTCCCAACCTTTACCCTATCCCATGCCCTTTTGTTCTTCGTCCTCCCCCCCCGCCCCCCCCACCACCTTTCAACAGCTCCCATCATATTTCTACCTGCTTTCACATTTCTACTTGCCTTCAGTTCTGAAGGAAAATCGTATTCAGCTTGAAACGTTAACTCTGTTTCTCTCCCTTTCTCCACAGATGCTGCCAGACCAGCTGCGAATTTCCAGTTCTTTCTGTTTTTATTATCTATGATTCAGTGTGGAGTACTTTGCCTTTTTCCACACTGAATTTTATTTGCCATATCGCCTGTCCAATTCCCAGGTATATTTAAATCCTCCTGTAACTTATTCCGTTCAGCTTTGGAGTCGAGCATTTCCATTAGCTCCGTATCATCTGCAAGTTTAGCCACTGTACTTTTGATTCCTACCTCGAGATCATTCATGAAGGGAGTAAAGAGGTCCCAAAACAGATCCCTGTGGGACCCCACTGGCACATTCTCCCAGACTGGTGACAATTCCTGTACCACCACCCCTTGGGTTCTTATTGGTCAATCAGTTGTGTATTCATTGTAAGATATTTTCACTGTCTGATTGATTGATTGATTCTTATTACTCTTATTTTCAGTACCAGCATCTTCAGAGGAACTGTATCAAAGGCCATACTGTAATCCAAGTCTGCCATATCCACTGCCTTATCCCTGCCCAGCTCCTTTGTGAAACCCCCAAAGAAAACCAGTAAGTTAGATTGACAAGATCTCCCTTTCATTAACCCATATTGTCTGTCTTTTACGATTATATTTCTATCCAGACCCTCTGTGACCTTAATAAAGGTTTCCAAAACTTCATTTACAGGTCTGTCGTTTCGTGGGTCATTTTTGATACCTTTTCAAAAAATGGGAGTAACATTTGCCTTTCTCCAGTAGTCAGGAAATTTAGAAGACTTATGCCAAGGCTCCTGCATTCTCTTCCCTTTATTTCCTCAAGGACCCTCTGATGCATTGTGACTGGACCCTATGATTTATTGACCTTAACTTTGCATAGCTGTTCAGCAAACAAACTGGTTGTAATGTGAATGGTGTTGGAACTTACCCTGCAACACCTAGTTCCTTTTTCCAAATAATCCTTACCTGTCTCCTCCATAAAAGTGAAGGTAAAAAACCTAGTTAACTAGGCCAAGGAATTACCTCGGAGTCAGAGGGCTCAATTCCCGTGCCAGAAGATTGTGCACAAAATCTAGGCTGATACTCCAGTACAGTACAGAAGGGAGTGCTTCACTGTCTGAAGTGCTGTCTTTTAAATGAGGCATTAAACCAAGCTCCCATCTACCCTCTCAGGTGGATGTAAAAGATCCAATAGCAAGTTTGGAAAATAGGGGATTTTGCCTGGTGGCCTGACCAATCTTTATCCCTCAAACAGCATCACTAAAACAGATTATCTAGTCATTATCTTACTGGGATTGGCTGCTGCATTTCCTACATTACAACAGTGACTAGAAAGAAGTAAAGACTTGCATTAAAATAGCACTTTTCACAGCCACCAGATGTCTCAAAGTATTTTATAGCCAATGAAGCACTGCTGTAATGTAGAAAATACTTAAGAAGTACTTCTCAAAGCACTTTACACCAAAGATGTTCTGAGGTCGTAAAAGGTGTTATATAAATGCAAGTTCTTTTTTTCTTAGCATTTTTTTCAGCCTATATAGCATCAGTTGTCCTCATTCCATCCCTCATTTTAATTTTTCTCCTATATAACTGAAAGGACCTGTTACCATCCTGCACTTCTCTAGCCATATTCAGTTCAAAATTTTCCTTTGTCATTTTGATGTTCTTTTTACACTCTAGGCATTTGTTTTGGTATTGAATCTGGCTTATTTCTGTGCTTTTTTTCTTTCATGGCATTAACTCAGTTTTTCCCTCTTTTTGAGCTGCCTGATAGTCATGTTCAACCAGGATTGGATGCCTTTAGGCTTGGTAGCTTTGCTTTGCTTTGCATGGGTATACATTAGCCTATTGCATTCAAAATCACCTCCTTGAAGGAAGTCCTTAGTTTCTCCACTTTCCGAGCCATATTCAAACCTTATAGGCCCATTCTGATGAGACTTCTGAAGCGTTTAAAGTTGATCCTCTTAAAATTTGGGAATTTTATTTGGTTTTAGTAATCTCTCCAGTTGTTAATTATGTACGAATATATGTACTAGGAGCAAGAGTAGGCCCTTCGGCCCTTCAAGCCTGCTCCACCATTCAATAATATCATGGCTGATCTGATTGTAACCTCCTGCCTACCCCTGATAACCTTTCACCCCCTTGTTAATCAAGAATCTATCTAGCTCTGCCTTAAAAATATTCAAAGACGCTGCTTCCATCGCCTTTTGAGGAAGAGAGTTCCAAAGACTCACAACCCTCTGAGAGAAATTTTCTCCTCATCCCTGTCTTAAATAAGCGACCTCTCATTTTTAAATGGTCACCACGCGTTCTAGATTCTCCAACCAGAGGAAACATTATGATTGCTGCTACCTAGGGATGCCTTCACTATGAGATCATTAATTTATCCCAACTCGTCGCGCAATACCAGGTCTAGTACAGCCTGCTCTCTGGTTGGCTCCAGAACATGCTGTTCCAAGAACTATCCAGAAAACATTCTATGAACTCCTCATCTACGTTACCTTTGCGCATCTGATTTTTCCAGTCTATCTGTAGATTAAAATCTCCCATGATTGTCGCTGTACCTTTCTGACAAGCTCCCATTATCTCTTCCTTTATACTCTGTCCTATCATGTAGTTACAATTAGGGGGCCTGTACACCACTCCCAAAAGTGATTTTTTGGCTTTATCGTTTCTCATTTCAACCCAAATTGCTTCTACATCCTGGTTTCCTGAACTTAGGTCAGGCTTCTCTCATGTGCTAATACCACCATTAATTAACAGAGCCACCCCTCCACCTTTTCCTAACTTCCTGTCCTTCCGAAATGTCACATACCCTTCAATATTCAGGTCCAAACCCATGCCCTCCTCCAGCCATGTCTCTGTAATGGCTATCAAATCATACTAGTTCATCTACTTTGTTTTGAATGTTATGTGTATTTAGATACAGAGTCTTTAATTTACTCCTTTTATTATTTTCATAATGCCTGGCATTATCTGCTAATTTATTCTTAAATTTGTACTCTGTCCCTTCCTGTCACCTTCTGTTTATCATTTCCTATATTAGTACCTGTCTCTCTTGCTTTATCTCTACTGTTTGGTTTACCACATCTTCCCAAATTTGATCCTTTGCCCCCACTATTTAGTTTAAAATCCTCCCCACTTCCCCAGTTATGCAGCTCACTAGAACATCAGTCCCAGCACGGTGCAGGTGTAGCCCGTCCCACGATACAGCCCCCACTTTCCCCACCGGTGCCACTGTCCCACAAACCAGAACCCACATCTCCCACACCAGTCTTTGAGCCACGCATTCATTTCTCTCATCTTATTTGACCTATGCCAGTTTGCACGTGGCTCGGGTAATAATCCAGAACCTCCTTCCTTGTCCTACCTGTCGTTGGTACCTACATGGACCACGAACACTGGATCCTCCCCCTCCCATTTTAAGTTCCTCCCTAGCCCTGAGCAAATGTCCCAAACCCTGGCAACACAGCCATCTGGACTCTCGCTCTTTGCTACAGAGAACAGTGTCAATCCCCCTCGCTATAGTGTCCCCTCCTACCAACACATTCCTTTTTGCTCTCCCCACTTGAATGGCTTCCTGTACCACGGTGCCATGGTCAGTCAGTTCATCCACCCTGCAGCACAAACTCCCATCCAAACAAGCTGAGAGAACCCCAAACCTGTTGGAAAATTGCAGAGGCTGACACTGCTGCACTCCTGGCCACTGGGTCCCCTTACCCGCCTCACTCTCAGTCATAGCCTCCTTTCCCTGACCAGCTTCCAAATCAGAAGTCCCTATCCTAAGGGGTGTGACTGCCTCCTGGTAAAGAGAGTCTGGGTAACTCTCCCCCTCCCTGATGTGTTGCAGTGTCTGCAGCTCAGCCTCCATCTCAGTCACTCTGAGCCAAAGCTCCTCAAGCCACAGACACTTACTGCAGACGTGTTTGCCCTGGATCATTCTAGTATCCAGGAGTTCCCACATGCTGCAGCCATGACACATTACTTGTCCTGCCACCTTTGTGCTTTAATTAATGACTTAATTATTTTACTCAATTATTTATTTTTCTTGTATGTATTTTATAAATCTTACCACAAATTCCTGTACTATTTTGAACCTTAGGAACAGAATAGATTTATCCACTTACCAGATATTTATCAAAAAACTAGCTTCTTCCCCTATAGCAGAGCAAGAACCAATTCCTGCAGAGTGAAAAAAAATTAGAAAAAAACAAAGCGGGTACCTCCCTCCCCTCCTCACCAAACTCCCTCAGCTCACCAAACTGTCTGACTCTGTTAAAGTCACAGAATGTCTGAATTTATATGTTCTGAAGCAAAGGGACTGAGCCCAGGTACAGAACAAGCCAGTTCAAGCTAGCTTCCTTAATTAATTATTTCAGCTGCTGTCAATGGACAGTTTTTATCTCCCTGTTTAGGCCCTTGGATGAGACTTAGAATTTAAACAGCACTTGCAGTTAAATGTTAAATCTATACAATATTAGATTTTTAGAAAGAGATTTAAGATTCCCTCAACTCACCAATACTCTCTCATTCTCTGTTGAGGCAGTGTTCATGACAACATTGACAAATGGCAAAAGTGATCACATTATAATCATTGGTACTCAAAGGTTCTCCTATATTTGCATTGGAGTTTTGATCATCCCTATTACTTGATCAAACCCAAGAGGTTTTCTCTCCTTGTTGACTTTCACAAACTGAGTCACAAAACAGCCTTCCATTAGCTCTAGAAATCCCTTCTCTGCCTTACCAGTAGAGACATTATTGTCCCAGCCAATTTTGGTATGTTGAAATTTCCAAATCTGATAGATGTCCATTACCATTCGCTTTCCTTATCTCATTCCACAGTTCCCAGATTAAGGCTTTCACCCTAGCCTAGGGTCTAGCATACCCTCAGTAAATGTTTATTTCTACTACCATCTATTCATTTTACCCAAAGTGATTCTATGTCTGTGCTTTTTCCTTCAGGTTCTCTGTCACTTGTGCCTTGTCAAGAAAAGGGTGTTTGGGTTAGACGGCTGCAGGATTAACATTCATTCACTTCATAGGAGGTATGAGCCTACTCCTGGACATTGCCTTTCTTGCTGTGGATATGCATAGAGCGTGTTCAGAGAAGTCTGAACTGTAATAGAGGCGGTGTGACATAGGTAAAAGAAGCAGTGGTGTGTGACTACTGCAACACCATTGTATTTCCAATGGGATATAGAAAACTGATAACACTATGGTATATATTCTGTTTTACACTTCATGTTACCATGATGTACTGATGTTGTTTTTCCTGGTGACCAACAGTTGCTACATAAAAACAAAATACTGCAGATGCTGGAAATCTGAAATAAAAACAGAAGATGCTGGAAAAAGTCAGCTGGTCTGACAGTGGAGAGAGAAACAGAGTTAACATTTTGAGTCCATATAACTTCTTCAGGGCTAAAGAGAAGTAGAAATGTGATAGAATTTATACTGTTTAAGGGGGGGGCGGGTAGAGCAGGTAAAGCATGATAGCAGGTCAGCGATAGGTGGGGGCTAAGGAGAGATTGCCAAAAATGTCATGGACACAAGACAAAGGGAGTGTTAATGGTAGTGGCGAAGACTAAAGAAGATGCTGATAGTGGCATAAAAGTAAGAAAGCAGAATGTGTTAATAGCAGAACAAGGGTCAGCACCCTGTGAAAGAACAACATGGAACAAGTAACAACGGCCCTTTTGGGGGGAGGGGGTGGTGGTTGGGGGAAAAGAATAGAAAAAGGGCTTTAAAAAGGGGATAAAACTATGAATATAAAAATAAGTGAATAAAAAAAATTTTTTTTAAGGATTAAAAGTGTGAAGATGGAGGAGATAGTTCACAGTCTGAAGTTTTTGAACTCCAAACTAAGTCTTGAAGGCTGTAAAGTGCCTAATCGGAAGATGAGGTGCTGTTCCTCCAGTTTGCGTTGAGCTTCACTGGAACAATGCAGCAAGACAAGGACGGATATGTGGGCATGAGAGCAGGGTGGTGTGTTAAAATGGCAAGCGACAGGGAGGTCTGGGTAATGCTTGCGGACAGACTGAAGGTGTTCTGCAAAGCGGTCACCCAGTCTGCGTTTGGTCTCTCCAATGTAGAGGAAACCGCATTGGGAGCAACAAATGCAGTAGACTAAGTTGAGGGAAGTGCAAGTGAAATGCTGCTTCACTTGAAAGGAGTGTTTGGGCCCTTGGACGGTGAGAAGAGGGGAAGTAAAAGGGCAGGTGTTGCACCTTCTGCGGTTGCATGGGAAGGTGCTGTGGGAAGGGGATGAGGTGTTGGGGGTGATGGATGAGTGGACCCGGGTGTCCCGGAGGGAATGGTTCCTACGGATGCTGACGGTGGGGGCGGGGTGGGGGGTGGTGAAGGGAAGATGTGTTTGGTGGTGGCGTCATGCTGGAGTTGGCGGAAATGGCGGAGGATGATCCTTTGAATGCGGAGGCTGGTGGGTGAAAAGTGAGGACAAGGGGTCCCTATCATGGTTCTGGGAGGGAGGAGAAGGGGTGAGGGCAGAGGCACTGGAGATGGCTCGGACACAGTTACTAAGTAGTCAGTGTTTCTTTGTGAACCTTGTGTGCCACTGCACTGGTAATCAGTGTTGCTGTTGGCCAATGTGGAATAAAACTACCCCATAAACTTTGCAGCATACATCATAAAAATAGCAGATACTTGGAGACATTTGAAGTCTTTTACTTTCATATGGGTTTTAGATAATGTTTAGAAACCAGTCTTGTGTTTTGACACCAACTAAACCCCTTGGTTTAGATCAGTGCCTTGTAACCTCTCCATGTAACTAGTATAGTTTACAACTATCTCTTGGAAAATGTTTATCAAAAAAAATGAAAGCAAAAAATTTGCCATTTCCTTGCAACTACACCGCCTTCACCCCGCTCCCCCCCGCACTCCCCAGTTATCACACAACAGTTTAATGCATACCTTGGTATCTTGAACTCCAGCATCCTATCTGCTCAAGGTTAATAATTGAGAGAAAGAAACTGCAAATGCCGGACATCACAAATGGTAACAGGGAAATAATAGTATGTACGGTGTGTCTGTTGATATCCGAGAAAGAAAGATAGATCAACATTTTGAGTGAAGAGTCTTTACCAGAGCTTTAGGGCTAACCTATCTTCGCTTTCAGATGAGATGTCACCTTTGCATTGCAAGCCTTCAATAGGAAAATTACAGACTCTCTTACAGCTGAATTGTCCACAGCCTCTAGTAAAGCAATCTCATTATTGAGGTTGCAGTGCATTACTGTAAATGACAGTGAACATACCATTCAGATATTGTGTAGATTAGACCAGCTGTTTCAAATGGTTTGGATTTCCAAGTTAGCATACATTACATTAACTGCTAGACTTTATAAGTTACTATAAAAGTAAATCTGGTTAGATCTATACTTAAAAAATAACAAACATTTTAGGGGGAGTGCTTGCTGCTCAAATACATTAACATTGTAAAGAAAAAAGGGTCATGGAATTAGACAGAGCCCGAAAAAGGGCACAGGGATCATGATACAGGATTAACCCGCATCCATTGTTTCCAAAACAAAAAACTACTGCGGATTCTGGAAATCCAAAACAAAAACAGAATTACCTGGAAAAACTCAGCAGGTCTGGCAGCATCGGCGGAGAAGAAAAGAGTTGACGTTTCGAGTCCTCATGACCCTTCGGCAGAACTGAGTAAAGTTAGGAGAGGGGTGAAATATAAGCTGGTTTAAGGTTGGGGTGGGGGGGGGTGGTGTGAGGGGAGAGAAGTTGGGGGGGGGTTGGTGGTTGTAGGGACAAGCAAGCAGTGATAGGAGCAGATAATCAAAAGATGTCACAGACAAAAGGAACAAAGAGGTGTTGAAGGTGGTGATATTATCTAAGAAAATGTGCTAATTAAGAATGGATGGCAGGACACTCAAGGTACAGCTCTAGTGGGGTAGGGTGGAAAGACTGACAGGGCATTACAGTTATAGATTTAAAAATAATGGAAATAGGTGGGAAAAGAAAAATCTATATAAATTATTGGAAAAAACAAAAGGGAGGGGGAAGAAACGGAAAGGGGGTGGGGATGGGGGAGGGAGTTTAAGATCCAAAGTTGTTGAATTCAATATTCAGCCCGGAAGGCTGTATAGTGCCTTTACCTCAACTACAGCTCCTCACACCCTGCTTCCTGTAAGGACTCCATCCCATTCTCTCAGTTCCTTCGTCTCTGTCGCATCTGTTCTGATGATGCCACTTTCAAAAACAGTTGCTCTGACATGTCCTCCTTCTTCCTTAACCGAGGTTTTCCATCCACGGTGGTTGACAGGGCCCTCAACCGTGTCCAGCCCATCTCCCGCGCATCTGCCCTCACGCCTTCTCCTCTCTCCCAGAAACATGATAGGGTCCCCCTTGTCTTCACTTATCACCCCACCAGCCTCCGCATTCAAAGGATCATCCTCCGCCATTTCCGCCAACTCCAGCATGATGCCACCACCAAACACATCTTCCCTTCGCCCCCCCCCGGCGGCATTCCGTAGGGATCGTTCCCTCCGGGACACCCTGGTTCACTCCTCCATCACCCCCTACTCCTCAAACCCCACCTATGGCACTTCCCCATGCCCACGCAGAAGATGCAACACCTGCCCCTTCACTTCCTCTCTCCTCACCGTCCAAGGGCCCAAACACTCCTTTCAAGTGAAGCAGCATTTCACTTGCATTTCCCCTAACTTAGTCTACTGCATTCGTTGCTCCCAATGCGGTCTCCTCTACATTGGAGAGACCAAACGCAAACTGGGCGACTGCTTTGCAGAACACCTGCGGTCTGTCCGCAAGGAAGACCCAAACCTCCCTGTCGCTTGCCATTTTAACACTCCACCCTGCTCTCTTGCCCACATGTCTGTCCTTGGCTTGCTGCATTGTTCTAGTGAAGCCCAACGCAAACTGGAGGAACAGCACCTCATCTTCCGACTAGGCACTTTACAGCCTTCCGGGCTGAATATTGAATTCAACAACTTTAGATCTTAAACTCCCTCCCCCATCCCCACCCCCTTTCCGTTTCTTCCCCCTCCCTTTTGTTTTTTCCAATAATTTATATAGATTTTTCTTTTCCCACCTATTTCCATTATTTTTAAATCTATAACTGTAATACCCTGTCAGTCTTTCCACCCCACCCCACTAGAGCTGTACCTTGAGTGTCCTGCCATCCATTCTTAATTAGCACATTTTCTTAGATAATATCACCACCTTCAACACCTCTTTGTTCCTTTTGTCTGTGACATCTTTTGATTATCTGCTCCTATCACTGCTTGCTTGTCCCTACAACCCAGCCCCCACCCAACTTCTCTCCCCACCCCGACCTTAAACCAGCTTATATTTCACCCCTCTCCTAACTTTACTCAGTTCTGCTGAAGGGTCATGAGGACTCGAAATGTCAACTCTTTTCTTCTCCGCCGATGCTGCCAGACCTGCTGAGTTTTTCCAGGTATTTCTGTTTTTGTTTTCCATTGTTTCCAATGCAGGCAGCATGTAAACTTCATGCTGTCTGCTAGTTTAAGTGATTGTGGACTGACTGCAGTTAGCACTGAATGTACTGTTGAGTGGCTGCACCTGAGTAGAGAGGTATTGAAAATTATTGCCAATGCCCCTGCTATCTCCTCCCTTGCCTCACTCAACAGCCTGGGATACATTTCATCCAGGCCTGGAGATTTATCTACTTTTAAGCCTGAGAGACCACTTAGAACCTCCTCCCTTTCTATGCTAATTTCTTTAATTATATCACAGTCCTTCTGCCTGATTTCCATACCCACGTCGTCCCTCTCACTTGTGAACACCGACACAAAGTATTCATTTAGAACCCTACCTACGTCTTCCGGCTCCACACACAAATTACCACTATGGTCCTTAATGGGCCCCACTCTTTCTCTAGCTATCCTCTTACTCCTAATGTACTTGTAAAATAACTGGAATTTCCATTATTTTACCTGCCAATGTTTTTCATGTCCCTTTTTTGATCTCCTGATTTCCTTTTTAAGTTCCCCCTTACACATTCTATACTCCTCTAGGGCTTCTGCTGTTTTGAGCCCTCGGTATCTGCCATAAGCCTCCCTTTTTCTCTTTATTCAATCCTATATATCCCTCGACAACCAGGGTTCCCTGGATTTGTTAGTCTTTACTGGAATATGTTGACCCTGTACTCTCCCTACTTCCTTCTTGAATGAGTCCCACTGCTCTGACGCAGATCTACCTAAAAGTAGCTGCTCCCAGTCCACTCTGGCCAAATCATTTCTGATCTTATTAAAATCGGCCTTCCCCCAATTTAGAACTCTGATTTCTGGCCCATCCTTGTCCTTTTCCATAACAACCTTGAATCTAATGGAGTTATG
Organism: Cetorhinus maximus; assembly: GCF_964194155.1. Taxonomy (NCBI): domain Eukaryota; kingdom Metazoa; phylum Chordata; class Chondrichthyes; order Lamniformes; family Cetorhinidae; genus Cetorhinus; species Cetorhinus maximus. Next base: position 15,135,730 of record NC_135917.1, on the reverse strand, counting down.
ATCATTATCTGCAAAATGCTCCCCCACTGATACCTTTACCACTTGCCCAGCTTCATTCCCTAAAATTAAGTCTAGGCCTCCTCTTGTAGGACCTTCTACGTACTGGCTTAAAAAGCTCTCCTGGATGCATTTTAAGAATTCCACTCCCTCTCAACCTATCACACTATGACTAACCCAGTTAATGTTGGGCAAGTTGAAATCCCCCACTATTGTTACGCTATTATTTTTACATTTCTCTGAATCTTGCCTACATATCTGCTCTTCTATTTCTTTTCGACTGTTTGGGGGCCTATAGTACACTCCCAGCAATGTGATTGCTCCTTTTTTGTTTTTCAGTTCTACCCGTGTAGCTTCATTTGAGGAGCCTTTTAAGATTTCAACCCTCCTTACTGCTGTAATTGATTCCTTGACCAATGTTGCGATACCTGCTCCTCTTTTACCTCCCTTCCTGTCTCACCTGAAGACCTTATATCCTGGAATCTCGAGCTGCCAATCCTGCCGCTCTCCCAACCATGTCTCTGTGACAATAATGACAACATGCTTCCATGGGGAGAACATTCCCCCCGTTTGAGGGTGGGGGAGGGGTGGTGCCCCCAATCGGGTCCGCGCCGCCATTTTATCTGGGCGGGCCAATTAAGGCCCGCCCAATGTGACGTGCACCCAGAAGCACTGTGCGCTCCCTGTGTGAGCGGCGGAGGAGGGGTGGGGCGGTTCCCTGAGTCGGGAGTGCGCTGTTTCGCGTGTGCGTGAGAAAGAACGCAGAAATCTCCCTGAGGCACAGAGGTGCCTCAAGGACATAAGTTTTAAGTTTGAAAAATTTTAATTAAGGTAAAAAAGAAATTTTAAGACATGTCCCCTCATGTGACAGTATCACATGAACTGGGACGTGTCAATGAACTTTAATGAAAAGCTTAATTTAATTTATAAATCCTTCATGAAATCTCGTCCCACCCGTGGATGAGGTTCCATGAAAAGTGCGAAGGCTGCCTGGGCTCTTCACCTGCCCACCAACCTTAAGGTTGAATAGGCAGCTTTCTCAATAGTGTTAATTAGTTAATTAATGGCTTTAACAGGCCTTTGATAGTTGAGCGGGCACGCAGCCGAGTCGGAGCTGAAAATCTAAATGATGCGCGGTGACTTCGGGGGACACACCCGACATCACCCCGCGTCATTTTACACCTCAGCGAATGGGCCCCGCCCCCGCTCGCCGAGCCAAAAATTCTCCCCCATGTGTTAATTTGTGACCTCAACTCATCTGCCTTATTCGTCAGACTCCTTGCATTAAAATAAATACCATCCAACCTTGCCAAACTCCCTTGTGCCTCAACTGGCCTATAATTTTTATACCTTCCAGACTCACTTGCTCTCTCTTCTAATTTTGGCTGTGCATCTCCCCCTGCTGAACCTCCTCTCAGGATCCCATCCCCCTGGTAGAGATGACCACTGCACAGTCCTTGTGGAGACGAAGTCCCGCCTTCACATTGAGGATACCCTCCATTGTGTTGTGTGGCACTACCACCTTGCTAAATGGGATAGTTTCAGAACAGATTGAGCAGCTCAAAACTGGGAATCCAGGAGGCACTATGGGCCATCAGTAACAGCAGAATTGTACTCGAGCACAATCTGTAAACTCATGGCCCAGCATTTCCCTCACTCTATCATTACTACCAAGCCAAGGGATCAACTCTGGTTCAATCAAGAGTGCAGGAGGGCATGCCAGGAGCAGCACCAGGCATACCTAAAAATGAGGTGTCAACCTGGTGAAGCTATAACACAGGACTACTTGCATTCCAAACAACATAAGCAGCATGTGGTAGACCAAGTAGACTAACGGATCAGACAAAGCTCTCCTGTACTGCCACATCCAGTTGTGAATGGCGGTGGACAATTAAACAACTTACTGGAGGAGGAGGCTCCACAAATATCTCCATCCTCAATGATGGGGGAGCCCAACGCGTTATGCAGAAGGCTAGGCTGAAGCATTTGCAACCATCTTCAGCCAGAAGTGCCAAGTTGATGATCCATCTAATCTCCCTCCTGAGGACACGAACACCACAGATGCCAATCTTCAGCCAATTCAATTCACTCCATGTGATTTCAAGAGATGGCTGAAGGCACTGGACACTTGGCTATATGCCATGACAACATTCCGGCAAATATATGGAAGATTTGCGCTCCAGAATCAGTCATGCCCCTAGCCAAGCTGTTTCAGTACAGCTACAAAACTGGCATCTACCCAACAATATAGAGAATTGCTCAGGCATGTCCTATTTACCAAAAGTGGGACAAATCCAATTCAGTCAATATGCCCCCTCTGTGCACTCTCAACCATCAGCAAAGTGAAGAAGGTGTTGTCGACAGTGCCGTCAAGCTTTGCTTACCAATAACTTGGGACCCGATTTTAACTCTGTGCGGGTGGGTTTTGAATAAGTTCAAATCTCCCCACTGCTCTCTGACATTCAGTTTGGGTTCTTCCAGAAACTAATCTGAAAGTGGTTGATGACCCTTTTAAATAGCGCTAGTAGGGGATCCTTCCTGCTGCTGAACATATGTTCAGCTGTGCAAGGTTAAGAAAGAGCATTGAGTTTCAAAACGGCAACATTGATGTCAAATCAATGTTACATGCTGATTGATGTCACGACCTGCCTACTCTGCATGCTTCTAATGGATACCCCCTGCACTTCCTAATGCCCTCACCAAAATGGTTTCCAACGTGGCTTGCACCGCAAGTGTAAGCCATTCTGGAGGCAAAGCGCCACTCATTGCACTGAAAATCTAGGTACTAAGGTGCTGAATTCTGTGGCCAGAAAGTATAAGAGAAGTATTTATTTTAACAACGTACTTATTTTGGATGTCTGAGTTGACTTCCAGGCCTTAACATTTAAAATGGACTCACTCCATGATGCAAATTGCAACTCCCATCAGTGATGTTATGAGTGGCTTTGAAGTAAAGAATGCGTTTTTGCTGCTGCTTGTAGCTACCAGGAGACCGGCTGTCATGGTATGTCACACTCGTCTGACTTTGGCCATCCTCATACATCCACTGTAGCTCGTCTACAACCACTCTGTGATGTCCATCATCCAACCAAGCCTAGGTTGACCTCGCTTTCTACTGTCCTCCACTTTGCCCTATGGCAGAAATCTATAATGGCATAGTGAAGGCTGAAAATTAGCAAATAATGGCAGACATATTACTAATTAAATACAGGGGAGAATATTTAGAGCTAAAAATATTTTTCAGATTTTGCCTTCTCTTTAAAGTTCAGCAACGTCTGGAATGAATTTCCCCTCAAAAGTCTTGTACACTTTCTCTTTTTGGCCTTTCTACTGGTGTCCAGTGCTGCCTGCCTGATCGCTTAACAGGCAACTATAGTAGATATGCGTGAGCACTACAGAATAAGTTATGTTTTCATTTTCTTAACTCCTACCTCTGGCTCGATATCATTCCAGATCAGCAACTCTGGGAGGAATTGCAGGTGTTAATTCATGATCAGTGATTGGCTATTGATTATTTTGCTTAAAACAGTACATTAGGCAGAGTGTGGGTTAGTGCACCTTTTGAGGTGTCAGCTGTGGCTCAGTTCATAGCACCCTCGCCTTTGAATCAGAGGGTTGTGGGTTCATGTCCCACTCCCGGAAACCAAGAACTGTGATTGTACTTGAAAGAGTTGCAATCTGTCACTGTTGATAACTTGAAAGAGTTTCACTTCTGAAATAGGTAGTTTGTGTATTTGGTATGAAGTATAATGTTTGATCTTTGACTCATACAGTTTAAAATGGTACAGGTAATGAATATTTAAAGTGGAGGCTCGTTTTCTTTATAGAAAATGGGGGATCTAAGGCATTCCTTCTGCAAGCAACAGGGTTTGTTTTACAAGTGCAAATAAATTCACTGTGCAATTTGGTCAGTCACAGGGTGACATACTCACCACTTTGAAACAACAGCTATTGTTTGTGTCAGACTGTAACAGGGAAATATGACACCCTTACCAATGAAAATTCCCATCAGGAGTAATGTACTACACATGAGTTGTCAATGAAATGCATGCCCTGCATATCAAATTTAACACACAGATTATAGATAGGAAATGCACACACATGTACTATCTGTAAAGTTGCACTTCCAGGCAAATTTATTCCACACAATTTGTTTGCAAATGATTTGAATCACATCCACTTTTCATCAAGCTATCTTTTTAAAATAATTGGAGTTGGAGGGGAGGGGAGCGGGAGGCACGGTGGAATATTGGGAAAGAGAGAAAACCGCCTGCAAATGTAGCTCTGGAATTAAAATTGAAGTATTGGAATCTAAAAGGCTTGGCTAAAGTATGAAGTTACTGAATTCGATGTTTACACCAGAGGGTCGCTTAGTCACCAGAGTGTCCAAGGGAGGTAAGGTACTGTTCTTGCACTGTTTCACTGTTGGAACAGAGTAGGCGATTAAAGACTGAGAAATTGGTGGGAATGGGAATTAGTGATGAGCCAAATGAAACTGTATGACAAAGCAGTCCCCTAATCTGAATTTGGTATCTCCATTGGAGGAAAAACATGTGAATTGTTGCTTTGTATGAAAGGAATGTTTGAGACCCTGACATTGGTATAGGAGGAGGTGATTGGACATGTGTTGCATCTGCTGTGGTTGCATTGGAAGTTGCTCAGGGGAAGGATGATTGGAAATAGGAGTGGGGGAAGAGTGAAAACAAATATTTGCAATGGGAATGGATCCTCCACTCCTATTCAAAGTGAAAGGAAAACGTGCTTGATTATAGGATTGTGCTATTAATCTGGTACATCTCGAGGCTGGTGAGGTTGCAGCTAAAAAGCAGAGAAGCTTTGTTGTGAGAGAAGGGAAAATGGGTTGGGGTAAGGGGTGACAGAAAAAGCACAGGAAATGGGATGGATGTGGTTAAGGACATTATTGCTGACTGTGGACTAAAGCCATGACTGAAGATAAAGGGCATTCAGAAGATCTGGTACAGAAGGTGGAGACATCAAAGTAGATGTGACAGACACTCAAACTGGGAGGGAGGGATGGATCTTTTTGAGCAGCAAGGTATGAATACACTGCAGGTAGTTTTTGGAGTTTGTAGCACTAGTGATGAGAGGGAAAAGTTTATGAAAGAAAGGGGATGAGCCAGATTTGGACTATGTCAATAGAGGTCATCTGCTGCTGCTGTTGCCCTGACGCGAGATGTGGGTGGATGCAAGGAGCACTCGGGCAGAGCTAAACATGCTATGTGAGTGGCAGTGAACATTAGATGCAATTTCAGGGTTGAAAGAGTGAAATTCTACATTAGAAAACCAGAGGCTTCCCTACATGCTTGGAGAAAGCTGTGGTGGGCACATCCAATCATTAATGGCCTTCCTTGTTAATTTGTTATTTTGCAGGTGAAGGCTGCAAGTAGGGAGGGAATGGGCCAGTTAGTCTTGACTGCAAGAGGGATTGAGTATAGGATTTAAGAGGTGTGTGTGCAGTTGCTTGAAGCCTTTGTCAGACCTCACATGGAGATTTGTTTGGCCTGCTCATCTCCTTGTCAAGGGTTGCAGTAGACCTCATATAAAGGGTTTGCAGCTAAAGTGCACCAGACCTCATTGAAGGGCCGGGGTTTTAGTGTATGAGGAGAGAGAGAATAGAATGGGCTTGTGTGCTGGACCGTGCTGAGGACTGTGAGGCTATCTACATGAAGCATTAGCAGCTCTAACAGGGCTCTGCAGGGTCAATGCAGGAAAGATGTTTACCTTGGCTGAGTGTCCACAATGACGGATCACAGCCTCGCATTAATACTAAGGCCATCTAGGACTGAGACTTGTCGGAGTCTCTGTGATTGGAGGGCCCAGAGTAGTTGTTACTCAGCAACCTATAGTGCAGGTGAGGCACTCTCAGTAAGTGGACTCGAAAGTAACCTTTTTCAGCATGATAATGATGTCGAGAGATATGGGTTTATGACGGGTGAGTGGTGATCGGGGTGGGGGACAGGAACACGATCTTCCCTGATCAATCTGCATGGAGGAGTGATCTTGAGGGGTCAAATCATGTTCTCATGCTGCTCCTCCCTGTGGACTCGTCTGTCTGGTTCTGCCTGAAAGAGCGCTCTGCAAGGTTTGCACCACATCGGGAGCAGGTGTAAGGGTGACATGAGTGCATCGCGGCTGAGGTTAAATTTGATATTGCTTCCAAGTTGCCATGCACATGGACTTTGAGAGCTTGGGAAATATCCCAATTCTACTTCCAGGTGCCGGAGGTTGCAGGAGAACAGAGTGCTGTGCTGGTTCTAATGCGCACATTTAACACCAGGGCTCTGTATGTCAGCACAGTTTGGCACATGCAAAGGATCAAACCACCAACAGGAGAGATGTTAAGTACTGCAATTCAGCTATCGTAGATCAAGGTACAATAGGGCAAAGTATAATGTCTGAAACCAAAAAGAAACTGGGACCTTCCAGTCACCAGAGAATAGAAAACCAAATAGTTAAAGGAAATGTCTCGGCAGCTTACTCTGTCTGGAATCTGTCAGCTATTAGATTGTCACGGGCCTGTTTGCTGCATTGTATCCTTGCAATAGCCTCTGCATGTGGCTCCACGATATTCTGGCCCTTCACCATCCTCATTGTCCGAGAAGACATCTCAATCCTCCAGGCCTCCCTCAGCCAAGTCATCCCCCACTTTGTAGCGCGGGATTGTGCAGGGTGCAGCAGACAACGATGATCCGGGACATACTCTATAGTGAGTATTGGAGAGCCCCGCCTGAGTGCTCCAAACAACTGAGCCTCGTCTTTAAGGTGTAGCAACTGCTCAACCGTAAACCTTGTGGAGGCATGTGCAGCACTGTATCTCTCCTCAGAAGCACTCTGCAGACAGCGAATTGGCATCATCGGTCAGATCTTCAGGGGATATCCCTTGTCCCCAAAGAGCCAGCCCTACAATTGCCGAGGTCCTCAGAATGTAGATGTCGTGAGAGCTCCCTGGGAACCGAGCACAAACATGCACAATTTGCCTTATGTAATCACAAATCAGCTGCACATTCAAAGGGTGGAAATGTTTTCCATTGATGAATGTGACTGGCTGTTGCTAGGTAGCTCTCAAGGCCATGTGTGCAGTCAATAGGCCCTTGCACTTGGAGGGGGAAACACAAGATTGTATCAAAATCCAACACTCTTGCAGCCTGGCTTTCAGGATCCAGATAGAATTGGACAAATTGGTGCGCTCTCCTGAACAGGACGTCTGTCACCCCCTGGATGCAATTGTGTGTCGCTGACTGCCACACAGGTCCCCGGTGATGCCCCTGGGAGGAGCCACTGGCAAAGAAGTTTAAGGCAGCAGTCACCTTTAATGCCACTGGCATGGGATGCCCTCAAGTCCATGTGGCCACAGGTCATCATGGAGAAGCTGGCAGATGTGAGCAACCACATTCCGGGACATTCTAAGGCACCTCAGGCATTGCCTTTTACTGATCTGTAAATAGCTGCACTGCCTGTGATACACCCATGGTTAGGCCAGTGCTCGCCGTTGCACTGGCCCCTGGTCACTAGCATCCTGACCTCCTTGAGGTGCCACTGCCTCTTGTTGTTCAGGCCGTTGCTCCTCATGGCCCTGTGCCAATCTGCACCAGGTCCCCCCCTCCTTTGTCTGGATGAGAGCTAGTAGAAAGGCAGGGTTAGCTGGAGCCTGCATCACCTCAGCCTCAGTGGACCTATGAACGAATTTAAGTAATACATTTAGTGAGCATATTCTTTACATGTTTCTCTCCATTGCAAAGCCAGCAAACCAGTGCTAAGCCCTTCACCTGGCCTCTGTCTAGACATGGCCTCCCCACCCCACCCCTTCCAGGTGAAGGACATCCTGGAGGACCAGAGATGGGTGCTCCTCCCATTCACACATGAACCCGTATGGAGACATTGCTCTTTGACCAGGGTGATGAGAGCCATGTGCAAGAGCCTTCCCTCAGACATTATTCAGCTTGCCTCCATTACCCTCATGACTTGTTATAGAGACACCATTGCCTTGGCAGCATAGAAAGACTAACTGCATGTTCCCTTGTCAGCTAAGACCATTCACCCAGGAGGATGGAGGTTTGGAGTCACGAGTTGACTGCCCTCCACCAGCCGTGCACCTTGGAGGCATCCACCTCCCTCCCTCCCTTCATCCCTGCCTCTGACTGCAGCCGATGGCAAATGACACAGAATGAATGGCAGCTCCACACCTTGCTGGGATCTCGAGGCTGAGAGACCCATGAGTCGGGAACAAACCTGCTGCAATCTGGGCTTCACCGTAGAGAGGAGACACAGCTGAGCATGGTTCTCACCCAGTTGTCTCATGATTATTAAGATGACAATTGTGCTGACCTTGAACTCCACCCAACCAAAAAAGACCCTCCTCCTACTCCTGGGGATCGCAGTTTCAGAGCAACAGCGTCACATAGCTGAGAATCCCAAAATGGTGCACGTGACATTTAAGACTTGCTCCACCACCTTCTACCCTGTCACCCACCAACTTCCCCCATCAGCTTTGACCCACCCAATGTAACCATTCCTGTCCTCTCTGTCACCCTTGAACTCACTCCCATTACCCTTGCACCTATAACCATCACCTTCCATATGCCTTCTCTTCCCACCACCCCCCCACCATGAAACCTTCAGCTACCTGACTATCACCCTGACCCTACCACATCCCACTCCCCCTTCTCACTGTAACTATTGCCTTCACTGCCCAGAACCCTCAGTTCAACCCTCATGACCCCACCATAGACAGTATGGACCCTGCCCTCTAGAACCATCTCTCCCCCACCATCCCTGGCTGCAAACCCCTCCCCCCACTCAACTACAGGACCCCCCCAGACTCAACAATCAAGGCCCTTCGCTCCATCTCACGTCGCTGCACCCTCACATTCCCTTACTGCCTCCCTCCGTGCCCCGCACAATCCGTCTTCTTGCCCCAGACAGCCTCCCTCCCTGTCCTGGACAGGCATGATGTGCCGAATGGCTTCCTTCTGTGTTGTAAATCTTTCTATGTAAATAAGAACAGAAGGTAGGACTTGAAAATGGGAACAGAGTTATGTCTGCAAGCCCTAGTTTCATTATCCACTACCCTCTAACCTTGCTTGAACTGAAGACTATATTTGGTCTTAACCTCCTATATGCAATGCCACTACTATGACCGACACTCCCCTGTGAACAAGAATCCAATCAGTTTTCTATCCAATCCTGGCCAAAAGCTGTGAAACCTACTGGTTTTTTCTTTAAGCATTTGTGACAATGTAGTATATTCCTGCTGATTTGGTTCATATATGAACCAACATTACAACACTAATGGGACCGGCACGTATTTTTCAGTTTAGTAAATGGCTTGCTTGGTGGGATTGCCCATGATAATGAGGGGCACAGGAGTTTGAAAGACAAGCAAGTGGCGGTAGGTGCCAGCTGAACATAGGATTGCTAACTTGGGCTGGACATATTCCAGAAGATGTTATCACATGACCTCCTACCTTCAACTGCCACTCCTCTCTCTCCTGCCATTGGTTGCCGGGCCTGTCAATCTGTGTGTCACTTTCAAACCAATGAAAAGGCTGTGTTGCCATTGAAACCAGACAACGTCCTGCTGCCATTTACTGACATACCGGCGGGTGGAAGTATCCACTTCAGGTTCTTTTTTTAAACCAAGGAAAGCTCTGTGAAAACAAATATCCTCCACTGTAAGCTCGTGTCCAAACGACAGTGCTGAATGTACTTCACTGTGATCGTGAATCAGCACGTGCCTGAAGTAGTTGGGGCAGCGCTGAGCCAGATGCTGTGAGCTCGGTCACAGTCGCTGCTCCCACACCTCACGCACCTGACCAAAATCCGCTTTGGTGAAACTCGATTCAAACTCCCTCAAGCTACAGCAAGCCTCCTTCAGACTGGCCCTATAGACCGGTCTCTCAGATAGAAGAAATCTTAGGGAGAAAATAACTTATCCAACTGGTGTAATGAACCATGAAGTCATTTTAATTTATTTCCTTAAAATGTCCCATTAAAATCTCCCAGATTGCTTTTAATAGTCACCAGGAAATAGTTGCTGATTCTGGTAGACTCCCAGCCAATCCAGGAGGCAAGCCTAGCTGAATGGGCCCCAGTGTTGCTGATAAATTTGGGTTTCAGCCAAAGGTTAATTTGTGGGTTGCAATTCTGAAATGGAAAGGGGCAACATTTAATTAAAAAAAGATTTAAGATAAGAATTAAATCACGGAACACTTGGCTACTTCTCAGACAGGAAAATAAATATGGCTAACTGAGAGCAGCCTGAGGAAGTGAGAATTACTCTGCACAGCCACCCTCTGGTCTAAAGGCAGAAATTCAACAGTCAGAGAGAGCAACTGTAGCAGTGACTGTCAAGCAGCATCAGAGACTGTTACATAATATTAGAAAGTTCCATTAGGTGACTGTTATCTACAGCTGTCACAAGAAAAACATTACATGGGCTTTTTGTAGAATGAGGCAGAACATGACTAATAATCTGTAGATTATAGCCTTAATCTTAATTTGCAATAATTATTCCTTAGCCTTGACACATTTATTTATGTGCTTTCTTGTCCTGACCTCTACTCTTGCCAGTCTAGCCCTTTTGCATCAGTTCACTGGAAAGGTTAAGTCCTAAAATACTGTATGCAAGTTATACACAAAGAGGGGAGTTTTCTGTGCCCACTGTTGTCGGGCATGTTCGGCGGTGTGAGTGGGCAACATGGCAAGAAGGCCAAAAATCGGCTTTACGACATCGTGAAGCCAGTTTGCAGCTCAGCCTGTCGATGGTGGGCCGCATTTCCCACTGTCGGACATCGGGAACCTCATTGTAATACATCAGCATATCATTATAAGCCCAGCCTGCCGGGATCATCCCCCTCGCTGGATCATCCGCCCACGTTGGCAGGAAAACACGCTGGTGTAGAACACGTCTCGACAAGTGTGACGTGCAGAAGCCGGGACTTACTCACATCGGGGACATCCGAGGAACAGAAGATGCTGGAGCCCAACAGCAGTGGCACGCTGGAGGAATGTGTATCGCATGCTGGGTGGATTCTCGTGGACATGGTTCTCTGTGAAGCAACTCACGGAAGGTGGAAAGTCGCCATTGATGCTCACAGCGGATGGTGGTTGAGGGGGTGGAGAGGAAGGGCCAGCTGTGTTTGGGAGAGGAAGATACACTGGGGGTGGGAAAGGAAAGTCTAGGGCCGACTAGCAGAGGGAGAGGTGTTGGTGGGGGCGGGGGTGAGGTTGGGAGAGGGGAAAGGAGGTGTCAGGGGCTGAGGTTGGGAGGGGGGAAGGAAGTGGTCTGGGGGGGTGGTTGGGAGGTGGGGGAGGGACTACGGGGGAAGGAGGGGCTAATGCGGGAGAAGACGGCAACTGGGGAGGTAGGTGTTATGGGGATGAATGGTGTAAGGGAAGGAGTTCAGAGGGGAGAAGGCATGCAGAGAGGGGAGGGAGTCCAGGTGGAGGGAGGGGCCTGGGGAGAGGAAGGAGTGCGGAGGGAGGAGGGGAGAGAGTAAGGGTGGAGGGAGATAGAAGGACTAAGGGTGGCGGAAGAAGTAAGGGTGTCTGAAAGAGTCAGGGAAGGGCTAATGGTGGGGGGGAGGCATCCGAGGTGGGTGGTGGAAGGACTAAACTGGGGGAGGAGTTCAGGGAGGAGCGGGGGGCAGTGGCGATAGTGTCCAGGTGAACGTGCAAGGGTAGAAGGGACAGTGAGGGTGGTTGGTTGGTGAGGACTCAGAGGCAGACACGGACCCTGGGGGTGGGAGGGAAGTGGCCAGGGAGGTTAATGCAGATGGGGGTGGGATTGTCATGATACAGGTACGATCCATGTGTGTGTGAGAGTGCTTGCACGAGGCTCTGAAAGGCCCTACCTCCCCACACACACATACACACCTCGTTCCAGAATCACTCATGGGCTGGCAGCTGAACTGCTAGTTGGGGGGATACTGTGGGAGGACTCGCAAAGCCTGTCAATGAAGCTGAAAGACACCATTACATTTTATTCAGTGAGAGTGCATATATTTCCAGATTATAAAGTGACAAAATATATTCACCCATGTGACCTTTCCCTGCTGTTGTGAGCTAGCTTCTCCTGCATGAAAACAGATGGAGAGAGTGTGAGCAGGACACATGGCACTGTGTGGAATGTTTGTGTGGTGAGCGGAGCCATGGATGGGATAAAGACGTGACCTCCAGAGGGTATGAATCTGATGGAGATGTGAGGGTGTGTTTGAGAGTTAGTGGTGTTGTCACTTGAGGTGTGAGATCCCTGTGGATGTGTGATGGGTTTGTGAGTGTGTAAGTTGAGAGTGATGTGAAGAGTGACTTACCCTGGCAGAACAGAGGAGATCATTCATCCTCTTGTGCCACCGGGTGGCTGTCCTCTTTTGCAGGGCATTGGCGCTGACCCACCGCTGCCACTGCCTCCCAAGCCAGATTGCTGATGATGTTGTCCATCCTGCAGCCAGAGCAGGGTAGAGGACATCACTGCAGGCCTCCAATGTGTCCAAAAGGCACTCAATGGACGCGTCATTAAATCTGGGGCTACAGTCTCTTTGCCTTTTGGGGCCATGCCTTCTGCACAGCAGTCGTGGGCTGGAAGCACTGAGAGGTGTGTGTGCGGCTGCACTTTAAATATGGCGCCTGGCGTGATGAGGCAGCGAGGTGATGGCGTGGCGGGCGAATGAGAGCTGGCCCGCCATGGAAACAGTGTGTTTCCCAGGAATGCATAATTAATGAAGGGGTATTGGAACGATACAGCGTGAGAAGCCGCCATTGCAGCCAGTGGGTAAAAGCGTTGTTTTTCCTGCCCGCTACTGCACTTAGTGCAAATCTGGGACGATTCCGTCGAAAATATTTAGAATTCTGCATATAGATTATATATAAAGCTCTCTTGATATACAATTAATCTCTTTTTGTTGGTTTAACCAGGTTGTCTTTCATTCAATTACTTGTATTATTAAATTTAATATTAATTTATTCAAGATTTTGACTTCCTGGTTGGAGTCCTTGCTCTCTGTTGCTTGAGAATATTTGCAGTAGCTCTGAGATGTAGGTGAAGCATTGTAGCATACCTAGGGTAATGAACGGAGGATCTGCCCTTAAATTACCTCAGGTACTAGTTCAATCATTACCTCAGGTACCAGTTCAATCATGTACCCTAGACCTTGCTGTGGGCTTTAATTGCCGAACACTTGGATTAATCATTAATCGTATGTCCACGAGAATAATAAACAAACGTTTTGATAGGAGTTGAGCTCTATTATCTCCTCATAGTAGAAGATAATATAATTAATAAATCTCTGCTAAAACTATGGGGTGTTTTTTTGCAGTATGATTTCTTTTTCCCTTTTTATGAACCACGAGAGTTATGTACTTCAACTAACCTCCAAATCAAGCTTGCCAGAATGCTAATAAATACTTCCGAAACAGTTACTGGAGCTTTGTGAATCAAAGCAACTGTTAAATTATAAAGGTTACCAAACAGACGTGTATCTGAACATATGGCATAGACTGTTTGTATTTGAATTAAGTAATTGGATTCTTCCAAAATAAACTGTCAGGTGACCAACCAGCAATCATTGCTACACTTTTGTTCCAGCTTAACTCTATGATCTCTGAGTGAGATTAGTCTTTAACCCTTGGTGTACTGTGAATTGAAGAAGCCAATGCCAAACTGAATATTAGATTAAAAACACTTGAGACTAAGAGTTGGATGGCACTGTTAATCAGGCACAGGGGTTGTGATTTGCAACCTACCTGTGTTGGTTCCGGTAGAGGTGGGCAGCACACAAATTTGGTGCTGCCACCAGAAGATTTGTAGCACAGAGCTGAACAGCTACCATGCTGCCAATTGCCTCTGCGCTCAGCAGGGGCTGAACAGCATTACGCTGATCGCAAGTGATGCAGCCAGGCTTTTGTTCTTAAAGATTGTCTGCCCTCCTTAAAGGGAAGTACTGAATGATTGGAGGCTGCTGCTGCAATTTGAAACAATGTACCAGGGCAGAGAGAGGGCTCCAGGCTCATGGATGGGGCATTGGAGGCCTTAGTGGTGGAGGTGGACAGGAACAAAGAGACCATGGTTCTGTTGTGGGGGGAAGGGCAGGACGTCCTCAAGGACAACCCTCAAAAATGATTTGGAGCAAGTGATCAGGAAGGTCAGTTCACAGCACCTGGACCCAAGGACCTGGCAATGTCGACGCACCACACCCTCACCACTCTCCCATTATTAGCCTCTGGTACGCAGGACTCATGCCTAACACCCAAATCCTCCACCTCACCCTCACACACCTACTGCCAGCCACCCAACTCTTGATGCCTCCACATAACTTCAGCTGGTGCTGGCACATCACCCAGACACAGTGTAACATAATGACTGACATTCTACCCTCTCTCTTGCAGGACAAGGTAGCACACAACAGAAAGGAGCAGAGCGGAACTGGTGGGGGACTCCCTGCGGAGGAGATGGCTCTCTGCATCATGGAGTTGGCTGTGATGGGGCCTGTAGCATCCAGTGTCACTATGTGTGTTCCTGCTTTGTGCTACTTCTCAACTCCCAACTCGCCCTCATCCTGCTATCTGGCAGGATGAGCAAGCTGTTGATGGTGTCAACATGGACTTGTTTCCAATGCCACATCCTTTCTCTCACCTTCCCTTTCTGATTTCAGATGCCCAGGGACTGCAGCTTGCCCAGCCACAGCAACCCCAGAGGAAAAGAGAGAGCAAAAGCACAGCACTAATGACAAGGCCCCACCACTTATTCTCCTTTAGTTCTCTGCCTGAAGTCAGGTCCGATCAACAGCACCACAATCTCCACCACAGGTAGGGCAAGGAGGCACATCCCAAATCCACCCCCGCCTCCCAAATCCACCCCTGCTGGATTGGGGATCAAATCTGATCCACACCAACTGTCCAGGCAACTGAGCCAACCAGCCCGGCAAGGAGTCCGAGTTGCTGTGACAACAGACGCTTTTACATGCATGCCCCCAAAACCCCCAGGCTCCGGAGCTGGAGGTGGCCCTATGGAGTTGAAATTTGTACCCTTTATCATTATTAAACAAACTCCCCCATCATTATAAACCAATCTGTCCTCTGATAAAAAGTGATCAACATGATAAAACTCAAGATATTCTAACATAAGTAGACTTGTACAGATGCAAAACAACCCAAAAATGATGTTTTCTGCTGACCTGGAATATGAAACTGACAAGCACATTTGCAAAGTTCCCTAATCAAACAATATATCCTGGGCTTTAGGTTTCTGAACAATTGGAGCTTTGGCCTTGAGGGACCCCACCTCCATCTTAGCAGATTGGACTGGATTTATTGCAGCCCATCGCAGCAGGAAACATGGCATCCGGGCCCACTTAATCACGTGAAAGAGACCGCGAGTCAGTCTCCCAGCGGTGAGAAAACCTCCCATGATTCAGTCTGAGGTGGAAGGGGCCCATGTGGGAAAGCTCATCCGCATACGGCGGGATGTCATTTATGCTCATTATTGGGCCAAATGACACCAAGTATCCCTGAGCCCAATGGAATTCATTAGGGATTAAATGTGAGTGACTTGGCTTTCCTGTACCTTCCAAAGACTGCCCAGCAAAGACTGTGGGGTTTGTCTGGCCTTCTTTGGGGGTGGGGGGTGGGGGCTCTTGCTTTTAAAGGTGCTTAGTACCTGATCCAAGGACCCAGCATAGGGAAGAGGGTGGCCACTGAAAACCACCCCCTGCCCTTGCCTCTGGTCAGCCAGTAGCTCTGGCCAGGCAGGGTTTCTATCCCTGGCATCCAAAATCCTGGGGAATGCCCAATGTTGACCTCCCTTTCAGAAGCGACGAGAGTTTCCCACATGTTCTCCAAATGGTGGGTGGGACCCACATCAGTTGCATTAAATTCCACCTGTTATGTGTCTTACCTTTCATCATCTAATACATCATCGAATCTGCCATGAACAAAATCAGTGAACATAAGGAATTATTTCATGTTGGTTCTTTCTGAGCTGAAGCTAAGAATTTGCAAATCCCTGCAAACTTCCCTCACCAATGACCATTAACTTCTAACTGACCCATGTTCAGAAATTAAACTTGTAGCCTTAAAGGGTTGAACCAGGTTACACAACCATCCCGTAATAGAAAATAAATATTTTGTGCATAATATCCCCCAACATACTGTGAACAGCACTTTCGGGGATGCACTTGTCATGAAAATATAATAATTTTCATAATATTATAATTTATTGTAAAGGTAGGTTAATAGTGGGGTTTGGATTAGTTTGTGTGTGTGTGTGTGTGTGTTTTAACTGAATTACAGACAGCTGGTCTGGGTGCTTTCATGTATCAGAAGGGAAACTAGGTTTGAAATGCTAAATACGTAAACATGGTTGAAGTTTTAGAATGTGAG
The DNA here is from genome assembly GCF_964194155.1 of Cetorhinus maximus. Lineage (NCBI taxonomy): Eukaryota > Metazoa > Chordata > Chondrichthyes > Lamniformes > Cetorhinidae > Cetorhinus > Cetorhinus maximus. The sequence continues at coordinate 15,119,338 of NC_135917.1, read as the reverse complement.
GTGTGAAGAACATCTGCATTTTTAGATAAACCAGAGTAGTGAATTTCAAAGAGATGGTAAGGTGTTACACCTAGCCAACAGAGGCTAAGCCAAACAGTGTGTTTATTTTTCCCAAAGACTACTGATAATATGAGTGCTAGGAAAGATTTATATTCTAGAAAAAGTAAAGTTGCAAAGACATATTGGAACAGTGGGATTTACATTAAAAAGGGAGAAACTTGAATAAAGGAGATGAGGTTATGTGTAAGGAAGAAGGCATTCTAAGATCCAACAAGTGTGAAAAGCCTCCAGCCTCTGTGTACCAAGCTGCTGTCTCCAGGAATCAAAGCTAAGAGAATTCACTTTGAATATCACTGTCTTGGGTATTGTGTGCTTTGCCTGGATCTGTTGAAATCTATATTGTTTTACTGTTGCCTTAACTGAGGTGTAATTTGGAGTCACATTAATTAAGAGACCAAGGAGTTATCATAGTAGTAATTTGTAGACCTATGTATATGCTTAAAATCATTTATTAATAAATGTTTAGTTTTGTAAAAAAAAACCTCTTAAGACTCAGTGAACTTATTACTATTGAATTCAAGGCAAGCATCTGGAAATAAAAATACAAATTGCAAAAACAGTTGTGGCAGCTGTTTCAAGTTTCCCTCTGGGATTTGAGCAGCTCAGCATTTACCATCCGCTGTGCCACAACACACTAGTAAAACTATAAAATGTGTTGCTTCCTCTCTGCCTAGTGAGCTATTCTGATGATGTTATCCATACTATTGTCATTAACTATTCAACTCATGACCATATCCAATCAAACACTGGATTTGTAAAGAAGTGAGCAAGATTATTTTGGTAATACAATTTGAAATGCCAACTCAGGATTCTCAACTTTAGGAGACTTAAGTTTTCGTAAGGGATCAATTATCTGTTCAAGCTTTAGATTGCATGCCGTAGGCCTGAGACTTTAAGAGAACACACAAGTATGTGAACTAATCTTGACCTGCTATTTCCAGAGTTCTAAAATTCTTACCTTGTCTTATCTCTGATCTGCATCCTTTGAGAGCAATGTATAAATTGTGGCAATAGCAGGATATATTCTGTAAAATATCAAATGGTGTTGGCTGAACATATTTGTACTTAAATCTCTCTAATTGCTTGAGGAGGCTCACTGTAGTAGTTTAGATACATGCAAATAAGACTTTTGTTTAAAGTGCTTCCATCTGTGAAATCTCTGTGCTAATCCAGTAGGAGTATTTGCCAAGAACTGTTTCCATAAACCAACAAACCTCTGTCTGAATTTTTCTACAAACCAATAATTTTCCCATTAAAGTATGCAGAGAATGAATTCCTGGTGAACCTAATTTGCCTTTAACAGAACGTTTCCATAAATCAGATGCCATTAACTGATGTGTACTTTGAGTGATTATGGTGTATTAGTATATGTTCCAATGTAAGCTGCACAATGTTTTTACTGGAATTCAGAGTTTAGTTTTTTGTAGCCTTCACTGAGAAAGCAAAGTTAAGAAGAAAGTTTGCCATCAGATCAACATAGGTAATAGAGGAGGAAGTATCTGGGGTTTGTGCTAGTCTTGGATTCCACCTGCCACCCTCTGTAAACTTGAGCGTATCCAAAGCTCTGCTGTCTGGATCCTAATTCGCACCAAGTACTGTTCACCCATCACCCCTTTGCTTGCTGACCCTACATTGACTCTATTTTAGAATTCTCATCCTTGTCTTCAAATCACTCCATGGCCTCACCCCTCCCTGTCTCTGTGATCTCCTTCAACCCTACAACCTTCTGAGTTCTCTGCACTCCTCCAATTCTGGCCTCTTATCCATCCCTGATTTATTCACCCCATCATTGGTGGCCATTGCTTCAGCTGTCTAGGGCTTAAGGTCTAGAATTACCTCCCTAAATAAACTTCTTTGCCTCATTCTCCTCCATAAAACCTACCTCTTTGACCAAGCTTTTTGGCCTTTGTCCTCATAGATGTTTACAGCACAGAAGGAAGCCATTCGGCCCAATATGCCCATGCCAGTCAACAAAGATCTGACTACACTAGTCCCATTTTCCAGTGCTTGGCCCATAGCCCTGGAGGCTATGACAACAAAAGTGAATGTCTAAATATTTCTCAAATATTACGAGAGTTTCTGACTCAACCACCCTTCCAGGCAGTGAATTCCAGACTCTCACCACCCTCTAGGTGAAGAAATTTCTCCTCAATTCCCCTCTCAACCTTCTACCTCTTCGTGTTGCCTTGTGTGGCTCAGTGTCTAATCATGCTTGATAATGCTCATGCAAAGCACCTTGGGATGTCTTACTTCATTTAAAGACACTACATAGATGCAAGTTGTTGTATTAGTTTTATTTCATGGAAATCCAAAGTGTAGAGAACTGGGGGGCTTTGGACTGTATGTCCACAGATCCCTGAAGGCAGCAGGACAGGTGATAAGCCGATTAAGAAGGAATTATTAGCCAAGAGTGTATAAAAGCAGGGAAGGTTATGCTATGACTCTATAAAACAGTAGTTAGACGCAGCTAGACTACTGCATACAGTTCTGGTCACTGTATTACAGGAAGGATGCATTCATACTAGAGAGGGTACAGAAGACATTTCTGATGATATTGCCAGGAATGGAGAATTTTAGCTATGAGGAAAGAATGGAGGCTGGGTTGTTTTCTTTGAAATAGTGGAAGCTGAGGGGAGATTTAATTGGGGTATATAAAATAACGAGGGACATAGAGAGAGGAAGGAGCTATTTCCCTTAGCAGAGCGAGGTCAGTAAGTAGGGGACATAGATTTAAGGTGGAAGGATTAGAGGGTTAGGACCCCTGTTTTTTGTGAAATACATTAATGACCTAAACTTGGATACACAGGGCACAGTTTCAAAGTTTAAGGATGACACATATAGCTTGGAAGCATTGTGAACTGTGAGGAGGATAGTGATAGATTTCAAGAGAACATAGACAGCCTGGTGGAATAGGCAGATAGGTGGCAGATGAAATTTAATGCAGAGAAGTGTGAAGTAATTCATTTTGGTAGGAACAACGAGGAATATGATATAATATAAAATAAAGGGTATAATTCTAAAAGGGATGCAGGAGTAGAGGGACCTGGGAGTATATGTGTACAAATCATTGAAGGTGGCAGAACAGGTTGAGGAAGCAATTAATAAAGCATAGGGGATCCTGGGCTTTATAAACAGGGGCATAGAGCACAGAAGCAAGGAAGTTATGTTAAACCTTTTAAAAAAAAACACTGGTTCAGCCTCAACCGGACATTGCGTTAAGTTCTGGGCACCACACTTGAGGAAGGATGCGAAGGCATTAGAGAGGGTGCAGAAAAGATTCACAGGGATGGGGAACTTAAGTTACATAGATAGATTGGAGAAGTTGGGACTGTTCTCGAAGAGAAGGTTGAGAGGAGATTTGTTAGAAGTGCTCAAAATCATGAGGGTTCTGGACCGAGTAGGTAGAGAGGAACCATTCCCATTAGCAGAAGGATTGAGAACCAGAGGGCACAGATTTAAGATGATTCGCAAAACAAGCAACGGCAATATGAAGAAAAATCTTTTTAACGTAGCGAGTGGTTGGAAGCTGGAATGCACTGCCCGAGAGTATGGTGGAGGCAGATTCAATCGGGGCTTTCAAAAGGTAACTGGATAATTATCTGATGAGAAAAAATATTGCAGGGTTACGGAGGAAGATGAAGGAGTGGGCCCACGTGTGTTGCTCTTTCTGAGAACCGGCATAGCCAGGATGGGCCAAATGGCCTCCTTCTGTGCTGTAATCATTCTATGATTCCAGGGGAGTTGAGGAATAGCTTTTTCACCCAGTGGTCAGTGGGGATCTAGTACTCACTCCCTGAAAGAGTGATAGAGGTACAAACCCTCACTGCATTTAAAAAACACTCGGTTATGCACTTGAGATATTGTAACCTTACATGGCCAAAGGTGAAAGGTGAGATTAGACTAGATGTCTCTCATTCAGCCACCACGGACACAATGGGCCAAATGGTCTCCTTCTGTGACTTATATCTTTCTATGTTTCTATGTTCAAATGTGTTCTTTAAATGTTCTACATAGGTCACAGCAGCTTTACATTGAGAAATGTGTAATGTGATTGTTATGATGTGGCAGGTGATGCATGCCCGGTGGACCAAATCCATAAGGGAAACTTGGACACGCTATCACAATGGTTTTGCAAATTGTATTTATTATGAGAAGATGTGTGCATTGAATTCAGAAGTAATAAGTCCACTAAGACCTTTAGAGATTTTAAAAATTACATTAAAATATGTATTAACATAAGAAAAGATTTCAAGCACATACATAAGATTACAGTTACTTAATACTATAACAAATCATGAAATTCTTAATTAACCTAACTCCCAACTACACACCCCCTTTAAGGCAACAGTCCAAAATAGATTTTAAATTTAAAAAGCAAGCCAGCAAGTTACCAGAGCACCCACTCAACAGTGGAATTCCAAAGGCTTTTCTCCAACTTTAGTTACTGGACACAGCAGACTTTGCAAAAATTACTAGAGTCTTCAAGGCTGTTTCATACACTCCTGTTAGATATTACATGGCCCTCCCAACACGGTGTTTCATTCCCCTTTATATATGTTTCTCTCTCTTTAATCTGTAAACTCCATTGTTCCATATGTCTTTACAAAGTTACTTTTCCCATAATATAAAAACCTTTCCTCTTGCCAATATGACCTCTTTCCTTTTGGGAAAAATAAACACACAGCATGACCTTGCTTATCTTAACATCCTACATCCCTTTGAAATCCAAACAACTCCTTCATTTATCTAAAAATGCAAATTTCCTTCACACCTTATATGCTAAGACCTCATCCATGTTTACTCATTAGCATTTCAAATGCCTTTTACCCCTAACTTCATTTGATAATTTCAAGCTTGCAGTCTAGCAGACTCCGACTCAATTAAATCACACACAGACGGAATCATCCATACTCATCCCATAAACCTACCTTACAATAACCCACAATAATATGAAAATTATTATAGTTTTGTAACAGTGATACAGATGTGAAGTAGAATCCAGTTTTGGGAAACAGTGGCAGTATAACTTGCATGGGAGCCCACTATTTGCACTGGAACTTGGGCTTCTGCGTGTGTTTTTGCATGTCTTTGCATGACTGTGCACATGGATGTCCAACGAATCTTAGTGATCAAAATGAACCACTTCACAAATTACCCCTTGTCCCTTAGTCAAAGGTTTATTTTCCTCTGTATAATGTCTCATTTTTCCTTTTGAAAATGTACAATCACTGTGACAATACCTTAGCACTTAAAGACAGGGAAAATCGCCCAGAAATTACAGGGAGGTAGTTCATCATTAGTTAGCAAGAGAAAAGACATTTTCACATGTGTGGCATAGTTGAGTGGCAAACAAGGCAGTTGTGTTCATGTTTGCATTTTCCCAGGTGAAGCAGTTTTTCCAGGACGTCATGGTACAGAGTACACCTCCCTGTGCCCTCCCCCCTCCACATACTTGAGTCCCTGTGGACTCTAGATTGAGAGGGTAGTGGGTGTGTTTATTAATTTGCAATACTGTCTTTAACAGTTCAGTTTTGATTTGGGTTGATAATCTGAGAGAGTATTCCATCTGCGTTAACTAACTTCTTTCTCCAATGGTGGCTGTAAAAGCTGCTGGAATAATTTGAAGTGGGAGTTAGCGCAGATATATATGAATATATATAACATATTTACATATAGCAGACAGCCAAAAGAACCTGAAAAAAATTCTCAAGTGCATTTCATAAGTGAGTCATTTCAGCTACTGCAGCTCTCTGGAGAGAGGAAAGTTTTCAATTTTTCTGCGCACTGACTGCCACTCCTGCACACAGGGAGCAAAAGATTGGAAGTCGCAGGAGACCGGGTGCCAGAAAGAGCCTGCTGGAGAGTCCATAATAGAGAGGAAATTGGGACCAGGTGAGGTCACTTCCCAGTACAGAACTACATATCATCCTTCACAGTGATGTACATAGAAAACGACTATCCTTCTCTACTTTCAATCCCCAAGCAGTGACTTGAATTTCTAGTTAAGTGATTGGGTATGGTATATTTCTTTAAGGACAATTATTTTCATGATATGTAAGCACTCGTCTGTGTGAGTGAGAAATTGAGAGGCTTTGAGCTTAACAGTAAAGTAAAACTTCTTCCACAATTTCAGTATAGGTTGCAGGCTTTGGTTTCTATTCGTTTATGTTTTTTCTCTCTGGATCTCAGCTGAGATTGTAAAGTGAACTTGGTGTAACTGTGTTCTATAGGGAGGAAGGGGCAGCAGGAATAAATGCTGCAGCTTCATGAGACGGGGAATATGCTTTTTGTGCAATGAATTGCTGCTTGATCCTTTTTTATTGCTGTCTGTATGCTCTAATCTGTTGATTAGTATGGTATTGTGATTTAGTATTTGAAGACTCCTCGGAAAATGGTACTCTTTGCTCTCTCTAATTTGCTCTAACTCGGATTCACAGTGGTTAGGTAGTAATTATTAGCACCATAAAATTGGTTTCAGTTTTGAAATGGGTTTGAAACAAGATAGCTTTTTTTTTGAAGAGTCAGACGGACTCGAAACGTTAACTCTGTCTTTCCGCAGATGCTGTCAGATCTGCTGAATTTTCACAGCTAGTTTTGTTTTTGTTTCAGATTTCCAGCATCTGCAGTATTTTGCTTGTAGCTTTTTTTCCTCCCTTCCCCTGAAGGTTGAAAGTTGATGATTCAAGGATTTATGTATAAGAAAGGATGTTAATTTCTAAATCATGCTAAAATAGTCATGAGAAGAATTGTTCAACCTCCTTCCCTATCTGCTGAGCAGGTATATAGGAGAGGGAGCTACTTAAAACGCTGACTGCTTTGCAGATGGTTGCTTATTGCTTTGTCATTTCAGCTCGTAACTTTCGTTGATAGAGCAAAGACTTTTAATGAGGTTGTATATTCGTATTTTTGGATACATTGCATAACCATTCAAGATGTACTTGTAAAATCTAATGTGTAAGCCGCACTCCTATAATGCATCGTAAGTTAAAAGCAGAAGTTCTGTTGATTTGTAGGTTGTTCCAATGTGTTTAGAAGATACAAGAATTTGCATAAGTTATCAATTCACACACCAGGGGGAGGAGCTTCTGGTCGGCGAGCGGGGCGGGGCCTGCTCGCCGACGCGTAAGATGACGTCGGGCGCAGCTCCCGACATCATCCCGCATCATTTCCATTTTCAGGTCAGCGGGGGCGCAGCTGAGTCAGCTGTGCGCCCACCGACCTGTCAATGGCCTATTGAGGCCATTAATAAAACAATTGAGGTGATTGACAGGGTTGACTATCCAACCTTAAGGTTGGCGGGCAGGCCGGGAGCCCTAGTGGGCTTCAGAAAAAGCCTCAAACCTCACCCATGGGCGAGATGAGGTTTCATGAGGGTTTTAAAATATTTAATAAAGATTTCAGTGGAAGTGATGGACATGTCCCAACTCATGCGACAGTGTCACATGAGGGGACATGTCAGGGAAATGTTGATATCATTTGCTTACTATTTTTAAATTGGAGCTGATCTCCCTGAGGCAGCACTTAGCCTCAGGGAGATCAGTGCACTCGTTCGCACATTTGCATGGAAGAGTGCACTCTTGGCTGAGGGAATCCAACCCCTGACCTGCACAGGGAACGCATAGCCTGCCCGCGTAAAATGGCGGCACGCCCCCAATTGGGGGCGCCGATCGGAGGTGCGCCTGCCCGCACCGCTCCTGAACTCCCCCCCCCCCCCCCCCCAAAGAGAGGGGGAAAGTTTCCCCCAGGGGCTGGATTTTCGTGGAGTTGGGGAGATTCTGTGGAGGTGTAGGAAAAAATAAGATGGAGGCAGGAACCCAATTCAGCAAGAACTGTTAATCAAGCAATGTTTTCTCTGATGCGTAGCTGTTTCAACAGAATAATGGCTGGGCTCTCAGCCAAACCACATTATGCACTCTGGGCTGAAAACTTAGATATCCAGTAAATTGTTGAATGTTGTGCCCCAGGAAAACATTGCTTGATTGATGGCTTTATTCTAAGCAATTGACAGAATAGATTCACAATGTTGATGGGTATGGAAGTGCCATGGATTAGCAAGGAGGGTATGAGTCGCCATGAGAAACGGGTGAATGGGCATATCTTGGCAAGGAGGGGATGAAGGGCCTGGAGGGTGGGTATGTGCATGAGGTGCCATGAGTTGGCATGGATAGGGCCTGGGGAGTGTCGAGGGGGTGTGAGGGCAAGAGGGATGTTCTTTGTTTTGCTGTCATCATTACCACTGGGGCAAAGTCCCAGAGCACCGCAGTGGGCCTTCTAAACAGCCTGCCTTGGCACCTAGCAGCACCTGTGGCTGCCTCTGAACACTTTCGGGGGCAGCGGGCCTGACTCCTGTTATCACACTGCGCCCCCACCCCCCCACCTCCTGACCTGTCCATGGAATGAAAATCCCGTGTTTGCTGGCACTTTCTCCTGAAGTGGGCAGGCCAAGCTGGGAAATTTCCCAACTCCTGCCACCCACCTCAAGGATGAAAATCTATCCCCAGATTTTGCAGTAATATAGTGGAGAAAATGACATAACTACCTGGATTCACTCCATTTATGCCTGCAATTTCTTAATTCTATCATAATGGCTTTTTTAAATTCACTCATGGGATATGGGCATCAGCATTTATTGCCCATCCCTAGTTGCCCTTGAGAAGGTGGTGGTGAGCTGCCTTCTTGAACCGCTGCAGTCCATGTGGTGTAGGTACACCCACAGTGCTGTTAGGGAGTGACTCCAAAGATTTTGACCCAGCGACAGTGAAGGAATAGAAATATAGGGCAGGATTTTTCAGTCAGCATGCGGTAGCAGGTCCGACATGCCGGTGCATGCGTCCCGATGTCACCACGCTGTCTCGCGATGTTTCGTTCGGCGGGCGCAGTCTGGGTAGTAGCGGTCGTGGGTTTGGAAGGTGCTGTCTAAGGAGCCTTGGTGAATTCCTGCAGTGCATCTTGTAGATGGTACACACTGCTGCTACTGTGCGTCAGTGGTGGAGGGAGTGAATGTTTGTGGATGGGGTGCCAATCAAGCGGGGCTGCTTTGTCCTGGAAGGTATCGAGCTTCTTGAGTGTTGTTGGAGCTGCACTCATCCAGGCAAGTGGGGAATATTCCATCACCAGTTCAGTTTCTGGTCAATGGTAACCCCAGGATGTTGATTGTGGGGAATTCAGTGATGGTAATGCCATTGACTGTCAAGAGGTAATGATTAGATTCCCTCTTGTTGGAGATGGTCTTTGCCTGGTACTTGTAGTGCAAATGTTACTTACCACTTGTCAGCTGAACTGGACTAGCCACATAAATACTGTGGCTACAAGAGCAAGTCAGAGGCTGGGAATCCTGCAACAAGTAACTCACCTCCTGACTCCCCAAAGCCTGTCCACCATCTACAAAGCACAAGTCAGAAGTGTGATGGCATACTCTCCACTTGCCTGGATGAATGCAGCTCCAACAACACTCAAGAAACTTGACACCATCCCAGGTCAAAGCAGCCCGCTTGATTGGCATCCCTTCCGCAAACATTCACTCCCTTCACCACTGACACACAGTAGCAGCAGTGTGTACCATCTACAAGATGCACTGCAGGAACTCACCAAGGCTCCTTAGACAGCATCTTCCAAACCCACGACCACTACCATCTAGAAGGACAAGGGCAGCAGACACATGGGAACACCACCACCTGGAAGTTCCCCTCCAAGTCACTCACCATCCTGACTTGGAAATATATCACCGTTCCTTCACTGTCACTGGGTCAAAATCCTGGAACTCCCTCCCTAACAGCACTGTGTACCTACACCACATGGACTGCAGCGGTTCAAGAAATCAGCTCACCACCACCTCAAGGGCAATTAGGGATGGGCAATAAATGCTGGCCTAGGCAGCGAGGCCCACCATAAATGAATTTTTAAAAAAGCCCAAGGCTGGATATTGTCCAGGGCTTGCTGCATTTGGACGTGGGCTGCTTCAGTATCTGAGGAGTCACGAATGGTGCTGAACATTGTGCAATCATCAGTGAACGTCCCCACTTCTGACCTTGGAAGGTCATTGATGAAGCAGCTGAAGATGGTTGGGCCGAGGACACTAACCTGAGGAACTCCTGCAGTGATGTCCTGGAGCTGAGATGATTGACCTCCAACAACCACAACCATCTTCCTTTGTGGTAGGTATGACTCCAACCAGCGGAGAGTTTTCCCGCTGATTCCCATTGACTCTAGTTTTGCTCGGGCTCCTTGATGCCACACTCGGTCAAATGCGGCCTTGATGTCCAGGGCAGTCACTCCCACCTCACCACTTCGATGTTCTGACTGTTGTGCATTGCTGATATGGAATAATGCATTGCCACTTAGTTTGAGATAGACACTAGAATGATATTTAGCAGTCATTGGTTATGTGGCACTATTCTCTTAACTCCCTCTCCACCTTCTGCTCCTGTTTGAGTCTCCTTAAAACTCAACTCTTTGACCAAGTTTTTGGCCTCCTCCTTTAGCTCATTGTCCATTTTTGACTGATTACACATCTATGAAGCCCCTTTTTTGCATTAAAGATGCTATATAAATGCAAGATGTAGCTGAATCCTTTGACAATTGCTAACTTGATTCAGATAATTATGGAAGGAAAATTAATTGGGGTTAGAATTGCAACTTGAAGTATGTATGTAGCAGTGACCAGATGCTGTTTTGTGGTGATTAGTCTTCCTCGTAGTTTGTAGACTGTTCACATATTCTTTCACACTTAATATATGCTATGGCCAGGTACCATATACTTCACTCCTGCTATATTTAAGAGTTGTGGGACCTCACGTAGATGTTATGCTGTACTTTACTATACACTACAAAAAGGGTGAGGAGTGCTCTTTGTCCAAAAACATGCGCATGATTTAAATAATGCAGCATTTCAGCACCAACATCAGAAGTGTAACATATGTCATCTGTTTATTCCCAGAATGTTAGAACCTTAAGAAATATGCATAATTCTGCAGTTTCTCACTCCTAATAGTCAGAAACAGAAACTCCTTGCCTGCATGATGTGAACGAAAAGATTTAACTTGTCACTACCGTCAATCAATCTCTCACGATTATTATCCCATTTCTATAGTTGTCACTTGAGAGTTTATTCTGCAGAGACACAGCTGCCTGTGGTTATTCCCACAGGTGAGAAATTATTGGTTGATAGGTTTTTTGGCTAAACTTTATTGGAATGATTTTAATATGGGCTATTTATCTAATGCGTTGATAGTGTAATGTAACTTTTCTAGTCTAATACGCTTGTGTTTCTTCAGGTTTATGTACACAGGTGCTCTCCCCACATGATTGCTTAAGTGTTAAGTGTTTATCAAAAACACAGTCTTTGCTGAACACTTTTTCCACAACCTTTTCTCTGGGGTGGGGGAGGGAGAAAATCTGTACACCTTAAGAACCATGTTATGTAACTGACATATAACTCGTAGTACTATTCATGACTGAAACATTGGGTTTTGTGAACAAATAAATTTTCCTGAACACTTTGTCATGATGACGGTGGCCCCGCCAATAAATATTTCTGTAAACAAGCCTCCTCTTAAGTTCTCCTATCCGCGAATGGTCTTGCAGGCATATGACCTTCAATTAGTTTGCATGTTATGCAGGCTCTATGTGGCCCTTTTGGATTGGCTCAGAAAAGCATCAAGCAGCTGGGTCCCCATTTCAGCAGTTAGCCAATCTATATTTGAAATAGCATCTTTTAAGATGACATATATGTGTACAGTTGCAGTGCAGAGGTATTCTGCATACGAACAAAACTGGAGACACACACACACAACTACTGATCAGTACGAGCTCTTGATTAGTTTAGTTTCATATTTTGTTCTTGTATCTCATTCATATGAATTCCGGTTGTTTTAATAGGGGCCCAGATTCTCCAATATGATCCAGTTCCTTGTCTTCTGAAATCGTTCTGTTTTCTACTGCAGACTGGATTTAGAGACTAGCACGAAGTACATATGTGCAATTCGAAAGTAGCAAGCCTGTTTGAAGCAACTGTACAAGGCGATCTTACAGATACCAGGCTGTGTTTGTGACTTTACTACCTGTATGTTGGGGAAAGTTCCATGAAGGCCAGTAGTATCTATACCACATTGCTGGTCTGTATGACTGAAATAGGCAGCCACACTAAAATGGCTGGCTCAATGGCAAGTAATGCTGGTGATTGCTATCTAGTTGGTCTGCCAGTCGTGCTTTTCCTCTGGGGGTTAGCAAATGAAGCCATCTTAATAAGTAGTCATCTCTGCCTCTGGAGGTCGTGTTGTAGTGCTTAAGCGACAATTACATATTCTATTGGTGCTTCAAAAATCCAAAAGAGTAAATTTATAATTTTTTTAAAATCCTCTATTAAACTGAATATTATATTCCGTTCAAGCACTTTTAGTGGGTACACTTCAAGGCAAAAAGCTCCGATTATTTAAATTTGTGATTTCATGCATGTCCTTTTTAAAATTGCTCCAGAGTTGTTTCTGCCATTCCATGTCCTAACAGCCCTCGTAAAGAAAGAGAAACTCCTAAATACTTCGTCATATTTGGTGGTGATTCTAAATCTATGCACTCTAGGAATGATTGGTTGAAATCACTTTTCCCAATTTACCTTGTCAAAGTTCCTCAAAATTGCGAACCATTCTATCAGATATCCTCTTAATCCTCTCTGCTTAAATAAAACGAGCCCTGGTTTCTCTAGTGCCCCCTCATAATTAAAGCCTCTCATTCCTGATGTCTTAGTGGCCGGAATTTGGTTAATGGCCCACGCGGAACCGGAACTGTGCACCACTTCCACCCTCTTGCTTCTTCCTCTTTCCCATGTGATTGGAATTAAAATGGTGGTGTGCATGGAAAACAGGTGTGATCAGGTCAGGGAATGCGTTTCATTGGTGAAACCCGCCATCAGCTGACAATGCTGCAACTACAGATGTGCTAGAAAAGAGCTTCCTGGTCAAACAAAGGCTGCACATCATGGCCCCACCTTTCCTGCCCAACTCCATTGCCAATAAAACAAGATTGTAGAGTTTAAAGATGGCATGGGTGCTTTTCAAAATTAAATTTTGCCTGTAAATATTTCACATGACATTGGTTTCACGTTATTCGTGTCTGCATTGTTGTTATTTATTGAGACGAGCTCAGTCAGGGAGCTAATGTACTGGCACACCTCAGTGTTGGTACCATTCATTGTTACAGGGGTGTTGGGGATATTTGCTTTATTGTGGAAGAAACAATGTTGTGTTTTTGTATTCATTCTTTATTGAGTGTTCAGGTTAATGTCCAGTGTCGTACTCTCCACTCTGTGGGACATGGGTGAACTTGCAGGCTCAGCTGGGCCACCCTTCTCTGCATCGTAAAGGACATTGTCCCAGATCACTCTCCGCAGGGATAATTGAAATGTTGGAGGTGAACACGAAGCCTGTAAGAACTCTGCCAGCCAACACCCTGAGATGGACACACATTACTGGCATTGCCCTTTAGGGCTCTCACTTTCTTACCTTGACTGACTGTTCCCCCACCCCCACCACATCCAGGACACCAGGCCCTTCCCTCTTCCACTCCTCCCTGCTCCTGACCCCACTCCACACCCCCACCCCCACCACATCCAGGACACCAGGCCCTTCCCTCTTCCACTCCTCTGTGCTCCTGATCCCCACTCCACACCCCCACCCCCACCACATCCAGGACACCAGGCCCTTCCCACTTCCACTCCTCCCTGCTCCTGCACCCAATCCACACCCCCACCCCCACCACATCCAGGACACCAGGCCCTTCCCTCTTTCCACTCCTCCGTGCTCCTGACCCCACTCCACACCCCCACCCCCACCACATCCAGGACACTAGGCCCTTCCCTCTTCCACTCCTCCCTGCTCCTGACCCCACTCCACACCCCCACCACACCCAGGACACCAGGCCCTTCCCTCTTCCACTCCTCCCTGCTCCTGAACCCCACTCCACACCCCCACCCCCACCACATCCAGGACACCAGGCCCTTCCCTCTTCCACTCCTCCGTGCTCGACCCCCACTCCACACCCCTACCTCCCTCGCCACTCATTCACCCTTGGCGTCCCGAGTCTCCCTGCAAGTTGCTGATCTCCTGCTCCCTTCCCTTGTGCCATAGAGTTAAACAAAGAAACCACTGACCTTACACACAACGACACAAAGCCGATTGGTACACACCACCTTTAAACAAACATGAACTGGGTTCCACAAGATTCTCATGTGCTGCTGACTTTATCTTGAAGGTAGGATGTAATTTTAAAAGAAGTTTTGCATGAACGAATATTCACGGAATGCAAATGTATTAGAAGTATGAACCTGCCACAAGCTGCAAACACACCGCTGACTTCATCTCTGCCTTTCGACCTGTAGTCAAGAATTCTAAATTTCGCATCCCACCTAACTCAGTCATGTTTCCCGCTCTCCTTCAGTGTATCCCTTCTACACCCTCACTATGTCCTTGGCATTCTTCCTAAAGTAAGGTGCCAAACCGGACAGATATTCTACTCTGGTCTGACCAATGGTTTGTGCAGGTTAATATCTTTTTGGTTTTGTGGTCTTATGTCCATAATTGTAAAACTTGGGATCCCATATCTTTACAGCTTGATTAACCTGCCCCCTCTCCTTTTAAAAGTATGTGTCTCTGAACCCATATATCTGTACTTCAAAAAAAAGTGTACCATTTAGTGTTTAATTCGTCATCTCATTCCTCATCCCAAAATGCAGCATCTAACATTTTTCTGCATTAAATTTTCCCCATCCATCAACCTGTTGAAGCCCAGTTTATTGATGACCCTTGTAAAATGGGGATTTAAAGTGCAATTCATGCAACTGTTTGACAGTCAACCTGTTGGCATGGGAAACTCTTTCGAGTTATCAACAGTCACAGATTGCAACTCTTTCGAGTACAATCACAGTTCTTGGTTTCCGGGAGTGGGACATGAACCCACAACCCTCTGATTCAGAGGCGAGGGTGCTATGCACTGAGCCACAGCTGACACCTCCCTGTTGGTATGGGAAGGCAGTGCACTGCAAGTATGGGCAAATTGGGTGACCAATGGCAGGAGTGTGGGGGTGGGGCAGATGGAGGGAGGAGATCATGTGGTGATAACCCAAGAAATACATCCAGCAAGACTTGGTAACCCAACTGCCAGCTCCCTGCTTTTTACCATTCAATTTTGTGCAATGTTGTTTTGCCAAATGTATTAGAATGTTGTTCATCTAAACGTATTAAAGGGAATATTCACTTGGTATGTGCTTTGAAACAGTATTCTACAGTGAGGTGAAGAGTAATTGCCAGTCTTACATTAGTGGAGATGGTTTTACTATCGTTTATTTGAAGTGAAAAACATAATTCACAACTGCTGTGGGTATGTATGAATTATGGAGGTTCCCCATAATTGAAATAATCTTGAATGACATCAACTTTAATATTCCACCTAATATCTCACACCAGTTGGTTGATTCATATAGGGAAAGATGGTCCAAAGTTATTTCCTGAATTAC
Source organism: Cetorhinus maximus (assembly GCF_964194155.1). NCBI lineage: Eukaryota > Metazoa > Chordata > Chondrichthyes > Lamniformes > Cetorhinidae > Cetorhinus > Cetorhinus maximus. The sequence goes on along the minus strand of NC_135917.1, from coordinate 15,103,773 downwards.
TTTCAGAGCCTTCCTTAACAGTGCTTCCAGTGGAAATCTGATAAGAGAAGTATTGGGAGAGGATGAAATGAAAACGCCTGAAGGATCAAATGAGTTTGGATTCTTTTTAATCTCACTGTGCATATCAAATAAACCTCTGTCCTGCAGTTGTATCCGTTGTATCCAAAAGCAGAAACTCTCTCTCCAACATGCAGTCTCTCTGTCATGCACTCTTTCTCTGTCGCACACGCGTGCACGTTCTCGCACTTGCATGCTCTCTCTATCTCTCGTGCGCGCTCTATCTCTCGTGCGTGCTCTCTCTATCTCTCGTGTGCGCTCTATCTCTCGTGCGTGCTCTCTCTATCTCTCGTGCGCGCTCTATCTCTCGTGCATGCTCTCTCTATCTCTCGTGCGCGCTCTATCTCTCGTGCATGCTCTCTCTATCTCTCGTGCGCGCTCTCTCTAGCTCTCTCGTGCGTGCTCTCTCTAGCTTTCGTGCGCGCTCTCTAGCTCTCTCGTGCATGCGCTCTATCTCTCGTGCGTGCTCTCTCTATCTCTCGTGCGCGCTCTATCTCTCGTGCATGCTCTATCTCTCGTGCATGCTCTCTCTATCTCTCGTGCGTGCTCTCTCTAGCTTTCGTGCGCGCACTCTCTATCTCTCGTGCATGCTCTCTCTGTCTCTCGTGCATGCTCTCTCTATCTCTCGTGCGCGCTCTCTCTAGCTTTCGTGCGCGCGCTCTCTATCTCTCGTGCGCGCTCTCTCTAGCTCTCGTGCGTGCTCTCTCTAGCTTTCGTGCGCGCGCTCTCTATCTCTCGTGCGTGCTCTCTCTAGCTTTCGTGCGCGCGCTCTCTAGCTCTCGTGCGCGTTCTCTCTATCTCTCGTGCATGCTCTCTCTAGCTCTCTCGTGCATGCTCTCTCTATCTCTCGTGCGCGCTCTATCTCTCGTGCATGCTCTCTCTATCTCTCGTGCGCGCTTTCTCTAGCTCTCTCGTGCGCGCTTTCTCTAGCTCTCTCGTGCGTGCTCTCTCTAGCTTTCGTGCGCGCGCTCTCTATCTCTCGTGCGTGCTCTCTCTAGCTTTCGTGCGCGCGCTCTCTAGCTCTCTCGTGCGCGCTCTCTCTATCTCTCGTGCGTGCTCTCTCTAGCTCTCTCGTGCGCGCTCTATCTCTCGTGCGTGCTCTCTCTAGCTCTCTCGTGCACGCTCTCTCTATCTCTCATGCGCGCTCTCTCTAGCTTTCGTGCGCGCTCTCTCTCGTGCGCGCTCTCTCTAGCTCTCGTGCGCACTCTCTCTATCTCTCGTGCATGCTCTCTCTATCTCTCGTGCGCGCTCTATCTCTCGTGCATGCTCTCTCTATCTCTCGTGCGCGCTTTCTCTAGCTCTCTCGTGCGCGCTTTCTCTAGCTCTCTCGTGCGTGCTCTCTCTAGCTTTCGTGCGCGCGCTCTCTATCTCTCGTGCGTGCTCTCTCTAGCTTTCGTGCGCGCGCTCTCTAGCTCTCTCGTGCGCGCTCTCTCTATCTCTCGTGCGTGCTCTCTCTAGCTCTCTCGTGCGCGCTCTATCTCTCGTGCGTGCTCTAGCTCTCTCGTGCACGCTCTCTCTATCTCTCATGCGCGCTCTCTCTAGCTTTCGTGCGCGCTCTCTCTCGTGCGCGCTCTCTCTAGCTCTCGTGCGCACTCTCTCTATCTCTCGTGCGCGCTCTCTAGCTCTCGTGCGCACTCTCTCTATCTCTCGTGCGCGCTCTCTAGCTCTCGTGCGCGCTCTCTATCTCTCATGCGCGCTCTCTATCTCTCGTGCGCGCTCTCTATCTCTCGTGCGCGCTCTCTCTAGCTCTCTCGTGCGCGCTCTCTCTAGCTCTCTCGTGCGCGCTCTCTCTAGCTCTCTCCTGCGCGCTCTCTCTAGCTCTCTCGTGCGCGCTCTCTCTAGCTCTCTCGTGCGCGCTCTCTCTAGCTCTCTCGTGCGCGCTCTCTCTAGCTCTCTCGTGCGCGCGCTCTCTAGCTCTCTCGTGCGCGCGCTCTCTAGCTCTCTCGTGCGCTCTCTAGCTCTCTCGTGCGCGCTCTCTCTAGCTCTCGTGCGCGCGCTCTCTAGCTCTCTCGTGCGCGCGCTCTCTAGCTCTCTCGTGCGCGCGCTCTCTAGCTCTCTCGTGCGCGCTCTCTCTAGCTCTCTCGTGCGCGCTCTCTCTAGCTCTCTCGTGCGCGCTCTCTCTAGCTCTCTCGTGCGCGCTCTCTCTAGCTCTCTCGTGCGCGCTCTCTCTAGCTCTCTCGTGCGCGCTCTCTCTAGCTCTCTCGTGCGCGCTCTCTCTAGCTCTCTCTTGTCTCGACCCCCTGCCCATACTCTCTCCGTCTCGACACCCTGCCCACTCTCTCTCCGTCTCGACACCCTGCCCACTCTCTCTCCGTCTCGACCCCCTGCCCGTGCTCTCTCTCCCTCTCGACCCCCTGCCCACGCTCTCTCCGTCTCGACCTCCCCCCGCGTGTGCTCTCTCTATCTCTCTCTCTCTCTCCCTCTCGCCCCCTGCCATAAACTAGGCTTGGTTTCCTTGCGATATACAATATTGAGGGCTGATTGGATTCAGGTTTCATAAGGATTTTCAAAGGAATTGATAGCATAGATGGAGAGAAATATTTTCTGCTGATAGGGGTAGTCTAGGAGAAGTGGACATAACCTTAAAATCAGGAGAGAAGTTAGAAAACCCTTCTTCCAACAGCGTGTAGAAGTGTGGAACTCTGTCCCACAGAAAGAAGTCAATACGAGCCCAATTAATAATTTTAAATCTGAGATTGTTTGATTTAGGGTATTAGTGATAGGGTGCCAAAGTAAATGGGATGGTGTTAGGATACAGATCAAACAGGATATGATTGAATAGTGGAACAGACTCAAGCAGCTGAAAGGCTTACTTTTCTTAACTGGATTATTGGTCCTGGCTACTTGCCAATTAGGCTGTCATTCTCTATAAGACATCCAATGTGTTGAGCAATTTTTGTGTCTCTGAACATCTCTTTGGTATTATGTAATTGGTAACATTACTGTGTCTTACAAAAGTGAAATAGTGCTGATGCTGGAAATCTGAAATAAAAACAAAATGCTGGGTATACTCAGCAGGTCTGGCATCATCTGTGGTGTAAGAAACAGAGTTAATGTTTCAGGTTCACAAATTCTGATGACAGGTCATTGAGCTTTTTACCTTTTGTGTCATTCCCCTTTGACCAAGTTGATTCCACTATGTTCTTTGAAGAACAGGAGAATTATCCTGGTAAACATTAATCCCTCAACCAACTTCACAGATTATCTTGGTTTGCTGTTTGTGGGAATTTGGCATGGGTGCTGTATTTCCCTACATTAACAGTGACTACAGTTCAAACGTACGTCATTAGCTGTGAAAAGTTTTGAGGTGTCCTTAGGCAGCGAAAGAGCTATATAAATACAAATTCTTTTTATCTTTCTGTTATAAACTCTCAGTAGATCTTCCAGGAGGTGCCAATGCTTTAGTCTAGAATGCCTCTATGTAGTTTTGTATTTGTCCTGGTGGAAGAGGATGTTGGTTATAATGAAGCCATGCTGAGCACACTTTGTCAGCAGTTTAATTTCCTTCTTCATTTTAATTGGCTTTTCCCACCCTGTTTTTCCCAATGGTTCCTCTCCAGCCATTGGAGTCGTGCCAACCCTGGCATTAAAGTCCCCCAGAAAGATGATTTTTTCCTTTGAGCTGGCAGTGATGACTTCTTCAGGGTCAAAATAGAACCTTTCCTTAACATCTTCATCAAAAGCAAGGGTGGGGGCATAAGTGCTAATGATGGTGGCATATTGATTATAGCTGAGCTGTAGATGAACTGTCATGAGTCTTTCGTTTGTACAATTGGGGAGTTCTGACAGTGCATCCAAGATCTAAGTGACGTGTGTGCCACTCGATCCATCCTGGACAGATCATAGACTTGTTTGATTGGTGATGAACATCCACCGAGCACTAAAACATCGCAAGACCCAAAGGTCCAAGAGGAAGGTGACCAATGTCTAAACCCTAAAGCAGCCCGACTGAAGAGAGACTTCCAAGTGTGGAAGATCTTCACACATCCAACTCAATTCCAGAACAGTTGGATCAAAGAAAGTCAGCTGTACTAGACTCTTGTGCCCAGACCACTGGGTTTGGACATTGTCATCACCAGGACTGATTCAGTGAAAACGATGCAGAAATACGTGACCTCCTAAAACAAAAAGGAGCAGCCTTCATTGCCTGGCAGAATTACCCACAGTCGCAAGACAAGGCGGCAGCATTCCAACAGCTCAAAGCTGACGTCTAAAGACAAATCCAGAAGATGTGATGGGAAGAGAAAGTCCGAGAGATCCAACAATACGCTGATTGTCATGACATGAAGCTTTTTTGAAGCCACCAGGGCCATTTATAGACCAAGGTCACAGATAAAATCCCCCTTGCTCACAGGAGGGTATTTCTCTGACAATGAATCTTAAGTGAATCCACAATGGCAGCTGATACTCCCCAGGCTATCCCCCAGTATCCTGTGGTAGAATCCATGGGTGAACCACTATCGATGGGAGAGCTGCAACAAGCAATCTAACCAATGAGAAACACCAAAGACTGTGATCCCAATGGTATTCTAGCTGAGGTCTTCAAAGCTGGTGGGGCTGTTGCTCACATCAGGACTTCATGCACTCATCCTATGGATTAGGGAGGGAAAAGAACTCCCCTGACTTGAGGAATGCGATTATTGTAACTATCTTCAAGAAGGGAGATAAATCATGCTGTGGAAACAATCGAGGCATTTCCCTTTCCATAGCAAGGAAATTCCTGACATTTGTTCTCCTGAATCGCCTACTTCCTGTAGCTGAGGAAATCCTCCCAGAGACACAGTGTAGCTTTCGACCTTCCAGAGGAACCTTTAACATGGTCTTTGCTGCCAGACAAATCCAAGAAAAATGTCAAGAACACCACCAGGAACTCTTCATTTCATTCATCGACCTGACCAAAGCATTTGACTCAGTAAATCATGAGGCTCTGTGGATTGTGCTTCAGAGATTTGGATGTCCAAGAAACTTCATCACAATCCTGCAATTGCTTCATGATGATATGACTGCAGTGGTCTTGAGTGGGAGATCTGAAACAGATATCTTCAAAACCTGGACCAGGACAAAGCAAGGCTGTGTGATTACCCCTATACTATTTACAATGTACCTGACAGTGGCTATTCACCTCAAAGATCAACTGCCCTCTGGTATCAGCAATAAATACCATCTAGATAGAAAACTCTTTAACTTCTGTCACCTCTGTGCCAAAAGTAAGCTGACCACCTTAGACATACATGATCCACAGTTTGTGGATGACTGCAGCGTCATTACCCACTCTGCACCAGGTTTGCAAGCCACTCTTGTCCCTTCAATTCTGCTTACAAGAAACTTGGCCTGTCTTTGAATGTTGCCAGAACAAAAATCATATATCAACCCACGCATGTTCAGTCAAATATTCCATCTTCCACATATGCTGTGAAGGACAGACTGTGGAATATGTTGAGCACTTCCCATACCTTGGCAGCCACAACTCTCAAAAGGTCACCATTAATGAGGAGATCCAACATCAGATCAGCTACGCCAGTTCAGCTTTCTACAAGCTATAGCAGCGAGTGTTTAACAACAAAGACCTCCACAGACAGTAATTGTCTTCACCACACTCCTATGCTGCAGTGAGACATGGGCTGTGTATCAGCGACACACAAAAATACTAGAGAAATTCCATCAGCAATGCCTCCGCTGCATTCTCTGGATTCAATGGGAGGACCATTGAACAAAGACTATTGTCCTTCTTGATGCTGGCTCCACAGGCATTCAGACAAAGCTCCTGCTAAATCAACTTTGATGGACTGGACAGGTGAAAAGTGTTTCCCCCGCCATGTCTTGTTTTCCCAATTCTCAAATGGCCAACATTCTGTGGGAGAAAAATGAAAACACTTCAAAGACATTGTGAAGCTTTCCCTGAAGCGCAGCAGCATTGACATTACTGACTGGGAGGAACTTGCTGCCAATCATTCAGAATGGTGACAACTTGCCCATCAAGCTGCATCACACTTTGAGTCACAACGTCTTAATGACGAGGCAGGGCAGTGGCAGAGAAGGAAAGAAAAGGAAGCAATTCCTGCATCACCAATCCCACTACATCGTGGGACATCCTGACCCTTGTGCTCAAAGATCTGCGGGTCAAGAAACGGCCTGTTCAGTCACATGAAGGCAAATGGCAGAAACTTGCAACTCTGTCATCCTCGAATCAAGGGACAGCAGAAGGCTGTCAGTAATGTGATCAATCTCACAATTGCATCCCAAAAAAATCTTTTTGGAACACCATTTAACTTTGTGCGCTCTCGTGTTATAATATTGCCTCATACCTTTATCCATCCTGCCTTACTTTCCTGTCCCTCCTAGAATGATTCCCCTCTTGTATATTTAATTGCCAATCCAAATCCAGCTCCACCCATGTTTCATTTGCTGCTGTTATGTTCTAATTTGTCAATTATAATCATCTCTTTTATTTAACTTTTTTTTATACTTTATACATTAATATGCACATTTTAGTTTGGATTCCCTTCATTGGCTTGTTTTCTGTTTACTTTGCCAGCTTGCGCCCTGATTTCTTAGTTCTGTTTAACTTCTGTCCACCTTTCCATCTCCTATTGCCTGTACACTTCAAGCTGATGTTCCCTTCAAAAGTGCCAACTCTACGGGCGGAAGCCTCCGGTCCCGCCAGCGGCGGGTCTCCTGGCAGGCAGTGGCACAAAATTTGGACTGATGCCAAAGGTCAGTTTCCCAACAGTGGGAAATTAGTTTGGAATTTTGTTCTCCCAACTTTTATGGTGGGCTGAAGGCTTTCCCACTGATCAAAGTCAGGAACCACATTTGCATCTCTTTGCATGTCATGAACGCTGATTAAAAATACAAGTCACCGGAATCATGTTCTCCCTTCCAAATTAAAGTGTTCTAATAACGGATAATTAAAGCGGTCAGTTTCCCAACCATATATAAGTGGCATGTACCTGGCGACCTCCTCTTCAACCGGTGACTTCAAGGTATGTATACGTTGCTTTCACCTACGTTTAACAGCAGTGATGTGAGATTTAGGTGCTTATCAGAAGCTATGGCAAGGGTGGTGCATGGGAGGCAATACTAGCAGGGAGACAATCCTGGTGGGGGGGGAAGTGAGTGGGGGGAGGGGGAAGGCAGGGGCATTACTTGGGGAGGCCATCCACTGCCAGTCACTCTGAAAGTAACTGCCACACTCAACTTTTTTGCCAGCAGATCGTTCCAGGTCTCTGCTGGGGACCTCTGCGGAATCTCACAATCATCCACTCATAAATGCATAAGGGAGGTGACCAGTGCCCTTTTCAATAAAGCACACAATGACACGCAGTTCACTATGGATGAATCAGGCCAGGCTGCCAGAACTGTGGGACTCACGGTGATCTCTGGCTTTCTACAAGTGCAGGACACCATCAACTGCATGCACGTGGCCTTGAGAGCTCCTTGGCAGCAGCCAGTAAGATTTATCAATAGAAAAGGACTTCACTGTCTAAAACGTGTAGCTGATCCGCGATCACCGAAAGCGGAGAATGCATGTTTGTGCAAGGGACACTGGGAGCTCGCATAACTCTTACACCTTAGTCACTTGCAGGTACCACAGATCTTTGAGGGCCTTCAGCGCATTCAACACTGCCACTATGTCTTGGTGCATCCCAGACACCGGCAGCAGAAGTGGAGGCAGCCTGCTGACTGCTATGCCCTGTTGTCTGAGATGACTTTGGTGACTGTCCTCTGGAGGCCCAAGGCCTAGAGGGCCCCGACCTGCTAAGGGTCTCCTGCTCAGGGGCAGGTGCACCCTCCTTGGCCTGACCAGCTAGAGTTGATAGGGTCGTAGACCGAGCGGCTGGAGACCCTTGGAATATCCTGGGTGGATGCCCGTGGGGTGTCCAGCTGATGCTCCCACTCCCTTGAGTAGAAGGGGCACCAGGAGGGAGGTCGAGGTCCCCCATCCCCCCTCACCCACCACTGCTGAAACGCCTGATGCCCTTATGAGAGTTTGGAGTGAGGAGAAGGTTCACTTATCCTGTCAGAGTGGATCAGATCATTCATCCCTTTTCGGCACTGCAGGGCGGTCCTATCTTGGGGTCCACAAGCGTCCTCTCTGACCTCCCTGGCAACCTCCTCCTAGGCCAGCATGGTCAGGTTTTGTAAGAAGCCATGCGCAGCTACAGGTGTAGGCACCCCTACTTTAAATAGTCTCTCAGTGTGACAGCAATCTGTTTGGGATTGCAACTGAACAGGCTGGTCGACCTCCTGCTCCCATCACAAGGAAAGAGGACTTCCTACCTGACCTGGAACGGCCTGGAGAAGCCTCTCCAGGGAGGCCTCGCTGAATCGTGTGAGTGAATGTGTTTGGATGTCATTTAAATATGGCGCCAGGACCTTTGACCCCATGAGGTAATGATGGGGCAGGCGAATCACTGCCCGCCCCGCCACGTGATTGAATGAGCTCCTTGCTGACGCATACCAAATGAGCTGAAAAGCAGAAGATCTGGTGCGAGAACCCACTCCGCCACCCAGTGGGAATCACGCCGGGTTTCCCACCTGTCACTGCGTCTCTTCTCTGGAACAGAAACTCCCACCCCTTTTTCATATTTGGCTTTTCTGTCCGGTTGCTGTATTAGTTTAAATCCTATCCTACAATTCTAATTAACCTACCTACAGTGCTGTTGGTCCAGGGTCTGTTATGATGTTGGCTGTTGTGTTGGTACCGCTCATTCCTGTCCGAAAACTGATCCAAATGACCAAGGAATCTGAAATCATCTTTTCTCTGCTGTGTCACTAGCCATGCATTTACCTCCTTTAATCTGGTAGCTCTGTACTGGCAAGTGAGCAACATTAGGAGTACACCAACAATAACCTGCATTTATGTAGTGCCTTTCACAGAAATGTGCTAAGGAACATTCTCAAAACAAAATGTGAGGCCAAGCCACTTAAGGGGATATTAGGACAGATGACCAAAAGCTTGGCCAGAAGTAGGTTTTAAGGATCAAGTCTCTTAAAGGAAGAGAGAGAGGTGGAGAGGTTTTGGGAGGAAATTCTAGAACTTGGGGCCTAGGCAGCTGAAGGCACAACCACCAATGATTAAAACTGGAATGTGCAAGAGGCCAGAATTGGAGGGGCACAAAGATTTCAGAGAGTCGAGGGGCTGAAGGAGATTCTAGAGAAAGGGAGGGATGAAGCTATGGAAGGATTTGAATAAAAGGATGAACATTTTAAAATCAAGGTATTGTTGGATCAGATGTCAATGTCGGTCAGTGAGCACAAGAGTGATGGGCTAGCAGGACTTGGTACGAGTTAGGATGCGGGCAGCAGAGTCTTGGATGAGCTGAAGTTTATGTAGGACGGAAGATGAGAGGTTAACCGGGGGAGTGTGGAATAGTCAAGTCTGATGGTAAGACTGCTGCCTTTTTGAAATCCTGCTTCTTGACCTATCCCTAAATCCTGGCAGTCTCTCCACAGCTCTTGAATCCAATTTTTCTGTATGTCACTGGATTGAGCATAAACAGCTACTGGCTGGTGTCCTTTCCAAGATTTTCTGGGTCTGGTTAATTATGTTAGTAACCTTCACACCTGGATGGTAACATATCATTCACAACTTAAGTTTACAGTTGGATATGCAAATGACAACTCTCACTGTTGAATCATCCACCACTACTATATTTCTTCATTGAACGCCCTTCTTTCTTCCCTGCTTCCCAGGTTAGCGACTTGCTCCATGTTGCTGCTTGTGTCTTCCCTCCACTCGGTTGGCTATCTGGCAGATCATCCCCTTTTCTCCCTGTCCCTGTCCAGGTGTGGGTGATCACCTCCTACAATGTATGTGTTCTGAGAACACTGCCTCTCCCCAACCTCCCCCCTAACAGTGCAGAGTGTCTCTTGCTTTATTCCAAAGCTGCCTGCTAGTAATCTGCACTGAAAGCTCCATTGCAATAATGTCAATTGTGAGCTCACATGTAGGCTAAGTCCAATATGTCTAAAGAACTGACAAGGAGATGAAACTCTGTCTAAAACCCCAAAGGCAGGAAATGTTGAATGTTATCACTACCACTTCCCAGGCAAACCTCCAAAAATGGCGCTCAGCTCCCACCCAAAAAGGTTTCCCAATCCAGTTATAGTTCTAGCTGCAGCTGAGTTGTCGATAACCACACAGAGCAGTTTAAAAGAACTGTCAAACTGACAGTTTCACTAACAGACAGATATTCTGATGACAATGACTTTTCTTCAAATATAATCGACGAAGAGAAAAGGTTCCACCATAGCCTCTGAGTGCTATCAGGATACCAACTGGACGGTGAGGGCCTGCTGCCACTGTTTTTAAAAAATTGTAACATTTATATTCAACAGTGAACTACCAGATGTTCCAGGTGTAACAGTTTCTCATCCATCCAAAAGAAGGCATCAGGAATAAGGTAGAAGAACCTCTATTTATAACCAACATATGTCTCTTCTAATCTCTGTTATACCTAGTGAATCTGACTCTCCAGTGTGTAATTCACTTAGGCCAGGCTTGTCCAACCTTTTCGCTTGGTGGGGAGCTACATTTCCATTTTTTTTCTCACGAGCAAATTTCAGAAAGGTTAAGTTTGGCACAACTTTAAACTGAATTTCGAAAAAAGATGAGGTATTAAGAAACAATTGCTGAGCAAAATTAAAGCAATGTCACAGCAATAAATTGTTCAGTTCAAAAAAGAGTAATTAATAAAAATGACCAGAGTATGAGATGGTCAATGTGTGTGCTAGGCTCACTCCCAGTTTCAGGGTACTCACTCACTCACCCTCACCCACTGTGAGTGGGTGTGTGTATGTGGTGGTGAGAGTGAGTGAGTGAGAAACCTGAGACTGGGAGTAAGGCAGACACACACTCGCTCTCTCACTCCCACACACACACACTCATTCAATCACTCAGTCACTTGCGCGCACGCACACACACACACACACACACACACACACTCTCCCACACACACATTCCCACACACATACGCTCCCACATACACTCTCTCTCACTCACTCTCTCACTCCCCCCACACACACTCACTCTCGCACTCCCATTCACTCACTCAATTCCCCACACTCTCACACTCCCCCCCTACACACACACACACTCACTCTTGCACTCCCACACTCACTCACTCTCTCACATGCACATTCCCACACACACAAACTCATCCACTCAATCTCTGTCTCACACACACTCACTCCCACACGCGCATTCCCACTCTCACATGCACACACTCACTCACACACATACACTCATACACACTCACTCACTGACACACACACTCACTCACACATACACTCATGCACACTTTCTCGCACACACACTCACATACTCACACACACTCACTCACTGACTCATACATACACACACTCACTCACTCATACACACTCACTCACTGACTCATACACACACTCACTCACTGACTCATACACACACTCACTCACTCATACACACACTCACTCACTCACACACACACACACTCTCTCACACACACACACACACACACACACTCATACACACTCACTGATTCATACACACACTCGCTCATACACACACTCACTCACTCATACACACACACTCACTCATACACACACACTCATTGACTCATACACTCACTCACTCACTCATACACACACACTCACTCATACACACTCACTCACTCACTGACCCATACACACATTCACTCATTCATACACACACACACACACTCATACACACTCACTCACGCACACTCTCTCACACACACACTCACATACTCTCTCACTCACACTCTCTCTCTCTCACACACTCATATATACACACACACTCTCTTTCTCTCTCTCTCTCTCTCACACTCATATATACACACACTCTCTCTCTCTCGCACTCACACACACACACTCACTCTCCTGCCGTCAGGCCCCGGCACTCAAAAGGAAATCTCTTCTTCTGGTGTTCACTGCTCCCTGACTCACAGGCCATAAGTGAGCCTATCAGCAGCAAACATGGGTGAGGAATGGCCTGTGATTGGAGGAATAGCTGCTTGCAGGATCTTTCACTCCAACTTACCCGTTTGACCAGCATTTTGAAAACTGGCTCTGGGAGCCGCATCTGACCCACAGGCTGCCAGTTGGACAAGTCTGACTTAGGCATTGACTACATAGCTTTGTAGCATATTAACAACATGGGCTTTCATCACATCTGCCTGAGGGTTCGTGAGGATGGTATGAATGTCAGTGATCTCCTGTTTCAGGAACATTTCAGCTGAGCCTCTCTGATCCAGGTTGAGGGGCACGACACGGAAGGAAGTTTGAGATCCCTGTGCTAACACGTGGACAACACAACCTGAAACATCTAATCACTTACAGTCAGTGAAGGAAGCACATCTGCCCAGAGGCTTTTCCCTCACTGTGGAGGATCCCATTATGTCTTTCACCACCTCACACCACTTTTCCAGTCACGGCAGCCGTAAACGGAGGACCAGACGTCATCATAAAGTGTCATCATTTATTCAGTGCAGACAGAGGAAAACAGTAGACAGAGACAGTAAGAACATACCTCAGTGACCCGCTCAGCGCTCTGCTGACAGAGTGGCCCCGGCTCTCAGCCACTCCTATGAGGTGCTCCCTTTGTGGCCTCGGAGGAGGTGGGACAGCCTGCTCACTTATCTCAGCCTGTGGCCATCCTTGTCATGGAGCTGCCCATGGGGCGGCACCCTCATCCTCCACCGTGACATCTGGTGTTCCAGATGCCGGAGGAGGACAAAAGCTGGGGTTCAACTGGCATCTCCTCCAAACCACTGACCTCATCTGCCTCTGGCACCTCCTCCTGCACCTTAGTGCAGTGATCATCACCCTGTGCTACCCTATCTACACATGCACAAGGATCCACTGAGGTGAATGCATCTGCCCTGGTGAACAGTGCACTCATAAGGTGCTTCTTCAGCTCTTTCTTGCCGTTCTGAGCCTGCAGAGGGACAGGGAGAGGCTGTCATAGATTGGACAACACCTGTGGGAGACACAGGAAGAGATGGTCAGAGCTAGCCTAGGAGAGTAGACACTGCTGCAGTGCAGTGAGACTCCCCAGGGTTACTCAGTGACATACTATCGGATGGGATAGAGTGCACTGCACCCCTTTCATGGAGATTACACAGGGCAAAGTGTCCAGGTTCACCAGGAGCCCCTGTTTCACCTCCTCTTCCACTCCTGTCTATCTCCATTGCTGTCTGTTCCATTTGGGGTGATGCATTTGAAGAAGAACATCCCTCCTTCACTCTGGCCCTCTCCTGTACATTGTGTGCCCATTTCTCCTGCAAGGACTAAAGAGAGCAAGCTAAGGCATTGTTGGCCTCTGTGATCAACATTATCTTCCCCTATTCATTAGGAGCTGCATGTCTCAGTGGTGACAGGTCCTCAACATCACTATGGCTGTGAGCCATTCTGAGGGGTCAGTAAGTGCTCTGGACACACACTCCTTCCATGTTCAGCATGGACCCTGAGGCTCCTCAGGTGGTGTGTCTGCTGGAGGGTGAAAGCCCTGCGACCTGCCCGGAAGGTTGGGAATTGCACTTACACCTTGCCAGAATCTAAGATCGTTGAACCTTTTAGGTTTAGGTCCTTGTCTCACTTCTGCCGATAACGCGGCAGCTATATGAACCAAGGCCTTTTTAGTTTCGGTTGAGGAATTCCATTCTCTCCCTTGCAACCCTCCAACATTGCATCTAGGTTGGCATTGATGAAGTGAGGGGTCACCCTGCCCTAGGTACTAGGCCATCTCGCTTCCCTCTGGTGCTGTGGAAAGCTTTGGCACAAACCTCAGATTTCTCTCTTCGGACAACTAGCAGCCTCAGTAATGGTTGCTGCAGGGATTCTAAATCAGTCCCAAACTTCATCTGACCCGACTCTGTTCCCCCCCACCCCACAGCTGAGCAAGAATCCTGTCTCCCCAGCACTAAGAGCCAACCCCCATGAAAATGATGCCTTTAATCAATTTCCCACCCGAGGTGGGTTCCTGACCCAGAAACAAACCCGACCCCTGTTTCCGGTCTCTGTGGGGAAAATTCAGCCCCAAGTGTTGACAGAAGAAAAGTCATAAATATATCTAAGACAGAGACAAGATTGCTTCAGGCTTCTTCCATACATCTGTATAAGTCATTTGGACTTTGCCCTCATGAGTTATTCATGCTGTGAAAGTTAGATCATTAGCACTCCACGATAGGATGTACATTCGACATTAGCTTTCATTCGATGTCCCTTGATCCTCCTATGATCTGTTACAACAGATGGAATTAAACAGATCCTGTGTCTCTAGGATTATGTCAAGTCCTGGGGTGTTAACTAAAATGATTGATCCTGTTTAAGTACAATAACAAGTGAATGTTTAACAAAAACAAATTAGATGGTAAACAATAACTAATGCAGACAGCCACTGGCTACAAACAGACAGGTTATGAACAGACAGCAAACAAACAGTCAAGCCTTCAACCTTAGCAATAAGCAGTAAGGATGTGAACATTTAGATAGCAATTATGCCAAGGATCACGTGCACCAGTCTGTGATGGTAAGGAATATTGCAGAATGATTTGAGGGAAGAGAAAATGGGAGCTGTGGTATAAAATGGGCAAAATACACTACCATCATCAGCAAGGGAAGCCAACAAAGCAAATCAAGAAACACAACGAATGGGAAGGCAACAAAATTATGAACATCCACACTCCTACCAAAGGAGAACCATATTTGCCTGAAACCAGGATGAACCCTCATGATGTAATTAAGGAACAGGTACCTGAAGCCAACAGGTGGAGCTTGAGGAGCGAGTCCAGGGAAGGATGACAGAGAAGTTTTGGAGTATGACTGACTGGTCTGGTTTTGGGGAAAACACAACAAGACTAAAATATCTTCAATTGCCATTAAACTCTGGAACATTTAAGCCCTGGAACTCCCTCCCTAAATCTGTCCACCTCACCTTCCTCCTTGATATCTTCCTCTTTAGCAAAGCATTTGGTCACTTGTCCCAAAATCTTATTATGTGATTTGGTGTCAAATTTTGTTTGATTATGCTCTTGTGAAGCACCTTTTACTACTTTAAAGGCACTATATGCATGCAAATTGTTAAACAAATGGAATTTTGTCAGCAACATGCAGTAAAATGAGCCAAAATAAGTTAACAAGTGAAGCAGCACTCAGTATTGCGCATACATCCACCACACTGTGTGAATTCAATGTTTTTACAATTATGCAGCTCTTCCTTGAGGATTTTAACTGCCTGGTTGATGCCCTATAACTACAAAACTGAAAAATGAAATATTTTTATTAAGATCTTCCATCTCACTGAGGAGGCTTCAGGCCAATCCACATCCAAAAAACCTGCTGTGAAAACTCTGCTCACATTTTGGCAGCTGTGACAAATTGCACCCCAACTCTCTAAAACATTCAAAATAAAACAACCCACAACGTTCTTAAAAAAAATCTCAATTTGCCCTGAGATCCAGATTCGGATCCACATCTTCACCAAAAACTAATTGTTGGGACATACTGTACCTGTGCAGCAAGTTCCATTAAAATCCGTCCATTAGTTTTTGATATATATCGTTTACAAACAGACTAATAAACAAGGGTGAAAACTTTACTTCCACCCACCTTCAGTGGCGGAAGTAATAACCTTATCTAAATGTCTTAATAAGTGACATCTCGATAACATTTGCTAGTCATATTTCATACACCATGCCTGACATACTACTGAAAATTGTGATGCTCTGTGACACTTGCTGAACTGATATCAGAACAAAACTGAAAACCCAATCGAGATAACAGGAAGAGACGATAAGCAGGGAAAACAGGCAAAAGCAGGGAGAACACGAACAAGGTGTAGTCATGGTTCAGGTGTTGCACTCTCACCTCTGAGTCACAAGGTTCTAGGTTAAAGTCCCATTCCAGGACTCGAACACAGGAATCTAGACTGAAACTCCACTGCACTACTGAGGGAGTGTTGCACTGTCGGAGGTGTCTTCCTTCCAATTAGACGTTAAACAGAGGCCTCGCCAGCCTGCTCAGATGGATGTAAAAGATCCCATGGCACTATTTTGAAGAAGAGCAGTGGAGTTATCCCAGTGTCCTAACCAATATTTATCCCTCAATCAACGTCACAAAAAACAGATCAGCTGGTAATTATCAAATTATTGTTTGTGGGAATTTGTTGTAATGCAAATGGTCTGCAACGTTTCCACCATACAACAGGACTACACTTAAAACATTTAATTGGCTGTAAAGCGCTTTGAGACATCCGGTTATCATGGAAAGTGCTATACAAATGTAAGCTTTTCCTTGAGTTGAAAGGAGCCGCAAGAGGGGAGAGACCAGCGAGACTTGAAAAGAGGCACGTGAGGGGAGAGACTGGTGAGAGTTGTAAAGAGGCACGAGAGTGAGAGAGAGACTGGTGAGAGTTGTAAAGAGGCACGAGAGAGAGTGAGAGAGAGACTGGTGAGAGTTGTAAAGAGGCACGAGAGAGAGAGAGTGACTGGTGAGAGTTGTAAAGAGGCACAAGAGAGAGAGAGACTGGTGAGAGTTGTAAAGAGGCACAAGAGAGAGAGAGAGACTGGTGAGAGTTGTAAAGAGGCACGAGAGAGAGAGAGAGAGAGAGAGAGACTGGTGAGAGTTGTAAAGAGGCACGAGAGAGAGAGAGAGAGAGACTGGTGAGAGTTGTAAAGAGGCACGAGAGAGAGAGAGAGAGAGACTGGTGAGAGTTGTAAAGAGGCACGAGAGAGAGAGAGACTGGTGAGAGTTGTAAAGAGGCACAAGAGAGAGAGAGAGACTGGTGAGAGTTGTAAAGAGGCACGAGAGAGAGAGAGAGAGAGACTGGTGAGAGTTGTGTAGAGGCACAAGAGAGAGAGAGAGAGAGAGAGAGACTGGTGAGAGTTGTAAAGAGACACGAGAGAGAGAGAGAGAGAGACTGGTGAGAGTTGTAAAGAGGCCCGAGAGAGAGAGAGAGAGAGAGACTGGTGAGAGTTGTAAAGAGGCACGAGAGAGAGAGAGACTGGTGAGAGTTGTAAAGAGGCACGAGAGAGAGAGAGAGACTGGTGAGAGTTGTAAAGAGGCACGAGAGAGAGAGAGAGAGAGAGACTGGTGAGAGTTGTAAAGAGGCACGAGAGAGAGAGAGAGAGAGAGAGAGAGACTGGTGAGAGTTGTGAAGAGGCACGAGAGAGAGAGAGAAAGAGACTGGTGAGAGTTGTGAAGAGGCACGAGAGAGAGAGAGACTGGTGAGAGTTGTAAAGAGGCCCGAGAGAGAGAGAGAGAGAGAGACTGGTGAGAGTTGTGAAGAGGCACGAGAGAGAGAGAGACTGGTGAGAGTTGTGAAGAGGCACGAGAGAGAGAGAGAGAGAGACTGGTGAGAGTTGTGAAGAGGCACGAGAGAGAGAGACTGGTGAGAGTTGTGAAGAGGCACGAGAGAGAGAGAGAGAGACTGGTGAGAGTTGTAAAGAGGAACGAGAGAGAGAGAGACTGGTGAGAGTTGTAAAGAGGCACAAGAGAGAGAGAGAGAGAGAGAGGCTGGTGAGAGTTGTAAAGAGGCACGAGAGAGAGAGAGAGAGACTGGTGAGAGTTGTAAAGAGGCACGAGAGAGAGAGAGACTGGTGAGAGTTGTAAAGAGGCACGAGAGAGAGAGAGAGAGAGAGACTGGTGAGAGTTGTTACGAGGCACGAGAGAGAGAGAGACTGGTGAGAGTTGTAAAGAGGCACAAGAGAGAGAGAGAGAGAGACTGGTGAGAGTTGTGAAGAGGCCCGAGAGAGAGAGAGAGAGAGAGACTGGTGAGAGTTGTAAAGAGGCACGAGAGAGAGAGAGGGAGACTGGTGAGAGTTGTAAAGAGGCACAAGAGAGAGAGAGAGAGAGAGACTGGTGAGAGTTGTAAAGAGGCACGAGTGAGAGAGAGAGAGACTGGTGAGAGTTGTGAAGAGGCCCGAGAGAGAGAGAGAGAGAGACTGGTGAGAGTTGTAAAGAGGCACGAGAGAGAGAGAGGGAGACTGGTGAGAGTTGTAAAGAGGCACGAGAGAGAGAGAGAGAGACTGGTGAGAGTTGTAAAGAGGCACGAGAGAGCGAGAGAGAGAGACTGGTGAGAGTTGTAAAGAGGCACGAGAGAGAGAGAGAGACTGGTGAGAGTTGTGTAGAGGCACAAGAGAGAGAGAGAGACTGGTGAGAGTTGTGTAGAGGCACAAGAGAGAGAGAGAGACTGGTGAGAGTTGTGTAGAGGCACAAGAGAGAGAGAGAGAGACTGGTGAGAGTTGTGTAGAGGCACAAAAGAGAGAGAGACTGGTGAGAGTTGTGTAGAGGCACAAGAGAGAGAGAGAGACTGGTGAGAGTTGTAAAGAGGCCCAAGAGAGAGAGAGAGAGAGAGAGAGACTGGTGAGAGTTGTGTAGAGGCACAAGAGAGAGACAGAGAGACTGGTGAGAGTTGTAAAGAGGCCCGAGAGAGAGAGAGACTGGTGAGAGTTGTAAAGAGGCACGAGAGAGAGAGAGAGACTGGTGAGAGTTGTAAAGAGGCACGAGAGAGAGAGAGAGAGAGAGACTGGTGAGAGTTGTGTAGAGGCACAAGAGAGAGAGAGAGAGACTGGTGAGAGTTGTAAAGAGGCACGAGAGAGAGAGAGAGACTGGTGAGAGTTGTTACGAGGCACGAGAGAGAGAGAGACTGGTGAGAGATGTAAAGAGGCACAAGAGAGAGAGAGAGAGACTGGTGAGAGTTGTAAAGAGGCACGAGAGAGAGAGACTGGTGAGAGTTGTAAAGAGGCACAAGAGAGAGAGAGAGAAACTGGTGAGAGTTGTAAAGAGGCACGAGAGAGTGAGAGAGAGACTGGTGAGAGTTGTAAAGAGGCACGAGAGAGAGAGAGAGACTGGTGAGAGTTGTAAAGAGGCACGAGAGAGAGAGAGAGAGAGACTGGTGAGAGTTGTAAAGAGGCCCGAGAGAGAGAGAGAGAGAGAGAGACTGGTGAGAGTTGTAAAGAGGCACGAGAGAGAGAGAGAGAGAGAGACTGGTGAGAGTTGTGTAGAGGCACAAGGGAGAGAGAGAGACTGGTGAGAGTTGTGTAGAGGCACAAGAGAGAGAGAGAGACTGGTGAGAGTTGTGTAGAGGCACAAGAGAGAGAGAGAGACTGGTGAGAGTTGTGTAGAGGCACAAGAGAGAGAGAGAGACTGGTGAGAGTTGTGTAGAGGCACAAGAGAGAGAGAGAGACTGGTGAGAGTTGTGTAGAGGCACAAGAGAGAGAGAGAGACTGGTGAGAGTTGTGTAGAGGCACAAGAGAGAGAGAGAGAGACTGGTGAGAGTTGTGTAGAGGCACAAGAGAGAGAGAGAGACTGGTGAGAGTTGTGTAGAGGCACAAGAGAGAGAGAGAGACTGGTGAGAGTTGTAAAGAGGCCCGAGAGAGAGAGAGAGAGAGACTGGTGAGAGTTGTGTAGAGGCACAAGAGAGAGAGAGAGACTGGTGAGAGTTGTAAAGAGGCCCGAGAGAGAGAGAGACTGGTGAGAGTTGTAAAGAGGCACGAGAGAGAGAGAGAGAGAGACTGGTGAGAGTTGTTACGAGGCACGAGAGAGAGAGAGAGAGAGAGACTGGTGAGAGTTGTGTAGAGGCACAAGAGAGAGAGAGAGAGACTGGTGAGAGTTGTAAAGAGGCACAAGAGAGAGAGAGAGAGAGAGAGACTGGTGAGAGTTGTTACGAGGCACGAGAGAGAGAGAGAGAGAGAGAGACTGGTGAGAGTTGTAAAGAGGCACAAGAGAGAGAGAGAGACTGGTGAGAGTTGTAAAGAGGCACGAGAGAGAGAGAGAGACTGGTGAGAGTTGTAAAGAGGCACGAGAGAGAGAGACTGGTGAGAGTTGTTACGAGGCACGAGAGAGAGAGAGAGAGACTGGTGAGAGTTGTAAAGAGGCACGAGAGAGAGAGAGACTGGTGAGAGTTGTTACGAGGCACGAGAGAGAGAGAGAGAGACTGGTGAGAGTTGTAAAGAGGCACGAGAGAGAGAGAGAGAGACTGGTGAGAGTTGTAAAGAGGCACGAGAGAGAGAGAGAGAGACTGGTGAGAGTTGTTACGAGGCACGAGAGAGAGAGAGAGAGACTGGTGAGAGTTGTAAAGAGGCACGAGAGAGAGAGAGAGAGAGAGAGAGAGACTGGTGAGAGTTGTAAAGAGGGACAAGAGAGAGAGAGAGAGAGACTGGTGAGAGTTGTGTAGAGGGACAAGAGAGAGAGAGAGACTGGTGAGAGTTGTAAAGAGGCACGAGAGAGAGAGAGAGAGACTGGTGAGAGTTGTAAAGAGGCACGAGAGAGAGAGAGAGAGAGACTGGTGAGAGTTGTGTAGAGGCACAAGGGAGAGAGAGAGACTGGTGAGAGTTGTGTAGAGGCACAAGAGAGAGAGAGAGACTGGTGAGAGTTGTGTAGAGGCACGAGAGAGAGAGAGAGACTGGTGAGAGTTGTGTAGAGGCACAAGAGAGAGAGAGAGACTGGTGAGAGTTGTGTAGAGGCACAAGAGAGAGAGAGAGACTGGTGAGAGTTGTGTAGAGGCACAAGAGAGAGAGAGAGACTGGTGAAAGTTGTGTAGAGGCACAAGAGAGAGAGAGAGAGACTGGTGAGAGTTGTGTAGAGGCACAAGAGAGAGAGAGAGACTGGTGAGAGTTGTGTAGAGGCACAAGAGAGAGAGAGAGACTGGTGAGAGTTGTAAAGAGGCCCGAGAGAGAGAGAGAGAGAGACTGGTGAGAGTTGTGTAGAGGCACAAGAGAGAGAGAGAGACTGGTGAGAGTTGTAAAGAGGCCCGAGAGAGAGAGAGACTGGTGAGAGTTGTAAAGAGGCACGAGAGAGAGAGAGAGAGAGACTGGTGAGAGTTGTAAAGAGGCACGAGAGAGAGAGAGAGAGAGAGACTGGTGAGAGTTGTGTAGAGGCACAAGAGAGAGAGAGAGAGACTGGTGAGAGTTGTAAAGAGGCACGAGAGAGAGAGAGAGAGACTGGTGAGAGTTGTTACGAGGCACGAGAGAGAGAGAGAGAGAGAGAGACTGGTGAGAGTTGTAAAGAGGCACAAGAGAGAGAGAGAGAGACTGGTGAGAGTTGTTACGAGGCACGAGAGAGAGAGAGAGAGACTGGTGAGAGTTGTAAAGAGGCACGAGAGAGAGAGACTGGTGAGAGTTGTTACGAGGCACGAGAGAGAGAGAGAGAGACTGGTGAGAGTTGTAAAGAGGCACGAGAGAGAGAGAGACTGGTGAGAGTTGTTACGAGGCACGAGAGAGAGAGAGAGAGACTGGTGAGAGTTGTAAAGAGGCACGAGAGAGAGAGAGAGAGACTGGTGAGAGTTGTAAAGAGGCACGAGAGAGAGAGAGAGAGACTGGTGAGAGTTGTTACGAGGCACGAGAGAGAGAGAGAGAGACTGGTGAGAGTTGTTACGAGGCACGAGAGAGAGAGAGAGAGAGACTGGTGAGAGTTGTAAAGAGGGACAAGAGAGAGAGAGAGACTGGTGAGAGTTGTGTAGAGGGACAAGAGAGAGAGAGAGACTGGTGAGAGTTGTAAAGAGGGACAAGAGAGAGAGAGAGACTGGTGAGAGTTGTAAAGAGGCACGAGAGAGAGAGAGAGAGACTGGTGAGAGTTGTAAAGAGGCACGAGAGAGAGAGAGAGAGACTGGTGAGAGTTGTGTAGAGGCACAAGAGAGAGAGAGAGAGACTGGTGAGAGTTGTAAAGAGGCACAAGAGAGAGAGAGAGAGAGAGAGACTGGTGAGAGTTGTTACGAGGCACGAGAGAGAGAGAGAGACTGGTGAGAGTTGTAAAGAGGCACGAGAGAGAGAGACTGGTGAGAGTTGTTACGAGGCACGAGAGAGAGAGAGAGAGACTGGTGAGAGTTGTAAAGAGGCACGAGAGAGAGAGAGACTGGTGAGAGTTGTTACGAGGCACGAGAGAGAGAGAGAGAGACTGGTGAGAGTTGTAAAGAGGCACGAGAGAGAGAGAGAGAGAGACTGGTGAGAGTTGTAAAGAGGCACGAGAGAGAGAGAGAGACTGGTGAGAGTTGTTACGAGGCACGAGAGAGAGAGAGAGAGACTGGTGAGAGTTGTTACGAGGCACGAGAGAGAGAGAGAGACTGGTGAGAGTTGTAAAGAGAGACAAGAGAGAGAGAGAGACTGGTGAGAGTTGTGTAGAGGGACAAGAGAGAGAGAGAGACTGGTGAGAGTTGTAAAGAGGCACGAGAGAGAGAGAGAGAGACTGGTGAGAGTTGTTACGAGGCACGAGAGACAGAGAGAGAGACTGGTGAGAGTGGTAAAGAGGCACGAGAGAGAGAGAGAGACTGGTGAGAGTTGTTACGAGGCACGAGAGAGAGAGAGAGAGAGACTGGTGAGAGTTGTTACGAGGCACGAGAGAGAGAGAGAGAGACTGGTGAGAGTTGTAAAGAGGCACGAGAGAGAGAGAGAGAGACTGGTGAGAGTTGTAAAGAAGCCCGAGAGAGAGAGAGACTGGTGAGAGTTGTAAAGAGGCACGAGAGAGAGAGAGAGAGAGACTGGTGAGAGTTGTAAAGAGGCACGAGAGAGAGAGAGAGAGAGAGACTGGTGAGAGTTGTGTAGAGGCACAAGAGAGAGAGAGAGAGACTGGTGAGAGTTGTAAAGAGGCACGAGAGAGAGAGAGAGAGACTGGTGAGAGTTGTTACGAGGCACGAGAGAGAGAGAGAGAGAGAGAGACTGGTGAGAGTTGTAAAGAGGCACAAGAGAGAGAGAGAGAGACTGGTGAGAGTTGTAAAGAGGCACGAGAGAGAGAGAGAGAGACTGGTGAGAGTTGTAAAGAGGCACGAGAGAGAGAGACTGGTGAGAGTTGTTACGAGGCACGAGAGAGAGAGAGAGAGACTGGTGAGAGTTGTAAAGAGGCACGAGAGAGAGAGAGACTGGTGAGAGTTGTTACGAGGCACGAGAGAGAGAGAGAGAGACTGGTGAGAGTTGTAAAGAGGCACGAGAGAGAGAGAGAGAGAGACTGGTGAGAGTTGTAAAGAGGCACAAGAGAGAGAGAGACTGGTGAGAGTTGTTACGAGGCACGAGAGAGAGAGAGAGAGACTGGTGAGAGTTGTAAAGAGGCACGAGAGAGAGAGACTGGTGAGAGTTGTTACGAGGCACGAGAGAGAGAGAGAGAGACTGGTGAGAGTTGTAAAGAGGCACGAGAGAGAGAGAGAGAGACTGGTGAGAGTTGTTACGAGGCACGAGAGAGAGAGAGAGAGACTGGTGAGAGTTGTTACGAGGCACGAGAGAGAGAGAGAGAGAGAGAGACTGGTGAGAGTTGTAAAGAGGGACAAGAGAGAGAGAGAGACTGGTGAGAGTTGTGTAGAGGGACAAGAGAGAGAGAGAGACTGGTGAGAGTTGTAAAGAGGCACGAGAGAGAGAGAGAGAGACTGGTGAGAGTTGTAAAGAGGCACGAGAGAGAGAGAGAGAGAGACTGGTGAGAGTTGTGTAGAGGCACAAGAGAGAGAGAGAGAGACTGGTGAGAGTTGTAAAGAGGCACAAGAGAGAGAGAGACTGGTGAGAGTTGTTACGAGGCACGAGAGAGAGAGAGAGACTGGTGAGAGTTGTAAAGAGGCACGAGAGAGAGAGACTGGTGAGAGTTGTTACGAGGCACGAGAGAGAGAGAGAGAGACTGGTGAGAGTTGTAAAGAGGCACGAGAGAGAGAGAGACTGGTGAGAGTTGTTACGAGGCACGAGAGAGAGAGAGAGAGACTGGTGAGAGTTGTAAAGAGGCACGAGAGAGAGAGAGAGAGAGAGACTGGTGAGAGTTGTAAAGAGGCACGAGAGAGAGAGAGAGAGAGACTGGTGAGAGTTGTTACGAGGCACGAGAGAGAGAGACTGGTGAGAGTTGTTACGAGGCACGAGAGAGAGAGAGAGACTGGTGAGAGTTGTAAAGAGAGACAAGAGAGAGAGAGAGACTGGTGAGAGTTGTGTAGAGGGACAAGAGAGAGAGAGAGACTGGTGAGAGTTGTAAAGAGGCACGAGAGAGAGAGAGAGAGACTGGTGAGAGTTGTTACGAGGCACGAGAGACAGAGAGAGAGACTGGTGAGAGTTGTAAAGAGGCACGAGAGAGAGAGAGAGACTGGTGAGAGTTGTTACGAGGCACGAGAGAGAGAGAGAGAGACTGGTGAGAGTTGTTACGAGGCACGAGAGAGAGAGAGAGAGACTGGTGAGAGTTGTAAAGAGGCACGAGAGAGAGAGAGAGAGACTGGTGAGAGTTGTAAAGAGGCACAAGAAAGACTGGTGCGAGTTGTAAAGAGGCTGAGTCAAGTTTGTGGACCAACCATGTTCTGAAAAACAATCAAAGTCTGACATCACAGGGAAACAGCTATCTCAATGGCTGGTGATTATTTTGCTTCTTTGCCTTTGAAAATTCATGTCGTTTAGTTACTTTAAGGTTTTATTAGTAAGTTTTCTATCATCAGTAGAGCTTATTGTGAGTAGTAGGGTTCATTGATTGTAATTTAATTAAGAATATAACGTGTTAATTACTGTACTAGTAAAACGGCTGGGGAAGGTGATGTGTTGCTTCTGCAGAATGTGGGAGCACCCGAATGCCAATGCGATCCAGGGCAAACATTTCTGCAGTAAGTATCTGTGGCTTTAGGAGCTTCAGCACAGATTGAGCTGGAGGCTGAGCTGCAGATACTGCAATGCATCGGGGAGGAGGAAAGTTACCCGGGCACTTTGTTCCAGAAGGCAGTCACACCCCTCAGGATATTGTCTTTTGATTTGGTCACTGGTCAGGGACAGGAGGGTGTGACTGTAAGTGAGGCAGGAATGGGGGCCCAGAAGGTAGAAGCCTTTGCAATTGTCCATCAGATTCAAGGTTCTTGCAGCCTGTATGGATGAAAGCGAGAGCTGCAAGGTGGATTAGCGAACTGACCATGGCACTAGAGTGCAGAAAGCCGGGGGATTTGATAGAAAGGTAGTGGTAGTCAGGGGCAGTACAGTCTGAGGGATAGACACAGTTCTCTGTAGCCGAGAGTCAGAGTCCGCACATCTGTGTTGCCTGCCTGGTGCCAGGGTCCAGGACATCTGCTCACGGTTGCAGAGGAACTTGTAGTTGGAGGGGAGGATCCAGTTGTCATGGTCCATGTGGGTACCAACGACGTAGATAGGACTAGGAAAGAGATTCTGCTTAGGGATTATGAGCAGCTAGGTGCTAAATGAAGAAGCAAAACCTCAAAGGCAATGATCTCTAGTTTATTACCTGAGCCACGAGAAAATTGGCGTAGGCTAAATCAGATTAGAGAGATGAATGCGTATCTCAAGGACTGGTGTGGGAGAAATGGGTTTCAATTCATAGGGCACTGGCAACAGTACTGGGGAAAGTGAGAGCTATACTGTTGGGACGGTCTTTACCTGAACCGTGCTTGGACCAGTGTTCTGGCGAGTCGTGTAACTAGGATGGTAGAGAGAGTTTTAAGTGAAATAGTCGGGGTGGGGGGTGAAGGAGCAGGTGAGAGAAGATGTAGTAAATCAAAGGGGAACAACGAGGCAGTAGAGCAGAGTAGTGATTTTGGTAATGATAACCAGAGCGTGGCAGGAAGAGACAGAGAGTGCAAATTTAAGAGTGCACCAGCAGATAAGGCCAGAGAGTGCAAAAATGATTAAAAGACAGAAGAATTGTTGGCACAGATAGAAATAAATATGTATGACCTGATAGCCATTACAGAGACATGGTTTCAGGGACCTGAATATTGAAGGGCATTTGACATTTTGAAAAGATAGGAAGCTATGAAAATGTGGTGGGGTAGCTCCGTTAATTAAGGATGTCATTAGTTCAGTAGTGAGAGATGAACTTAGCTTGAAAGAGCAAGATCTAGACTCAGTTTGGGTAGAGATAAGAAACAGGAAAGGTAAGAGATCACTTGCGGGAGTAGTTTATAGGCCCCCTAACAGTAGTTACACTGTAGGACAGAATATACAGGAAGAAATAAATGGGGTGTGTAAGAAAGGTACCACAATCATCACTGGGGGCTTCAATCTACATGTAAATTTGGAAAATCAGCTTGGCAAAAGTAGCCTGGAAAATGATTTCATAGAGTGTATGTGGAGCAGTTTCTTAGAGCAGTACATTCTAGAGCCAAGCAGGGTGCAGGCTAATCTGGACCTGGTAATGAGCAATGAGACAGAATTAATCAATAACCTCATAGCAAAGGAGCCTCTAGGCGATAGCAATCAGAACCTGATAGAATTTCATGTTCAGTTTGAAGGGGTGAAGTGTGGGCCTAAGACTAGTGTTTTAAACCTGAATGAAGTAATAAGGGTATGAAAGCAGATCTAGCTAAAGTGAATTGAGAAACTAGGTTAAAGGGTAGGACAGTAGAGATGCAGTGGCAGACTTTGAAGGAGATATTTACTCTCAGCAAAGATTTATCCCAATGAGAAAGAAAAACTCTTTGAGAAGGATGCATCATCCATGGCTGAATAAGGAAGTTAAGGATAGCATCAAATTGGAAGAAGTACTGCATAAATCTGTGAAGGTTAGTAGTAGGTCAGAACATTGGACAGGTTTTAAGAACCAGCAAAGAATGACTAAAAAACTAATAGAGAATGAAGAATGAGAGGAAGCTAGCTAGTAATATAAAAGCAGATAGTAAGAGTTTCTACAAGTATTTAAACTGAAAGAGTAACTAAGGCCAGAATTTTCCACCCATGTTGGCGCTGGGCATCATGGCGTGCATGAGCGGACAATATGGTGAGAAGGCCAGAGATCGGTTTCACGCCATTGTGAAACCAGTTTGCAATCGTCCACTTCACCTGTCAATGGCATACCACCTTTCCTGCCGTTGGATGTCGGGAACTTAATTTCAATGTGTTTTTGTCTTATCATCTTGCTGCTCTCCGGAAACGTCTCCCCGCGTCAATTTCGCTGCCCACGTAGGCAGGAAAACACGCCAGCCCAAAACAGGCCTTGACAAGTGTGATGTCCAGAAGTCAGGACTTACCCTTAAGGCCTTGCTCACATCGCAGACATCTGAGGAGCAGAAGATGCTGGGGCCCTACAGCTACTGAACTCTGGAGGCACACGTGCATCGCAGGCTGGGTGGATTCTCATGGACATGGCTCTGCCACAAAACAGCTCACAGATGGTGGGAGGTCTCCGTTGATGTCTGGGGTCTGCTTCGGCACATCATGGTCTTGGCCATGGGCTGCTACGGATGATCAGCGAGGGGGTGGATAGCAAAGTCCAGCTGTCACTGGAGAGGAAGGTGTACCGGGGGGGATGGGAGAGGAAGGTCTAGGTTTGATTGGGAGGGGGGAAAAAAGGTGTCGAGAGAGTGAGGTTGAGAGGAAGGGAGTCAAGGTATTGGGGGCTGAGATTGGGAGGGGGTAAAGGTGTATAGGGGAGGAGGGTATAACAGGGGAGTATGCGGCAATGGGGGAGGTACGTGTAATGGGGTACAAAGGTGTAAGGGAAGGAGTTTGGAGGGGGGAAGGAGTTCGGAGGGTGAGGATGCGATGTTAACGGTAGAAAGAACTGTGAGGGTGTTTGGTGGGGATTATGAGGCAGACACAGACCCTGGGGGTGGGAAGAAGGAGGAGGTCGAGGAGGTCAATGTGGATGGGGTGGGATTCTCAGGAATTAGGGAACGTGCCCATTCACCTGGACATCCCGGAAAGAAAAGGGTTCTGGCTGGTAGGTGACAGTGGGGGGGGTGGAAGGTGCTGCCACGGGGGCGACAGTGATGGGGGAAAGGAAATGGGTGACTTGGGGAGGGGAAAAGACGAGGGAGCTGAAGACAAACTTTGCCAGTACCGTGCTTCTAAAACCGAAAGTGAGCAGAGCCTCATGTAGGACGGGAACAGGTGCTGCATGGGAGTGTGGTCAGTGGGTGGGCAGAGAGGCAGGTCAGCTCAGATGGACACTGAAAGTGAACCCCAGCAGGCAGCATTGAAAATGCTCAGGACAGTGAGATGAGTGTGATTGAGGAAGGCTCCACGTGTGTGGGAGAGGCTTACACAAGGCTCCGAAAGGCCCTGCCACACACACATTTCTCCCTCCAGAATCACTCGTGGCCTGGCTGTGTGGTGGCGGTGGGGAGGGCGCGGGGCGCAGTGACACAGGCATGCAGGGGCAGGACTCACGAAGCCTGTAAGTTAAAGACAACATTACACACTACTCAATGAAAGTGAATATATTTTCAGATTATAAAGTGACAAAATGTGTTCACCCGTGCAACCAACTGTGATCAGATTTTCTTAACTTTTCTAGGCCTGCCACTTCTTCTAGGTGCTGCCCTGACATCCACAGCAGGGATGGGGACAGCCTGTGCAATGGTTGGCCCTGTTACCTCTGATGACTTCGGTGTGGGTCCTCTGGACAGGCGAGACCTTGATGGCCCTGGCTTTCTTTGGCTGCCCTCCTGTGGACCAGTTGCTCCCTCTGTGGTGACAGAGGACGAGGTTGAGGGGGGTCACAGGCAAAGGGGACTCGGAGGGACAGGACAGCCTCTGAGATTCCTGAGTGGATGACCCAGGTGTGTCCAGCTGCCACTCCTCCTCCCTTCGGATGCCCAAGGGTCCCGACCTGACTCCTTGAGGGGAAAGAGCACCTGGAGGGACATCGAGGTGCCCCATTTCCCTCTCACGTTGCCACTGCAGGAACTCACCCATGGCTACCACGATGAAGTGCAGGTCTGTGCGCATCTCCTTGTTCTCCTGGACCAGGGTCTCCAAGGCATCCACCATCCTCACCATGGAGACCACAGCGCGTGCACATGTGGGCACCAATCCATCAGAGAGCAGGCAGACGCACTCCTCCGACTCGTGTGCCACTCTGTTGAGGGCTTCCAACAGCTCTGCATGATTTTCCCCCACTTTCTATTGACTCTCCACACTAAGTTGGAAGGCTGAATCCAGAGGCTCGTCATCTGACTCGGACCTCAGACGCCTCTTCCCCAGCAGTTCTCTGAGTGCTGGGGAACTCGGCTGAACCTGCCTCTTCCTAGTTAATGTAACATCTATTCAAGAGAAGAGGGAGACAAAAAGCAGGAAATTACAGGCCAGTTAGCCTACCATCTGTCAAAGGGAAATTGCTAGAACCATTACTAAGGAGATTATAGCAGAATACTTAGAAAATCACAATGTAATCAGACAGAGTAAACATGGTTTTATGAAAGGGAAATCCTGCTTAACTAATTTATTCAAGTAAGAAGCAAGCTGGATAAAGGTGGGGAACATGTTGGTGCGGTGTATTTGGATTTCCAGAAGGCAGTTGATAAGGTGCCACACAAGATAAGATTACATGGTGTAACATGGATAAAGGATTAGTTAGCTAGCAGGAAGCAGAGAGTAGGGATAAATGGGCCTTTTTCCATTTGGCAAGCTGTAACAAGTGGAGTGCCACAGGAATCATTGCTGGGGCCTCAACTATTTACAATCTACATCAATGATTTGGATGAAGCGACCAAATGTATGGTAGCTAAATTTGCCGATGACACCAAGAGAGATAGGAAAGTAAGTTGTCAAGAGGAGGTGGAGAGTCTGCAAATGCATATAGACAGGTTAAGTGATTGGGCAAAAATCTGGCAGATGGAGCATAGTGTGGGAAAATGTGAACTTGTCCATTTTCACAGGAAGAATAGAAAAACAGTATACTATTTAAATGGAGAGAGTTTGCAGAACTTGGTGGTACAGAGGGATCTGGGTGTCCTGGTACATGAATCACAAAAAATTAGTCTGCAGGTACAGCAAGTGATTAGGAAGGGAAATGGAATGTTGGGGTTTACTGTGAGAGGAATGGAGTATAAAAGTAGGGAAGTTTTACTGCAGCTGTATAGGGCCTTGATGAGACTACATCTGGAATACTGTTTACAGATTTGGTCTCCTTATCTGAAAAAAGATATAATTGCATTAGAAGCAGTTCAGAGAAGGTTTATTCAACTCGTTCCTGGGATGAGGGGCTTATCCTATGAGGAAAGGTTGAACAGGTTGCGTCTATATCCACTGGAGTTTAGAAGAATGAGAGGTGATCTTATTGAAACATATAAGATTCTGAGGGGATTTTATAGGGTAGATACAGGGAGGATGTTTCCAGTTGTGGGAAAGACTAGGACTAGGAGACACAGTTTAAGAATAAGAGGTCCAGGGCTGAATCTTCCTGTCGGTGTGCGGGGGCGGGCCCGACATGCCGACGCATAAAATAACACGTGATGACATTGGGCATGTGTCCCGACGTCATCACGTGTCATCTCGATATTTGGATAGGTTCTTGATTGGTAAGGGGATCAAAGGTTACGGGGAGAAGGCGGGAGAATGGGGTTGAGAAACTGATCAGCCATGATTGAATGGCGGAGCAGACTCGATGGGCCGAATGGCCTAATTTCTGCTCCTATGTCTTATGGTCTTATGGTCTTCGTTCGGCAGGCACATGCCGGAGGCAGCTGTGCGCCCATCAAAATGTCAATGGCCTATTAAGGCCATTAAGAAAGTAATTAATCCAGTTAAGAATGCTGCCCGTCCAGCCTTAAGGTTGGCGGGTAGGCGAAGAGCCCAAGCGGCCTTCACGTTCTTCAGGAAACTTCATCCACGGGCGGGATGAGGTTTCCTGAATCTTGTATAAAATAAAGAAATAAATTTCCCAAACTTCACAAACATGTCCCAATTCATGTAACACTATCGGTGGGGACATGTTTAAATACATTTTTAATCCTATTAAAAACTTTTATAATTCATTCAGTCTCCCTGAGGCACGGAGCTGCCTCAGGGAGATGTGCGCGAAAGAGCGCAGGCCTCGACTCTCCCTCCTCCCCCCACTTGCACAGGTAACCGGCCACGCGTTACGCTGGGTGGGCCTTAATTGGCCCACACGCAGAAATGGCTCCGTGCCCGCTCCCGCCTGCCATAGGAAAAATCCTCCCCCTTCTGTTTAAGGCAGAGATGAGGAGGAATATTTTTTCACAGAGGGTTGTTATTATATGGAATTCTCTGCAAGCGCAGCTAAAGAGATCCATGGCTTTCTGATTATCCTCCAAATGCAGGCTGTATGATGGGCAATGGTAGTTTACTGGAAAATGAACCACTGAGTGACATGGGATAGAATAGCTTGGCACAAGAAAGACAAGTGAATTAAAGGCACGTTGTCTTGATGAACCAGCTTTAAGCATTATTTGCTATAGTGGTGTATTAAAAATCAGAATCATATGACTCAGAAGTATATGCTCAGAATGATTAGGAAAACTGGCCATTGGCGATTTAACTTTGCCAGATGAATATGGAATGTATTATATTTGAAGTCTGTGGCAAGGATTTTTCCAGTCCCACCCGTGGCGGGAAAAGTCTTAGACAGGACCAAAAGTCCATTGACTTTCGGCAGGAATTCCAGGCCCCACCGAAATCCCGCTATTTAAGAGGACCAACCATGAATTATTTGGTAGAGGTAGAAGGGATGGGGGGTGGGTTACTGTCCTTTTTATTTATAGGTCAACTTTGTTGGGATTTAAAATGGACAAACTAGGCCAGTCATGCCTTTTAACTTAGATTGCACTTTGCTAACTTCTCGATCTCACTATACGAGGACACATAGGCCAGAATATTGCCGTCAGCGTGCGGGGGCGGGCCCGACACGCCAACGCGTAAAATGACACATGCACAAAAGAGCACGGGCCCCGACTCTCCCTCCTCCCCCTGCCCACTCAGGTAGTGCTGAGCGCAACGGGACATGTATTATGCTGGACGGGCCTTAATTGGTCCACCCATGTAAAATGGCGGTGCGCAGCCAATCGCGGGCAGCAATCAGCTCCGCGCTCACTCCCGCCCAGCCTGCCTGACATACGTAAGATTCAGCCCATAGTTCTAGTTTGGGGAGTTAGTTATACACATCAGCAAAGAAGTATTGGAGAAACTTAGGGGACTAAAAGCCGACCAATCCCCAGGACCTGATAGTGTACATCCTAGGGCAGTGGCTCATGACGCCTCTCCGCCATCCAAGAACAGAGGCCGAGCAGCAGTACAATAGGAGCCAGGGCACCACAAGGGCTGTGGGGGAGAGAGCCATCGGTCTTCTCAACATGCGCTTCCAATGCCTGGACCGTTCAGGGGGCGCACTGCAATACCCCCCAGATCGTGTATTGCTGATAGTGGTTGCATGCTGCGCTTTCCACAATCTGGCACTGGAAAGGGGGGACGCTGTGGGGGAAGATGATGTAGACGCAGTTGCTCCGGCTGCACATGATGAGTCCAGCAGTGAGTCTGAGGACGAGCACAGTCAGGAGGACGCTGAGGGGGTAGACGCTGACCTAGGCAACCTCCAGGGAGGCAGGGACACCCGGGAGGCTTTGATCTAACGCTCCTTCAGCTAGCCTAACAAAAAAGAACCACTCGTGTCACACGAGTTGGGACATGTTTGTAAAGGTGGGAAAATTTATTTATTTATACTATAAAACCTTCAGGAAACCTCATCCCGCCCGTGGATGAGGTTTTCTGAAAAACGTGAAGGCCGCTTGGGCTTTTCGCCTGTCCGCCAACCTTAAGGTTCGATGGGCAGCGTTCTTAACTAATTTAATTAATTTCTTAATGGCCTTAATAGGTCCTTAACGTTTCAGCAGGTGCGTAGCCGACGCCGGTGTGTGTCATTTTACATGTCGAGCTCGCCGACCGGAAGATTAGGCCCTATGTGCCAGTGCAATAAAGTTTAAGAAGTCACACGTCCATCACAACATCAAGGCTTACCCTGCACCTACAGAGCAAATGAAGCATCCAGAGGCCAGTTGCAAAAGAAAAATCTCATTTACTGCTAACTGACAAACGTTGCAGAAATTAACATTGACCGGTGTTTTACATCACACCATTAAAAAAAGAACAGAAAAATTGGGGAAACAAATTTCACCCATGATCAGGCCGTGTTGTGTTTAGGGTGCTTTAAGTTTTCGCTTGCGGGTGCCATGTCTAGATGCTCCCCCCTCGCTGGCACCAGCATTGGAGACAGCCTGCTCACTCTGCTGTCCTGTTGGCCTTGATGACCTTGGCAGGTGTCCTCTGGCCCGTGGAGCCTGGGAGGGAGCGGCCAGTGCCATGGCTGGCATCTCCCCAGTCACTGCAGCCTCATCAGATGCCACGGACACTGGCAGAGGGGCGGAGGAGCTGCTGCCATCATCCGGAGCGCCCTGAGAGGATCCCGCAGAGACGACAGGCAGCTCGTGCGTCAATGTGAGGTCGCTCTGGAACTCCCTGCTCACCATTGATGGACAGGCACCTAGTTGGGATACTGGGTGCCCAATCCATTTTTAAAAACCTACATGAAACCTCATTCCGTCTGTGGATGAGGTTTCATGCTTTTTCTATTTCCCACCAGGGCTCCAGGCCTGCCCGCCAACCTTAATTAAATGACTCTGTCAATGGCTTCAATTGGCCATTGACAGGTCAGCGGGCGCACAGCTGATTTTGCTGCACCCCCGCCTACCTGAAAATTTAAATGGGGCGGGGTGACATCGGGAGTTCTGCCCTACATCACTGCGCGTCATTTTACGCATCAGTGAGCGGGCCCTGCTCCCCACTCGCCGACGGGAAAGTTCTGCCCATGGAGTATAATATGGGAAATTGTTTGCTTTGCTAGGAAGAATAGAAAGTCTGATTTTTTTTTAAAAGGCATGAAACTTGTAAATATTAACGCTCAGAGGGACTTGGGTGCACTAGTACAAGGAACACAGAAAGTTAGCATGCAGGTGCAATTAGGAAGGCAAATGGCATGTTTATTGCAAGGGGATTTGAGTACAAATAAGGAAATCTTGCTACAATTGTACAGGGCTTTGATGAGACCATACTTGGAGTTACAATTCAGCTGATGTTAATACTGACAAGTCAGACCCCAGAATGAAACCCGGCTTGATAGATCCTAACTTTGTTTTTTTTTAAGAAATCATGAAGGAAAGTTACTGAACAAATTCACAGGAGCGTGCTGATGAACTTTTAATACAAAGAATAAAATATTTATTAAAACAAGAAAACTGAACTATATTACACCAGACAAAAAGGTTGGAAAGATTTCAATACAAATGCAAGAAGATTATTCAAATTCCCCACATTCCTTTACCTAGCATTGTCTTTACAGACACATAAACCAGTGAAGAGTTACCACTAGCTTGACACAAACGCTCCTTGCTTGGGACTGGCACACATGCAAATGGTTTTCTTCTGGTGAATTCTTGAGCATTCACTTGATGCTTCTCACCCACCTCGTATCTCTCCCTGAGACACCCAGATATAACCACACTTGAAGCTCACTGTTTCAGTAGCAACACTGCTAAACTGATCACGTTAGAGTCCTATAACTAACTATTCAGTTAACTACTGTCCCTCTGGGCTTGTACTTTTCACAGTGAGCTGAAAAAATCCCTGTCTTCACTCTCTGACACACTGAACTCTTCCCTGTCTTTCTCTGTGTTTCTGTGTCACTTGACCACTATCACTAGGCAACAGCCCAGTTTTTTTTACTGTGTGTTTGAGGGAAAAAACACAAACTTCTAACTCCTTTTTAACCCATCTCTTTAGCTTCAGAAGTTGTAAAACCTCATTAAAAATGTGTGAGATATACATATACAAACCCAAAGGCTGAGTTTTCAGCCACAGGTCCATCCAGATTTCTAGGCACCAAGGCTCATAAACAACCAAAAATGAAACTGAACCCATTTTACCTTTCTTGACTTAATAATTATACATTGTTCCTAACGACAGTTTTGGTCTCCATATTTAAGGAAGGATGCACTTCCATTGGAGGCAGTACAGCGAAGGTTCACGAAATTGATTCCTGGGACGGGACGGTTGTGAATGTTTGGAATTCTCTACCTTACAGGATTGTGGATGCTCCATAATTTTAAGGCTTAAATAGACAGATTTTTGGTCTCTCAGGGAATCAAGGGATATAGGGAGAGGGCAGGAAAATAGAGTTGAGGCAGAAAATCAGCCATGATCATATTGAATGGCAGATTGGGCTCGAGAGACCACATGATCTACTTCTGCCCCACTTTCATAAGAGATTCCAAAGGACTGCCTTCTGGTAGGACAAAGTATTGCATGTAGCTCGATACTTCATTTTGCACCCTGTTTGGGACAGTGTGGCCTCCAACTTTAATTTGCCCTGTAGATGTGCTTCAGAATTGTCCACTGCCCACAGTGATTCTGATAAGTGCAATGACGATTTTTGTAAGTCTTCTCTGGATTATTCCTTTAAAGGGAGCTGTAGTTTAGCAGCTACCAGCAGAATACAGGACACAGCCCCAAGTGCATTACACTATGTACAGGATAATCTGCCTTTTAACTACATTTTATCTATTATTCATATTTTGATGTAACCATTAAAATACATTCTTTTATTTCAAAAAGCCCTATTTTTCTTGTTTGCAGTATCAAGAATTGGAAAAATGGAACAGATGGCAGTGAGTTCGTCTGCATATCAGCTTGAAGATGACGAATTTGATAGAAATTGCCCACGGATCTGTGGGGTTTGTGGGGACAAAGCAACTGGTTTCCATTTCAATGCCATGACCTGTGAAGGCTGTAAAGGCTTCTTCAGGTAAGATACTTTGTTACCTAGTAAGTGGAAGTCATCTATTGTCGTGAAGAACCTTCTGAATTCAATCTGTCAAAATGATGGTTTTAAACAATGTTGGATTCCTGTATTTACCAAAAAAAGGTTCAGAATCAGTGAATTCCAGAGTGCTGAGGGAGCTACCACTGGAACAATTTAATTCCAACTTGTGATGAAAGAATGCATTACAAAAGAAGAAAATCTTGTTTCAGAATGTGATTTTGTCACCATATTCCCTACTCCCTGCCAAATCAGGATTCAACTTGCTTTTGGATGTTTCAGCTGAGCTGGTATTTACCACATCAGTTCAAGAATTCTATAGAGATCAGTAAGTGGCACTCACATTAGACTATGTTGCATTTTAGCTGCTTAACTGAACAACAGAGGAGCTCTTTTTATTTGTTGAAGATTGGCCGGTTAATTCCAATTCAATCAGAAAGCTATACAAGTTTGCTGTAAAAAGCTGGTAATGCCAGGCACTGGAATACACTGCCCCTGAATTGCGTATTGGCAAACACAGTACTCCAACTGAGTTTAAAAAGTTTGTTTTTACAGAATTCTTCAGAATGTGTGCAGTTGGCAAAGTAAATATATTCTAAGCCTCTGGCTAGTTTCCTGACCCTTGCTGAAAAAAAATTATTGCCTTCAGTATAAAATGTAATGAAGATGTATGGCTATTTCTACAGAACTCATACTTGCAGTAACTTGCTCTTTCAAGTCTTGTTACCCTAAACTCCCAGCCATGAAGAAAGGAGTAATTAATTTATGAATGCCTTGGGGAGATACAAAAGCAGTTGTCAGAATTTTACGGTCCCGTTGTGGTGCTGTAAAACGCGGTGAGCTGTTCAAAAGTCCATTGGCTTTGGCGGGACATGAATTACTCGCCAGTGAGAGGCGCCGTAAAATTCTGCCCAGTAGTTCTCTGCAAATTGATAAGTAAATCTAATATTGAATAATTGTCAAAAAATGGTCATTTTCTTCTCATTGATTGTGTATATTAGTGCTGAGGTAATAGGGTATTTTAGTCAGCACAGTGCATTTGAGCTCCAGGCTGCTTTGTCGGAGTGGTAGAGCTCAGAATCATATCTGTAATCCTCAAATAGTATACTCCTGACCTTGGAGCTGCCAAGCACAAATTTAATGTTCCGCATGAAAGAGGTAGTGAGTCAATGGGAAAGTTACACTGGGCTGCCACTGTGGATTCCCTTAATAGCTGGTAACAGGAGAGCAATGGTGGAGAACTGCAAGCAAGTTGCCTGCCGATCTCACATCTGGGAAAGGTACCTGGCATGGTAATACCAATATGGCAAAATAGATCGCTAAACAAAAAGAAGTCCTTGGCCAGAATTTTACACTCGGCGTGCGAGCACACACCCGACATGCTGGAACGTAAAATGACACGCGATGACGTTCAGCGTGCGTCCCGACATCACCGCACACCGTCGTGATATTTTGCTAGGCAGACGCGCGATGAGAACAGAGGCTCACCTGCCAGTGATTAAGTTAAGGCCCTTGAGGCACCAATTGTCTGTGATTTTATGCAGCCTGTGTGATTTTCAGGGCGTCGCACGGGGACAACAGGCAGGCGGGTAGGCCACATTTTCAAAAACCTCATCTGTGGGCGGGATAAGAGGGGTGAGTGGGCTCGCTAATGTGAGTTGTTAGTACTTTAGCTTATAAGTTGCTGCTGCTTACTTCTGTGAACAGGACAACTTCATTTCACTTCAGAGCGGCTTTGACAAAAATAGGAGGCTTCAGTTCAGGACTCCGGGGAATTCATACCACTTGGGGCCTTCCAGGTATCAGACAGCCTTCCCTTACCCTGGGAATGGGGATTGTGGTCTCCGCTGGAGGTACCTCCTCCTCTGAGGAAGAGAGGGGCAGAAGGGAGAGGAGACCGGGTGTCCCAAAGCAGCTTCCAGGGGGGCGACCTGTGGGAGGACAGGCGCTGGCACAAGGGGCGCAGGGCCAGTGGGAAGTCCAAGGCAGAAGGGGCCGCAGATGATGCCACTATCCTGCTGCCAGGGTTTATAGGTGGCGATGCAGCTACCTCAATATGTCTGAGGTGCAATGCCGAAGGAGGCTGCATCTCTCCAGGGAGACCCTGACCTCCATTAGTCAGATGATCGGCCCTGAGATCAGCTCCGATTGTGTGGGTGGACACCCCATGCCAGTGGCTCTGAAGGTCACAGTGGCCCTCAGCTTCTATACCTCCGGCTCTTTCCAGGGGTTGGAGGGGGATCTGTGTGGAGTCTCCCAATCAGCTGTCCACACTTGCATCAAGCTGGTGACAGGAGCTCTGTTTAGGTGGGTACTGATCTTTATTCTTTACCATACGGACGAGGCCAGCCAGGCTGAGCGAGCCAGAGGCTTTGCAGCGATTGCTGTGTTCTCCCACATCCAGGGTGCAATCGACTGTACACATGTGGCCATCAAGGCACCAGCGGGTGAGCCCGGTGCCTTTGTCAACAGGAAGGGATTCCACTCCATGAACGTGCAGATAGTGTGTGATCACAGGATGCAGATTCTGCAAGTCTGTGCAAGGTACCCAGGCAGCTCCCACAACGCCTACATCCTCAGACACTCCCAGGGGCCGGGGCTCTTCAGTGCTCCAGCCCGACTGGATGGATGGCTGCTGGGTGACAAGGGCTATCCCCTCAGAAGGTGGCTCATGACGCCTCTCCACCATCCAAGAACAGAAGCTGAGCAGCGGTACAATAGGAGCCACGTCACCACAAGGGCTGTGGTGGAGAGAGCCATCGGTCTTCTCAAGATGCGCTTCCGATGCCTGGACCGTTCAGGGGGCGCACTCCAATACCCCCCAGATCGTGTCTCGGTGATAGTGGTTGCATGCTGCACTCTCCACAATCTGGCACTGGAAAGTGGGGACACATTGGAGGAAGAAGATGTTGACATTGCTGTTCTGGCAACAGACGATGAGTCCAGTCATGAGGACGAGCACGGTCAGGAGAACGCTTAGGGGATAGACGCTGACTTGGGCAACCTCCAGGGAGGCAGGGACACCCGGGAGGCTTTGATCCAATGCTTCTTCAGCTAGCCTAACAAAGATGAACCATCACCACATGCCAGGGCTGCAGGCTCCATAATTGATACCCGACAGGAACATATGCTTGGTGAACAACATGCACTATGTGCCATTTCAATAAAACTGAATCACAAACAAGTCACTCATAACATCATGGGTTACCCTTCACTTGCAGAACTAATGAAGCACCCAAAGGCTTGTTGAACACAAACACATTTAATGCTGTGGTGCCTGGCATACATAAATCAAATTAAATGGAAAGCTGTTCTCCATCACACCTAATAATAATTAACATAAAAGTGGGGGAAAAAATAACACCAGTGATAAGCCTGTGTTGTGCCTAGAGTGCTTTACGTTTGATTTAAGGGTGCTACATCTATGTGCCCCCCTCTCGCTGGCACCGACATCTGATATAGCTGCCAGCTCTGCTGTCCTGTTGGTCTCGATGACCTTGGTGGTTGTCCTCTGGCCCGTGGAGCCTGTGCTGGCCCCGCCTGGGAGGGAGCGGTCAGTGCCATGGCTGGCATCTCTCCAGTCATCGCAGCCTCATCAGATGCCACGGTCACTGGGAGAGGGGCGGAGGAGCTGCTGCCCTTGTCCGGAGTGCCCTGAGAGGAGCCCGCAGAGAGGACAGGCAGCTCGTGCGCCAACGTGAGGTCACTCTGGACCTCCCTGCTCACCATTGGTGAACGGACACCTCGCTGGGATACTGGGTGCCTCATCCATATCCCACACTGACACTGACCAGCTGAGGTCAGTGCATGTGTGAGGGCTGCAGGTCCGAGCACATCCCCAGGAACCCCT
The DNA here is from genome assembly GCF_964194155.1 of Cetorhinus maximus. Lineage (NCBI taxonomy): Eukaryota > Metazoa > Chordata > Chondrichthyes > Lamniformes > Cetorhinidae > Cetorhinus > Cetorhinus maximus. Next base: position 15,064,370 of record NC_135917.1, on the reverse strand, counting down.
GATTCAGCTCCTGGAGCTGCTTCTCCATGAGAGTCGCCACTCTCTCAATGGAGGAGGCAGTGTGCTTGGCCATGAGGGTCATTGCATTGCTCGTGCTCCACATGGACTCCTCTACAATGGATACCATGGCCTGGATTTTTTCTATGGCGGGTGGGCTGGGCGGGAGCGGGCGGGGGTGGGCGTGGAGCTGATCGCCACCCACAATCGGCTGCGCACCACCATTTTACACGGGCAGGCCAATTAAGGCCTGCCCAGTGTAATGCGCGGCCAGTAGTGCTCAGCGCTACCTGTACAGGCAGGGGGAGGAGGGAGAGTCAGGGCTTGTGAAAGAGCACAGCAATCTCCCTGAGGCACGGAGCTGCCTCATGCAGATTGAACAGAGAATGAAACATTTTAATAAACGATGTAAAAATTGATTTGAACATGTTCCCTCATGTAACTGTGTCACATGAGTTGGGACATGTTTGTGAAGGTGAGGAAATTAATTTATTGGTTGTGTACAAGCTTCAGGAAACCTCATCCCGTCCGTGGAAGGGGTTTCCTGAAGAACGTGAAGGCCGCTTGGGCTCTTCACCTGCCCGCCAACCTTCAGGCTGGACGGGCAGCATTCTTAACTGGATTAATTACTTTCTTAATGGTCTTAATAGGCCGCTGACAGTTCAGCGGGCACACAGCCAACTCCGGCGCGCAGCCGCCGAACAAAATATCGCGATGACGCACGATGACATCGGGACGCATGCCCCCACACACATTCCCTCATGGATCTCCGCCAGATCCTCCTGCACATCCCGCTGGACATCCAGCATCTGCTGCCTCAGGGATGACTCCAGAGGCTCATCATCAGCCACCGACTGAGCATGTTCCTGGTCCCCAGCAGTTCTCCGACTGCCAGCGCCCTGGGCACTCACTTCCTCCGCCTGCACCTCAAGTGAGTGTGAAGTGCCCTCACCGATGTGCACCAAGATACTAGCCGCCAATCTAATGTCCACCGAGGTGCTGGTATCTGCGCTGGTGCCTGCCTGGCAGAGAGAGTGTGACGCAGGTGTGTTCCTATGGTTGCTGTCCTCTGTGAGTGACGGGCCTTCAGGCTTCTCACCCCGATGGGCTGCTGGTGAGCACAAAAGGAAGAACAAGGACATGTCATTAGTTGAAGTCATTACACTGTTACTGTGCATGCCTGACACCCGGAGCAGGGGCCCTCACCTCCCCATTATCAATGGGGATTCCCTGTTCGAGGCTCACACCAATATAGAGGCTACAGTGGAATGGTTGCTATTGCAGACATTCTGACCTCAGTGCACTGCACTCTTACCTCCTTGTGGCACCCCAACCTCACCGCGGCCGATTGACCTAGGTGCATGGCGTTTCTCCAGCTCCAGGGCCTCCTGCTCATATCGAGTTAGGATGGGTAGGTGCAGCAGTCCTCTGCCAGTCCGCATCCTCTATGCATTGTTATGGGATGTCTTCTCCTGAAAGGACAGAGGAGCATTGATTAATTCACCCTTGTACCTGCATCGCCATTGCAGCCTGGCCAGCCCCACCTGAGGAATACCTCGCAGGGCTCAGCCGATTCATGACCCTGGAGCCGCAAGACACTCACTCCGACCAGCCAGGGCTCACCCCCTTGCCCAGATGCTGCCTCATTGACATTTGCCACGCACACTCTAAGACCTCTGAGGTCCGGGGCGGGGGGTGGGTGTTGGTGGGTGGGGGCGTTCCTAACTGCTGTGCTAAGTGACCCATGCCAACACGGTACTCACCCTTCCCGATGGCAGGAGATCATTGAAGCACTTCCGGCACCGGACCCACGTGCATCTCACCACATCATGGGGGCTCACCCTGGATGCCACCTCCTCCCAGGCATGGTGAGGTGGGGGGCCTCCTCCTCCAGTCCCTGGAGATAAGTATATCTCTCCGTGCTGCCACCTCCTCCAGGAGGGCAGCGAGACACTCATTGGAAAAGTGTGGGGCTGACTGCCCTGCGACCTGCCCTCCCGCCTGCCATGTTCACCAGTAACAAGCCCCATGACGAGGTGCGTCTGCTTCACTGGCAGCCTTCACATGAATCGGCCGCCCGGTCACCATTGGACCCAGCGGACATTGAGCTCCCTCCCCCTTTCTCCCTGTTGCTGCTGTCGCGTCTTACCCTGGGTGGGCTTTAATTGACCTGCCCACATAAAATGGCGGTGCGGAGCTGATCGCGGGCAGCGGTCAGACTCCCAACCTCCCCGGCCCACTCCCACCGAGCCGGCCCAACAAATGTAAAATTCTGGCCCTAATGTTAGATATACTCTGTGACTTCCCTGGAAAACCATCATCAAAGTCGAAGATTAACAATCTGTATTAATATATCCTTTTTATGTAAATGAATTAAAGGAGACACAGGCGCTAGAGATGCACTGGAAAAATATAAAACAAACATATCTGCTCTTGAAAAGAAAACATCAAATTTCCTGCACAATAACAATCCTGCAGTTCAGATTTCATTCCTTCCAGTGTTGGTCCAGTGGTGTCACTGATGGGGAGGCTCCATCCTGGAACAGGCCACAGGCCCTGTTCATTTTAATGGATGTTCCAATTTTGGACCTGCGAGGAGCCAGTGTGATTCTGCCAGACCCTGCGGAAATGTGCCATCATCCAGATAACCTACATACTTTTCAATGTTTTATATCACCTCCTTGTTTCATTTTTACCCACTTTCCCTTCCTTTGCTCTCCCTGCATTCTCCCAAGCTGACAGGGTGAATTGCTGGATGCAGCCCTCCAGTTCTATTGTACAATGTGGGTGCAGCACGAGGTGATTCTCTCCCTAACTGATAAAGAGGTGCCTGTCTTCAGATCAATAATGCCCAGATTAAGATCATGTGTTCGGGTGCAGTATGGTGAAGTTGCTTGCCTCCCCTGATTTTTAAGACAAGTACTGAATTTCACCATTTTGCGAGCAATAATATACCATTAATTCTATAATTATGGTATCTGAATCAGAGTTGATCTGCCCCACTGTGTTTAGAAGCGTGGTCATAAGATGAAAAACATACTGATTATAAGTGTTGGTGAAATAAGAACGTAGAAACATGCCGATGTTTATGCTCCACTCAGGCTTCCTCCCATTTTTCCTCATCTAAATCTCCCATTGTATATATTCCCTTCTCCCTCATGTGCTTGTCTAGCTTCCCCTTAAATACATCTACACTATTCACCTCAGCCACTCCCTGTGGTAGCAAGTTCCATATTCTCACCACTCTCTGGATAAAGAGGTTTCCTCTGAATTCCCTGTTGGGTTTCTTGGTGACTATCTTATATTGATGACCTCTAGTTCTGCTCTTCCCCACAAGAGGAAACATTCTCTCTGTATCCACTCGATCAAAACCTTTCAGAATTTTAAAGACCTCTATTCAGTAACCCCGCAGCCTTCTGTTTTCAAGAGAGAAGAGACCCAGCCTGTCAATCCTTTCCTGATCTGTAAACCCACACATTCCTGGGATCATCTTTGTAAATCTTCTCTGCACCCTCTCCAGTGCCTCTGTATGCTTTTTATAATATGGTGATCAGAACTGCACACAGTGCTCTAAGTATGGCCTAACCAAGATTCAATACAGACTTAGCATAACTTTTTTTTATTTTTCATAAGATGTGGGCGTCGCTGGCTGGGCCAGCATTTATTGCCCATCCCTAATTGCCCTTGAGAAGGCGGTGGCAAGCTACCTTCTTGAACCAATGTAGTCCACCTGGTGCAGGTACACCCCCAGCACTGCTGGGAAGGCAGTTCCCTACTTTTCAATAGTGCTTTTGCTTTTTGCTTTTTTTTATGGCCTTGCTAACCAGAGCTTTTAGTGATTGGTGTATTTGTACTCCCAAGATCCCTTCGTTCCTCTACCCCACCGAGACTTGCATCTCTCAAGTAATAAGTGACCTCCCTGTTCTTCCTACCAAAATGTACTACCTCACATTTATCTGTGTTGAACTTCATTTGCCGATTATTTGCCTATTTTGTGAGTTTATTAATGTCCTCCTGTAGTTTGTTGCAGTCCTCCTCAGTATTGACCATCTCCCCCACAATTTGGTGTCATCCATAAATTTAGGAATTGTGTTTTTGATTCCAGAGCCCAAATCATTCATGTAAATTGTGAACAGCAATGACCCCAGTACTGATCCTTGTCGATCACCACTTCCCACCTTTTATCACCGAGAATAAGTATCCTTTATTCCCTCTCTCTGCTTTCTGTCTTGAATCCAGCCAGCGAGCAATCCATTCTACCACTTGTCCACTGGCTCCACATTCTCTGACCTTATTCACTCGTCTATTATGGGGCACCTTATCAAAGGACTTTTGAAAATCCAGATAAATTACATCTACTATATTACCCTTGTCTACTCTCTCTCTTACCTCCTCAAAAAAATCAACAAGGTTGGTCAAGCAAGCTTTTCCCTGTTGAAATCCATGCTGACAATTGGTTGTTATATTTCTCATTTCTAAATGTTCTTCTATTCTCTCCTTTAGTAAGGATTCCATTATTTTCCCTAGCATTGATGTTAAGCTGACTGGTCTATAATTCCCTGGACATGTTCTTTTCCCCCTTCTTTAATATAGGAATTACATTAGCTACCTGCCAGTCCTCTGGCACTACATCTTTTTCTAATGAATTATTAAATATGAGTAGTAATGCCTCTGTTATCTCTTCCCTAGATTATTTTAAAATACGTAGATGCAATCCATCCAGACCACAGGCTTTATCTTCTTTGGGTTTATTTAGTTTATTTAATACATCCCGTTCAATACATTTTAAATGCACTTATCTCATTACTCGTCTCATCATTCAATGACATGTCAACTTGTTTTATCTCCCTGGTAAATGACAAAGCCAAATCATCTCTTCATATTCTATCTTATCCTGCACTCCTCTGCTGTCTAAGTACCTAGTGCCTCTTTCCTAATCCTCAGTTGTTCCCTTATGTCTTTATTCATCCATGGAATCCCACTAATATTTAGTTTGTTCTTTCCTTTCAGTGGAATATATTTTCCCTGCACTCTGTTGAACACTGAAATGTTTCCCATTGTTGTTCTGTATCATTTTTTGCCAATATAGTTTGCTATTTTATTTCCCAAGTTCTATTCTCAGCTGCTCAAAATTAGCTTTTCTCCAATCTATTAACTTGGTTTTCATCTTACTTAATGTCATTATTATGGTCACTATTGCCTAGATGTTCCCCTACTTTTACTTCTCTTATCTGCACCTTAGCACTAAATCTAACAGCAAATCTTCCCTTGTTGGGCTTCTTACAAATTGGGTTAGAAAGGAGTCCTGTACACATTGTAGGAACCCCATTCCCTTATCCTCTTTACAGGGTAGTTGAAATTTCCCATTATTATTCTATGTTTTTTACTCAATTCCCTAATTTGTCTCCATATTTCTATAGACAACACCAATTGGTGTTTTTTTAAATTTTGTTCATGAGACGTGGGTGTCACTGGCTCCCACAAAAAGCAGTCAGTACTAGCTCAATTAATAATTTTAAATCTGAGTTTGATTGATTTGTGCTTGCCAAGGGTATTAGTGATAGGGAGCCAAAGTGGATGAATGGAGTTAGGATCCAAATCAGACAAGGTATGATTAAATGGTAGAACAGGCTCGAGTGGCTGAATGGCAGACTCATGTTCTTATGTGCTTATCATCAAGCCTGGTGCAAGTTGAACCTGTCACAGAGTATACTGTGACAGTGCTTGGCTTAAATTCAAGGATGCTCTATGGAAGACTTGCACTTGTGTTTAGCAAATTATTTATAGCACTGCCTCAACTCTGGCTATTTTTCTGGATTTTCTGGCATTCAATTTCCTAGAAGACTGGAGAGGTGTTACACCAATTACTCATTCCATAATTATCAAATTGCATAATGTTTACCAGTTAGTAACTACAGCACATTAAATACTGGCAAAGATCAAGGCTACTAAGTCTCTTCACCTCCCACTGTCTTGGGTATCTTGCATTCCAACCTTTTCATGTGGCATTTCCCTCTGACCTAAGAGGACATTGGATGTTTGTAAATATAGTGCAGCCAAAACTAGACTCGAGTGTCATAGAGCCAATCATTGCTGCCATTTTCTTTAATGAAAATTTCCTACTTTTATACTTAACATTACTCTTTTCCCTATTTGGCTCTCTCCTCGAGCCTGTCCCTCCCTTTCTCTCTTGTCCTCACCCTCCTGCATGCATGTGTGCCCATGCTCTCTCTCACCATTGCATTGCCCTCTCTCCTTCATGCTATGATACTTTCATTTAACAGCAGCAACTGACAGAGGGGAGGCGATGGCGTATTGGTATTGTTGCTGGACTAGTAATCCACAGACCCAGGATAATGCTCTGGGGACTTGGGTTCGAATCCAATCAATAAAAAAAATTCAATAAAAATCTGGAATTAAAAGTCTGGTGATGACCATGAGACCATTGTTGATTGTTGTAAAAGACTATCTGGTTCACTAATGCCCTTTAGGGAAGGAAATCTGCTGGCCTACATGTGCCCACAGCAATGTGGTTGACTCTTAAATGCCCTCTGAAATGGTGTAGCAAGCCACTCAGTTGTATCAAAAAAAGGAATGAAACCAGACGGACCACCCGGCATTGACCTAGGCACTGGAGACAACAATGTTGACTCTGCAAAGTTCTCCTTACTAACACCTGGGTCTTGTGCCAAAATTGGGAGAGCTGTCTCACAGACTAGTCAAGCAACAGCCTGACATAGTCATCCTCACAGAATCACACCTTACAGATAATGTCCCAGACACCACCATCCCTGCCACTGGCAGGACAGAGCCAGCAGAGGTGGCAGCACAGTGGTATACAGTTGGGAGGGAGTTGCCCTGGGAGTCCTCTTGCTGATTACCACGTACCACCCTCCCTCAGCTGATGAATCAGTGCTCCTCCATGTTAAACACCACTTGGAGGGAGCACCAAGGGTGCAGAATGTACTCTGGGTGGGGGACTTCAATGTCCATCACCAAGAGTGGCTCGGTAGCACCACTACTGACCAAGCTGGTTGAGTCCTAAAGGACATAGCTGCTAGTCTGGGTCTGCGGCAGGTGGTGAGGGAACCAACAAGAGGGAAAATCATACTTGACCTCATCCTCAGCAGCCTGCCTGCCACAGATGCATCTGTCCATGACAGTATCAGCAGAAGTGACCACCGCACAGTCGTTGTGGAGACGAAGTCCCGCCTTCACATTGAGGATACCCTCCATCGTGTTGTGTGGCACTACAACTGTGCTAAATAGGATAGATTTTGAACAGATCTAGCAACTCAAGGCTGGGCATCCATGGGGTGCTGTGGGCCATCAGCAGCAGCAGAATTGTACTTAACCACAATCTGTAACCTCATGGCCCGGCAGATCCCCCACTCTATCATTACCATCAAGCCAGGGGATCAACCCTGGTTGAATGAAGAATGCAGGAGGGCATGCCAGGAGCAGCACCAGGCATACCTAAAAATGGGGTGTCAACCTGGTGAAACTATAACACAGGACTACTTGCGTGCCAAACAGCATAAGCAGCAAATGATAGACAGAGCTAAGTGATCCCACAACCAACGGGTCAGATCTAAACTCTGCAGCCCTGCCACATCCAGTTGTGAATGGTGATGGACAATTAAACAACTCACTGGAGGAGGAGGCCCCACAAATATCCCCATCCTCAATGATGGGGGAGCCCAGCACAGCAATGCAAATGAAGAGGCTGAAGCATTTGCTGCAATCTTCAGCCAGAAGTGCCAAGTGTATGATCCATCTCGGCCTCCTCCTGAGGTCCCCAGCATCACAGATACCAGTCTTCAGCCAATTCAATTCAGTCCACGTGATATCAAGAAATGGCTGAAGGCACTGGATACTGCAAAGGCTGTGGGCCCTGACAATATTCCAGAAATAGTACGGAAGACTTGTGCTCCAGAACTTGCCATGCCCCTAGCCAAGCTGTTCCAGTACAGCTACAACACTGGCATCTATCCGGCTATGTCCCAGGTATGTCCTGTACACAAAAAGCAAGACAAATCCAACCCGGCCAATTACCATCCCATCAGGCTACTCTCGATCATCAGTAAAGTAATGGAAGGGATCATCAACAGTGCTATCAAGCAGCACTTGTTTAACCTGCTAACTGACACCCAGTTTGGGTTTCACCAGGGCCACTCATCTCCTGACCTCATTGGTTCAAACATGGACAAAAGAGCTGAACTCCCAAGGTGCGGTGAGAGTGACTGCCCTTGACACCAAGACCGCATTTGACTGACTGTGGCACCAAGGAGCCCTAGCAAAACTAGAGTCAATTGGAATCGGGGAAAACTCTCCACTGTTTGGAGTCATATCTAGCACAAAGGAAGATGGTTGTGGTTGTTGAAGGTCAGTCACCTAAGCTCCAGGACATCACTGCAGGAGTTCCTCAGGGTAGTGTCCTCGGCCCAACCATCTTCAGCTGCTTAATCAATGACCTTCCTTCCATCATAAGGTCAGAAGTGAGGATGTTCGCTGATGATTGCACAATGTTCAACACCATTTGTGACTCCTCAGATACTGAAGCAGCCCATGTCCAAATGCAGCAAGACCTGGACAATATCCAGGCTTGGGCTAGCAAGTGGCAAGTAACATTCATGCCACACAAGTGCCAGGCAATGACCATCTCCAACAAGAAAGAATCCAACCAACAGCCTTTGACGTTCAATGGCATTACCATCACTGAATCCCCCACTATCAACATCCTGGGGGTTACCATTGACCAGAAACTGAACTGGATTAGCCATATAAATGCTGTGGCTAGTAGAGCAGGTCAGAGGCTAGGAATTATGCGACGAGTAACTCACCTCCTAACTCCCCAAAGCCTGTCCACCATATACAAGGCACAAGTCAGGAGTGTGGTGGAATACTTTCCACTTGCCTGGATGAGTGCAGTTCCAACAACATTCAAAAAGCTTGACACTGCCCAGGACAAAGCAGCCCCCTTGATTGGCACCACGTCCACAAACATTCACTCCCTCCACCACTGACGCACAGTGGCAGCAGTGTGTACCATCTACAAGCTGCACTGCAGAAATTCACCAAGGCTCCTTCGGCACCACCTTCCAAGCCCATGACTGCCACCATCTAGAAGGACAAGGGCAGCAGATAGATGGGAACACCACCACCTGGAAGTTCCCCTCCAAGCCACTCACCATCCTGACTTGGAAATATATCGGCCGTTCCTTCACTGTCGCTGGGTCAAAATCCTGGAACTCCCTAACAGCAATGTGGGTGTACCTACACCACATGGACTGCAGCGGTTCAAGAAGGCAGCTCACCACCACCTTTTCAAGGGCAACTAGGGATGGGCATTAAATCCTGGCCCAGCCAGCAAAGCCCACATCCCGTGAATGAATAATAAAAAAAAATGATTTATTTGCATTTGCATACTTGTTAGTAGCTTCTCTCCGTTGTTGGTCCATGCATTTTTTCTTTGCTGGAAAGATGGGTAAGAGGTCTGCTCTGCCACTGGCACTATTACCAGCCTCCAGCTAGACATGTGAAAATAGCTGGGGATGACTTTGTGAAATGTTTTCATCAATAGAAAAGCATCTAGCTTCTCAGTACCTCTCACAACTGCCTATAGATCAGTAGTTTGCTGTGTGGATATCTGCAGATATGAGTCCACCACCTGTGAGTACTTCATGGCACACTTTGATATAAGTTGTTTAACTGAGGCCATGTCTGCCAATCTGTGTCTTTCACTTCATTGCAATATTTAAACCATATGGATTTTGATAAACGTGTCCATACCGCAGCAAAGTCCTGATGGCAGCAACAGCCTGGAGTAACAGGTTGTTCACATCAGAACTGAGGGGCTACCGTGCAGGTATATTACTTTAACATGCCAATGACTCAAGCACCTTTGACTGTACAACCACAGGTTGATGAATGTCTCATCTGAAAGACAGCACCTCCAACACTGCAGTACTCCCACAGTACTGCACTGAAGTGTTTGTGTGTTTAAATCTCTAGTGTAGGGCTTGAATCCAAAACCTTCTGAATCCATGGCATGAATGCTCCCAGTGAGCTAAGGCTGCCACTTCTTGAAAATGCTCTAGGCTGAAGAGACAGAAAAGCTAGGAAGATCAATGCAGGAACTTGTTTTTTGAGGCAGTAACATACCTTGTGGCTTAGGTGACATTTCTAAACTGCTTCAGCTTTGCAGTTTTCACGCAACGGTATCAGTTACGTCAGTCAGGCTGTGTTAAAATTTATTCTGTATTATATATATAGATATGCATTGTATATATAACAGATTAAACTAGTCATAAAGGGGTTATATTAAGCATTAGTGTGTCGATGCACCACTTTAGCTTGTTGACAGGAGATAGCCAATTGATGTCTGGCAGATGTGTGGAGCAGGTTTTTTTTTCGTAGCCTGCACTCTCAACAGTAAAAACATCTCCTCTCTCTCTCACTCAAACGCACGTACACACACACACACCACACCCCCACCACCAGCCCCCCCCCCCACTTTTTGGGAGTTGCTGTTGTTTTCTTCCATCTGGACGTTACGTGGCACACAGCCTTGCTTAATTGTTGATGCTTCCTGATTGTCTAGTCTCATGTTCTTCATTTGTTGTAAAATTGTTGTCACAATCTGCAAAGAAAGAAATTAGTGTTGGTCTGTACCTGTCCTTTATAATTGTATATTTATAATCTAGGCCACTGAGTTCTTTTTTATTTTCACCCTCATCAGGAGAAGCATGAAGAAAAAGGCCAATTTTACCTGTCCTTTTAATGGCAACTGTTCAATTACAAAGGATAACAGAAGGCATTGTCAAGCATGTAGACTCAAGCGATGCCAGGATATTGGCATGATGAAAGAATGTAAGTAAATGTACTTGGAACAGAGGAGAAACTTTAAATGAAACTAAATTTATGAATGAAGAATACTCAGTTTATCTTGTTCTTGAGAGACACAATTTCCAATAACTGCACCTAATCGGCTGAATTTAATGCCGAGGCAGTTTAATGCCTGGCAGTCCTCCAGTTGGAAAGGCAGTGACAACCCTGTTGTGGCCATTTCCAGGAGCCCTTACAAAATTAGTGGCAATCAGGCAGTCTGCTGCCAGCAATCGGGTTTCCTGAAGTTTTAACGGTGAAGATCCTGCTTCCAAGAGTCTACCAGAGGATTGACAACTCCTCAGTCCCAACAGTGCCACCAGGAGTGGTGGCCACTGCTGGAATTGCAGTTGTTCCCGACTAGAAACATCACTGGAGGCCCCGGAGGAGAGGTGAGTGGGGTGGGCTCACTGGGGCTGGTCAGACAGGTCCTAGTGAGGAGGCTGGAGGGAGATCAGTCTGGAGAGCAGGGGATCTTCCTGCAGGGCCCTTTGTGTGGCACAGGGTGCCCAGGTGGTGTGCCCCCCCCCCAAAACCACTGGTAGAAAACCAATGGTGGCAAGGTGAGGCCTTTAAGTGGCCCTTAATTGGCACTTGTGGACCTCGGGTCAGGGAGACTGGAAGGTGACGGGCTCTCCACCCTATGCCTTCCCGCACAATTATATGCACCTCCTAGCCCACTGCTAGTGGGGGGAGAGGGGATCCAGAATATCCTATGTAACTGTCACTGTGAATCAAAAAAATGTTCTGATTACCTAGTTGATGAAGAAACCCAGCTGTATGATAGATAAGTTTGATTGCTAATTTCTATTACATTAGCTGATCTCAGTAAGGACATTACAGTTGACCTTTGTTGCAATTCTGTTTTTTCAAATCTTTTCTCATTGGTCAGTCAGCAGATTCCGCAGGCGGATCTTTGACCCCCTATGATCTGAAAAGAGAACCTTTCCTCTGCACTGGCAGAAGTGCTTACCTGAGAGCTGATGATAACCCCATTTTCAGTAACCTGCTCGCAGTACCTTATGCCATTTTGCACTATGCAATCATTCTCTTCAAAATGATAGATATTGCCAGACAGACCAGAGGGTTACAGACTAAAGCCAGTTTGACTGCTATGCACATCAGCAGCAACTTTGTACCTCAGACTGGCAATTACAGGTTCCTCTTGTTCCCCAGGTGATTTATTTTTGTGTGATCATTCCTCCTTCACACATGCTGTTTGTTCACCAAGTGTCATCAATAACTAATTCCTAGCCTAACTGCTGGTACCAACTCTGTTTGTGGCTTCTGACCATTATTGGGCATCAACTTTCTACGACCTTCACTCTGCTGTTAGCCACTCATCACCATCCCTTCCTCCACCCATCACCCTCATGTGAATGACCCTCCCCTCCTACTCCTCCTCCTCCTTCTCCCTTCCCTCTCAATCAATGTGAGGGAATGCTGCATGAAGGAGTAGCAAAATGATTTCCAAATGAGAGTCTTGATGGCTGAGGAGAACTACAAATCAGAAGGTGACTGAGTTGAGATTGTTGCTAAAATGGCACCCATGATGGCAGAACTCATTTGGGAGAGGGCTTGAATCTTAGACAGCTGAAGATCTCTCTGTGCTCAGATGTCTTGCAGCTGGTTTGAATAAGTTGCTGCTTCGTGAGGGAAGAGAGGCTTTCTTAAGCTGTGCCAAGGGGTCACAGTACAGTAGTGTCATCTGAATCGGCAAGGAGAGAGAGGTGGGTGGTAATGGACCGGGGCTGGAGATCACCAAAGGTGCCTGTTCATTTGGCACCTCTGGGGTGGTCCTCCTGATGCTTCTCAACCTCTTCTGCCTCCTGAAAGCAGAAGAACAGGAGATGGCCTAAGATAGAACCTATAGATACCCATGGCTGATCGGGAAGATTTAAAAAAATCTTTAAAAAGTTAAAGTTTTTTTTTAAGCAAAACTGAAGGAACAAAGTAACTTTTATATAAAAATAACTTTACAAGTTCTGACATTTCTTTATTTTGAATGCTGCTGCCATAGAAAACTTTGTTCTAGGTCCCTTATGGCCTTCTGCTATTCAGCACCTCTGGCCCTCCACATGAGGCTCCAATGCATCTTCCCCAGGGGCATTGTTTGTTCATTGCATATTAATTGGATTTAATTGTATTCAGATGGTTGGGATTTTCTTGAACTCTTGTATATAAAAGCAGACTGAAACCTTGCTTGTTGGGTTTGGAAGTGCATGTGTGTCTCTGTAAATAAAAGCTTCTTAAGTGTGCTTCCATTCTATTCTGCCTGGATATCTGGAATAGAACATTGTTCATCATGACAACCATTAGACGATAGAGGATGAAAAGAGGGCCTTGTAGAAACCGCCCATCCACCATCATTTTACAGCCCGTATTTGGTTGGACTTTGTGATGGAAACCAGAAAGCACAAATCTGAGTGAAGTGATCATTTGTGGAAAGCTGTTTTGGGCAAGGCAATACCTTCTGAATAGGCCTTATTTAGCATCTTAAACTTTACAGAGTGAGTCTTGCCTTTGATACTTTCCATCTGTTTCATTCTGTTTTTGACTATTAAAATGTGTGATATTTCTTGATCTTTTTCTCAATCTCCACTGAGGGAAATCAAGAGAATGTTATGGAGATTACGCTAAGCCAGTGTCTGCAGCAGTAGTGAAAGCCTTCCATTAAAACCAACTGCCCAGCATACTGCACAGGCTATCCTCTTCTGACATGCCCAGATTCCTGTTGTTAGCATAAAGGGATGCTTTGGATAAGCTTCTAACTCACAACTGAATATCCCCCACCTAAGTGGGGTCGCAGTTCTGATGGGGAATAGTACTAGTAGTGTGAGGGAGTTGAATTATATCAGGTGCAGTTGGTGCCAAGTCGTCAATCGGAAGATAGCTGTACCCTTACAAATATCAGTTCAATTCCTTCACAGTTGGGCTTTAGATTTGTGCTCCTGAAGATTCGTTATTTGAACAAAATAAATCTGGGCCCTTGGTTTCTAAACTGTTGGCATTCATGCTGACCTTTTGGGAAACTGGAGTAACTCTAGATTGTGCTGCTCTCTCAGTGTTCTACATGGTGGGCTGGCTGTATTTTGAGCACAGGTAAGTTTGTGGTATTCCACCATGGGTATCCAATTCTATTCGTAAATATTGTAGCTCCAAATTCTCGCAGTCTGACTTGGGTGAGATCTCCCTATGCAGTGACTCAAAGTCTTGGATATTGGGTTTTTCCTCCCATGTGATCATTTTGAATTATAATCACAGCAAATAGAAAGGTAGTTTCAACAACTAGTACTGAGCTTCTCATCTGGTCAAAAAATGTACTTGATTTAAGAAAATAAACAGAATGAAGAAAATCTCACTAATATCACAATGAATATATTTCAGTACTTCTAAAACAATTGTTAGACCATGAAAAAGAAAGCTGTGCAGCCCTAACACTATTTGGTTGTCAATGTAGACCCTAATTTTAAGGTAGGAAGTGTGATTATACTGTAGGGACCCATTATATGTGATGATTATTCTACAGATGCACCCACCTTAATAACAGACGAACATGTGAGGCTGCATTGAGAAATAAATGTACTGTTAGCTCTAGCAAAGAGCGCATCAATGACATGCAAGATGCAGTAGTGGGCAGCCGCTTGTAAGATGCCACTAAGGTCTGCAGCTTGTAAGAAGCCATAAGCGAAGATGTTCAAGGCCACAAGGACTTTGACAGCCACTGGCAGGACTTGGCGACCAGTGTTGTGATGTGTGAGTTCTTCAGTGAAGAGGCCACAGATGTCTGTGACCATGTGCCTAGAGAATCTGTTTCCTGCAGCACTGGGTCTCGTCATCTCCAGCTAGCTCTGCCTTTGGCAGTAGACCCTGTGCTGAAGGTTTGACCTCCACTGCCTTCCTGTCCCTTTTTCCTCGTGCATTCCTGCTGCTTGGGGTTCCACCTTTCCTATGTAGAGTGTTGCTCCTCATTGCCACTGGGCCCAAAAACTGGCAGTCGTGGCCCCATTGCCAGCTGGAGCCTTCTTTTTGGGTAGGTGACCACCCAATTGTGATTGGCAGCCTTGGCCCCTGAGGGGCGTGGTGGGGTGATGACCCCATTTTAATGCCTGGGCACTGAGTGCCCAGTTTCCCCACCAAATGCGCAGTTCCATGAGCAGTTACTTACCAAATGCCAAGTTCCCCATTGGCCTCACCAACCCCCTCATCGGCCCAGAGTGATGCCCTGGGGCAACAATGGCTGGCTTCCCAATCTATACCCTCCTCCCTTCAGATCTGGAACGGGCACCTCCTGAAATCCATGCTCCCCTTTCAAAATTTCACCCTCCCCCTCCAACAATCTCTTAACAGGCTTTTAAAATATTTTAATTGGCCTTAATGAGGAGGAGAGAAGGATCCCTGCCCCACCCTCCACCCATCCTGGTTAACATTTCCACACCAGGAATGGCATCTCAAAACTGACACACCAGCTGGCACCAGTATTCCCAGGAACCCCCCCAACTCTGCTCAAAGCCGAAAATCCATAAACTCTGAATTCTGCTCTCACTCGTTCCCTTTGAAATTTATCTGTGCACTATCTATCCTCAATAGGCCCATTGGCGATCCAGTATTAAGGAGGCCCTTATTGACAATGCCTCCGAGCTAGTGTCTGAATATAGATGTTGGGTCCTGAACAGTCTTGATTTTGCTTTCTTTAAACTTTGGGGTTCAGTTGATGACAGATTAACATGATTGAAAGTATATTTTGAAGGGGAGGGTAAGGGGGCTGGCGTGGTTGGTGTGGGTGGGTGCAGGTTGAAGATACATTAGGTTTGGGCAGAAAGGAATAAAAACACTAATAAAAGATAAACTGATGGGTGGATTTTATTTTCTCCAATAAAGCTACATGTAAACTAGAAGTGTTAGAAACAGAACATGTGTTAGCAACAGGACACTATAAATATTTTCACTGATGAGACTGGCTGCCCCTTCACAGCTAGCATTGGAAATACTTATCCTATACTCTTAGCAACATCTTGCAATGGGATTCTATTTAACACTTTAACTTTGGTCCTCCTCTGCAGAGTTTGAACCCAAGTTTAGCAGTGTTCAATCTGATAAGTGGGGAGAAACGTGTTATTATTAACAAACAGAATTCAAACAATTCTCTATCAACAGAAAACCTTATTTGTTATAAAGTTTGACATTTGACAAACAAATGTTGTTTGCCATTTTTTCCCTTCCCTTGTGGAAAGTTTGCACTGAACAGATGTTCTGCTTCCACCCTAACCTCAGTTTTTTTAACTGTATCTTTACTGATTTCTGCCTTCCCAACCAAGAAGGGAGACAAATTTACTCCTGGCTTTCTGCTAATCTAGTTGTGGCGGGCACATGCTTTTCTAACATCTGGCATTCAACACCCAAAACTCCTCAGCACAATGAGGCAAATCTTTAACGGGAGGTAATTCAAGCCAGCGGTGTTTTGCAGATGGGTCTGTGACCAAGCAATGACAAGGGGATGCCACAGTTGAAAATAAAGGCAAAAGAAGGAACCATATAAATGGCCATTCAATGGAATTGACACTATTATTTCCAAATATGTTCAACGATGCAGGAACTGGTACATTCAAATTTCTCTGAAGACATTTTTCAAGTGGTGTAATGTTAAAGAAATATATGTTCATTTTTTTTGTGGATTTTATTGCTTGCCAAAAATGGTTTCTAAAATTGCTTTTTTTCCAGAGTCACAGGCCAGGGTTCCACTTCTGAGATCACCAGCTGCATTTTTCCATCATTCACTTTAATGTACAGGCATAATGCAGGATAGGAAGCACAGAAACGGAAAGGTCCAACCGTGGAGTGTCTTAGTGCCTTAGTGTCTGGATTGTTACCTGAGCTAATAGAGTCAAGCAGATTAGAGAATTAAACGCATGACTCAAAAAGTGATGTGGGAAGAAGGGGCTTTGATTCATGGGGCACTGGCACCAGTACTGGGCAATGAGGGAGCTGATCTGTTGGGATGGGCTCCACTTAAGACTGGCTGGGTCCTGGCAAATCATATAACTAGAGCTGTGGATAGGACTTAAAACTCAAAGTGGTGTGGGGGAAGGGGGCAAATGAAGGGAGATTTAGAAATCTAAAGAGAAAAGTCGAGACAGTAAAACAGAGTACCAATTTAGGTAAAGATAAACAGAGTGGGACAAGAAGGGACAGGGAGTTTAATGGTAATAGTGCATCAATGAATAAGGTCTATGCAAAGAATAGTAATAACAAAATTATATTAAAGGCTCTTTATCTGAATGCACAAAGCATTTGTACTAAGATAGGTGAACTAATGGCACAAATCAAGATAAATGGTTTAGATCTAATGGTTATTACAGAGACATGGGGAAGGATTGTGTGTTTTATGTCAGGATCCCAACATCAGGGTCAAATGCAGGTCTCGAACCCGCACTGTGTCAGAAACAGTCACCCAACAGTGAACTTGCCTGAAACAAAAACAAAAATAGCTGGAAAAACTCAGCAGGTCTGGCAGCATCTGCGGAGAGGAAGACAGTTAACGCTTCGAGTCCGAATGACTCTTCATCAGAACTAAGAAAATATAGAAATGAGATGAAATATAAGTTGGAAGAAGGGGGTGGGACAGGTAGAGCTCGATAGGGGGCCAGTGATAGGTGGAGGCAAAGGAGAGATTGCCAAAGATGTCATAGACAAAAAGACAAAGGGGCGTTGATGGTGGTGATATTAGCTAAAGGATGTGCTAATGTCACCGCAGGCATGGGTGAGCGCTTCCACTGAGCTCCTTGAAGGCAGACAGATTCCTCAGGGAGCTGCAGACCTGCAAATAATAAAATAAGGCCCAAAAATGCTGCAAGATTGTCCATGCAGTACACTCAAGCACCTGAAAGCACACCTCATTAAAAAAGACAGCCCCCAGGCAGCCTTTACATTTTTGATGAAACCTCATCCAAGGGCGGGATGAAAGAAATACCTGGGGACTTTTTTATGAGGTATGCTTTCAGGAGCTTGAGTGTGCTGCATGGACATCTTTTGCAGATTTCTTTGTGCTTTATTTTTTTATTTGCAGGTCTGCAGCTCCCTGAGGAATCTGTCTGCCTTCAGGGAGCTCAGTGGAAGCGCTCACCCATGCCCACGGTGACATGATCGCCTGTCCTCTTCCCGACCCCACCCCGGCAGTGCTGAGCATTTCAGCGTGCGTTTTATGCTGGCTGACCGTTAATTGGGCAGCCAGTGTGAAATCGCGGTCGGGGGCCTGTTTCCCACCGATCTCACACGCCCAACGAGGGAAAAATTCAGGCCATGGTGTAATTTGATTTGATCCTGGGAGCTACATGAACAGTGTTTTCTTGTCTATTAATATAGGTTTCATAAGAAACAGAAGCAAGAGTAGGTCATTCGGCACCTTGAGCTTTCTCCACCATTCAATATGATCATGGCTGATCATTTCCCTCAACTCCACCTCCCCACACTAGACCCTTAGCATTCAAAACTCTATTGACCTATGTCTTAAATATACTCAACAACTGGGGTAGAGAATTCCAAGGATCCCCGTCTAATGTCTACTATTGGTATATAAATGGCATGGTTACATAACTTAATAAATTTGTACATGGACGATGGGTCTGCAGTTCCTTACTTTTACTGGCCACCTCATTAGGGTTAGGGATTTGTATAGAGAATACCAAGAGATATAAACAGCAGCAGTTGAGTGCTACCAGAACATTACTTCAGCATGCATGTTTAAATCAGTACTATTCAGAACATCCCTCCAAATTTGAATAATGATGCAGTCCTTTAGAACTTGATATTTAAACCACAATGCTTGTTTTTCAGTTCTGAGCACAAACATGGAAAATGCAGCTGATGTAAAAACGTACTTTCAGTCATTCCCATTTGTTCTTTCTGCTCAACTGTATCATTGTATTTGCTGACTGTGGAAGATCAGCCAGAATATAGTTTACACATTTTTGCTTTCAAAGTTACCTCAGCAAGTGTTGGAATTCATGCAGCCCCCTGTCCTAATAGTTATACGAACGGACACTGGTAACTTTTTTTAAAATAGTTATCCTGGGGATTTCATTCTCAGTAATTTTGCATTGGAGGGACACAATTTCTGGAAGTTATAAATACAATCACACACATAGCAGCTATAGGCTGTTATGCTGGGAAAGTGCATGATGTAATTTTAATCATTTGTAAGTTTTGTTTTTTTTATATATTTTCTGTTGCAGGCCTTATTTCCATCAGTAAACATTTAGCTCAAGGGAAACCCAAGAAAATACCTGAAGGACTTCAAAAAGGTTTTGGAGCAATTTTGTTAGTAGCTGGTTCTGGCTGCCCATTTTGACTTGAGTTTCTAACAGGGTGGAACTAGCTCCTAATCTCTCTGTCAAGATGCAATCTTAGCACTATGCTGTGGTGACTGACCTCCAACAACCACCCACAACCATCTTCCTTTGGGCTAGGTATGACTCCAACCAGTGGAGAGCTTTCCCCCTGATTCCCATTGACTCCAGTTTTGCTAGGGCTCCTTGGTGCCACACTCGGTCAAATGCAGCCTTGATGTCAAGGGCAGT
The DNA here is from genome assembly GCF_964194155.1 of Cetorhinus maximus. Lineage (NCBI taxonomy): Eukaryota > Metazoa > Chordata > Chondrichthyes > Lamniformes > Cetorhinidae > Cetorhinus > Cetorhinus maximus. The sequence continues at coordinate 15,044,910 of NC_135917.1, read as the reverse complement.
CACTCTCACCTCGCCTCGGGAGTTCAGCTCTTTTGTCCATGTTTGGACCAAGGCTGTAATAAGGTCAGGAGCTGAGTGGCCCTGGCAGAACCCAAACTGGGCGTCAGTGAGCAGGTTATTGCTAAGCAAGTGCCACTTGATAGCACTGTTGATGATCCCTTCCAACACATTACTGATGACCGAGAGTAGACTGATGGGGTGGTAATCGACCAGATTGGATTTGTCCTACTATTGCTGGAATGTTGTCAGGGCCCATAGCCTTTGCAGTATCCAGTGCATTCAACCGTTTCTTGATATCACATGGAGTGAATCGAATTGGCTGAATACTGTCATGCATGATGCTAGGGACCTCCGGAGGAGGCTGAGATGGATCATCCACTTGTTGCTTCCGGCTGAAGATTGTAGCAATGCTTCAGCCTTATCTTTTGCACTGATGTGCTGGGCTCCTCCATCATTGAGGATGGTGATATTTGTGGAGCCTCCTCCTCCAGTGAGCTGTTTAATTGTCCACCACCATTCACGACTGGATGTGGCAGGACTGCAGAGCTTAGATCTGATCTGTTGGTTGTGGGATCGCTTAGCCCTGTCTATCACTTGCTGCGTATGCTGTCTGGGACGCAAGTAGTCCTGTGTTATAGCTTCACCAGGTTGACATCTCATTTTTAGGTATGCCTGGTGCTGCTCCTGGCATGCCCTCCTGCATCCTTCATTGAACCAGGTTTGGTGATAATGGTAGAGTGGGGGATATGCCAGGCCATGAGGTTACAGATTGTGTTCGACTACAATTCTGCTGCTGCTGATGGCCCACAGCGCCTCATGGATGCCCAGTCTTGAGTTGCTAGATATGTTCAAAATCTATCTTATTTAGCACAGTGGTAGTGCCACACAGCATGATGGAGGGTATCCTCAATGTGAAGGCGGGACTTTGTCTCCACAATGACTGTGGTGGTGACTCCTACCGATACTGTCATGGACAGATGCATCTGTGACAGGCAGGTTGGAGAGGATGAGGTCAAGTATGTTTTCCCTTCTTGTTGGTTCCCTCACCACCAGCCGCAGATCCAGTCTAGCAGCTATGTCCTTTAGGACTCAGCCAGCTCGGTCAGTAGTGGTGCTACTGAGCCACGGTGGATATTTAAGTCCCCCACCCAGAGTACATTCTGCACCATCCGTGCTTCCTCCAAGTGGTGTTCAACATGGCGGAGCATTGATTCATCAGTTGAGGGAGGACGGTATGTGGTAATCAGCAGGAAGTTTCCTTACCCATGTTTGACCTGATGCAAGAGTCGATGTTGAGGACTCCCAGGGCAACTCCCTCCTGACTGTATACCACTGTGCCGCCACCTCTGCTGGGCCTGTCCTGTCGGTGGGACAGGACATACCTAGAGATGGTGATGGTGTCTGGGACATTATCTGTAAATATGATTCTGTGGCTATGACTATGTCAGGCTGTTGCTTGACTAGTCTGTGAGACAGCTCTCCCAATTTTGGCACTAGCCCCCAGATGTTAATAAGGAGGACTTTGCAGGGTTGAGCTTGCCATTGTCGTTTCCGGTGCCGAGGTCGATGCCAAGTGGTCCGTCTGGTTTCTTTCCTTTTTTGTGACTTTGTGGTGGTTTGTTACAACTGAGTGGCTTGCTAGGACATTTCAGAGGACATTTAAGAGTCAACCACATTGCTGTGGGTCAGGAGTCACATGTAGGCCAACAGATTTCCTTCCCTAAAGGGCATTAGTGAACCAGATGGGTTTTTACAACAATTGACAGTAGTTTCATGGTCATCATCATTTAACTCCAGATTTTATTGAATTTAAATTCCACCATCTGCCGTGGTGGGATTTGAACCCGGGTCCCCAGAGCATTACCCTGGGTCTCTGGATCACTTGGTCCAGAATACCAAACCATCCCCTCCCCTCTACTACACCAATCAATGTTTTTTTTTCACTTTTCACAGTTTATTTTTAACAAAACACTTACAATTTAGTTTTTATCAACGTTAACTGTCTGCAGACCTTTGTAGGATGTGACAGGAACATAAGTTACCAATGTGTAGAATTTGTTAGGAGAGTCCTCATCCTCATTGCATTTCCTGGATAAACGCACACGAATGCGATATGGAACATTCCTTACACCTTTAACCAAAACAGCCTTGTTCAAACGAGTATCAGTGCAGACATCTGGAGTACCCATCTCCTTCATGGCAAATTTACAGATCTCCTTAATGGCACGAGGAGCGCGTCTCTTAAAACCCACACCATGGATACGCTTGTGCACATTTATTGTATATTCCCTGGTAACCACCTCATTGATGGCAGAACGGCCCTTCTTTCTCTCTCCACCTTTCTTAGCAGGAACCATCTTGTTGCATTCTTTACCTCTAGCCAGAGAGATTCCGTCCTTGATCTCTCTGGAGCATCCTCTCTCTTCAATACTGTAATGCCATTTTTAATCAATATTGCCAATCACCCATCCCCACTCCGCCACCATCTGCTTTTCTTCCTTTCCTGTCTCTCCCAAAAAACCTTGTACTCAGGAATATTCAATGCCCAGTCCTGCCCTTCTTTGAGCCTGGTCTCTGTTATCGCAATAATATCATAATTCCATTAATCAACCTATACCTGCAGTTCACCAATCTTATTAACCACACTCCGTGCATTCACATACATGCACATTAGCCCTGATTTAGGCTATTTTACTTTCCCCGGTATCCTGACCCCATCTAAAGACTTACTATTGCCTATTCTAATTCTATCAAACTCTCCAAGTATGCTATCTACCTTGATACTAGTCTCTGATATGTCCTTATTATCAGTTGATACTTCACTACTTCCCACTGCCAGTTGTTTTCCTCTGCACTCTGAATGCCCCCTTGGGTTCCCATCCCCCTGCCAATCTAGTTTAAACCCTTCCCAACAGTATTAACAAACCTCCCCGCGAGGACACTAGTCCCAGTCCTGTTAAGGTGTAACCCATCCTTATACAGGTCCCACCTGCCCCAGAACCGATCCCAATGCCTCCGAAATCTAAATCCCTCCCTCCTGCTCCATTTCTCCAGCACGTGTTGAACTGCTCAATCTTCCTATTGCTATGCTCACTAGCATGTGGCACTGGGAGTACAGAGATTACTGCTCTTGAGGTCCTGCTTTTTAATTCCCTTCCTAGCTCCCTAAAATCTGCCCTCAGGACCTCTCCCTTTTCCTACCTATGTCATTGGCCCCAATGTGGACTATGACTTCTGGCTGCTCGCCCTCCCCCAAAATAACGTCCTGCAGCTGCTCTGTGACATCTTTTACCCTGGCACCAGCAAGGCAACATACCATCCTGGAGTCACGTCTATGGCTGCAGAAAACCTGTCTGCTCCTCTAACTATGGAATCTGCTACCATTATAATACTTCCACTCTTCCTCCTCCCCTCCTGTGCCGCTGAGCCACCTGTGGTGCCACGATCTTGGCCCTTGCTACAGTCCCTCCGAGGAACCATCTCGCTCACCAGTATCCAAAATAGAAAAGCGGTTAGAGAGTGAGGTAGCCTTGGGGGATTCCTGCACTACCTGCCTGTTTCTCTTAGATACCCTGGCAGTCACCCATTCCCTCTCAGCCTGTGTACTTCTTAGCTACGGTGTGACCACCTCTCTAAACATACTATGCATGTAATCCTTAGCCTTGCGGATGCACCGCAGTGACTCCAGCCGCCACTCAAGTTCCACAACCCAGAACTAAAGTTACTGCAGCTGATGACACTCCAGTTGTTGGCACAGATTTGGTTTTTTCAATCATACTAATTTCTGTTGCTCAACAACAAAAATGGAAGTGAACAAATGTGGCAGAATAGATTAGAATCCAGTCTACAGTATCTTCATTCTTCAGAAAATCCCAGCCATAGAAGGCTACTCAACAGAGGTCACATGGCAGAGTCAGTCCACATGGCTTTTCACAATTGGCTGTATCCTTTTTTTAAAGAAGTATTTGGTAGCTAAGTTGGAAAAGGCTATTTAATTGTCTATAGCGAGACAATGTGGGTGAGTTGCAATGTTTAATGTGTGCCAGAGGCGTGTTAGCATATTTTGGATAGCTGGAGCCAAGAACTAGAATATCCTTTCAGTTTCTGTGGGAGACAAGTAATTGCAGATGGTGGTTTGCTGCAAAGTACAACAAGAAGAGGTATCAAACCTGCATATGTATGTGCTCGTGTTCACCGAGATCAACCCATTGTGTGACTTCAATTTAGAAATCCCAAAGTAATTTTATGTCTAACCATGAGGGATTGTTGCATTCTCTAATATCCATGCACCACGATGTAGTAAAATTAGTTGGTGGTAGTGAGATATGAGGTAGTAAGTGGGTAATTTTACAAGGCCCATTGCTGGTGTGGAGTCTTGCTAGTGATGTGTGGGTCAGATAAGTGGGGCTATACTATTGGAGCTCAATCTCAACTTGCCATTGTATCTAGTGAGACTCCACAGCAGCATCAACCCTTAAATATTTGAGCAGTTCTGATAATGAAACCTGATTAAAGCTCAGTTAGGTAAGAATATTGTCAGGAAACGAAGTCTAGTTGCTGTATTGTATCTAAGCATATTTTTTGCTCTGTCAGTTACCAGCACTGCCAGCTGCAGAGCAAAGTTCCTGTTACGGACAGGAGAGAGATTAATTTAAACAGCCCTGATTTCTCCTCTCACTACCAGTCCGTAAACAAAAAGGTGTTTTTGATTTCTGATTTCCCCCTTTGTAAGTGGTGGTGTTTTTCCCCAACTCTTCAGTTTTGGAGTAATCCAATCCTCTATTAATAACCCCACAGCAAACTCAGGATAACATAAGAAGGTTGGTTTATTTTACACACACACACAACACAGGAAAGAGGTTTTGCAACAAATACCCCTTTTTTGCACTCATACAATAAAAGAGGGATAAGGGAAAGAAAAGGCTACAGGGCAAACCCACAATAAAGATAAGAGTTATGGTTTCATATGAGTCCAGAATCCAGAATCAAAAGTCCAATGGTGTATCCCTTTAGAGGTTAGCAGGCTGAAACTGTTGCAGGGTGATTCAACTTTCCAGAAACGAGGACTTCCCCAATGAAAGAAGGCACGTAGAGATGAATTAGTCTTGTAGGCACTGATACAGGAGTTCCAATGTTCCAGTAGTTCACAGTGTAGATTAGGGCCAGGCACTTCACCTGGACAGAGCTCTTTCTGCTGCTACCTGTTGGATGGTAAAATGGTAGACTGTCTGGGTTCAGTTCCACGGGGTAATATTACAGGCTCTAGCAGCTTGGGGGAGGTAATGTGACAGACCTCCAGCTGGACCAGATGGATTACACCCCAGAGTTCTGAAGGAGATAGCTGAAGAGATAGTGGAGGCATTAGTGGTGATCTTTCAGGAATCACTGGAGTCAGGGAGGGTCCCAGAGGACTGGAAAATCGCTAATGTAACCCCCCTTTTTAAGAAGGGAATGAGGCAAAAGACGGGAAATTACAGGCCGATTAGCCTGACCTCGGTCGTTGGTAAGATTTTAGAGTCCATTATTAAGGATGAGATTTCAGAATACTTGGAAGTGCATGGTAAAATCGGGCAAAGTCAGCATGGTTTCATCAAGGGGAGGTCATGCCTGACAAATCTGTTAGAATTCTTTGAGGAGGTAACGAGTAGGTTAGACAAAGGAGAGCCAATGGATGTTATCTACTTGGACTTCCAGAAGGCCTTTGACAAGGTGCCGCACAGGAGGCTGCTCAGTAAGATAAGAGCCCATGGTGTTAGAGGCAAGGTACTAGCATGGATAGAAGATTGGCTGTCTGGCAGGAGGCAGAGAGTGGGGATAAGGGGGTCCTTCTCAGGATGGCAGCCGGTGACTAGTGGAGTTCCGCAGGGGTCAGTGTTGGGACCACAACTTTTCACTTTATACATTAATGATCTAGATGAAGGAACTGAGGGCATTCTGGCTAAGTTTGCAGATGGTACAAAGATAGGTGGAGGGACAGGTAGTATTGAGGAGGCGGGGAGGCTGCAGAAGGATTTGGACAGGTTAGGAGAATGGGCAAAGAAATAGCAGATGGAATACAACGTGGGGAAATGTGAGGTCATGCACTTTGGTAGGAAGAATAGAGGCATAGACTATTTTCTAAATGGGGAGAGAATTCAGAAATCTGGAGTGCAAAGGGACTTGGGAGTCCTAGTCCAGGATTCTCTTAAGGTTAACTTGCAGGTTGAGTCAGTAGTTAAGAAGGCAAATGCAATGTTGGCATTTATTTTGAGAGGACTAGAATATAAAAGCAGGGATGTGCTGCTGAGGCTTTATAAGGCTCTGGTCAGACCACATTTAGAATATTGTGAGCAATTTTGGGCCCCGTACCTCAGGAAGGATGTTCTGGCCCTGGAGAGGGTCCAGAGGAGGTTCACGAGAATGATCCCAGGACTGAAAGGCTTAACATATGAGGAACGTTTGAGGACTCTGGGTCTATACTCGATGGAGTTTAGAAGGATGAGGGGGGATTTGATTGAAACTTACAGAATACTGAAAGGCCTGGATAGAGTGGACGTGGGGAAGATGTTTCCATTAGTAGGAGAGACTCGGACCCGAGGGCACAGCCTCAGAGTAAAGGGAAGACCTTTTAGAACAGAGATGAGGAGAAACTTCTTTAGCCAGAGAGTGGTGAATCTATGGAATTCACTGCCACAGAAGGCTGTGGAGGCCAGGTCATTGAGTGTATTTAAGACCGAGATAGATAGGTTCTTGATTGGTAAGGGGATCAAAGGTCACGGGGAGAAGACGGGAGAATGGGGTTGAGAAACTTATCAGCCATGATTGAATGGCGGAGCAGACTCGATGGGCCGAATGGCCTAATTCCTGCTCCTATGTCTTATGGTCTTCTACTGGATGTTGGACACAGGATGTATTTTCACAGGTCTGGGATCTTGAGGTGTTTAATGGAGGAGTCAGGGTTCCTTTTGTCCTTGCAGACATTCTGTCTCTGTTGGCTGGAGCTCTGCCTTAGAAATGTCAAAGGATGTTGGTACATTTCTTTGGAATTTGATTGTTGGCCGTCACAGAGGGCATTAGCACCTCTTTAAAGATAATGAGATCCCTGCTGGTTTCTGAAGGTTAGAAATTCCTCCGGTACGAGTCATGGCTAGTCAGGGTAAAGCCTTGGTCAATTTTTTCAAAAATGAAATAATTTTACAGAGTAGCCAGGTTGACATAGATATATATTTCCCTTCCTGTCTTCTGGCCGGGACATTCCCTTTACTCTGATGCAGCCACAGCAGAGCCTGCACATACTGGGTGGAATTTTATGGCCCCTTCACGATGGGGACAAGGTTGTAAAGTGCAGTGAGCCATTCAAAACTCCATTGACCACAGCAGGACCGTAAAATCCCACCGGTGTAAAATCCCACTGTGTAAGTGTGACATTTCCACCTCTTGAGGCATCCACCTTGTGACCTTGGAATAAAATTGGTAATTTAAAAATAAATTAAGAAACTCAGCCCCATGTTGGAGGTGGCAGTGCATGACTTATTGCTTGACCAAGCCAGGATTTGGTCGGTAGCAGCGCTTGTCTTAGTGCTTGAATGAGCCAGGGTTTGTCTCGTGGCAGTGCTTGTCTTAGTGACCAGGCAAATCAGTAAGTAGTGATTAGATTATGATAAACATCAGTTTTGTAGGGAGAAGGGAAGAGTGAGTGAAGTAAGAAATTTCACTATTTTGAGGTACTGGCAAAAAATAAATTTGGGTAGAAAAGTCTGATGTGTCTTCATTTTAACAGTAAGGATGTAGGGAGAAGAAGCGTGTAGGATGGAATATTGGAAGCTTGGGAGGAACAGGAAAGGAGAATTTAGAATAGCTGACCATATAGATGAAGAAGGTTGCAGTGGCGAGCGAGAGATTTGAGATGAGGATTAGCTCCTCAATGGCCAGCTTTTGCTTTTATCCTGTCCAGGGCAATATGATGGAAAAGCACCTCGGCGCTCTGGAATGAATGTGGGTTTTGTAGGGCAGAGTTTTTTGTCCCACAGGCGGGCGTGCACCTGACCCAAGCGGGAGTAAAATAGTGTGCGAGGACATCGGGTGAGCATCCCGACATCATCGTGCACTTGCGCAATATTTCGCTTGTTGGGCGCACGTGAGTGCCGGAGCGGCACCCGCCATTAATTAAGCAGCCACTTAAGGTCCTTAACAGTGCAATTGACGGTGATTTTTCATTGCCCATGCGATTTTCTGCTTGTCGCACGGGCAAAACGGGCAGGTGACCAGCCAACGTTTTCACAAACCTCGATAGTTTGCAGGTTGTTGCTTATTGGTACTTGGCAGCTTCATCTCTATTCTGAGCTTCATTCTTAGCATTTCTAGGCTTAATTTCAGGACTCACTGCTGCCTCCAAGCTCCCCGGAAGATTCAGACTGTGTGGACCCTTCCAGGTACCAGACAGCCTTCCCTTACCCTGGGAATGGGGATTGTGGCCTCCTCTGGTGGCACCTCCTCTGAGGAGGAAGAGAGGGGCAGAAGGGAGAGGAGGCCGGGTGTCCCTATTCAGCCTCCAGGGGAGGGACCTGTGGGAGGAGAGGCGCAGGCACAAGGGGTGCAGGGCCAGTGGGAAGTCCAAGATGGAAGGGGCCGCAGAAGACGCCACTATCCTGCTGCCAGGGTTTACAGGCAGCGATGCAGCTACCTCAATATGTCTGAGGTGCAATGCTGAAGGAAGCTCCGCCTCTCGAGGGAGACTGTGGCCTCTGTTTGCCAGATGATTGGCCTTGAGATCAGATGGTTGCACAAGCCAAAACTCTCACCTCTGTACACTGCACTCTTACCTTCGTCTGGCACCCTCGCCTCTCCACGCCCGGTTGCACATGGGGCGTGCTGGCTCTCAAGCTCCAGGGCATCTTGCTCATACCTCGAGAGTGGGGCCTCCGCCGGGCCATGACCTTTCTATATTGTTGTGGGCAGCCTTCTCCTGAAAGGACAGAGGAGCGTTGATTAGTCCACTCTCTACCTGCAGCGCCACTGCAGCCTGGCCAACCCCAGCTGAGGAACACCTTGCAGGGCACATCCAAGTCATGGCCCTCGAGCCACAAGACACTCAGTCCAAGCTGCCAGGGCTCCCTCCCTTGGCCAGCTCGGTCGGTTTCACGGCCGCTCCCGAGCCCGCCCGCCCAACGAAGGGAAAATCCTGCCCATAGAGTTGTTGAAGAAAAGCAGAAAACTGATTTTCATTCGGAACAGTTTTTATTGTGGACTCTCACTCATCAGAATCTGGGTTGAAACTGTCCAGATACTTTTCACATGGGATCCTTACAACTGGCAGAAAGGGGAACCTTCCGTTCCATTATTCTGAGCGTCTGTGTTGCACTTCAAAGAGTCAGAATTTGTTGCAGTTGCAAAACATTCTTTTTAGAGAGCCGAGAGCAGCCACTTTGTTTTGTTTGTATCTTGGGAAGGAGCCAGGGAATTTTAACACCTGGCAAGCTGCATAGAACCTTTTAACCGCTAATTGACCTCAACAAATGTCTATTTTAAACAATTAGACTTTGTAACCTTAAAGGAACAGGCAAGGTTACATATAGTTGAACTTCAATAGCAGAATGTGTTACAGTTACAGTTTAACACTCCTTCCACTTTATCCTCTGACCGACCACGCCAGATTCATTAGTTCAAGGTCTAAGCTGCTTAAAGAATACTTTCCACAGGTTGTATGAGTGAAAAATATGTTTTTCATCTTGTTAATTATTTATTATTTTTGAACTGTTCTTGCACCAGATACAATTTTCTCACCCTGCAACAAGTATACGGATCTATCATACTATAGAATTTCCACACCAATCAAGTGAATATGATTTTTGGCTTACCCAGGTTTGGCGGGAACAAAGGTTCAAATAGATTATTATTCCAGCATGTTGTTATTACATAACAGTGATATCTACTTTTATTTAAGATACATAGACATGTGAATCCTCTAAGTGGGTGGAAAGTCTTTTCAAGTGGGTGGAGTTCAAGGTCAGCACAAGTGGCCGACTAATAATCATGAGACAACTGGGTGAGAACCATGCTCAGCTGTGTCTCCTCTCTACGGTGAAGCCCAGATTGCAGCAGGTTTGTTCCCGACTCATGGGTCTCTCAGCCTCGAGATCCCAGCAAGGTGTGGAGCTGCCGTTCATTCTGTGTCATTTGCCATCGGCTGCAGTCAGAGGCAGGGATGAAGGGAGGGAGGGAGGTGGATGCCTCCAAGGTGCACGGCTGGTGGAGGGCAGTCAACTCATGATTCCAAACCTCCATCCTCCTGGGTGAATGGTCTTGGCTGACAAGGGATCATGTGGTTAGTCTTTCTTTGCTACCAAGGCAATGGTCTCTCTATAGTCTTGAGGGTAATGGAGACAAGTAGAAAAGTGTCCATGTGAGGCTTCTTGCACACGACTCTCATCACCCTGGTCAAAGAGCAATGTCTCCATACGGGTTCATGTATGACCGGGAGGAACACCCATCTCTGGTCCTCCAGGATGTCCTTCACCTGGAAGGGGTGGGGTGGGGAGGCCATGTCTAGACAGAGGCCAGGTGAAGGGCTGAGCACTGGCCTGCTGGCTTTGCAATGGAGAGAAACATGTAAAGGACATGCTCACTAAATGTATCACTTCAATTCATTCACACATCCGCTGAGGTGTCGATGATGCAGGCTGCAGGTAACCCTGCCTTGGGAATGGTTCTTATCCAGATGAGGAGAAGGAGGGCCCATTGCAGGTTGGCACAGGGCCAGGGGGGGAGCAAGGGCCTGAGCAGCAAGAGGTAGCGGGGCCTCTAGAAGGTCAAGAGGCTGGCGAACATGGCCCACTGCAACAGCCAGCCAGCGTGAAAGGCGCGCTGAGAAGCTCAGCGCTGCTGGGGTGGGGGCGGGAGGAGGGTGAGCACAGAAGTCTGAGCATGCGCAGGGGGAACGCGCACTGAAAGCTCCCTGAAGGCAGGGGACTGCCTCAGGGAGCTGAAGAATTTTAAAATGAAAGTTAAAGATTTTGAAAATCAGAAAAAAATGTCCTCACATAGGATTCACTCACATGAACAGAAACATTTTAATTTTTTTAAATTAATGTCAGAAACCTCATCCCGCCCATGGATGAGGTTTCCTAAAAAATCCAAAGGCCGCCTGGCCGATTCGCCCATCCGCCAACTGAAACGTTGGACGGGCAGCAAAAAATACACGTTAATTAATTGATTAATGGCCTTAGTAGGCCTCTTAATTGTCAGCAGGCATGCTGCCGCCGACTCTCGCACGCTCCCACCAACTGAAATATCGCACAAGGGGACACTCACCTGACGTCATTGTGCACTATTTCACGCTCAGGAGTGTCAGGTGCGCACCCACACGCCGAGCAGAAAATCCTGCCCATAATGTAACATAATGTGATAGTGCCATACTGTCGAAATGTCTGTCTCAAGCCAGAACTGTAAATGCAGGAATGGAGGGGAATAAGCAAAAATAAATTGCTCATTTTAGAAGAGGCCTGAAATGTTGTAAAATTTACCAACTTTATGGGGGGGTGGGGGGGGAATGGCAGTGGCTAGAAGAGTTTTGCAGTAGTTTAAATGATGCAATTGTTGTAAATTTTGCTAGTATAGCATTTAGAGGTGTTCAGATGAATGAAATGAGTGTTGGTTTAGTTGTACATATCCATTCATGTTCCCAAATCCTGGATGCTTTGTTGTTAGGTGCAGTGTTTGTTTTACCTTATCTGGGAAATTGTGGTTGGGTCACAATTCTTGCAGCACCTGGAACAGATGATATTTGTCTCCATCTTCGCCTTCATATCAGCCTCTCATTTTCTGTGCTGGGTGTGTTGTGTTGGCGAAGGAGGTTATGCTTTTTTTAACTCTAATATTGAACCCTATAATGTTGGCCCTGTAGCTGTCTTTACTGTGTATCGGTAAATGCCTGTAACACTGAAAAAGTTTAGGATGGTTACATTATCTTCACTTAAATGTTTCCCTTTTATCTGCCCAGTCATTTTAACAGATGAAGAAGTTCAGAGGAAAAAGGAGATGATTTTAAAACGGAAGGAAGAAGAAGCAATAAAGGAGGCTAAGAAACCAAAGTTGTCAGATGAACAAGAAAAACTGATTGTCTTATTGGTTGAGGCCCACCATAAAACGTACGATGTATCATATTCGGACTTCACCCAGTTCAGAGTATGTATCTGGGCCAAGAACAGGCACACTGCAAAAATTGTAATTGCTCACAGCGTAAATATGTTTTTGACAGATATAAGGAAAGAGATAACAGGCAGAATCTGTAGGGACTCGACATCGAACTGTCTACAGTATTTCCACACTCAGGCATTACACACTGACCAGGAGGGTTGAGTTTGGAGGAGGCAAGCCTTGAAATCTTATTAAAGATAGTTTTGCGTGCTGTAACAATATCCGTAAAGATCGTTAACGTTTAAAGAGAAATTTGAATTACCAGTGGCCAACTGAAAGTAATTTTGCCTCAAGATTTCATGTTTTTAAATAAAAACAAGCTTTACTGTATACAAAAAAAATAAACAAAGCAAGCAGTACTGATTTAACACTATAGTTTGTCAAGACTTAAAGTATTAACCCAGTTCCCCTTTTACTCCTTAATTCTGCCCAAGAATTTCATTATATATTACAAGATCTTAAGGATTCCTTCACTTCTCCTTTTGGAATTCAAACCAAGCATGCTGCAGTTCTCCAGAATTCACTTTAATTTCTCCTCAGTGTTCAGTTATTCTCCAAGGTAGAAATTTTCATGGAATCCTTCTATTAACTCTTGGTTAAGCAATCCCACAACTGTTCTTTAAAGCCTCATAACTGTGGTCTTCTCAGCTCAAGCTTGGGCCTCACTGTATTTGTGCTCAGTGATTTAAAAATCAGAAGCACCCTGGTTCCTAATGGTGTCTCTCTCTCTCTCTCTCTCCCCTTCACCTCTGACTCCCCCCTCCTCTCTCTCTGTCCCCTATCTCTCTCTCTCTCTCTCTCCTATCTCTCTGTCTCTCCTCTCTTTTTCTCTCTCCTCTTTCTCTCTGTTCTCTCCTTCCTCCCTCTCTCTCTCTCCCCTTCTCTCCCTCCTCTCTCTCTCTTCCCCTCTCCTCTCTCTCAAAAAATACTTAACTGCTGGCTACCTGCTTCTGTAAGCAAAACACAGATAAATAAACAAATGAACCTTCCTCGCTCCCACAGCCCATTTCAATGGAAAATTCCATATTTAGATGTTCCAAATAGAAATGTTAATTAACTATCGTTTATCTTCAAAACAAACCCTTTGATTCTGTGACCTCTATTACTAATTTATATCTCTAATGGAGTTATCAACGCACTTCTCCAGTCTTGCTGGTCCCACTAAGAAACTCCCTTATTTACAAAGGTGCTTTTAGTTTCTTTGTTCTGGGAACTAGATGAATAATTTAAACCCCTTATGAAGGCAACTTAGACTTCCTGTCCCTACCAAAAAATGGGTCATCCATTGTGTAAATTTTCTCTCTTCTAATTCTGACCTTATTAAATAAACACTTTGAACTGTCATTACCCTAGGTCTGTTTGAATTGCACTTACCTCAGAGCTGTTTATCAGTTTCTCAATCAGATGTTTTCATTTATCTTACATTTAACACTTTAATTCCTAAAACTAAAAGTTAGACCTCGAATAAACATGAATTATGGAATCAGATATTCACAACAATGAAAACTTGTTCATTTTTTCTCAAAATCAGTATGCTTTTAAAAATCGTTGTAAAGCATTTTGATTTTCTTTTTGATATTAACAACTACTCAGTGTTGGCGCTGCTGAGCCTGCCAGAGCTGCTGGCTAATCATATTGGCCAGCATCTCTCGAGGGCAGGACTTTCTGCCACTGAGGGGTGGAAGTCCCACTCTCACCTCCTTAAGGCCACCCACAGCATGTTATTGCTGCAAGGCGGCCTTGTTTAACGTGGGTTGGCTGGCAATTAACATTTCTTGCAGGGGGGAGTGGGAGGAGGTGAGCAGAACCCTCCCAGCACCCCCATATAAGTCAGCCTTCTGTTTTTCAGCTGAAACATTAAGTTGAGCCCCTATCTGACTGTGCAGGTGAATGTCGAGGGATCTCCTCCTTGGCACTATTTGAAAAACAGGAGTCTTCTCCAATGTCTTGGTCAATATTCATCCAAACAAAGAACAAAGAACAAAGAAAAGTACAGGACAGGAACAGGCCCTTCGGCCCTCCAAGCCTGCGCCGATCATATTGCCTGTCAAACTAAAACATTTTGCACTTCCGGGGTCCGTATCCCTCTATTCCCAACCTATTCATGTATTTGTCAAGCTGCCTCTTAAACATCACTATCGTACCTGCTTCCACCACCTCCTCTGGCAGTGAATTCCAGACACTCACTACCCTCTGCGTAAAAAACTTGCCCCGCACATCTCCTCTATAGTTTTCTCCTCTCACCTTAAATCTATGTCCCCTAGTAACTGACTCTTCCACCCTGGGAAAAAGCTTCTGACTATCTACTCTGTCCATGCCACTCATCATTTTGCAAACTTCTATCAAGTCGCCCCTCAATCTCCGTCGCTCTAGTGAGAACAATCTGAGTTTCTCCAACCTCTCCTCATAGCTAATAACCTCCAGACCAGGCAGCATCCTGGTAAATCTCCTCTGCACCCTCTCCAATGCCTCCATATCCTTCTGGTAATGTGGTGACCAGAATTGCACGCAATATTCCAAGTGTGGCCTAACCAAGGTTCTATACAGCTGCAGCATGACTTCCCAGCTTTTATACTCAATACCCCTGCCGATGAAGGCAAGCATGCCATATGCCTTCTTGACTACCTTATCCACCTGCGTTGCCACTTTCAGTGACCTGTGGACCTATACACCCAGATCCCTCTGCCCGTCGATGCACTTAAGGGTTCTGCCAATTACTGTATAATTCCTGCCTGTATTAGACATTCCAAAATGCATTACCTCGCATTTGTCCGGATTAAACTCCATCTGCCATTTCTCCGCCCAAGTCTCCAACCGATCTATATCCCGTTGTATCCTTTGACAATCCTCTTCACTATCTGCAACTCCTCCAACCTTAGTGTCGTCTGCAAATTTACTAATTAGTCCAGTTACATTTTCCTCCAAATCATTTACTACAAACAGCAAAGGTCCCAGCACTGATCCCTGCGGAACTCCACTAGTCACAGCTCTCCATTCAGAAAAGCACCCTTCCACTGCTACCCTCTGTCTTCTATGACCAAGCCAATTCTGTATCGATCTTGCCAGCTCACCTCTGATCCCGTGCGACTTTACCTTCTGTACCAGTCTGCCATGAGGGACCTTGTTAAAGGCCTTACTGAAATCCATGTAGATAACATCCACTGCCCTTCCATCGTCGATCATCTTTGTCACTTCCTCGAAAAACTTGATCAAGTTAGTGAGACACGACCTCCCCTTCACAAAACCATGCTGCCTCTCACTAATACGCCCATTTGCTTCCAAATGGTAGTAAATCCTGTCACGAAGAATCTTCTCCAATAATTTCCCTACCACTGACGTAAGGCTCACCGGCCTGTAATTTCCTGGATTATCCTTGCTACCCTTCTTAAACAATGGAACAACACTGGCCATTCTCCAGTCCTCTGGGACCTCACCCGTAGCCAGTGAGGATACAAATATTTCTGTCAAGGCCCCAGCAATCTCCTCCCTTGCTTCCCTCAGTACTCTGGGATAGATCCCATCTGGCCCTGGGGACTTATCCACCTTAATATTCTTCAAGACGCCTAACACCTCTTTTTTGATCTCAACATGATCCAGGCTATCTATACACTCTTCCCTAGACAAATCGACCGCTAAGTCCTTCTCTTTGGTGAATACTGATGAGAAGTACTCATTTAGTATCTCTCCCATTTCTTCTGGCTCCACACACAGATTCCCACCTCTGTCCCTGAGTGGACCTACCCTTTCCCTGGCTACCCTCTTGCTTTCTACATATGTATAAAAAGGCCTTGGGATTTTCCTTAATCCTGGTTGCCAATACTTTTCATGACCCCTTTTAGCTCTCCTGACTCCTTGCTTAAGTTTCTTCCTACTTTCTTTATATTCTCCACGGGCTTCACCTGTTCCCAGCCTTCTAGCCCTTACGTATGCTTCCCTTTTCTTTTTGACTAATCTCACAATATCCTTCGTTATCCAAGGTTCCTGAAACTTGCCATGCTTATCCTTCATCCTAGCAGGAACATGCCAGTCCTGAATTCTTATCAACTTATCCCAAAGCAATACCACCAAAAACAGATTTATCAATCATTTTGCTATTTGAGGAACCTTATTGTGCACAAACTAACTGCTTACACAACAGTGATTACTCTGCAAAGGTGCTTTGTTGATTGTGAGGTGATTTGGGCAGCCATGGGACATGAAAGGCAATGTTTAAATGTGAGTTTGTACATCTCCAATGTTATTGACAGGAAAATGGAAAAAGTTACATCTCACTTTGACATCCCCTCTTTCCTGTGCTCATAAACTGTGGTGACAACCTTGGAAATAACATTGTATCTGTCATTTTCTTTTCTGTTCCAGCCACCAGTACGGGCTGAATCTAAAATGGAAGAATCTGAACAGTCCTCTTCTGCTGATCCATCACAGAATCTCTGCTCAGCAAATTCTTTTGATTTTAGTTCCTTCCACCCTTCCTCCTCAGAATGTTGCAAACCATCCGTAGGTACGTAATTTTTACAAAGTATTTGTATAACCGAAATAGGCCATTTAACCCAACAGGTCCAAGTTGGTGTTTATACTCCACACAAACCTCCTCCCACTTTTCTTCATGTAACCCTAGCAGCATATCCTTCTATTCCGTTCTCTCTCAAGTGGTTATCTAGCTTCCCCTGAAATGCATTTATGTTATTCACCTCAATCACTCCCTGTGGTAGCGAACTCCATATTCTGACCACTTTCTGGGTAAAGAAAATTCTCCTGAATTCCCAATTAGATTTATTTGTGACTATATTATATTTTATGGCCCCTAGTACTGGTCTCACCTACATGTGGAAGCATCTTCTCTATGTCAACCTTATCAAACCCTTTCATAATCTAAAAGACCTCTATCAGGTCACTTCTTTGTCTTTGCTTTTCTAGAGTAAAGAACCCCAGCCTGTTCAATCTTTCCTGATAGATATAACCTCTTAATTCTGATATCATCCTAGTAAATCTTTCTTGCACCTTCTCCTGTGCCACTATGCCCTTTTTTATAATATGGAGACCAGAACTGTTCACAGTACTCTAAGTGTGGTCTAAGCAAGGTTTTATGCTGTTCTACTTTTCAATTCTATCCCTTCAGAAAAGAGCCCCAGTACTTTTTTTGCATTGCTACTTTTAGCAATTTATGATTCTGTAAGCCCCTGATGCCTCTGTTCCTCCATCCCATTTGAACACTTATTTTCCAAGGGTTATGTGGCCTCCTTACTCCTCCAACCAAAATGTAATAGGTACCATACTATTTCTTTTTATATTCCTTGATAATTCAATTTCGTAGTTTCTCTTTGACTTTCTAATTGTTCTTTAGACTTATTTCCTAACCTTTTCCTATTCTCTTTCATCATCATCTGCTCTGTTATCTATGCACGTGGTGTATACCTTTTCCTTTAGTTTCACTTTTGCCCTTATTTCTTTATTCATTCTTGGTAACTCATTACTGATTAGTTTGATCTTGCTTTTTAGTGGGATATAATTCTCCTGGATTCTAGTGATCACTGTTGGACAAATGTTTCCCACTGCTGTTCTATTTCGTTGTTTGTTGCTATTTTTTTCCAGTTCACTTTCCCTAATTCCAGCCTCATCCCCTTAAAATCAGCTTTTTCTAATTTTGTACCTTGGTCTGGGTCTTCCTTAAGTCTTTCTCAGTCTTGATATTAAACCTTATTATGTTATGATCACTGTTCCCTGGATGTGCCCCTAGGCTTACTTCTCTTATCTGTTTTGGCTCGTTTGCCATTCTTGCCTCCAGTAGTGCTCCTCTTGTTGGGCCTTTTACATACAGGGTAAGAAAGGAGTCCTGCGTACATAAAAAAT
Source organism: Cetorhinus maximus (assembly GCF_964194155.1). Classification (NCBI taxonomy): domain Eukaryota; kingdom Metazoa; phylum Chordata; class Chondrichthyes; order Lamniformes; family Cetorhinidae; genus Cetorhinus; species Cetorhinus maximus. The sequence continues at coordinate 15,026,886 of NC_135917.1, read as the reverse complement.
CCATTCCCTTGAGCCCTTCTGCTACCTCTTTTTTGTTGTTTGTTCTTGGGATGTGAGGGTCACTGGCAAGGCCAGCATTTATTGTCCACCCCTAATTGCCCTTGAGAAGATGGTACTGAGTTGTCTTCTTGAACTGCTGCAGTCCATGTGGTGTAGGTACACCCACAGTGCTGTTAGGGAGAGAGTTCCAGGATTTTGATCCAGCGACAGTGAAGGAACGGCGATATATTTCCAAGTCAGGATAGTGAGTGGGTTGGAAGGAACTCGCAGATAGTGGTGTACCCATGTGCCTGCTGCCTTCTCCCTCTTAGGTGGTAGAGGTTGCGGGTTTGAAAGGTGCTGTCAAAGGAGCCTTGGCGAGTTGCTGCAGTGCATGTTGTAGATGGTACATACTGCTGTCACTGTGCATCGGTTGTGGAGGGAATGAATGTTTAAGTTGGATGGGGTGACGATCAAGTGGGCTACTTTGCCTTGGATGGTATCAAGCTTCTTGGGTATTGTTAGAGCTGCACTCACCCAGGCAAGTGGAGAGTATTCCATTACACACCTTGTGCCTTGTAGATGGTGGACAGGCTTTGGGGAGATGGGAGGTGGTTTACTCTCTGCAGAATTCCCAGCCTCTGACCTGCTCTTGTAGCCACAGTATTTATATGGCTGGCCCAGTTCAATTTCTGGTCAATGGTAAACCCCAGGATTCCAAATTCTGTGATGGTATTGCCACTATCAAAAGGATATGGTTAGATTCTCTCTTGTTTAAGATAGTCAAGACCCAGCACTTGTGTGGCTTTACTTGCTACTTATCAGCCCAAGCCTGAATCTTGTCCAGCTCTTGCTGCATATGGACATTGACTGCTTCAGTGTTTGAGGAGTTGTGAAAATGGTGCTGAACATTGTGCAATCATCAGCTGATACCCCTACTTTTGACCTTTTGGAGGGAAAGTCATTGATGAAGCAGCTGAAGGTGGTTGGGCCTAGGACACTACCTGAGAAACTCCAGTGATGCCCTGGGGCTGAGATGATTGACCTCCAACAACCACAACCATCTTTCTTTGTTGAGAACTAGTGGAGAATTTTCTCCTCATTCGGTTTGACTTCAATTTCACTCGGGCTCCTTGATGTTACACTCGGTCAAATGCTGCCTTAATGTCAAGGGCAGTCACTCTCACCTCACTCTTAAGTTCAGCTCGTTTGCCCTTGTTTGGACCAAGGCTGTAATGAGGCCAGGAGCAGAGTGGCCCCGGTGGAACTCAAACTCAGCATCGGGAAGCACGTTGTTGCTCAGTCAGTGCCGCTTGATAGCACTGTCAACAACATCATCTAACACTTTGCTGATGATTGAGAGTAGACTGATGGGGTGGTAATTGGCCAGGTTGGATTTGCCCTGCTTTTTATATATAGGACATACCTGGGCAATTTTCCACATTGTCGGGTAGATCCCAATGCTGTAGCTGTACTGGAACAGCTGCAGCTAGTTCTAGAGCACAAGTCTTCAGTACTACTTGCTGGGATGTTGTTAGGGCTCATAGCCTTTGCAGTATCCCATGCCTTCAGCTGTATCTTGACATCACGTGGAGTGAATTAAATTTTCTGAAGACTGGCATCTATGATGGTGGGGACCTTAGAAGGAGACCAAGATGGCTCATCCACTTGGCACTTGTAGCTGAAGATGGTCGCAAATGTTTCAGTCTTGTCTTTTTCACGTGCTAGACTTCGCTATCATTCAGGCTATCAACGCATATTCATTATAAGCCCATTGACTCCCATTTTACACCTCTCCAGGCTCTGGAATGTCAGGCAGTAACCTCTGCCCCCATTTTGTTTCATTTTTCTTTGCAGGCTTTCATTTTACTCTTATTTTACTATTGCTTTTGCATTTGGACAGCATCTGTTCACCATTCTCCCATTTACATCTCCTCTAGACACATCTTTTGTTTCTTTACTTGTCCCATTACCACTCCCTTTGACCTTGCACCATGAACCCTTCTGTCATTTATTCTCTCCTCTCTTCTAACCTGCCACAGACCTTCCCTTTTGTTCTTTTTCCCATCCTCACCCCTTTCACTTGTTTAAAACCTACTATATTTCTAACTTTCCCCAGTCCTGATGAAAAGGTCATCGACCTGAAACATTAACTCTGTTTCTCTCTCCACAGATGCTGCCAGACCTGCTGAGTATACCTAGCATTTTCTGTTTTTATTTCTGTTCTTTATGTAGCCATGTTTCAGTTATTTCTGCTACATCTGATTCCTCACTACGGATTATGGCCTCCAGTTCTTCCAGTTTATTTTGGATTCTGAGTGCATTTCTGTACAGGTAGTTTATTTGCCACAAGTTTTGGATTCCTTAGTAAGCCAAAGTTTCCCATTTAGTGAGTCCTTGATCTCAGCTGTCCAGGTGGAGCAGGGAAAAACCAAGAAAGACTAATCGCTTCTCTGCAGAGCGGGAGGGTGAGGATTCTGTTCCGTCACTCTCATTCCATCTTGATGCTGCCTTGAGAACGCCATTCAAAGAGGCTTCAGGAAGGTTAGCTGTCTGCTCCTTTACCTGATGAGTGATGCATGCAGAACTATCAGTATTGTTAGGATTTTAGGAATAGCCTTTATGATTGGTAAGAGATCATTTGCAATTTCTGAAAAGAAAATCAATAAGCACAGCTCCACACGTTTCAATAACTACTTTAGAATAGATTGAATTTTAAGCCAAAATTGTGATTGCAACCCCAAAGAGGAGGCTAAGAAGGAGGAGAAAAAAGTAAATTAAATCTGAAAGATGATTACCTGTTGTTGTGCTTGGGGAGCAGCCCTGTGCAAAGCCTGTGGAATCTGGCTTGCAGGGCTGAGTGCACTTGATGTTAAACTCCACAGTAGATTTTGTTGAAACGATGCTACAAGCTCCATTAACAGTTATGTAAGCTCTAATGGGCAACATGATGAATTCCATGTGATCTGCAGCACGGCTACTTAGTCACGGAGCATTTGTATAAACCAGTGACTGGGCCGAACAAATGATGCAGAGCTCCTTCACTTAAAGCTAGTGGCCCGATTGGTGAGACTTGTATTTTTCTTGCTGTTTTTGATTTTCCAAACAGAACTTTGTGCATTTATTTCTTTCTGTCACTTGCTGTTGTTCTTGTACAGTTCAGCACTCCTTTGGTGCACAGGTCCCACAGCAGCATTCTTGTTGCCACTATTTAGCCCCTGCAGTTGCAAAAACAGTACTTAGCACACCCATTCCATCAGGCATAACCATGGCTGTCCTGAAATTGGAGATAGAGAAATTCCTGCAGAGGGAAGAAAGGCATCAAGTGCTTGCATTTCAGGTGCCTAACACCATCTGCAGGCAGCCCAGGAATATAATCTAACCTAGTTTCAACTGCATGGGCTGAATTTTATGCTGATCAGGCGGCCGCGTGCCTGACCTGATTGGGCATGAAATCGCGCAAGATGACGTTGGGCGCGCGTCCCGACACCATCCAGCACTTGCGCAATATTTCGGTCGGCTGGCGTGAGCGGATGTCTGAGCTGTACCCGCCATCAATTAAAAGGCCACTTAAGGCCATTAAAAAGACAACTGGCCAAGATTTCACGTAGCCCATGCAACGAGCGCAAAGTCGCATGGGCAAAACGGGCAGGCGGCCAGCCGACAATTTGCAAAAGCTCATCCAAGGGCGGGATAAAAAGGGTCAGCAGCATTGCCAGTGTGAGTAGTGAGGAGTTTGATAGATAGTTTGCTGCTGGTTGTTTATTGGCAGCTTCATCTCTGTCCGGGGCTTCATTGTTAACATTTCCAGGATGCATGTGAGGACTCATTGGTGTCTCCAAGGACCCTGGAGGATTTTGACAGTGTGGACCCTTCCAGGTTTCAGACAGCCTTCTGTTACCCTGGGAATGGGGATTGTGGTCTCCGCTGGAGGCACCTTTTATCAGGAAGAGAGGGCCAGAAGGGAGAGGATGCAAGGTGTCCCTATGCAGCTTCCAGGGGAGCGACCTGTGGGAGGAGAGGCGCTGGCACAAGGGGCACAGGGCCAGCAGGTAGTCCAAAGCAGAAGGGCCCACAGAAGATGCCACTATCCTGCTGCCAGGGTTTACAGGCGGCGATGCAGCTACCTCAATATGTCTGAGGTGCAATGCCGAAGGAAGCCCCATGTCTCGAGGGAGACAGTCACCTCCATTTGCCAGATGATCAGGCCTGAGATCAGCTCCTATTGTGTGGGTGGACACCCCATGCCAGTGGCCCTCGACTTCTATACCTCCAGCTCTTTCCAGGGGTCAGTGGGGGATCTGTTTGGAGTGTCCCAATCAGCTGTACACAGTTGTGTCAAGCTAGTGACAGAAGCCTTGTTCAAGCGGGTCATGACATTTATTCATTTCCATATTGACAAGGCCAGCCAGGCTGAGGGAGCCAGAGGCTTTGCAGCGATTGCTGGGTTCCCCCGTGTCCAGGGTGCTATAGGCTGTACACATGTGGCCATCAAGGCACCAGCGGGTGAGCCCGTTGCCTTCATCAACAGGAAGGGATTCCACTCCATGAACGTGCAGATAGTGTGTGACCACAGGATGCAGGTTCTGCAAGTCTGTGCAAGGTACCCAGGCAGCTCCCATGACGCTTACATACTCAGACACTCCCAGGTGCCGAGGCTTTTCAGTGCTCCAGCCCGACTGGATGGATGGCTGCTGGGTGACAAGGGCTATCCATTGAAGAGGTGGCTCATGATGTCTCTCCGCCACCCAAGAACAGAGGCAGAGCAGCGATATAACAGGAGTCACGGCTCCACAAGGGCAGTGATAGAGAGGACCATGGGTCTTCTGAAGATGCGCTTCCGATGCCTGGGCTGTTCAGGGGGAGCACTACAATACCCCCCAGAGCGGGTATCACTGATAGTGGTTACCTGCTGCACTCTCCACAATCTGGCACTGGCAAGGGGGGACCCACTGGAGGGAGAGGATCTTGAGGCAGCTCCACAGGCCACAGAGGATGAACCCAGTAGTGAGTCAGAAGAGGAGCATGGTGAGGAGAACGCTGAGGGTGTGGAGGCAGACCTCGGTAACCTCCAGGGAGGCAGGGATACCAGGGATGCCTTGATCCAACACTCCTTCAGCTAGGCTGCCAAATAAGTGCTACGACCCCATGCCAGGGCTACCACCTCCATCCCGGATGTCTGAAATGGCCCTGTCATGTGAACCCAAAGAACACTCAGTGTCTGTGCAATAAAGCTTAGAGTCACTCACGTCCAGCATTACACACTGGTGTACCCTGCACCAGAAATAAAAGGTGAAGCATACTCAGACCATCACAACAAAGCAAATGTAATGTTATTGTCACATTCAAATCACATTGAAATGACCATTACTGGAGTTAATGTCCACACCAGCAGACATATAAACCAAACATAACTGAAGAGAAAATTACCCGTGAACTGCCCCTCTTGTGCTCAAGGTGCCTTAAACTTAAGTTTGCGAGTGCTACATCTTGGTGCCCCCCTCTCGCTGGCACCGGCATTGGAGACAGCTGCTGACTGTGTCCTGTTGGCCTTGATGACCTTGGTGGTCGTCCTCTGGCCAGTGGAGCCTGTGCTGGCCCCGCCTGGGAGAGAGCGGCCAGTGCCATGGCTGGCATCTCTCCACTCATCGCAGCCTCATCAGATGCCACGGTCACTGGCAAAGGGGCAGAGGAGCTGCTGCCCTTGTCCGGAGCGCCCTGAGAGGAGCCCACAGAGAGGACAGGCAGCTCGGGTGCCAACGTGAGGTCGCTCTGGACCCCCCTGCTCGCCATTGATGGACGGACACAGAGCTGGGATACTGGGTGCCTCATCCATCTCTCACACTGACACTGACCAGCTGAGGTCAGTGCATGTGTGAGGGCTGCAGGTCCGAGCACATCCCCAGGAACCCCTGATTCTGTTCCTGGAGCTGCCTCTCCATGAGAGTCGCCACTCTCTCAATGGAGGAGGCAGTGTGCTCGGCCATGAGGGTTAATGCAGTTCTCACGCTCCACATGGACTCCTCCACAACAGAGACCATGGCACGCATTCCCTCATAGATCTCCGCTAGAACCTCCCACACATCCCGCTGAACGTCCAGCATCTGACGCCTAATGGACGACCCAGAGGCTCATCATCTGCCTTCGACCCAACATCGTCCTGGTCTCCAGCAGTCCTGGGCACTCTCTGCCTCCACCTGCACCTCAGGCAAGTGTGAAGTGCCCTCACCGCTGTGCACCGATAATGTAGCCAACGATCCAACGCCCACCAAGGTGCTGGTATCCGTGCTGGTGCCTGGTTCAGAGAGCGGGTGTGACACAGGTGCAGATGAAGCCCATCGGTCCTCTGGCGTCAGGAGTGACCCTTTGGGGTCCTGAGGATGAGTGCGTGGTGGCAAATCTAAGGGAGAACAAGGACATGTCATTAGTTAAAGTCATCACACTGTCACTGTGCATGTCAGGCACCCTGTTGAGACAATGGAGATCTGCATCATGGTGCCCTCGTCTTTCAATGATCAATGGGGACTCCAGGTTTGCACGGGGAGTGTGCCGGCTCTCCAGCTCAAGGGCGTCCTGCTCGAACCTGATCAGCAGCAGCAGGTTGGGCGGGCCTCCACCTGTCTGTGACCTCTCCAATTGGTTATGGCTTGTCTTCTCCTGAAAGGACAGAGGAGCATTGATTCATCCACTCTCTACCTGCAGCGCCATTTCAACCTGGCCAACCCCAGCTGAGGAGCACCTTGCAGGGCACATCCGAGTTATGGCCCTCGAGCCGCAAGGCACTCAGTCCAAGCAGCACCCCCTTGGCCAGCTCCCGCACCATTGACAGTTGGCACTCAGACTCTAACACCCCTGAGCTCCATTGGGGAACAGCCAGCCCTTAACACTTCACCACAATGTTCCATGCCAACATGGTACACAGGTCATTGAACCTCTTGCAGCACTACCAGCGCCCTGAGCAGTCTCTGCTGTCGGGGACAAAGGAGCTGAACTCCAGAGGTGAGGTGAGAGTTACTGCCCTTGGCATCAAAGCAGCATTTGACCGAATGTGGTATCAAGGAGCCCTAGCAAAACTGGAGTCAATGGGAATCGGGGAAAACTCTCCACTGGTTGGAGTCATACCTAGCACAAAGGAAGATAGTTGTGGTTGTTGGAGGTCAGTCATCTCAGCTCCAGGACATCACTGCAGGAGTTCCTCAGGGTAGTGTCCTCGGCCCAACCATCTTCAGCTGCTTCATCATTGACCTTCCTTCCATCATAAGGTCAGAGGTGGGGATGCTCGCTGATGATTGCATAATGTTCAGCATCATTTGCGACTCCTCAGATACTGAAGCAGCCCGTGTTCAAATGCAGCAAGACCTGGACAATATCCAGGCTTGGGCTAACAAGTGGCAAGTAACATTCGTGCCACACAAGTGCCAGGCAATGACCATCTCCAACAAGAGAGATTCTAACCATCATCCCTTGATATTCAATGGCATTACCATCACTGAATCCCCCACTGTCAAAGTCCTTGGGGTTACCATTGACCAGAAACTGAACTGGACTAGCCATATAAATACAGTGGCTACAAGAGCAGGTCAGAGACTATGAATCCTGCAGCGAGTAACTCACCTCCTGACTCCCCAAAGCCTGTCCACCATCTACAAAGCACAAGTCAGGAGTGTGATGGAATACACCCCACTTGCCTGGATGAGTGCAGCTCCAGCAATACTCAAGAAGCTTAACACCATCCAGGACAAAGCAGCCCGCTTGATTGGCACCCCTTCCACAGACATTCACTCCCTCCACCACTGACAAACAGTAGCAACAGTGTGTACCATCCACAAGATGCACTGAAGAAACTCACCAAGCCTCCTTAGGCAGCACCTTCCAAACCCATGACCTCTACCATCTAGAAGCACAAGGGCAGCAGATAGATGGGAACATCACCACCTGGAAGTTCCCTTCCAAGTCACTCACCATCCTGACTTGGAAATATATCGCCGTTCCTTCACTGTCGCTGGGTCAAAATCCTGGAACTCCCTCCCTAACAGCACTGTGGATGTACCTACACCACATGGACTGCAGTGGTTCAAGAAGGCAGCTCACCACCACCTTCTCAGGGGCAGTTAGGATGGGCAATAAATGCTGGCCTAGCCAGTGATGCCCACATTGCATGAATGAATCATACAAAAGAAGCTCATCTCAGGGTCCAATGCATCACCAAAGTTGCGAATGGCTTGGCTCAGATTCAGACAGTTGCCAGGGATGAAAACTGTGGTCAAGGAATGGAGTTTGTGGTGTGGACCAAAAACCATGGCTGTAGACAACAAATTTAACTCTTCTACTTTGTTGTATTAGATCTTTCATCATTAATTGTTACCAACCATGATTTTATATCACAAAAGTATGGTTATTTTTGGAGTAGTTGGAAGATAAAGGCGAGTGCAACATTTTCTTTGTTTCTGTGAGGTTACTTAACGTCCTAATAAGGTGCCATGTCTTTGAACTGTTGCCATGAATTTGACATGTTTTGCAACCATGTAAATATGGTAGAAACACTCCATACTGAAGTGGGCTGTTAACTGTATTTCATACAGATATATCAGGGCTGTTGCAATAGATTATCAAGGATTATGATCTATTGTCTTTTACCCTCTGATCTGCACAGGTGTGTCAGCGTTATCAGAAGCAGATTTCTCCAACATCTTTGGGTTGTTTCATGACTTTGGAAGTTCCAAGCAGCTTGAAGATTTCCCCATGCTGCCTCATTTGGCTGACCTAGTCAGTTACAGCATACAGAAAGTCGTTAGCTTTGCAAAGGCCATCCCTGGATTCAGGTACGTTATTTAATATAAGGGGTTCCACGTGATCATTAATACAGTAAAATTTACCTGTGACTGCCAAATCTGAAGTCAAGGGACCAAGGAGAGCCATCTGTAACCAATGTTTAGTTAAGAATGTCTGGTGTTGCTTGCCTGGTTGGGCCAGGCAAGAATGCTATGCCATTATGCTAAGGAAACCTATAACAAAGTAACAAAGCATTATATTCTCACTATCCTTTCTAAAATCCATTATTGGACCAGTTTATCGACACAAGTCCCAAGTTTTGTGGCAAATCCAAGCCACAGAATATGAACGTAAGCAGAAAAGAAATGGCACATACCTGCATTCAGTATTTTATATTTCCACTACAGGTATAAGAACTCCTTCAGTAGAACTGGATGGCCTCATTTTGCATGCTTGGCTGAGAGTCCAGACTCATAAAATGATTATCTCAGCAGGGGGTTCTGTTTTGACAACTGGAGAGAACTGTCAACTTTGTTTGATTGAAATCTTTAAGTGGTTATAATAAGTTGTTCATTCTGTGGTCACTTTTGTCAATGTCTCAATGTTTATTTGCACAGGATTAAGAGGTGTGTGAAGTGTTTGAAGCCTCTGTTATTAACACTTTTATAAAATTGTAGGAACAGGAGTTTTTTTCAAAAGAAGATTTGTGAATTGGTGTCTTTTTCCTGAGCTGTTCCATACATGCCATTGGTATTATATGGCTGATAGGTTCTGTACATAGCTTATACTGGATGAATGGGCATAGTTTAAACAGGGTGAATGGGAATGCAAGGGTCATGAGTTGGTATGGAGAGTATAAGGGACCATGGGAGTGGGCGGGTGGGGCACGAGTTGGCATGGAGGTTGCATGGGGACTGAGTGAGGGCTAGAGTGCCTAACAGCCTTTAATACAACTGGGACGAAGTCCCCAAAAACCTAGGCATGTCTTACAACCACCCCACCTCGGCAATCAGCTGCCCCTGTGGCTGCTTACGCTCTGCTTCCAGGGTAGGTGGGCCCAACTCTTTCCCGCACCCGCCCTATCCAGAGCAAAGATCAGAACATTCAGGGGCCTTTCCACCAAGACGGTTTCAGTGAGTTTGGAAATTTCGAGCTGCCCACCTCAATAGCGAAAATCCAACCCACTGAATTATGGTAATGGTTTTCTACATAACAAACACCACCACAATTGTCATCTTGCTGAATTATTTCAAAAGCTTTGTTGTGTCTCAGCCGTGGCTCAGTTGATAGTACACTCACCTCTGAATCACCAGGTTCTGGGTTTAAGTCCCACTTGAGCACCAAAATCAAGGCTGACACTCCAATGCAGTACTGATCGAGCATTGCGCTGTCAGACGTGCAATCTTTCGAATGAGACATAAACCCAGGTCCCATCTGCCTGTTCGGGCAGATGTAAAAGACCTTATGGCACTATATTGAAGAAGAGCAAGGGAGTTCTCTCTGGTATCCTGGGCAATATTTATCCCTCAATCAACATCACAAAAAACAGATTATCTGGTCATTATCACATTGTTCTTTATGGGAGTTTGCTGTGCCTAAATGTGCTGCCACATTTCCTGCAATACAACAGTGACTACAATTCAAAAAGTACTTCATTGGCTTGCACTTTGAGGCGTTCGGTGGTCACAAAAAGCGCTAAATAAATGCAAGCCTTTCTTTTTCTTTCTTTGAATATAATGAGCTGCCAGGGAATTGTCAGGTGAGAATTGATGAGCATGTTGGATCAACAAACGCTTTTCACATTTCTTTTATTAAATATTAGTTAAGCTGAGTTAGTTTAGCATTCCTGCCTTTGAGTCAGAAGATTGATGGGCCTAAGCCCCACTCAAGACTTGAATATGTAACTTAGTCTGATCCTTCATTGCAGTACTCAGGGAGTGCTGTTTGCTGTTTGCCACTCCTCCAAGTTTGCTATCATACGCAAATTTTGCAATTTTACTCTGTATTCCAGTATCCAAGTCATATATTTCAGAAAGAGCAGTGGTCCTAGCACTGAACCCCATGACACTATTGAAAAAGAGAACAGGAGTTCTCCAATATGCCCCAGTCAACATGCTTCCCAAAACCAGCACCATCCAAAGCAGATTTATTGGTCATTCGTCTCATTTTCTATTTTTGTGACTTACCTGTGAGTAAATTGGCTGCCGCCCCTGCCTACTTCATTGATAGTGAAGCACTTTGGAAAGTCAAAAAGTGCTGACGAACTGCAATTTATTTATTTCTTCCATCTCTGGAACTTGGTTCAACTCCAGCCTTAATCAGTGAGGTGAAGCTCTCCTCTCTACTGATTACCTTGCACTCTGGAATTATCGTGGGTCTTTTTGCTATTAATGGCCTCTATTCCATTTCCTATCTTCCCTCATCTCTAATGTCTACAGTTGATTTCTTTTGTCTTCAAAATCTTCCTTCCATTGCACCTTGAACCCTGTAGTTTCTCACCAGCTCTCCAGCTCTCATCCTCTCCATGATATCCAGCTCCTGCCCGCCTTGACTCCTTACCAGTCCAACCCTTAATCATTCAGTTACCTCTGCTTGAATGCATGATTACTGGCACTCTTTCTAAATGCATTGATGCCCTTTTCAAAATTGCTTTTATAACCCCTCTTTAAAAAGTCCACCCTTTCCAACTACTACCCTAACCTCTTCGTCTTTAAGGTATTCAAATATTGTAAGCTAGCTCTGTGCTCACCTGTCCTATCACTGCCAGTTACAATTCTTGCAGTCTAGTTTCAGTTCCACACCCACAGTACCAAGACCACTCTGGACAGGGTCACCAATGACATCCTCTGTGACAATAAACTCAGTGCATTATTCCTTCTTGTTTTTACCCAACTCCTCCACAGCCTTCAACATGTTTGACCACTCCACCCTCTTTTGCCCACTCTCCTCTGTACTCAATCCTATCTCTGCAGCCTTCTGCAGCCCTAATTTCCATCAGATCTACCACTCTTCGCACTCTTATCTACTGTGCATTTCCAGTCTCTTTACAATACCATTGGTACCTGAGCATCTGACAACATCACTTTCAAAAGTCTCCTTAAAGTCTATCAATTAAAACAAGTCATAGGTCACCTCTCCTAACTCATGCTTGGTGTCCATTCTTCTTGCCTTTTGAGATGTGTATTTGAATGTTATGCTGCATTAAAGGCGCTATGAGGTGTAAGTTGCTGTTGTATGAGCCTAACATGGAATAAGTGTGGCCTGTCTCAACTCAGTTTCCACTGGGTGCTGGTCAGTATGCATGCAATTTAGCAATAACAGATCCCCAGAGTGACTAATGTAAAAAAAGATCACCTCTTTGCAGTAAAGTGTACGATTCTGATGTTGATAAGGTACTGCAAAGTAGAGGCGACTGACTATATTTGAACTGACATTGAAATGAGAAGGATCTGTTGATGATTCCACCACCTCAATGAGCAAAACAATTCCTCACTCCTTTTTAAAAAAAACGCCAACATTGGACATATATGTTAATAGATCACAATCTATTCACTGGACGCAATCACATTTTGCAAATGATCATTACTTGCTCAATTGTTTAGAATTATACTTGGCACACAGCACCAAATGAGCGCAAGAATCAGCTGCTATTTGCTGCATAAGTGATGATTGCAAGGAAGCTAACTTAAAATCCACATTTTTCCTGAATTTGCAAAAGCTGACTGCAAAATTCCCAACTTCTAACTTTGCTTTACTGCCACTATAAGCTATAATGACAGTGAAAGAGCAGTCAAAAAAAAAAGATAATTTGTGTCATGTCCACCTCAAGCTCTCCTTTTCCCTTCTCTTGCATCATTTAAATGGTTTTATAAGCACTAATTGGGCTCTTGTATAACTGTAAAACTGAGCAAATAGTTTTTTTTTCAATTTACTTCCTCTCCTAAGGGCAGTGAATTTTGCTGGGGTTCAGTACTGCTGCCACTGGTAGCCCTTCAGCTCCTCACTGAATTGAACATTGTTCATGCGTGATCCTAGACAGCAAGTAATACAAAATTAATTGACTGTGGCAACATCATGGCCAAGCCTGATTGTGTTCCCCCCCCGCTATTCCCACACGCTTTCCAGCAATAGGACTCAGATTGATTTTTCTCCTCTGTAGTCCACGGCCACTGAGGCTAATTATACCACCCCCAACTGCTGCCCCAGCTGAAATGAGCTAACTCAACACAAGAGCTCACATGGGGCCTTGCTGGTCTGTATGGCTCTGTGCCACACCACAAGTTCATTTCAACTTTAAATATGCATTAAGCTTGTTATTTTTGTATATATGTTTCTGGTTAGCAAATCATTGTTGCAGAATGAAAAGAGCTGAGAAAAGAGGTGCTGGTGTTGTGGTAATGCTGAACAGTAAGTAACCCACACAATTGGGTGAAATTTCAGGTTTGAATGCCACCCCTCCACTTCCCAAGCTCTACTATTCCAGCTCTGGGCTGCACCACTTAGAGACCACACCATTTCTCTGAAAGGGGTGCAGGGGTCGGGGTGGGGGAGACAGAAAATTAAATAGAAACTATCCAAACAAGAAGGACACTGACAAAAGAAACAGAATGACCACCTGCCTTAAGTGACAGAGATGTGGGACCTAATGATGGAGAAACGCACTGGGGATGTATGCCCATCACTGGATAAATTTCAATAAAAATTAACTTACAACAGCAGTGCTGATGCGGAAATATTTACTAAGGAGAAAACTTCTTCAATCTGCAGGGAGTTGTCTGCGGATGACCAAATTTCCCTTCTGAAATCAAGTGCAATTGAAATCATTATGCTACGATCAAACCAGTCCTTCACATTGGAGGATATGTCCTGGAACTGTGGAAATGATGAATTCAAATATAACCTAAGTGACGTCACCAAAGGTAAGCAGTTAAAGGCAACAAAACCATATTCATGCTGCATCCTCCGCATAAAGTGCAATCTAGCTTTAAAGATTCTGGGGAAACCCCATGCTGAGAACTCGCAATGACATTGTCGATGCACAGTGGCACCCATGGGCTCCCCCCATGTTGGGTAAAGACTGAGGACTTGCGCCTTTGTGCTAGTTCACTTCTCCCTAGCTAAGCGTTATGCGCAACTGGCATTTAGCCTTTCATTGTCAGAATTTTAATACAAAATTACCAGTCTTTTACAGAAGTAGGTTAAATTAATCAAACAGAATATCAACTGTTTTCTGTTAATTTGATCTGGCCTGTCTTGTTTTTTTCTGTTCCTAAGAAGAGTCATATTGGACTCGAAATGTTAACTCTGTTTCTCTCCCTGCAGATTCTGCCAGTCCTGCTGAGTATTTCCAGCACTTCGTTTTTATTTCAGATTTCCAGCATCCGCAGTATTTTGCTTTTGTTTTTCCTGTCGCTTTTCCAGATTTCCCAGGAGCCAGTTGGCACTAGGTTACAAAGCTTCAGACAATTACTTGTCCTTATCAGTACAGATGTTATGAATCCTGATTCCCAGCATTAATGGCTGCTGGCTGTGAAAGTCTTCGACCACAAACCTCCTACACTTGCACTAATGGCAGAATCTTTTCTGTGGCTCCACCTGGTGGCACCAGGCCCCCACTTGGATCCTCCAGTCTGAGTGAGACTGGGGACAAGTCCTTAGGCATGCTTCTGGGTGTTACTCTAAGTGGACAACCACCTCCCCCACACCCCCTCCGCCCTCAGCCCACCCCCCCCCCCTCCCCCAATTCCGTGAATTGAATCTTACTTATACTTAATATTGGCATAGCCATTTCTTATCATGTACAATGCAAAGGGATGGAAACCTGACATAATTGGTTTACAGAATCACAGAATTGTTACAGCATAGAAGGAGGCCATTAGGCTCATCGTGTTTGTGCCAGCTCTCAGAAGGAGCAATTCACCAAGTGCCATTCCCTGCCTTCTTTCCATAACCCTGCACATTCTTCCTTTTCAGATAGTAATCCAATTCCCTCTTGAACGCTTCAATTGAACCTGCCTCCACCACACTCAGGCAGTCCATTATTACAGATCCCAATCACTTGCTGTGTGAAAAAGTTTCTCCTCATGTCTCCGTTGCTTCTTTTGCCGATTCCCTTCAATCTGTGCCCTCTTGTTCTCGATCCTTCCACCAATGGGAACAGTTTTTCCCTATCGTCCAGACCCCTCATAATTTTGAATATCTCTATCAAATCTCTTCTCAAGCTTCTCTTCTTCAAGAACAGCCCCAACTTCTCCAATCTAGCTATGTAACTGAAGTAAAGGTTTAAGACTGTTCTTCCTGAGTGTTCCCTGGACATGCAACAGAGGAAAACCAACTGTGCGCACTTTAGGCCACATGGTAATACCAGTGACCAAACTTGTGATTTGTACAGGGAAATTTTTCCTCTGATCGTAGCGAGATCATAAATCAATTCGAAAAGACTGATGGCGGGATTTTCTGCACCCGCCCGCCGCCGCAATGAGTCTCTGATTGCACTAAAAGTAGCAATAGGGGAATCTCTCCCCAGAGAGGGCAAGTATAAGTGGCAAAAACATGCTTGCATTAGCAGAAAAATGGCAATGCAAAAATGAAAATTTTTCACTCTGCAGATTTTGCCCCATCTACATTATAGGGTATGCATGGTACACCCTTTAGCATTGCTTCATGAAATTCATTGCCTGCAAAATAAAAGCCACTATCGTTGGACCAGCATGTCTGCTAAAGGCTTTAAATACTGTGCAAAATGCAATAGCAAATTCATAATCACTGATGCTTATAATCATATTGGAAATGCTTGTCCCCTAAAAGCAATCTCACAGCTTGCCAGTTTGTCTTGGGCTCCTAAAAGGTGCTTATACAAAATGAATGCAGTTTTCTGCATTATTCAGTAAGCCTAAGAAATTCAGCCATGCTGAGTTGGCCATTGCATGTCCATGAGCAAAAGTCAGTGCAGAGGAAATGCTAATACAGGCCTTTAACAGACGCTCATGTGTTCCTTGGCACTGAATTCTATGGCCTGAATTTTCCCGTCAGCGATTTGGGGGCGGGGCCCACTCGCCAACGGGAAAATGACGCGGGATGATGTCGGGAGGAACCCCCAACGTCATCCCGGTCCCTTTAAATATTCAGGAAGGCGAGCGTACAGCGAAATCAGCTGTCCGCCCGCCGACCTGTCAACAGCCAATTGAGGCCATTGACAGGATAATTAAGGTAGTTAAAGGCCCTGCCTGTCCAACCTTAAGGCTGGCGGGCAGGCCAGGAGCCCCAGCGGGCAATAGAAGAAACATAAAATCTCATCCACTGGCGGGATGAGGTTTCATGTCCGCTTTAAAAATGTTTAATAAATTTTATGTGATATTTATTAACATGTCCCATCTCGTGTGACAGTGTCACATGATGGGGACATGTTAATAATTTTTTTATTTTTCTATTTCTAAAGTTTCAAACACTGTCACCGATCTCCCTGAGACCGCACTTAGTCTCAGGGAGCAGTGCGCTCTTTCGCACGCATGAGTGAAAGTGCGCACTTTGACAGATGGGGAATCCCTCCACCCCCCGCACAGGGAGCACATAGCGTTTCCCGTCGGGAAGGCCGCTGGGCGGGCCTTAATTGGCCCGCCCACTCAAAATGGCGGCAGGGCCCATTTCGGAGGTGGAGTTCGGCTGCCTGCCCGCCGCCGAGCTGGTGGGGCCCGCCCGCCAACCTAGGGCAATGTAAATCAAGGACAGATTACACCAATCTTCCCAAGTAACATGGGAGTATGTTACATAACATAACTCCCACTCCTCCACCTCAGGCAGGAACTGCTCATCTTGAAAGTCACTTGGGACAGTACTACTGAGTCAATCCAGTTTTACTGATCTGCACTGGGTACACTGCATGATAATCAAACAAAGCATGAATATCACCCTGAGGGAAAACCACAATCAAAGAAAGTACCATAAACTGGGACTGGCTCTGTACTCCTACTCTCCAAGCATTGTAGGGGCTGTGTAACCCATTCTCCTTGAGTGGATATGACTGTATCTGTGCCATTTTCATTGGAAGGTCCTTCTGTGATATCCACATATTCCTATGGAGAAGGGTATTGAGAAAACTGGGGCAAATATGACACCGTGTGTATTGCATGCTGATTCAATTCCTCAAACACACAGTAAGAAACATGATTCCAAGCACAGGGAAGTAGATGAGACACCCAACCGAGTTTGGCCAACCCTGTCTATCTGCAGGCAATTGTCAACAGGATTTTCCTGAGGAGGATAATGACTGCTTAAAGTTTCATTTTTAGGCCAAGCTGCAAATATGCAAGCGCTTAATCAAAAAGTTGCTCAAGCCCTCGGGTATTGGTACCAGAGGTCCCTATCGCCAGATTGAAACCTTTCCTCCAGATATTACATAGAACATAGCATTACTGTTCATGGGATTAGTCATGGCTGCATATCTTAATTTGGGTAAGCAACATAGCAATAGGTGTTCTTACTTGTCTCACTGTTCATTCACATGAGCAAGAGTTAGTTCAGGACATCTTCAGGCATTGGACATCTATAGGTGAACCTGTTTACCTTGACAGACAACAACCAGCTCCTGTGTTTGTGCTATAATATGCTGGCTGTGTGAGACTGGATGCTGAACGATCTTTCCTTTTCTTAGACACAAGGACTTAAATATTAACTTCCTCTTTCCCCACACAACCACCACTACCACCAACCACCAGCCCCCACCGCCCCCCCACCCACCCCGCCCCACTGTACCCATGAGTAGTTAAAAGGCTACAGGAGATAGAGCAGAAGTAATTCCATTATCAGTCCTGTAAACTAATTTCCAAAATCATGATAATAATTAGAGGAAGGATCTCAAGGCCTTGCAAGATATCTCCCTTCTGTATCTGATCTCAGAGGCATTCCGATTCATGGACTGATTATTGAAAGATACAACTATCATTGAACCCATCTGGTTCACTAATGTTCCTTGGGGTAGGAAACCTGCCATCCTTACCTGGTCTGGCCTACATGTGACTCCAGGCCCACAGTAATGTGGTTGATTCTTAAATGCTGACCTGAACCCTGAAATGTTCTAGCAAGACACTCAGTTGTATCCAAAAGCTACAAAGTAGAATAAAAGGAACGAAACTGAATGGACCACCCGGCATCAACCAGAAACGACAACGGCAAACTCAGCCCTTTTGACCCTGCAAGGTCCTCCTTACTAACATTTGGGGGCTAGTGCCAAAATTGGGAGAGCTGTCTCACAGACTAGTCAAGCAACAGCCTGACATAATCATACTCACAGAATCAGACCTTACAGATAATGTCCCAGACACCACCATCACCATCCCTGGGTATGTCCTGTCCCACCAGCAGGACAGGCCCAGCAGAGGTAGCAGAACAGTGATATGCCGTCGGGAGGGAGTTGCCCTGGGAGTCCTCGACATCAACTCCAAACCCCATGAAGTCTCATGGCATCAGATCAAAGATGATCAAAGAAACCTCCTGCTGATTACCATGTATCACCCTCCCTCAGCTGATAAATCAGTGCTCCTTCACGTTGAACACCACTTGGAGGAAGCACTGAGGGTGGCAAGTGCTCAGAATGTACTCTGGGTGGGGAACTTCAATGTCCATCACCAAGAGTGGCTCGGTAGCACCACTGCTGACCGAGCTGGCCAAGTCCTAAAGGACATAGCTGCTAGTCTAGATCTGCGGCAGGTGGTGAGGGAACCAACAAGAGGGAAAAACGTACTTGGCCTCATCCTCACCAACCTGCCTGCTGCAGATGCATCTGTTCATGACAATGTTGCACAGTCCCTGTGGAGACGAAGTCCTGCTTTCATATTGAAGATGGATTGAGGAGATCCATCGTGTTGTGTGGCACTGTCACCGTGCTAAATGGGATAGATTTCAAACAGATCTAGCAACTCAAAACTGGGCATCCATGAGGCACGTGAGGATGATTATGTCAGGCTGTTGCTTGACTAGTCTGTGAGGCAGTTCTCCCAATTTTGGCTCTAGCCCCAGATGTTAGTAAGGAGAACTTAGCGGGGTCGACAGGGCTGAGATTGCCGTGGTCGTTGTCGTTTCTGGTGCCTAGGTCGATGCTGGGTCCATCTGGTTTCATTCCTTTTTTGTGACTTTGTAGCAGTTTATTACAACTGAGTGGCTTGCTAGGACATTTCAGAGGGTATTTAAGAGTCAACCACATTGTTGTGGATCTGGAGTCACATGTAGGCCAGTTAAGGATGACTGATTTCCTTCCCTAAAGGACATTAATGAACCAGATGGGTTTTTACAACAATAGACAATGGTTTCATGGTCATAATTAGACTTTTAATTCCAGATTTTTATTGAATTCAAGTTCCACCATCTGCCGTGGTGGGATTCAAACCCAGGTCCCCAGAGCATTACCCTGGGTCTCTGGATCACTAGTCCAGTGACAATACCACTCCCCATCAAGGAGCCCTAGCAAAACTGCAGTTAATGGGAATCAGGAAGAAAACTCTGCACTGGTTGGAGTCATACCTAGCACAAAGGAAGGTGGTTCTGGTTGTTGGAGGTCAATCATCTCAGTTCCAGGACATCACTGCAGGAGTTCCTCAGGGTCGTGTCCTAGGCCCAACCATCTTCAGCTGCTTCATCAATGACCTTCCATCATAAGTTCAAAAGTGGGGATGCTCGCTGAGGATAGAGGCAAGACTCCGTCTCCACAAGGACTGTGCAATATTGTCATGGACAGATGCATCTGCGACAGGAAGAATGACGAGGATGAGGTCAAGTATGTCAAGTATGTTCAGCACCATTTGTAACTCCTCAGATACTGAAGCAGGCTGTGTCCCTACGCAGTAAGACCTGGACAATATTCAGGCTTGAGCTGATAAGTGGCAAGTAACATTTGCGCCACATATGTGCCATGACCATCTCCAACAAGAGATTCTAATCATCTCGCGTTGACATTCAGTGGCATTACCATTGCTAAGTCCCCCACTATCAACATCCTGGGGTTACCATTGACCAGAAACTGAACTGGACCAACCATATAAATACTGTGGCTACAAGAGCAGGCCAGAGACTAGGAACCCTGCAGCGAGTAACTCACCTTCTGATTCCCCAAAGCCTGTCCACCATCTACAAGGCAAAAGTAACTCACCAAGGCTCCTTAGACAGCACCCTCCAAACCCATAACCACTACCATCTTGAAGGACGAGGGCAGCAGACACATGGGAACACCACCACCTGCAAGTTCCCCTCAAAGTCACTCATCATCCTGACTTGGAAATATATCGCTGTTCCTTCACTGTCACTTTGTCAAAATCCTGGAACTCCCTCCCTAACAGCACTGTGGGTGTACCTACACCACATGGACTGCAGCAGTTCAAGAAGACAGCTCACCACCACCTTCTGAAGGGCAATTCGGGATGGGCAATAAATGCTGGCCTAGCCAATAGTTAGAACATTATTGGAAAATGTGCAGTGGTGTTCTACTGATAAGCCTGTTCTATCTCATGTAATGACCCACATGTTCTACAGTGTCTGTCCTAATCTATTTGCCTTCCATTTGTGGTTGATGAGTTTTTCATGACCTATTTGAGTTTGGTTCATTAGATGGTCACGATTTGGTATCCTGTATTAAGCAACCTGTTAATATTGTCACTAATTCCCAATTCATACCTTAACTTATATACTTCACAAGTGCCAATGTTCGGATGGTGGTGAGCTGCCTTCTTGAACTGAATGGCCTACTCTTGCTCCTCATTCATGTGTTTGTATAGGTTATCGGGCGTAGCTGGAATGTGGAGTTGAGGCCACAATCATAACAGCCATGATCTTATTGAATAGTGGAGCAGGCTTAAGGGGCCAAATGCCCTATTCCAGTTCCTAATTCGTATGTTTGTATGTTTAACCTCTGTAGTCCATGTCTTGTAGGAGCACCCCAGTATTGTTAGGGCGGGAGTTCCAGGATTTTGAGCCAGCGACAGTGAAGGAATGGCGACTATAGTTCCAAGTCAGGATGGTGTGTGGCTTGGAGGAGAGTTTGCAGGTGGTGGTGTTCCCATGCATCTGCTGCCCTTGTCCTTCTAAAGGTCGCGGATTTGGAAGTTGCTGTCGAAGGAGCCTTGGGGAGTTGCTGCAGTGCATCTTGTAGATGGTACACACTGCTGCTACTGTGCATCGGTGGTGGAGGGAGTGAATGTTGAAGGTGGTGGATGAGGTGCTAATCAAGCAGGCTGCTTTGTCTGGATGGTGTTGAGCTTCTTGAGTGTTGTTGGAGCTGCATCCATCCAGGCAAATGGAGAGTATTCCATCACACTCTTGACTTATGCCTTGTAGATGGTAGACAGGTTTTGGGGAGTCAGGGAGTTTGGGGACTTTGGGGAGTCACATGTACAAACACATGAATGAGGAGCAGGAGTAGGCCATTCAGTTCAAGAAGGCAGCTCACCACCATCTGAACATTGGCACTTGTGAAGTCAAGTCTTGTAACCTAAAGTCAGAATTACCCACTGCAGAGTTCCCAGTCTCTGACCTGCTCTTGTAGCCACAGTATTTATATGGCTGGTCCAGTTCAGTTTCTGGCCAATGATAACTCCCAGGATGTTGATAGTGGTGGATTCAGAGATGGTAATGCCATTGAATGTCAAGGGGAGATGGTCTCTCTTTTTGGAGATGGTCATTGCCTGGCACTTGTGTGGCATGAATGTTACTTGCTACTTATCAGCCCAAGCCTGAATGTTGTCCAGGTCTTGCTGCATTTGGACATTGTCTGCTTCAGTATCTGAGGAGTCGCGAATGGTGCTGAACATTGTGCAATCATCAGTGAACATCTCCACTTATGCCCTTATGATGGAAGGAAGGTCATTGATGAAGGACCTTACATTACAGATTATGGTTGAATACAATTCTGCTGCTGCTGATGGCCCACAATGCCCAGTTTTGAGCTGCTAGATCTTTTTTAAATCTGTACCATTTAGCTCAGTGGTAGTGCCACACAACATGATGGAGGGTATGTGCAACGTGAAGACAGGACTCCATCTTCACAAAGACTGTGCAGCGGTCATTCCTACCTATCATGTCATGGACAAATGCATCTGGAACAAGTAGATTGGTGAGGACAAAGTCTAGTAGGTTTTTTCCCCTTTGGCTCCTCACCACCTGCCACAGGCTCAATTTGGTTAGTAGTGGTGCTACTGAACCAATCTTGGTGATGGACATTGAAGTTCCCCACCCAGAGTACATTATGTGCCCTTGCCACCCTCGGTGCTTACTCCAATTGACAAAGTACTTATTCATTAGCTGAGGGACCACAATAGGTGGTAATCAGCAGGAGGTTTCCTTTCCCATGTTTGACCTGATGCCATGAGACATTATGGGGTCCAGAGTCAATATTGAGGACTCCAGTGTGACAGGACATACCCAGGGATGCTGATTGTAGTGTCTGGGACACTGGCTATAGGGTATGAATCGATGAGAATGACCATGTCAAGTTGTTGCTTGACTAGTCTGTGGGACAGCTCTCCCAATTTTGGTACAAGCCCCCAGATATTAGTAAGGGTCAACAGAACTGGATGTGTTGTTTCTAGTTCCTAAGTTGATGGCCGGGATTTTCCAGCCCCGTTGTAGTGGGACCCACCGTGGGAGATTCGGCAGCCCAGCCAAAAGCCCATTGACTTTCGGTGGGACCAGACGATACCAGCGGCGGGTGGGGATCCTTTTTGCCTTTTCTGTGGTGGTTTGATGCAACTGAGTGGCTTGCTAGGCCATTTCAGAGGGCAGTTAAGAGTCAGCCACATTGTTGTGGGTCTGGAGTCACATGTAGGCCAGACCAGGTAAGGATGGCCTAAAGATGGGTTTTCAATAACAATCGATGATAGCTTCTTGGTCATCATTACTGAGACTAGATTTCAATTCCAGATTTATCAATTAATTGAACTTAAATTCCACCAGCTGCATGATGGGAGTTGAACCCGTGTCCCCGGGGCATTAACCTGGGCCTCTGGATTACTAGTCCAATGACATTACCACTATGCTACTGTCTCCCCGTTTCAGCCATTGAGAGTTTGTTTCCTGTGGCTTGAAGACTGAAGGCAAGCCA
The DNA here is from genome assembly GCF_964194155.1 of Cetorhinus maximus. Taxonomy (NCBI): domain Eukaryota; kingdom Metazoa; phylum Chordata; class Chondrichthyes; order Lamniformes; family Cetorhinidae; genus Cetorhinus; species Cetorhinus maximus. The sequence continues at coordinate 15,004,052 of NC_135917.1, read as the reverse complement.
GTGGCCTAGCATTGATAGCTAAGTGGGCTTTGGTTTGTATTCAATAATAATGTAGAGAAGAAACCTAGGGGGCAGGTCAAGTCCTTTGCACCCATTTTAAGATGGCTTCCCAGGCACTTCTGATTGCTGTAAGTAAGGCTGTCATGTGGAGTACTCCTCACCCTACTGAGTGTTACTCTCTAAATTGGACTGCTGTGTGCAAACATTTTCTTGGTAGATCTGCCTTTCTCCTCTGTAGGTGTACTCTTTCTGAAGTGCCACAGCATTGGTATACTTCGGTGATATGTGGAGAAACTTAATGAAAAAAAAGTAAATTTACCTGCCTTCCCCCTCAGGCCTTCAGGAGTGTAGGTTTGAGATTCGTGGCTAGATTTTCCCATTTGAGATGAGAATCAGGAGTCTTGACATTTCCCAATGTCACGACCCAGCCTCCTAAGTGGCTGTGCCCTCCCACTGTATTATACATAGTGAGATCATATTGCACAGCTATATATATATAAACAAAGCCTCCAGATCTGAATACATTGAAACTTTTTGAAGTCAGGAAAAGACTTCAGCCATCTGGTGAAGCTTAAAAGCAGGTCAATAGATGTCTGAGCTATAATTCAATTAAGACTAAATCACGGGACAAATGATGCACTCAAATCTGAATATCAATACTGTTCAATGCAGATGAGCACTTTATCCATTGGATAATGTACTCTAATGAATTTGAACAGCTTCCACTTTCACAATGCTGGTCAACACATTTTGAACTTGCCTGTCAAAAGGTTCCTGACTCCAGACTAGGGTTCCCCCATGGTTCACGACACCTCTGAACTGGAGTGAAACAAGCGGTGTACAAAACCAGGCCTGATTCCATGAAAATAACAGGGGGTCTAAAATGCCAACCCTGCGATGGAACCGGCCAGGGCGGGAGTGTGGTGTATGGGCTCGAGACCTATACCCTTTCCCAAGCCGATCAAAATATCTGGTGACAGGAATGGGTTAGGAACCTCCTCATGCCTGACCTGCACACCTCCATTTCTACCCACAACCTGTATCGCGATGGGAAAATAAGTCCGCCCCTAAGGTTTTGGTAGTTGGTGGGAGAGAGAGGGAAAGGAGATCATTTTAACTCCCCTCCCCCACCCCTCAATGACTGGCAGGGGAGGGTCAGGGCAGGGCTTAAATTGAAAAAAATATGAATGGTGAGCCCAGTCTGCCATGAACACACGTACTTCTGATTTAACCATAGGGGGGGTTGGTGCCAACCCAATAACCCACTCCAGAGAGGCAGGTCAGTGATTGTTATATTTAAATGAGGCTCCATTTCTCAGATTTGAGAGTCATATGAATTTAGTGGCTGTTAGTCCAGTTTCCCAGGGTTTGGGAACACTATTTCCTCTCAGATGCTTGGCTGTGCCACAGTGCAGCAATCTAAAGGCTCCCACATAGGCTCTGCACAAGTTGGCCCCTTTAAATTACTGCTTGTGCACAGCCACACTAAAGTGCATAAAGGGTCCACGCACTCAAAGAAATCAGCTAAACACGAAAAGAAAAATTAGAGGGTGCATTGCTTGGGAAACCTGACAGTTAAAAAATGATGGGAGCTGCCAGATCCAAAAGGTAGGTGCTTTTCCAGCACTGTTTGTGGGTCAGGTGTAGGAGTACTTCTCCTGGTCACACAACCTTTAGCTGTGATCTTTCCCTCCCCACAATCTGCAGTGACTCTCACCCTCTGCACCCACCGCCCACCCCCCACCTTTCAATCTTTCCCTTCTTCCTTGCTACTGCACTCTGAGCCTGCCACAGCAACCTCTAATCTACCTATCCGGCAGTAAGCCAGCCTCACAATGTGGCTGGTTGCTGGATGGAAAACAAAGTAAAGGAATTCCAATGAGCTCCTGCCATTAAATTCAGCAGGACCTCTGTGTTCCTGGCAGTTCTGGGTTTCCCACCCATAAACCCATGGCCCCAGCTTCTTCCCCAACTCCATGTAAATACTGAGGTCTGAGTTTCATTTAATCTCAAATCAAAACAAGGTGATGCATTGGGGTTTTGTGGTACATTGGAAAACGAGGATCATGCTAATTTACATCAGCATGAAGCCATTTTGTGTCCATATTCAGCACATGAATCTTTCAAGCCAGGCTTTACTCTTAAGGCATCTGGGGCTATTTAAGGGTTATTTGAGTCTTCTAACCTAAAGTCAAGGAATAAGGGCGAAAGAAACACAAGGGGGTGAATTTTTCCCAAGGCAGGCTCGGGACTGGGCGCGGAGCCAATTAAGGCCCGCCCAGCGTAACGTGTGGCTGATAGCACTCAGCGCTACCTGTGCGGGCGGGGGGAGGAGAGAGAGTCAGGGCCTGCGCTTTTTCGCACATGTGCATGAAAGAGTGCAGCAATCTCCCTGAGGCACGGAGCTGCCTCAGGGAGATTAAGTAGATAATAAAACGTTTTTTAAAAAGTAAAAAATTATTTAAAGTTTGTGAAGTTTACAAAATTTATTTATTTATTTTATAAAACATTCAGGAAATCTCATCCTGCCCGTGGATGAGGTTTCCTGGAAAACATGAAGGCCGCTCGGGCTCTTTGCCTGCCCACCAACCTCAAGGTTGGACAGGCAGCATTGGTAACAACTTTAATTACTTTTTTAATGGCCTTAACAGGCCATTGACAGTTTGCCCGCCGAACGAAATATTGAAATGACGCGCGATGACGTCAGGACGCACGCCCTTTGTCATCACGCGTCATTTTATATGTCGGGCCTGCCCCCACACACCGACATCAATATTCTGCCCTAGGTGTAAATTGATGATTTACTTGTTACATTAGTTTTCTGCTTATTTGCCCAATGAATTTAACTTTCAGATTTTTACCTAGTTTTTTAAAAATAAAGAATATTTAAATATGTATCCAGAGAGATTTTCACTTTTCTCTTCAACCCTTTCTAGCTGGCCATTCCCTGGATTTGCTGGAGCCACTGGTCAAATTTCAGGTTGGCCTGAAGAGTCTGAATTTACACGAAGCTGAGCATGTTCTTCTGATGGCTATCTGCATCCTCTCACCTGGTAAGGATGGCAACAAAGCTTCAATAACAAAACAAGAATGGCGCTATGAATGCAAAATATGCAAATGATATGGAAGGCAGGGATTACCTGCCCTGATGCCTCGGTGATCCGTACAGACCAATTGTGCTGACATAGTCTGTATTGAATTTTCTCAACTCAAGTGTGCGAGGATTAGTGCCAGCCAGGATTCCAACTGCTGCCATTACCCAGTGATCCATACATTGAACGATCAAGCGCAGCAGTAACCTGTCATCTTGGCTCTGTTGGTTCTTGCCCCTGATTGTAGGACTTGAGCCCACAATCTATGCTGAAACTCTAGTGCATTACATCTCTTATTGTCAGAAGTGCTATCTTATGATTGGCTAAAATATTAAACTGAGATTGCATCAGCCTCTTTGAATGCTTACTTCCATCAAGGCCTTGTCTTCATGTAGTAAAATAGAATGAAACACCATGCATCTAACTTCAATGAGCTGTCTTGCTTGATTAAAGTTAATTTTCTAACTTCTCTCCTGTATTCCACTCATATTGCAGCTCTTTTACTGCCTGACTGCACGTAGATTTACCAGCTCTCTTGTTAGAACATCAAAGAAAGAATATAAGAGCACATAGGGCAGAATCTTCGGCTCAGCATGTGGGTGTGGGCCCCGCTCGCTGACGTGTAAAATGACACGCGGTTCAGCATCTACCTTGTCAACCTCTGAAGAATTTTATATGTTGGATTAAATCACTTCTCAACCTTCTAAATTCTAGGCAGAATAAGCCTAGTCTATTGAACCCCACTCCATATGACAATCTCCTCATCCTAGGAGTCAATCTAATGAACTTGTTTCACGTTCCCTCCAATGCAAGTGCATCCTTCCTTAGGTAAGGAGACCAAAACTGTACACAGTAATACAGGTGTGGTCTCACGAAGTCCCTATATAATTACAGAAAGACTTCTTTATTCTTACACTTCAACCCTTCTGTAATAAAGGGCGACATATCATTTGCTTTTCTAATTACATTCTGTACCTGCATGTTAACTTTCAGTAATTCAAGTACAATTACAGAGGTTGCCATCATTTAAGAAAAAAATTCTGCTTTTCTATTTTTCTTCCACTGTTAACATCACACCCCACACTCTATTCCATCTGTCATGTTTTTGGCCCCTCAGTTAACCTGTTTATATCTCTCTGTAGCCTCTTTCCTCCCCTCATCTAAGTCATTAATGTAGACGTTGAAAAGCATCGGTGCCAGTACTGATTCTTGTGGCAGTCTGTTGTCAAGGGATCGAGGTGAGCTGAATTTGTTGCCATGGACATGTAACCATATATTACTCAGCATCGCTGATTAGTAAGGATGAGTAAGTTTGCGGATGACACAAAGATTGGCCGGGTGGTTAACAGTGAGGTTGAGCGTCTTGGGCTACAGGAAGATATAGACGGGATGGTCAAATGGGCAGATAAGTGGCAGATGGAATTTAACCCTGAAAAGTGTGAGGTGATACACTTTGGAAAGAGTAATTTGACAAGGAAGTATTCAATATACGGCATGACACTAGGAAGTTCTGAGGAACAAAGGGACCTTGGCGTGTGTGTCCATAGATCTCTGAAGGCAGAGGGGCATGTTAGTGGGGTGGTGAAAAAGGCATACGGGACACTTGCCTTTATCAATTGAGGCATAGATTACAAAAGTAGGGAGGTCATGTTGGAGTTGTATAGAATCTTAGTGAGGCCACAGCTGGAGTACTGTGTGCAGTTCTGGTCGCCACATTATAGGAAGGATGTGATTGCACTGGAGGGGGTGCAGAGGAGATTCACCAGGATGTTGCCTGGGATGAAACATTTAAGTTATGAAGAGAGGTTGGATAGACTTGGGTTGTTTTCGTTGGAGCAGAGAAGACTGAGGGGCGACCTGATCGAGGTGTACAAGATTATGAGGGGTGGATAGGGAGCAGCTGTTCCCCTTAGTTGAAGGGTCAGTCACAAGGGGTCATAAGTTCAAGGTGAGGGGCAGGAGGTTTAGGGGGGATGTGAGGAAAAACTTTTTTACCCAGAGGGTGGTGATGGTCTGGAATGCGCTGCCTGGGAGGGTGGTGGAGGCGGGTTGTCTCACATCCTTTAAAAAGTACCTGGATGAGCACTTGGCATGTCATAACATTCAAGGCTATGGGCCAAGTGCTGGTAAATGGGATTAGGTAGGTAGGTCAGGTGTTTCTCACGTGTTGGTGCAGACTTGATGGGCCGAAGGGCCTCTTCTGCACTGTGTGATTCTGTGATCGCCCAAAGCAGGAAGAGTGTTTTGGGGCAGGGGATGATCCTCGCGAGTTTCAGCATCAGGCCTTTAATCCAGACCGTGTCATAGGCTGATAACAGGTCTACGAGGGCTGCACTGGCCTTGAGTTTCCTGTGGAAACCAGCCTCAATGTGTGTTGTGAGGGCAAGAGCTTGGTCGCAGCAACTACATTTAGGCCAGAAGCCCACTTGTTCTTCAGGGATCACAGCCTCGACAAGAGGGCTGATTCTCCGTAGAATGATATGTTCTAGAAGTTTGTAAGTTGTGCATAGAAGTGATATAGGTCTATAGCTTTCTGGGTCATTGATCTGCTTTCCAGGATTTAGTATGTCACAGACTATCCACAGTCTCCCACCATGCTTTTGGGATGCATCCTGATTCCATGGCTTTGCTACTACAGTTTCACAAGCCACTGGAATCCCTTTGGGCCTAGTTGTTGGAGAAATTCCAGGGGGATACCATCTCTGCCAGCCGCCTTCCCTTTCTTCATTGCCGCTAACCCTTCCTTCACCTCATATATGCTGATGGCGGTGGAGGGATCAAGGTCATTGTCGCGCGTAGCTGATGATGTATCTCTTGCTGTTCTTTTCGAGAGGTCCTTGTGTACTTTGCACTAGTTTTGAGCAGTTGGAGTTGGGCTGGACTTTTGGGGCCCAGTATTCCATAGGATTAGCAGCTCCAAGACAACATAGAAGGGCCCAGGCATGGCGACTAGAGTATGTGAAGTCCAGACCTTCAACACACTCAATCCATCACTGGAATCTGGATGAATCTAGAGACTCAAGCAGGGCCTCAGCAACTGTGGGTTGCCAGACTGATTGTATTGCCAGAGCAGGTCCTGGGTCTCCTGTGTCCAGCAGGGAGTGTATTCTTCCCTGAAGATGTGGGGAATCCTCTTTTTGATGGAGGCGGTCAGGAGACCAACAAACCGATGATAGCATTCCAGGATTGCAGGGATTTGGGTCACCGCTTTTTTGATGGCTTCCCTATTGCAGTCCCAATCGGCTTTGGCCAAGTTCCGCGTGGGATTCGTTTTAATGAGATCACAGGGATTTCAATACCGACCTGGGTGACGATGGACCTATTGTGTTGACTGTTGTGGAAGTCAGAGAGTATTTTGCAGGATGCATGTAACGTGTTCCCACTTTGTTCTTTGGACACGACGTTGAGGTCCAGGTTGTAGCCTCGTTGCCAATGGGCAGAGTGCAAAGTTGCTCGTTGTTTGGGATTGAAGACCAGTTAGAAACATAGAAAATAAGAACAGGAGTGGGCCATTTGGCCCTTCGAGCCTGCTCCACCATTCAATATGATCATGACTGTTCTTCTATCTCAACATCATACCCCATTGTCTCCCCGTACCCCTTGACTTCTTTAGTGTCTAGAAATCTATCTATTTCCTTCTTCAGTGACTTGGCCTCCACAGCCATCTGTGGTAGAGAATTCCACAGGTTCACCACCCTCTGAGTGAGGAAATTTCTCCTGATCTCAGTCCTATGTGGCCTCCCCTGTATCCTGAGACTGTGACCCCTTGTTCTAGACACCTCCCCCCACCAACCAGGGGAAACATCATCAGTCTGTCCAGCCCTGTCAGGATTTTATACGTTTCAATGAGATCCCCTCTCATTCTTCTAAACTCTAGTGAATACAGACCTAGTCGACCCAATCTCTCTTCATTCGACAATCCTGCCATCCCAGGAATCAGTCTGGTGAACCTTCACTGCACTCCCTCTATGGCAAGTATATCCTTTCTTAGGTAAGGAGACCAAAACTGCACACAATACTCCAGGTGTGGTCTCACCAAGGACCTGTACAGCTGCAGTAAGACATCCTTACTCCTGTACTCAAATCCTCTCGCAATGAAGGCCAACGTACCATTTACCTTATTAACTGTTTGCTGCACCTCAATGCTCCCTTTCAGTGATTGGTGTACAAGGACACCCAGGTCCCTTTGTACATCAACATTTCCCAATCTATCCCCATTTAAATAAAACTCTGCCATTCTGTTTTTCCCAGCAAAGTGGATAACTTCACACTTATCCACGTTATACTGCATCTGCCATGTATTTTCCTACTCACTCAACTTGTCTAAATCACCTTGAAGCCTCTTAACATCCTCCTCACCACTCACATTCCCACCAAGTTTCATGTCATCAGCAAACTTGGAAATATTACATTTGGTTCCCTCATCCAAATCATTGATATATATTGTGAATAGCTGGGGCCCAAACACTGATCCCTGTGGTACCCAACTAGTCATCATCTGCCACTCCAAAAAAGACCCATTTAGTCCTACTCTCTGTTTCCTGTCTGCTAACCAATTCTCTATCCATAGCAATCTATTACCCCCAATCCCATGTGCTTTAATTTTGCACGCTAACCTCTTATGTGGGACTTTATCAAAAGCTTTCTGAAAACCCAAATACACCACATCCACTGGTTCTCCCTTATCTATTCTACTAGTTACACCCTCAAAAATCTCCAGTAGATTTGTCAAACATGATTTCCCTTTCATAAATCCATGTTGACTTTGTCTAATCCCGTTGATATTTTCTAAGTGTCCTGTTGTCACATCCTTTATAATAGACTCTAGCATTTTCCCTAATACTGATGTTAGGCTAACTGGTAATTCCCTGTTTTCTCCCTTCCTCCTTTTTTAAATAGTGGGGCTACCTTTGCCACCCTTCAATCTGCCGGGACTATTCCAGAATCCACAGAATCTTGGAAGATGACAACCAACACATCCACTATTTCCATGGCCACCTCCTTTAGTCCCCTGGGATGTAGATTATCAGGCCCTGCGGATTTATCAGCTTTCAGTCCCATTCATTTCTCCAGCACTATTGTTTTAATAATACTAATTTCCTTCAATTCCTCCTTCTCACTAGACCCTTGGTTCCCTAGTATTTCTGGGAAGTTATTTGTGTCTTCCTCCATGAAGACAGAACTAACGTAGTTGTTTAATTGCCCTGCCATTTCCTTGTTCTTCATTATAAATTCTCCCGTTGTGGACTGTAAGGGACCTACATTTCTCTTCACTAATCTTTTTCTTTTTGCATGCTTATAGAAGCTTTTACAGTCCACTTTTATGTTCCTTGCAAGTTTATTCTCATACTCTATTTTTCCCCTCTTGGTCAATCCCTTGGTTCTTCTTTGCTGAATTCTAAACTGCTCCCAATCCTTAAGCTTGCTACTTTTTCAAGCAACTTTATATGACTCCTCTTTGGATCTAATACTATCTTAACTTCTTTTGTTAGCTATAGTTGGGCTGCTTTTCCTGCTGTGCTTTTGCACCAGAAAGGAATGTATAAATGTTGTAATGCCTGCATTCATTCCTCAAATATTAGTCATTGCCTATCCACCTTATAATGAAGTCCCCCAATCTATCGGAGCCAACTCACCCCTCATACCTTGATAGTTTCCTTTGTTTAGATTTAGGACCCTAGTTTCGGATTGGACTACTTCACTTTCTATCCTAATGAAGAATTCTATCGTGTTATGGTCACTCTTCCCTTAAGGACCCCGCACAACAAGATTATTAATTAACCCCTTCTCATTGCATAATACCAAATCTAGGATAGCCTCTTCCCTAGTTGGTTCCTTGATGTACTGGTCTAAAAAAACCATCTTGTATACACTCCAGGAATTCATCTGCCACAGTATTATTGCTAATTTGGTTTGCCCAGTCTATATGTAGATTAAAGTTACCCATGATTACAGTAGCACCCTTGTTACCTGCATCTCTAATTTCCTGTTTAATGCCATCCGCTACCTTACCATTACTGTTTGGAGGCTTATAGACAACACCTACTAATGTTTTCCACCCCTTGTTGCTTCTCAACTCCACCCAGACTGATTCTACATCTTGATTTTCTGAGCCAATATCCTTTCTCACTATTGAGTGGGCCTTTTACAGACATTCTGTCTGTTAGGTCTTCGTCATCGGTTTCATTTGTCTCATAACCCCATATAGTATGGTGACTGTTAAAATCACCAACATATAGAGCTGGGATTACTGCGCTAGGGAGTGCTGGCTTCAGCCATTTTGAGTTAGGGGCTTTATACACATTAGTGATGTGCAGCTCCCCTATCTTAATAGCAGTGATGTAGGTGGCTTTCTCTTCAGTTGTGGGGATGGCGTTAAACTCCGTAATGGTGTTCTTTACATATTTGGCCAAGCCATATTTTGAATAGTCGTGACTAGTCACAAAGTCATATCCATGGATCCGATAGTGGTTAGCCTGTTGGTTGTTGAAGTTGGTTGATGGCATTTGTCGTGATTTCTCACTTAACAGAGTGGGCTGTGTGAAGGCTGCCATCTTCCACTCTGCCCTAGGACTGATGTCAGGCTAACTGGCCTATTCTTCCCTGTTTTCTCACTCCCTCCTTTCCTAAATAGTGGGATTACATTTGCTACATTCCAATCCATGTGGACTGCTCTAGAATCTGGAGAATTCTGGAAGATCTAAACCAATGCACCCATTATTTCTTAAAAAGTCTGACTCCAAAGTCAGCTTTTAGTCAAGCTGAATATCCCTCGAGAGCACAATTCAGCATCACTTGCTGAGTTCAAATGAATATGGTTGACACGGCAGCAATTAATGTGAACTGTCACTGTAATAATAAATTATCGTTCATTGTCTACAACAGGCTAGTTCAGGCACCCTATCTGAAATCTAATTCACACCTTAAAATGAAACCAGCCTATGAATCTAGCCCCATTAGGGCTAAATTTAGCTCAGTCATCATGTTTTTAGCACATTGTAGCCAGCTCCTCCCATAAATGGAGTGGCCTGAAGTCCCTGAAAATGTCAGGGACAATAAGGTTGCTATTCTGGAACGATGACACTGTACAGCAGCCTTCCTCCAAACCCATTTCTTGTTTTTAGCTTTTGATGCCTTTCAGTATTTTCACTTATTTGATTAATCTTTTGTCCAGCCATAATTGCCCAGGCAGAGCTGTTTACAAGTGGGAGAAGAAAGAAACATTGCACCTTTCATGACCTCAGGACGTCCCAGAATGTTTCATACCCAATGAAATACTCTTAAAGTGCAGACATTATTGTAATGTGGAAAACACAATAGTCAATTTGTGCTCAGCAATTTTCTACAGACAGCAATTGAACAGAAAACCTATTTTTTATGTTGATTGATATATGTTGACTAGGACCTAGTGAGAACTCCACTGCTCTTTGAATAATGCCATGGCATTTTTTACATCCACCTGAGAGAGCAGATGGGGGCCTCCATTTAATATCCCATCCAAAAGACAGCACCTCCTACAATGCAGCACTCCCTCAATATGGGACTGGAGTGTCAGGACTCAAGTACAAAATCAAAAATTGCTGGAAAAATTCAGCAGGTCTGACAGTATCTGTGGAGAGGAAGACAGAGTTAACGTTTCGAGTCCGTATGACTCTTCATCAGAACTAAAGAGAAATAGAAATGTGGTGAAATATAAGCTGTTTGAGGGGGATTGGACAGGTGGAGCTGAATAGAGGGCCAGTGATAGGTGGAGGCAAAGGAGAGATTGCCAAAGATGTCATAAACAAAAGGTCAAAGGAGTGTTGACGGTGGTGATATTATCTAAAGGATGTGTTAATGGTGACATTAAGGGTAGAAAGCAGGATGAGCAAGTGACAGATGGCCCTAGTGGGGGTGGGGTGGGGGGAAGGGATCGAAATAGGCTAAAAGGTGGAGATAAAACAATGGATGGAAATAAATTTTAAAAATAATAATAGAAATAGGTGGGAAAAGAAAAATATCTATATAAAAAAATATCTAACAATTATTAGAAAAAAGGGGATTAAAAAGGGGGTGAGGATGAAGGAGAGAGTTCATGATCTGAAGTTGTTGAACTCAATGTTAAGTCCGGAAGGCTGTAAAGTGCCTATTCGGAAGATGAGGTGCTGTTCCTCCAGTTTGCATTGAGCTTCACTGGAACATTGCAGCAGGCCAAGGACAGACATGTGGGCATGAGAGCAGGGTGGAGTGTTGAAATGGCAAGCGACAGGGAGATCTGGGTAATGCTTGCGGACAGACTGAAGGTGTTCCGCAAAGCGGTCACCCAGTCTGCGTTTGGTCTCTCCAATGTAGAGGAGGCCGCATTGGGAGCAACGAATGCAGTAGACTAAATTGAGGGAAGTGCAAATGAAGTGCTGCTCCACTTGAAAGGAGTCTTTGGGCCCTTGGACGGTGAGGAGGGGGGAAGTAAAGGGGCAGGTGTTGCACCTTCTGTAGTTGCATGGGAAGGTGCCGTGGGAGAAGGTTGAGGTGTAGGGAGTGATGGAGGAGTGGACCAGGGTGTACCGGAGGGAACGGTGCCTGCGGAATGACAACGGGGTGGGGGGTGAAGGGAAGATGTGTTTGGTGGTGGCATCATGCTGGAGTTGGCGGAAATGGCGGAGGATGAACCTTTGAATGCGGAGGCTGGTGAGGTGATAAGTGAGGACAAGGGGGACCCTATCATGGTTCTGGGAGGGAGAGGGAGGTGTGAGGGCGGATGCGCGGGAGATGGGCCGGACACGGTTGAGGGCCCTGTCAACGACCGTGGGTGGAAAACCTCGGTTAAGGAAGAAGGAAGACATGTCAGAGGAACTGTTTTGGAAAGTGGCATCATCGGAACAGATGCGACAGAGGCGAAGGAACTGAGAGAATGGGATGGAGTCCTTACAGGAAGCAGGGTGTGAGGAGCTGTAGTCGAGGTAGTTGTGGGAGTCGGTAGGCTTGTAATGGATATTGGTGGACAGTCTATCACCAGAAATTGAGACAGAGAGGTCAAGGAAGGGAAGGGAAGTGTCAGTGATGGACCATGTGAAAATGATGGAGGGGTGGAAATTGGAAGCAAAATTAATAAATTTTTCCAGGTCCAGACGAGAGCATGAAGCCGCACCGAAGCAATCATCGATGTACCGGAGAAAGAGTTGTGGGAGGGGGCCTGGGTAGATTTTTTTTTTCCTTTTATCTCAAGTACATAATATAGTCTAAGTATGGGCTTGAACTGAGAACTTTCTTATTCATGGTTGTCACCATAGGCTTCTCTGTGCTTTTGGCTGTTTATGCCATTGTGAAATCTGTTTTCATGATCTTTTGTTTCTGCACGCATTTTCAGATCGTCCTGGAGTGCAGGACCGTGCTCAAGTGGAGCGTATTCAAGATGGGTTATCCGAGACTTTGCAGTCATACATCCGAGCAAAACATCCTCCTCCAGGTAATCGGTTGTTGTATCCAAAGATGATCCAGAAGTTGACAGACCTCCGGAGCCTAAGCGAGGAACATTCCAAACAGTTCCAGTCTCTGTCCTTTAGTCCTGATCGTATCATGCAGCTTACACCACTTGTGCTTGAGGTATTTAGCAATGATATTGATCAGTGAATCACTTTCTTTTTTTTCAAATCTGTCAGGTTCACACAGGCTAGCAGGCTTGATGGTGCACACACAGCATTTCCTTTGAAAAATTAAGTTTCCAACTATCAAATGTGGTACCAATGGAGCAACTCTGAATTATTGGACCACTTATTTAGAGAGAGGAGTGGGGTGGTAATTACAGTTCTCCTAAAAAGGTTTCGACTTGTACACATGTTGCACAATGTAGAGGCAACAATGGAAAGTAAAAGTGGTAATTTTCTCCTTCACTGATACTGCATTTATACCTGCAACATGGAAACACAAGGGCAGTGATAGGCAATATTTTAAGAATCTAATGAATGTATTAAATGAATATAAACAACATACATCTGATATTTTAATTAGTCATGCAAAATAGGCGATGTCACCCATTATTGCCTTCAAGTCCCTATGTTACAGGTACAAGTGCAGTAGTTGCAAGGGAAATGACCATTTTTGCCTTTCTTAGCTTTGTTGTCTGTCCACTTTGAAGTTGCAAGAATTGTTTTTACAAACAGTCGTTAGGTAGTACAAAACTTGAGTATTGTTGAAAAAAGAGACATGTCTAAGCTTTTCGTCTTGCATTCATCAGGACACTTTGCAAGAATACCAATATAAGGGGAAAGCAACAATTTATACTGTATGTGAGGAGAGTGCTGATTGGTTGGCAAGTGGCGTTGCCATGGAGAATGCACCACTGATAGTGACTGACAGTTAACTACCAAGCATTGTTTGAAATTTAAACCAGGCAGCTTGACCCTGATTGGTCAAGGCATTGCCCTGAGGAATGAGTCAGCAAATGGCTGTCACTTTGGCACAACGTGTGTACATATTCTTTCTGTCTGCAGAAAACAGGGCTCTGTGTATTAATATATGTAGCTTCCAATACACATAAACGTGCCACATTGCAAGTCCGACTGGCAATCTTAAATTGGTTGTCAGCGTAATTTTTAGCACACTGAGGATTATTTAGCGAATGTTGTCCAATCACAGAATCACATCTAACGTTGGACACTGTGTTTTGAGTTTTGCAAGCACGGGCTGGTTGGGTACAGTCTGTACCCTGCCCATTGTGAACAGCAGCTGGGACATAATGTTTGATATGATCCGCCAAGTCTTTGGGATGTACGGCCTACATACCTAGCATCACACTGGCACTGAAATTCATATACCACATTATTCATTTGTGTGATAGGCACAACATCTTTTTGGCTTGACGGCAGCTTCCTGTTAGTGGTGAATACCACACATGTTGCTACTGTGTAGTAGCAACGTGAAACAGCTTAGCTTCACCTGTTACGCAAATTTTTCAGCAATTGTCTTTACAGTAATTTTCTTAATATTCATGAAATGATTTTAAATAATCTGAAAGCACAGACAGTTGGGGCAATGATCAACTGTTGTCAATGGCAATACAGCCAGCAATGTCCATCCCTAATGTCAGGTACTAAACTACTACAAGAATCAAGTGCAGCTTTGGAAGCCTTCATCCGTTGGTGTCCCACTTCCTGCCAGCCTGAAAAGTATTCACTGCTTGGTCTGCTAGTGTCCAGGACATATTGATCACTAGAGGTGATTAACAGGGAACTGATGTATTGGCCATTATCATAACCTGCACTACTGATGACTAAATTAAAATTTGTATGTAACCAGGAAGTTGCAGTCACCACCACTCCTGAGTGTTTGCACATGTCCTTGGGAAAAAGGGACAGTTTTCAATAGTCTTTTCACAAAACTATATGTAAGTACAATTTATTTCTTGAGCTTTTTTGAAAAATCAGTTCAGGTTTCAGAAGTGTGCAACAATGCCAATTGCATTTGGAGCTCTCACCAGCACCATTCACATAAAGGACGGAATCTTCCATTCTGAAGTCTAGGTTCGGTGGTGGGAGTGGAATTTGGGGGGCGCGGGACCCCTGACCATGCACAATCTTGCGCTGTTCAGCTTATTAATTATACATCCGTGCGGAGTTGGCCGATTCTCATGGTGAGGGCAGGCAGGAAGTTAATATCCCCGCCGTTACCTCATGGGGTCAAAGGTCCAAGTGCCATATTTAAAGGGCACCTGGACAGCCTGCACTATTCCTTCCACCTTTACCCCCGGCCACCCCTCCACCCTTCCCCCTTTCCTTGGTCATCCTCCATGTAACTTGCACTGTCACCACCCGGTCTCAAGCATAGGATGGCACTTACAGACGCTCCCCAAAAAGGACAATGCAGCGGCAACTCACTGTTAATGGTGGAAGAAGTTTACCTCACCAGGTGCACACCACTTATATGCAGTCGTTCTCATTTCTCACTGCTGGAGAGCTTCATTTGAAGGGGGAGCTTAATTCGGGCGAGGTGGCCTTTTAATGAGTATGCATGACATGCTAATGAATGTAAAAGGGCTTCCCGACATTGTTCACCGGGAAGCTCGATCCGCCTTTAACCCACCGTGACAGTCCTGAGAACAGAATGTTCATCCCGACGTCGGGAAACTGATTGTTGGCCTGACGCCAAATTAAGCTCCGCCCACCCACCAAGCTCCCCACTGCTGGTGGGACTTGGTGTTGTAAAAGCCAAAATTTGAATTTCTTAAATTACTAATAATTTAGACTGTCATCAAATCTGGATTTTATGTCACACCTGCTGTGTTGAACCTTTCTTTTATTTTTATGGTTCTTACTTGAAAATTACGAGTTAGAGCTCCCTGATGTTAGAGTTCCCAGAGAATGGTTCATTCATAGAAGTTAGGTTTTGTGTTCAAACCCTGGTCTGTGCTGAGTTAGTTGATCTCAGCCAATTTGGATGTAGGAGTATTGCACTTGGTCTTGGCACTCTTGGGTGAGGAGGGGAAAATCAACATAGGTGCCTGCTCTGATCACTATACACTCCTGCTGGAAGAGCATACATGTTTATTGGGTGAAGACACAAATTTGGCTTAGCTGTGATAACATCATGGTAGAATTCCTTGTTAACACTCACGATTTCAGCTCCGACATGAAGAATGGTCACTTGAGTGATGGGGTGCCTGTGGAATTATATCCCCAAATGAGTTTACACTTTCAGAAGAGGGGTGAAAATTGTTGGAAAAGGGAAAAAAATACAAGTTGCACCACTTCGCCACATTTGGAGAACTAATTGGTATTAAAGTGATTCTCTCTTACACTAGATTTTGGAATGTATAGGAAATGCTGCAGTGACATCAGCCTGACCTGGAGAATAGATTGTGATCTTATTGTCTGTATATTTGCACAGTATGCACTCTGTACACCAGTTGTAATACTTAGTTCTATTTGTGAGTAATTCACTGACTATCCCATCCTGTTATCCAGAATTCCTGTACAGCAGCAGCCATTTTATGCACTTATTCTCTGGAAGCAAGTAAATTTGTTTCATACTCAGGAAATCTGCATTCCCTTCAGGTTTTAAAAAAATAGAAATGTTTAAAAGTATCTGAAATAAAAACAGAAAATGCTGCAAAAGCTCAGCAGGTCTGGCAGCATCTGTGAAGAGTAAAAGTGTCTGCTTTGACCGGTGTAGTTTTATTAACGTATACCCCAGTACTGTGCTGAATCCAGACTTAGGCAGATTGAAAATATACTTGTTTGATGCCAATGGTGTCATTTACAAACAGGTCCCCCAGAGATCGGAATCTTACTACTTGTCCTAAACTTACTTTCTGAAATGAATTAAATGTGACAGAAGTGATGATTCTTACTGCCTTAAATATATTTAATAGATGGAAAAAGGATTCTGAAGTGAAACACTTATAAATGACATCAAGAGAATGCATTTACTTGACTAAATGAGCAAGCACCACTTATGGGAAAGAGGCAATTCCTTTAAAGGATTATTGAGACAGAAGATTATATTGTGTAAATGTTTCTGTTGTGTGTAGTGCAACCTTAAAGAAGCGATAATACATAAAATTTGGTTAAAGCAGATACATTGGCACTATCTGTCATTTATACAAAAGTATACCAGGTTTGGACAGAATGTGTGTCTTTCATGAGGTTCCTATACCTGTCTCAGTCTCAGACATGAGCACTGACTCCTTTGTCACTGATGCAGCTTGTCCAATTGTAAATTTTGGTGGCTCTGTTATAATAGACATAATGATCTGTAACTTCTGAGCTCCAGGGCAGTGTAACTGGGGTGCTGGGGATGGGGGGGTTATCCCAAAGGTGAGCTGGGTACTCTTACCCTGCCAGCACTGCGGAGGATTCCAGGTAGGGGCTGCACGGTAATTGCCCAGGAAGTGCAAAAATAAAACAATTAAACCACTTCTAGCTTCTGGGCAACTATTGTACAGACCCCTACCAACCCACCACATGTTCCCCCCCGACACCCCAAACCTCCAGGGAACACCCCCCATTCCCTGACTAACCCCCAAAAGGGACTCCCCCACCCCTACCCCTGACTATCCCCCCCTGGCAAGACTCCCCCAGCCCCCGACTACCCCCGCCCAACCCTGGGAATCCCCCAACCCCCAGGCCCAACCCAACCCTCATCCTGCCCCCACTGACTGTCCAAAACCGCACCCCCCCAAACCGTCCACACCACTCTGGACATCTGTCCCCCAAACCTTCCTTCTACCTGGCTGGACCTTAAACCTATCTTATTTACGGCAGCCAGTGCTGTAAAAAAGGGGGCGCGGCCTCCTTGCCTCCGATTCTGCACCACTCAACTGAAGGCCTTAGGAGAGCACTGCCCTGCACAGTTCTTACCCAGCCTGAGTCAGAAGGTCGGGCGAGACAGGGTCGAAAAGATTACAAGGTAAAAAAGTAGGAACAGAGTGACAATCCAACTCTGATTGCCACTCCACAGAAGTTCAGGCCCAATGTTTACCTAGATTGTGGCGCATGAGTGGACAGGGAGACTTGTTTGAGCCATCCAATACTAACTGAGAATATATGGTTACCTCTTTATCCAGCCTTGGACCTGGATATTCTGGGATAAGAAAAGGAAGATAAAATTATATTTTGTAAATGTACAGTTTTAGCTTATTATACAAATAGAAGCTATATTTTGCAGAGGTTTGTGAATTATTATTGAAAAAGACAATTGCATTATTTTTGTGACTGCACCCCACCTCCAAAAAGTACAGTGGTTTTATTTGTGAGCCCAGTTCTGTGGGTGTAAATATATGTCATATTGTTACTGGTGTTGTAGAAGAGGCTTGTTCTCTGTGTGTGTTAATGGAATCCTGCTACATTGTACAAGGCTTGCTTGAGCACAAGGCCATTAGTTTATTCTGAAGATGGGAAATGCTGTGGGGTTAATTGTAGTGTTGTGCTGCTTTTACTTTAATGCCCTGTTCGTGTGTATATAAGGCTGTTCCTAATGGGCTGACTGTAATCTACAACTTGTACATAT
Source organism: Cetorhinus maximus (assembly GCF_964194155.1). Classification (NCBI taxonomy): domain Eukaryota; kingdom Metazoa; phylum Chordata; class Chondrichthyes; order Lamniformes; family Cetorhinidae; genus Cetorhinus; species Cetorhinus maximus. The sequence continues at coordinate 14,985,978 of NC_135917.1, read as the reverse complement.
CTTTCGCCACTCCTTCCCTAAAAGTTCCACAATTTTTTCTATTTTTTTAAAAAAGAACTGATGCACCATTTATAAGCAATGCACTGCATAAGCTCTTGTTTTTGTGGACTCTGTCTTATCTCAGTTTACACTTTAGAGTAGGGATTTTAAAATGACTCATCTGCAGATTGTTATGTGGGTATTCCAGTTATCTTGTTTTAGTCAGGCCATTTATCTATCAACACCGACTTATTTCAATGCATCAGATTTTCAATGTCAGACCTTTGAGGAATGCCTATGTTGCATCATTCCACGAAAAGCAGATGAACAGTACCATAAATGGTCCCATACTTTAAATTAAACTGTGAGAGTAGGACCAATGGACATGAGTTCAAACTAGCAAAGGCTGAATTTAAGATTCATAGCAGAAACCTCGATGTGGGGAATAGATTTCCTGAAGGAGTAGTGGAGACTAAAATCCTGAAATCATTAACTTTAAGGTCTCTCTGGATGAATGAATAAAGATGGGCCAAATGGTCATCTTCAGGCATGATTTTGAGGTCCTGTAGCGATGAAGAGCAACATCCTCCAAAGGAGATGGGCAGCGCCCCAGGCTTGAAGAGGGCAGGGAGAGAGTCATGGGGCAGGAAGGACACAGAAGTCGTACCCTCAGCATAGGATCTACTGTTGAAGACAGAGTTACCTGGGTTGGTTTTTTTCACTCTTTCACAGGATGTGGGCTTCGCTGGCTAGGCCAGCATTTATTGTCCATCCCTAATTGCCCTTGAGAAGGTGGTGGTGAGCTGCAATCCAAGTGGTGTAGATGCATCCACAATGCTGTTAGGGAGAGAGTTCCAGGATTTTGACCCAGTGACAGTGAAGGAATGACGATATATTTCCAAGTCAGGATGGTGAGGGGCTTGGAGGGGAACTTGCAGGTGGTAGTGTTCCCATACATCTGCTGCCCTTGTCCTTCAAGGTGGTAGAGGTTACCAGTTTGGAAGGTGCTGTCAAAGGAGCCTTGATGAGTTGCTGCAGGGCACTTTGTAGATGTTACACACTGCTGCTACTGTGCATCGGTGGAGGAGGGTGTGAATGTTGAAGGTGGTGGATGGGTTGCCAATCAAGCAGGCTGCTTTGTCCTGGATGGCGTTGAGCTTCTTGAGCATTATTGGAGCTGCACTCCTCCAGGCAAGTGGAGAGTATTCCAACACACTCCTGACTTGTGCCTTGTAGATGGTGGACAGGCTTTGGGGAATCAGGAGGTGAATTACCCTCCACAGAATTCCCAGCCTCTGACCTGCTCTTGTAGCTATAGTAATTATATGGCTGGTCCAGTTCAGTTTCTGGTCAATGGTAACCCTCCAGGATGTTAATAGTGGGGGATTCAGTGATGGTAATGCCATTGAATGTCAAGGGGAGAAGACTGGATTCTGTCTTGTTGGAGATGGTCATTGCCTGGCACTTGTGTGGCGTATTGCTGCATTCGGACATGGTCTGCTTCAGTATCTGAGGAGTTGCGAATGGTGCTGAACATTGTGCAATCATCAATGAACATCCCCGCTTCTGATCTTATGATGGAGGGAAGGTCATTGATGAAGCAGCTGAAGATGGTTGGGCCTAGGACACTACCCTGAGGAACTCCTGCAGTGATGTCCTGGAGCTGAGATGACTGACCTCCAACAACCACAACCATATTTGTGGAGCCTCCTCCTCCAGTGAGTTGTTTAATTGTCCACCACCATTCACAACTGGATTGACTGCAGAGCTTAGATCTGATCCAATGAGAGAGACCCAGTGCCACAACAGAATGCGACTCTCCAGACAGATTTGTGCCCTCAACACCAAAGTCCTCACACCTTGCAGCACTGTTCGTCATGCCCTGCTAGTAACCTTCAAAGTCACTGCAGTATTGAACTTCTGGCTCTTTCCGAGGGGCAGCTGCAGATCTTGATGGCATTTCACAAGCAGCTTTGCACCACTGTATCTTGCTGCTGTCACATGCTCTCTTTGCAAAAGCTGGGAGGTAAATACAATTCCAGACAGGCGCAGTTTTGCCTCCATCGCTGGATTGCCCCAGGTGCAGGACATCATTAATTTCACCCATGTGGCCATCAAGGCACCCAGTGATCAGCCAGTGAGACCCACCAACAGAAAATGCTTTCACTTCATTCATGTTCAGCTGGTTTGCAACAACAACAAGAGTTTCCTCCATGTGTGCTTGCTATCCTGGCAGCTGTCATGGACTCCTTCATCTTCCAACAGTCCAGGATGCTTCAGATCTTCACCCCCCCCCCCCACCCCCCCAAGCTCTGTTCATGGATAAGGAACATCCCTTAAGGAGAAGATCACTCACCCTTTGCGTGACCCTGAGACAGAGGCACTACAACCATGGCCATCTACTCACTAGGATAACCATTAAGCAGGTTAGTATAAGTACCCTGGGCATAGACTCCTCCCATGTTCAGGAGCAGCATGTGCCCTTAGGCTACTCAGCTGGTGTGTCTGCTGGAGGGTGAAGACCAAGGGGCCCGCCCTGACCATTGGGCGGTTGCATTCACCTTGCACAAGTGAATCAGGTCATTAAACCTCGTCCTACACTGGGTCCAGATCCTGCAGATCAAACTCCATCTGATCACTCTCTCCGTCAATTCAATGTTTGGTCTATGGAAGTGGTCTCCTCCTGCCACCCTCAGGAAAAGGACCTCCCTTCTCTCCCTCGCTACCTTGAGGAGGGCCTCCAGGTCGATATCCTTGATGCCCTGCCCTGAGTTCCATGCCTCTGCCTCTCCTGAGACATCTTTCCACCAGCAGGTAAAGCACTGAAATGGCAGTCACAGGTGACCATGTCTTCCATGGTCTGTTTAAATCTAGCCTGCTCTCTCTCCATCCCACCTCCACCCTCACCCCCGTGACCCCAAATTGGCCACCCAGCCTGCCATCTAGCTAATAACACTTTCCTAAAGTGTTGAAAAACCTCCAGAGATAACTTGTCAGTCTGTTCTTTCAGCGCGAGAATCCAAAATTTTGATGAGGAACATTGGGACTCACTTGGAGCTTTTACCTAAAGCAACCTTCAAAGGCTATATGAGTGGAAAAACTTGTCTCATTTTATCCACTGTCAGACAAACCAGACCTAGGATGTCACTTTCACTACGTGGATGCCCATAAAGTCCTAAATTTTTCTGTTTCTTATGTGGAGCAATTTAGGTATGTTAGATATATTTAGTTTCTGTCATGTAAAGAACCAGGCAAGCCAATAACTAAGAATAGGAGTGTGTCCTACACTATTAGCATTGTGCAGAGAAGAAGCTCGGGGCAGGTTACAAATCATTTCAGTTGTTTCAAGGCTGTTTCATGTCACCTTACAGGTTCCCATTGCTGGCCTATATAAGGTTGTCACATGCAGCAATCCTCAGAAATTCACTAAACACTGCTGTCTAGGTTTAGCTACAACATAAGGCAGTGCTTTGGTTGCTCAGGCTGACACAGCTCATCCCTATATGAGCCCAGCAACCCCGTCATAATTTCCTCATGTTTTATAACGACAGGAGTAAAGTTGAGTCCAAGAAGGAAGTCTCTCCCCTCCACGCGCTCCCCACCCTCCACAACAGTTCCAAGTTCATATTCTCAAGGACTCCATTCGTTTCATAGAAATATGTAGGCGGCTTCTTTGATCATTCTACTAAGACAGTAAGGGCCAGATTCTCATGTGTTGGAACGGAGGTGGGCAGGTTTTAAAAATGGCAGGTGGGACCTGACTCCAAAATTCCTGTTGCTAGCTATATTTAGCGGCACAGGATAAGGGTGCAGGTAACAAGCCTATGCACAGCACTCCCGACCTTGCCAGCTCCATTGCAGGGGTTGGCATTTTAGATCCCCCACTATTTTCATGGAGTTGAGCCCGTTTTGTAGGTGATGTGGTTCATGGCATCTTAGAGGGATCATGAACCATAGGGAAGCCTTAGTCTGGAGTCAGGAACCTTTTGACAGGTAAATTCAAAATGTGTTGCCTACTTCACATGTCATAGTGCAATGGTGTTTGATAAGTTAAATTGGTTGATTTTTGGTAGGGTTTAGCTTAGAAAAGATAAGTAACCATTAAATTGACTGGCATTGTGAAAGTGGAAAGGTCTTCAGATGCATTAGAGTACATTAGCCATAGATAAAGTGCAGAAGAGAATGGAACAGTGTTGAGATTCAGATTTTACTATGTGAACTGCACCCTGTGCTTTTATGTTTTCTTTGATTGACAGGTCAGCAATCTGTTCAGTCTTTGAAGCAGTGCAACAGATGGCCATTTGTTCCACTACTTCAAAGGCTTTAATCAATTCAGCTTTTGGGGGTTTTGTTGACACAGATGGGCAATGGAATTTTATTATGAATGCTTCACTGAGCTCCAAACCCCATGGATTCAGCTCAGCAGGTTTTGTTGATGCAGGTGTTAAGGGAACTGTGAGCTTTGTTTTGATTGGCATTTTTATGAGCATCTAAGGGGGGTTATGTTTTTTGAATGGCTGCTTCTTTACCTTGACAGTTTTATGATCACTTTTTTCAAATGGAGTTTGATTGAGCTGTTTATCTTGACAGTTTCATGAGCGTCTCAAAGACTTCCCAATTTTATTTTAAGGCTCATAACGTTCTGTCCATAGTGGATACTGGGTGAGTGGGCATGGAGGTGAATGGATGGGGCAAGGGTATAGAAGGGGTAGGGGGTGGTGGATGAGTGGGGTGAGGATGCAGCAGTGACTGCCAGGCAGGATGCGAGGCTTTGACATCAGAAAATGACCCGACTCGTGATTCCCGCCTTGTTGATGAAAACCGGAGCCTAAGGGTAGAATCTTTGGCTCGGCGTGCGGGGGAGGGGCCCGCTCGCCGAGGCGTATAATGATGCGCAGTGATGTTGGGCGTGCGTCCCGGCATCACTGCACGTCATTCAGATTTTCAGTTCGGCAGGCGCAGGCGTGCCCACTGAACTGTCAATGGCCTATTAAGGCCAGTTAACTATCAATTGAAACAATTAACTGAGCTGCCCATCCAACCTTTTAAGGTTCCAGGGCAGGCGAAGAGCCCAGGCGGCCTTCACATTTATCATGAAACCTCATCCACAGGCGGGACGAGGTTTCATGAAGGTTTTTAAAGTCTTGTAAAAATTTTTAATAAAATTAATAGACATGTCCCAGCTGATGTGACAGTTTCACATGAGGGGACGTCTTAAAAAAATATTTTTCCTTTATTAAATTCTTTTTGAACTTAAACTAATCTCCCTGAGGCAGCTCCATGCCCCAGGGTGTTTTCTGCGCTCTTTCACGCGCATGCGCAAAAGAGCGCAGGCCCCAACTCAGGCAATCCCCGCCCCCCCCACACCCCGCGCAGGAAGCGCTCAACGCTTCCGGGTGCGCGTCACGCTAGGCAGGCCATAATTGGCCCGCCCACGTAAAATGGCGACGCCCAGCCAATTGTGGGTGGCGATCGGCTGCGTGCACACCCGCGCCCGTTCCCGCACAACTCCCCCACCCCAGACAGGGAGAAAATTCTCCCCTAAGTCTCTGCCCACAGAAATGCCAATAGAATGCTTTGTAAACTGCGAAGCTTTCACCTTTAACTTTAATCTCTACAAACATGTCTTGGGAGCGTTATTCTCTCCACAGATGCTGCCTGGCCTGCTGAATATTTACAGCATCTTTTATTTTTATTGGATTCATTATTTGATGGCTAAGTGTGTGTCTTGGGAGTCACACACGCCACAGGTCCCAAAGGGGAAGATTTTAGGACAAGACCATAATATGTGAAGAAAGTGTTCCACTATTATCACCTACCTTGTGACTAGTGCCTTAATTTAACCATTCTATGTGAGAGAGAAAAGAATCTGTGGAGGATCTTCCTACAAATCAACCTAACCCATATATTGTTAGATGATAAACTTGCATTAGATCAAATTGTTGACTAGTTGAAGTATGTGAACGAAAGCCCAGTTGCTTCTCCTACAGCTTTTGCTCTGTAAATTATACCAGTTGCTACCTTATTGAGTATCTTCTAGGCTTTTCCTGAGGTACAGTTTGGTTTATTTCCAGCCCTGAGGCCACCAAATCCACCCAGCATCATGGAAGTGACCCTTTATGTTTAGATGGAAGTAAAATATTCCATGGCACCAATAAAAGAAGAGCAAGGTAGTTGTCATGTCCTTGCCCATATTTATCTCTCAACTAGCATTGCCAAAGCAGATTGCCTGATCATTCACCCCATTGCTGTTTATGGAAATTGATAGCTGTGTTTTCCTACATAATTCAAAACTATTAAATTGGCTTTGAAGAGCTTCAGGATAATGAAAAGCTGCTTTATTAAAGCAATTTGCTGGTTCACTCTCACACTCAATCTCAAGAAGATTGGCTGGCTGGTAGAAAACAGAGTATTCATAAAAGGATCATTTTCTGATTGGCAAGATGTAACGAGTAGAGTCCCGGCACGGTCTGTGCTGGGGCCTCAACTTTTTACGATTTACATCAATGACTTAGATGAGGGGAGTGAAGATATGGTAGCTAAATTTGCAGATGACACAAGATAGATAGGAAAGTATGTTGTGAAGAGGACATAAGGAGGTTGCAAACAGATAGAGATAGGTTGAGTGAGTGGGCAAAAATCTGGCAGATAGAGTAAAATGTGGGAAAATGTGAAGTTGTTCACTTTGGCAGGAAGAATAAAAAAGCAGAGTATTACTGAAACAGAGAACAACTGCAGAATTGCGAGGTGCAGAGGGATCTAGGTGTTCTAGTGCATGAGTCACAAAAAGTTAGTATGCAGGTATAGCAAGTAATTAAGAAGGCTAATGAAATGCTATCCTTTGTTATGAGAGGAATTGAACATTAAGGTAAGGATATTATGCTTCAGTTATACAGGGCATTGGTGAGACCACATCTCGAATACTGTGTGCAGTTTTGGTCTCCTTGTTTAAAGAAGGATGTAAATGCATTGGGGGCGGTTCAAAGGAGGTCTACCAGACTAATACATTGGAATGAGTGGGTTGTCTTATGAGGAAAGGTTGGACAGACTAGGCTTGTTTCCACTGGAGTTTAGAAGAGTGAGGGGTGATTTGATTGAAGTATACAAGATCCTGAATGGTGCTGACAAGGCGGATGTGGAAAGGATGTTTCAGTCCAGAACTAGGGGGCACTGTTTTAAAATTGGGGTCGCCCTTTTAGGACAGAGATGAGGAGAAATTTTTTCTCCCAGAGGGTTGTGCAACTTTGGAACTCTCTGCCTTAGAAGGTGGTGGAGGCGGGGTCATTGAATATTTTTAAGGCAGAGGTAGATAGATTCTTGTTAGGCAATGGAATCAAAGGTTATCGGGGGTAGATGGGAATGTGGAATTCGAAACACAAACAGATCAGCCACGATCTTATTGAATGGCGGAGCAGGCTCGAGGGGCCGAATGGCCTACTTCTCCCATATCGCATGTTCTCGCAACCACTCGCGCTCTTTCTCTTGTGTTCATTCTCTCTCTCTCAGACTGCTGTCCTACTTGGGGACTGCCACTGCGATTCTGATTGGTACAGATCCTGCAAAGTTTCTGAAATTCCTGATTAATTTTAAGGTCAGCAGCTCCACTATTGTATTCCTAATTACAGATTGTTTCAGCATCAGTTCTGTTAGTGAAGAGTTAAGATTTTCGTTTGCATTTATTAGCTCTCTGGCTAATCTGAATGAAAAGCTTTGTCTGCATCATTAGCTGCTGGACCCAAGCCCACAATATGGACAGCATCACCTCACCACTATTTTCCTGTGGGTCACTACCTCCAGATAAAGTGTTGAATCATTTAAGAAAAATTTAGGACTCTAGGGGCCTAGGGTGACTTTTCATACTGAGATGGCCCTAGAAGATAGATGGAGCTTCTACTATCCCATCACTTGGCATAACACCTAGTAATCGCCATGTCACAATAAATGTTCATGAACTGACAACTTTTAGGTGTCACAGGATGTGGAATCCTCACTAAGTATAGATGCTTATTAAATGGTGATCTCTGAGCGTATTTCATTCCACCTCACCTTTAGATTTTTTTCAGGCAAAATGTGGACATTGAGCAATAAATTCAAAAGGCTTCAGCCAAGAGAATATCCCCTGGTTACCATGAGATGCAGTAAAACCCAGATGTTAGCAGGTAGCCTAATGGTAGGGGTGACACAGGTACATTAGACAAGGAAAAGCAGACTACATGAGGATTTTGGTGGGATCCACAGAAACAAGGCTGAGTAAAGGAACATTTGCAGGCGTGACTGGAGGTTGAAAGGGCCCTGCAGTACTCCTGTGTATTAATAATACACTCTTGAAGACCCTCAAAAGTGAAAGAGAAGAGTTGTAAGTGCATTTTTGGGAGATGTGGCTGACTCCTATTGCTTTGTTTGACCTTGATGCACTGAGTTGGCACCTTCTCCTTCCACTGAACAATTCCTTTTGGGGATTTTCTCCAGTCAGTCCCTAACCAGACCTCCCTCCTCTGCTTCACTTGACCCAGCAGTTCCACTACCACTTCAAAAGATTTTCACTCCTCCTTGCCAAAGAAAAAAATGCACAATGGCGTGTGGCCCTTTAAGCTGGTGCAGCCATTTAAATCCTTCAACAGAATACAACTTCCTGCCTCAAATAAACAAACTCCCAGTTGAAAGGTAGTCCTAGTGCAAAGTGCTTGCCCTGAAATTTCTAATTAAGTTCATCCTGAAAACTTGGGCAAGGCCCATGTTGCCGGATTCAACTTCCAGTAAACTACTCTGGTCATTTGAAGCAGTGAACTCACTAAAGTAAATGCACTCCCCATTTCTCCCCTCCCCATTTGAGCTTCTTTGCATTTTGTTTAATTTTGGCACTTCATTCTTTATAAATTCCCAGACTCTTTCTTTCTTGTCACGTTACTGAAGCAGGATTTATTTGTCATAGTTTTCAGTTGTACACTGTATATCTTTGTATGCTTTCTCTCTATATATCTCTCCATAAATTCATCAGTTTGATGCACAGTTCGAAAATTTTCCTCCAACCCAGTCAGCAATGTCTTTCTAGTTAGATTTCACTGCATCTGAATGTCCTAAACTTTTCTTTTAAATTGTTTAAATCAGGAATTTAACAGCACACTATAGGCTGAATTTTGCCAGCCCCCAGGTGGCGGGAACAGAGGTAAAAGGCTGGTAAAAGACAGGGAGTTGTGTCAGGACAATTCCCTGTCTGTCATGCTGCCTAGGAAGCTTCCTAGTGCTGGCAAGGACGCAAGCTGCAAGGCAGGTCGGCTACCCACTACATAGAGGCGAGCAGCCAGTTTGCATAATTAAGGGCAGTTATAGGCCATTTTACTGGGCTGGCAGCAGGGCAATCCCTACCTCACGGGTAGACCACCAGCTTCAAATAGGCGGCCTCCATGCAGCAGCCCAGAGTGCCATCAGAGCTGGGGGTTTCATGGCCCAAAGAGGAGGTGGGAAGTAGGGGTGGACTTCCAGAGGGATTCCCCCTCCATCTTGTAGGTGCAACCACCCTTGGCCCCCTAAATTTTAATTTTCAAATACCTGTCTAAGGGTACCTCCATTTCGAGGAGCCCCAGTGGTCTTCTGCCTGCTTCAGCAGTGCCCACCTCTCCCGTGGCGCTACTGAAGCCTTAGATCTGCCTGCCCTCTGATTGCCAAAAGCATCAGGAGCCTACCCGCTATCCTTACTTGAACGGTGGGCCCGTACCTGGCCAATTAGGACGTCACCTGGAGTAAATTTGCTGAGCCAGTCCCCACTGCCAGCAAATGCGGACTTGGGGACCCGCTTTTCATCCCCACAAGTCGGGGTACCGAAGCCCCCAGTAAAATTCAGCCCTGTAAATGTCCTCTGACTTATTTTCAAATATCTATATGTTGGCCATGATTTTCTGGTCAGAGGTAAACCAAAGCCGCTTGCTCCTGACCTCAAAGAAAGCTGCCCACAAGATCTAACAATCTCTGTGGCAGGAATTTCTCCTTTCCTAACAGCAATTTAAGTCTGGCTCCAAGTCACGGGTATGTCTTGGCCTGCAACAGAATTGATACCAGCAAGCTGCTAGGCAGCCAATCAAATTGAAGCATTCACATGCAGCAAACCAGGAAGTTAAAACCACTTAAAAATTTTTCACTTTTAATTTAAATTTTCATGCTGTGAAGCTAAAATAAAGATAAACTTTTCAAAGAAGAAAAGTTGCTTTTGTTGTAGAAAATATGTAGATTTTTTTGTCACTGTGAAAAAATTTGACAATCCACAGTTATGAAATTAGCTTTTCAGGAACAGTGAGGGTGTTTAACAGTAATTCTGAAGTTAGTATGCTGCTAAAAACCAAGCTACACCTCATAAAAACAGGTGTAACTTTTTCCAGAGCTTTTACAGTGAGCCTGTAGAAGTGGAAGTTCTCATCAATTCAGGATTGCAATGGAGATAACAGTCTGTGGGAACCTCCACAGTACACACTGTCAAGGAGCATTGCATCACTGACAGCCACTTTTGGATTTCCACGTTATTCTGCATATGGTTAGACTGTCAAAATTACAGTCCATTTGAATGATGATCGTTGACAGTTTTGTCATCATTACCACAGCAAAATCTGGGCCGTTGCACTTTGGTTGATGCTTGCACGTAGTTTCACTGAGTAACCGTATCTTGTTGGTGGTTGTCTGGCATGAAGTTTGTTTTCCTGCACATACTCCACAACCCTCCAGTGCCATCACACTAAAATCTGTGAGCCAGTCACCTGGTACTCAAGTGAGCTTATTCAATTTGCCTTTTTGCACAAAAACTTAAAACCAACTGTAAAGCTCAAACTCATGGTGCCAACAGATCGAAGGAATCTGTAAAGTACACCAGGATTAGGATAGCTCATACTCAGCTGACTTCTCTCTTTAAATTTCCTCCCCACCTCAACTCCTGTGTTTCTTTTTTCTTCCTGCCTGTTTCCCTAGCAGCATTCACAACTCTTCAAGAAGGGTCATACAGATTCAAAACGTTAACTCTGTTTCTCTCTCCCTAGATGCTGCCAGATCTGTTGAGTTTTTCCAGGATTTTCTGTTTTTATTTCAGCATTCACCACCAGCCAGCCCTTGCGTACCTCAACCAAGTGCTATTTCATTACACGCAAGTCATTGGGTGTTGTCAGGAATATAATCCCTGTCCTCATTATGAGAGCACAGACCAAGAAAAGCATGGATTCTGTTTTGACAAGTGGAGTGAATTGTTGACTTTGTTTGATTGACATCTTTAAGTGGTTATAATATGTTGTTCTTTACTCTCTTGTCAATATCTTGATGTTTATTTGGACAAGATGGAGGTATAAAGTGCTCGACGCCTCTGTTATTGATACCTTAATGGTCTGTCTGATTGACACTTTTATACAATTGTAGGAACAGCAGTTTTTTTAAAGAACATTTCCAAATGGGCGTTTCTTTTTTCTCAGCAGTTCCACACTTGCCATTGTTATTATATGTTCATTGGTTATGTACATAGTGCATACTGGATGAATGAGCATGGAAGGGGCATTGAGTTGGCATGGAGAGTATAAGGGGTCATGCATGGGGAGTGGGTGGAGGCATGAATTGGCATGGAGGGTATGAGGGGCCATGAGGAATGGGTGAGGGCATGAGGGGTTGTGTGATGGGTGAGGCTAGAGGCCTAACTTCTTTTGTTACAACTAGGACAAAGTCACAGAGAACTGATGTGGGCCTTCTGACCAGCCCGCCTCTGCACTCGCTACCATGGCTGCCTAGGATCTGCTTCTGGGATCAGCGGGCCCAACTCAATCCTGCACCCACCCACCCCACCACAGAAATTGCACGATTCTGGGCCCTTTAAACTGAGGCAGATTTACCAAGTTTACCTGCCTTAGCAGCGAAAATCTGGCCACTAATCTCTAATGTAGTTTGGAGCTGTATAATTTTCTTTTAAATGAAATGAAAGATCTTAAGGTAGTGCTCATGAACAATTTGTGATGCAGGATCATGACTGGGTCAGGATTCCAATGTGTACTGTTTCTTACAAAGGTCAGAAGTCTTTTGACACCCAACGCAAGGCTGTCTTAGTTAATTGAAATGATACAATCCTTGAAAGCTTGACGCCTACAATAAACTCTTCTTAACTATTGCTTGTTAAAGGCCAAATAAAACATGTGAGTTGAAAGACACTGTGATGAAAGAAATCCAGATATCCTTCCCAGTTTATAAACTAACAACAGTTTTTGCTGATAAAGCATCTTTTGGAATAAAACAACCCATTAACTTCTAAGGAACTTGGCTATTGCTGTTCTAAGGTTTACAGGTTTACAATAGGAAATATACTACTATAACTGAGTAACTTATTTTCTTATATATGTGATTATTACCTTTTTTTAACACTACCTAAAGTGGCATAAAGGAGATCTTTTTCTTCCTCAGGTGCATTTACACGTGAAAAAAACTCCTGTGTGTTTAGAGGACTGCAGCTGATGCAGCTTGAAAGCACAGGGGAACCTGCCCACAGATAATTCCCCAATTTTGCTACAGGATATAAGAGCAGAAGATTATGCAGTCTAGTGATTTGATTTTTATTATTAATATTCCCTCCCCCCACTTCTTGCAAAAGATTCCTTTAAGAAGTGAGATTCCAAGGATGACTGTACATATTGATGATGCAATGACACCCACATACCATGAACAAATAAATAATAAAAATTAAGTAATTTACTGGCATATTTTGTATCAAACTAAATGAGTGAAGAGTTCGTGACAACACAAGCCTTCTGACAGCAGGAACTTTGAGGCTCCAGATTTGCTGGCACAATACACAGACAGACCTTCCAACTGGAGAAAACTTTAGAGAGTGAAGATTCAGCCAAGTGTTGAAGATGCAAAATCTAGCCAAACTGGTTTAGGCTGTCAGAAGGCTTGTGTTGTCACAAACTCTTCACTCATTTTGTTTGATACAAAATATGCCAGTAAGTTATTTCATTTTTATTATTTATTTGTTTATGGGATGTGGGTGTCATTGGTAAAGCCAGCATTTGTTGCCCATCCTTAATTGTCTTGAACTGAGTGACTTGCTCGGCCATGTCAGAGGGCAGTTAAGAGTCAACCACATTGCTGTGGGCCTGGAGTCACATGTAGGCCAGACCAGGTAAGGACGGCAGATTTCCTTCCCTAAAGGACATTAGTGAACCAGATGGGTTTTTACAACAGTCAATGATAGTTTCATAGTCACCAAAACGAAGACTAGCTTTCAATTCTAGCTTTTATTAATTAAATTTGAATTCCACCAGTTGTCATAGTGGGATTCAAACCTATGTCCCCACAGCATTAGCCTGGGCCTCTGCATTAATGTTCAGTGACATTACCACTAAGCCACTGTCTCCCCACTAATCAAATAAAAGCATGTATCTTTAAAAATTGTGGATGATTGTTCAAAAATAAAGATGTCACCCTTGTAATGATGGGCAGTTGGAAGGTGGTTTTTGCAAAAGATTATATTTTGTGAAATGAGTCATGTACATTTGTAATGTTTTATCCTGGAGTATTCGCTCAGTTGTTGAATGTCTTCCCTGCAGCTGTTCAGCTCCCACAGGAGATTAAGTAGAGTAGAGTCATGAAGGTCCAGAGTGTGCATGGTTTTCATTGAGGACTGGACTTAAGAAGCTAAATGACCTTTTCTCATGACATACATTTTTCTGTGTGCCACTAATAGAGATGGAACACAGATGGATCCATCCTTACAGACGTTCACAATAGAATCTGCCTCCCACCAACTCCGCTGCCCCAAAAAATTTCTTTGAAGTTGCATTTTAAAGTTTAAATGTAATTTTCTGGGCACTGCGCCCACCTTAGAGTATGTGAATGAGTTGGCATGCTTGAAAGTAAATCATTTCCCACCTCGGACTTAATCATTGGGGCATTTGTTAACCATGTAATGCTTCTGGAAACAGAATTTGCTTCATGGACACCTTGTTGCTGCAGATAAAATGACAGTTACTGCCGACGGTTTTTAATGGAGCCGATATTGGTCCCGCCTGCCATCTGGAGAGCTGGAAAGAGCCCCGTGTTGCCTCTGTTCAGGAAGGCCCGCCAAATTAAGTACCAATCAGACACTTAACTGTGCATCGCCACGCCTCTCCCCCAATAAAAGACCCCGAGGGTGGAAATCCTGCCAGTCAGAGGCTGGCTGCTATGCATAGCTCAGCAGCACCAGTGGGAGCGATGGCTGCTGCAGGTAATGCACCCACCCAAGTCCCAGGATTGCTGAGAAACCCAGGCCACAGGTGAATGATGGTGGGATGAGAGTCGCGGGACATGAGGAGTTGACAGCAAGAGCAGGGGCTCTCAGCGGGGCCCCCGCTTCCCAACACCGGGTTCTTCGATCAAGCACTCAGTGCTTTTGAATGAGGAACTGCCCCTGGAGCCTCACAACCAACCCCAAAAGGGTTTGCTTTTCGTGCTTCCCACATGGGCATTGCCACTGCATTGGCTGGATGAGGCCCTTAAGTAGGCTTAATTGCCCACTTAAGGGTCTCAATTGGCAGTGGGGCAGGAAGGCCATCCATGAGACTTCCCATCTCGGACTTAATCGAGGCAGAGGTGGGATAACAGCAGGGTCCCCACCCACCACCCTCCCACTAATTGACTGTCCCACCAAACTCTCCTCAGGGTAGAGAATTAAATTCTGCCCCGTGTGTCAGAACAAAGAAGTTTTTTATTAAAAAACTGTAAGACAACTGTTGGGTATTAACTACAGTATATAAAAGAAATTTAAAAGAAAATTGCTGCAAAATACAATTTTATTTGTGTTGTCTTGAGAGATGTTTTGATAATGCACTTTAAATATAAATATAAATAATCTATTGTAATTGATATAAAGTTTAATTGATTTAATGTTTTTCAATCTGTGTCTTAATATCCACAAGTTGGTTGATAGTATACTAACAGAGCATTTCCTTGGTCATCGCAGATCAATTTTATACATTTCTTGATTTCAAATATATTTTGAAATGTGTTTGAGTAAGTTGACAATCATATCAGGCAGTTCGGCATCCAACTTATTTGCAGATGAACTAACTAACCTTGAAACTGGGCGGACAGACTATGTAGTTAGCTCAACTTGAATGGAACACTGGGCTGGATGTAACAGGGTGCCGTGGACCCCCGCAACCCACCCATGCTCCCAACCTCTACCCTGCAGACTTTTAACAGTTGATTGGCTGTTAATTGACATGAGGCGGGACTTGTCTCCCTCAGCAACAGAAAGTCCCGCCTCAAAGAGCTGCTGACCAATCAGAGGCTGGCAGCTCTCAAGTACTTGCAGTGCCACCAAGAGCAGTGGCCACTGCTGGTACTGCAGCCAAGTCTACAAAAAGGCCTACTGTGCTGGAGCCAGGAGCAGAGCTAAGTCTGGGACTCTCACTGGGGCCAGGCTTGCAGGCCCTGGTGAGCTGTGGTAGGGGGCCAGGTTAGAAAGGCCTGGGGAAGAGAAAGCTGCACCTTGCAGTGGGCCTAGGGGCCCCTCCCCACTGCCACCAACCAGCGAAGGGAAAGCTGCCGGACTGGACCCTTGGCATAGGCCTCTTCCACTGTTGGTTAAATCCCAGTGACAGTGGGATGAGCCCCTTAAATGGGCACTAATTGGCCACTTACAGGCCTCAATTGGCTCATGACCGTCAGTAAAACTGCAGTGAGGACAAAACGGGCAGGTATGCGGTTGGCACGGCACCCACTGGACTTTACACGCCCCCCTCACCTTCAACCATGTCAGCAGGGGAGCTCACCATATTTGAAAATTAGATAGATTTCACTGATATCAGCCCAAAGTGACCATTGTGGAGGGACAACCATTAATACAAGCTGTTTGGGGGTAGCGGGGTGGGTGGTAAGTGTAATGTGTAAGGTACAATTTGTACAATTATAGGGAATTGGAATCTAATATGTATTGTATATGCTGAAAATTATTACCCCTATCACGATGTTGCCTTTAGAAAATTAAGTACCTTCTGAAAATTAACTGGAGAACCCAAAGCATTGTGCAATTTTGAAATGGAATGGGAGATCTCCATACTGAAGACAGAAACCTAAAATGAGCAAATCATTCAAGTCACTTTCAATCTGGCGATCATGTTTTCTTGCTATGGGTAATTGCAGAAATTTTGCGTAATGCTTGTTTTTTAAAAAAACTTCTCATAATTGGGATCTGTAATAAAGAAGTAACTAAGCCCAGTGAGATCTTGGATTGAACCATTGATTAGGTCAAATTATTTGCATGACCGTCTTTCGTGTGACCATCTATGGCATGTCCAGATTAATTGAGGGTCACAGACTTCAATCTGGATTTGAAGTAAACATGGAGAGTTGAAATGTAAGTCTCACATTTTTTTCTCTTGTATTTGTTTCTGTATTCTCACCTCAAATTGCAAGGTTAAAATTAATAATCCTCAGTAAATGAGCACTTTTCTGAAGTGATAGATTGTGGAATTAAACTGCAGACTTGTCTATTGAATGAACCTGAATCATTCGGGATATTGGCTTTGGCTTGTTCATTTAAAAATAGTTCAACTAGAGGTGACTATTTGGTGGTGAAGTCCAATGGAGATTATACATGATGCCAGTAAATCTTGACGTATCAGGTATTGTACATGAAAATTATTAATCACTACTTTAAAGTTTTGAGATGGGTAATTTACTTATTTTGTTATGGTACTTCAGCAATATGAGGGAAACTTTGACTGGATTATATGAAATAAAAACTGATGGTGACAACATACATTTCCATGCATTGCCAATGGTGCCAAGGAAGTCTGTATATAAGATTTTATCAAAATCTTGTGCGCCATCAAATAGCTTGGGGGGAGGAAAGCAGGCATCAGAAAAAATGCCTAAACACTGGAAGGAGTCTGAAATTAGTTGTGATGTACATTGAAGTTTCCTGTGACATTACTGAAGGTGAACCATTTCTGTAAATGCCTGTAGAGGTTTTTTCTTACATTTTATCTACCCCTAGAATTAGAATCCAGAGGTCAGTGCCCACAAGTTGGATCTTCGACAATTCCCAGTGTACTACATTTAAAATCTGCCCATATCTTGTTCTCATTATTTTTTGCTGTGTTCATGTTTTTTTTGCTGAGTATTAAATGAAAACAGAATGAAAAACATTTATTAGAAATCTTTACAAAAATGTGAAATCTTATTGGTGGTTTCTGATTAATGTGAGAATTGTTTGTAAGACTATGACTAATGCTGAAAATCGCCAGTCTGTTAACTTTTTCACATATCAACTACCAGTGCAAATTTTGTGGTCTTTGCATGGGGGAAGAAAGTTAAATGACAGGCAGAGGGCACTCTATGCTGCATAAGATGTAACCCACAGAAACATTCAAACCACTGCAGGGCTCGGCCAGTTACATTTAAGTGTCAGGGATATGTGTTACCATCATATTCTGAGAATTTGATTGTCCAGCTGAAAATATGAAGTTGCATGCAATCTCCATAACCTGTGAGGAGAAAACTCAGCCTTATCCATCATGAGAACATTAAACAACAACAAAAGCAACTTGTATTTACATATCACCTTTAATGCAGTAAAATGTCCCAAGACACTTCACAGGAATGTTATCAAACAAAAATTGACACAGTAACACTTCAGAAGATATTAGGGCAGATGACTAAAAACTTGGTGAAAAAGGTAAGTTTTAAGCAGTGTCTTATGGAAAAAAAATAAGGCAGAGAGGATTAGGGAGGGAATTCCACAGCTTAGGGCCTTGGCAGCTGAAGGCACATCCGCCAGTGGTGGAGCGATTAAAATCAGCTGTTAAATGTCATTGGTGGAACAAGCCAAAGAATTTAGCAATAACCTACCTCATAAGTAATGTGAAAGAATTAGAAATCTGCATTTGTAAGCACTACCCATAGCGTACTGATTGTAAATACATGACCAAACTATTATTAACCTATTTAATATGCACACAAGCCTTCAGGCATATACAAAAGATTATGTACATTTTTGAGATAGGAATATTGACACTTCAACTGCCATAGTGAGGTGTGCTTTTGCACCTAGTTAGGGCTACGCAGATTAACCTCTGCAGCCTGAGATTTTTTTTAAAATGGAGCCCCTAGAGTTCCATCCAGCCCTACACCAGCAATGCTCAATATGATAAGCAGCAGTTACCAACTGATGACTTTTTAAAAATCTGCCTCTATCTGACTGTGTCAGTTGAATCCATGGATCTACTGTTTGATACTTGACACAGAGAATTTACTGAACTCATTTATCACTGCAGGGGTTACTAGGAATCAGAATTCATATCAGCTACCTCTGGACATTTCCAATCTTCATTAAATTATATGCTTTTTTAATGTCCTCTATTCTCTTTTGGCTTGAGTGTTAGTCCTTGTCCTCATTATGAATTAGGAGCAGGAGTAGGCTGTTCGGTTCCTCAAGCCTGCTCTGCTTTTTTAAAAACATAACATCAATCTCACTCTATTTTCTCGCATTTTCTCGGGTATTCTCTCACACCAGCAAAGTCCACAGATGATCCGTTAAGGCCTCACTTATACCAATTTCTAACTCCCTTTGGCATTCCCCATTCCTTTCGCATGTGTTATCAAAGGATGTCATTCATTAAGTGTTCTTGACCTCTTGATCCTAAATTTCTTAAACTTCAAGTTAGGGACTGCAAAGCAGTTATTACTGGGTAGAATGCATGACCTTCGGTCATCTCTAACCTCTGAGACATTAAATATTATCTCAACACTGACTGATGGAGCTTACCCCCTTTGTGGTCATTTATTTGAGGGGGATGGCAATATCATCAAACATGGGAAGAAAAATCAGGGCAAATCCCCACCCCTGATGGTTTAGTGGACAAATACACTACATGCTATAGTACTGAACCAAAAGGGCCAGGTCTGATCCTTGGTCTGTGCTGAAGTAGGCTGATCTTATCAGGGATAACAGTAAAGTCATTGCAATAGGCCTCAACTTCATGGCTTTGGGAGGGCAATAAATGAGTCGCACTCCTGGTTCTTGCTGGATGAGTACATGTGTAGATATATCTATTGAGAATCAGTTTGGGATGGGCTGTGATGATTTCCACAGTTAAGTAGTCTACTGATATTGCAGACTTGCATCATACTCCATTACAAGTTAGCACTTTTATGAAGGGTGGAGCAAAGGGTTAATACTTTAAGAGTACTATTCTATAGAATGTTCTTTGTAGGAAGAATTGTTGAGTTCTCGATGCCATTGCTTTTGAATAGGACCGAGTTTGACTTCTATTAAATTTATCATTGCAAATTTTGGAGTTTCTGAAACTTAAATACCCCTCCCCAGGTTTAAGGCTCCATAATGGCATAATGTGTAGATTTCTTTTCCAGCTTACCTTGATCAGTTTGTCTGTAAATGCAACATCAATTCAAAAAGCATAATTTATGTTTTCAATTTTCGAAACCTCTGTCTTCATATTCCATTTTTTTATTCAGCCAAAAGCAAAATACTGCAGATGCTGGAAATCTGATATAAAAACAGAAACATTGAAACACTCAGTAGGTCATGCAGCATCTGTGGAAAGGGAAACAGAGTTAAGTTTCAGATTGATGACCTTGAGTCCCACTTTTTTTTATTTAGCATTGCCATTTCATCTTATAGCAGTCGAGTGTTAAAATGGTGTGTGGAAAAGGTTGATCCCAACTCTGCGCAAATTGATGACTTGTCGCTAACTCTCTATTCCTGTCAAGGCAACATTAGATTTTGATTGGTTTGTTTCACACTTGAGTCACTAAGTGTTGAAGCTCTACTTTCTGATTTGAGCCAAGTTGGTTTTGTTCATTTTAACTTGTTCTTGTTTGACAAAAATGTAATTGCCTAGTCTTTGTAGTTCCTCCTTGTTTTGTTCTACTTTATTGTATAAAGAATTATTGTACAGAGAATGTAATTTGAAACTCTATTAAAGATATATGAAATACATGGCTCTCTTTTCAGTTTTTGTTTTGTTCCCTTTTAAAGTTGCTTTTCCTTCCCTTTGGGTTCTCTGCATCTCCACACTCTGCAGTTTTCGACAGTATTCAGTTGGAAGGTGTATGGCAGCTGTCCTAGGATGGCTTGCTCTTTAATCTTTTTTTACACACATTCTACCTCTGATTAGAAGTTCATCCCCTACAGATCACTTACCTTTCCCAACCCAGCTGAAATCAGGAACTCAACATAAAGGGAATTACATTTGTGAAGATGATTCCTGCCACTCTCATCGAAACAGGAGAAGGCCATTCAGCTTGCTCAGCCATCCAATTAAATCATGGCTGATCATCTACCTCAACACCACTTTCCCGCAGTATCTCCATATCCCTTGATGTCATTAGCATCTAGAAATCTATTTATTTCTGTCTTGAACATGTTCAATGATTGAGCTACCACGGCCCTCTGAGGTAGAGAATTCCAAAGATTCACCACCCTCTGAGTGAAGAAATTCCTCCTCATTTCGGTCTTAAATGGCCTACTTCTTATCCTGAGATTATGTCCCCTGGTTTTAGACTCACCAGCCCGGGGAAACATCCTATCAACGTCCACCCTGTAAGAATTTTGTAAGCTTCAATGAGGTCACCCCTCATTCCTCGAAGCTCTAGGGAATACAGACTCCGTCTCCTCAGTCTCTCCTCATAGACAATCCTATCATCCCAGGGATTAATCTGGTGAACCTCTGTTGCACTCCCTCAATGCAAGTATATCCTTCCTTAGATATGAGGAGCAAATCTGTGCACAATACTTGAGGTGAGGTCCCACCAAGGCTATATATAACTGCAGCAAGGCACCCTTACTCCTGTACTCAAATTCCCTCGTGATGAAGGCCAATGTACCACTTGCCTTTCTAATTGCTTGCTGCACCTGATGCTAGCTTTTAGTGGCACATGAACAAGAATACCCAGGTCCCTTTGGACACCCCCACTTCCCAGCCTCTCACCGTTTAAGAAATATTCTGCCTTTTTTTCTACCAAAGTGAATAACCTCACACTTATTCACATTATATTCCATCTGTCATGTTCTAGCCCATTCAATTAGCCTGTCCAAGTCCTCTTGAAGCCTCCTCACACATTCCCAGTTTGGTGTTATGAGAAAATTTGGAAATATTACATTTGGTCCCCACATCCAAATCATGTATACAGATTGTGAACAGCTGTGGCCCAAGCACTGATCCTTGCGGCACCCAACTAGTAACAGCCTGCCATCTTGAGAATGATCCATTTATTACCACTCTCTGCTGCCTGTTAACCAATTCTTAATCCATGCTAGTATATTTCCCCCAATCCCATGCGCTCTAATTTTATTTACTAACCTCTTGTATGGGACCTTATCAAAAACTTTCTGAAAATCCAAGTACACCACATCCACTGGTTCCCCTTTATCTATGCTACAAGTAACATCCTCAATTGTCAAACATGAAATTTGTTTCAATTGTCCTTTAATAAATCCATGTTGATTCTGCCCATTTTTACCATTCTTTTCTAAATGTCCAGTTATCACATCCTTTATAATAGTTTCTAACATTTTCCCTACTACTGACATCAAACTAACAGGTCTGGAGTTCTCCATTCTCCCTCTCCCTCCCTTCTTAAATAGTGAGGTTACATTTGCTACTTTTGAGTCCGCAGGAACCTTTCCAATATCTATAGAAGTTTGAAAGATAACCACCAATGCATCTTCTATCTCTCTAGCCAAACACTCTGGGATGAAGCTCATTTGCTCCAGGTGATTTATCAACCTTCAATCCAGTTAACTTTTCAAGTACTACCTCTTACTAATACTAATTTCTTTTAGTTCCTCAGTTTCGCCTAGTATTTCTGGGAGACTTTCTGTATCTTCTTCCATGAAGACAGATGCAAAGGAACTGTTCAGTTTCTCCACCAATTCCCTGTTCTCCACTATAAATTCTCCTCTCCCCACCTGTAATGGGCTCACATCTGTCCTAGCTAATCTTTTCCTTTTCACATAGCTAAAGAAGCTTTAATATTCCTTGCTAGTTTGCCTTCATATTCTCTTTTCCCTTTCTTAATCAGTTTCTTGGTCCTCCTCTGCTGTGTTACGGACAAGGGGGGGTTTAATTTAGAACAGCCCTGATTTCTCCTCTCACTACCTGTCTGTAAACAGAAAGGTGTTTTTGATTTCTGATTTTCCCCTTTTTCAGTGGTGGCGTATTTTCCCCAACCCTTCTGATTTGGAGTGATCCAATCCTCTAACCCCACAGCAAACTCGAGACAGGGTAAAATCAGAGGGTTGGTTTATTTTACACACACTCAAAACGTGGGAAGCGGGTTCACAATGTTCCTCACTTTCAACATTCATACGATAAAAGAGGGATAAGGGAAAGAAAGGGGTTCAGGGCTAAAACCACAGACAAAGTAAGAATTATAGTTTCACATGAGTCCAGAATCAAAAGGTTCAATAGCGTATTCCTTCAGAGGTTAATAAGCTGAAACTGTTGCAGGGTGATACGCTTTTCCAGAAGCGATGACTTCCACGATGGAAGAGGGCATGCAGAGATGACTTAGTCTTGTAGGCATAGAAGCAGAAATTCAGATGTTCCAGTAGAAAACAGGGCAGGATTTTACATCCTGCGGGCGGACGCACGTCTGACCTGATCGGGCGTAAAAATGCGCGATGACGTCGGACGAGCATCCTGACATCATCGCGCACTCATGCGTGCGAGAGTCGGCAGAGTGCCCGCCGACAACTAAGAGGCCTATTAAGGCCCTTAATCAATTAATTAAAGCCTATTTTTCGCTGCCCGTCCAACCTTATGATTGGGCCAGGCAGCCTTTCAATTTTTTAGCAAACCTCATCCACGGGTGGAATGAGGATTTCACAATGAAATAAAAAATAAATATAAATTTTTGGGCAAAATTTTTATTCTGTTAATGTTATTGTGAGTGAATCCCATGTCAGGACATTTTTTTTCAGATTTGAAAACACTTTATTTTTGATTTCAAAATTGTTCAGCTCCCTAAGGCAGTTCCCTGCCTTCAGGGAGCTTTCAGAGCACAATCCCCTGTGCATGCTCAGACTTCTGCGCTTGCCCTCAACCCGCCCCCACCCCAGCAGCGCTGAGCTTCTCAGTGCGTGTTACACACTGGCTGGCCGTTAATTGGCCAGCCAGCGTGAAATCGCGGTTGGGGGCCAATGGCGGTCGGTGGACCGTTTCCCAGCTGCTCCCAGGCCTAGGCACCTTAAACCTGAGGCAGAAACTTTTGTTGCTATCTATTCGGTGGTAAATGGTAGACTGCCTGGGCTTAGTTCCACATGGCAATATTACAGATTCTAGCAGCTTGGGGAAGATCATCTGGCATACCTGTCACTCCTTCCCCTGGGTTTTGGACAAAGGATGTATTTTCCAGGTCTGGAATCTTGAGATATTTAATATAGGAGTCAGCGTTCCTTTAGCCCTTGGAGACACAGCATCTCCGGTGGCCAGAATTCTTCTTGAGAAATGTAAAGAGGCTTTGTGCAGTTCTGGGGGTGAGGGAGGAGTAATATTAGCACCTTTTTAGAGATTATGAGTCTCTGCAAGCTGAAACTGCTGTCTGAAGGCTAGAAATTCCTCTGGCATGAGTCATAGCTAGTCAGGCATGTCAGGGTGAAGCCTTATATATTTAAAAAATATATATTTTTGTAAAGTAGTCAGATTGGTATAGATATATGTATATATTTTTTCCTTTGTGTCTTCTGATCAGGACAGCTGGGTTCTAAATTACTTCCAATTGTCAGGCTGACCACTTTTTCTGGCAACCGTATAAGCCATTTCCTTTGATCTAATGCAGTCTTTAACTTCTTTCGTTAACCATGGTTGATTTACCTTTCCCTTTGGATGTTTGTGCCTGAGAAGAATGTATATCTGTTGTAGACCATGTAGTATTTCTTCAAATACTAGCCATTGCCTGTCTACCATCAAATCTTTGTGTATTTTCCTAATCCACCATAGCCAACTTGCCAACTTCATACCTTCATAATTTCCTTTCTTCAGATTTAAGATTCTAGTTTCAGAGTGATCTATATCATATTCAAACTTAATGCGAAATTCTATCTATCATATTATGGTCACTGTTTCTCAAAGGCAAGGTTATTAATTAGCCCTTTCTCATTACACAACACTAAATCCAAAATAGCCCAATCCATAGTTGGCTCCTCAACGTACTGCTCCAGAAACCCATCTCGTACACACTCCAGGAATTCCTCCTCCAGAGCATTAGTGCTGATTTGGTTAACCCAGTCTAGGTGTAAATTGAAGTCGCCCGTTATTACTGTATTACCCATGTTACATGCATCTCTAATTTCCCGATTTATACCATGCCCAACATTTCCACTACAGTTTGGTAGCCTATAAACAACTCCCGTCAATGTTTGCTGCCCCTTGCTGTTTCTTAGCTCCACCCAACTGATTCTACATTTTGATCCATCGATCTAAGATCCTCTCTTACCAATGTACTGATATCGTCCCTTATTAAGAGCGCTACCCCGACTCATTTTCCTTTTTGCCTATTGCTCCTAAATGCCGAATATCCTTGGATATTCAGTTCCCAATCTTGGTCACCCTGTAGCCACGTCTCTGTAATGGCAATTAAATCATACCCATTTACCTCAATTTGTGCATTCAAATCATCAACCTTTTTGCGAATGCTATGTGCATTCAGATAGAGTGCCCTTAATTCTGCTTTTTTAACATTATTCTCTATTCCGATCCTATTTGATGCTTGTCTATGCTTCACCTGTCTTCTATTTTTGCTTTCTACTTTTCTACTTTTTACCAGTTCTGTTTCCCTCGAATCTGAGCTCCCACTCAGGTTCCCACCCCCCTGCCAATCTAGATTAAATCCTCCCCAACTGCATTAGCAAATCTCCCTGCGAGGATGTTAGTCCCTGTCCTGCTAAGATGCAGCCCATCCATCTTGTACAGGTCCCTCCTGCCCCAGAACTGGTCCCAATGCCTCAGAAATCTGATGCCCTCCCCCCTACGCCAGTTCTTCAGTCACCTGTTCAATCGCTCAATTCTCCTGTTTCTATGCTCACTAGCATGTGGGATTGGAAGTAATCCTGAGATTACTGCTTTAGAGGTCCTGCTATTCGACTTCCTTCCTAGCTCCCTGAAATCTGCTTTCAGGACCTCATCCTCCTTCCTACCTAAGTCATTGGTACCGATGCGGACCACGACCTCTGACTGTTCACCATCCCCCAGAAGAATTACAGCCGCTCTGTGACATCCTTGACTCTGGCAAGGGAGGCAACACACCATCCTGGAGTCACATCTACAGCCACAGAAACGCCTATCTGTTCTCCTAGCTAATGAATACCCTATCATTACTGCTCTCCCCCTCTTCTTCCTCTCCTGTGCAGCTGAGCTGCCTGTGTTGCCACGAATTTGGCTCTGACTGCACTCCTCCAAGGAACCAACACCCTCACCAGTATCCAAAATGGAAAACCGATTAGATGAGCAGGACCTCAGGGTCTCTTGCACCACCTGCCTGGTTCTTTTGGACTGCCTGGCAGTCACCCATTCCCTTTCTCCATGTTTCTAAGCTGCAGCGTGACCACCTCTCTGAATGTGCTATCCATGTAGCTCTCAGCCTCGTGGATGCGCCACAATGACTCCAGCCACCGCTCGATATCTGAAGCCCAGAGCTCAAGATTCTGCAGCTGGCGACACTTCCTGCACATGTGGTCATTTAAGTCACTGGTAGCATCCACGACTTCCCACATACTACGGGATGTGCATTCCACATGACCGAGCTGCCCTGCCATACCTTGACTTTACTTCACTTACATTAACTTTATTTTACTTTAGTTTACTTATATCAACTTTATTTTACTTGGTTTTAACTTAATAAATCTTACAATTATGATAAACCTTACTAGTACTGAAAAATCCAACTAATACATAACACACTTTAGCGATTTAACAATTATTTAAAATTTTACATTTCCACATCGGCCAAGAGCAGTTACTTACCAGCCAATTAACTTGCGGCTTTCCTGTGACATCACTGTTCACCTTTTTTTCAAACTCAGCACATTCTCGGACTCTCGGAAGCTCCTCTCCCTGCTCTGTGAGTATCTCCCACAGGTCCACCTCTCCGCTCCTCTTCCTGAAGGTAAGTGATGTAGACTGTGCTCCCCGGGCTGTATTGATACTCTTTTCGCTCTGTATCTCCCACAGGTCCACCTTTCCACTCCTCACCT
The DNA here is from genome assembly GCF_964194155.1 of Cetorhinus maximus. Lineage (NCBI taxonomy): Eukaryota > Metazoa > Chordata > Chondrichthyes > Lamniformes > Cetorhinidae > Cetorhinus > Cetorhinus maximus. The sequence goes on along the minus strand of NC_135917.1, from coordinate 14,959,784 downwards.
TGAAGAAGAGCACAGAAACAATACACTATGCCACTATTGAGTTTATATTGGCTTTCAATTTTTAAAAGCTGATTGTTGGAACCATGTATCTGCCATTTTAGATGCTTGCTGCTGGTGGTCATCATCAATTTGTTTTGAATTCATTCATCGGGTGTGGGCATCACTGGCTAGGCCAGCATTTATTGCCCATCCCCAATTGCCTTCATTCAGAGGGCATTTAAGAATCAACCACATTGCTGTGGCTCTGCAGTCACATGTAGGCCAGACCAGGTAAGGACGGCAGATTTCCTTCCCTAAAGGACATTAGTGAATCAGATGGGTTTTTACGACAATCGGCAATGGTTTCACAGTCATCACCACACTTCTAATTCCAGATTTTTTATTGAAAGATTAGGGCTATAAAAGTTTATAGAGCTGCCATCAATGCCAAACCATGGTTGGCTAGCTTTCAGCTTTCACGGGGTGGAATAGCACTGCATTCCCCTCCTTTAGTGTTGGTACCCATCTTACATGCAGCAAGTGGTTGCTAGGATTGTAAGTGGCAGTTTGTATGGTGTAGGTTTACTGGTTTCTCTGCCCATTTTCAGGTGTATTTTCCTGATGTATAATCAAAACACTTGTAGAGATTCCACCAAAGTATAATGGACAGCACCATCTAATGGCAAGTTATGAAGTACATCTTCCAGTTGCCAAAGGGGAGCAGTTTTTTCTGGAAATTGTAGTGTGCCTTTTGCTACACAAAATTAAAAAAATTGAGTTCTGGAACTCAATGATATAATGTAGAATTATATAGAGTTTAGAGCACAGAAAGGTGGTGGTATAGCGGTATTGTCACTAGACTAGTAATCCAGAGTAATGCTCTGGGGACCCATGTTTGAATCCCACCATGGTAAATGGTGGAATTTGAATTCAATAAAAATCTGGGATTAAAAGTCTAAATGATTGTTGTAAACGCCCATCTGGTTCACTAATGCCCTTTAGGGAAGGAAATCTGTCGTCCTTACCTGGTCTGGCCTACATGTGACTTCAGATCCACAGCAATGTGGTTGACTCTGAAATGGCCTACCAAGCCACTCAGGTGTATTAAACTGTAAAAAAGCCTTTGTCTCAGATCTGCACTAAGTGCGATAGCAGGGAAAAGGATGTTTTTACCTTCTAGCCACAATGGGGGCTTTTTGCGCCGTATCGTCCCCTACCCAGTGTGTCCCGCCTCTTTAATTACATTCACAGAGCTCGGATTTGCCCACCCCGCTGTGACCTCAGTGATTCCTCGCTCCGGGCACCATATTTAAAGTGCACCAGAGCGCAGCCGACTTCATGTCTTCAGACCAGGGCTGCTCCAGGTGACAGATGGCTTCGATAGCAAAGAACACGGGAGCCCCAAATTTACTGACGCCTCTCTGGGGTGCCTGCTGGACACAGCAGAAGACCAACACAATGTCCTCTACACCCGCTTTGGCTGCAGGAGGTCCACCAGAGTCACCAATCTGGCTTGGAAGATGGTGGCAGCAGCGGTCAGCACCACCGGAGCACAGAGCGGGTCAGTCATCCAGTGCAGCAAGAGGATGAATGGTCTCATCCACTCCACCAGGGTAAGTCACTCTCATCACTCACAGCTCATACGCTCACAAACCCATCACACACCCACAGGGATCTCACAACTCAAGGGACAACACCACTGACTCTCACACACACCCTCACATCTCCACCAGGCTCATACCCTCTGGAGCTCTCATCCTCCTCCCATCCACATCTCCACTCACCACACAAACATCCCACACAATGCCATGTGTCCTGCTCACACTCTCTCCAACTGTTTTAATGCAGGAGAAGCTGGCTCACATCAGCGAGAAGAGGTGCCGGACCGGGGGGTGGAGTGACCCACATTAGGCCCCTCACTCACTTTGAGGAGTGAGCCATCGCGCTGATTGGTGAGGGTGTGGACCGTGCCTGTGGTGATGGTGAGGTCAGCGGCGAACACCCACGTGAGGATCCTGCACCACATCATCCTTCTCTCAATGTAACTGTGAGTGCTTTCTCTCCTGCTTTAGACTCTGCTGCCATGCACTAATTATCTCTACTTTGGTTCACAGGGAGCTCTGCCAAGGGACCAACACCCTCAGCCAGCCAGTCCCTCAGCTCCATCCAGGTCCGCACCTCCAGACAAGAGGACACCTCCTGCATTGAAGAGCTGGAAATAAGCAGCCTGGAAGACTTGTCACAGCGCTTACCCAGACCCTCTACCTGTGCAGAGTCACACACCTCGGTGGAACCTGGATCTAGAATAGGCTCAGGTTCACAATCTGGTGGTTACCGCACGGACATATGTCCGCAGCAGGAGGAGGCAGGTTCAGCCGAGCTCCCTGGCACTCAGAGGGCTGCTGGGGAAGAGGCACTGGGGGGTTCGAGTCAGATGATGAGCCTCTGGATTCGGCCTTCCAACTCATCGTGGAGAGTCAGCAGAAGGTGTGGGAACATCACGCAGAGCTGTTGGAAGCACTCAACAGAGTAGCACGCGAGTCGAGTGCATCTTCCTGCTCTCTGATGAAGTAGTGCCACATGTACACGTATGGAGGTCTCCATGGGGAGGATGGTGGACGCCATGGAGACCCTGGTCCAGCAGAACATGGAGATGTGTGCAGACCTGCACTCCATCGTGGTAGCCATGGGTGAGTTCCTGCAGCGGCAACGCGAGAGGGAAACGGGGCACCTCGACATCCCTCCAGGTGCTCCTTCCCCTCAGCAAGTCAGACCAGGGCCTTCAGGCACCCGAAGGGAGGAGAAACAGCAGCTGGACACCCTGGGTCATCTACTCAGGAATCTCAGAGGCTGCCCTCTCTCTCTCTGAGTCCCCTTTGCCTGTGACCCTCCCTCAACCTCATTCTCTGTCACCCCAGAGGGAGCAGCTGGCCCACAGGAGGACAGCCAAAGCAAGCCGGGGCCCTCAAGGCCTCGACTCTCCAGAGGACGCACACCGAAGTCAGAGGCAACAGGTCCAACCACTGGACAGGCTGTCTCCACCCCTGCTGCGGGTATCAGGGCAGCACCTAGAAGAAGCATTAGGTTTCGAAAAGTTAAGAATTTCTGATCACTAGTGGTTGTATGGGTAAATACATTTAGTCACATTTTATAATCTGAAAAATATATTAGTTTTCACTGAATAGTGTGTAATGGTGTCTTTCAGCTTCATTAACAGGTTTTGTGAGTCCTCCCCCTGCATCACCCCCACCTCCCCCACAAACTAGCAGTTCAGCTGCACACAGCCAGGCCACGAGTGATTCTGGAGGGAGAAGTGTGTGTGTGGCAGGGCCTTTCGGAGCCTCGTGTAAGCCTCTCCCGCACATGTGGATCCTTCCTCCATCACACTCATCTCACTGTCCTGAGCATTTTCAATGCTGCCTGCTGGGGTTCACTTTCAGTGTCCATCTGAGCTGACCTGCCTCTCCGCCCACCCACTCCAACGTAAACCCAAGGCTCCTCTCTCTTTCGATTTCAAAAACATGGTGATAGTCAGGTTTCTTCGCAGCTCCCCCATCTTTTCCCCTCCCCCAGTCACCCATTTCCTCTCCCCCATCACTGTCGCCCCTGTGGCATCACCTTCCACCCCCCCACCACTGTCACCTACCAGCCAGAACCCTTTTCTTTCCGGGATGTCCAGGTGAACATGCACGTTCCCTAATTCCTGAGAATCCCACCCCATCCACATTGACCTCCCCGATCTCCTCCTTCCCACCCCTAGGATCCGTGTCTGCTTCCGAGTCCCCACCAAACACCCTCTTGGTCCTTTATACTGCTACCGATGCACCCTCACCCTCCCATTCTTCCGGCTCCCTCTGCCCCCTCTCATGCTCACCATTCCCTCCTACCATGCCCACCCTCAGTTCACTCCCCAAGGGGCAGTCAATCACTCCACAGACCCCTCCCTTGCACGTTCACCTTGACATCTCCCCACCTTACTACCTCCTCCCCCAGACTTCCTCCTCCCACCGGATGCCCTGTTCCTCCCGGACTCCCTCCTCCTCCCAGACTCCCTCCCCCTCCCAACCTCACCGCCCCAACACCTCCCGTGAGCTGCTTCGTGACGGAGCCATGTCCATGAGAATCCAACCAGCATGCGATACACATGTTCCTCCAGGTTCTGGTTGCTGTCGGGCTCCAGCATCTTCTGCTCCTCGGATGTTCACAATGTGAACAAGGCCCTGACAGTAAGTCCTGACTTCTGCAGGTCACACCTGTCCACATGTGTTCTGAGCCGGTGTGTTTTCCCGCTGGCATAATGCTATATCTGGCATGGGGGTCGATTGCAGTCGGGCCTTAATTTGCATCCCATGAGCGGGATGCAAAGCAGGTTCACGCCAGCCTCCACCGGGATTGGCGTTACGCCAAGACAGACACCATCGGCTGATCCCGCTGGGCATTCACGCTGGCGCGAAATCGATTTTTGGCCTTCCCGCCATGTTGTACATTGCCTCCGCCCGCCATGATGCCCGATGTCAACGGGGGCAGAAAATTCCAGCCTAAAAAGGAATGAAACGAGACGGACCACCCAACATCGACCTAGACACAAGAAACAACAATGGCAAACTCAGCCGTGTCGACCCTGCAAGGTCCTCCTTGCTAACATCCGGGGGCTTGTGCCAAAATTGGGAGAGCTGTCCCACGGACAAATCAAACAACAGCCTGATACAGTCAGCCTCACAGAATCATACCTTACAATGTCCCAGACACCACCATCACCATCCCTGGGTCTGTCCTGTCCCAGCGGCAGGACAGACCCAGCAGAGGTGGCAGCACAGTGGGATACACTCAGGTGGGAGTTGCCTTTGGAGTCCTCAACATCAACTCCGGACCCCACGAAGTCTCATGGCATCAGGTCAAACATGGGCAAGGAAACATCCTGCTGATTACCACGTACCGACCTCCCTCAGCTGATGAATCAGTGCTCCTCCATGTTGAACACCACTTGGAGGAAGCACTGAGGGTGGCAAGGGTGCAGAATGTACTCTGGGTGGGGGACTTCAATGCCCATCATCAAGAGTGGCTCGGTAGCACCACTACTGACCGAGCTGGCTGAGTCCTAAAGGACATAGCTGCTAGACTGGGTCTGTGGTAAGGGAACCAACAAGAGGGGAAAACATACTTGACCTCGTCCTCACCAGCCTGCCTGCCACAGATGCATCTGTCCATGACAGTATTGTTGGAGTGACCACCGCACAGTCATTGTGGAGACGAAGTCCCATCTTCATGTTGAGGATACCCTCCATCGTGTTGTGTGGCACTACAACTGTGCTAAATGGGATAGATTTCAAACAGATCTAGCAATTCAAAACTGGGCATCCATGAGGTGTTGTGGGCCATCAGCAGCAGCAGAATTGAACTCGAACACAATCTGTAACCTCATGGCCCGGCATATCCTCCACTCTACCATTACCACCAAGCCAGGGGATCAACCCTGGTTCAATGAAGATTACAGGAAGGCATGCCAGGAACAGCACCAGGCAGACATAAAAATGAGGTGTCAACTTAGTGAAACAGGGCTACTTGCGTGCAAAACAGCATAAGCAACAAATGATAGACAGAGCTAAGCGATCCCACAACCAACGGATCAGATCTAATCTCTGCAGTCTTGCCACATCCGGTCGTGAATGGTGGTGGACAATGAAACAACTCACTGGAGGAGAAAGCTCCACAAATGTCCCCATCCTCAATAATGGAGGAGCCCAGCACATCAGTGCAAAAGACCATAAGACGTAGGAGCAGAAGTAGGCCATTCGGCCCATCAAGTCTGCTCCGCCATTCAATGTGATCATGGCTGATCTGATAACCCTCAACTTCACTTTCCTGCCTTTTCCCCATAACCCTTGATTCCCTTACTGATTAAAAATCTGCCCATCTCAGCCTTGAATATAGTTAAGGACTCAGCCTCTACAGCCCCCTGCAGTAAAGGATTCCACAGGTTCACTACCCTCAGAGAGAAGAAATTCTTCCTGATCTCTGTCTTAAATGGGCGACCCCTTACTCTGAGATTATGCCCTCTGGTCCTTGATTCTCCCACAAGGGGAAGCAACCTCTCAGCATCTACCCTGTCAAGCCTCCAAAAAAACTTGTATGTTTCAATAATGTCACCTCTCATTCTTCGAAACTCCAACGAGTACAGGCCAATCTACTCAACCTCTCCTCATAATAAAATCCCTCCATCCCCAGGATCAACCTAGTGAACCTTCTCTGGACTGCCTCCAATGCCAGTATATCTTTCCTTAAATAAGGGGACCAAAACTGTTCACAATATTCTAGGCGTGGTCTAAATAGTCCTTTGCATTTGCAATCACCTTCAGGCAGAAATGCCAAGTGGATGATCCATCTCAGCCACCTCTGGAGGCCCCAACATCACAGATGCCAGTCTTCATCCAATTCGATTCACTCCACATGATATCAAGAAACGGCTGAAAGCACTGGATACTGCAAAGGCTATGGGCCCTGACAATATTCCAGCAATAGTGCTGAAGACTTGTGCTCCAGAACTTGCCGCGCCCCTAGCCAAGCTGTTCCAGTACAGCTACAACACTGGCATCCCTGGGCCTGGCCAAGTTGGCCATCAACCGGTTCAGGCAGCAAGCGATCGAGGGGGTCAGCCGGCCCGATTGCCTGCCCCTCTTCCGCGGCTACATTTGCAGCCGGGTGTCCCTGGAGAGGGAGCACACGGTGTCTGCTGGCACAGTCGAGGCCTCCGTGCTCAGTGGGCACTGCGAGGCCTGGGGTGTTTCATTGACCCCTTTAATCACATTTTGGTTTGATGTTTGTAAGTTTCCTTTAAATGTTGTCTTTGTTTTTGCAGTTTCCCTTTAAGGGGCTGCCTTTTACTTTGTCCCTTGGTTTGTTACTTTAGTTTATTTCTTTTGTAACTAAAGAGTTAAAACAGTGGCATCTACCTGGCAATGTGGAAATTGCCCAGGTATGTCCTGTACACAAAAAGCAGGACAAATCCAACCCGGCCAATTACCACCCCATCAGTCTACTCTCGATCATCAGTAAAGTGATGGAAGGGGTCATCAACAGGGCTATCAAGCGGCACTTGCTTAACAATAATCTGCTCATTGACACCCAGTTTGGGTTCCGCCAGGGCCACTCAGCTCCTGACCTCATTACAGCCTTGGTTCAAACATGGACAAAAGAGCTGAACTCCAGAGGTGAGGTGAGAGTGACTGCCCTTGACATCAAGGCCGCATTTGACCGAGCGTAGCATCAAGGAGTCCTAGCAAAACTGGAGTCAATGGGAATCAGGGGGTAAACTCTCCACTGGTTGTAGTTATACCTAGCACAAAGGAAGATGGTTGTGGTTGTTGCAGGTCAATCATCTCAGTCCCAGGACATCACTTCAAGAGTTCCTCAGGGTATAGTCCTAGGCCCAACCATCTTCAGCTGCTTCATCAATGACCTTCCTTCCATCATAAGGTCAGAAGTGGGGATGTTCGCTGATGATTGCACAATGTTCAGCACCATTCGCGGCTCCTCAGATACTGAAGCAGTCCACGTCTAAATGCAGGTCGGACAATATCCAGACTTGGGCTGACAAATGACAAGTAACATTCACACCACACAAGTGTCAGGCAATGACCATCTCCAACAAGAGAGAATCTAACCATCTCCCCATTACATTCAATGGCATTACCATCACTGAATCCCCCAGTATCAACATCCTGGGGGTTACCATTGACCAGAAACTGAACTGGACCAGCTGCATAAATACTGTAGCTACAAGAGCAGGTCAGAGACTGGGAATTCTGCGGCGAGTAACTCACCTCCTGACTCCACAAAGCCTGTCCACCATCTACAAGGCACAAGTCAGGAGTGTGATGGAATACTCTCCACTTGCCTGGATGAGTGCAACTCCAACAGCACTCAAGGAGCTTGACATGATCCAGGACAAAGCAGCCCCGCTTGATTGGCACCCCATCCACATGCATTCACTTCCTCCACCATTGACGCACAGTAGCAGCAGTGTGTGTACCATCTACAAGATGCACTGCAGGAACTCACCAAGCCTCCTTAGACAGCACCTTGCAAACCCATGACCACTACCATCTAGAAGGACAAGGGCAGCAGACACATGGGAACATCAACGCTTGCTAGTTCACCTCCAAGTCACACACTATCCTGACTTGGAAATTCAGGAAAATCACCGTTCCTTCACTGTCGCTGGGTCAAAGTCCTGGAACACTCTCCCTAACAGCACTGTGGGGCCTTAATTTTACCTTTGTCAGGCACATGTGATCGGCAAGCCTGGGAGCGGTCAACTGGACCCCAACCGTGATTTCATGCTGGCTGGCCAATTAACGGCCAGTCAGCCTGAAACACGTGCTGAAAAGCTCAGCACTGCCAGGTTGGGGATGGGAAGAGGGTGGGCAACGACATTTCCACGGGTGTGGGTGAGCACTGCGAGAGAGCTCCCTGAAGGCAGACAGCTGCCTCAAGGAACTGCAGACCGGAAAATACTAAAATAAAGTTTTTAAAAGCTGCAAAAAAATGTCCCTGCAACATAATCAATCAACTGAAAATAAAGCTGATAAAAGTGCTGTCCACAGATATTTATTTTTATTTTATTGAATACCGGAAATTTCATCCCACCCTTGGATGAGGTTTGATGAAAAATGCAAGGCCACCTGGCCGATTCGCCCATCTGCCATAAGGTTGGATGGGCCATGGGAAATCGGAGACAGTTGCGCTCTTAATAGCCCTCTTAATTGTAAGCGGGTGCACTTCCGACTTTTGCACACGCCCGCCGAGTGAAATATCGTGCGAGTGCGCAATGACTTCAGGACACTCGCCTGACGTCTTCTTGCACAATTTTACGCCCGATCAGGTCAGGCGCGCGGCCGCCCATGGGATGTATAATTCAGCCCCAGGTGTAGCTTTTTTTTAATTCATTCACGGGATGTGGGCATCGCTGGCTGGGCCAGCATTTAATGCCCATCCCCAGTTCCCCTTGAGAAGGTGGTGGTGAGTTGCCTTCTTGAACCGCTGCAGTCCATGTGGTGTAGGTACACCCACAGTGCTGTTAGGGAGGGAGTTCCAGGTTTTTGACCCAGGGACAGTGAAGGAACGGCGATATATTTCCAAGTCAGGATGGTGAGTGACTTGGAGGGGAACTTCCAGGTGGTGGTGTTCCCATGTGTCTGCTGCCCTTGTCCTTCTAGATGGTAGTGGTCGTGGGTTTGGAAGGTGCTGTCTAAGGAGCCTTGGTGAATTCCTGCAGTGCATCTTGTAGTTGGTACACACTGCCGCTACTATGCGTTGGTGGTGGAGGGAGTGAATATTTGTGGATGGGGTGCCAATCAAGCAGGGCTGCTTTGTCCTGGATGGTGTTGAGTTTCTTGAGTGTCGTGTGAGCTGCACTCATCCATGCAAGCGGGGAGTATTCCATCACACTCCTGACTTGTGCCTTGTAGATGGTGGACAGGCTTTGGGGAGTCAGGAGTTGAGTTACTTGCCGCAGGATTCCTAGCCTCTGACCTGCTCTTATAGCCACAGTATTTATATGGCTGGTCCAGTTCAGTTTCTGGTCAATGTTGACCCCCAGGATGTTGATACTGGGGGATTCAGTGATGGTAATGCCATTGAACGTCAAGGGGCAATAATTAGATTCTCTCTTGTTGGAGATGGTCATTGCCTGGTACTTGTGTGGCACAAATGTTACTTGCCACTTATCAGCCCAAGCCTGGATGTTGTCCAGGTCTTGCTGCGTTTGGACATGGACTGCTTCAGTATCTGAGGAGTTGCGAATGGTGCTGAACATTGTGCAATCATCAGCGAACATCCCCAATTCTGACCTTATGATGGAAGGAAGGTCATTGATGAAGCAGCTGAAGATGGTTGGGCCGAGGACACTACCCTGAGGAACTCCTGCAGTGATGTCCTGGAGCTGAGATGACTGACCTTCAACAACCACAACCATCTTCCTTTGTGCTAGGTATGACTCCAACCAGTGGAGAGTTTTCCCCCTGATTCCCAGTGACTCCAGTTTTGCTGGGGCTCCTTGATGCCACACTTGGTCAAATGCGGCCTTGATGTCAAGGGCAGTCACTTAAACCTCAAGTTAAGGATAGTGTGAGATTAAAAGAAGAGGCTAAAAATATTGCAAAGAATACTAGGCAGCCTGAGGATTGGAAGAGTTTTAGAAACCTGCAAAGAGCAACCAAAGAGGTAATTTGAGAGTAAACTAGCCAGGAATTTAAAAACGGGTGTTAAGAGCTTTTATAAGTATATGAAAAAAAGGAGTGTAGCTAAAGTAAATATTGATCCCTCAGAGGCAGAGACAAATTACAAACAAGAAATAGAGGGTAACCAAGAGGCTAGTATTATTGCAGACTTTAATTAATTAATATCAGCAAAGAAAAAGTATTCATGAAACTTAAGGAACTAAAAGCTGACAAATCCCCAGGACCTCATGGCCTATTAAAGAGGTAGTTGCAAAGATAGTCAATGTACTGGTCATGATTTTCAAAAACTCCCTCGATTCAAGAACAGAACCAGCGGATGAGAACAAAGAACAAAGAAAAGTACAGCACAGGAACAGGCCCTTCGGCCCTCCAAGCCTGCGCCGATCATATTGCCCGTCAACTAAAACATTTTGCACTTCCGGGGTCTGCATCCCTCTATTCCCATCCTATTCATGTATTTGTCAAGCTGCCTCTTAAACACCACTATCGTACCTGCTTCCACCACCTCCTCTGGCAGCGAATTCCAGACACTCACTACCCTCTGCGTAAAAAACTTGCCCCGCACATCTCCTCTATAGTTTTCTCCTCTCACCTTAAATCTATGTCCCCTAGTAATTGACTCTTCCACCCTGGGAAAAAGCTTCTGACTATCTACTCTATGCCACTCATCATTTTATAAACTTCTATCAAGTCGCCCCTCAATCTCCGTCGCTCTAGTGAGAACAATCCGAGTTTCTCCAACCTCTCCTCATAGCTAATAACCTCCAGACCAGGCAGCATCCTGGTAAAGTTAGCAAATGTAATACCGCTATTAAAACATCATAGTATTATTAGAACAAGTCAACATGATTTTACAAACGGGAAATCCTGCTTGACAAATTTATTGAAGTATTTTGCGGATGTAACTAGTAGGGTAGATAAAGGGGAACCAGTAGATGCAGTATACTTGGATTTCCAAAAAGCATTCCATAAGGTGCCACACAAAATGTTAATGTACAAGATAAGGGTTCATGGAGTTGGGTGTAATATATTTGAACGGACAGAGGATTGGTTAACAGACAGGAAGTAGAGAGTATGGCTAAATGGGGCATTTTCAAGTTGGCAGGCTTTGACTAATGGAATGCCGCAAGGATCAGTGCTGGGCCTCAGCTATTTACTTTCTATGTTATTGACTTAGAAGAAGAGTCCTTGAGTATTGTACATAAGTAAGTTGTGTGGAGGCCATAAAGAGGCTGCAAAGAGTTTTAGACAGGTTAAGTGAATGGGCAACAAGATGGCAGGTGGGGAAGTGTAAAGTTATTCACTTTGGTTGTAATAATAGCAAAGCAGAATATTTTTAAAAGGTGTAAAACTTGTAAGTCTCATGGCATCAGGTCATGCTGATTACCGGCCTCTGCCCCCACCTCCCCCAACCCTAGCTGATGGATCAGTACTCCTCCATGTTGAACACCTTTGGAAGAAGCACCGAGGGTGAAAAGGGCACAGAATGTACTTTGGGCAGGGGACTTCAATATCCATCACCAAAAGTGGTCGGTAGCATCACTACTGACTGAGCTAGCCGAGTCCTGAAGGACATAGCTGCTAGACTGGGTTGAAAAGTGGCAAGTAACACAAGTGCCAGGCACTGACCATCTCCAACAAGAGAGAATCTAACCATCTCCCCATTACATTCAATGGCATTAGCATCACTGAATCCCCCACTATCAACATCCTGGGGGTTACCATTGACCAGAAACTGAACTGGACTAGCCATATAAATACTGTGGTTACAAGAGCAGGTCAGAGGCTGGGAATCCTGCAGCGAGTAACTCACCTCCTGACTCCCCAAAGCCTGTCCACCATCTGCAAGGCACAAGTCAGGAGTGTGATGGAATACTCTCCAGTTGCCTGGATGAGTGCAGCTCCAACAACACTCAGGAAGCTTGACACCATCTAGGTCAAAGCAGCCCACTTGATCAGCACCTCATCCACCACGTTAAACATTCACTCCCTTGTGTACCATCTACAAGATGCACTGCAGGAATTCACCAAGGCTCCTTCGGCAGCACCTTCCAAACCCACGACCACGGTCATCTAGAAGGACAAAGCCAGCAGACACATGGGAACACCAGCACATGCAGGTTCCCCTCCAAGCCACACACCATCCTGACTTGGAAATATATCGCCGTTCCTTCACTGTCGCTGGGTCAAAATCCTGGAACACCCTCCCTAACAGCACTGTGGGTGTACCTACACCACATGGACTGCAGCGGTTCAAGAAGGCAGCTCACCACCACCTTCTCAAGGGGCAATTAGGGATGGGTAATAAATGCTGGCCCAGCCAGCGAAGCCCACATCCCGTGAAAGAAGAAAAAAAATGAAGTATGGATGACCGTTAAGTACTTCATTGAAAGATTCCTTGAGCTTCATTCGAACAGAGTAGGCAGCTGAAGACAGATCAGACAGGTCAGAGTGGGAGTGGGACAGAGAATCGAAATGACAGGTGACCAGAAGCTTGGCCATGCTTGCAGCATGAACGAGAGTGTTCAGCAAAGTGCTCATCCAATCTGTGTTCGGTCTCTCCAAAGCAGAGGAGCCTGCTCTATGAGCAATGAATAAAGTATATTACAACAGAAGAAGTAGAAGCAAATTGTCGTTCCGCCTGGAAGGATTGTTTGGGGGCTTTTAGGGAGGGAAAGGGAGAAGGTAAAATGGCAGGTATTGCATCTCTTGCACTTGCATGGGTAGACACCATGGGAAGGGGAGTGGGTTTGGGGGCTGATGATAGAGTGGGCAAGGGTGCCACAGAGGGAACAGTCCCTTCGGAATGCTGAAAAAGAGATGTGCTTGGTGGAGGCATCACACTGGTAGAAATGATACGTTGAATGTGGAGAACGATGGGGTGGAAAGTTTGGACAAGGGGGATCTCTATCGTGGTTCTGGGAGGGAAGGAGTGAGGGAAAAGGAATGGGTAAGGTTGAGGACCCTGTCAACCCTGGAAGTGAATCCTCAATTGAGGAAAAAGGAATAGATCAGATGCATGGTGTGAGAGGTGACATAAAAGAAATGCAACAAAGAAACTGGGAGAACGGGGCATCAGAAGAATGTAGGTCGGAAGAGACTGAACAACGGGAGAAAAGAAAGTTGAGATAGGCAGGGTCATGGTCTGGAATGATGGAGGAGGAGGTGTCAAACAGTTGGTGTCCAGCCCCTGCGAGGCTGTTAGCTGGCTCAATGACACTTAGGGTTGACTATGAGAGGACAGAGTGCTGCAGGTCCTGAGGGAGGGAGGTCTGTGGTTGAGGGGAATAAAGAATTTGACATCAGGGGGCAGCATTTAGGTGAAAAATAAGAGAGGGCCAGGATAGAGGTAGGAGAGAGGGGTTTAAGAAGACAGTTTGAGATAGGGAAAAGAAGCTGGGCGTTTTCTGTCCATTACAGGATGATCCTGGAATAGTGAGCAGTTTTAACAAACGAGAGCAGGACCCAACAATGTTTTTAAGTAGTCCAGCCAGATTTGGCTATGGATGGCTAAACCACTCGTCCATCATATCCATTCAAGCCGTTTGGACTTAAGGGAGCAGGGTTGAGGGCTGTATCAGGGGGAATGGCCAGGGTGAGAGAGAGTAGTAGTTTTATTGAGGACTGGGGCACAAATGTAGCAGTGAGCAGAGAGGCAAAGACCAGACAGCTGGGATGTTGAAAGTGTGGTTTTTGAATGAGCCAGGGTATTGTTATTTTCCAGGGGTGTATACAGGAGGAAGGATTGCAGCATAGCAGGGGATGTGGGTGGCGAGTGATGCAAGGAAGTGATCAGTGATGGCCTTATCTGTGGTTGATATGATTGGAGGGAAGCAGTGAAGATAGATCAGTTACAAAAAGCCCGTGAGGCCTCAATTTTCAGTCTAATGCCCCTTGCTGCACAGGATGGAGAGAGTGAGGTTAGAAGTGGCGTACCTGAGTAACTGATCATGTACTCAATTCCAGTCCCCAGAATGGAATGTGATGGGGCTGTGGGTGGTGGGAGAAAAACAAATATCATGAGCAGAATAGTATCCAAATAAAATTATTTTAGTACCTTTCACAATATAGCAGAATTCCAAAGTAACATTTCTTTCCAATAACAACAACAAAGCAATTTGTATTTACATAGCATCTTCAACACAATGAAATGTCCCAAAATGGGTCAGAAGGTGAAATTTCAAACTGTATCACAAAAGGTAACAGTATGGTATCTAATCTCCAGCTGGTCGGAGAGCAGGTTTTCCAGAACATCTTAAAGAATTAAAGAGACACAGAGAGGCAAAGAGGTTTAGGGAGGAAATTCCAGAGCTTTGGATGTAGGCAGCAGGATGCACAGCCACCAATGGAGGTGCAATTAGAAGTGGGAATTCTCAGAAGTGCCCAAGTTGGAGGAGCGCAGAGATCTTGCAGAAGTGTGGGACTGAAGATTTTAGAAAGGGGGAAGCGGTAAGGCCATGGAGAGATTTGAGAACAAGGATGAGATTTTTTCAATCGAAGCATTGCTGAACCCAGAGCCAAAGTAGGCCATGGAGCACAGTGATATTGGTTGCACAAAACTGTGAATCAAAAGGCCTCAGTGGCATTTTCCTTGATGGTGACAGCAGTCATTGATCGGGATCTAATCACAACATTGACCATGATGCATGACATTCACACTGCAAAGTCTGGGGCTCCACTCCAGATGGGAAGCAGCAAAGGTGGAAACAGTGAGTGTCCACATTCACCCATCACCCAAGAAATCATGGGTTCTGTGCTTTGATGGTTGGGCAACTTGCTCATTTGATGTAAAATATTTGAGCATTCTATCTCTTCTTTTCACGCACTGCTTCTTCATAGTGAATCCTCCCCAGATGTTAGACCCCTTCAGCCATCCTTGTTTTTTGACAGACACCAGCTGACAATCTGGAGCGTCAGGATGTTCTGTATGGTTGTCTCGGGGGTGGGACTTCACAAGGAAGCAGGTGTTTGTATGCAAGGGTCATTATTTTCTTTCATTGTTATGGCCCATGAGGTGTCTGGGTCTCCCAGTGTGGCAGGATACTGAGAAGGGGGCTCTTCAGGTGAGGGAAGTGGAGCAGTGCGCAGACAAGCCAACAACTCATTAGGCCAGGGGGTAGGATCCTTGTCTTTCAGGGGTGGTGATGTGAGGTTGATGTCCTTATGACCCTCAATGCAGTATTTTTTTCATGGGATGGTGGGCATCGCTGGCAAGGACAGCATTTGTTTCCCATCCCTAATTGCCCTTGAGAAGGTGGTGGTGAGCCACTTTTTTGAACCGCTGCAGTCCATGTGGAGTAGGTGTAAGGAAGGGAGTTCAAGGTGGTGGTGCTCCCATGTGCCCTTGACCTTCCAGGTGGTAGAGGAATACTGGAGTTAAAATCACCTCATGTTGGACATCATCACGTCAACGCTAAGTGGGCAGGAAAGCCAGAAATACTAATGCCTATTCTCTTGTGAGCAGAAACTCTGAAGATGATGGCAATTCCCCTGGATATTTGCAGGCCCTGCTGCTCCTTGTTTAAACCTTTTGAAGTCCTCACACACACAGAAATGACGTATAATATCATTTAACATGCAAGGGTCCACTACAGCTCAGTTTGCACTCAGTTTATGCTGAAATATATTGCAGCTGACAGAAGGATTTAAAAAGGTATTCCCATAAGGAGCAGGGGTTTCAATGGGGCCCTGGGTCTGCATGTTAGTGTTTAAAGGGACAGAGTCAATTCCTGAAATTATTAAAACATCACTTTTCACAGGGTGACCAACTGTCCTGTATTTTACAGGATTGTCCTGTAATCCCTTTTTTGATTCTTTGGTTCCCTGGGATGCTATTTCTTGGGCAGTGACTGGGAGACTATTGGGGAGTCTCCTCTTGCTGCTAGCCTTGTATCTTTGGTTTTTGCACATGCACACTGGGCACCTGCGCTTGAATAGTGGAGGGTCACAAGGGACAGTGCTGGGGCCTCAGCTATTTACAATCTATACCAATGACTTAGATGAAGATACAGAGAGTAATGTATCAAAGTTTGCTGATGATACCAAGCTAGGTGGAAAGGTAAGCTGTGGAGAGACCACAGAGAGGCTACAAAGAGATACAGACAGGTTAAGTGATTGGGTAACAAGATGGCAGATGGATTATAATGTAGGGAATTGTGAAGTTATTCACTTTGGTCGAAAGAATAGAAAAGATGAATAATTTTTAAAAGGTGAGAAACTTCTAAGTGTTGATGTTCTAAGAGAGACTTGGGCGTTTTCGTACAAGGAATGCAAAAAGTTAACATACAGGTATAGCAAGCAAATGGGAAGGCAAATGACATGTTGGCCTTTATTGTAAGAGGATTGGAGTACAGGAATAAAGAAGTCTTGCTACAGTTGTACAAGGTTTTGCTGAGACCACATCTGGAATAGTGTGTGCAGTTTTGGTCTCCATATTTAAGGAAGGATATACTTGTATTGGAGACAGTACTGTGAAGGTTCACTAGATTGGTCCCTGGAATGAGGGGGCTGTCCTATCATAGGAGGCTGAGTAAACTGGGTCTATATTCTCTGGAGTTTAGAAGAATGAGAGGTGATCTCATTGAAACCTACAAGACTCTGAAGGGGTTTGACAGGGTAGATACTGAGAGGTTGTTTCCCCTGACTGGGGAATCTAGAACACGGGGGCACAGTCTCAGGATCAGGGGCTGATCATTTAGGACTGAAAAAGAGAAATTTCTTCACTCAAAGGGTTGTGAATCTTTGGAATTCTCTACCCCAGAGGGTTGTGGATGCTCCATCGTTGAATATATTTAAGGCTGGGATAGACAGATTTTTGGTCTCTCGGGGAATCGAGAAATATGGGGAGCAGGCAGGAAAGTGGAGTTGAAGCCCGAGAACAGGAATGATCGTATTGAATAGTGGAGCAGGCTCGACAGACCGTGTGGTCTACCCCTGCTCCTATTTCTTACGTTCTTGTGTGTTTGAGGTGGTATTGATCCATTCGACCATAAGGGTGAGAGAGAAGGAGAGATTGAGTCATGGGTGGAAAAAAACATTTTTCTGACTGAGAGAGAGCAGAGCAACAAGCACAGTTTGAGAGACAGACAGGAGCAACATTACAGCAACAGACAAGAGCACAGCACACAGGACAGGACAGGTAGCTCCAACATTCAGCATAAGGTTAGAGAGAAGCACTGGAGCTGAAATGAAAACAGAAAATGCTAGAAAAACTCAGCAGGTCTGACAGTATCTATGGAGAGAGAAACAGAGTTAACACTTTGAGTTTGATTTGACTCTTCTTCGGAATTGGAGCCAGCACTGGAGCTCGTTTCCCCTTTCGGAAGAGATCCTCTGCCGTGGGCAAGGAAGCGAGAGAATAAGCAGAGCCAAGCTCAGCCCCAGCACTCCGCAGCAGAGCCACCACAGCCAAGATGACCAGCTCCAGCTCGGGATGATGCCACTTTGCCAACTACTTCGTGCTGGCCGGCACGGACACAGACTGGAGCTTGGCGAACTCTCGGTTAGGAGAGCAGGGTAGTGACTGGGGAGGGACAGGGATTTGAAAGCGAGCGATCAACCTTGCCCAAGCTGTGCAAATGAGGTTGCCACTTGGGCTGGCTACATGTAATGTGCCCAGTGGGAGATATTTGAGTGACTGGAAACATTCACAGAGGTTACTGTAAATTGAAATAGAGCTGAGGTTAAATATAGAGCTGTTTGCTTATGTCAGTGTTGGTCCTTCTGGTTGCAGAATTCAGACAGAATGATTCACCCTTCGATCAATGTGGGTTCCTGGTGTGTGTTGTTTCTTCTGTATAATTTCAGTTAGTCAAAATCATTTAACCCTTTCTCCCCTGAACCCCCATCATCTCCCACACTCCCCTTCTCTCCCTTTTCTCAGTTTTCTTTCACTGGGACACAGCTAGTTGTTTCTGCAACATTAAATGCAGTTTATAAACAGAGGGGCTGCTTCTGCTAAGTTACAGTTCACTTCTAGTTTGTCCAAATCTGCAAAACAAGAAGAAATCCGGAAAAGCCCCTCATCATACCGTTCAGAAATGTACAACATTTCCAATGAAAGAGCAGAGGCATGTGTTGGGTTTAACTGCACTTTCTGTTCAGTAGAATTAATTGCTGATTAAAATTGATCATTATTATATTGAACACATTCTGTTGGGAGATGGTTAAGAATGGTTTTTTGGGAGAGTGGGTATTGTTGGTCAGGTGGAATTCGTGTCTTTAGCAGCCTTTAATAAATGGTGTAATCTGTGTAGTTTTGTCTTTGGTCAACATTTTAAACAAGCAGATGTGTGCAATGTTCAGGCAGTTGTGGTCATAAAAATGTGGAAAGTAGACTGACATGAAACCTTGGCTTATTTGGAGACAATCTTACCTCCATGTCAGAAGCTTGTAGGTTCAAATCCAGAGACTTAAGCACATAACCTAGGCTGTGTCATATCCAGTACAGGCATGTCATATTATGAACTTTCAGTCAATACTTTTAAAAATTGGACACAAACAAGCTGTTAAGATGGCTGCCATAAATCATGTGATTTTTAGCATTTGGCCTACAGGCAGTATCAAGTCTCTGGCAAATAACTAAATATGGTCGTAGGTGAGGGTACCTCACTGCCATTTGTGGAATTCACACATCTCATTGTTTAAGGATGGGCCAACACCTAAAGACTATGGAGTTTCCAGACTGCCTGTCTCTCTGTTTCTGTGATGGGCTTGTGAGTGTGAGAGTTTAGAGTGATGAGATGGTTGCCTTACCCTGGCTGCATGGATGAGATCATTCATCCTCTATTTGTATTGGATGGCCAACCTCTTCTGTGTAGCATTGGCACTGACCACCACTGCCATCGCCTACCAAACTGGAGTGGTAATGTTGCTGCCCCTCCTGCAGCCAGAGTGGGGGTAGAGGACATCACAATGGGCCTCCGCGGTGTCCAAAAGGCGCTCAAGGGCTGCAGTCTTCTTGCCTTTTGGGGCCATGTCATGTTTGCTGCAGCCCTGGGCTGGACACACTGAGCGCGGCTGTACTTTAAATGTGGTGTCTGGTGTGATGAAGCAAAGAGGTGACAGCGTGGCGGATGAATCGGAGCCCGCCCACCATGGAAACGGCGTGTACCCCAGAAATGCATAATTAATGCAACGGGTTTGGGATGATACAGCGTGAAAAGCCGCCATTGCGGCCGACGGGTAAAATGTCGTTTTTCCCGCCCGCTACCACACTTAGTGCAAATCTGGGACGATTCCACCCTGAAACTCTTAAACAAGTCATCAAGCAGCCCAGATTCAAAGTTCACCTGAGAAACAACCTCTTAGATGTTTGACTACAAGAAACCTCACAACCAGCTGTGAACCCTTCACTTCAAAAGACCCTAATTTCAACTTTAAATCATTGAATCCATTCAAGAACCCACAGGCATGCCACGTGGGAGACTGGAAATCATAAACCAGAGCCTGAATTAACTGTAATCTGTAAATATGCACTATCTTTATCTGTATCCAATCTTTGTGTGTGAGAGAGAGAGACCCAGTGTGGGATGTTGCATTAATTCAGTGTAGGTGTGTGAGAATAAATAATCTTCCTTATTTTAAAATCACAAAAGCTTGCTGCTGAATTATTTAATTGGAATATACACTCCAAGGGTAAGACACACCTCTTCCCACACAAAACATACTGATTACGGGCACCAAGAGAGTAGATACATTATGTCCAGTGCAGTACTTGAGGAACTGCTGCACTGCCTGAGGGTCAGGACTAAGGGAGCACCGCACTGTCGGAGGGTCAGTACTGAGGGAGCGCCGCACAGTTGGAGGGTCAGTACTGAGGGAGCGCCGCACTGTCAGAGGGTCAGTACTGAGGGAGTGCTGCACTGTCGGAGGGTCAGTACTGAGGGAGTACCACACTGTCGGAGGGTCAGTACTGAGGGAGTGCCGCACTGTCGGAGGGTCAGTACTGAGGGAGTACCGCACTGTCGGAGGGTCAGTACTGAGGGAGTGCTGCACTGTCGGAGGGTCAGTACTGAGGGAGCGCTGCACTGTCAGAGGGTCAGTACTGAGGGAGCGCTGCACTATCGGAGGGTCAGTACTGAGGGAGTACTGCACTGTCGGAGGGTCAGTATTGAGGGAGTGCCGCACTGTCGGGGGGTCAGTACTGAGGGAGTGCTGCACTGTCGGAGGGTCAGTACTGAGGGAGCGCCGCACTGTCAGAGGGTCAGCACTGAGGGAGTGCCGCACTGTCGGAGGGTCAGTACTGAGGGAGTACCGCACTGTCGGAGGGTCAGTACTGAGGGAGCGCCGCACTGTCAGAGGGTCAGTACTGAGGGAGTACCGCACTGTCGGAGGGTCAGTACTGAGGGAGTGCCACACTGTCGGGGGGTCAGTACTGAGGGAGTGCTGCACTGTCGGAGGGTCAGTACTGAGGGAGCGCCGCACTGTCAGAGGGTCAGTACTGAGGGAGTGCCGCACTGTCGGGGGGTCAGTACTGAGGGAGTGCTGCACTGTCGGAGGGTCAGTACTGAGGGAGCGCCGCACTGTCAGAGGGTCAGTACTGAGGGAGTGCCGCACTGTCGGGGGGTCAGTACTGAGGGAGTGCTGCACTGTCGGAGGGTCAGTACTGAGGGAGCGCCGCACTGTCGGAGGGTCAGTACTGAGGGAGTACCGCACTGTCGGAGGGTCAGTACTGAGGGAGCGCCACACTGTCGGAGGGTCAGTACTGAGGGGGTACCGCACTGTCGGAGGGTCAGTACTGAGGGAGCGCCGCACTGTCTCAAAAGCCATCTTTTGGATAAGAAGTTAAACCGAGACTTAATTTGCTCTCTTGGGTGTTTGTAAAGGAATCCATGGCACTATTTAAAGAATAGCAGTGGAGTTATCCCTGTTGTTCTGCTGAGTAGTCATTCCTGAACAAGCATCACTTAAAATAGATTATCAGGTCATTGTCTCACTACTGTTTGTGGGACCTTATTATGTGCAATCCGGATGCTGTGTTTCCTACCTAACAGCAGTAATTACTCTTCAAATTACGTCATTGGCTTTAAAGGTCCCCAAGCAGTATACACACAAAACAAGTATTTCTTTTTCCTTTTACTTTTTTCACCAAATTCTTCTGAATGTGATTATACAGCTCACAGTTCATTAAAATATTATACAGATAACTGCTATATATAATGTGGACCGGATTCAAGGAGCTAAATGGCCCACTCCTGTTTGTATTTTCCAAATAAGCTTCAGAAAGGTTGAAGTCATTAAAATGAATGCCAGTTGCATTGTGTCACACTTAACCAACGTTGCAAAGATTGGTCTCATATCTCCAACTTAAACATAACATCACTTCAGATCCCCAATGGTTCGGTGAGTTCCTGTTCCTGTGCAGAACTGGCAAAAGTTGGCTGGGTTGGCTGTAAGTGGTTTTGTAACTAGCCAGGGATTTGCTCCTGATGGTTATTGGTCAATTCTTGCTAGAAAATGCATGTTTAGAGGATGTAGAAGGAACACAGGATCGGGGAAAGTTGTGACGCCCTTCATGACTGAATGGTCATGTGTTAGCGAAGAAGATTGAGGTACTAAAAGATACCAGGGAGGACGTAACAGTCATGGAACTGTGGTGCAGCAAGCATCGATGCTAAGGGGAAGAGAGAAAAATGTCTCGAAATGCTCCAGTTGCTCTGACCCACACAAAACAGTATTAAGCAGTTGACATCCTATGCAAATAAGCTGTACTGTACAAACAACAAACGCTTAAGTTTAATCATCCAGTGTACAACAGGTTAGAACTGATTAGATTGCTCAATTTTATCTTAGACATCGAGACAAATACATACATTGTGCTTCAAGTGTTCACTGGGGGAAGGCGGTGATGTAATGGTAATTGTATTCCAGAAACCCAGGGGAATGCTCAGGGGACCTGGGTTCAAATCCCACCAATTCCAAATTTTGGAATTTGAATTAAAAGTCTCATGATGACCATGAAGCCATTGTTGTTAAAAACCTATCCGGTTCACTAGTGTCCTTTAGGGAAGGAAATCTGCCGTCCTTACCTGGTCTGGCCTACATGTGACTCCTCATCTGCAGTAATGTGGTTGACGCTTAAATGCCCTCTGAAATGGCAAACCGCTAAAAAGTCTAAAAGGAAAGAAACCAGACGGACCACCCAGCATCAACCTAGGCGTCGGAAACGACAACGGCAAATCCAGCACTGTCAGCTACGCATATAGTCCTCCTTACTAACATCTGGGGGCTAGTGCCAAAATTGGGAGAGCTGTCTCACAGACTAGTCAAGCAACAGCCTGACATAGTCATCCTCACAGAATCATACCTTACAGATAGTGTCCCAGACACCACCAGCACCATCCCTGGGTATGTCCTGTCCCACCAGCAGGACAGACCCAGCAGAGGTGGCGGCACAGTGGTATACAGTCAGGAGGGAGTTGGCCTGGGAATCCTCAACATCAACTCCAGACTCCATGAAGTCTCATAGCATCAGGTCAAGCATAGTAAGGGAAACCCCCTGCTGATTACCAAGTACCCACACTGCCCCCACCCCCATACAACCCTCAGTTGGTAAATAAGTGCTCCTCCATGTTCAACAGCACTTGGAGGAAGCACAGAGGGTGGCAAGGGCACAGAACGTACAGCACCAGGTATACCTAAAAATGAGGTGTCAACCTGGTGAAGCTACAACACAGGACTACCAGCATGCCAAACAACATAAGCAGCAAGTGATAGAGAGAGCTAAGTGATTCCACAACCAACAGATCAGATTTAAGCTCTGCAGTCCTGCCACATCCAGTCGTGAATGGTGGTGGACAATTAAACAACTCACTGGAGTAGGAGACTCCACAAATATCCCCATCCTCAATGATGGAGGAGCCCAGCACATCAGTGCAAAAGATAAGGCCGAAGCATTTGCTACAATCTTCAGCCAGAAGTGCCGAGTGGATGATTCATCTTGGCCTCCTCCGGAGGTCCCCAGCATCACAGATGCCAGTCTTCAGCCAATTTGATTCACTCCACATGATATCAAGAAACAACTGAAGGCACTGGATACTGCAAAAGTGATGGGCCCTGACAATATTCTGGCAATAGTACTGAAGACTTGTGCTCCAGAACTTACTGCGCCCCTAGCCAAGCTGTTCCGGTACAGCTACAACACTGGCATCTACCCGGTTATGTGGAAAATTGCCCAGGTATGTCCTGTACACAAAAAGCAGGACAAATCCAACCCAGCTAATTACCGCCCGATCAGTCTACTCTCGATCATCAGTAAAGTGATGGAAGGGATCATCAACAGGGCTATCAAGCAGCACTTGCTTAGCAATAACCTGCTCACTGACGCCCAGGTTGGGTTCTGCCAGGGCCACTCAGCTCCTGACCTCATTACAGCCTTGGTTCAAACATGGACAAAAGAGCTGAACTCCCAAGGTGAGGTGAGAGTGACTGCCCTTGACATCAAGGCAGCATTTGACTGAGTGTGGCATCAAGGAGCCCGAGCAAAACTGGAGTCAATGGGAATCAGGGAGAAAACTCTGCTGGTTGGAGTCATACCTAGCACAAAGGAAGATGGTTGTGGTTGTTGGAGGTCAGTCAGCTCAGTTCCAGTACATCACTGCAGGAGTTCCTCAGGGTAGTGTCCTAGGCCCAACCATCTTCAGCTGCTTCATCAATGACCTTCCTTCCATCATAAGGTCAGAAGTGGGGATGTTCACTGATGATTGCACAATGTTCAACACCATTCACGACTCCTCAGATACTGAAGCAGTCCATGTCCAAATGCAGCAAGACCTGGACAATATCCAGGCTTGGGCTGACAAATGGCAAGTAACATTCACGCCACACAAGTGTCAGGCAATGACCATCTCCAACAAGAGAGAATCTAACTATCGCCCAGTGGTGACGTGCTGCCGGAGCAGACTGCAGCGGCACTCCAGCACCTCCAATCAGGGCCCAGGGAGCGGAGACCTGGGGGCCCAGGGAGGAGAGGCTAGCTGCGGGATCAAGGAGTAAGACAGAGCGGAGTGGCGTGGGAGGAAGAGGCTGAGGGATGTGTGCGCGTGGGAGTGAGAGTGTGTGTGTGGGAGTGAGGGTGTGTGTGTGGGAGTGAGGGTGTGTGTGTGGGAGTGAAGGGGTGCGTGTGGGAGTGAGGGGATGTGTGTGGGAGTGAGGGGGTGTGTGTGGGTGTGACTGAGTGTGTGGGAGTGAGTGAGTGCATGGGAGTGAGAGAGTGTGTGTGGGAGTGAGTGAGTGTGTGGGAGTGAGTGAGTGCATGGGAGTGAGAGTAAGTGTGTGTGGGAGTCAGAGTGTGGGTGTGGGAGTGGGTGAGTTAGTGTGTGGGAGTAAGAGTGTGTGTGTGGGAGTGAGTGAGTGCGTGTAAGAGTAAGAGTAAGTGTGTGTGGGAGTGAGAGTGCGTGTGTGGGAGTGAGTGTGTGTGTTTGGGAGTGAGTGTGTGTGTTTGGGAGTGAGTGTGTGTGTTTGGGAGGGAGTGTGTGAGAGTGAGAGGGTGTGTGTGGGAGTGAGTGAGTGAGTGTGTGGGAGTCCAAGAAGTGTGTGTGGGAGTGAGAGTGTGTGTGTGGGAGTGAGAGTGTGTGTAGGAGTGAGAGTGTGTGTGTGGGAGTGAGAGTGTGTGTGGGGGAGTGAGAGTGTGTGTTTGGGAGTGAGAGTGTGTGTTTGGGAGTGAGAGTGTGTGTGTGTGTGTGGGAGTGAGAGTGTGTGTGTGGGAGTGAGAGTGTGTGTTTGGGAGTGAGAGTGTGTGTTTGGGAGTGAGTGTGTGAGAGTGTGTGTATGACAGTGAGTGACTGAGTGTGTGGGAGTGAGAGTGTCTGTGTGTGGGAGGGAGTGAGTGAGTGTGTGGTAGTGAGAGTGTGTGTGTGTGGGAGGGAGTGTGTGGGAGTGAGAGTGTGTGTGTGGGAGTGAGAGTGTGTGTGTGGGAGTGAGATAGTGTGTGGTAGTAAGACTGTGTGTGTGTGGGAGGGAGTGAGTGAGTGTGTGGGAGCGAGACTGTGTGTGGGAATGAGTGAGTGAGTGTGTGGGGGCAAGACTAAGTGTGTGTGGGAGTGAGTGAGTGTGTGGGAGCGAGTGAGTGTGTGGGAGCGAGAGTGTGTGTGTGGGAGGGAGTGAGTGAATGTGTGGGAGCGAGAGTGTGTGTGTGGGAGGGAGTGAGTGAATGTGTGGGAGCGAGAGTGTGTGTGTGGGAGGGAGTGAGTGAATGTGTGGGAGCGAGAGTGAGTGTGTGGGAGGGAGTGAGTGAATGTGTGGGAGCGAGAGTGAGTGTGTGGGAGGGAGTGAGTGAGTGTGTGGGAGCGAGTGTGTGTGGGAATGAGTGAGTGACTGTGTGGGAGCAAGAGTAAATGTGTATGGAAGTGAGTGAGAGTGTGTGAGCGATAGTAAGTGTGCGTGGGAGTGAGAGTTTCTGTTTGGGAGTGAGTGAGTGAGTGTATGGGAGTGAGAGTAAGTGTGTGTGGGAGTGAGAGTGTGTTTGGCAGTGAGTGTGTGTGCAGGAGTGAAAGTGACTGTGTGTGTGGGAGCGAGAGTGTGTGTGTGGGAGTGAGTGAGTGAGTGTGGGAGCGAGTGAGTGAGTGTGTGGGAGTGAGAGTAAGTGTGTGTGGGAGTGAGAGTGTGTGTTTGGGAGTGAGAGTGTGTGTTTGGGAGTGAGAGTGTGTGTGTGTGTGGGAGTGAGAGTGTGTGTGTGGGAGTGAGAGTGTGTGTTTGGGAGTGAGAGTGTGTGTTTGGGAGTGAGTGTGTGAGAGTGAGAGTGTGTGTATGACAGTGAGTGACTGAGTGTGTGGGAGTGAGAGTGTCTGTGTGTGGGAGGGAGTGAGTGAGTGTGTGGTAGTGAGAGTGTGTGTGTGTGGGAGGGAGTGTGTGGGAGTGAGAGTGTGTGTGTGGGAGTGAGAGTGTGTGTGTGGGAGTGAGATAGTGTGTGGTAGTAAGACTGTGTGTGTGTGGGAGGGAGTGAGTGAGTGTGTGGGAGCGAGACTGTGTGTGGGAATGAGTGAGTGAGTGTGTGGGGGCAAGACTAAGTGTGTGTGGGAGTGAGTGAGTGTGTGGGAGCGAGTGAGTGTGTGGGAGCGAGTGAGTGTGTGTGTGGGAGGGAGTGAGTGAATGTGTGGGAGCGAGAGTGTGTGTGTGGGAGGGAGTGAGTGAATGTGTGGGAGCGAGAGTGTGTGTGTGGGAGGGAGTGAGTGAATGTGTGGGAGCGAGAGTGTGTGTGTGGGAGGGAGTGAGTGAATGTGTGGGAGCGAGAGTGTGTGTGTGGGAGAGAGTGAGTGAGTGTGTGGGAGCGAGAGTGTGTGTGTGGGAGTGAGTGAGTGTGTGGGAGCGAGAGTGTGTGTGGGAATGAGTGAGTGACTGTGTGGGAGCAAGAGTAAATGTGTATGGAAGTGAGTGAGAGTGTGTGAGCGATAGTAAGTGTGCGTGGGAGTGAGAGTTTCTGTTTGGGAGTGAGTGAGTGAGTGTATGGGAGTGAGAGTAAGTGTGTGTGGGAGTGAGAGTGTGTTTGGCAGTGAGTGTGTGTGCAGGAGTGAAAGTGGCTGTGTGTGTGGGAGCGAGAGTGTGTGTGTGGGAGTGAGTGAGTGAGTGTGGGAGCGAGTGAGTGTGTGGGAGTGAGAGTAAGTGTGTGTGGGAGTGAGAGTGTGTGTTTGGGAGTGAGAGTGTGTGTGTGTGTGGGAGTGAGAGTGTGTGTGTGGGAGTGAGAGTGTGTGTTTGGGAGTGAGAGTGTGTGTGTGTGTGGGAGTGAGAGTGTGTGTGTGGGAGTGAGAGTGTGTGTTTGGGAGTGAGAGTGTGTGTTTGGGAGTGAGTGTGTGAGAGTGAGAGTGTGTGTATGACAGTGAGTGACTGAGTGTGTGGGAGTGAGAGTGTCTGTGTGTGGGAGGGAGTGAGTGAGTGTGTGGTAGTGAGAGTGTGTGTGTGTGGGAGGGAGTGTGTGGGAGTGAGAGTGTGTGTGTGGGAGTGAGAGTGTGTGTGTGGGAGTGAGATAGTGTGTGGTAGTAAGACTGTGTGTGTGTGGGAGGGAGTGAGTGAGTGTGTGGGAGCGAGACTGTGTGTGGGAATGAGTGAGTGAGTGTGTGGGGGCAAGACTAAGTGTGTGTGGGAGTGAGTGAGTGTGTGGGAGCGAGTGAGTGTGTGGGAGCGAGAGTGTGTGTGTGGGAGGGAGTGAGTGAATGTGTGGGAGCGAGAGTGTGTGTGTGGGAGGGAGTAAGTGAATGTGTGGGAGCGAGAGTGTGTGTGTGGGAGGGAGTGAGTGAATGTGTGGGAGCGAGAGTGTGTGTGTGGGAGAGAGTGAGTGAGTGTGTGGGAGCGAGAGTGTGTGTGTGGGAGGGAGTGAGTGAGTGTGTGGGAGCGACAGTGTGTGTGGGAATGAGTGAGTGACTGTGTGGGAGCAAGAGTAAATGTGTATGGAAGTGAGTGAGAGTGTGTGAGCGATAGTAAGTGTGCGTGGGAGTGAGAGTTTCTGTTTGGGAGTGAGTGAGTGAGTGTATGGGAGTGAGAGTAAGTGTGTGTGGGAGTGAGAGTGTGTTTGGCAGTGAGTGTGTGTGCAGGAGTGAAAGTGGCTGTGTGTGTGGGAGCGAGAGTGTGTGTGTGGGAGTGAGTGAGTGAGTGTGGGAGCGAGTGAGTGTGTGGGAGTGAGAGTAAGTGTGTGTGGGAGTGAGAGTGTGTGTTTGGGAGTGAGAGTGTGTGTGTGTGTGGGAGTGAGAGTGTGTGTGTGGGAGTGAGAGTGTGTGTTTGGGAGTGAGAGTGTGTGTTTGGGAGTGAGTGTGTGAGAGTGAGAGTGTGTGTATGACAGTGAGTGACTGAGTGTGTGGGAGTGAGAGTGTCTGTGTGTGGGAGGGAGTGAGTGAGTGTGTGGTAGTGAGAGTGTGTGTGTGTGGGAGGGAGTGTGTGGGAGTGAGAGTGTGTGTGTGGGAGTGAGAGTGTGTGTGTGGGAGTGAGATAGTGTGTGGTAGTAAGACTGTGTGTGTGTGGGAGGGAGTGAGTGAGTGTGTGGGAGCGAGACTGTATGTGGGAATGAGTGAGTGAGTGTGTGGGGGCAAGACTAAGTGTGTGTGGGAGTGAGTGAGTGTGTGGGAGCGAGTGAGTGTGTGGGAGCGAGAGTGTGTGTGTGGGAGGGAGTGAGTGAATGTGTGGGAGCGAGAGTGTGTGTGTGGGAGGGAGTGAGTGAATGTGTGGGAGCGAGAGTGTGTGTGTGGGAGGGAGTGAGTGAATGTGTGGGAGCGAGAGTGTGTGTGTGGGAGGGAGTGAGTGAATGTGTGGGAGCGAGAGTGTGTGTGTGGGAGAGAGTGAGTGAGTGTGTGGGAGCGAGAGTGTGTGTGTGGGAGGGAGTGAGTGAGTGTGTGGGAGCGAGAGTGTGTGTGGGAATGAGTGAGTGACTGTGTGGGAGCAAGAGTAAATGTGTATGGAAGTGAGTGAGAGTGTGTGAGCGATAGTAAGTGTGCGTGGGAGTGAGAGTTTCTGTTTGGGAGTGAGTGAGTGAGTGTATGGGAGTGAGAGTAAGTGTGTGTGGGAGTGAGAGTGTGTTTGGCAGTGAGTGTGTGTGCAGGAGTGAAAGTGGCTGTGTGTGTGGGAGCGAGAGTGTGTGTGTGGGAGTGAGTGAGTGAGTGTGGGAGCGAGTGAGTGTGTGGGAGTGAGAGTAAGTGTGTGTGGGAGTGAGAGTGTGTGTTTGGGAGTGAGAGTGTGTGTTTGGGAGTGAGAGTGTGTGTGTGTGTGGGAGTGAGAGTGTGTGTGTGGGAGTGAGAGTGTGTGTTTGGGAGTGAGAGTGTGTGTTTGGGAGTGAGTGTGTGAGAGTGAGAGTGTGTGTATGACAGTGAGTGACTGAGTGTGTGGGAGTGAGAGTGTCTGTGTGTGGGAGGGAGTGAGTGAGTGTGTGGTAGTGAGAGTGTGTGTGTGTGGGAGGGAGTGTGTGGGAGTGAGAGTGTGTGTGTGGGAGTGAGAGTGTGTGTGTGGGAGTGAGATAGTGTGTGGTAGTAAGACTGTGTGTGTGTGGGAGGGAGTGAGTGAGTGTGTGGGAGCGAGACTGTGTGTGGGAATGAGTGAGTGAGTGTGTGGGGGCAAGACTAAGTGTGTGTGGGAGTGAGTGAGTGTGTGGGAGCGAGTGAGTGTGTGGGAGCGAGAGTGTGTGTGTGGGAGGGAGTGAGTGAATGTGTGGGAGCGAGAGTGTGTGTGTGGGAGGGAGTAAGTGAATGTGTGGGAGCGAGAGTGTGTGTGTGGGAGGGAGTGAGTGAATGTGTGGGAGCGAGAGTGTGTGTGTGGGAGAGAGTGAGTGAGTGTGTGGGAGCGAGAGTGTGTGTGTGGGAGGGAGTGAGTGAGTGTGTGGGAGCGAGAGTGTGTGTGGGAATGAGTGAGTGACTGTGTGGGAGCAAGAGTAAATGTGTATGGAAGTGAGTGAGAGTGTGTCAGCGAGAGTAAGTGTGCGTGGGAGTGAGAGTGTCTGTTTGGGAGTGAGTGAGTGAGTGTATGGGAGTGAGAGTAAGTGTGTGTGGGAGTGAGAGTGTGTTTGGCAGTGAGTGTGTGTGCAGGAGTGAAAGTGACTGTGTGTGTGGGAGCGAGAGTGTGTGTGTGGGAGTGAGTGAGTGAGTGTGTGGGAGTGAGTGAGTGTGTGGGAGTGAGAGTAAGTGTGTGCGGGAGTGAGAGTAAGTGTGTGTGGGAGTGAGAGTAAGTGTGTGTGGGAGTGAGAGTAAGTGTGTGTGGGAGTGAGAGTAAGTGTGTGTGGGAGTGAGTGAGTGCGTGTAAGAGTAAGTGTGTGTGGGAGTGAGAGTAAGTGTGTGTGGGAGTGAGAGCGTGTGTGTGGGAGTGAGTGAATGTGTGGGAGCGAGAGTGTGTGTGGGAGGGAGTGAGTGAATGTGTGGGAGCGAGAGTGTGTGTGGGAGTGAGTGAATGTGTGGGAGCGAGAGTGTGTGTGGGAGGGAGTGAGTGTGTGGGAGCGAGAGTGTGTGTGGGAGGGAGTGAGTGAATGTGTGGGAGCGAGAGTGTGTGTGGGAGTGAGTGAATGTGTGGGAGCGAGAGTGTGTGTGGGAGGGAGTGAGTGTGTGGGAGCGAGAGTGTGTGTGGGAGGGAGTGAGTGAATGTGTGGGAGCGAGAGTGTGTGTGGGAGTGAGTGAATGTGTGGGAGCGAGAGTGTGTGTGGGAGTGAGTGAATGTGTGGGAGTGAGTGAATGTGTGGGAGCGAGAGTGTGTGTGGGAGTGAGTGAGTGAATGTGTGGGAGCGAGAGTGTGTGTGGGAGGGAGTGAGTGAGTGTGTGGGAGCGAGAGAGTGTGTGTGGGAGGGAGTGAGTGTGTGGGAGCGAGAGTGTGTGTGGGAGTGAGTGAGTGAATGTGTGGGAGCGAGAGTGTGTGTGGGAGGGAGTGAGTGAGTGTGTGGGAGCGAGAGAGTGTGTGTGGGAGGGAGTGAATGTGTGGGAGCGAGAGTGTGTGTGGGAGGGAGTGAGTGAGTGTGTGGGAGCGAGAGAGTGTGTGTGGGAGCGAGAGTGTGTGTGTGGGAGTGAGTGAGTGAGTGTGTGGGAGTGAGTGAGTGTGTGGGAGTGAGAGTAAGTGTGTGCGGGAGTGAGAGTAAGTGTGTGTGGGAGTGAGAGTAAGTGTGTGTGGGAGTGAGAGTAAGTGTGTGTGGGAGTGAGAGTAAGTGTGTGTGGGAGTGAGTGAGTGCGTGTAAGAGTAAGTGTGTGTGGGAGTGAGAGTAAGTGTGTGTGGGAGTGAGAGTGCGTGTGTGGGAGTGAGAGTGTGTTTGGGAGTGAGAGTGTGTGTTTGGGAGTGAGAGTGTGTGTTTGGGAGTGAGTGTGTGTGTGTGGGAGTGAGAGTGAGAGTGTGTGTTTGGGAGTGAAAGTGTGTGTTTGGGAGTGAGAGTGTGTGTTTGGGAGTGAGTGTGTGAGAGTGAGAGGGTGTGTGTGGGAGTGAGAGCGTGTATGGGAGTGAGAGTGCGTGTGTGGGAGTGAGAGTGTGTTTGGGAGTGAGAGTGTGTGTTTGGGAGTGAGAGTGCGTGTTTGGGAGTGAGTGTGTGAGAGTGAGAGGGTGTGTCTGGGAGTGAGTGTGTGGGAGTCCAAGAAGTGTGTGTGGGAGTGAGTGTGTGTGTGGCAGTGAGTGACTGAGTGTATGGGAGTGAGAGAGTCTGTGTGCGAGTGAGCGCCTGAGTGTGTGGGAGTGAGATTGTGTGTGTGGGAGTGAGTGGGTGTCTGGGAGTGTGAGTAAGTGTGTATGGAAGTGTGTGTGTGTGGGAGTAAGAGTGTGTGTGTGGGAGTGAGAGTGTGTGTGTGGGAGTGAGTGGGTGTCTGGGAGTGTGAGTAAGTGTGTATGGAAGTGTGTGCGTGTGTGGGAGTGAGTGGGTGTCTGGGAGTGTGAGTAAGTGTGTGTGGGAGTGAGAGTGTGTGTGTGGGAGTGAGAGTAAGTGTGTGTGGGAGTGAGAGTGTGTGTGTGGGAGTGTGAGTGTAGGAGTAAGAATGTGCGTGTGGAAGTAAGTGAGTGAGTGTGTGGGAGCAAGAGTGTGTGTAAGTGTGTGTGGGAGTGAGTGATTGAGTGTGGTGGAGTGAGAGTGTGTGTGTGGGAGTGAGTGAGTGTGAGTGAGTGAGAGTAAGTGTGTGTGGGAGTGAGAGTAAGTGTGTGTAGGAGTGAATGTGTGTGTGTGAGAGAGAGTGAGTGAGTGAGTGAGTGTGTGGGAGTGAGAGTATATGTGTAGGAGTGAGAGTGTGGGAGTGAGAGTGTGCGTGTGGGAGTAAGAGTAAGTGTGTGTAGGAGTGAGAGTGTGTGTGGGAGTGAGAGTGTGTCTGTGGGAGTAGGAGTGTATGCGTGGGAGTGAGAGTGTGTGTGTGGGAGTGAGTGAGTGTGCAGGAGAGAGGGTCTGTATGTGGGAGTGAGAGTGTGTGTGGGAGTGAGTGAGTGTGTGGGCGCAAGAGTGTGTGAGTGGGAGTAAGTGAGTGAGTGTGTGGGAGCGAGAGAGTGTGTGTGGGAGCAAGAGTGTGTGTGTGGGAGTGAGTGAGTGTGTGGGAGTGAGTGAGTGCATGGGAGTGAGAGTAAGTGTGTGTGGGAGTCACAGTGTGGGTGTGGGAGTGGGTGAGTTAGTGTGTGGGAGTAAGAGTGTGTGTGTGGGACTGAGTGAGTGCGCGTGAGAGTAAGAGTAAGTGTGTGTGGGAGTGAGAGTGCGTGTGTGGGAGTGAGAGTGAGAGAGTGTGTGGGGGAGTGAGAGTGTGTGTGGGAGTGAGAGTGTGTGTGTTGGAGTGAGAGTGTGTTTGGGAGTGAGTGTGTGTGTGTGGGAGTGAGAGTGAGTGTGCAGGAGACAGAGTCTCTGTGTGGGAGTGAGAGTGTGTGTTTGGTAGTGAGAGTGTGTGTTTGGGAGTGAGTGTGTGAGAGTGAGAGCGTGTGTGTGGGAGTGAGTGAGTGAGTGTGTGGGAGTCCAAGAAGTGTGTGTGGGAGTGAGAGTGTGTGTGTGGCAGTGAGTGACTGAGTGTGTGGGAGTGAGAGTGTCTGTGTGGGAGTGAGCGCGTGAGTGTGTGGGAGGGAGATTGTGTGTGTGGGAGTGAGTGGGTGTGTGGGAGTGTGAGTAAGTGTGTATGGAAGTGTGTGTGTGGGAGCGAGAGTGTCTGTGTGGGAGTGAGTGAGTGAGTGAGTGTGTGGGAGCAAGAATGTGTGTGTGGAAGTGAGTGAATGTGTGGGAGCGAGAGTAAGTGTGTGTGAGAGTGAGAGTGTCTGTGTGGAAGTGAGTGAATGTGTGGGAGCGAGAGTAAGTGTGTGTGGGAGTGAAAGTGTGTGTTTGGCAGTGAGTGAGTGTGTGGGAGTGAGTGTGTGTGTGGGAGTGAGTGAGTAACTGTGTGGGAGCAAGAGTGTGTGTGTGAGTGAGTGAGTTTGTGGGTGTGAGAATAAGTGTGTGTGGGAGTGAGTGAGTGTATGGGAGTGAGAGTGTGTGTGTGGGAGTGAGAGTGTGTGTGTGGGAGTGAGTGTGTGTGTGTGGGAGTGAGAGTGTGTGTGTTGGAGTGAGTGTGTGTGTTTGGGAGTGAGTGTGTGAGAGTGAGAGTGTGTGTTGGAGTGAGAGTGTGTTTGGGAGTGAGAGTGTGTGTTTGGGAGTGAGTGTGTGAGAGTGAGAGGGTGTGTGTGGGAGTGAGCGTGTGTGTGTGGCAGTGAGAGACTGAGTGTGTGGGAGTGAGAGTGTGTGGGAGTGAGCGCGTGAGTGTGTGGGAGCGAGATTGTGTGTGTGGGAGTGAGTGGGTGTCTGGGAGCGAGAATGTGTGTGTGGGAGTGAGTGAGTGAGTGTGTGGGAGTGAGTAAGTGAGCGTGTGGGAGTGAGAGTAAGTGTGTGTGTGTGAGAGAGAGTATGTTTGTGTGGGAGTGAGAGTAAGTTTGTGTGGGAGTGTGTGAGTGAGAGTGAGTGTGTGGGAGTGAGGGTAAATGTGTGTGGGAATGAGTGAGTGTGTGGAATGAGAGTAAGTGTGTGTGGGAGCGAGAGTGTCTGTGTGGGAGTGAGTGAGTGTTTGGGAGCGAGTGTGTGGGGGTGAGGGTAAGTGTGTGTGGGAGTGAAAGTGTGTGTTTGGCAGTGAGTGAGTGTGTGGGAGTGAGAGTGTGTGTGTGGGAGTGAGTGAGTGACTGTGTGGGAGCAAGAGTAAGTGTGTGTGGGAGTGAGTGAGTTTGTGGGTGTGAGAATAAGTGTGTGTGGGAGGGAGTGAGTGAGTGTGGGAGTGTGTGTGTGTGTGGGAGTGAGATAGTGTGTGGTAGTAAGACTGTGTGTGTGTGGGAGGGAGTGAGTGAGTGTGTGGGAGCGAGAGCGTGTGTGTGGGAGTGAGTGAATGTGTGGGAGCGAGAGTGTGTGTGGGAGGGAGTGAGTGAGTGTGTGGGAGTGTGTGTGTGTGTGGGAGTGAGATAGTGTGTGGTAGTAAGACTGTGTGTGTGTGGGAGGGAGTGAGTGAGTGTGTGGGAGCGAGAGCGTGTGTGTGGGAGTGAGTGAATGTGTGGGAGCGAGAGTGTGTGTGGGAGGGAGTGAGTGAGTGTGTGGGAGTGTGTGTGTGTGTGGGAGTGAGATAGTGTGTGGTAGTAAGACTGTGTGTGTGTGGGAGGGAGTGAGTGAGTGTGTGGGAGCGAGAGCGTGTGTGTGGGAGTGAGTGAATGTGTGGGAGCGAGAGTGTGTGTGGGAGGGAGTGAGTGAGTGTGTGGGAGCGAGAGCGTGTGTGTGGGAGTGAGTGAATGTGTGGGAGCGAGAGTGTGTGTGGGAGGGAGTGAGTGAGTGTGTGGGAGCGAGAGCGTGTGTGTGGGAGTGAGTGAATGTGTGGGAGCGAGAGTGTGTGTGGGAGGGAGTGAGTGAATGTGTGGGAGCGAGAGTGTGTGTGGGAGTGAGTGAATGTGTGGGAGCGAGAGTGTGTGTGGGAGGGAGTGAGTGTGTGGGAGCGAGAGTGTGTGTGGGAGGGAGTGAGTGAATGTGTGGGAGCGAGAGTGTGTGTGGGAGTGAGTGAATGTGTGGGAGCGAGAGTGTGTGTGGGAGGGAGTGAGTGTGTGGGAGCGAGAGTGTGTGTGGGAGGGAGTGAGTGAATGTGTGGGAGCGAGAGTGTGTGTGGGAGTGAGTGAATGTGTGGGAGCGAGAGTGTGTGTGGGAGTGAGTGAATGTGTGGGAGTGAGTGAATGTGTGGGAGCGAGAGTGTGTGTGGGAGTGAGTGAGTGAATGTGTGGGAGCGAGAGTGTGTGTGGGAGGGAGTGAGTGAGTGTGTGGGAGCGAGAGAGTGTGTGTGGGAGGGAGTGAGTGTGTGGGAGCGAGAGTGTGTGTGGGAGTGAGTGAGTGAATGTGTGGGAGCGAGAGTGTGTGTGGGAGGGAGTGAGTGAGTGTGTGGGAGCGAGAGAGTGTGTGTGGGAGGGAGTGAATGTGTGGGAGCGAGAGTGTGTGTGGGAGGGAGTGAGTGAGTGTGTGGGAGCGAGAGAGTGTGTGTGGGAGCGAGAGTGTGTGTGTGGGAGTGAGTGAGTGAGTGTGTGGGAGTGAGTGAGTGTGTGGGAGTGAGAGTAAGTGTGTGCGGGAGTGAGAGTAAGTGTGTGTGGGAGTGAGAGTAAGTGTGTGTGGGAGTGAGAGTAAGTGTGTGTGGGAGTGAGAGTAAGTGTGTGTGGGAGTGAGTGAGTGCGTGTAAGAGTAAGTGTGTGTGGGAGTGAGAGTAAGTGTGTGTGGGAGTGAGAGTGTGTGTGTGGGAGTGAGTGTGTGGGAGTCAGAGTGTGGGTGTGGGAGTGGGTGAGTTAGTGTGTGGGAGCAAGAGAGTGTGTGGGGGAGTGAGTGCGTGTGACAGTAAGAGTGTGTGTGTGAGTGAGAGTGTTTGTGTAGGAGTGAGTGAGTGAGTGTGTGGGAGTGAGTGAGTGAGTGTGTGGGAGTGAGTGAGTGAGTGTGTGGGAATGAGTGTGTGGGAGTGAGTGAGTGTGTGGGAGTCAGAGTGTGGGCGTGGGAGTGGGTGAGTTAGTGTGTGGGAGCAAGAGAGTGTGTGTGGGAGTGAGTGCGTGCGTGTGAGAGTAAGAGTAAGTGTGTGTGGGAGTGAGAGTGCGTGTGTGGGAGTGAGAGTGTGTTTGGGAGTGAGAGTGTGTGTTTGGGAGTGAGAGTGTGTGTTTGGGAGTGAGTGTGTGTGTGTGGGAGTGAGAGTGAGAGTGTGTGTTTGGGAGTGAAAGTGTGTGTTTGGGAGTGAGAGTGTGTGTTTGGGAGTGAGTGTGTGAGAGTGAGAGGGTGTGTGTGGGAGTGAGAGCGTGTATGGGAGTGAGAGTGCGTGTGTGGGAGTGAGAGTGTGTTTGGGAGTGAGAGTGTGTGTTTGGGAGTGAGAGTGCGTGTTTGGGAGTGAGTGTGTGAGAGTGAGAGGGTGTGTCTGGGAGTGAGTGTGTGGGAGTCCAAGAAGTGTGTGTGGGAGTGAGTGTGTGTGTGGCAGTGAGTGACTGAGTGTATGGGAGTGAGAGAGTCTGTGTGCGAGTGAGCGCCTGAGTGTGTGGGAGTGAGATTGTGTGTGTGGGAGTGAGTGGGTGTCTGGGAGTGTGAGTAAGTGTGTATGGAAGTGTGTGTGTGTGGGAGTAAGAGTGTGTGTGTGGGAGTGAGAGTGTGTGTGTGGGAGTGAGTGGGTGTCTGGGAGTGTGAGTAAGTGTGTATGGAAGTGTGTGCGTGTGTGGGAGTGAGTGGGTGTCTGGGAGTGTGAGTAAGTGTGTGTGGGAGTGAGAGTGTGTGTGTGGGAGTGAGAGTAAGTGTGTGTGGGAGTGAGAGTGTGTGTGTGGGAGTGTGAGTGTAGGAGTAAGAATGTGCGTGTGGAAGTAAGTGAGTGAGTGTGTGGGAGCAAGAGTGTGTGTAAGTGTGTGTGGGAGTGAGTGATTGAGTGTGGTGGAGTGAGAGTGTGTGTGTGGGAGTGAGTGAGTGTGAGTGAGTGAGAGTAAGTGTGTGTGGGAGTGAGAGTAAGTGTGTGTAGGAGTGAATGTGTGTGTGTGAGAGAGAGTGAGTGAGTGTGTGGGAGTGAGAGTATATGTGTAGGAGTGAGAGTGTGGGAGTGAGAGTGTGCGTGTGGGAGTAAGAGTAAGTGTGTGTAGGAGTGAGAGTGTGTGTGGGAGTGAGAGTGTGTCTGTGGGAGTAGGAGTGTATGCGTGGGAGTGAGAGTGTGTGTGTGGGAGTGAGTGAGTGTGCAGGAGAGAGGGTCTGTATGTGGGAGTGAGAGTGTGTGTGGGAGTGAGTGAGTGTGTGGGCGCAAGAGTGTGTGAGTGGGAGTAAGTGAGTGAGTGTGTGGGAGCGAGAGAGTGTGTGTGGGAGCAAGAGTGTGTGTGTGGGAGTGAGTGAGTGTGTGGGAGTGAGTGAGTGCATGGGAGTGAGAGTAAGTGTGTGTGGGAGTCACAGTGTGGGTGTGGGAGTGGGTGAGTTAGTGTGTGGGAGTAAGAGTGTGTGTGTGGGACTGAGTGAGTGCGCGTGAGAGTAAGAGTAAGTGTGTGTGGGAGTGAGAGTGCGTGTGTGGGAGTGAGAGTGAGAGAGTGTGTGGGGGAGTGAGAGTGTGTGTGGGAGTGAGAGTGTGTGTGTTGGAGTGAGAGTGTGTTTGGGAGTGAGTGTGTGTGTGTGGGAGTGAGAGTGAGTGTGCAGGAGACAGAGTCTGTGTGTGGGAGTGAGAGTGTGTGTTTGGTAGTGAGAGTGTGTGTTTGGGAGTGAGTGTGTGAGAGTGAGAGCGTGTGTGTGGGAGTGAGTGAGTGAGTGTGTGGGAGTCCAAGAAGTGTGTGTGGGAGTGAGAGTGTGTGTGTGGCAGTGAGTGACTGAGTGTGTGGGAGTGAGAGTGTCTGTGTGGGAGTGAGCGCGTGAGTGTGTGGGAGGGAGATTGTGTGTGTGGGAGTGAGTGGGTGTGTGGGAGTGTGAGTAAGTGTGTATGGAAGTGTGTGTGTGTGTGTGGGAGCGAGAGTGTCTGTGTGGGAGTGAGTGAGTGAGTGAGTGTGTGGGAGCAAGAATGTGTGTGTGGAAGTGAGTGAATGTGTGGGAGCGAGAGTAAGTGTGTGTGAGAGTGAGAGTGTCTGTGTGGAAGTGAGTGAATGTGTGGGAGCGAGAGTAAGTGTGTGTGGGAGTGAAAGTGTGTGTTTGGCAGTGAGTGAGTGTGTGGGAGTGAGTGTGTGTGTGGGAGTGAGTGAGTAACTGTGTGGGAGCAAGAGTGTGTGTGTGAGTGAGTGAGTTTGTGGGTGTGAGAATAAGTGTGTGTGGGAGTGAGTGAGTGTATGGGAGTGAGAGTGTGTGTGTGGGAGTGAGAGTGTGTGTGTTGGAGTGAGTGTGTGTGTGTGGGAGTGAGAGTGTGTGTGTGGGAGTGAGAGTGTGTGTGTGGGAGTGAGTGTGTGTGTGTGGGAGTGAGAGTGTGTGTGTTGGAGTGAGTGTGTGTGTGTGGGAGTGAGTGTGTGTGTGTGGGAGTGAGAGTGTGTGTGTGGGAGTGAGTGTGTGTGTGTGGGAGTGAGAGTGTGTGTGTTGGAGTGAGTGTGTGTGTTTGGGAGTGAGTGTGTGAGAGTGAGAGTGTGTGTTGGAGTGAGAGTGTGTTTGGGAGTGAGAGTGTGTGTTTGGGAGTGAGTGTGTGAGAGTGAGAGGGTGTGTGTGGGAGTGAGCGTGTGTGTGTGGCAGTGAGAGACTGAGTGTGTGGGAGTGAGAGTGTGTGGGAGTGAGCGCGTGAGTGTGTGGGAGCGAGATTGTGTGTGTGGGAGTGAGTGGGTGTCTGGGAGCGAGAATGTGTGTGTGGGAGTGAGTGAGTGAGTGTGTGGGAGTGAGTAAGTGAGCGTGTGGGAGTGAGAGTAAGTGTGTGTGTGTGAGAGAGAGTATGTTTGTGTGGGAGTGAGAGTAAGTTTGTGTGGGAGTGTGTGAGTGAGAGTGAGTGTGTGGGAGTGAGGGTAAATGTGTGTGGGAATGAGTGAGTGTGTGGAATGAGAGTAAGTGTGTGTGGGAGCGAGAGTGTCTGTGTGGGAGTGAGTGAGTGTTTGGGAGCGAGTGTGTGGGGGTGAGGGTAAGTGTGTGTGGGAGTGAAAGTGTGTGTTTGGCAGTGAGTGAGTGTGTGGGAGTGAGAGTGTGTGTGTGGGAGTGAGTGAGTGACTGTGTGGGAGCAAGAGTAAGTGTGTGTGGGAGTGAGTGAGTTTGTGGGTGTGAGAATAAGTGTGTGTGGGAGGGAGTGAGTGAGTGTGGGAGTGTGTGTGTGTGTGGGAGTGAGATAGTGTGTGGTAGTAAGACTGTGTGTGTGTGGGAGGGAGTGAGTGAGTGTGTGGGAGCGAGAGCGTGTGTGTGGGAGTGAGTGAATGTGTGGGAGCGAGAGTGTGTGTGGGAGGGAGTGAGTGAGTGTGTGGGAGTGTGTGTGTGTGTGGGAGTGAGATAGTGTGTGGTAGTAAGACTGTGTGTGTGTGGGAGGGAGTGAGTGAGTGTGTGGGAGCGAGAGCGTGTGTGTGGGAGTGAGTGAATGTGTGGGAGCGAGAGTGTGTGTGGGAGGGAGTGAGTGAGTGTGTGGGAGTGTGTGTGTGTGTGGGAGTGAGATAGTGTGTGGTAGTAAGACTGTGTGTGTGTGGGAGGGAGTGAGTGAGTGTGTGGGAGCGAGAGCGTGTGTGTGGGAGTGAGTGAATGTGTGGGAGCGAGAGTGTGTGTGGGAGGGAGTGAGTGAGTGTGTGGGAGCGAGAGCGTGTGTGTGGGAGTGAGTGAATGTGTGGGAGCGAGAGTGTGTGTGGGAGGGAGTGAGTGAGTGTGTGGGAGCGAGAGCGTGTGTGTGGGAGTGAGTGAATGTGTGGGAGCGAGAGTGTGTGTGGGAGGGAGTGAGTGAATGTGTGGGAGCGAGAGTGTGTGTGGGAGTGAGTGAATGTGTGGGAGCGAGAGTGTGTGTGGGAGGGAGTGAGTGTGTGGGAGCGAGAGTGTGTGTGGGAGGGAGTGAGTGAATGTGTGGGAGCGAGAGTGTGTGTGGGAGTGAGTGAATGTGTGGGAGCGAGAGTGTGTGTGGGAGGGAGTGAGTGTGTGGGAGCGAGAGTGTGTGTGGGAGGGAGTGAGTGAATGTGTGGGAGCGAGAGTGTGTGTGGGAGTGAGTGAATGTGTGGGAGCGAGAGTGTGTGTGGGAGTGAGTGAATGTGTGGGAGTGAGTGAATGTGTGGGAGCGAGAGTGTGTGTGGGAGTGAGTGAGTGAATGTGTGGGAGCGAGAGTGTGTGTGGGAGGGAGTGAGTGAGTGTGTGGGAGCGAGAGAGTGTGTGTGGGAGGGAGTGAGTGTGTGGGAGCGAGAGTGTGTGTGGGAGTGAGTGAGTGAATGTGTGGGAGCGAGAGTGTGTGTGGGAGGGAGTGAGTGAGTGTGTGGGAGCGAGAGAGTGTGTGTGGGAGGGAGTGAATGTGTGGGAGCGAGAGTGTGTGTGGGAGGGAGTGAGTGAGTGTGTGGGAGCGAGAGAGTGTGTGTGGGAGGGAGTGAATGTGTGGGAGCGAGAGTGTGTGTGGGAGTGAGTGAATGTGTGGGAGCGAGAGTGTGTGTGGGAGGGAGTGAGTGAGTGTGTGGGAGCGAGAGAGTGTGTGTGGGAGGGAGTGAATGTGTGGGAGCGAGAGAGTGTGTGTGGGAGGGAGTGAATGTGTGGGAGCGAGAGTGTGTGTGTGGGAGGGAGTGAATGTGTGGGAGCGAGAGCGTGTGTGGGAGGGAGTGAGTGAGTGTGTGGGAGCGAGAGTGTGTGTGGGAGGGAGTGAGTGAGTGTGTGGGAGCGAGAGTGTGTGTGGGAGGGAGTGAGTGAATGTGTGGGAGCGAGAGAGTGTGTGTGGGAGGGAGTGAATGTGTGGGAGCGAGAGTGTGTGTGGGAGGGAGTGAGTGAGTGTGTGGGAGCGAGAGTGTGTGGGAGGGAGTGAGTGAATGTGTGGGAGCGAGAGAGTGTGTGTGGGAGGGAGTGAATGTGTGGGAGCGAGAGTGTGTGTGGGAATGTGTGAGTGAGAGTGTGGGGGCAAGAGTAAGTGTGTGTGGGAGTGAGAGTAAGTGTGTGTGGGAGTGAGAGTAAGTGTGTGTGGGAGTGAGAGTAAGTGTGTGTGGGGGTGAGAGTAAGTGTGTGTGGGAGTGAGAGTAAGTGTGTGTGGGAGTGAGAGTAAGTGTGTGTGGGAGTGAGTGAGTGACTGTGTGGGAGTGAGAGTAAGTGTGTGTGGGAGTGAGTGAGTGACTGTGTGGGAGTGAGAGTAAGTGTGTGTGGGAGTGAGAGTAAGTGTGTGTGGGGGTGAGAGTAAGTGTGTGTGGGAGTGAGAGTAAGTGTGTGTGGGAGTGAGAGTAAGTGTGTGTGGGAGTGAGAGTAAGTGTGTGTGGGAGTGAGAGTAAGTGTGTGTGGGAGTGAGAGTAAGTGTGTGTGGGGGTGAGAGTAAGTGTGTGCGGGAGTGAGAGTGAGTGTGTGTGGGAGTGAGAGTAAGTGTGTGTGGGAGTGAGAGTAAGTGTGTGTGGGAGTGAGAGTAAGTGTGTGTGGGAGTGAGTGAGTGACTGTGTGGGAGTGAGAGTAAGTGTGTGTGGGAGTGAGTGAGTGACTGTGTGGGAGTGAGAGTAAGTGTGTGTGGGAGTGAGTGAGTGACTGTGTGGGAGTGAGAGTGTGTGTGTGGGAGTGAGAGTAAGTGTGTGTGGGGGTGAGAGTAAGTGTGTGTGGGAGTGAGAGTAAGTGTGTGTGGGAGTGAGTGAGTGACTGTGTGGGAGTGAGAGTAAGTGTGTGTGGGAGTGAGTGAGTGACTGTGTGGGAGTGAGAGTAAGTGTGTGTGGGAGTGAGAGTAAGTGTGTGTGGGAGTGAGTGAGTGTGTGGGAGCGAGAGTGTGTGTGTGGGAGTGAGTGAGTGACTGTGTGGGGGTGAGAGTAAGTGTGTGTGGGAGTGAGAGTAAGTGTGTGTGGGAGGGAGTGAGTGACTGTGTGGGAGCGAGAGTGTGTGTGTGGGAGTGAGTGAGTGACTGTGTGGGAGTGAGAGTAAGTGTGTGTGGGAGTGAGAGTAAGTGTGTGTGGGAGTGAGTGAGTGTGTGGGAGCGAGAGTGTGTGTGTGGGAGTGAGTGAGTGACTGTGTGGGGGTGAGAGTAAGTGTGTGTGGGAGTGAGAGTAAGTGTGTGTGGGGGTGAGAGTAAGTGTGTGTGGGAGTGAGAGTAAGTGTGTGTGGGAGGGAGTGAGTGACTGTGTGGGAGCGAGAGTGTGTGTGTGGGAGTGAGTGAGTGACTGTGTGGGAGTGAGAGTAAGTGTGTGTGGGAGTGAGAGTAAGTGTGTGTGGAACGAGAGAGTGTGTGTGGGAGGGAGTGAATGTGTGGGAGCGAGAGTGTGTGTGGGAGGGAGTGAGTGAGTGTGTGGGAGCGAGAGTGTGTGTGTGGGAGGGAGTGAATGTGTGGGAGCGAGAGTGTGTGTGGGAGGGAGTGAGTGAGTGTGTGGGAGCGAGAGCGTGTGTGTGGGAGTGAGTGAATGTGTGGGAGCGAGAGTGTGTGTGGGAGGGAGTGAGTGAATGTGTGGGAGCGAGAGTGTGTGTGGGAGTGAGTGAATGTGTGGGAGCGAGAGTGTGTGTGGGAGGGAGTGAGTGTGTGGGAGCGAGAGTGTGTGTGGGAGGGAGTGAGTGAATGTGTGGGAGCGAGAGTGTGTGTGGGAGGGAGTGAGTGTGTGGGAGCGAGAGTGTGTGTGGGAGTGAGTGAGTGAATGTGTGGGAGCGAGAGTGTGTGTGGGAGGGAGTGAGTGAGTGTGTGGGAGCGAGAGAGTGTGTGTGGGAGGGAGTGAATGTGTGGGAGCGAGAGTGTGTGTGGGAGGGAGTGAGTGAGTGTGTGGGAGCGAGAGAGTGTGTGTGGGAGGGAGTGAATGTGTGGGAGCGAGAGTGTGTGTGGGAGTGAGTGAATGTGTGGGAGCGAGAGTGTGTGTGGGAGGGAGTGAGTGAGTGTGTGGGAGCGAGAGAGTGTGTGTGGGAGGGAGTGAATGTGTGGGAGCGAGAGAGTGTGTGTGGGAGGGAGTGAATGTGTGGGAGCGAGAGTGTGTGTGTGGGAGGGAGTGAATGTGTGGGAGCGAGAGCGTGTGTGGGAGGGAGTGAGTGAGTGTGTGGGAGCGAGAGTGTGTGTGGGAGGGAGTGAGTGAGTGTGTGGGAGCGAGAGTGTGTGTGGGAGGGAGTGAGTGAATGTGTGGGAGCGAGAGAGTGTGTGTGGGAGGGAGTGAATGTGTGGGAGCGAGAGTGTGTGTGGGAGGGAGTGAGTGAGTGTGTGGGAGCGAGAGTGTGTGGGAGGGAGTGAGTGAATGTGTGGGAGCGAGAGAGTGTGTGTGGGAGGGAGTGAATGTGTGGGAGCGAGAGTGTGTGTGGGAATGTGTGAGTGAGAGTGTGGGGGCAAGAGTAAGTGTGTGTGGGAGTGAGAGTAAGTGTGTGTGGGAGTGAGAGTAAGTGTGTGTGGGAGTGAGAGTAAGTGTGTGTGGGGGTGAGAGTAAGTGTGTGTGGGAGTGAGAGTAAGTGTGTGTGGGAGTGAGAGTAAGTGTGTGTGGGAGTGAGTGAGTGACTGTGTGGGAGTGAGAGTAAGTGTGTGTGGGAGTGAGTGAGTGACTGTGTGGGGGTGAGAGTAAGTGTGTGTGGGAGTGAGAGTAAGTGTGTGTGGGAGTGAGTGAGTGTGTGGGAGCGAGAGTGTGTGTGTGGGAGTGAGTGAGTGACTGTGTGGGGGTGAGAGTAAGTGTGTGTGGGAGTGAGAGTAAGTGTGTGTGGGAGGGAGTGAGTGACTGTGTGGGAGCGAGAGTGTGTGTGTGGGAGTGAGTGAGTGACTGTGTGGGAGTGAGAGTAAGTGTGTGTGGGAGTGAGAGTAAGTGTGTGTGGGAGTGAGTGAGTGTGTGGGAGCGAGAGTGTGTGTGTGGGAGTGAGTGAGTGACTGTGTGGGGGTGAGAGTAAGTGTGTGTGGGAGTGAGAGTAAGTGTGTGTGGGGGTGAGAGTAAGTGTGTGTGGGAGTGAGAGTAAGTGTGTGTGGGAGGGAGTGAGTGACTGTGTGGGAGCGAGAGTGTGTGTGGGAGTGAGTGAGTGACTGTGTGGGAGTGAGAGTAAGTGTGTGTGGGAGTGAGAGTAAGTGTGTGTGGGAGTGAGTGAGTGTGTGGGAGCGAGAGTGTGTGTGTGGGAGTGAGTGAGTGAGTGTGTGGGAGTGAGAGTAAGTGTGTGTGGGAGTGAGAGTAAGTGTGTGTGGGAGTGAGAGTAAGTGTGTGTGGGAGTGAGAGTAAGTGTGTGTGGGAGTGAGTGAGTGTGTGGGAGTGAGAGTGTGTGTGTGGGAGTGAGTGAGTGACTATGTGGGAGTGAGCGTAAGTGTGTGTGGGAGTGAGAGTAAGTGTGTGTGGGAGTGAGTGAGTGTGTGGGAGCGAGAGTGTGTGTGTGGGAGTGAGTGAGTGACTGTGTGGGAGTGAGAGTAAGTGTGTGTGGGAGTGAGAGTAAGTGTGTGTGGGAGTGAGTGAGTGTGTGGGAGCGAGAGTGTGTGTGTGGGAGTGAGTGAGTGACTGTGTGGGGGTGAGAGTAAGTGTGTGTGGGAGTGAGAGTAAGTGTGTGTGGGAGGGAGTGAGTGACTGTGTGGGAGTGAGAGTAAGTGTGTGTGGGAGTGAGAGTAAGTGTGTGTGGGAGTGAGTGAGTGTGTGGGAGCGAGAGTGTGTGTGTGGGAGTGAGTGAGTGACTGTGTGGGGTGAGAGTAAGTGTGTGTGGGAGTGAGAGTAAGTGTGTGTGGGAGGGAGTG
The DNA here is from genome assembly GCF_964194155.1 of Cetorhinus maximus. Lineage (NCBI taxonomy): Eukaryota > Metazoa > Chordata > Chondrichthyes > Lamniformes > Cetorhinidae > Cetorhinus > Cetorhinus maximus. Next base: position 14,915,497 of record NC_135917.1, on the reverse strand, counting down.
AGTGACTGTGTGGGAGTGAGAGTAGTGTGTGTGGGAGTGAGAGTAAGTGTGTGTGGGAGTGAGTGACTGTGTGGGAGCGAGAGTGTGTGTGTGGGAGTGAGTGAGTGACTGTGTGGGAGTGAGAGTAAGTGTGTGTGGGGGTGAGAGAAGTGTGTGTGGGAGTGAGTGAGTGTGTGGGAGCGAGAGTGTGTGTGTGGGAGTGAGTGAGTGACTGTGTGGGAGTGAGAGTAAGTGTGTGTGGGGGTGAGAGTAAGTGTGTGTGGGAGTGAGTGAGTGTGTGGGAGCGAGAGTGTGTGTGTGGGAGTGAGTGAGTGACTGTGTGGGAGTGAGAGTAAGTGTGTGTGGGGGTGAGAGTAAGTGTGTGTGGGAGTGAGTGAGTGTGTGGGAGCGAGAGTGTGTGTGTGGGAGTGAGTGAGTGACTGTGTGGGAGTGAGAGTAAGTGTGTGTGGGGGTGAGAGTAAGTGTGTGTGGGAGTGAGTGAGTGTGTGGGAGCGAGAGTGTGTGTGTGGGAGTGAGTGAGTGACTGTGTGGGAGTGAGAGTAAGTGTGTGTGGGGATGAGAGTAAGTGTGTGTGGGAGTGAGTGAGTGTGTGGGAGCGAGAGTGTGTGTGTGGGAGTGAGTGAGTGACTGTGTGGGAGTGAGAGTAAGTGTGTGTGGGGTGAGAGTAAGTGTGTGTGGGAGTGAGTGAGTGTGTGGGAGCAGAGTGTGTGTGTGGGAGTGAGTGAGTGACTGTGTGGGAGTGAGAGTAAGTGTGTGTGGGAGTGAGAGTAAGTGTGTGTGGGAGTGAGAGTAAGTGTGTGTGGGAGTGAGAGTAAGTGTGTGTGGGAGTGAGTGAGTGTGTGGGAGCGAGAGTGTGTGTGTGGGAGTGAGTGAGTGACTGTGTGGGAGTGAGAGTAAGTGTGTGTGGGAGCGAGAGTGTGTGTGTGGGAGTGAGTGAGTGTGTGGGAGCGAGAGTGTGTGTGTGGGAGTGAGTGAGTGACTGTGTGGGAGTGAGAGTAAGTGTGTGTGGGAGTGAGAGTAAGTGTGTGTGGGAGTGAGTGAGTGACTGTGTGGGAGTGAGAGTAAGTGTGTGTGGGGGTGAGAGTAAGTGTGTGTGGGAGTGAGTGAGTGTGTGGGAGCGAGAGTGTGTGTGTGGGAGTGAGTGAGTGACTGTGTGGGAGTGAGAGTAAGTGTGTGTGGGGGTGAGAGTAAGTGTGTGTGGGAGTGAGTGAGTGTGTGGGAGCGAGAGTGTGTGTGTGGGAGTGAGTGAGTGACTGTGTGGGAGTGAGAGTAAGTGTGTGTGGGAGTGAGAGTAAGTGTGTGTGGGAGTGAGAGTAAGTGTGTGTGGGAGTGAGAGTAAGTGTG